>NW_028258413.1:4926251-6322767 GCF_053883595.1 Heterocephalus glaber
TCTGTTGCTGTGACAAAATACCTGAGAATAACAACTTAAAAGTGGAAAGGTTTAGTGCGGTTCAGAGTTCCAGAGGCTTCCATCCAAGCTCAGCCACCTCTACATCTTTGGGTCTGAGGTGAGGCCGATGAACACGGCAGAGGGAAGCTGCTCACCCGTGGTGCCTAGCAAGCTGTGAGAGTGACAGGGAGAACACACGCTGAGGGCTTACCCCTCTTTCTGGTTCTGTTCCATCTGGGCCCAGCCTGTGGGATGGTGCTGCCCACTTTCAAGGCAGGTCTCCCTCCCACCCCGGGTCAGGTATCCCAAAGGCCAGGCATCTCTGGAAACACCCACAGAGACACTGAGAAGAACACTTTGTGAGTGTTCTGGGCTCTTCCCCATCCAATCAGGTTGACAACCAAGATCAGCAATCAGAGTCTCAGACAGAAGCATATATTCATAGCCCTCTCTGTCTCCCGGTTGGACAGGACCCATCTCTGACACATGCTTCCTGGGAGAGGAATGATGTGGGTAATGTGAAACCCTTCCTGCACTCTTTTCTCAATACGGTGCTCTCACAGATACTGTGACCTTTCATCTGGTCTCCTTAGCTCCTTTGAAGGTATTTTTCTTGGACAGATAATTGTTCAAACTGATGCTTCTGTGGGGGACAAATGTTTGAGGGTCCTATCTTGCTCTCTTGAGTAACTGAGTCACTGTGACAACCCAATACCCTTAGTGCTATCATGTCCTTATTACTATTGAAGAAACTGAGGCTAAGAGAGGTTAAATAATTTGCTGCAGAGAAATATCGGGCTGGAACCCACACAGTCTGTCTTCACAGTCCATGCTCCATGCTATGTAATTTTCCCCAGGACTTCCTATAGCTTTTACTTTTTAGTTACCTCTGTCTTAGTCATAAAACACTAATAATCTTGAATTACATAACCTCCAGATGATGATAAGGACACTAATGTATACATCGCTATGGTATTTTGGAAAATCTTGTTCATAGGCAGAATTATATTTAATCCTTAAAACACTTCATAGTTGGCTTAATGAATGCTGCTATTTTATAACTAAGGAAACTTAGGTTTCACAAAATTAGGAATTTAGTACTGGTATGGCCTAGAATTGTTGGGCAGCAAACTCAGGTCCAGTGACTACGAACTACATACTGTTTTTTCCACACAATCCTTTTTCCATAAAATTTCTGTGCTCTCTCTGCATCTCCACCCCAAGCTGCAATGCCTGCTGCTTTGTTTAAGTTTTCACCATACAGTTTTCCCGTCTGTCTTCGACATCAAGTGAGAAAATGATGCTATTCATTGCACAGGGCAAGGAGCAAGCAGAAAACACATTTTGTTGAATTAAAGAATTAATAACCAATAAATGGTATGAAAATAAAGTGTTCCTTCATCCGTCAACCAAAAAGTTACTTGAGAATGGCTATTGGATAATAACTTCTATCTATACTTCTGCAGTGCACAATGAAGAAAAGTTTGTAGTAAGTAGATCCACATCTATTGAATTATTCTTGTTTTCAGAAGAAATGGGCACCAGTAAATTAATTTTAACATACTTGGCTTCTTCATCTATTCTAATTTTCTATAGGTTCAGATGCCTGAGAGAACTCTGTATATTAACTGATTATAAATCATTTGTTTTATGGAATTTGTTGGTAAAACGGAACACAGATTTGAATAACTACTCACTCAGTTTTAGTAAATAGATATTGAATGACAGAAGCCAAATAAACTAAAAATTCCATTTTTATGTAATGTATGTATCAAGTTTTCCAGATTAATAGACGTGTCACTACCATTCAACCTTGCTTAACTACTCACAATATTATTATTAAAAATAAAAATAATATGAGATAGATTGGAGACTGACGAGAGTTTTCACAATTCCGTGCACAGTGAGGTGCGTATGTATATTAGAGTAGACTTGGACCGCATCCCCTTTACTGGCTGCCAGTTCTCTTTTGGAGTCATCTTTTTGCTTCATTATTAAGACAGGACACTCCCTTCCCCACGGGGCCAAAGCAGACCCTGTCCACCAGAGACCAGGACCAGCGTGCCTTAATAAGGAGGCAGAACTAAACTTCTTCAGGGAAGAGCACTCCCACAAGTCCCATAAACCTTCCAGGAATCCACCAGCTTAGCCAAAAGCAACAATGCTGTGAAGCTGAAGGAAAAGAAAAACAGTCCACATGCAACTCAACTATCTGTCCATATAATCCAAGCCATCTCAAATTGGCAGTTCTATGACAGTAAGACTTAAAAGCAAAGCTATCAGAAACTTCTGTCCTGATGTGGGAACCTTGCATTTTAAAGTCCAAACTAAGTCTTAGAATAATCTAGAAAACACATGTAAGTATTGTTGATTGACTATTAGGATCCATTTGATGTCTTCTCAACTTTGTCAACTGCCAGTGGGACAGCTGCTTGACTTTTAATTTCTTTTTGAAATTACATATGCAACCCACAGCAAGGAAGGTAATTTGAAGTCTGCATTCTGGAGTGGCGTTAATTGTGCTAGCTGAATTCATTTCCCATTTCCTAAGAGCCATGAGAGGAAAAAAAAAATCAAAAAATTTATGCAACACAATATAGTGGCCTGTAATCCATTATAAAAGTCCTCACAATAAATAACAATTGGTTGATATTAAAATTGGAGATCAAGAATTCAGATAGGAATAAAATGGAGCAAAATTTCCAAGGAAACATGATGTGGTTACATTTTTTTTTAATTAAGGGTTCTTAGAAGAGCAAATGGACATTCTCAAGGAAATCTTAGAACTGTTTTCAGTCTTTGATGTTTTTGTATTTAGTCATAGATACATAGATTGAAGTATATCCATATATAATATATAAACATCTATCATTTGTGCTAATTAATCAAACATATTTGGTTAGAAAAAGGTGATTTATGTAGTGGAGCCTATTCTATCCTCCATGCATTCAGTAATTCAATGAACTGCCTCAGAATGCCCAGTGGTACGCAGGGCAGGAATGGCTTTGTCAGAAAGACAGAATAAGTGGGCAAATTATTCAGTGAGTGTATGCCAGGCTCTCAGTGTGACACTTCCTCTTCTTGTAATGCCAAGACCCGCACAGAGTCCAGGAACACAGCCACGCTCTGCCTCTGTGGCTCAAGGGGGAAAACACATCTGCCCCAGCACTGGGCGGGGATCTGCCTGTGTTGGGCCTAGGGAGGAATGACACATCTGAATAATATTTTACACACAAAGCCATGTATGTTGAATAAACTGAAAATTCCAAGTGATTATAAAGTATAATTTGGGCAATCAGTAAGTTATAGCTTTGGTATTTACTATATCATTTGGCATAAAATGTAATCCTACTATGTATCTTTTTCTATGTATTTCTATGATTTTGAACTGATCCTCTCCTATATGCATAAAATTGAGGATTAATTGCAACCAGTAATGAATAATATACATTTCTGGAAGTCAGTAAAACTTCTTACTGCCTCCTCCCGAGTCCTGCAAGCTCTCAGGCATGTCACTTTGTAGGTGGGACTGGGACTATGAAGATTATTTGGCGGAGATTTCAAAGTCGATCTGCTAAAATATCTCACTTTGTAAGAATGTCAGTGAATGTCATTATTCCAGAAACGATGCTATGCCTTATGTCTAGATGTTCCTCCAAAGCTTCAGGCTTTCTCGCAGGTGGTTGAATCTGGAATGTGTGATGCTGGGATTAAGGGCGTGTGGTTCCTATACCACTACACATAAGTGACTGGTTTGGCACGGCCCCAGTCCCGGTATTCTGGATGGGACAAATGGGGCAGAAAGACTCTGTTAAGGTCCCTTGATGCTTTTGCTACTTTGTGTGCGCCATGTTGCTTCTCCTCTGTGATGCCTGTCTGCCCTGTGCCACCCTGTCTTGGCACCAGCCAACTGTGGACTGAAACTTCTGTGAACTGCGAGCCAAATAAACCCTTTCCCTTTGAACTCTGGGAGTCAGATACTTTGTCTCAGTAACGAGAACAAAGTAATACAGATGATGTCACAGCAGAAGAATGGAGAAGGAGGAAAACAGAATGTGATGGAGTAGTTCATAATAAAACTGGAAGTCTTTTAAATTTAAGGACTGACAACACAAAGAATTGTTATATTTTGAATGGTGGTGAAGCTAAAGGAAAGCGGGATCACCATATAACCATGATAGACTGCTTATTTTTAGCTCTTTAAAGAACACAAAGCATAATATATATAAATACAATTACTAAAATATATATATATGTAAAATTTTGCATGCACTCTTCCTTCTCAGCATATATAAATGACCGAGACTATCATAGACACACAAATGTTAAATAAAACTGCAACATAACACGGCTGGTCCATGAACTCATGTCTTAATCCAAAGTTAGACCTTTGACCATCATGAACATAGTTGATTCCTTATATCCAAATAGAGAAAAGCAAATACCACTTAAAGAAATTAGGAACACCAAGAGTGAGGTCTGAGGTAAAATAATGGTTGGTATTAAATAAAACTGAAAAATCATCCATAAAACTCTGGAGAAGAATAAGCAAGAAAAATAATGCCATTATTTATGTATTTAATAACAGCATTGTGGTTTACCTTGGTACATGAGAAGTGCCTGGTACTGCATTTATCTGTATGATGCAGCCCTGCATCCACGTGTACATCTGGTTAGTTACCAACCATCATGGAGCACGTCCCAGAATGCAGAATCAGCAGCAAGTGTCCTAAGAGGATCCTGTGGTGCCCTAAACCGAACCAAAGGGAACACAAAGGAATCACCACAACAAAAGAGAACAACAGTCAAAGCAAATGAAATGCCAAAATCTGGCAACACATTGCCAGACTTTGGCTTCTCTAAATTCAAACTAGAAGAACAGAAAGATGAAAGTATTGAAAAATGGCAACCATGATCAATTGGAAATAAATATTCCTGGAATAATATAGTATAATTGGAAATAAATATTCCTGTGGCTACCTGATTCAGGATAATCCTTAGTTGTCCCTTTACACTGAATCATTCTTCTGTATTAAAATAAAATTACTTATTTACCAAGATAATCGGCATTAGTATATGTTTTCAATACATCGTGAATATATTCATTGTGAGGAAGTGGCATATATACATACAGCATCTTAATTCTTTTTTACTTCTGCTTTCTGTCCATATCCTTTCTTGCCCTCCCTCCATCCATATTTTAATCACTTAACATTTATTTATAGATAATGCAGACTATGGTGTGGAAACAGAACAGAAAGTTGGCTCCCCTGTGGCTGTGCCCGCATTTTCTTCTGGGATCTCGAAGTTCTAGCCCCAACTGCACTCCCGACTCGGAATTCTCCTGGGGAAATGATAGCCCTGCAGTCAACCCCCCTCTCCTTTAATAGCAGATAAGGAGTAATATATTTCATGCCCCAAAAGGGTTACAGAAATATTTCTTTCAGCCATGTTTTTGCCAAAAATTATGTAGAATTCTTCTATATGTCTTTGGGGATATTCCATAGTATTTTAGCAACCTAACATTTTCCTCTTCTTTTTCTCCTCCTCTTCTTGCCCCTCCCCATCTTCTTCCTTCTTTTTGTACTACTAGAGACTGAACACAAGATCTTCTCACTGAGCTACATAATCCCTAGCCCTTTTGTAGTATTTTAATTTTGAGACAGGCTATCGCTAAATCACCAAGTGTCCCATGCTGGGCTGGACCTTGAGTTCTTTCTGGCTCAGCACCCTAGAGCGCTAAGGGCTACAGCCATGTGCCACAAAGCCTGGCTTCCTGTTTCTTAGTAATTCAGCACCTGCCCTGCCCACTTCTTAACCCAGTAATACTACTGAACCTACCCTATACAAATGTAGAGGATGAGAACATTTTCAAATTTGGCATGAACAGTATCTTCCATCGAAGGCAGATCTTTCCCACCCTTACTGTAACTTGTCAGGAATTTAAAGCAAGGCCGAGTTCGCCTCTTTTGCTGATTTCAGTCACTACATGATGAATGTGCAAATAGGCTTCAAACTTTGAAATATAGAAGTATTAATTGAGCATAAAGTATAAGGAGAATGAAAGGACAACATTAAGTGAGAAAACAGCATTTGAAGTAAGAAAATGAGACGCAAGCATTGTCAGTAGATCATCAGTTCGGGTCATTAATGAAGCAGAGGCATCGCTTCCCCTAACACAGCTGCTCCGTGTACTGTGAAAGTTCTCTGAAGGATGCACTTCAGCTTCCTTCTGTTCCTAACGTTCATTTCTAACTCTTATTAGCAGTTTCTACTGCTCCTTCCTCTTGGCATGCATCTCGCGTCTGTATACTCGAACATCTGAACGCAGAAACCATGCAACATCTTGTCAGAAGTCCTCCCTTGGAGGAGGGCGACATGAGCCATGTGCCATGTGCATGTGCCATGACAGGATCTTATCATAATGTGGGGCAGAAATGGCAGGCGAAACCATGGTGACGGCCACAACCTCTGTCAGAGCACAGCCCATGCTTTCTGGTGAAATTAGGCAACACAGCTCTTTCTTTTATCTAAGCTTGCTTTTCATCTCCAGTTGTCATCACAGAATTCCCCTGTTGGGTTTCTAGCCACAGATTCCTCCTTTGCTGCAGTGGACCCATGCAATTGCCTGTTCTTGTAAAAGACCTGACTAATTTTGCACTTCTTCCCATTGACCCCAAAACCATCCTGAAAATGACTCTGCCTTCCTCCTGAATATGGGCCCGGTGCATGGAACACATAAACTGCTGGAGACTGTGGCTATAAATGTTTACTTGCAAATGAGCAGACTCATTAAAAGACATTGCATCAGGCAGGGGTTTTTGTAAAACATATGCGAAGCAGAGTATTAAGAAAAAAGATTCAGTTTGACATTCAAGATCCCTTCAGTAGAGAAGATAAAAAGAGTACAGGAAGTGCCAGGATGACTTTTCTGACACCACCCTGTGTACAGCCTAAACTGGATCCAAAATAAAGTAGAAAAATATGGGAAAACCTTAAAATCAGTAACATAATGAAGGGTGCAGTGCCCTAAATGCAGAGGACTTTAAAGCTGGAAAGAACTTCAGAAATAAGCTAAACGTGCCTCACAAAGCCCAGGGCAGTGAAAGGTCACACCTGAGGGTGCACCACTGATTCAGGAGAGGTCCAGGAGCAGGTGCTCAGCCCTCGAAGTTCTCTCTGCTACTTAAAATAACAGATGGCAGAAGGCGGGCTTTAACCGGATGTGGGGGAAGGACTTGTGCACATGGCTCCAATCCTTCTCTGCTCTTCCCTCCCTTCCTCCAGCTCAGCTCAGTTTGGCCAAATCATGTTTTTGACTAGAAGATGGAGAAGCCAGGGAGGTTTGCCTCATGGTGTAGCAGTGAGGCTGAAACTCAGAAGAGCAGCAACCACAATCTTGGAAAAGAGCGGCGATGGGAGAAGATGGTACGGTAAGTGTACAGGACATGCAGTGTCGTTCCATAGTTACACTCCTAACCCGAGTAGTTCCCTGATTCATTTTACATCTTAAATGCTCAACACGAGAAACTATGACTTCTTAAGAAAAAGGAAAAACACTATGCAATAACAAAGAAGGCAATTGGCACAAGCAAACAAATCAACACTGACTGAGATTCACTGCCGCAAGTCAATAATGATGCGCTGAAGACCAGCACGGACAATAATCACAGACAGCTGCAGGGAAGACATTTGCAGATGTTAAGGCTGTCTGCTGTATTCAGTTGTCACCTGGAATGGAAAGCAGGCAAATTAGGTCAAAGAATTCTCCCTGGAGAGCAGCAATGGACGCTTCTCATTCGACAGCCTTTTTGAGCACTGCAGCAAGGTTATGCTCCAAGGTGCAGCTGCAGGGCAGGTGGCTGTCCACGTGAGGTTGGGTTTTGTAGACCATCATTTGTCATCCTTGGGTCTCATTGTGCCCAGAAAGGAAGGAAAGTGTCACTCATGCAGCCCTGAGTGCCAACTGGCACTAAGTGTAACTGGCAGTGTAAAGTAGAGGAATGTGTAGTACTGCATATTATATCTCATATTAATTGGAAAAAGACGACTATTCATGCTCAGGAAGATGATATGAATCATCAGTGGGACCAGAGGATAACATGTTGCAATATGCATATGCACCCATACCCCACAGTGAATATATTCATTATATACACTGATAGCAAACATATACTAATAATTAAACAAATAAAATCACTATAGGCATAACTAAACTTACAACAAATCCTTCAAAAGATTCAATCAAAAGCTCAGATACATTCTTTTCCAACTTACTAATGCTGAAATTTATGTAGTGGCACATGACACTGGTATCAAGAACATTTTTATTTTAATGTGTTTGAAAGAATTTTAAAACTAATTATGGAAAAAATCTAAATATTTCATAGAAAATTTGCCACATTTTTCTTGCTCTCTCATGCTTTTAGCCTTTCTTTGCATTGTGCCTTGGGATAAAGTTATTAAGGCAGACATCTAAGATAAATTAAATCCATCTCTGTGAAAGGAGAGATTGAGATAATTTTTTTAAATCAGAAAAAAAAATCCTATTCAAGCTAGGGAGGCTTCTGTCAAGTCATGGAAATGTTTTCATTATTGGATTCATTTTAACAATCCATAAAAGTCCAAGGAATTTGCTTCATTAATTCCATGTACTCACTTGATATCACATACATTTGTGGAAATATCTTTGGATATCTCTCCAGGTTATTCTTCTTATTCTTTCCTGAGTAATTAAAAATTGTAGGCCTTGTTTGCTTTTTCTTCTTAGCATGGGTTCCAATATGCATGCATTTAATTTAGGCACCTAGTCATTAAAGTAGGTAACATTTGACTACTGAAACAGTGTACCAAACCAGATACCCTGCTCATTCCATTATTTAGCCAAAATTTGATGGGAACTAAGAAATAGAAAATCATTGTGCTTAAGCATGAGGGCCTTGGATCAGACCATACAGAACTGGATCCCAGTTTCTCTGATGATAAATTGAGTAACCGCTCTTAGCTTTCACCTTTACATCAGTAAAATTGAGATATAAGAGTATCTAGGTTAGGGCTGGGGATTTTGCTCAGTGGTTCCACCGCCTGCCTCAAATGCACAAGGTCCCAAGTTGAATCCCCGGTACCAAAAAAAAAAAAAAGTACCTAGGTTATAAGTCACCTGAAGATCAGAGGAACGAATATATGTATTCAGCACAGTGCCTCCTTGGTATGTAGACTTCTTGCACTATTTATTAATCATAACTTGATTGCTGGATTATTGTCAGTATTGGTATTTCATTTTGATTATTTTATCTGTGATACCATGGAGGAATAAGAAAAGCCATTGATTTATTCTTGAATGCTGGCTGTGGATGCTAACTAATACCTCTGGGACTGAATTTTCTTATCCAGAATAAATGAGCTGGGGGCATTCCCAATGGAATGAGGAACATGTGCCTAATGGAACATGGTCCTAATTTCTACAGGACCATGAAAGGCTATGATGCTAAATATGCAAATGACTACATGTACTAGCCACATTAGAAATGTTAGTTTTCTGCTTCCTTACTCAGGACTATTAATTGTGAAACCCAGATAACTCTCCAAAGGTCACACCCTGCTATTCTGGTTGTTTATTCTTTAGCGAAGGACACCAAGTACAGACTAGCATCTGATGTAACTTTTGCCATCCCACTTGTAAGTAGGAGTTTTAACCACTTCCTTTGATGAGAATCTCTTGTAAGCATCAAACTTCTTTTGTGTTACAAATGTCTCCAAGTACCTAGAAGCAGAGTAATATGACCCACAGTATGTATTGGAGTTTTACATAAAATTACCTAGTGTACCCTCTTCAAGACAGAAAAGGATATTTTTCCAAAGGAAGAATAGAATTTCTAAGGCACCACTGGATGACCTTTGCCAGAAACAATGTGAATCTTCACCCCTTCATTCCAACCAGTTAACCTACTGGTTTCCAATTTCCAGTGACCCCCGTGACATCACCATCGCAGAAGAGCACTTCCAGGTCCAAGGGACAGTCAGAATCCCTGGATAATTTCAGTTCTAGCTGAATGGAGGTGAGTCCTCCCAGTGTTGACACTGTAAATCTGACCTTCAAGAAAGCAATTGTGTCCAAAACACTTCCTGGTGACTGACATGGGAAGTACTGGTCTGGGTAGCTACTGGGCACGCTCCAATGAACAGGCTACACTCTAATGGAAAGGTTGTAATCAAGACTCAATTAGAAGGGAATCCTGCTGTACCAGGCTTGAAAGTAACATGAAAGAGAAACAAGGTTCTAGGATTATTTCTAGGTTTCTTGTTTGGGTGTCAACATAGGTCATGTTATGATTCACTGTCATAAGGGGAATGAAATGAACCTTGGTTCATGAACTTAATTCGTTCCATGATTCTGGGTTAGATAGCGCATTTGTGTTTGTGTGGGGAAGACAGCGTGGTTGTGTTTGTCATCCAATGCAGAGTTCCTGAATGGAAGCAAAATTATGCCCAAAGCTTCTATTCCTGATCCGAATTGTGTGCAAACAGAAGCATTAGTGAACTGAGGTGTTACTGTAATTTGGTCTCAGTTCTCTTTTTCTTTTGGAGCAGGTGAAAGTAGAGAAATAAAATACTGGCTTTGCTCTAGCTGCATCTACAATTCTGAAGTGCCAGAGAAATGATTAGAGCTGTACTGATTCATATGTGGGACCCAGAACAGTGGGAATGGAAGAGGGGAGCCCAGGGCCTCTCTGCCTTTTTCCTTGACTTCCACTGTCGCACGTAAGAACATTCAGATGGAGAAAGTAATAATCCTCATCTACAGGACTTCATTCTCAATGCAGTCTGTGCGGTAGTCAAGAATGACATTGTTCTCTTTCGGAGTGTTCTCTTATCCTAGTGCTGTGTACCATTTTTTTCTTTCAGTTAATGGATGGAAGGATCAATTCATACTGCCCATCTTGTGCTTTGACACTTCAATATTTTAAGTTGATTGGTTTCTGAAAAGGGAAGATATTTCCACAATACTTCTGATGCTTCTGCTTTTACCTCCAAAATTCCCAGCAGTTGTGCATCAGTGGACTAGTGGAACAGAAAGTCATTTTGAGAAGGCCTTAGGTCAAAAGCATAGTAGTAATCCCTCTGGGTAGAGGATTCTGGGTGATATTTTCCTCCATTATTTTTGACTTTCTACATATATATTTTTAAATACCCCTAATAAATATTCAGGAAAAGATATTTTTATTGAAGTCAGTCTGGCAAAAACTTCCAGATGAGCTGAAGGCTCTGGCATGGTCAGTTGAAAGGGGTTTCGTGGAAATCACTGTGGGATCTGCTGAGCTCAGAATGACTGGATGGATGAAGAAGACGAAAGCAAGGAATATTGTCATCTAACAAGAGCTCTTGAGGCCCTGTTTTCGTCTTATGAAAAATGGCCCAGACCTCCCTGAAGAGCTTGTAACAAACATAGCCTTCAAATCAGGAATTATTCATCTAATGATTTTTGCAGGCAGAAAAATAAGTCCATTCTCTGCAGAAGTAATATTCCAGAAGGTAAGCTAAATTTATGACAATATGTCAGTTTGGTAAGCCAGGAACTTTGATTCTATATAGAAGAGACAAGTAAATGGCCACATGCATCCATACGACACCAAAGGGCAGTGCCCAGGTCCTCCTCATGAAGGGAGCTCTGTATTTTTGTTTTCAAATACATATGGTCGCATTACATTTGGAAATAAAATGGTTTGATAATAGTAGTTTAGGCTGGTCTGCCAAACATTACCAATAGTGCAAAGCAAAAGTGAAAGTAGTTATTATTTCTATAAACTTGATAAGAATTATTAGAAGAAAAATAATTGTCCTCTGTTTATTTTCTTCTCAGACACAGCATAACATCAATATGTAAGTTAAGATGAAATGCAACACTTCTATAACAAGAAAGTGGTGGAGAGCAAATAATGAAATTAGGGTTAAAAAACCAAAACAGAATAAACAGCATAGAGATGGAAGGTAAGTAAAACACGTTTTGACCTCTATCTGCCAAAAAGAAAAGAAAATGAAGACCCTCGAGGCCTCACACACCAGGTCTAGTCTTTAATACAATATTTACACATCACAATAGAATAAGTAAAAACATAACATGGTGCACTGCTGAGGAATGTGTAAAATAAGCCCTCATCAAATGGTCTTGTCCACCAGGCTTTGCCATCACACAAGCAGGATGTGGTTTTGTTTCTATAGCTAACACATTCCTGACAAGTGTCTTCAATTCCTAGGAAGATTGTCTAAGTATTAGGCATGGTTGCTGAAACTAGCTCTTCTGAAGAAAAGTGAGTTCCATTTTTGTCTAAGGAACCCATCGTAAATGCTAGAAGATGTCTTAATCCTCTCCACTTATGGAGGATGGGTTCAAATGAAGGAAGCACTCCTTCCCTTAGACAGAGTCCTTCATGCTTCTTGAGCTGCCCTTGTGAGCCTGTGGCAATCATGCTGTCAATTCTCTACAGACACCGCACCATGTCTAGTTTTACACTTTATGGCCCGCTTCCTTGTTCAGCCACACATTCATCCAGAGGCCTGTACATTACATAGTTCTCCTTCCAAGATGTCCTTACCGGATTGCTTGGAATCCCTTTAACCACAAATAAGGAAAGTTAAATTTAAGTGGAAACGTTGGAAGATAGAGGGAAGGAAAAATCATGAAGTAAAATTAGAAGATATTTTTAGGAAAAAAGTTGCTTGAAGAAATTGAACAGAGGAACCTTGCCAGGGGTGAAGCTTTCACAACCTTGTGAAGGTATTAATTGCCACCCAATGGTTCACTTTAAATGGCCAAGATGATACCATTTCTGTTATGTAGATTTTAACACAATAAAAAAGTAGCCAAAGTAAAAAAGAAAACAAAAGCTCTTTATCAGAGACAGCATCTAAGAATTATTAAGAATCTGAAAAGTGTTGTCTAAGCCAGAGTTTCTTAAGCTCCATGCAGCAGTCATTTTGTGGGTTATGAAATCAATTTATACAAAACTGGTACTGCTTAGCAAGATGAAGAGAAAATATCTAAGTACAGTAAGGGTAAGTATAATATAGGGCAATAAAACCTGCTTCAGCTGTGTGCATGCACATGTTCATGTACTAGTTGTGATATAAAACATATTTCTTAACATATGTTATAATCAGAAAGTTAGAAGTCAGATGTGGTAGCATACGCCCAGCTATTCAGAGGCTGAGACAGAAAGATCATGAATTCAAAGCCAACCTGGGCAACTTAGTGAGACCTTCCTCAAAATAAAATAAAAGACCTGGACTGCAACTCGGTGGTAGACCATTTGCCTCGCTTGCACAAGGCCCTCAGTTCTCTCTCCAGAAATTTCTGACCTTTACACCAGAGGGGCAAAGGTAGAAGATACCACGTGTAACAGTGATAAAGACACAGCCTTACAGCCTACAGCAGATCTAACTAATACGATAAGGTAGTAACACAAAGTGATTATAAGTATGTCCAAATCTGAAATAATATAAGCACAGAACCATAAAACAGACCGCTCTTAGGGGTAACTTTTGCCATCTGTTATTGTAAAAATGACTCAGAATGGGACTCTGGTAACTACTGGACACCTCATTTCCAGGCCAAGGAACACAAAAGCATAGAAATGAAGGCATGTGCTTGTTGTATTCAACATTCACTTCAACCAAGCAAATCCTTGAAAGTAAAAAGAAACTGGCATTCAGTAGAAATGATTCTGATTAATCTGCAAAGATGTGATGAATTATTTCTTTAAAAAAAGTAAAAAGACAGATTAAACTGAGAACAATCATCAACAGTTGTATGAAGTAAGTCCAGAATACTACATTGCAGCTCTGATCAAGGGACCTAAGACATATGTAATGGTGTTTGTTTGAAAAAGTCCAATGGTTGCAATGAAACTAAATGAGGAGTTGATGCAGTTAAAATATTTTCTAATAATGATCAAGAATTTTGTATTATCTTCATTTCCAGTACCACAGAATACTGAGAGACTTGTAAGGTTGTGCCTGTTCAGTGAAAGGGTTAGGGTTAGCTTCACCGAAAATTCCTATAGATTTGTTATAGTCAACCAGGAGGTCTCAGCAATGAGATCATAGTTTTCCAGGATTCACCTCTCAGTGGATAAGATAGAGAACACATATGGTCCTTCTTCCGGATCTTCTGAGACCCCCCAGAGTTAGTCCACACTCCTGACAAAGAAAGCAGGGTCTCATCCCTACTCTGAATCACTCACCAATGTGTGCCAGATGCTTTCCTGGAAGACTGGAGGAATGAGAAAATGTAACACATCCTAAAATGACATTTACCGTACACACCATGGGGTATCACTAAGAACTCGCTGACAATTCAGATTTTAAATTTCTGCCTTCCAGAAATGATGATAATAAAAATCCAAAACCATAGATACTTATGCAAAATTACTCTTCCGAGGCACTGAAAAAAAAAGTTTCTAGTGCAGCACTCATAAATATCTCAAAACTTTTCTCAGACAGGGGGGGCTTTATCATGGCTTAAGAAGCTTTGGAGTACAGATATTTAGACGAAGTGTGCTGGGAGTGCTGGAAGGCTCTCCACCGCCTGGGATTAGAGAAGACCTGAGGATTGAGCAGAAGGAAACATTGCAGCCTCAGAGAGCTGAACTGATGAAAATTACCACAAGGACCAAACTCACTATCTAAGAAATGGCCAGAATGATTACAAATGAGTAACTGAAGAATCAAGAACACTATAAATTTCAGTCCAAATCATTTGGACAGGTAAAATTAAAATGGGATTACACCCGAAAGACAAAGTCCACACTATTCTCCCCATCCGCGAAAAGTTTGATTCTTATAAAACATTTCATAATAAAAAAAGGCAACCAACATGAACCCATTTAAGAGGAAAATACTAAAATGTGTCAATTCTTTTTCCAGTATAATCTAGGAGACAAGAAATGTGCACCGAACCACAAGGGATAAAGAGGCCCCAGAATCTCACCGAGCTGTAAACAAATCATAAAACCGGACAAAACACATGAAAAAGCAAACTCTGCACAGACGTCATACGACAGCACAAGCCTAATACTCCTCAGGAAGAAAAGCAAGGTGGCCCTAAAAGCAATCTCTGTTTCTCACCTAGGGACGCAAGACAGAATACGGTGCAAGAAAGGGGACGCACAGATGAATTAAATCCACACAGATCGCAGTTCAGAGAAGGAGGCTGAGACAACTGAAAAGTGTAGAAAAGATATTCGGAGAGGAGGGAGCAGCGCACAGAATTAGAGCCCCGCAAACCTGCAGAAGGGCGTAGCTGAGCCCTTGCTGGATACTGACCTGTGCATAGTGCATGCAAGCCCTGCCAGGCTGCCTGCAGGACGAGGGAGAATCATGGATCTCTCAGAGCCATCAGCATGAGATGGATCTGTAATGTAATTGATCTGGAATCCACTGGAGTGGGAAGTCTTAATCACATACGGAAACCAGTAGAGACTGGAGCAAGATTAAACAGTACCACATCCAAACTATTTCTAAAGACCACTAAAGTCCTGCCAAAATTAAGTTTAAAAACAAGTCTTGAAATAGCAAGCTAATTTGCAAGTAGCTTAACTTCCTGCCAGGACAAACACACTTTAGAGAAAGACAAGAGCTGAGCACTCAATAATGTGGCACTAATAATGTTCGGTGCCCAGTGAAAAATCCTAAATATGCAAGAAGCTGGCAAACGTGACTCATAAAGGAGGAGAAAATTCAAGCGATAAAAATATTTAAAAATTACAAAATTAGCAGACTAGAACTTTTAAGAAAGCTGTAATAAAATAATGATAAGAGAAGTAAAACATAAAAACAACGAAATGGAAATCCTGGATGGTTTCTTCTTGATTTTCTGGTTGCTTACAGCAGAAGTCTAGGTTGTTTACCTGAGATCTCTCTACTTGTTTGATGTAGGCAGTAATTATTATAAATTCCCCTCTTCTACCACTTTTTCTGGGTCCCACAGGTTTTAGGATGCTAGGTTTTCATATTATTAATTTCAAGAAAAATTTCAGCTTCCTTTTTAATTTTTGCTTTGACCCATTGGTTATTCAAGAGCAAATTATTTCATTTCCTTGTATGTGCAAAGCTTATAAATTTATTTTTATTACTTGTCAATTAAAAATGATCATGATGATTCTGTGTATATTGTAAACCTAGAGAACATCTCTGAAGATGAAACAGTGCTTTAGCTAAAAAATAGTATAACAAAAAAAATGCTCAACTTATAAGTAGAAAGAAAATGGAGGAGCAAGTCAAACAAAATAAATAGCAATAAGGTGAATTTAAGTATGTCCATATCAACAATTGCATTATATAAGAAGTTCTGAATCCCAGTTAAAAGGAAGAAATTGTTAGACTGCATGAAACCAAGACCAAAATGACATGCTGTATAGGAGAAACCCACTATGTATATAAATAAATAGATTAGTTAAAAGTAAGAAGGTTGAGCAAAAAAAATAGCATGTAAACACTATTCATAATATTGTGGGGATATACATAAAAATAATCAGATGAAATAGACCTAATACAAAGAGCACTGAGAAAGATAAAGAAGGATATTTTAAAATTATTAAAGACCCAAGAGAGCAAAACCTATGAGAACCCTAAATGCATAGCTCTTCAATTAAAGAGCTTCAGATATTTGTGGCAAAAACTGATGGAACTGAAAAGGAAACAGAATTGTGGACTATAGAAAAAGAAAAGAAAGAAAATTATTGAGTCTACAAAAAGAAAACCATACACAATGTCACCAGCAACTAGACTCAATTAACACTTACTGAACACCAAACTCAGCAACAACATAGTATGTACCATTTTTAGGTCCACATGGAAACCTTGCCAAAATAGACACTGTGGATGACAAAACCAGACATGATGAATTTAAAGGATTAAAATCATATAGTGTATATATCTGACCATAATGAAATTGAAATGAAAAGCAATAACAGAAAAGTATTTGAAAAAGCTACAAATTTTTGGATGTTAACAAACTTTAGAATAAATAACCCATGGTTCAAAGAGGGAAAGAAAATAGAAGTTCTTATAGACAGGATAAAAATGAAATATAACAAAATTTGTGAGATGTATTAGAGGTAATTACTGAAAAGTTTGTAATTTAATGATTATATTAATAAAGAAGAAAGTAGTAAATTAAGCTTTTAGTTAAGTCAAAAGATTAGCAAGATAATTTCAAAATATATAGGCATAATAAAGAGGAGAAAATATTTTAAATCCAAAAACCAGACAAAAATCAATCAAACCAGAAACTACTTTTTGCATATGTTAATATGATTGATAAACTTGTAATGGACAGGCTGACAAAAGTAAGTAGGAAAGACAAATTACTATTATACAACCAGTTATGCAAAAATACTTTCAGAAATTATTGGAGGAAGCCAACACTAAGCTGATCCAGATGCCAAAGACATTTCTTCAGAAGACACTGGCAAATACATAAATTTTTATTAGAAGATAATATATCATAACTAAGAAATTATTTCCAAGATTTTAAGATTTGCTTAAATTCAGAAATGAATTAGTGTAACTTAATGTGTTAACTGAACCAAGTATAGAAAACATAATTATCTTAATATGTGGAGAAAAATTTTACAAAATTCAACACTTCATCATGACTTAACAATAAAAAAAAACAGAATAAAACCTCTTAGCAAACTAATGATAAAAGGTAACTACTTCAATCTGGAAAAGAGAGCATTTGAGAGAAACTTATGGCTAATAAAATAATGGTAATAATAGGCTGAAACCTTCTTTTCAAGATCACGACCAGGGAAAATAAGAAAAGAAAAAAAAAAAACCAAGGGAATACAAATTGGAAAGGAAAAAGAAAATATTATTAGAATCAGAAATTGAGTTTAATAAATAAAAGTCAATTATATTTCAGTTAATTATCAATAAACATGAAATGAAATGTCTAAATTTGATTTTTCATAGAATAATTAGTTGTGATAAATTTAATAAAAATAAATGCAGGACCAGTAAGCTGAAAGCTATATAATAATTTACAACAGAAATTTTTAAAAGATCTAAAGAAACATTTTCATGGATTGAAAGATTCAATAATTATTAAGGAAATTCTTCCCTAATTAATCTATGGATTTAAGAGAATCTCAATCAAAACCCTATCAAGGTTTTAAGAAAATAGATAATCCAGTTCTAAAATAATATGTGGAAATCCAAAGGATAATTCTGAAAAAAGTAGATTTTAAGATTTGTTTTGAGACTACAATAAGAGCACTAGGTTTTGACTTTCCTCAGTGGGACAGAGTGGAGAGTTTAGAAATAGACACAGTCTTATAGGTCAACTTATTATTTTTACAAATGTGACAAAGTAATTCAGTTGAATAAATGAAAAATTTTATAACAAATAGTGCTAGAACAATTGGATATCAATGTATAAAAATGTCATGTTTTATCACATCATAAAATGCGACTTTAAACCTAATAGTAACACCAACATGAAACCTAAAAATATTATTTTTATGGAAAATATACGAGAATATCTTCAGAATAGGCAATCACTGAAATAGGTTAACATAAAGTACCAGTAAAAAATATCCACTGGAGTAATCATAATTTTAAAAAATTTGCTCTTCCAAAGAAACTATTTAAAAAATGAGAAGATAAAGAGTAGAAAAAAAAAATCATGCATAAATGTTAAGAAAGAATTCTTTCAAAATATACAAAGTAGTTGTGAAAAAACAATAAGAAATTAAGCAACAGTGTACAATTACCAAAAGATTTGAATGGACACTTCACAAATGAAGACATGCAAAATTAGCCACATAAATAGATGTTACCATTATACTTATCAGAGAAATGTCAAATAGAACTACAATGAGACTAAAAGTTTAAATATTGATAACAAGTACTGATGAGGATGTAGGGTAAGTGGAATGTTCATAAATTGCTGGAAAGATAGAAAATTTCTGCAGATTGTTTGGAAAATAGTTTTGCAGTGTCTTATAAGTCAAGCTCACAGTTATTCTACAACTCACTAATTCCCTCCTTAAATATTCACCCAAGAGAAATAAGTAAACCACACAAGATCTAGTACACAAATGTATAGTGGAGCTTAGTAAGTAATAACCAAAACATGGACATGAAGAATACTAGGGTTCACCAACAGGGAACTGGATCACATTGTGTGGGACAATTCATCAATATACTGCAGCTCAGCGGTGAGAAGGAACAGTCTGTGACGTGTGCAATGTATGCACGACTCTCAGAATCACTGCCTGAACTGAAAATGGTCTAACTGAAAAGGTATATACTTGCCATTCGATTGATATAAAATGCTAGAAGAGGCAAGTTTAAGCTGTGGTGAAGAATGACCCTGATCTCGGAAGAAGGCATATCGGTTTGGGTTGCACCAGAAATAGGCTGGGAAATTACCTAGTCAGGAACTCAAAAAAAAATGGAGGGAGATGGAAATTTTCTTTATGATGCTTGTGGTGAGTATGTAGGTGTATGCACACAGCAAAACTAACCCAACAGTACCCTTACAGTAGGTGCATTTTATTGTATGGCAATTATACCTCACTAAAATTGATCTAAAATAGATGTTAAGGTATCAGGTATGAATTGTAAATGAGTGGTTTCTGAAACATCTGAGGACTAGGAGGCCACCTAAGTGGAATACTTAACCATGGGCTTCTGTGTGTACTATCCTTCTTTACATTCAATGAATTAAAATTCAATACAATGATTTTCATACTATAGATGCACTATCTGAAAATTTTCCAATATCCAAAAACTTCTTTACAATATTGTAGAATATTGCCTTGAGATTTTTATGAAGAGAGATTATTAATATTATATAACAAAAGAAAAGAGAGGACATAAATAATAGGGTTAAATCCACTCTAAGTGTAAATATAAATTGAAATAAAGCTCTAATATAGCTCCACATCAATTACATTTGCATCAGTATCTATCTAATGTCTGTGTTCCTCAAATTGCATTGCAAATAGATTAAAATTTAGAGACCTGAAATAAAAAGGAAGTGGGCAAGTATTTTTTTAAATGATGAATTATAAAAGATGTAATTTTGTCACCCAGCCTTACATCAAATCCTATGCTTTTTTCCTAAATATGCTTGGTTAACATATCCTAGAGCTGAAAAAAGGAGCAACTTATAAAATTTTACATCTATCCATTCCAAAGATAACATTTTTGCCGTATCTTCGAACATATTTTGCCTATATAAATTTTAGAAACCTTATAGGTTTTATTTTCCATAGTTTTTGCTCATTAAATAGTTTTGTGAGGTAGTTTCACTTGCAAACAAAATGCAAAGAAGCATGATGTGAAAATTTTACAAACCACTGAAATAATCCCTTGTCTTTAATCCAGATCAATGTTCAGTGCAGCTTAGTAAATAATTGCCGGAATTATTTACGAACGCAGAATTAAATAAGTGTGAGCATGCAAAACAGAGGTTATTTTGGTCCCTATCTTCAGATGATACTCATCCTATTCATTAACTCTTTCACTGTACATTTGCTGAGAGTATGCAGACACTATATATGCTTCTCTACAGGCAGGATTGGTAACATCGAAGAGCTCATGGGATACACAGTTTTTTGATACTTAAAAAGACTGTGGTAATGGTCCTCATACACATGGAGCCCTTCAAAGGGAACTAACATTACATATGGAACAGCATGAATTATAATAACTGAATCACTGAAAAGGTTTATTTTAATCTCAAATGATCTTCTCAATAAACTCAACCACGAGTGTAGGAATATGGCTTTATAGGTTTTGTTCAACACTGACTTTACTTAGCTACTCCATGAATATCACTGTAGCAGCAGATCACTGTGTATGCCTTTCTACCCACTATCAGTGGGAATGCATTACATGAATGAGGTATTTCCTTCCTTATTTGCCTGTCACCTCATGGTTTTGTTGTAATCACCTGTGAGTGACCTATCTTTTAAACAAAACATGTCCAAAAAAAGTAAAGTACAGTAACAATAAAGAACAATCAACATTGTCAGAAAAAAACATCTGCACCAAAGGCAGAACAATTGGCTCCATTCACATGCAAAGATGGCTAAAATCAAACTCAGACATTAATAATTGGTCCAGGATGTTGCAGAACTCCTTGGCCTATGACTGTCAAAAATCACTGCTGTGACACAAAAATATCAGAAATTATGGTTGCATTGGTGAGGTGGGGATGCGGATGAGATTCCACAGCGATCTGACAATTATGAGACAGGGTAGGAAAGCTGGAACTGAATCCAGAGAAAAACTAGGTCAAAAACTGTATGAATTAAACTATCTTTTATTTGCAAGTTACTTACACCAATTGTTCTTTCTTTTAAAAGGATTTGGAAGCATAAATAATTGTGGGAACATAATATGCTTGTACTTTTCATTTGGATTGATACCAACAAGAAGCAGATATACAAACAGCTTTTTAAAAAATACATAATGGTCAAGAGGTATTTTTGGAAGGGCGCTTGGAGACCCTATGGATCTCTTCCGCCCTCTCCCTGTGCCTCGTCACCGAATCTTTCTTCGACTCTTCACAAAAAGATGTTCTTTGGACACACCTGAAGATATTTTGGAAGTGATATTGTTAGGATTCCTTTACAAGCAGACAGCAACCAAAGCAATTCATTCTAGTCTTGAGACAGTGTGATTACAAAACAAACTCAGTCTAACATCGGCATGTTTCAAAACATTGCATATTTGGTTTCTTTCCCTCTTGGGGAACAGATATCTCCAAAGTGGTCTTACTTTCTCTTCTGCCCCCTTTCACCATTTTGCTTCTTCATATCCTCAGCACATCTTCCATTCTCCCACACGGAGGAGGAAAACTTTATCCGAAATGCCTAGCCATAGTTGTCATCCAGGTCTTCACATGTTAAAAAGAAAAGATAAAATTCCTTATTTTACAAAGCTTTTCCAGGATCTGTTTCCTACAAATGTAAGGCTTTTGTCGTTTGGGAGTTTCTGCTTGTTTTCAGTAGTCCTAAAGTTTAAGAGCAATGCTCACTAAAAGCCTGTGGATCAGGCATTTTTCTAGTGTGTTCACCTACTGCAAATTGTCAATATGCTGCAACCGCCCCAGGCAGCAGACACACTATCATCTCACCCAACAAACAGAAAACGGAGGAACAGAGTTAGTGGTCCAGTCAGAACTTAAACCCCGAGTCAGGGTGCTTGGTCAATTTGTTCTAACAACAAGGAATTCCGAGCAATCCACGCTATGGATGACTGGGTCGTCTCGGCTACGTGGTGTCTTCACCAAAGCAGTTTTGTTTTGTGCTTGTATTGGCAATGGCTCCTTTCTTTGACCCTCAGGAACCACTTGACCAGTTCGTCACAGACACAGATAAATGTGCGCGAAAGGCCTCGCCCCACCCGGCCACAGTGCACTCCCCAACCGGATCGCCCAGCACGCCCTGCCCCCTTCCTTTGGCACTGCGTTGACTCAGGCTTCCCTGCTGTCTCGCATCTCCAGGGCTTTGTTCACTCTCTGCTCAATCTCAGTTTTCCAGGAGTCCACTAAAAATCAGTCTCCTCCACAAAGTTTGTCCAAATCTACCTGGAGTTACCTTGCTTTCCTTAGTCTCCTATGTTACGGTTTATGTCTTTAAGATGGTGATCAGTTTCCCAGGGGAAAACAGGAAAATTACAAGAAGAGAAAAGCTTTTCCTGAAGAGTACTGGAAAACTTGAGGACAAGACTTGATCTCTACTTTCCTTAGCCCAGAGGGGTCTAGATAACCCTTCTTGTTGAAAACCTAATTAACAAGTTCTCACTACATACAGTTTTAATTTATTTATCACTTTAGCTAAAAACTGTAGAAGTTTAACCACAAACAAGGTGAAGTCGCTATCTTTTTTAATTAATGCTCCACATGTTGGTGGGATGCTCATAATGTTGAATTAAATTCTCAAGACTCTTCAAGTTATCTCACATTTATAAAGTTAAAGCAGGAAGAAGAAAAAAGGTGATATTTGTATCTTGGACAACAACTTATCACCCCATCGCTGCCTGTCAGCTACTTTATAAGCAGTCACCTTAGAACAAAACTTCCTATGGGTCCTATTAAGAAATCCCAAGATGTTAGAAGGGAGTTGAAAAAAGTGCTTTGTACTTAGGAGGAAAAGGTAGCAACATCCGAAACAATGATGCTTTTCCATGAATCTCCAAGAGACTTCTTAACTCGGTGAAAATTAAGTCAAGCTGAGAATCAGTAAACACTTCATCCTGTGATATTTCTAGATCATGTCCCACATACTGAGCATTCTGCTAAGCACTGATGTGCTAGGGCTTTACTCTAAGACAGTCACTTGACTTAATGAAATGTAGGTAGTACAGTCCCAGTATTTTGTCTATTGGCTTTGTCTATGAGGCTATGCAGAATACAAGTTGAATTTGCCATTCTGCTCCTTTTTGTGGTTTTATATTTTGTGCGTCAGAAAAGATCATAAAATCTTTCACCCATTGTCATGAGTTCTTGAGCTACTTGTTTAAAAACCTTTGGTTAAAAACTTCAATGGCACATTAGTAATACGCAATGTAAGAACAGTTTGCTGCTCACAGTTTACTTAGTACAGTCTCTTTCACATCTGCCACTACAAGGAGGTGAAGCTTTGAGGTAGTGGTCCCAACAGCTGAGTGTCTGTTACAGTGACCTTGTTACAACCACACATTGTTGGGTTTTATCCCCATTATTTCCCACTCACTAGGTCTTCAGGAGGGTCTGACACGTGGCATTTTTAGCAGCTTCTTAGCTGAAATGCTGATGGTTTAAATAAAATGCTGAGGACATGGAAGAGGATGACCACCTCTCCCAAATCAAGAAGCAGAAATATTAGTTACAGAAGTGATATTTGAGTTGGAGCCCTGGAAGATGATTAAGAGTTCACCTGGCAGAAGGAGATATCCGAGGTGGCCCAGAGGAACAAGAACATGAGTTCATCATCCATGTGCCCTCCCAGGGCACTTTCTCAGGTGATGGAATTATTCAGTGGTTATTAATTCCCTTGAGAAAGAAGGGAACAACAAAGTGGTGAATAAAGATAGAAATGAAATTAGGGCCAAGATGGGGGATGATGAGATAATTCATACCTGATAAAATCTAAATTGCCAATCTGAATGGTCAAGTTCAAGAAAAATGTTTTAGGTTTATTTTCTCACTCCTGGATTTCTCTACACATTGTTACCTCCTTTTACTCTACACAAGAAGCTTTCACTTTTACATCTGTTCCTACTGCTATTGCCAAATCCATTGAAACTTTCTTTTATCATTCCTCCTCTACTCACTCAAGCATCATTCAATACATAGAGTCTCAGAAATGCCCCTTGCTCCATGGTTGGACCATGCCTGCACTGCTACACTCACACCGATCGAAAGCACATACATTAATGTGCACATTTGCTTGGTGCTAGCGCTGTTTGTTTGTTTTTAATGATTCTGCATTGCTTTTTAAAATTGATGTTCATTAGTAGAGACAGTTGAATTTCCAGACCTGTCACAGTCTAATGCTGTGGTCTTTGTGGTTGTTTTGGAGTGTGGTTATGCACATTGCACAATGCAAAATCCAGCTGCTTGTCTTTCCTGTACAGTGAAGTTGAATTCTTTGGGAAGCTGGATATCTAGTTATTAGTATCTGTCCTTGCTCTGGTTCCACTCTCTCAAATCAAGTCTTTGACAGATGTTTTCGCAAACTTCTCCAGACCATAACCACATCTGGCACACAAAGAAGGTCAGTTGATATTCCAGTGGAGCCATTGTGTTTGCCCCAGATAGTCTCTCAAATCATCAGAGTTCTACTTGAGACAAAAGCAGAGACATTTCTTAGTCTAGAAAACATTTGTAAGGGACAATTTTCTCTGGTTAAGGGAGGAGAGAATTATCAGTTTCCAGTGTGCATACCCACTGCTGACTTGAATAAATGTCTGTGTGTGACTTCGAACAAGTTAATTAATCACCCTGTGCCTCAGTTTCTCTATCTGTACAATGAGATTAGAAATGATATCAACCAGGTCATCATATGGTGAGCAACTATATGAAATTAGTTATCATAACTATTAAATCAGTTCAGATGAAAAGCACTGACTAATGGCTGAATCTCAGTGTTAGAGTGCCATTTTTCTTCTTCAAAATTTATTATTTTGAAAAAGCACAATAGATATATTTAGTCCATTGTTTTCCAAAAGTAGAAAAAAGTTGCAAAGTGCTGCAGAACTTTTGTACCATATCACTATGGGAGTGGTTTTATAAAGTTAAGAAACAACTGGAACTTCTACAGGATGTACATTTGTTTCCATTTTGGTTTGCTCTCCTGGGCATATTAGATTTGAGAGTGGTTAAAAAAACAAAAAAGATCCCTAGAGTTTATAGTCTACCAGGAAAAATATAGAAGTTTCACATGAAGAATTAGGAACACAGTTTTGGAAGTGAAAATTATTTCTTTTGTGAGTAATGTTTAAGGCAATTGCATTCAAGATGTGTTCTTTCTACTTAATATTTTTCTTTATCTTGCCAAGATTTCTTCTCCCTTTGAGACGTATGAAACCTTCAATGAAGAATATAAAAATAGTTTCAGAATGTTTTTCTGTGACCAAAACCAAGGTAGTTTCATTAAAATCTGCTTACTTGTGGTGATGAAATTTTTCTACTTGATACAGTTGTGGTGGATACAGGCATTATGTCTTTATCAAATCAACAGAGCTTTATAGTATAAAAGATTAATGTTTTTTTAATTAAATTCTTTTATTGGTACATTGTAGGTATACAACACAATTACATTTCTCATTGGGAATTGTACCTTTACATAATGCATCTTGGTTCTTATTTTTTCCCCATTCCTAGCCCTCCCTTCACCCCTCCCACCCTTCCCTATTTACAAAGACTTTATTTCCATTTTTTCCATTTCTCAGCACTTTTCCTTTCCCTTCTTTCCTTTCCCCTGCCCCTCCCACTACCCCTACCCCTTTGGACCTTTTCTTCCTATTTTGCATTTTCGATTATTCATTCTAATCATTGGTACATTTTAGGTATACAATATAATGACATTTATCATTGGAAATTTGCACCTTTACATAGTCTCTCTTGGTTCTTAACAAAAGATTAATCTTAATATGAGAAAATAAGATGAGGAATTTATAGAATTCTAGGTAGGAATGCAGACTGTGAAAAAAATCTAGTTGTTGTGCAAATGTATAGGAGGAGGAGAGATTCATTGAAAAAGCTTCAAGAAAGGTACCTAGGTAATTGAGAATGTGTGGAATCAATGCAACTTAAAGCAAAAAAAACACTTCATGTGAATAACTACATTCTAGTTATCAAGATGTTTTCTACATGGATGTGGGTTAATAATTCTGATAGTATTATTCATATGACCCAGAATCGAACAATTAAGCAAATAGATGGTAGAGGTTAATAGCCAGGTTTCTCACTGACTTTTTTTTTAAATGATTCATTTGTTTATGTTTTAGACATGTTTATAGTACAGGCAGTTTACAGTCATCTTGGGGAATGGGTACATCCACACGATAGAACTTGTTTCTTTTTTAATCTCCTTCCCCTTCCCTCTCTGCTCCCTCTTCCTCTACTGTAAGTCCCCTTTCCCCATTTTCATTCCTGTTGATATTATTCATCTAGCTCATGTTATGGCGTATGACGTTTACATTCACTGAGGTTATTAGGCTTCTATACATGGTGTATTCTTTTTTCTACTTATTTCCCCTTCCCCTCCCGCTCATCCTTCCCTCTCAGACTCTTGGACCCCCTTCCCACTTGCAAGAGCTCCATCCATTCGTCTCTAACAATCCTTTATTAATCTCCTTGCTTGTACTTTGCCTCACTCAAATGAGAGTTACCATATGCTATTTAATCTCATGTGTCTGGTTTATTTTAGTCAACATTATATTTTCCAGGTTGCATTCATTTTCCTACAAATGTCTCAAACTTGTCTTTCTTTATACCCAAGTAGTGTTCCATTATATATAAATACCACATTTTTTAATCCAATCATCTGTTGATGGGTATACAGGCTAATTCCAGGATTTAGCTTTTACAAATTGTGCTCTATCAACATTGGTATGCATGTGTTGCTATAGTATGATGTCTTAAGCTCTTTGGAGAAGATACCTGGAAAGAGATAGCTGGGTCATACGAAATTTCTGATTTTATTTCTTTGAGAAATCTCCATCTTGATTTCCATAATGGTTGTACTAGTTTCCATGTCCACCAACAGTGTAGGAGGGTTCCGTTTTCACCACAGCCTCACCAGCATTTGTTACTTTTTGATTTCTCAATGACTGCTATTCTTTCTGGAGTAAGACAGAATCTTAGGATTGTTTAAATTCGCATTTCTCTAATGGCCAGCGAAGCTCAACAATTTTTCATACATTTGTTGGCCATTTGTACTTCTTTCTCTGTGAAGCATCTGTTCATTTAACTTAGCCATTTCTTGACGTAGTATTTTATTTTAGGTGATATGAATTTTTAGTTCTTTATATATTCTAGATATTAGTCCTTTGAGGAATAGCTGGCAAGAATGTTTTTCATTCTGTAGGTTGTCTCTGCACTCTACTAATTGATTCTTTTGCTATACAGAAGCTTTTTAATCTGATGTAATCCCATTTGTTGATTCTTCAGTTATTTCCTGGGGAATTGTGGTTTTGTTTAGAGTATCTTTTCTTATACCTATGACTTCAAGTGTTTTACCTATTTTATCTTCAGTAGGTTCAATGCTTCTGTCTAATGTTTAGGTCATTGATCCATTTTGATTTTAATTCAATGAATAGTGAGAAATGTGAGTCCATTTTCAGTCTTCTCCAAACAATTATCCAGTTTCCCCAGTACTACTTGTTGAATAGGCTATCTTTCCCCCAGTGTATGCTTTTGGCTCCTTTGTCAAAGATAAACTAGCTGAATGTAGCTGAGGAGGTTTCTGTATCCTCAGTTCTATCCCTTTGATCCACGTATCTGCTTGTGTGCCAGTACCATGTCATTTTTATCATCACTGCTTGGTAGCATAACTTGAAGTCAGGTGTAGTGATGCCTCCTGCTTTGCTCTTGTTGCCCAAGATTGACTTTGATACTCTGGGTCCCTTCTGGTTCCATGTGGATTTGAGGATCAATGCTTGAGTTGTCTTGATGCTTACATTATAACTGTGGGTTTCTTCTCTAGGCTTAAGGGCAATCCAAAATTGGTCTCATAGTATGTTAATATTCAAACTCTCTTGGAGATTTCTCACTGTTGAAGTAGAAACTTAGAGATAAAAGAAGAGAAGATATTTAAATGATCCATATGGTAATAGATGAGAAATAGAAACATGAATAAAAATGGATGTTGATCACAACACACATGCAGATGATTACACATATAGATATTTATACACATGTGTATATGAGCTGGTTAATGTACACACATGTTGTTCTCCTATTAGATGAGAGGGCCTGAAGGAAATGCTACTCCAGAAGCAAAGAGCAAGGCTAGAGTACAGATTCTAGTTTCTAAAACTGTTCTTCACTGAAAAGAATCAGGGTTGCTTGGAGAAATGGCTAACTGTAAGAGTAGAGCAGGAATCATATAAGAGAGTATCCAGAAAGTAGGGAAGTACCTGAACAATAAAGGAAAACCATGTTGAAGGAGATGTGTCCGTAAGGTGCAGGAAGCAAATGAGAGAAATCCCCATGGCCAAAGCTGGAACAAGCTGAACAATGTAAAATAGTGTTGTATATTATTACCCAGCAAATAAAATGCATATTCAGGCTCCAGTCTTATATAAATAAATGACTGAATAAATCAATACAAAGGGAAAGAGAAATTCAACCATGGAGAAAAATTCTAAAGAATTTCCATGGGTACTCCACCCTTAATTCATGAGAACATAACTTTCCAATCCTTAAGTGTGGGCTGGGTGCAATGACTTCCTTACAAAAAGTATAGGAGTTTGGAAAGCGAAAGAAAAATAAGCAACTTCATTGTGGAGAAGCCTGACCAATACTACCTCAGCCAGTGACGAAGGTTACCATTAATACAGTCAAGTTGGCACAATATGCTGTTAATAAGATGGGGAGGAACTGGCTTTTAACCTCTGTGGCTTTCCTCCTCCAAACACAAAACCATAGTAATAATGAGGTGAGGAAATGTTTCAGACAATTCCATATAGAGGAATATCCTATAAAACACCTATTGCAGTTGCCAACCTCAAGGACTATGAAGATGTCACTGGGAAGAGACTCAAAACAGACATGACAAGTAAGAGAAACACGATCCTCCAAAACCCTGGAACAGAAAGGGGACTTTTGAAAACACCTAAGGAAGTCTAATCAAGTATGAACTTCAGTTACGAATGTATAAATTTTTAATTAATTAAAAAAATCTGAAAAGAACCTACCTGTATAATGCTAATATAAGAAAAATAATACTAATAGGAAAAATGTGATTTGTTTTATTCAGGTTTTTGTAAATCAAAAGCAATTCTAAAAGATGAAATGTTGAAAGATGTGTTTATTGGTGCCAGCAAATGTGATAAGTTATACAGTTCATTTATGTCTGGAACATTTTTCATATTAGTTTACTGGCAGAATAGTGCATTGTACCAGTTTTGCAGTGAGCTCCAGTTGTCACAGAATGTGACAGACTGGCAACTTTGAACATTTGGTTATTCTACACACTTGTGGATATGGAAACAGGGAATACAGACTTGGTGTGCTGGTGTCTTACTGACATGGCAGACGTGGAGTATGGAACCAACAAGCAAAATTTCTGTCATTCTTATTCTAATTATCCATCATTTTGATTCTGTTTTTCCTAGTAGAACCTGAATGACTGATATCACTTCTCTTGTTTCAACCTAGCTATTTTCATGCCAGCATGCCTGAGTCAACATCTGAAGGGGACCTTATTAAAGTGAACAAAAAAAATGATCAAAATGAATAATATTTGGACATTCATTATTTAATTCTAGCATGTGCAGAGTTACCATGAACTGATTGAATCCTGAAATATAAGGTGTCTCACTGGCAATGACCCATTTGAGTTTTGGGGGTTAATTTTTAAAATTTCATTTAATATTTAATTTCAATTTATTTTTAAGTTTCCTAAAATAATAACTCTGATTCTGAATGCATTCCAGGTCATATGAGACCCTGAAACACAGCTGCCAATCACATAATTGAATGAAACACTGCCATAAACATTTAAAACTCACAAATTATTTTAAGACCTAAGTTAATCAAATGATTTTAGTATATACCATAAAAGCAGATTCTTGTAGTAGATTTTATAATGATTGGCAAAATGGAGTCATTTTTCCATCTCCTATTACTCCTGTTCTTTTAAGAAAGGAACTAAGAGCACAGATCTGATAAACTGTAGGGGAGCCAGAAAGAGCTTTTTATGAAGTTGATTATCAACTATCATACATTAACAATTAGATGTAACTAAGTGTGATATTTGACTATTATTAAATCACAATAATGTAACATAATTCTTATTTTATCAAACTGATTCTTTAATCTGGGCTAGACTATAATTAAACTAGACTAGTTAGTTTTTTTGCATCCTTCACTGGTTTAATGCAGCTTATAGAAAATTCTCACTTGTTTTAGGAATTCAATAGGAAAAAATATTTATTTACTAATTTCTTCCAGGGCATATTTTCCTGCTTGAGGATGCAGTGCAGAAAGGGGAACACCTGCTTTCATGATAATCCTTCCCATTTCTCAAGGACCACTCTATCAAGAGCTTACTTTGCATCAGACACTTCCAGAGGCTGGGGATTCAAAAATGACCAAGACATCTCTGACCTAAAATGTGTCATCATCTGGTGGGTGAAGCAAGTGTGATTATCTACTCTAAAAGAGTGTGCAAAAACAAAGACACAAGAGCTCTCAAGAAAGAGCAGAGCCACCGTGCAGATGGTGATTGGCAGTGACCACAGGAAGACTTACTGGATTTGGTGACCCTGAAAAGAGCCAGGGAAATTTTAGAAAAAATTATTCTACAAACACTGGTGTTCTGAGCATATATTTCGGTGTAGAGGTCGCTAAGTGTTGGTGCTAGAGATTTAGGTAAGGATGACAATGAAGAGAAACTTACACAGAATGCGAAGGAGCAGGACTTGATGACGAGTCATTGAGGAGTTCAGGAAGGGGAATACCAGGGATAGACCTGCATTTTAGCCAGATCTGTCTGATGGCTGTATGTCATATAGATCAGTGAGTCAAAGATTAGAGGCACAAAGATCGCAGAGGAGATTGTTGTAATCCAACAAGACACAAGTAATAGGGTTGGTGAGAAGGGACACAAGAAATATTACCAAGTAACTTGGTTGATTGGATGCAAGGGTAAAGAAGAAAGAAATGTCAAGGTCATTTCCAAAATTTCAGCCCAAAGAACCAGCAGATGCTCCCTGAAGGAGGAAATAGTCTAAAGTGATTGGTTCTTGTTTCAACACTGGATTTTTTTAAATTAAAACTTTGAAGTGCTCCTGGCACATGCACATGACATTGTCGTCATCAGTTCTGTGAGGGTGTAGCTCAGCAATGCAGTTATCACAAATCTTGTCAAAGTCAAACAGAAGTATGGAGATGAAGCTCTGATGAAGGAAACTTTACTTGGGAATAAAAAAGGAGACTGAATTTTAGGACACATGTGCACAGGCCAGGGTGTCCTCTGGTATGTTCAGAAAACAAAGGAAAAATTTGATGCTTTTATTAGGACACAGAAATCTTTGCAAGTTATTTTTAATGAAAGTTCATTAGCTCTTTCAGCACCTGAAATTTTGAAGCTGTGATTGGTGAAAGACGAAAGATCTCTTAAGGAAGGAAATATGTCATACTCGTTATTCTTCCTAAAAGGTCTTATCAAGTATCCTATACATGAGAGATGGAAAAGTGAGTTCCCCATAATGGGGTGCCCGCATTTATTGAACAAAACAAGTGAATAAAATATGTACCGAGTTGACATTGATTAATAATAAATACTATACAAGAGTTGCATAAGTTTTACAATTTTCATTTGCACCTAAAATGCGTTATTATATATTATTTTTCAACATTTTTAATAAGTATTATCATATTCTGTCAGTTTTAATAATAGCTACCTTTCTCCTTAAATCTATTTTAATGTAACTAAGAGACTGAGGACAAGAGTAAATACAGATGTGTAATAAAGAATGCTTAATATTGGTACAGAGTATTTGCATTTCCATTATTTTGTATACTTCTATTCAAACTAAAATTGTATAATATACTTCTAATACAAGCATATCCATTTCTGCACTAGAAAATCCCAGTAGTCACTCTATAAAGACTGTTCTTTTGAGAAGCTAAAACAATAAAACCCTGACATCAAAAATCACATAAAAAAATTTAGGCCACTTTGTTATCTCCTAGATACCTGAAATGGAACTTAGAGATTTGTAAAAATAAATAAAATTTTGTGGATATTTTAATCATTGCTATCAAATAACTAAACTTTGTTCAGATTTAAATGTTGCTGAAGTTACCCCTAAGGGGTAAAAAAAAAAGGTACGTGTGCCTTGCAAGTTGGGCTTTGCAGACCACCCTTTAAAGAGAACTAAACAAACAGAAATAGGACTTAATTTGAGGATGCAACTTAATTATCACCCATGTGGGTAAACTACTAACTGGAGACTTGAGAACACTGGTTAGTGGCTGTCATGCTATTATTAAGCTTTTTGAGCTTTGTGATTCATTTTTAATAACTACTACTGAACCCATGTCTTCAATAGAGTTTAATTTATTTTAAAAAGACAATCCATCTCTGTACGTGTTTCTCTTATACTGTAATTTAGGTGACCCGTAAGATATCTTTTTGAAGACCAGAGAAACAAAAGAACTACTGCATACCTGCTTTGCAGGTGATTTAAAATGTTGCAGATTGTGATGGATTTGACATGATTTCAACTCCTTTCCCTCCACCGTCTTCTCTCCAAATGTGGGTGAAGCGGACAATGAAGGTGAAATAGAGATTTATATTTTACTTTCTGAATGTACACTCCTGTTTTTCCGGAAAGAAGCCCACATTGTTTGTGCCTCTCTCTGGAATGAGTACCCTGCCCATGAGCCTCCCACTGGCCTGCTGTAAGTTCCAACATAAGTCCAGTTTAAGTGTCTCTGCTTCTGGGCCACTCCATAACTTCCAGAACCTTCCATCAACTGTGATTTCCATTCTTCCTATACGTATTCCTTTCGAGATCATTTCCTGCACACTCTCTGCTGGGTAGTGTGCCAAGCCCTGAAGACACCAAAATAAGGCCCAATCGTAAGCTCGCTAGTACCACAATAGTGCAGGAAGACAGAGACATCAACTGAGAAATAAATACAATGCCATGATAACCATGAAATAAATAAGTTTGTCGTGTTTGCCTGTGAGTGTGAGTAGGTGAAAGTAAGAGAAAAATTGCTTCCAGAAGTCCACTGAGAGGTCATAAATGAGCTAACTGTGGAGATTTTTCTCTTGGATAGAGTTACAGTACTACTGCTAAAATGATTAGTCATATACAACTGATTAAATAACATAAGTATATTAGACATTTTGATAATTATTAACCAAAACAGAATTTTGTTAGAAACGGAACTCTTAGTGAATCTTTGTTTTCAATAGTATCTGTACATGAATAATAAACCTAGCAAGATGAAACATGGCTCGGCTTCATTTCCGCACTTACTTTTGTTTTTAGACATTTCAGTCAACACACAATCACGTGAGTAAGTAGTCAGGAAAAGAGACTATTTTGGTCATAGTGACATTGTTCAAATCTTGGAACTCTTTATAAGCTTCTGAGTCGTATTGATATAGGGGGAAGAGGTGTAATTCCCAAACCTACTAGATATCTGAAATGTGAGTTCGTGTTCTCTAAAATCGAAGAATGAGTTCTAGGAACAATGGAGGTTAAGAGTAGGAAAAATTTATTGGGAGAAAGAAAGCTTCTGCCTAAGAGAGACAGAAGGGGGACCGGAAAGTGTGTTGCCTGCCCACCCCTCTTCAAAGATGTTTTATACAACAAAGCCTTGTGGTGAGGCGGGTACAAAGTGAGACAAAACTATAAGACCCAATGGAAATTTACAAGGTGGGCATGAGGTGGGACAAAATCATGACCAACCAATAAGATTACAAGTACAGTCACTCAGGTGATATTGATTAAATGGGGGTCAGATGGGAAGACAAGTCAAGGAATTTTCCATTTAGAATATCAATCACTGCTACCTATCCCCAGGGGAAATAGTGCTTCCTCTTTTTATAATTCTAACCAGTGAATGTGCCTCACTTTTTTTTCCATGTTGGCTCCTTGCTGTGTTGGCTCCTGGAGGGCTGGCACCTTAAGGGAGGCCCTGTCTAATTGCCTACAAGATATCTAATTAACTTACCTAGCTACAATAATATGCCAGAATCACCTAGTTATCTATAAATAATTTTTTAAAACTATCAGCTGATAAATCCAGTTTTTCTCCAAATTCATTAAAAGCAAAGAATGAAGGAACTACCTGATTTTAAAAAGGATTTAGATTAATTTTCTGTTATTTACTAGATTAATAATGTCCCATAAATATTTCAGTATTTCTGCACAGAATGGGGTTTTTGAAAACCCAGTACCAGCAATCTGGACAGAGAGATTAACTGACAGACAAGCCTTAGAGTTAAGACAAAGCCCTCCAGAGAGATTCAGAGACATCTGCTTGGAGATGTTTGCTTTCATTCCCTAAGTTAGAAACCTAGCAGTCGTGGCCTCCTCTCCCCAGACAGGACAGTTTATATCCTAGAAGAAAAGTTTTTATGTTAGTGAGCTTTGTGTTACTATAACAAAACACCCAAGGCAATGAATTTATAGAGAGAAAAGTGTATTTAGCTCATGTTCCTGGAGGTTCCAGCCCCAAATCAGTGGCTGCTTTGCTTTGAGTGCCTGGTGAGGTCAGCACAGCATGGCAGGAGCTGTGATGGAGCAAACTGCTCCTCCCAGGAGCCAGGAACCACAGAGTGACTCAGAGGCCAGGGCACCACCTGCCTCTGCATGGGCAGCCTCAGTGACCGTGACCTCCATGGGGCCCCACCACCACTAATGTCCCACCCTAGTGATCATGTGAGGGAAAAGCCACAGATCTAAACACTATTCTGAGGAGTTTTCTATGTCTATGGTTAAACCATTAAGAAAATTTAGGAAATCATAGAAGTTTTTGAGGAAGTAGAGAAATAGTTATGAAGGGATGAACAAGAGCATTTGAAGACAGTGGTAGATGTCTTACCATCTAACTACTTATTTATTCATTTCCTGTAAACTATGTAGGTATGAATTTATAATTTTGCATGTGACGTGTTCCAAAACCTGTAACTTGATTGTTTTAAAGTTAATTCTCTTCTCAACTGAGTGGTGGCAGAGAGCCAGCTGGGGACACCATGAGAGCCTATGTTACATCAGGCACAGCAAAGAGGGATGTTTCATTTATTCCATCATTTCACTCTTCACAGATTTACAGACCACTCTTTACCCACTATTACTTCAGGTGCTTGCAAAACTGTTAATAAGTGGGATGAAATAAGAAGGCAGCCATAGTGCTGTTGCAATAGCCCAGATGAAAGACACATGGTGGCTTTGATATGGGTGGTAGCAATGGACCTAAGTCATCAGAAAATGGTTGTTTTCAAATAGAAAAACCAACAGGATTTCCTGACAACGTAAATGTGGGTTTTAAGGAAAAATAAAAAGTCTAATATAATCCCAAAGTTTTGACACATGCCATGGGAAAGATGGAGCCTGCATACTCCCCTAGGGGTGGGAAGGGGTTTGAAGCAGATTTGATGGGAAAGAAAATAAGGTATCGCTGCAGGTGTCCACATGGCACAGGGTGTGTGGGTCTGGAGCCTGAGAGATGTGCTGCGTGACAAGTCTGCCAGTCAAAAATGTCTTACTCCAACTTCTCATTTTAGTTCTTTGCTTACTTAGCTAACTCAGTTTAACAATAGCAAAAATTGTTTTTTGTCTAAAGAAAAAGTTTTATTTTAAATGGAAAAGTATATCATTTTCTACACTATCTCTACAAATAAATAAATGACTCTATGTATGAGTGCACTCCTGTGTATGTATGTATACATTTCAATTTAGCACAATGCTAATATGGTTTGGGCACTACTTTCCAAACTTTCTCACTCAGAAATGTTGAAACGTTAGTCAGTCATGGCTAAGGACAATGTCTCTGTCATCTCCTAGCTCCGTGTGGAATTTCCACTGGTATCTGTTGTGACTCATGGCAGTGTGGGATGAAACAGATTTTTTTCTATCATGCTTTTTAATACTAATTAAAGATATTTGGTCTTTCTGCGTGAAATGCTCTAAATGACATTGAGTAGAAATTCAATTAATTAATTTTGCCTTGAGATCTTAACTAATAAGAATGGCGAAAACATTCCAAAATATTTTTCCTTCATTATTATCCTCTCCCTTTTCTCTTTGGAGGTATGTTTTATCTATTGAAAGGATTGTGCAATAAGAAAAGTAAGGAAAACATCGGTTTAAGCATTGAGGAGTCACTGAAAGACTTTCAACAGGATGGTAGCATGGCCATATTTTCACATAGAAAGCTAAGAATGAAATTTGTGAAGTTGAAAAGGAAAGAAATAAATTAGAGGCAGAAGTTGAGGTTGGAGACTCTTGTGGTCATTCTGGCAAGAACTGATCATGACCTGTAATAAAAAGTAGTGTCAGGAAGGGAGGCAGGCCAACTGTTTTGTGAGTAATAGACAGACAAGATGAAACACTATTTATTAAATATTTAGTGTGTATCTATCCATAGTTTTCACTTATTATTCTTTTTCTAAGACCAACACATAATAAAGAACAAGAAGAAAGAGAGAGAGAAAAAACACACGGTTTTAAATAGAAAACCTATAATCATAAAAATTTCTATTCAATACCTTTAGTGTTTTCCACGCAGTTCACAGCACTGTTCTCCTCCTTTCCTGAGCCCTCTTGACTTTCTTTACAGCCCTTTAAGGATGGAAAAAGCTGTGGTCATTAATGACAAAATGACAAGTGAAAAAAATTAAAAATGACAAGTAAGTCTGAAAAGTGGAATGAAGTCTATGGGAAAACAAGTGGAAAATGACACTTCTGCTGCCAGTGAAATCACAGCCTAAAAAAACATAACTTCTGGGCTGAAATGGGAAAAGGAGGGAGAAAGAACCAATAGAGAAGGTAACTAGGGCAAAGGACAAATGAGAGTGGCATATGCCATGGAAGGGAGGACTTAGGTCCTCAGACTTCCTGAACCCCAACAGCGACCTTGGTAAAGCTATTTAACTCTTGTCTGAAATGATATAGTATTTTGATATGTGGATGTGACCTATTATGTGTGTTCCATATTAACACAAATAATAAAAGAGAAACTTTAATTATGTTTGAAGAGTACCTGGAGCCCAACCTTTGAATACTGGCAGCTCACAGACACCCAGCCTGGAAGTATTTAAATAGGAGAAGCAAATTGGAAAAACCCTCACCTCCCCTTTTCAGTTTCTAGTTCTTTAGAATTTCTGCCATAATTAAATAGGCAACTATAAAATCCAAAAGGAATACTACTAGCATTTGGCAATATAAATATTACGTGTACAGGGATGATATTTTGTTAGCATTCTGCAATGCCCTGTTTTCAATTTCCTCCATTCTTTTACATAATAAAGTTTTGGTTATGCCTCCGGATATGGGGTAAACTAAGCAAAGTTTAAAGCCTTGTATTCCTAATGACTCTTCTTGTAAAATATACTGAAAAACCATATAATTGGTTCCTTCAGGAGCTTAAATAGAAGGGCACTAACAAATTTACATGTGGCAAAATGTTTGACAAAAGACTTAGAAATCTTGAAATTATACCATACCTGGGTGGTTTTACTTAGATTACTCATTCTTCAATCTATAATGGAATGTATTTAGTTTTCTAGTTCTGTTTTGATCCATATTCCTAATGATCCATAAAACAGTGCTTTTAGCAACATTCAGAGAAACTATTGTACCACCTAGGAAATCATAGGAAATTTGTAAATTCTTCTTAAATCTGACTTTCTTTAACCTTCAAGAAAGACTGTCACTCTTTATTCACATTTTTATGATTTGTTAAAGAAAACTGAAATACCACTTTTAAAAGATTTACATAGTGGATTAACAAAATGTCATCTATACCAATTATAGAACACAATTTGGCTTTTAAAAAAAAGGAAATTCTATCATGTTAGGGCACAGTTGAAACTTGAAGTCATTATGATAAGTGACACGAGCCAGTCATGAGAAGACAAATACTGTATGGTTGCACGTAAATTAGGTACTTGTAGCAGTCAAATTACGGAGAGAGAAAGCAGATCTGTAGGTGTTAGAGGCTAAGAGGAAGACTGAATGGGGAGTCATTCATAAAGGTAAAGAGCTTCTATTTTTTATGGTGAAGAGTTCTGGACATGGGTGGGTACTAATGATGGTTTCATACAGTCTGATTGTAACTGACTCCACTGAACTTACAAATAGTTAAGATGGTAAATATCATGTAATGTGAATTTCACCACAATTAAAAATTATTTTGGAAAAGATGTACACAAGCTTTCTTGATCTTATTGATTACTTGTTATCTCTTCATTTGTAAAAATGTATGTACATGTAAGACAAACAATACTCTTAAAATTCAAACAAGCAGAATTTGACAGAATGAAGCCGTAAATTACCCTTGATTTATGCACAACTTCTCCCTTCCACAAAGCCTCAGAATTGTATAAACAAATAGCCAAGATGATGTGACAGATCTACAATTTAAATTCTCACCCACAGGAAACTGATTACTCTTGCTGTGCATATATAACTCAAAAAATAAAAAAATTGGAAAATCATAGAGGAAGAAATTAGAGAATATAACAACCCATACCATTCAGTATAAAACAATCCGATACAAAGGTAATAAGTAACATTTTTCTCACAGCAGGCATTTGAATAGTACTAATAATCAAAGTTCTGATAAAGTTCATGTTTTGTACATTTAAACATTAACAAAAATCTTCAGTTATACCAAACACTATGTCTTGAAAAAGCAAGAGAAATATATGACATTTTTAGAAGAATTTTATCAAAAGATAAATTTTAGCCCTTAACACAGAGAAGCTGCAGCTGGAAAACTCACTTCCATTGGTCATCTCAGTCCACACGTCCCTAAGATAGCAAGTGTCTATTACTACTGTCTGGAACATTTTGTGTTCTTAATGGACCACTTGGACTTTCTCTGAGGCTCTGGGAGATAATAACTCTTGGCTTCTAACATCTAAGCCATGACTAGCTTTTCTTTGGAATGCATGACTGGACTGGAGACACCTGTCCCTGCCTGTTGTTCACCCACCAACCACAGTGCCATTCCATGTCTGTGGAGCGGATGAAGGCAGTGCCTTCGGCTACCACTTCTAGCACTTCGTCTTTGTCCGTAAAACTTCAGCCTCTGACATAAATCAAAGGGTATTCAAATATGACAGAGACATTCCAGGAAAGGGACCACAAAACAAAACTTCTTGACATTCAATAAAGAGATGATCTGTTCATCCTTACTCAATACTGGTGAAGGTGCTGTTATTACCTGTGGAAACTCTGACTTCAACCTGATCAAAGTTTCATCTGAGAGGCAATGGGCCAGTAGGCTTTTATAATTCAGATTATTATATCTTTGTTAAGACTTTTTAAAATTAATTTTATTGGTACATTTTAGCTATACAATATAATGACATTCATCATTGGAGGAATGGGGAAAAAATAAGAATCAAGATACCTTTGTTAAGACTTTTTAAACCATCCCTTTATAGACCTGGTAGGGGTGGACCTCATTATAGGAGCCCTCTTTATTTCATCACCCTGATGATCAGAGTCAAGGCATCATGCCACTCACATGAGTTTACACAAATGCTTCTACCCTCGACCACTTTCTCTCCAATCTTCAAATCATCTTCTTCTCAGTTCCTGATAGACCATTTGCCTCTGCCCATAAGTTTTTATAATATACAGAGTCCACCAAAAAAAATGTATACACACTTCAGCAGATTGCCGTACTAACAAATGTCTGGAAGCTCATGGCCACCACTTTGAGCTCCTCTTGAAATTGTAGAAGCCAATGGTACTTGTATTAAACTCATGATGTCACAATAAATTTAATATTAAAATATTTGTACAAGACTTTCTTTTCCTTATATATATCTATCTTTGGCAGACTCTACATATTATATGGAGTACATCATACAGAATAGAATATATATTCGAACAAGTTGCAATTCCAAAATCTATGCCTATTGGTAGAAATCTTGATCACCACTGTCTTTCAAGGCTACTCTTAGGTCAGGATGTTGTGGGTTTTTTTTTTACTTAAAACCACATTCGTTCATTCCATTTTTATTGAACACCTGTTCTCTGTCAAATATTTTACAGGGGTTTGAGAATCAAAGAACTATAAGACAACATGAAGTCCAGAATTATTATCCAGACATTATGTCCACCCCTGACATGACAGTCATTCAAAACCATCTGACAGTGAAAGGCATTTTGTGAAGCTGTTCCCAAAGGGTGAATGTATCCTTGCTGATAACTACCCAAGCACTATTTATATAGTTTATGCTGGTTCATGGTCTAATGGATGTCAGAAATAATTGAGGTATGGTAAGAGATAAGCACCATGAATACACTTTTAAGGAAATAAATGTAAATGTTAGATGTTCCAAAAATGAAAATTACCCAGTAGCAGAAAGAGTAGTCTACAGAATGAATATGTATGAAGTCATAAAATCACATTTGTAAGCAAAAATAACACACAGCCTGCAAATGAGATTATCTATCATGGACCTAATGCCTAATACATACTTAGGGAAACTTGTAAAACACTCTCTAATAATACTACAAATGCCTCCCATTGAGTTCTGACCTCATGTAATTCCTCCAAGATACAAACAAGTGGCTCAGCCTGGTTCTGAAAGGCCACCATTGCTTGCCAAAATTGGAATGGATTGCTGCTCTGGAAAGGTGATGGAAGATAGTGCAAAGAGAGGCCAGGAAGGAAAGGGTATACGTCAATGCAAAAGAAAGATAAAGTATTACTAGAATGCTGTGTTCCTAGATAATACACGAGTGATTATAACCGTTCAGAGCCCATGTGATTTTTGGCCCAACTCAAAGTCATTAGATGTAAGCAAATGTTCTCAGCATTGTGAGGTGATTGGTCAAGAGTTCAAACAGGAAATTAGATCCTAAATGAGATTTTGAAAAAATCAGAAGGAAGAAAGTCAACAATGTACTCCAAAGAAGGTATTGTCTTGGTAATTACGGACATAACTCCTTGGTAATAATTCTGGACTCATCAAAAATTCTAGGTATCAACCTAGGCCTCTAGGTGCAAACAAGGGAACTTCCTTCCATCCAACCCAGTAAACTAGATCCTTGAATAGATAAACCTAGATCCTCAAATAGATACGAATTAACTCCCTGCCCCTAAGAGCTGTTTCTTGTCTTGTAAGTACAGAAAGACAAAAAGGGGAAAAGAAAAATCAGCTAACTGCTGAAATTCTAACATTTGAACAGCTATTCATGTCTTTTAAGTCAAAAAATTCTTAATTTAAAAAATCTGGCCATGTTTATTACAGAAAGCACGGAATTAAGGTGTTTCAAAACCTTCCTGGATTGAATCATAAAGTACTGCAGTCTCCTCCATGACTCAGCCACTTTACTGATGAGGATGAGAATTGAAGCATGTTTCCTGCCGGATCAGTTTACAGTATTTTAGTGAACAACAGACAGGTCCAGAACTGTCATGGAGGCCTTGTGTCTGTCCTTGGCCTGACTTTCATGCAACAACCCCGACACCGAAAGGCATTTCCTGAATGTTTTCTGTGATGTCATTGTCAGAGCATGAGTGAGTTCTTGCTGAAGACTGATAGTACTAGTTAGGCCAAGCAAATAACGATTTATAAAAAGCTGTTAAACTGGAATCATTAAAGCCCCTAAACTATCAACCTTCACATGTAGTAGGTGAGTAGCATGAAACATTCCATGCTTGAGAATATGACAGTGGATTCCTCCTAAGTAAAACACCATTGAATAGCTACAGGCACTTCAGATACTAACTCTTCCATTGCAGACCACAAGGTAAATTTGTCTTACACTAATACATTGAAATAATAATGCAATATGAGCTAAATACACTAAAATTAATTAGAGACCAGTACAATGCAGTTGGTCCCTAAGATTCCTTTTTATTATAATTGCCTATTCGGTCTATGCCTTTCCTTGCAGCTAATCAATGCCAGATCTAAGACCAGGATTCTAAAACTTACTCATTTTGTAAGGGTTGTTTACTGATTCTATGAACAACCAAGAACATGTTCAAATAGCAGATGCTTTTATTTCCTTGAAGGTAAGAAGTGATTTATGAAAGGATTTGTTTCAGCTAAATATTTAAAGTTAATTTTCTCATAGTCCTCACTAAAAATATTTTCAATTATACAATTTATGAAACAGCATTAAAACCAGTACCTGAGCTTCTTTTTTTTTCCTGAGCTTTTAATAAAATTTTGCCAAATAGAAAAATCTCTAAGGTAGAATAATGGGATTCTGTGCCAAGGAAGTAATTAAGAGATTGTGCTTTCTGTCTCATAAGTACTTCCTGTGGCAGAGACTACCCCACTGCCTGGACATAGGATCACTCCCTGCAGGCATTGCCTTTTCACATTCGCATGTTAGATTTTGAAATCCTGAGCTCTTACAAATTTTACAAGCCAAATGAACACAAGAATATTAAGTAAGTTTATAAACTACCAGGTTATGAGTCTAGGCACTTGGCAGTTAGTGTTTTTGGCTACAAGCAACAGAAACCCTAAGGAAATTTAAACAGCATGAAAATTTATTATCTGCCATCACAGAAATGCAGAGAAAGTTCAGGTTTCAAGGCAGGCTACTTAGGCATTCCAACAATGTCAACAGACCTCTAAGTTCTTGCCACCTCCTTCCTTCCCTCCTTCCTTTCACCTCCTCCACATGCTGTTAGACACAGGCTGCAGCAGAACCAAATGCTCTATCCAGACGCGGAAAAACTACAGACAAAAGAGATAGACTATCCTCCAATGTGGGTGTTTCTTAGGGTTAAAGACATTTTCCAGAAAATGCACCAGCAGTTTTCATGTTAGAGCTCCTTGGCAAAATTGGGGCATATTTTCATTCCTAGACCAAACACCCAAAAGGACACTCAGCTTTCCTTCAGAACCACTAGTTATTCTTCTGCAGCTGAGAGGGAACATCTCATGGGGCAAACAGCTACACATGGGAGTGCTGTGAGGCTGAATAAACCCATGCTTCTGCTAGGAAGAAAGGGAGGATCAATAACCGGAAGAGTTGTTTTATACTAACTACAACTGCATTACAGTAGTAAAGGCCAAAGTTTGGGAGTAGGGAAAGCCATTGTGATAAAAACAGCATGGTACTGGCAAAGAAAGAGACCCAAGGATCAGTGGAACAGATTAGAAGATACAGAAACAACTCCAGACACACTCAGCCACCTCATCTTTGACAATGGAGCCAGACACCCTCACTGGAGGAAAGATAGCCTCTTTAATAAATGGTGCTGGAAAAACTGGATTTCAACCTGCCAAAGATTAAAACTAGACCCTATCTTTCGCCACACACTAAGCTAAAATCAAAGTAGATCAAAGATCTAAATATTAAAACAAAAACACTAAACCTGCTGGACGTTAGGTTAGGTAGAAATCTTGAAGACACTGGTGTAGGAAAAGACTTCATGAACAAACCTCAGTAGCATGGGAACTAGCACAAAGAATCAACAACTGGGATCTCATCTTATTAAAAAGCTTCTGCACAGCAAGAAAAACTACCAATAGAGCAAAGAGACAACCTACAATGTGGGAAAAAAATTTTACCAGCTGTTCCTTAAAGAACTACTATCTAGAACATATAAAGAACTTAAAAGTATCAGAACCCCCAAATTTAAAGACCCAATTCAAAAATGGGCATCTGAAATGAACAGACATTTCTCAGATGAAGAAGTAGCAGCAAACAAACATATGAAAAAATGTTCAACATCACTGGTCATTCAGGAGATGCAAATGAAAACAACACTGAGATTCCACCTCACCCCAGAAAGCATGGCTGCTATCAAGAAATCAACCAATAACAAATGCTGGTGGGGCTGTGGGGAGAAAGGAGCCCTTCTCCATTGTTGGTGGGAGTGCAGACTGGTGCAACCACTGTGGAAATCAGTATGCAGATACCTCAAAGAACCAGGATTAGAAGTCCCATTTGACCCAGCTATTCCCCTGCTAGGTATCTTCCCCAAAGAATTAAATACCACAATGATATATGTGCACCCTTGTTTATAGCAGCACAGTTTGTAATAGCAAAATCTTGCAAACAGCCCAAAAGCCCATAAACTGTGAGTGAATAAAAAATTGTGGCTTTTTAAAAATAAAATGGAGTACTACCCAGCCATATAGATAAATTTGAAACATTTATAGCTAAATGGATGCACCTTGAGGCCATACTCATAAGTGAAATAAATAGAACACACATGTGTAAGTACCGAATCATTTCTCTGGTGTGAGAAACTTAAGGTGTAAATGAGGACCAAAATGTATAATAGATACTGTGAAATAGGAAGAAAATATTCAAAGGGGAAGGGGAACTAGGGAGGGGCAGCTGAGGAAAGGAAAGAAGGGAAAGAAAAAATTGAAGGTAAGAAGGAAAAAATGGAAACAAAGTTTATGTATATAGGGAGGGGTGGAGGGGTTGAAGGGAGAGCAGGGGAGTGGGAAAAAATAAGAAGGTATATCATGTACAGGTACAAATTCTAAGTCGTGAATGTGATCATAAGGTACACCTAACATGTACCAATAAACTCAATAAAATTTTTTTAAAGTTTGAGGGTAGGGGTAGATAGAATATTGGTGAGGAGATGAGAATCACAGATTGGTGAATCAAGCTAATGTGTGTGTGTGTGGGGGGGGGTTGTTGCTGTTGTTTGACTTATTTATTTAATGAAGATTAGAAATACCCCAAAAGATAAATGCCCAATAGAGAAATTCAGTATAATTCATTATATTATGGGATTTTACAATTCAAAACACTTGATTATCCAGATAAGCTCCAAAATAACAAAATACAATATATATTACTGATTTTTAAAAGACAAAACAGAAACTTCTTAGCAAATCAGAAAGAGGAGAGAACTTCTACTTGATAAAGCTCACTGATGAAAAGACTGCTATTTTTCCCATAAGAGAACGAAAGACACATGCTAGCTCCATTCATCACTGTACGAAATAAAGGTTGTGGCCACCACAATAAGTTAGAAACAATATATCAACCAAGCCCAGTGGCTCGTTCCTGTAATCCAGCATTCTGGGAGGCTGAGGCTCCAGGAGCTCTGGTTTGAGACCAACCTGAGCAATCTACCGAGACCCTGTCTGGAAATAACAAAGAACAAAGGATTTGGGATGTTAGCTCGATGCAAAGGCCCTGGGTTAAATACCCAGTACTGGAAAAAAGTAGAAAAAGAAAAAAGAAAAGAAAATAAAAAAAGGAATCTAGATCAGAAAATTTTAAAATGTGACTGTATTTATTCATAGACTAAATGATTGTGCATGTGTCAAATCTGGTAAAATTTCTAGAACTAGTAAGAGAATTTAGTAAGGCTGAATGATGAAGAAAATCAACATACAAAACCTGGCCATATTTGTTATAAATTTTTAAAACTTAAGTAATCTGTCATATCATAAAAATGAAATACTTAAGAATAGACTTGAAAAAAAATCCGTGAAAGACCCCCAACAGAGGATTCTACAGAACACTCCTGGGAAAAATTTAAGAAAGTATAAAATATGGAGAAATAGAGCATGCCCATGGATAAGAAGAGTCAGCGATGTCCAACGGACAGCTCTCCTTAAACTGTGATTTTTTTTTTTGTGGCACTGAGGATTGAATCCAATGCCTTTGCACTGACCCACATCCTTAGAACTTTTTATTTATTAGAGCAAGGAGACATTGGTAGAAATATCTACAAATAGATCAGATGACTGGATTTTATAAAAAGTTTACAGGACATTCAGAGGATAAAAGATAGTTTCTTCAACAGATTTTATTGGAACTATTGGATAATCACCCATAAAATGAACCTTTGATCTATACCTTTAGCCATGTATAAGAATTAACTACAATGAACTTAAATGTGAAAGTTAAAAATGGGAGAAAGTTCACGTGATTTTTAGATCAGGTAAAGATTTCCTAGCTAAAATACAAACAGTATGATTCACAAAAGAACAAGAAGAAAATTTCACTTTAACAAAATTTAGAACATTTATATTTAAAAGATATTGACAAGAAAATATAAAAATATGCCACAGATTTAGACAAAATATATTTGTAAATCATATATTTGATAAAAGACTTGTATCTAGAGTATATAAAGAACACTAAGGCTTATTAATGTTAAACTGCAATTAAAATTGGCAAACATTTGAATAAACAAGAAATATATGCAGATGGCAAAGAAATACATAAAAATTCCCAACCTCATTTGCCACTGGAGAAATGCAAAGTAAAGCCATAATTAATATGATTATGCTGTTTTAGAAAGGCTACAATTAAAAAAACTAATAATATCAATTATTTGCAAGCATATGGAGGAATTAGAACTCTCAAACTCTGGTGAAAATATTTAATGGTATTATGATCAACCAATTTCACTGTTGAGTTTTTACCCAAGAATAATGAAAACATAGGATTTGTACACAAATATTCATAACAGCTTTATTTGAATGGCCAAAAACTAAAAATCACCCAATTATCATGAGGTGAATGGATAAGCAAATTATGGACCACTCGGACAATGGAAATAGCCAATAATAAAAGTAATAAACTACTGATACAGCAAAATGGATGAATCTCAAAAATAGTATGCTGATGAAAGAAGACAGATGAAAGAGTTGTGTAGCAGGTGTGGTAATGCACACCTGTAATCCCAGCACTCAGGAGGCTAGGGTAGGAGGATTGGGTACATGAGGGCAACCCGAGCTACACAGCAAAAGCTTGTCTCAAAAAAGAAAAATACTCATTGTTGATTTTGATGAGAATTTCTTAAAATGCATTAAATATGCTCTTCAAATATACACAGAGTATTTTATGGCATTTATACCTTAATAAAGATTTTTAGAAAAACAAGGAATTAGTCTTATTTATTTTGAAGCTTCAAACTTGAACTGGAATAAAAAATCATTTTCTCTCCACCCCCCAGCCACTGCATAGTCCTGCTACTTGGGGTAGATGGGTTTGGGATGAGGAGCAGGGCAGGGCAGGAAGGAAGGAAGAGAGAAGGCATGGCTTCTTGGATGGCTTCCCTCCTGTTGGTAGTGCGAGGTTTGTCTGCTCCCATTTTCCTTAACTCTGGTTTTATCTGATGTGGAAGACTTGGCTATTAGGGTCTATATATGGGGGGTGTGCGTGGTTTCCTCAGTGTGCTGTTCACTTTCACTCAAACTTCCCCCATTGCTCGGGAGACCTTAGAGAACCAACTGCACCTCTCTTTAGCTCTACTAACAGAAATAAATATCTATATCTATATCTATATCTATATATCCCCAAACATCTCTGGGCTAGGCTTTTTGTCATTTATCTCAGAGGCAATATACTCCATCCATTCACTACTCCTATGTTTCTCCACGTGACACTACTCCTCAGAAGCTTTACACACCTGATCTGGAAAGCACCAGCCCCAAATTCCTCACCCACAAGTTACTGTAGGCCTCTAGTCCCTCAGCCGTGCTATTCCAGGTAGCCTCCTGTCTTCAGAGAGCACATGCTGGTCTCTTCGCTATGTAGGCTCTGTGTGAGTTTCTCGTCACTGTAACAAAATACCTGAGATAATTGACTTACAAGAAGAGAAAAGGCTTGTTTGGGTTTGCCATGTTGGAGTTTCTATTCTATCATCAATTGGTCCATTGCTCTGCAGCTGGGTTTAGACAGCACATCATTACGGGACTGTGTGGTACAGCAAAGCCACTCACGTTATGGCCAGGAAGCAAGAGATGAGAAGGAGGTGGCCAGGGTCCTGTACTTCCCTTCAAGAGCACATCCTCTGATCCAAAGACCTCCCAACTGGTCCCACCTCATGAAGGCCCCAGGACCTCCCAGTGGCGCCCCCTTCCAGACCAAGCCTTTATTACATGGGTGTTTGGAGGACATCTGATACCCAAACCCTAACAGGCCCTTAAACCCCATTCTTTCCAGACAGGAGTAGAGGGCCTTAGGCTATATTTAGCACCCCCAAGTTCTCCCAAGAGTCTTCTTACCATTCTATCTGCTCTGGAGGATTCTAAAACTTGAAAGCACCTAGTAAAGAAAGAAATCTCAGTTTACTCTTCTTAAAGATATGCCCAGTCTTCCTGAGTGATCTTCTTAGGTCTTCCTTGACTTAGATTCAGAAGGAAGGAAGGGAGGGCCTTTTCCTCAGAGACACCTTACTCCGCAATGCTACAGTCAGTTAGCTGATCACCAAATCTGTATTTAACTTTCCTTGGGCTTGTAGCAAGTCTATATTTCCTAGAATTGGTAGCATCTACACATAGCCGTGTGATTCAGTTCTGAACAGTGAGCATAAGTGAAGCTGTCTGGTGTTAGCCATAGCCTATTACAATCTGTAAGAAACAATTTCTCATGTCCTTTTCCCACTTCAGGTTGCATATCAATATTTCAAGAAAGAATACAAAAGATAGCAGAGCCCTAACGTTCCGATTACCTAAGTAAACATATAGACCCAAGGCCTATTTACCCAAAACTTGACCCATATTAACTGCAAAGTAAGCAGGAAGAAACCACTAATCATTTCAAATCTGAAAATTTTTATTATTTTTCCTGTGATAGTAGTCAACCTACCAACACTAATACAAAAATTGGTATTGACAGCGGATATTATCTTGAACAAAGGTACAAACAACAAGGCAACAAACAATAAGAAAATTGTATTGGAACTAGATAGACGGGGACTTATTTTATGCAGTGGAAAAATATTTGGCAAAAACCATCTCTTACTTAGAAGGTCAACCAATGGCACCTGAACCTGTAGTTTTGTTCCCCAAAAGTTTGGAAAGAGTGAGACTGATGGTATTTGTCAGATTACCACTCTTAATAAAATAAAAGGAAAATGAGATCAGGAAAGAATTTCATCTTCTGTGAACATAATGAGCATGGATAGTAATGACTATAGAAATTTGGACTCTCAAAACTTTAGAAAAGCTGATAACACTTTCAAATAATATAGGCTCCCTGTGACTTTGTTGAATAAAGAATTTAACTCGGAAATAAGGATAGTGTGTTTCACCCCCAAATATTGATTCAAATGGTCTCACAGTAGATTCTCTTAGACTGAGAGAGAACAGGGAGAAGGCAGCAAAAGCATTCACTAGGGCTAAGGGCTATGTCTGGGACAGAATTCTAAGCGTGCTTTTTGACACACAAAACGGATCGGAAGTAGATTTTAAAAAACTCTTGCAGACATTTAGGGCATTATATTATCAAAGGAATTTTTTTGATTTTGATTTTTGTTAGTCCGGGTTGTAGAACCTAACGAGCACACTGTGAAGAGCTGGTGAATGGACACAACACATCTTAGTTCTCCTTCAGCATCTTCTCCACCCTTCATCTCTTCGTCCCTTTTCCTTTTGCAAATATCCCATGGCCGTTCAAATTTGGCTGGGCAGGAAGTGGGTGCACTCTGAACAGTCCTCAGCAGGCACAGCCCCCAGAGCCCACTTTAGAGGAGGCTGTGGAGGGTAACAGAAACCCCTTGGGAATGCAGCCATGGGCCTCACACAAGAGTGGTCAGGGATGGGCCCGAAAGGAGGGTCAGGGCCAGCCCATAACTTCAAGAGCAAAGAACACTCGCGATGCCTGCCCCACCGGACCACATCGTATCTGTTTGCTGACACTGGGGCTTGTATCTCATTTGTCCACATCGGGGTAGTTCATTGCTGTTGGTCCTGTCATGCTTTCCTTTTGCACATTCAGAATGAGGGCAGCAAGTGGGCCACTCACTTTTCTTTTAAGTTAATGGTCACTGGACCTTAAAGAGTGACATCTGACCTTTATAGAAAAGACACCACATGGCCTTGAGATCAGAGACATCCAATCTGTGGAGACAGAATGAGTGTGTGTGTGTGTGTGTGTGTGTGTGTGTGTGTGTGTGTGTGTGAAATGGGTGTTTGTGGTCTTCGTCCTAGGCACATAGGAGTGGTGCATTTCCGAGATTCTTTTGCAGTTAGGTAGAGCCAAGAAACTATTTTGACCAAAGATTCCAGCAAGCAGAAGTGACGTATTGCACTGCAAGGCTTGCCTCTCTCCAGGAGCTGCATCACATTTCCTCCAACTCCTGGTTGAAGTCCTCACTCCCAGGCCCTCGGAATGTGACTGTATTTAGAGATGGGGTCTTGAAAAAGACAATTTAAAATGGGGTCTTTAGGGTGGGCCCTAATCCAATTTAATGGTACTTTATATGAGGTATCAGGGATGTGTCCATACAGAGAAGGAAACGTGAGGACACACTGAGAAAGAGGTCATCAGCAAGCCAGAGAGAGGGCCTCGGGAGGAGTCTCATTGGCCAACATCCTGTTCCCTAATGTTTAGCCTCTGGAACCGTGAAAACATACAATTCCGGGCTGAAGCCAGGCAGCCCGTGCTAAGTCACGGCAGCCATAGCAACGGGCGCAGCCCATGAAACCCGCCCTGTGTGGTGGCCCGGGCTCCCCCTGCTGGCTGGCTGAAGGGAGAGGACCCTTACGACCGACCGGGAGGGAAGTCGTGTGTGAATAAGGGCAAAGTGACAAGCTGGAAAAACTCTGCTTTAAAGAAAACTGTCCGACCCAGGAACACCCACATTGTTCAACTGCGTGAGTGAAAAATGAAATTGTATTGTACTAATCTACCAAAATATGGGGGTTTGTTGGTTACAGCTGTTACAACCCTCTCAAAGAATACACCCTGAAAGCTTGCTGTTTCCCCTTTCCCTTCGCAGCCCTCCTCTAAGTCACTGTTGGCAGGGTGGTATATACTTTCCACCTCTTAACAAGCTCAGTGGGACCCTGGCTGGCTTCTATTACACACTGGCTTCCAAAATAGAGTATTTAGCTCTTCTTGTCTGCCACTGGAGGCCTTAACCACAGCTCTGGGACACAGTGGATTTTCCACTCAATACCGTCCAACATAGTTTAAAAATAGATTGCCGAGGGAAAAAGAAATGAAAATCCACAAGCATATTAATAATAAAAATGCATGCCGATTATGTGTTGATCAAATGGGAAATTTTCCATTATTTGGGAGGCAACAGGAGGCTATACATTATTTTTTAAATACTACTCCATTATAAAGAAACTCATTTATCTCTCTTATCTTTCAGAACTAGAACATAAAGATCACAGTGGAGCTGTAGGTAGTGGTAAGGACTTTGAGTTTAAAAAATGGGATTCTTTTCTCTCATATCCTACCTATTCTCCTTAAGAATTAATGGAAGGGAAGAAGGATAGAAAGGCTATAAATTACTCTCTAAACAAATGATCCATTTAATAATACATTTATATAATGAATACCATGCTTCCTGCCTTATCATTAACTCTAGAAAAGAAGACATATGTTGTATCTTTGAACGAATATATCAGGTATTTTTGAAAAAGTTACAGTGAAATTCAGAGCATTTGCTTTAAATTATAGCTGGAGATTAGGACAAAGTTTTACCCTAATTAAAGATTCAATACGCACTAATCTGGCATCACAGGAAAGTTGGCAAAGCAAAATGACTTAGGGATTAAAAGAAAGAGGTGAAAATGAGGTAACAGATAAACCTGTAAAAATCTACAGAAAAACAGGAACCCGAGAATAGGCAATGGCCAATCCCCAACTATTCCCCACCAGAGCACTAAACTGGGACAGCTTGTGTTGGCCCTAAGTGAGTAGAGAGAAGGCTTAACTCCAACAGTTCTCCGTCCTAGGTCCTAGATGGTGGCAGATTACAGCTATAAAAACTGTACTCATTTAGACGATGAATTTTATGAACATCCTATTTGTAGGGTGGATTCAATATACATATTGCAAAGAGGACAGAAGAGAGGGTTCCATGTTAAACTCTCAAGATACTTTTAACTACAGTTACATTCCTTCCTCCTCCAAGAACCATCTTTTGTCTTTTCTTTGGTTCTACTTAAGACTGCTTGTATAGTCAGCTCAGCTGCTGTAACAAAATACCATGGAGTCAGTGGCTTCAGCAGCAGAAATGTTTTTCTTGAAGTTCTGAAGACGACAAGGCCCTGATCAAGGTCCAGCTGTCAGCTCCTGGTGAGCTTCTCTTCCTTGTTACAGACAGCCACCATCTTGTTGGGTCCTCACATAGCCTATCATGAGAGAGAGAGAGAGAGAGAGAGAGAGAGAGAGAGAGAGAGAGAGAGAGAGAGAGATTCCTCTTCTTATAAGGCCCCTGCAGCTACATTGGGGAATGAAACTTCAATATAACAATTTGGAGCACACAATTCAGTCCAGATGGTGATTATACTTTTTGAGGAACTTTGAAATTTCTTTCTTACTATATTACTACAGCTTAAGGGGGAAAGTCAGAGTTATATTTAGATTTTTTTTTTAAGTTGTCCCTTGGCAGCTGCCATAACATTTGATCAGTCTTGATCAAAGAAAGCTACCAATGTGAGCAAGAACCAGTATATTTATGTTAGTGATGTTTTGTTATGAACCAGCAAATCCGATCATCAAAACCCAGAGGTGGTAGACAGTGGGCTTTGTTTGGGTGGGCTTCTTTCGGTGTTTTAACAGTGTCTCCTCAGAAAAACAAGGGTGAATTTCTGGGGATGTACACTGACTCATTTGAAATAGAAAAGCGACTTAAGAGTGTGGCCTGGGCATGATGATACGTGCTTGTAACCCCAGCTCTGTGAGACTGGATTGCAATTTCAGGCCCAGCCTGGGCAATTTAGCAAGTCCCTGTCTGAAAAACAAAAGCCCCAGTGTCACAAAGTAAGAAAGATAGGGGGATAAAGATTGAAAGAAAGAGGAAGAGGGCGAAGAAGAGGGAGAGAGCGGGGGGGGGGGGGGAGAGACAGACAAAGACAGAGAGACAGAGACAGAGAGAGACTCCTCACTGTAAGAGAATTTCATAACTGATAATTGGATAAGTCTGCATAGTTTAGAAAATTACAGTTTGCTCATATTAAGCAATTACTTGTGGACTATGGGATCAGAAAACATACATTGTCCTAAATGTTTCGCTTTTCTTCATGAAGCAAATTTTCTTCCTTGGCACCTTACCTCTGAGGTCAGTTCTCAACTCTACCATGATTACCCCAAGACAGTAATCTCCAACTGACTCCAATAAAGAAAGACTCCATACAGTGATTACATAACCCAAAATTATGGCTTGAAAACCATGTATATGTTGAATTTCAAAAGCAAACTAAGAAGAAAGGAATTTGGACAAGTAAATTTTAAACTAATAATAAAATGAGTATTGGCTTTAAATGTGATAAGGCAGCAAACCAAGAGGTTTCAAAACCTCAGGTGGTTGTAAAAACTGGGTGATGTAAATGTCATAGATGAATGTATCCAGACCTCTTGCTGCTGGGATGAAAGGCAAGAGAAGAAAGCAATGTGGCTTGGAGGGAAAGTAGATCAAAGTGCAATAGGTATAGTTATTTTTACAGACAGACAATAGGGAAAGACAAAGTCAATAAAAAAAACCAGAGCTTTGTCTAAACATCATGCTGCTGACAGAATTAAGATATGGAATTCACAAGCAAGCAAAGCATGGTAAGGATTTTAAAATAAAAATAATAAATGCTAAAAACAATAAAAATTTAAAAAATAATAAATGCGATAGGATGTTGCCCGCCATGCCCATTTTAAATTGTTTTGCTCTTTTTTAAAATAAAATACTCTTGTTTGTTTTAAAATAGCCAACATAAGTATAATCGAATGACAATAAACAGCACTTACAGAATATGCACAATTTGATAGGTATGGACATCACCATTTCTGTCCTTACGTCTTGCCAGTGGCTTCCAGTTACAACTCTATTAAAATACAAGCAGCATGTCTTTGTTTCTTCAGATGTCCCTCACGTTTTCTCACCAGCCCGTTGTGCAAGCTATTTCATCCATAGGGAATACTCTTCCATGTTGTTTCCTTAGCCATGTGTGTTCTCATGCAGCCCGCAGTCTAAATACTCTCTTCATAAGTGACTTCTGTGGTCATCCAACGCAGAGAGGCCACTCCAATACTCCGTTGCTCAAGGAAGTGGCCAAGTCAGATACTGATAACCACATTCCTCCGTTCCCTTTGCCAAGCCCTGTGTTGTCTGAAGGACTAGATGGAGGGAAGGCGAACCTATGGCACACAAGCTGCAGTGGGGAGGCATAGCCCTCTCTGTCGGCATGTGAGCCAGGTTGCGCCAGCTGCTGAGCATCAGATATTAAGGTCTAATTGCAGTGTTGGCATTTTGTGATAAATAAGTGGGTCTGGGGTTACAATTTGGGCACTTGGTCTCTAAAAGTTTTGCCATCACTGGACTAGAATGTGCATGAATTGGTTCTGGGATGCATTTCTGATTTGGGATTATTTTTTAATTATCCAAATGCAACAAACTTTAATAGTGATAGAAATACTATATTAGTTGTATTAACAAATGCTTGTTGATCTTTTGTGTACAAAGCAGGATTCTAGGTGTTGGAGGTCTCATGCACAGTAGTACTGGGAAGAAATAGTCCTGTTCCTCCCCTCACCGAGGGACTACTATGTATCAATCATGATTACTAGGACTGTTGGGGCACTGGTGAATCAGAAAATCTTGCTTTTATGAGGATTATATTGTAGTAGAAGAAAATACATTATAATCAAATAAAGAAAGAATAAGCAGACAAACAACAAAAATATCAGGTAGAACTAAATTAGGCAATATGACAAACTGATTAACATAACCCAATATTATGTAAACAAAATCTTCAAATAGATTGAACATAAAGGGATATGATTCCAATGACCAACATCTCCTGTCGTCCCTGCCTTTACACACATATTACATATATATTCACCTATAGAATCTCCTTCCTTTAGTTTTCTTTGGACTTACTCCGGAGTGTTTCAAGAGATAAGTCTGCCTTTTGGGGGTAGCTTCTACTAATGCAGTTCTCCAAAATGGACATTGCTAACAAGATCAATGTTGTATCCATGTTTGCAACATATCTCAATGTTTCCGTAACCTTGATAATGCTCCTTCAATGTTCTATCTCCTTAAATTATTTTATAAACTAATCTGTCTTATAAACTTTCCTTTTATTTTATGCATACATGGGGCACAGTAACCGCCAGCAACAACTGAAATACATTTTCAACTTGGAAAAAATTTGTGGACTGATCTTTGAACCTCATGTTCAGCAGAAATTCAGTTCAGGTTACCTTTCATTATCTTTCGTGTTTGTTCTGGGAATTCCATCATTAAGAGTAACCCATGGCAAACTTAGAAACGTTGACACAGCAGAACTCAATTTTTCAACGAACTAGAAAAAAAACTTCTAATGTGTTAAAGTAGTGTCTGATCTCTAGGTGAGTATTTTAAATTATGAGCACAGAACTTTCTAATGCAAGCTGTATTGGCAGAAACTTTAAGGGCATGTTTTTCAAGTTGTACAAACAACATGTGATATTTCCTCCCGTTATATATTTTGAAACTCTATATTAGGAACACATACTCTTGAAGGGAGAAAGAATTCAGAATCTACCAGAAGCCAAAGCCTCATCCTTGGTATGCATGATTCTGCATACAAGAATATTTCAGAGTAATCACTTTCTACATAGCAGAATTAAGAATATCATCCAGCTGGTTAGTTATGAATTAAATTTTAATTAATTTATTTAAATATCAATAAGTGAGGCATCTGCTGACATGTTCACACATTTTTTGTTCATGATTGCATGTGTACCAACTGACTGTAATCTGAAGTTTTCTCTTTGGGAATACCTATTAGAAAGGTCAGGTCCTTTTTAAATGAATTGAAATGAAAAGAGACACAATTTTTAGTTCTTATGGTTATGCCCAGATTTGCTAGCACTTTATAAACACATTTTATTAACACAAATGGCAATCCTTTTGAGGAATTTCTTCCACTTTATTTCTCATAAAACAACTGGATATAATATGATTGAACTTCTTGGGAAATATTCTCTGTATTGAGCTGAAATGCTGTCTTAATCAGTCATAAGAAAATGTTCATAATTTAATTAGGAACCAGAAGAGAACATAACGAGAGAGCAGTCAATCTTTTAAACTCTAGCTACACTTGCCAATAATGTGAATGTGGGCAAGATGCCTAAATGTGCCTCAACATCCATATCTGAAAAATGAGGCTGGCCATAGCACCGCTCCCAGCCCAGAGGTGGTGAGCCCCTCGGGTGCCAGCAGCACACACCCCTCCCCCATCAAAATGAGAAGGCACATAAACAAGCCTCAAAAACAAATTTCCTGATCACCTACAGCAACCACAAAGAGAAATGAGATGGAAAACTCTGATACTCAACCACCTGGACTCCCTGAGCTGGCAACAAAAGTGGATCTGGATAAAACGAACTCAGAAATAATTTCTCAGATAACAGCAGAAATTGTACCCATAGTGCAATACATCATTAATAAATCTAGAGAGGAGCTGAGGAACATGATGGAAGACCAACATAGGAAACAAATGGAATCCATAAAACAGACGCAAACAGATTTCCAGGAGATTAAAAACTCCATTGAAAGTTTACGCACCAGAATGAACCAATGTGAGGAGAGAATTTCAGATATAGAAGATAAGATTGCAATTAGTGACCAGGAAAAGAAAAATTTCTTTAAAATTTTAAGGGACCATGAGAAATCAAAACAGCAGATCCTAGACAATCCAAAGAATAACATAAGACTGATCGGAGTCAATGAAGAAACAGGAGAGAGTGCAGATGACACAAAAAAACTGTTCACAGAAGTGATGGCAGAAAACTTCCCAAGCAGGGGAAAAGAACTTGATACAGAGATAAGTGAGGCATATAGGACTCATAATAGCCTTGATCAAAAAAAATCTACACATAGGCATATAATTGTTAAGATTCCAGAAACCAAACAGAAGAGCAAACTTCTACAAGCAGTAAGAGAAAAGAAACAAATCACATACAAGGGAAAGCCCATCAGAATCACAGCACACTTCTCAATGCAAACCCTCAAGGCAAGAAGAGCTTGGAGTGACATATTTCAAGTCCTAAAGGAAAACAGCCTCCAACCCAGATTGATGTACCTTGCAAAACTATCTTTCAAAATGGATGGAGAAATAAGATACTTTCATGACAAAGACCACCTTAGGAACTTGGTGAATACCAAACCAGCACTCCAAAGAATTTTACACAGTATCCTAGGAACAGACATTGAGGATCACAACCCCAGGAAGCAAAGCAGAATGAACCCATCTGGCACGACAAGAAATTAAATGCCAAGGGGGGAATCCAACAAAAAGAAAAAGTCATTACAAGGGTGTCAATATGTATGAGTTATAACCATCAATGTTAATGGTCTCAATTCACCAGTCAAAAGAGATAGACTGGCAGAGTTGGTCAAGAAGCAAGATCCAACAATATGCTGCATGCAAGAAACACACTTAATTCAAAAAGAAACTCATAGACTGAAAGTTAAAGGGTGGAAAACAATACTCCATGCAACGGGAACCTGAAAAAAAGCAGGAGTAGATATCTTCTTTGCAGATCAAGTGGAATTCAAACCAACACTGATTAAGAGAGACAAGGAAGAACACTACATCCTTGTAAAGAGAACAATCCAACAGGAAGAGATGACAATCATAAATATATATGCACCAAACACTAGTGCACCCAACTACATAAAACAAATACTGATGGACATGAAAAATCAAATAAGCACCAATACGATAATAGTGGGGGATCTCAATACCCCACTGTCACAGATAGATCAGCTGGACAAAAAATAAGCAACAAAATACTAGAATTCAATCAAACTCTTGAAAAAATGAACTTAACAGATATTTACAGTGTTCCACCCCACAAAATCAGAATATATATTCTTTTCAGCTGCACATGGGTCATTCTCCAAAATAGATCATATACTCACTCATGGAACATGTTTAAGTAAGTGCAAAGGAATTGAAGTTATCCCCTGTGTATTAGCAGACCATAGTGTAATGAAATTGGAGATCAATAGCAAAAGAAACTGCAAAAATTTAATAAAAACATGAGAATTGAATGGCACATTTCTGAATAACCAATGGGTCACAGAGGAAATTAAAGAAATGAGACACTTCCTTCAGTTAAATGACAATAACAGTACAACATATCACAATCTATGGGACACAATGAAAGCAGCCTTATGAAGGAAATTCATAGCAGTGCATGCTCATATTAGGAAAACAGAGCGAACCCAATTGAACAACCTGATGCTAAACCTCAAGCTTCTAGAAAAAGAAGAGCAGGACAAACCCAAAGCTCATACCAGAGAGGAAATTATAAAGATCAAAGGAGAAATCAATGCAATGGAGACTAAGAGAATGATACAAAAAAATCAATGAAGCCAAGAGTTGTTCTTTGAAAGAATCAACAAAATTGATAAACCCTTAGCCAACCTTATGAGAAAAAGGAAAGAAAAGGCCCAAATTCATGCAATTAAGAATGAAAAGGGTGAAATTAAAACAGAACCAGCAGAAATCCAGAGGATCATCAATACCTACTTTGAGAACCTATATGCCAATAAAATGGACAACACAGAAGAAATGGACAGATTCCTAGATACATATGAATTATCAAAGTTGAACAAAGAAGACCTAAAAATTCTAAACAACCTAATATCAATCAATGAAATTGAAAATGTAATTAAAACTTACCAATTAAGAAAAGCCCAGGTCCTGATGGCTTCACTGCTGAACTCTACAAGACATTTAGAGAAGAACTGCTGCCACTACTGTTTAAACTCTTCAATGAAATTGAAAGAGAAGCAATACTCCCGAAGTCATTCCTGGAAGCAAGCATCACCTTGATCTTCAAAGCAGAGAAAGACCCATCCTAAAAAGAGAACTATAGGCCAATCTCACTAATGAACATAGATGCAAAAATCTTTAATAAGATACTGGCAAATAGAATGCAGAAGATCATCAAGAAAATCATATATATTTACCAAGTGGGATTCATCCCAAGGATGCAGGGATGGTTCAATATTCACAAATCAATAAATGTAATACACTGTATCAATAAAGCCAAGGACAAAAACTATATGCTCATCTCAATAGATGCAGAAAAAGCATTTGACAAAATCCAACACACATTTATGACAAAAACCCTAAAAAAATTGGAATAGATGGTCTCTACCTCAATCTGATAAAAGCTATCTATGAAAAACCAATAGCCAATATCATACTAAATGGCCAAAAATTGAAATCCTTCACACTAAAATCAGGAACAAGACAAGGATGTCCAGTATCACCACTCCTGTTCAATATAGTTTTGGAAACAGCCATGGCAATTAGACAAGAGAAAGAAATAAAAGAAATAAAGATAGGAAGTGAAGAAGTAAAATTGTCATTTCTTGCAGATGACATGATACTCTATAAAGAAGACCCCAAGAACTCCACCAAAACTCTTCTAGACTTAATAACCAAATTCAGTAAAGTATCTGGATACAAGGTCGACACACAAAGATCAATACCTTTTCTAAACACAAACAACAGACTCACTGAGAATAGGGCAAACAATTCCTTTCCCAATAGCATCAAAAAAACTGAAATACCTAGGAATCAACCTAACAAAAGAAACCAAAGACCTCTTCTCTGAAAACTATAGCTCTCTGAAAAGAGTGATTGAAGATGATATCAGAAAATGGAAAGACATCCCTTGATCCTGGGTAGGAAGGATTAATATAGTGAAAATGGCTATACTTCCAAAACTGCTATATAGATTCAATGCAATCCCAATTGAAATCCCAGCAGCACACTCCACAGACCTTGAGAAAACAATCCAAAAATTCATTTGGAACAGGAAGAGACCCAGAATAGCAAAAGCAATTCTAGGTAACAGAGACATGGCAGGGGGTATCACAACCCCCAGCTTGAAACTATACTACAAAGCTACTATGATAAAAACATCATGATATTGGCAAAGAAACAGACCTGAGGACCAGTGGAACAGATTAGAAGATACAGAAACAACTCCAGACACACTTAGCCACCTCATCTTTGACAAAGGAGTCAAACACTTTCACTGGAAGAAAGATAACCTCTTTAATAAATGGTGCTGGAAAAATTGGGTTTCACCTTGCAAAAGACTAAAGGTAGACCTATATCTCTCACCATGCACCAAACTAAAATTGAAATGGATTAAAGATCTAAATATTAAAACAGAAACACTGAACCAGCTGGAACAGAGATTAGGTAGAACTCTTGAAGACATTGGTGTAGGAAAACTTTTTTGAACAAAACCCCACTTGCCCCTGAATTAGCACAATCAACAAGAGTGATCTCTTCTTACTAGAAAGCTTCTGCACAGCAAGAGAAACCACCAACAGAGTGAAGAGACAACCCACAATGTGGGAAATAATTTTCACCTGCTATTCCTCAGACAAAGGTCTACTATCTAGAATCTATAAAGAACTTTAAAAAAATCAGACCTCCCAAATTTAAAGACCCAATCTGAAAATGGGCATCTCAAATGAACAGACATTTCTCAGACAAAGAAGTAGAAACAGCAAGTAAACATATGAAAAAATGTTCAACATCACTGGTCATTCAAGGGATGCAAATGGAAACAACACTGAGATTCCACCTCACCCCAGAAAGAATGGCTGCTATCATGAAATCAACCAATAACAAATCCTGGCAGGGCTGTGGGGAAAGAGGAACCCTGCTCCACTGCTAGTGGGAGTGTAGACTGGTGCAACCACTGTGGAAATCAGTATGGAGATACCTCAAAGAACTAGGACTAGAAGTCCATTTGACCTCCCTATTCCACTGCTGGGGATCTTCCCCAAAGAATTAAAAGAATCATACCACAGTGATATATGTGTGCCCATGTTCATAGCAGCACAGTTTGTGATAGCTAAAACTTGGAAACAGCCCAAATGCCCATCAACTGGAGACTGGATAAAGAACATGTGGGTTTTTTTTATAAAATGGAGTACTACTCAGCCATAAAAAATAAGAAATTAGAGACATTTATAGCTAAATGGATGCACATTGAGGTGATACTCTTAAGTGAAATAAATAGGACACACATGTGTAAACACTGAATAGTTTCTCTATTGTGAGAAACTGAAAGTGTAAATAAGGACTAAAAGGTATAATAGATAATGTGAAATAGGAAGAAAAGGGGCAAAGAGGAAGGAAGTGGGAGGGGTAGGGGGAAGGAATGAAGGGAATGGGGTTAATATGAGAAAATGAAAAAATGGAAACCAAGTCTTTGTAAATAGGGAGGAATGGAGGGGTTGAAGGGAGGGCAGGGGAATGGGGAAAAAATAAGAACCAAGAGAGATTATGTAATGGTGCAAATTTCCAATGAGGAATGTCATTTTATTGTATACCTAAAATATATCAATAAAATAGAATTTAAAAAAAAGAAAAAGAGGGTAATCAAAATACATACCTAATAGGCTTGCCATGAGATTAAAAGAGAAATACCTAAAGGATGCTTGGCATTTAGTCCTTAGTAAGTGTTGGCCAATATTGATAACAGTTCATGCAATGAAAATACATAACGAGCAGTTTACCAACAATAATGTTGGAGGCGATTGGAAAGGAAGGAAAAGTTACATTGCATCAAACACTGGCTTTGTTCAGAGCCCTTTAGACTTTTAGCTATGTATTTACAGCTATATAACTATTATTAAAATTCATGTAAGAAATGTAACATGCAGTTGCCAAGTTAAAACTTTCTAGTTCTAAGTTTGCCTTTTCACACTGTAACAATTGTTTTATGCCAATTTAAGTGTTCTTCGCAATGTAATTACCACTTTATGGCTTAATATCAAGTACAAAGTTTTATCATTTCTACAGTATAGATAAGAAAATTACAGAACAATAGAAGAGGATATTGAGAATAATTCAAAGCATCACAAAAAGGCATTTTGTACTAGATAGACACTTCAAAGCAGATAATTCCCTGCACCAGAGTGTTTAACACTCTAGAAAATTTCCACTTTGAAAGATTTGATCCGACTGGTGTGGTATAATATATGGATGCCTTGGTTACTTTTCTCATTGTTGAGACAAAATATCTGACACCCAAAGTTAAAGGAAGAAAGGTTTAGTTGGGCCAGTTTGTCGAGGTTGCAGTCCATGGTTGGCTGGCTCAGAGTCAGGTTGGCTTGGCAGAGGGCATCGTGGAGGAGAAGTAGTTCGTGGCTTGGCAGCTCGGGCAGAAGGCAGCAAGCAGCAGCAGAAGCCTTCTTTCTGTCCCTCTATATTCCACCCATTCTACCTGCCCGTTGGGTGTTGCCACCCACACCCAGGGCGGGGCACCCTTAATCCTAGCAACACGTTCTGAATCCCAGCATCTCATATCCTAATCCAGCTACCCTCAAAACTCCCCACCTATGACTGCATTGGATTTTGGGGGGACATCTAGGTAAGACCTATAACAATGGACTAGTAGATTAATTCCAAAAGTTTGAGAAACACAACATTCCCAGTCCAGTAATAATAGTGTGAATGAACTCAGCTGGAAAGCTATTATAATCCGTGTTTTAGTAACAGGCTACTACATAAATGATGACACAGTGGCCACAAATCACATGCCCAGTCCTGCTATGGGCCAGCAAACTTTCCTTTTTGGTTCCAAGGTCACAAATCTATAACTCTAATCCTGATTAGTGCTGTGAAAATCCAATTATCCTTCTAAAGTATAAAATTAAATTGGCATTTAGCCTTCTAGTCTTGGCTTAACTGACTATTTCTCTGGAAAATCGTCCTTTAATACCTTGCCTAAGTTAGTCCTCCCAGTTACTTCCTGTTGTATGGTGTCGTAGCCCTGAGAGAGTCCATTTTCCAAAGCAGCACTTTGTTCCTTTTTGAGCACAAGTGCAGAGGCAGAATGACTCGCTAACATGTCTGTGAAAACAGATAATCACCAGATGTTGAACACACCAAACTTATCTTAAAAAACAGCCCCAGCTGCACACCGTAATCATAAGGCAGCCACTGATGAACAGTCATGCTACTAAACATTACCTCCTGTACATGGACCAAATTAAATCAAAGATACATGGACATGCGATGCACCAAAGCCCTTACAGAGAAAACTGAGCCTGTGAGCTTATCAAATATGCCAGACCAATAAAAACTACAACCTTTTTGTCATATTTATTTCAAAAAAGATTTTTGTAATGTGCTTTCTATATCCTTTTAAATTCTGTAAAATCTGTGGTAATGTCTCCTAGATCTTAATACTGTAATTTAAAAAATGTATAACTGATATTGTGTAACAGGAAGAAAAGGTCTAAAAGAGCAGGGGAATTGGGAGGGGTAGGGGAAGGGAAAAAAGGGAAAGGAAAAATATGAGAAGAGGAAAAAATGGAAACAAGGTCTTTGCAAATAGGGAAGGGTGGAGGAGGTGAAGGGAGGGCAGGGGAAGGGGAAAAAAAATAAGAACCAAGAGACTCATGTAATGGTACAAGATCCCAATGATGAATATAACTGTATTTTATACCTAAAATGTACCAATAAAGTTAATGGGGGGGGAGAAAAAAAAAACCTACAACCTTCTCACCTGCACCTGGACCCTATAAATGAAGGGATTCTGAACACCAAGGTATGATCTTCACACACATAACTCATCATCTCATGGGGCCACCTGTTGAATTCACAGGCAATGAACTCAAGCTTTCTGTCCCCCAGTTCAGCTCCGCTCCATCTCTCTGCTTGACACGGCCACCCCAAGCTGCCTGCCATTGGACTTAGCCATTGAACCAGCTCTCTGCTCTCAGCAAGCCCACACTTAAAACAAGCTCTGCCCAGCCCGTAGTAATATCTGGACACTTACAGTGACTTTTTACATCACATCTCTATCTGGTTCTCTGCTTTTGCTTTCAAATATGCCTCTTCGGATCCTGTAGCCCCTGTTAGGATTAGGATTATCTTAGCTGTTCTCTAATGTGTGTGTGTGTGTGTGTGTGTGTGTGTGTGTGTGTGTGTGATATGTGACTTAAGAGTTACAGATTGTATTACTATTAGTCACTTTCTCTCACTAGAAGAACCCAACAACCAGAACATGAAGAACAAAAGTTTATTTTGGCTCATGGTTTCAGTGGATGTAGTCCTTGGTTGGCTGGCTCCAAGGCAGAAATAAAATGGTAGAATGGAATGATATAGACAGATGCTCAGCCCATGGCTGCAAGAAAGCAAAGAGAGCAGGGTAAAGCTAGGGACAAGAATACATCCTTTTAGGTAATACCCTAGTAACCCATCTCTTCTGACCAGGCCTCACTTCCAAACATAATACTTTTGGGGGACACTTTAGATTTAAATCATAATATTCTTCCCCTGGCCCCCAAAAGACTCATGTCCATCTCATTGTGCAAAATGCATTTAGTCCATTTCTAAGGTCACTGAAGTCAGTAGTTCCAACACTGCAAAAAAGTCCAGTCTATGACTCAAGGAAAACTCTTAGCTATGAGCCCATGAGGGGAGCAAAAGGTTAAAAACTTCCAAAATACAATGGTGCAAAATAAACATTCCCATCCCCAAAATGAAGAAGGGAGGAATAGAAAGGAATCAGACCAAAGCAGGACCCAAACCCAGCAAGACAAACATTAAATCCTGTAGCTCTATGTTCATCACCAAGAGGGGGCTGTGGTGAGATCAGAGTGCCAAAGCGATTGGGTGGCCTCCCCCGAATGGCTTTGCCAGTTACAGCCCACATGAGCTTTTTCTTGGCAAGATTCTTCTTGCTACCCAAGGCTTTCCTCAGCAGAAGTTCCATGTTTCTGACATCTCCAACTTCCTGGAGTTTCTACTGCAGTTTTGGCTTCACTCTCAGTTTCAAGCACTGCCCTCTCAGAGACTCCAGGCAAGGACTGGGACCCTGTCACATTTTTTCCCAGCCTTTCAGGCTTTATGAAATCTAGAAGCCTCTGTGACCTCATAACTGTTGCCTCCTACCTGCCTAGAAAACCAGCACAATGTAGCTGATGCCAGTTTCTGTGCCAACTTGAGCAGCAGATTGGCCCTTTTGGGCAGGGTTATAGTGGTCTCTGAGTACTTAAGTGGCTGAACCCAGGGAAACACTTCCTTCTGTGATCCTTAATGAGCAGAGTGACTCTCTTTCTCAAAGAAAAATCAAAGGTTTTTACCTTTTCATACCTTTGAACCTGATATGAGTGGTGTTTGGCCATTTCTTGAGATCCCCTCAAGGCATCATTCCTATCATCTTGTTGAAAAATACTTGGTTTCTTTATAATGATAATTTTTTAGCAACCATGCTCTTCTTGGCCTCAAATTTAGAGTTCCTTATTTCTGATGAAAGTACAAATTTTCCTGTCTTTGGCTATTTTGCTCCTGAGTCTCATTGTAAATCTGGCTAAAAGCAGCCAAAAGTACCCATGCAACTGCCTAAACATTGTGTTGCTTTGAAATTTTCTTCACCACCTCAATTAGTTCACCACCTTTAAATTTAGTGTCATACAAAGTCTTAGAATGTGGACAAACATAGGCAAATTTTGCCAGAATAAAAAACATACAGAATTTAGTTTATTTTCCAATATAGCTCTTATCTGCATCTGAACCTCAAAAGCTTGGCATTTTCATAAATTATCCTTGCTTAATCCTTGCCACCCCAAATCCATGGGCACTGTCACATATGTGTTTGGTTTCCATATTAAGTATGCCCTACAGTAACTGGCACACAGCAAATACTAAACTGATTCCCATATAACAAATGAACATCTATAACAGTTCTACCAGAGGTTGACATGCACAAATTTGTCAATAACACAGTTTTATAGACATCACATCTTATTGTTGAACAAAGGATACTAGTAGCACAAACTATTACATCATTTCCTTTACCTTTTTGTCAATGTAGATTTAAAAACAACATCTGAAATGGAGGTGCCTTGTATGATAGTTTTGTATAAATTATTATTATTTTTTTGACCAGGGATCAAAGTCAGGACCTTGCACTTGTGGAGAAGGTGTGCTGCCACTGTGATAAATCCCTGGACCTGATGAATTATTATTAAAGGACTTCAGAAAAGCATTTCCTTGCTATCTATGGGAAGAGAAAAGTATTAACTCCTAATGAGGAATGAACTTCAACTTTGTTTTTTTCTTCAGCAAATCAGAAAGATGTGCAGGTAAAACTTTTGTGTTGGATTAGTCTTGACCACAAGCAACTCTTTCACTGAGGAACCCTACACCTTCATGTGAATTCTTATTTCTAGTTAGATATTTTTCTTTTAATTTCTTGCACTGCAAAAGGGTTCACATACTAAAGTAAAAATCTCTCCAGCTGCTGGCACCCAACTACTGAGAGTAAACAGAAAAATATATAATTTGTTCAGAAACAAAATGGACATAACAACCCCAAATTCAAAAAATAGGGTAAAAGAACTTCCCAATAATTTACAAAGCATTGCCGAAGGACTTTCTTGCAACTGGCAATCATAGCAATGGGATAAGGCTTTGGTTGGACAGGCGCATCATAGAAACTAATGTCCCAATACTATTTGAACTCAAACTGAGTTTTAAGGAATCATCTTGGGCTTGATAAATTACTTCCTGAACAACAACTACAAGCCATTTGCCAATAGATTTTGTGAAAAATTTGCAGTTGTAATTGATGAGTAAAACTTGGGCAGTTGTAGCAGGTTCAATTTTCTTCAAAACTTTTATATTCCTATAGAGAAAGGTCACTGAGAATATTTTTTGGTAGTAATCTTATACCACAGTACTGCTTGAGAGTTATGGAAATTGATGCTTGCTAAATGGATGTCTTAGCTGTTTTTTCTCAGTTCAATTTCCTCTAATTCTCTAGGGAAGTCAGAAAATTTAGTATGTTATTCCTTTCATGGGTGAATATATTTCTGACATGTTAGATGAGTAATGACAAAGATGTCTGTAATTTCATTTGTCCACTTTATCATACCAGGAAGGATTTCATGTAACATACATAAAACTCAGAATAGAGTTTATTTTAAAATTTTATCCACAGAGTTACAGCATCAACAGCTATAACTGGTATTTAAGGAGACGCTTCAGACTCCTAAAAAGTCACTGAGAATTTATTGTCCTGTCTAATTCCTTTCATACCATTTTTTATTCTTTGAACTGATCTCATTTATTTGTTGGTCATTTGTGTGCTGCACATTGCCATCTCTTTTCCTTCCAACAACAATTCCAAGCTCTGAGAGTGCAGAGAGTTTTGTCCTGTTACCTGCTGTAGCCTGGATGCAGATGAGGTTTTGAAGTCAATATTTGTTGAATTAATGAATTCACTAAAATAAAAGCTTGAAGAACATACCTCAATAATCAAAATGTTTTATCTTATAAGGCTATAGTGGGCTGAATAATGTCCCCTTAAAAGAAGAATTCAAATCCTATCTCTAGTACCTATAATTGTCACTTTATTTGGACATCAAAGGCATGTGCATTAGGGAACTCAGGATGGGATTACTGCAGATTTAAGAAGGACTCTAAAGTCCATGAGTGGTATTCTTATAAGGACAGAACAGGAGTTTTGAGACCCAAGACACCTGGGAGAGGGCTGTATGAAAATGGAGCTGTCGCTTGGAATGATGCATGTACAAATCAAGGAGTAGCTAGAATTCCTGACAGCCACCAACAGCGAGGAGAGAGGCGCGACTCTCCTTCACAGCCTCCAGAAAGAACCAACCATGGCAATCATTTGACTTTGGAATTCTTGCCTGCAGGACTGGGAGAGAACAGATGTCTGTTGTTTGAAGCCACCAAGTTTTTGGTAATTTGTTGCATGAGCCCTAAGAAAATCAATGGAAGAGCAAACGGAAGTCATCATGACTTAACTTTTTCTTTCTACTAGTGGCAGAAAAGGAAGGAGAGACAAGATCTTAACCAGCTACTCATCAGTGCATGGTGGAAAGAGATGTTATCAGGAGCTTGCATTAGTAATGCTATCTAACAAACAGTAATGAAAAACCTTAAAGCGAAGGAAGTACTTTGGTTAGCTACCAGGTTACTGGGACAGTGTGGGCTAGCAATTCCAGGCACCTCAGTCTCCCACATACTAGCGCTGCGACCTGGTACAAGTTACTTGAACTCTTGGACTCTGAGAATGAGGGTGATATTCACATCTACCTCCTAAGGCAGTGGGGGATGAATACAAGCCAAGCACTTCAGCAGTGTGTGTAACATGGTGCTCAGGGAGTGTTGCAGATTATTCGTGGGCTTCTTAATCATAGTTTAGGGGAACACAAAGCTATGCAAATAGAGTGAGGGATTAATATTGGTTGGAGAGAGCATAAAAGGTTATACCAAGAAATATGTTCTCAATTTTAAAAGCTTTCCAAATTGAAACCACGGGTTTTTAAATCCTGTGGCTTAGGATCTCTTCCTCTTTTTCCCTCATTCTCTCTCTAGCATTTCTTTCTGTCTGAAAGGAAGTATTCTCTCTATTGTTTTTATTCAAGTCTCCAATGCTCTGGGGAGAAGGGAGGAATAAGAGTGAGGAAAGTGTAGAAACCACAGCCCCATCTCCCATCAGTGCTCATGGCAGAGATTAGAAGCATTCCATTTCAGAGCTCGAAGGCACATTTAAAACCATCTGGTTCAACTCTCCTGTTTACAGATGTCCAGAGTTTATGAAACTCATCCGGTATTACTAGGCTCTGCAAGGGCAAAGAACATAGCTATCTTATTAATTACTATAGATTTATATGCTCCATGAGTCTAACAGGGAAAAACAGATAGATAAAGGGATGACTGACAACCTAGTTAATGGCATATCCCTGGCACTGTATTAGTTCCACATCTCTTCATGGGAGAGAACAAAATGTATGGTAAACAGTGGTGAAAGACATTGTATTGACTTAAGTTTATACCAAGCCAAATTGTATAATTTTGTTGATCTTTCTGTTGGAATGATGAACCTTGATTTTGTTGCCCAGGGTCACTTAGAGTAACAAATGGATTATAATATTTATTCTCTATTGTTTTTTGCTCTGTAAGAGTTCCGTCAAGGAGGCGTTAGAGGAGGATCACCTCTTTCTAGAAATGCCAGAGCCCATGTTTATCCCATCTACATGTGTAGCCCCTCCTCCTCCTCCTCCTCCTCCTCCTCCTCCACTGTTTCCTCTTCTCCTTCTCTTTCTTTCTCTTCTTCTTCTTCATCTTTGTCTTCTTCAAGAGAGAATAACCCTGTATCTGTGCATCAGAAAATAAATTTGGTGGGTTGGAAGGAGAAAAGAAGGCAGGAAAGTCAGCCAAAAGGAGGAATTTCAACTGTCTTTTTTTGTCAGTGTGGTGGCCAAGACCCAAACAGTGTTGGCTTCTGTGCTGTTGTGCAGTTTTCCCGAGGCTCATCTCTAGCTAAACCTTGATTCAAGAGGATCACTGGCAAGTTTGTACCATTCGGGATTTAATATCCCTTAGAGGATCTCTCTTTCTAGGTCCTCCTAAAGGATATCAAGGATAACTTTACCATATTATGTTTAAAATGCAAGCCTCTGCTCTTTGTTGATTTATCCAGCATTTACTCCACTGCAAAATCACTCTGGACTCATCATCATTTTATAATAATGCCCTATGACTGGGGTTCTTTCACCCAAGGAGTCAAGTTTGTAGATGGGGACAAGATTAGGCCTCTATTTAAAAAGAAAAATGTAGAATCTATACCCAGTGGAATACTATTTAGCTGTAAAACAGCGTGGGATCCTGTCATTCTCAAGAACATGGATAAATGTGACGGATGTTATGTTGAAGGAAATGAATCAGACACAGAAAGAGGAACATCACATGATCTCACTCATAAGTGGAATCTACAAAAAAACTGATACCCTGGAAATTTAGATTAAATGGTGCTTAGCAGAGGCCAGAATGAGTAGAAGAAGGGGAGATGGAAAAAGATTCATCAACAAGCATGATGGAATGGTTTAATAAGAGGAATGAGCTCCAGTGTTCTGTGCCCCAACAGGAAAAAACGTAACAAATGATAATGCATACTAGGCCTCCAAACATTTAGCAGAGAGAATTTTGAATGTACTCACCATGAAAAATGATAAAACTTTAATATGTTAATTACCCTGAGTTGATCACTAACCAATACACACATGAATCAAAACGTCACATCTTACTTCATAAATATGTACAGCTATGATGTGTGAATTAAAAAGTACTTTAAAATAAGATTTAATAAAATTTTAAAGTATGAATTTTTACTTAAAATTCAAAATACCAAAATTTCTCCTTTTATGTTTTATTCTTTTTAATCTACTGTTAGGAGGGAGTATGACTTAATCTTTTTTTTCCCCTATTAACTTTATTGGTAAATTTTAGGTATAAAATACAGTTACATTCATCATTGGGATCTTGTACCATTACATGAGTTTCTTGGTTCTTATTTTTTTCCCCTTCCCTTGCCCTCCCTTCACCCCCTCCACCCTTCCCTATTTGCAAAGACCTTGTTTCCATTTTTTTCCTCTTCTCATATTTTTTCCTTTCCCTTTTTTCCCTTCCCCTACCCCTCCCAATTCCCCTGCTCTTTTAGACCTTTTCTTCCTGTTACACAATATCAGTTATACATTTTTTAGATTACACTATTAAGATCTAGGAGACATTACCACAGATTTTACAGAATTTAAAAGGATATAGAAAGCACATTACAAAAATCTTTTTTGAAATAAATTTGACAACTTCTAAGAAGTACCTTGGAAGACAAATTAATGAAACTAACTATGGAGGAAACATAAAATTTAAATAGCACCTATTAAAGAAAGTATGAGAATGACTTAATCTTGACTCAGTGGGAGTTCCGGATCCAGGTACCACAGTATCACGAGGGCACTGCTAGAAGAATATTCCTGAAGAAGCAGTAAATCATCACAATAAATAATTTGTAAACTTACACTATTTTCACTGTGCCAAGAGCTACTTTCTGGCCCACAGTATTCTCTCAAACTGTTATAAAGAAAATTCAACTCCAGACACACGCAGCCATCTCATCTTTGATAAAGGAGCCAAACACCCTCACTGGAGGAAAGATAGCCTCTTTAATAAATGGTGCTGGAAAAATTGGGTTTCACCTTGCAAAAGATTAAAGGTAGACCTATATCTCTCACCATGCACCAAACTAAAATCGAAATGGATTAAGGATCTAAATATTAAAATAGAAACGCTGAATCAGCTGGAACAGAGGTTAGGTAGAACTCTCGAAGACATTGGTGTAGGAAAAGATTTTATGAACAAAACCTCAGTTGCCTATGAACTGGCACAAACAATCAACAAGTGGGATCTCTTCTTTTTAAAAAGCTTCTGCACAGCAGGAGAAACCACCAACAGTGTAAAGAGACAACCCACAATGTGGGAAAAATTCTTCACTTGCTGTTCCTCAGACAAAGGTCTACTATCTAGAATCTATAAAGAACTGAAAAAAATCAAACCTCCCAAATTTAAAGACCCAATCCAAAAATGGGCATCTGAAATGAACAGACATTTCTCAGACAAAGAAGTAGAAATAGCAAATAAACATATGAAAAAATGTTCAACATCACTGGTCATTTGAGAGATGCAAATGAAAACAATGCTGAGATTCCACCTCACTCCAGAAAGAATGGCTGCTATCATGAAATCAAGCAATAACAAATGCTGGCAGGACTATGGGGAAAGAGGAACCCTGCTCCACTGCTGGTGGGAGTGTAGGCTGGTGCAATCACTGTGGAAATCAGTATGGAGATACCTCAAAGAACTAGGACTGGAAGTCCCATTTGACCCAGCTATTCCCCTGCCAGGTATCTTCCCCCCAAAATTAAAAGCATCATACCACAGTGATATATGTGTGCCCATGTTCATAGAAGCACAGTTTGTAATAGCTAAATCTTGGAAACAGCCCAATTGCCCATCAACTGGAGACTGGATAAAGAAAATGTGGTTTTTTAATAAAATGGGAGTATTACTCAGCCATAAGAAATGAGAAATTAGAGACATTTATAGCTAAGTGAAAGCACATTGAGGCAATACTCTTAAGTGAAATAAACAGGACACATGTGTAAATACCGAACAGTTTCTCTAGTGTGAGAAACTGAAAGTGTAAATAAGGACTAAAAGGCATAATAGATAATATGAAATAGGAAGAAAAGGGGCAAAGGGGAAGGGGAAGTGGGAGGGGTAGGGGAAAGGAAAGAAGGGGATGGAATTAATATGAAAAATAGGAACAAAGTCTTTGTAAATAGGGAGGGATGGAGGGGTTGAAGGGAGGGGAGGGGAAGGGGAAAGAATAAGAACCAAGACACATCATGTAAAGGTATAAGATCCCAATGATGAATGTAAGTGTATTGTATACCTAATATGTACCGATAAAATAATATTTTTTTTTTAAAAAAAGAAAATTCATTTTATTTGCTAAAATTTTGCCTTTATTCTCTAATCTGAGACATCTTACAGAGGAATTGCTTGATTGTTTTTTGTTTTAATTTAGGAGAAAAAAGCCATTGGTTTCCAAGTAGTGCACAAATTATAACCTTAGACAAGCTTCCCCAAAAGGCTCTGCCCACGCTTCCATTTCTTGGCCAGAAGAGACAGAAAGTAAGACTTTGGACAAACACGTTAGCTGTTTCTGAGCACTGCCAGCACCAGCCAGCTGTGACGCTTACGATGAAACCCAGCACTCTTCATTCTTTGTCCTCTGCCCATTGACGCTTAGTGAGTGTCTCCCCGCAGTGATCTTGCGATATTACCAAGATCTGATCCCAGACCTCCCATTGGTTCAAGATTGAGTCATTGTTCCTCTGCAGTGAGCCCAGAGGCTTGAGTTTTCCTATGAGAAGAACGACAGGATCAGTAGAACATGTGCTTTTGAAATGTTTTCCCCAGGTGCTAGTGACAAGCTTCATGTGGTCATTAATGTGCTTTCACTTGGCTGTTATAAAGCAGGGGTGAATATTGGTGAGTTTCTGGTTGAAATAGAGGTTCATTTTATGGCCAGCAGACAGATGTTCCTTTTGATAAGGTTCCTGTAGATCTTGATCTTGTTAGCCCTATAAGTCTCCAGAGACTTCATCTCCTTTTGTGACGTCTTCACTCGCTTTTCCATTTGTCCGTATCACATCTTCTACTGACATTTAATTTACTTCCTATGAGATGTTACTTGTTTTTCCTCTTTCCTTATTATTTACCTCTTCAACAGCTCTTGGAAAGAACAAGCCTAAACAAAGAAATAACAAGGAACAAGTGTCTTTTTAAAACAAACATTAAGCCCTATGCTTGGAGAGAATAATAATGTTTATTACAGATTAGGTTTTGCTGCTTTATTCAAAGGACTGGTTTAGGCACCTTATCTCACACCGTTACTTCCTATAACTGTATAGCTGCATCACAATGCAATCTTACTACCAAAAGATGGGAATTTGAGAAATGTAGTCATTCCAATTTCCAGAACTGCTTCTTCTATTCAGACTATCAAAACACATCAGACATTGATTATTGTGGAAAAATTATATGTAATATTTTGTATTTTAAATGATGTCCACTTAAAAGGTTAATCATACTTCAAAACATCTGTGAGAGATAACAATTGGGAAAGTCATTTGATTTCACAGACTCTCTTTTATCTGAATTATGAGGGGCTTGGAGTACCTTTACTCTGAGTACTCTAGCCTTTAAAAATCTACTACTGTACATTGTTGTTTCTCCCTTAATATTTCTAGATTCTAAAAAGTTTCTCTGTTAGTCACTTCTCATAACTGTGATAAAATACTTGAGAGGAAAGATTTATTGTGGTTCATGGCTTATGGTTTCATGGATTCAGTCCATGGCCATTGTCACCATTGTTTCTGGGCTGGTGGTGCAGCACAACATCATGGCAGGGAGCACGTAGTAAATCAAAAGGGCTACATCATGGCAGACAGGAGGCAGAGAGGGTAAGTGAGAGCCTGTGCTGGTGAGCTTCATCTTTCTGCTTTTGTTCCATCTGGACCCCCACCCTTGGGTAGTACTACCCATGTTCAGAGCAGGTTTCCCCCCTCACTTTACTCACATGCCAGTCATCTTTGGAAGCACCCTCACAGACCCATCCAGAAATGCTTTACAAATTTTCTAGAGTTTTCTCAACCCAACCAAGTTGAGATTAGCCATCACAACATCTAGCACAGGAATTGTATGTTGAAATCTAAGCTAGATTTTAAAAAGCTACCTTGTCTGTCCTCTCTCATCTAAGTCAGAATATATATTTAGACATATTTGTGATGCCCAGCTAACTTGAAGTGTAAGCTGCTGGTGGTCACTAAGATAAGCATTCTTCATCAACATCTACTTGCTTTGCTAACTAACCCTAAGAAGATAACATTCCTGATCTAGAGATAAAAGTAAGAAATACATACAGACATCCACAAGAAAAGATTATATTTCAGCACAGGACCAACTATGGGGTCAAACCATAAGCAATTGCTGAAAATAAATAATGGAATGCAAAAAACAAAGGTACTGAATAAAATTTTATTCCAAAAATGTCATCTGTAAAATTAAACTAATTAAAAAAGAAGAAAAAACTCCTCTAAAGAAAGAACTCTTTCTTACACCCAAATTTAACTAATAACAAAATAGAACTATGTGAATGGGAGACTTTTGTCTGTATATCTATAACATTTTCAAAAACTAATCTTATAGCAAGTGAAAGAGAAACTTTAAAAGCATTCCTCCAGGTTAACAAGTATAACTCAGGGCAGAACTCTGCCTTAGTCCGAGGAGACTTCGCTGGATCCTCATTTTTGCTGTATGATTTCCAGCAATGTACTTAGCACGTAACCTTTATGTGGCTGCAGTTTCCCCAACTGTTTTCATAGCTCATAAAGTGCTTAGGAAGTGTTTATAAAAATTGCTCATCGAAATTGAGCAAAGAACATAAACTTCATGGTTCTCCATGGCCCAGTTTTAATTTAGTTTTCAAGGAAGGAATTTTTTATTGTAAATGCAATGGTAACATCTGTATTTCAGGTTCTCTTGGAAGAGCAAGGAGAAGCAATCCTGCCCAGTGCATATTATTTGGCCACTGTTCCGAAATATGTGATGCTCCAGTTGCTCTTCTCATGAAATCATACACACAAATGAATTCTCCCTCTCCACCTAATATCACCCTCCCCACGTTGGTCACTTTCAGTTACCCGACCATCGTGCAAACACATTAGGTCATGAGCAGCAGAGTAACATCTGCAAAGAATCCCTTTAGAACCCATCCCATGGCCTGCCATGATCCAAGTGTCCTCTTGGAGTTGAAGGCCCCTGGGTCCCCCTCTTACAAGGGCTGACCTTAGCCCTATAAGATTTAAATTTTCTTTTCCATAAGGCTGCTAGGGGATGCATGGCCAGAGAAGCATCCCAAATGCGACCTAAGTTTATAGCTGTCTGGAGAATCATCGAGGAGAGCGACAGCATCCACTGTAAGTATCGGGTTGCCTTTTCTATTAGGTCTTGGTGTTTCACAGGACGAAGGGTGGCACTGGACAATTTGAGTTTAATTGAATGTGTAATCTTCACTCTGAAAGGCTAGTTTGGAGCTGTACATTTTAGTCTTTTACTGAACTTCAAGCAATATAGCTGTCAGCAGTACAGCCCCATAAATGCACAACGTATTAGGTGTGTATGTGTGTGAGTCCATTAGTACAGCCTGCACTGGAAGCTGTCACTCCAGCCCAACAGTGCTCATCCTTCAAGACGGCTCTCATCTCCTGGCAAAGCTTCCATGGGGAACCCAATATCCAATCTTCCTTCTTCAATGAGCTTTTAATCAAGCTATTATTGTACATATTTCCCTTTAACCATTCTTAAGTCAACAATTTAGGAAGAAAATAAAAAGAAATCTGAAACTACAAAAATATCCTCATTATGGGGAAAAAGATTACAATTTGAGCTTAATAATTCGACAGTTGTGTGTGGGTGACATATGGACTTTTATGAGAAGCCACTTGAGACCCTCCTGTTTTGCATATGTAACCTGAAGGAGAATTCCAACAGAGAGCATTTTCCCAGTTCTTTGTCTTGAAATAAGACGATGAACCCTGTCAACGTGTAGGAGGTTTCTTTCTTCTAAAATGATTCACTCGAAGAACGAAACAATTAGAAGTAGGTGAGATGTTGGAGCCAAGGATCGGTCACAGGTTCCAACTGCGTGCTGTACGTATGAGGTCAGCTATAGACCTCAGAGTCTGTACTCGGTCAGGGCTCATTACCACATGTTTGTTGGAATTTGCCCTAAGGGGGAAAATGTTTTCAAAATCTTGTCAGGCACATGCTGTGCTTCCATTCTCCTGAGGAAAGCTGAAGCTAGCTGCCCTTCACTCTCACATCCTCAGAACCCTCACAATCGCGACACTTAAGTTACCTCCAAAAACTTGAGGGAAAGAATGTAGATATTGCAGCAAGCAAGGTTAGATGTGAAAAGTGTCATCAAGGAGGCCTATCCATGAAGATAAACAGCAAAAGGCAGAATGAACTCAATCTGTGATGTGAAAAACATTATTTGACGTGTGGGATATATCCTTGATTAATTATCCCCAAGATGAGCTTTATCATAACTTATGTAAGAAGAGATTCTGTGTACCTCTTAAAAAGTAAACAAGTAAAAATGCACCAAAAGTCAGCTGGATTTTTCCAACTCACTGAAAGATTTGTAAAAATACAATGCAAATCCAAACTCACCCCTTAAGGATTTTTTTCCCCGTTTCATGACTTGGTTATCACTGCTTGGAACAAGACAGAGCAAAGAAAGCCGAGCCAGTTTCCAGATAAAGCCAACATTGGGGGCTGTGCTCAGCTTGCAGCCATGGTCACAGTTCTGACCCACAGAAATGTGCACAGCAGGGCTGGTGGGCACCGAGAGGGACCTGCGGGGTATGCTCTGCCTCAGAGTTCCAAATGGGAGGAAGCCCATAAAGCAAAAAGGCCTAGGGATAAATAACCAAAAGGGGCCAAATCAACTTCCAAGGTGTTCAGAGTCTTCACAAATGGGGCCAATGGGGATGAAGGGAAAAGGAAAATAATGTTGGGTGGACTGGGTCTCCTGTAGGTTTGGAAAGAAACAGGAAGCTATGGGAGTTTCCAAAAAGAAAGTACTATTCTGCAGTAAGGAAGGATATAATTTGAGTTATTTGTAGGAAAATGGATGCACCTTGAAACCATAATGAATAAATCAGACATGTGAATTTATGTATTGCATGATTTCTCTTACATGAGAAACCCAAAGTACAAATAAATCAAAGAGTAAAATAAGAGATAAATATAGGAGACAGACCTTTTGCAAAGGGGAAGTGGACCAAGAGATAAAGGGGAGGTGAAGGAGGGAGGGGAAATAGAAAGAATTAAGATGCGTTCTGTAGACATACCAGCTCCTCATGATGTATGTGATCATTATGTCCTGCAAACATGCCATAAAAAGAAAAATTTCTTAAAAATTAAAAAGAAGAATGATCTTTCAGTCAGCCAGTGTAAGTTCCATCTTGTTTGATGGGCTGAGGAACACTGGCTGATTACCAGCCTTTTGCCCTAGGATGAGAAAACCGCAGCCTCAGAGGTGGCTCTGGTAAGCCAGCTGGGTGGTCCAAGGCAGATCTCATCAACATGAGTTTAGACATCTTCCCTGCCATGGCATTATTCTAATGAACAAGGAGTAAGGATATTCCAGGAGCCATGTTAGCTAGTGTTAGTTTAATAGGATTTGTCTTCCTGTAGCAGCATGGTCAGAAGAACATAAATGAATGAGAGAAATGAGAAGCAGGGATCGGGAACAAGGCTAGGGACTAAAACAGATAAGTGTGGCAAGAGGCAAGATCACCCAGCAGACTCCAGAGAGAAAATCAGGGTGTAGACTGGTGTGAAGGCACACACCTGTAACCCAGCTACCCAAGGGGTATGGCAGGAGGATTGCATGTTCAAGACCAGCCCGGGAAACTTACCAAGACCCTGTCTCAAACTACAATTTTTCAAAGGGGTGGGGGTGCAGCTCAGTGGCAAAGAACTTGTCCAGCCTACATGAAGTCTTACATGAAGTCCTCAGTACTGCAACAAAAACAGCAGAAATTAAGGCACAAAATCCATGGGGAGGGTCAGTATTTACATGACAACAGTTGCTGGAAAGTGGAAACTAATTTTCTCATACATAAAATATGAAGCAAATATTATTTATCCAATTTAAGAACTATACATTTTTGTCTCCTAAGTTTTATAATTATTTCTTTGCCATCCTCTTCCAGACTATGTATCTCTGACCCACATCCTCCATCCCTATTCATTTTCCATCTCATTGTTTTTGTCTTCATTCTATGCTCATTTTTACCTGATTCCAGATAGTATGATTTTGAAGGCTATAATTCATAGAATTACCCAGTACTATATATTTGATACTTCCAGTGCATTATTTCCAATGGCTAGAATAATGTAAGAAATAATAGAGCATAACACTTTCAGGGTTTTTTCTTTCACAGTGTATTCTGAAGGAGTATTTTGGACTAAAGTATAAAGCGATGTTGGTGTATGGATGGTAATCACTTTAATATTTTACCTGATCAGTATGATTTACATTCTATTTTGGTTTCAGAGGAGCACCTCTCCCACTCCACATATTCCTAGAGGAGCCGTCAATCATGCGCTTCCCCATCCTTTTCCCAGAGGGGTGAGCAAATGACAAGTCTGGTCCAATCATAATACATCATCCCTACTCCATCGCAATGACAGGGTCAGTATAGATCCAGGACCTAAGTTTAGCTGATCACAGTCCTCTCAGGGATTCCTTAGCAGCAGCTACTGCAAGATTCTTTATTTGGATCACAAACTCTAATGACCTGGACCTGAGGTTGCTTTACTGCTGCATAATGAGAGCCCATCCACGCAACGAAAGCCAATGCACATGTATAAGCAGTGAGAAGTGGAACCAAGGGAAAGAGACAGAGCTGAAGCAGCAAGCACTTCCCCTGAGTCTAGGTTCCAGCCTTGACCTGCCAGTTGCATGAGCCAATAAACATTGTTCTTTGCTTAAGCGAGTTTAAATTGGGTTCCAGTCACTTACAACTGAAAGAGCCCTGGGGTATATAAATGTCAAACACTATTAACAGGAACACAGCTGAAAGTAATACAAAGCCTCCACAGCTTAATGATGAATGACTAATGTATGCTGCTCACATTTTCCAGAAATTCCTGATGCCCATGCCAGGACTGTTGCACATGCTCTCAGCCTAGCGAACACATCATTACTACTTTTTATACAAGAATTTCCAGGTCGCTGATATCTTGATTTTCTGCTATTCTAAGCAGGGTTCAAGATTATGGATTTGGGACATAAGATGTTGCATATCTTCTTGACTACAGGAGGCTATCAACATTGGACATGGCAAAACTAAGTCACAAAAACTGCACTGTGCCAAAGCCAGGGGAGAAGTCTTGTAGTTATAGCTGAGAAGTATCTGTTTTTATGTCTTCAACCAAATGTGAGGAGCATCTTTGAGTTCAGGTTCAATCTTGAAATTGTTCTCATCTCCAAAGATAAATATAGCATGCAAAAAAACAATGTGCTATTACTACTATATTTCCACTATCAAGTATTATCATCCACTGACAAAAATATTGATGGTTTCCTATGCACTGGACAGAGAATCGTGTGCTACAGACAGCAGCTGAGAGGATACAGCGCTGAAGTCAGGTGATAAGCCCATTATCCAGTAATTAATGTGGAGGCAATTATAAGTGTTATAAAGAAAAGTAAGTTGGGTAAGAGAGTAGGGAGCTAACAGATGCCCTAAGCAGGTGGCAGTTAAGAAGATGCCTGAAGTACTTGAAGGAGGAACATGGGGGGGGAAAGAACATTAAAGATTATAAAATCTCAGGGAAAGAATGAGCTGAGCATATTCAAGGAACATGAAGAAGCCCAGAGCAGACGAGGCAAAGTGAACAGGGCCCTGCAGGCATTCGTAAGAAGCCTGGGTTTGGGTCCACACCTGATGCTAAATAGTCAGAGGTTTCCAAGTGGAAGAGCAGCATGATTTGATCTCAGTTTTAGCAGGTTCCCCATTGTTGGAGAAAGGCAGCCACCATAAAACAGGGAATTGATAAAGACTAGTTAAGGAGTCCAATAAGACCACATGCAGACCTCAATTAAGAAAGAGATGAGTAGAAATGATCTACAGATGCAATTTAAAGACACAGTTGAAAAGGCTTTTTAAGAGATTGGACAGAGACGAGAGAAAATGAATCCAGGTTCATTCTAAGTTTTGGGTACGCGTAATCATAAATGATGGTGGCATTTCCTGAGGTGAAGAAGGGAATGTGTTTCACAGCGGGAATCCAGACAAGATCTCTACTTTATGTTTCTGAATGAGCACCATCAGGGCGGCCGGACCCCAGGGATCCCTGTGCCCAGCACAACCAAGTGACATGAGGAGCAGGTTCTGTTTTCGGGTGAGAAAGCTTGAAACAAGCCACAGAGCCGTCCATGTTCAGATGTGCTGCTGGACCAGTTAAATATTTTCCCTACACCCGAAGACAGTATTGGCAAGGCACAGAAGATAGAAAATATCACACTCTGGTGATTGTTAGTAAGGAAAACGTAACTGCTGTCTCTCAACAGAAGCCAGGAGAAGTCAAGAGTAATGAATGAGTGGCCGGGGATTTAGCTCAGTGGTTCCACCACCTGCCTCGCAAGTGCAAGGGCCTGGGTTCAATCCCTGGTACCAGAAAAAAAAAAAAGTAATGAATGACTCAGATATGACCTGCCATTTGCTCCTCTAGTTACTGCTCCTTCCTAGAAATGATATAAGCCCGAATTCCCCATCCACCCCCACTGGAGAGCCCAGACAGAATTCTCACATCACTTCAAAAGATTAATTCCATGATGTAGTTGGATAGTTTTGTTGTAATTCAGCTACAGGAAAAATATGAGCCACATTACACCTCTAACTTTACAGGCTGCGTTTATATCTTCTGTATAGGACAGAAACTCTTCTAGACCTGATCAGCTTGGTTTGAAGCCTAGAACCAAGAAGAGGAAGCACTGACTATCAGGGAGCTAAAAAAGACATATTCCTTCATCGTATTTGACCAAAGATTCCACTAACTTCCACAAGAATTAAAAGTCAATGCCAGGGGCCTGGGGATTTAGCTCAGTGGTTCCAGTGCCTGCCTTGCAAGCACAAGGTCCTAAGTTTGATCCCAGGTACAAAAAAAAAGTCAATGCCAAATCTCACAGTTCTCATAAGAACGCATTTTAAAACTCATCCTTGATAAGTGTAGCCAATAACTTTTGGTTTTGCCCATCTTCTTTTATTTCTGGTTGAAATAGCACTCTAATTTATTTTGGGGAACTATCTTTCTCTTAGCTGTAATGATTTTAGTAAAATACTGAAGGACATCCCGCTACCTATTCCTATTTCCACCCCAGTACAAGGGAAGCACCTGCATCTTTTATGTCCTAAACCCTAGTTGTTCAATTTAGGCTTGAGAATCTAAATTTTTGAAGAGTCCCTAGACTACCCCATAAGTTCCTTTTTTCTTCATCTTTTATCATAAACTCAGAGTGACTCCAGTGGACACACTGGTCAATATTTGATATCACTTTGGATATCATCCTAGCCACTGATGTGTATTAACTATACATGCTGCAGCATCCTGAGCTGTGTGGGCCACACACATTTGGATGGAATAATGCTCCCGGGATTCAAGGACTATTGCTGTCAGAGCAAAGTGTTGAAATGCATGAACTCACTTGTCGTTCATCTGGAACATGCATTTCCTCTATTTGATCTCTGACAAGCTACAAACAACTTTTATATTAGAAAACCCTCTTCTCATTTTTCTTATATGATACAGACTCACTTGCTATTTCTTAGGCCATTACAATTATGATATTTTGTTCAGTCGAGAGACGTTGTAATAATGCCCATAAAAATCTATTTTTATTTATTGTTGTGTAAGAAAATTTTAAATATGCCCCTTATTCTGGGTTAATATTATATAGATGAGAAAACTCAAGTTTGGGATTAATGAATTTCCTGATCACACAGTTGGTAAATGTCAGTACTAGAGGCAGAAACCAAGTTTTCTAATTTCAGATCCAAAGCTATTGCCTTCATGTCATAAGAGGCTCCATCTAATGGATTACAAGTGTTACACAAGTGTTCTTCTTAAAGTGCCATTTAAAGCATGTCCCATGTTGAAGAGTTGGTGCATAACTCTCATATATGGAATACAGGCAGCAAATATTCAGTCAAGGTATAAATGAGATATGATGCATAACTTCTGTTTGAAAACCTAAGTTTTTGAAGAACAGTTATAGGTGTGGACTAGAAGTCTGCGTTCAGTATCTTCACCAGATCTCACAGGGACACTGTGTAGTCTTGTTTATTCTGTCCCTCGAGAGGGAATAAAAGTCCCTCAGCCTGCTGCATGTGTCTGAAGTGGACTGGCGGTCACCAGTGTCACCATGAGCTGCAGAAGAATCCTCTCAAGCTCAGGGCCAAACAGGCTTGTGTTGTGGGCCAGAGGGGGGAGGGTGGCAACAGCAATGAACCAAATAAATAAAAATGAAGCAAGGTCCTGGATTTATGGAGAAATATGCTAAAGAACAGAAACTAAATTATACTACTTACCAGCGTGGTATAGATGCCAAGGCCTCCTAACTTTCTCTCAATGAGATCTTGTACGTTTTCCTCAAAGATGGACCAGTAGCAGCAAAGTAGGCAAAGGACTAATACATGGTCCATCTGCTAGAGCTAAAATTAGTTGGAGTTGACTTCAGTGAAATTCAGAAAAATAAGCATACTTCGGGAAATTTTTAAATTCAAAAGCACTAATATCAAACCTCACCAGAACACCTTGAAGATCCTATGGAAATTCTCCTTCTTCTCATGTGGTTGGGCTGAAATGGACTTATTTATAAGACCTGAAAGCCACAATCAGAAGATAACACTGAAACATCTGGGTCTGACATATTACAGCACATTTTTATGTCTTCTTTATTTTACAAATCTATTTCTTGCCCTTAAAGTATTTGTATTACTGTTATCTAAATTATGTATTAGTTTATTATTCCTGTATCAGTTATCTACTGCTGAGTAACAGTCTAACCCAAAACAGAATAGCTTAAAATAACTGCTACAGACCCATAGGAGCTCTAGGTGCTGTGTGTCAGAAGTTTAAACTGGGCTTTCTTGGATGCTCTCTTCCCGGCCTCACCTCAGCTCACACTGCATTTGTAGACAACCATTCAACTTGCCCAATATTGGCTGTTTTGTCTGAAACAACAGGGGAAGCTAGGAAGTGTGTCTCTCCTTAGCTAGCTGGCTCGCTTAGCTTCTTCTCATGGTAGCTGCCACAGGATTCCAAAGGCAGAGTGGTGTTTGTTCATGTCGTCTTGGAAAAACCACACCTCAGGACTAGCCCAGAGTCTGTGGGAACAGACATAGGGAAAGGAAAATTATTTGTGACCACTTCCGTGATCCACCACAACTCACTTACAGTGACTCTGCTGCTGAGTGCCGTCAACAGAGAGGCAGCTCATGAAAACATGGCTGGCACTGTGTCACTATCCATCTTATTCACCAGTTCTGGCACCATGCAACTTCTGGCTCTTCCTCAAAGTCAAAATAACCAGAAAAGGGAAATGTTTTCAATCAATTCAGGGCATGGAGGCAACCACAGCGGCACTTTAGACACTCAGAAAAAAGGACTCCAGAGCTGCTTCAGAAAGCGACAAGCACCATGGGATGGGTGTGTTCGAAGGAGGGGGATGGATTCTGAAGGGGATTCATGACACTGTGTCTTTTCCTATAATATTTTTAATTTGAACATCAAAGTACTTTTCAAGCACACCTTATATGTCTTATGTGGCATTTTGAATCAACATGTTAATGTAATTTACATTAAATTTGAAAATTGCAAGAGTTCAGTCAACTTTTTTAAATTATTAATTTAAATTCAAATCCAGTGGAAAATTAGATGGGTAGATTCTAATGCTTTTGAAAGTCTCTACAATATGACTACATCATTTTTTCCGTGAAAGAAAATATGCTTCACTGTTCTCAGCACAGATTAGAGCTACTGCCAAAATTCACATTCCATTTTTTTAATTTATCCAAAACTTTCTATTTTCTGGTAAAAAGAACCACTTCAATTAATTTCATCCTTTTTATTCTTGTCCATCATTAACTAATTGGCTTTCTTTTCAGGGCCATTTTTATACACACACACACACACACACACAGACACACACACCACAAACCTATGTCATTGTTCTCACTTCAATTCACTTGGATTACTTCATGTAACTGAGGAGAGAAAAACACAGTAGCATAACACAATAAGGAAGTTCAGTGGTCAGGGTCTCATTCACTAGACAAACGTCTCTTTCCTGTATCTGGGCCTAAGCACACATTTCAGTGAAGATCTCACAAAACTCCCTGACTGCTTCAGGAACTTTTAGGATTTCACATAAATCATCTAAACTTAACATCGAAGGATGTTAAATTCATGATTAATAAGATTGTATATTATCATCTTCCTCATAATCAAGAAAATTCTGAAATTTTTATAAGTATATTTTATATGTTTATATTTATATTTTATACAAAGGGAAGTTGTATTATATAACACAGAACTTGTTTTTAATAATACCAACATAATCTAAAACCTCCCAAAAGTTTATACTTAGGAGAAACTTGTTTCTACAACTGTCACCGAGGAAACGCTCTGCGAAGTGACTGTGTGTCCCTTTCACAATTCCCAGCCCTGGTCAGTGGACTGACGTGGTCACACAGGTCGGCATGGCCCTTGTGCCACCCACGGGCCCAGGCTCCTCACAATATTTTGAGTGTACTTGGTAAATGCCCATTATACCCCTAACCTACATTAATTCTCCAGTTAATATGTTTCTTCTAAAGAAATAGTAAGCTACTTATTCAGCTAAAAATTGGATGACATCTTTTTCTACCACATTAAAAATAATCTCAGATTCCACCACCAAACAGAAATGAGACAGTGGTAGCTGAAGAGCAGCTTTGTTGGCCAATAGAGGAGTCACACAGGAAGCATCCAGGCAGCACTTTGATCTTGGCAGGACGGGCCCGTTGTGGTTAGCATGGGATGCTTTGCCTCTGCTCAGAACAAAGTTTCAAGAAACTTCTCCTCATTGTCGCAGTCACACAATTAGGGGGCTTTGCTGGGAAATCTGAACTAAGCCTGTTGTATTTTCTTTTTTATTTTGAACACCACAAGACTGTCTGCTTTCCAACGTGCTTGAGGTACTGCACCTCCCTAAGCAAGATCCTCATGCCCCGAGACAAGTTTCTTGAGTTATGGTCACACGCGTACCCCCTGTTGTTCCATAAAGACAATAAAGAGACACTGTGATGGGCTAATTCGGACAGCCTTCTCGGTGAGGCAGAACGGATGTCAGGAGAGGAGGACCATCCATTTAAAGTGAGGACAAAATTAAAATAAAAACTTCAAAATAAATTATCCAAGAGGGAGTAGTCAGATGCAGGATAGGACCTGTCAGGTAGTGGCTGCAGGAAGGAGGTTCGGGCCAGGCTTGGAGAACAAGAGAGCTGTCGATGTGTCCCGGCCACCTGGGCACACAGGGTCACCCATGGACTCGCAGAAGAATTGCAGGGGGCAGACATTCCTGTGAAAGCAAGCACTGATCTTCCTCAAAAATACATGGAAAATAATGAGAGAAGCCGACAGGGTGGGCGAAGCCCTCTCGTTCTGCTGCTTTTGAGCCTCCCCTTAAACTGCAAAGCCCTGGGGAGCAGACACAGCATGTGCCTCCCCATCTGCACCCTCGTGTGCTCAGTTTATTTGCTGGCTGCTGAGAAATACTTTGGCCCTGTCTGATTAAATGGTTCAAGAGTTTGAAAATTCTTTTACAAAACGTAATTGAAAATACATATGTATGAGAATATACACAAGGACAACCAAGCACTTTTGAATATTTTCAGAAAAAAAAATGACAAACTGGCAAATTCTGCTTGGCAAGGACATCTGCCTTTATTTTATTTCAGCCGCACTTCGACCGACAGGGGAGGCCAAAATTTAATGTTTTAAAACTACAGAAAAATACTCAAGACCACCAGTTTATTTCTGTTGCTGTGAGTTCCACATTTTGGTACTGGGGAAATTTTATTTCTAGGACAAAGGGGTCATCCTTCCCTGATGATGCGGCATATAACTTGAAGATTTCATAGCACTGAACCATAGCAAGCATCTGATTCAGCAGAGGTTCAGAAAGCTCCAGTGAAGCCAAGAATTCAGCTGACCTAAATCAGATGGGAAGAACTTGGAGCACCAGGGAAAGATCTGAAACACTGCATGTGAAACTGCCCAGCTCTTTCAGGAGGTGACACCTGGGACAGGTATCTGCCTGACTCCAATGGGAGGTGCCGGGCTCCTCTGCAAAGGCACCCCACTAGCAGGAAAGGGGCCCAGTGCTGTTCCTTTAGTTCTCTGCAAGCCCGGACCTCAGCTCTTATATAGACAACTCGCTCCCCTCTTACATCAGTCCCACGGCATCACCATCAACATCACATGCACCCACTGCCAAAATGAGAACCCCACCCATGCATGTCAAGACTGCCCTCTCCTGCCTCTTACAGCATGGATGCCAAGAAACCATCTGTAACCACTTCCAATTTTAGCCCACTCCCTTTTAGGAGCTGCGACACAATGCCTGCAAATACCTGTGAGTTACCCGCACTGAGCACATGCAATTTAAGGGAGCCCGGAAGGACCACCCCTTCTAATTAAGAATGACTCAATAAAAGAATAAGAAAATACTTTATACGGGTCAGAGGAACACATTTACTTTTTCTTGTAGCTTCAGATAATACAGGAATTCACTTAGACACGCCTGCTTTAGCTGTTGATGGAGTCTCAGGAGATTACCGGATGTGTTTCTGGACAGCTTGAAGGTGTTTAAATGTAATCAACATCCCAGAGACAACAGGCCTTTCGTTTCCATACTCCGAGTAACGTGAAACAGCTACTTCATCTCAAGGGCCGCTGAGAGCCCTGCACGAGGTCACTGCACTACGCTCGCTTGCACTTCTGGGCTTCGAGATGGTGGTTGTAAAACTGCAAGAGTTTGGATGAGCAGCATCTGATGCTGAGTGCTTTTCACAAAAGAGAATGAGCCACAGGCTTTTACAAGGGGCTCTGCCCCTAGGAAACCTGGAGCGAAACGGTCCCTCTGCCAGGAGAGGGTCAGGCGGCGAAGCCAAAGACGGCACCTGAAAGCACGTACGTTTCACTGTGCAGGGCAAAGCTCCACTTGGCGAGGGAGGAAGTAGGCTGTGGCAGTGCCTTCCTTATTGTCCACAGCAACAATAGCAAGAACCAGAATGCTCGCTCTGAAGGTGATAACGTTTGCGTAAACCTGTGTTCTTTGCATATTTCACCCCTCTGGGTATCACCAGGACTTTGTTTCATCAGAGCTGAGAATGACAGAAAGCTTTTCATTAAATATCACTCACATGGCTGTATCTAATTACATTTAAATACGATTCGACACTTTGGCCATGTTGAACTGGAGCCTTGAATCCAAGTACGAGTGGCAGGGGATGGGGAGCATCACATATCTCTTCTCCACGCGCTCAGCTTTCTCTTTTCTATTCAAAGTGAGTGTATTTCACAGAAGCTATGGAATTATGGCAATTTTGAAGGTGTATTGAAACAAATATTAAAATCCTAGAAACAAAAACATTTTATTTCTTTAACTAAGGTATTAATGTTTGGGGAATTAATGAAAATTAAACAATGACATTTTTCCAAAACTATGTTTTTAAAAGCACTATTAGTTTCTAGATTTTCTGAATAAATTTTCACAGATGACAATATTTTAACTTTATTTGGAAATTTTGCCATTATACATATTGTTTTGAAACAATCAAATTGAGACTGAAACTAAATATAAGGAATTTATCAAAGAGTAGATTGTTTCATCGTCTTTTGCTTTTTTGTATTTTTACTTTAAATACAAATGTCTTCCATTTATTCAGCTATTACATAATTTTTTGACAAAGAAGAAATATAGAGAAAGGAAGATTTCTAAGAAGTAAAAAAGTAAGGAAAATATTAACACATTTTAAAGGCAAGAGTTTTGACAAAAGTGTGTGTTATACTTTGGTTCAGTTTCCACCTAAATCAGAACTTTTTGTTTATAACTGACAAAAACAGCAAAAAAAGACCAATGAAAATAAGATGCATATAAACATTTTTCTTAATGAAGGTAATTTACGTGTAAATAAAGGAAATTGGTTAGAATGTCAAGCTCCCCTTCCTGAAGCCACATTCCAGATGTCTCATACTTATTTTTACAGCAACAGGTTAAATTTTGTTTTCTGAAATGGCACAGTGATGGCTACTCTTCACTTTGGCCACTATTCCCAGAACCCAACAAGAGTGGAAAACAAATCCATGCAGAGATGAAGTACATAATGCCACAGATAAAATTATCACTACTAAAGGTCACCAAGTATAACAACCCAGCCGGTAATTGCCACTGGCCTAAGAATACCAAGAGTGTACATAGCTGTAAAAACTATGTTACTCAGTATCTGATCTATGTGCTGTTTTTCTTGGACCAAATGAAAATCTGTCACTTTCTTACCTACTAAGTGAATATTACACAATTCTAGTAGGTGCAAATGGGGTGATTACAGACATAACTAGAAAAATACCAATCTCCTCCTTTTTGTTAATTGCTTCTAAAAATATTTGATTCCATATTTGATCTATATTTGTGCAATATGTCACTGAAAATATATTATATTCCCTATCAGATTGTGGCTCACAGGATCCTCTGGCTGAAAAGCAACACTTAACAAACAGTATTTTTAGCACAATACTCAATACAGATTTTCTATCAGCATTTCTGAAAGTAAAGGTAAAGCATGTAGTGGTAAGAAAACAAATGTATGTGATTTTAAATTTAAAGTTCACAAAGAAAATGATTTCTATGAAGAGACGGAGAGCTAGTATTTTCCATTTGAAATCAGAATTTGTGACATCTTCCTTTCGGTTCACCTCAGGGTTCTTCGAAAGGACCCAGTCTGGATACAGCCCATCCCACTCAGGAAAGCTGCCCTTGGTAAACATCTTTCCTTCCAGGATCTCTTTCTTGGAAGAGCCTCTGTTGATCTTCAGGTTTAACTTGTCCATATCACATACAGAGGATTGTACTGCTAACCACATCAACTCCTGGAAGGCATGGATACGCTTAGTTTCCATCCAACCCTAAATCTTGGTCTTAGAAGTCAATATCTTCATGGCTATTTGGAAGGATAAGTTTACCAAACGGATGGCAGAGTCTTTATCAGCTTTTAGCCAGGGACCACAAAAGTGGGAACGAGTTTATACAAACCTGAAAAGAAAATACTTACCACAATTTGAAGTGATTAACTTATGCAGCATCTCACTCCCCCCCCTCCCTCCGACACACAAAACCTGCCATCTCCAAACTGCCAGCAACAGCAGAGATCAAGCTTGTAATGCTGGTGTCACTTGGGGGGGAATTGGAGCCACACGGTATTTTCTGTTTATCTCCGCAGTGTCCATCCCTCGTTTCACATCCACAGGAAAAACTTCACCCTTCCCAACCTACTTTACTTCCCAGCCTCGAACGGCTGTATACCCACCCAGTCCTCTTCCTGGGCACAAAGCTACACTGCATTTGCTATATTTCTTATGATTTTGTATTTTCCTTTTTACTTCTGCTTAGAGACAGTTAAGATACATGCGTCTCCTTTTTTTCCTCTCCCCCCAACTCTGCTTCTAATTTTCTTTCTTTTGTATTAGTACATATTTGGGGTACATGATTACATTTGTAACAGACACCTCTGCCCAGTACTATCAGGCTGTAGTCGCACAAGCTCTTGCCCCTTCATCATTCGGCTGTGTTACACTGAAAGTAGTCCAATCAGCTAAGTACACTCCTAGCCAAGGCCAACTCAGCTCCAGCTAAATTCTTCCCCTCTCAATTAACCGTTTGTTCTCTTCAGCAAAGATGTGCTTCTGCCCTCATTCTACATCCCTGCCTGCTTCACACTTGTCATCAGCAGGTATCCCAAGGCCTGCCCAGTTTCCCTTTCCAACGCTTGTAATGAATAAACACTGGATGCCCTGGGAGTCCTTTGTCATTCCTGCCCAGAGCAGCTTAGATCAGCCCAAGACTCAGTTTCTCTCAAGTCTCTGTCTCTGTGTTTATTTCCCACTTTCCTGTCTCGAGGAAGTCGTACTACCTTGCAGGAGGCCAGGACCTCTGCAGGGGTCTCTGGGGACTCCCATTCCCCTTTCCCTATATCAATTCACTGTGGGGAGTTGGTACACATACAGAACACATTTTAATTCCTTTTCTTCATCCCCTTTCCTTCCCTCCCTCCCACTCCCTCCATCTCTAGGTCCTCTTCTCAGTTGAGAAAGCTCTAGCTCCCTATTTCCTATGATCTACCTGTTACTCTGCTCTTTATTTATATGTTGGGTTTCTCATATAAGACAAACCATATGATATATTGCAAATGGATGAGACCAAGCAAACTGCTTGCCAGCGGGACATGCGAAGCCACAGTATAGAGGGAAATCAGGTCCCCGAGGCTGCATGGGGCAGGGCCTCTGTCCCGCTGACCCACACTGAACTTTGACAACAGCACAAAAGTAGTTCTCTATCGTGTTAAGGTTCTCATTATGCAGGTAGTTTGTTACAGCATTTGACTTATTCTGATTAATAAACTACTCCCTTTCCCTTTTTGCTCAATTTTCTCCTCTCTTCACCACACAAAAATTCTATCCAACATCAAACTAAGATGCAGATAGGAATAGGAACTCTAAGTAAGATGCCATGAAAATAATATCCATTAAATGAAAAAAAATCCTCAATAGTTTCATTTATTTAAATCCCTAAAATGTTATCCCAGTGACATTGATACCTATTGGCAAGTGAGTCACAATCTCACAATCAAGCAATCCATTATTCTTTGGGTGTCTAGAAAGAGAGACAAAGCTATTTTATTCTGAAGGTTTTCTACCATGGCCAAGCCAGTAGGAGCATTCTAAAGTGTTTCTCAGCTGGAGTTATCCTTTACATCTTCACTCATGACTCATCCAATGACCATTGTAAAACTACTTCCTTTATGCTACTATAATTCACTTATATGGAGACAGTACGATAATGCACTAGGATAATGACCTCAGCTTTCCACAGAGCAGAGAGCAAGGAGAAGAGATGAGATCATCTTACGTAACATTACGTTACCGTAATTTCAGACTCACAGAAGTGTTAAATCATGTTAGACCACTCACTTTGGTCTTGGTAGAAATTTTCATTGCTCTACAGGATGATAAACTATTCCACAAACCAGAGATATGTGGGAAAAGAAGGAAATTCAAGTAGCCAAGTGGAATTACCCTTATCTTGTAGATATTACAGAGTTTCCTACATTTAACCTTTGTGAGCAGTGTACTACAATTCTTTGGGGATGAAAAACACAGGGAACTCATTAGAAATTTAAACACTGTTTAACACACTGGAATTTTCAACCATTGTTTTTAGCTGGAAAAGTATAAAATAATAAACTTAGATGTTCTAAGCATGGCCTTTGGAACTCTCTTTGTTGATGCTATCAGGAGCACACATATTAAAAGTGAAATGGAAGGTGAATAGTTTACAGGGTAAGGAAATATTTTCCATCCTCACAATCTATGGTTTCAGGACTCCCTTAAGGCCTTAAAATGAAGTCTACTTGGTGGTCTCAACCCTAACCCCTGGAGAATGCACTCTACATCGCCAACACAAAACGCCTGATTCTGCAGAATTTGACACTTCTCTGCAGCCTCCGCACAGGAGAAATGGAGGACTTGACATGCACGGAAATTAAATTATCTCTAACCCCTAGGGACATGCTGTCCTTCCAGGTCAGGGTCACTTGAAGGTCAAATGATGGAGTTCACATTTCAACTAAGTCTGCCCTCACTGTGAGTCAACAGAAATCACATCTTCCCGAGCTTGGGAAAGCGTGTGACATTTTATGTGATCCATCAAAAGCATAAATAGAATAAACACACCAAGGAAATCAGCTTAAAGGAAAACATAGCTTTTTGTTATCAAACTAGGTGATTACTTTAAAATTCAAGAGTGTCCTCTAAAAAGTAAGTTTCTCATGAGTTCACAAATGCATAAATAAATTCTGAGATAGTCATAGAGAATCAGCCTTTGATGGCAAAGATTTACTCTTACCATTCCATATAATCCTCACAGAAATGTAGTAGTCATTTGCTTGGTTTTGTTGATTAGTAACTCCCAACTGCAAGTAATGTCAGAATGGCTTTCCATGCTGTGAAAACCTGGAAGACACTCAGGATTCATTATGATGCCATTAATGGAAACATAGAAGCACTTTAAAAATGAGATAAATCAGGGCTAATTATTGTTATTCATGGATGTCCAGTCAATCCATCATTACATTAGGTACTTAAATGTTATATATTTTCAAAGAGAACTCACCACTAAACTTAGGCTTTTACCTGCCCCCCCTTAGCAAAACTCCTTCTCATTTGACATATCCAGCCACATTCAGCTAAAGCAAGAAAGTTAAAAACAGATATAGTCCTTAGCACACCAGGATGTTTTCATCTCATTCAGAATGTGTTACATTCCCCACAGTCAGGCAAAGCTGGGAGCATTCAATGAGCTTATGATATTATGCCTAGAAATGAGGGTGGTTTATTTCAGGGTCTTTGAAGACCCCCACACCTCTGAGTGCAGATTACAAAAGTCCTCAGAATTTTTTTTCTACTCTACTTAGTCCTTTGAGCAGCTTAGAAAAAGAAGCTTTCTTCTGTCTGTAGAGTTTAGAGAACATGAATCTCTGGACCCTCAGCCTCCATTGAAGAACCAGAAGTGACTTAACTGGAACTATTCTTTGAGCAACAGCAAATAGACAAGATTAGATCTGTGCTTCTTTAGAACTCTAACCACCCTTCCAATAATGTGTAAGTGGGGATAAAAGCACATCCTTCTCACCAAGGGCTTTGGTCAACAGCACTCACATTTAATCATCTGCTGAAAGAAACTGTCAAAATTCTTGTCACAAGAATTTTATGTCTTGGGCATCCCTAGTCAACACACATGACTATGTAAGACTTCTTAATTTGAGAACTCACTAGAAAAAAGTACTCTTCTAAGAAAATAAAATACAAAGAAAAGAAAAAGTGTTTCACAAACACATTAACAAAGGTGATATAAAGACAATTTGTAGTTCAGCTAGCACCTAAGATGGCCTAATTATCACCTAATAATTTATCTTTTCTGCTCAGTAAAATGAAAATGCATTTTAACCAGTAGATATGAAATGCACATTAATGTAATACAAATATATCATAAAATGACTGATATTTGAAATTGTTGACTTCAAAGAGAAAATTTCTCTTTTTCACATCTGCAGCTCATCAGTACAGCATCAGTTGAATTGAAGGTAATTTTTTCCTGTCTTGTTCCAAGCAGGGTTTCCCAACAACCTGTTTTGAAGATTTCTTCCTATGGGAAGCTTTTCCTAGAATGGGATTAGGTCCTCACCCTAATCTACCTCACTGGAGAGTCTGAAAATCATCACCCTCATGGCTTCTCAGGCTACCGAACTTTGTTTGCCCAAATGTGTGCAGGGATAAACACACTCTTTCCAGTTAAAATTGCAAAACCCTCCAGACCTGCAGCAAAAATCTGACTAGACAGAAGCAGCCCTGCAGACCTGTGTCAAGCAGAGAGCTCAGGCGTCTGCTGCCATTAGAATCCTGGGAGGACACAGGTGAGCTGAATTCTTGTCCTTTAGATGACACAAAATCTGGTCAAAATACACAACCACATAAAGTTCATATTACCAAGAGAAACCAAATAAAATATTACTTCCTCAGTTCTCTTAATTCAAAAGTAATGGAAAGTAATAGGTGCTGATAATCAAAACTAGAGAAATAGTCACCTTCTCAGACCCCCTCAGCCCTCACTGGAGGTAACCCACTCAAAGCATGTCTATGCATTGATAAAAATGAGTAACATATTACTACATTTGGATTTTACAACAAAGTACCATGGACTGAGCAGCTTGTAAACAGAAACTCCAACATCAAGATGTTGGCACTTTCAGTGTCTGATAGGGACCTGTCTACTGATTCACAGACAGCACCTTCTCCGTGTCCTCCCACATGAAAAGGACAAGGAAGATCTCTGAGACTTTCATGAAAGGGCCACTGATTTTAGAGGCATTAATTTAAAAACTGGTACTATGAAAAAGCATTAATCCCATCCATGAGGACTCTATCTTCATGACCTAATCAGCTCCTAATAGCATCACCTTGAGGGTGCATATTTCAATCTTTACATTTGGAGGGAAAAATTGTTTGAATGACAGAAGATATAAAAGTAATAATCAAAGTTTCTGTAGCTCTTGCTATGTGCCAGGATTTGTACCACTTTCATATATCCTAAGCTATTTAGAACTTATAGTCATGACTTGCTTTTATGAGACATAATTTTTAATCTGACAATATATCTTGGAAATTTTTCTATGGGAATGGTAAAGGGAGAAGAAATGTCAGTAATTCTGCAAAATGTGATGTATATTAGTCAAACTATGACTTATATTTATTATGTTTCTAAATTTTTACATTAGAAATGGGCATACAGAACAGACTTATACAATCATCCATTTAGGTTCCCTTTGAAAATCTATAGCAGATGTAACCAGGAGCAGTGTGAACCATACAACTTTTCTCCAAAAGATTATTGAGTATCAGGAAGGTTAACGTTTAACTCCCACCTCCTGACCTGTTGAGAAGCAAGAGAGGTTGTTAATGAAAATTGGTAAAGATGAGTAGAGAGAGAGAAAAAAAGCAGTAAAAGCACTGTAATTAATTTGCAGGGTGTTTTTAGACTACAAAAATAATTTCAATAGATGTGGTGAAGTACAAATCAACTTCACTAGATGTGGTGAAGTACAAATCAACTGAAGCTCAGGCCAGATCCGAAACAGTGACAGAACAGCTGGAAGATGAAGAACTTGGATAACTTCAGGGGAGATTTTCATCTTCAAAGCTCCTGGTGCTAAAAAATGGAAAATGTGAATAACATGCTTAGCAAAGACAGCCATGACCCCCAAATATCAGACTTAATAGTCTCATTTCATATTTCATAAGCTTTCACGAGGTTCCAAAGAACAGCAAGTACATTTTTCCTACAGATTAATTTTTTGGCACACTCACAGTGCCTAGAGGAATCCACAAGCCATGCTCACTCACACATGGAAAGAGGAAAAGCTAAGGTCATTGGCTAACAGGTTGATAAACTATAGCACTGCCAGCAGCCGGTTTTCATGGAATTGCCTTGCTGTGTATTGAAAGGACAGAACAAAATGTGTGTGGTTTCTCTCTGTGGATTGCATCCACTGGAGTATAGGGTTTCAGAAAATAGTGCTATCTTATTTTAAAAATCTGTTATACTTATTCCTTGTGTTCAATTACATGTGTCAGCTTAAGCAAGTGTAATCTGATGGTAGACAGCTCACCTGGATGTTCCTGAAAGGATGGCAGAGCTTTAGGCTCACAGGTCAACTGCAAGGTAGTAGAAGTGCATGCTAGGTGGGCACAGGATCTGATTCCAAAATGCATCCTTTGTAAAAGGCACTTGAGAGCCAAGAAGTCCAAATGTTACCTTACCAGGGGGCTCTGGAAAGAAGGGGGATGTAACACATTCTCCCAAAGAGCACTGCAAGAGAGCACCCCACTCCTATCAGGGAGACTTTTGCAGAGGAGAAGCTGCTTCTTTTTCCCGATGGCTTGGCTTCCTTATTCCATTCCTTTTTCTGTCAAATTGGTCTACCACGGCAACCAAGGAAGAATAATTTCAATCCTCTTCTTATAGTTTATTTCTATTTAAAGTAACACTCCTCCAAATATTGCCTACTGTGTAGAGGCTTAGAAGGCTTAGCTCACATTTGCAGTCAAAGAGAAAACTGCAGTTGTTGAATACAAGTACCTGTGTTCATGTCTCAGTTGGCCTCAGAGTACTCCTGCTCTAGGCCACTGAGTGCAATCATCCTGGTCAAATTGAGAGGCTGTTGATTTCCCAACATCCAGTCCACTTCAACAACTACAGCCGTGCTGGGTGTGGTGACACACCCTTGGAATCTCAGCACTCAGGAGGCTGAGACAGGAGGATTGCCATGAGTTCCAGGTCAGTCTAAGTTACATAATGAGTTCAAGGCCAAGGCCAGCTTGAACTATATAGCAAGACCCTGTCTGAAGGAAAGGAAGGAGGAAGGAAGGAAGGGTGAAGTCTGTAAAGTCAGTGTAGCAGACCGACTGAGGGACACAGCGTGAACGTCTTGGCTATGTTTAGCTTGTCATCATTGTACCTTCCTTGTGTGGCCAGGATCGAAGATTAGAACATCTCACACGAGGAGATGGGATTTCTAAATTTGGTCAGCAGGCTCAAATTAAGAAATAACTTAAAAGTAGAAATCTTAAAGCTCACATAGGAGGGCAATTATAATATATCAACTACAGTTATACAGTAGATGCTAAAGAAGCCATATCTAACTATTGCTTTTGTTTACCACTGGCTTGCAAACACACTAGCAATTAATATCCACAATAGCCTCATCAGGTAGGTAGTGAGGCTGTTTTATAGAATAAAACTAAGTCTCAGAGAGATCCAAAAGCCTCTAAGAGCAGTTAGCTTTTGACTAAGAATGCAAAGGTAGAACCACATCTTCTGTATTTCAGTCCAGTGACCCTCTGTCCCCTATGTCACTTACTTCTCTATGAAACTGTGAAAGCCACAGAAGGTTAATTCAGGAGAAGTTTGGGATTTGTGACACTCCAGTGATTTGTAAAACTACTTATTAAAAATGGCTCTCTGAGATGCTGAAGCCACTAATGAATTGATTGATTAATACTGGACTCTTTATCTTGCCTGAAATTCCCCCGGTTGTACCATGTGGAATATCCCAGAACTTGAAATAGGATCTCTCTCAATCTCAAATATGGGAATGAGAAATGAGTTATTGCCTATTGTTGACACCAGAGGTCTCAAGACTTTTGTTAGTCCCTGGAGATAATCTGGTTCCCAGTGTTGAAAATATTCAGCAAAAAGAATTTAACTTCCCAGAAGAAAACAGTGATTTTCTTTACATATTTATTACAGGTATTTAGACAGATCTGTATTTAAATTCCTACTCAATCAAAACTTAAGCATAAATGCCCAAGGTCAGAAGAAAATTAGATTACTATCCAAAAGCAAAAAATAAATAAACAAAACCACCAACACCCAAAAAGTACCTCATGATCAAATCAAATGACGTTTTACAACTCTGATCATTAATGAAAGCATTTTTGGTATTCTGTGTTTGAGTTCATAAGGACATTTGTATGACTCTTGCTCATTTGGAATAAAGTGTTTCTGATTCTTTAAGGTGATACTTTCTGTAGTTTGTACCTTACCATCCCCAAAAGGTCCTTAGTGTGGCACCCTTGCAAGTTGCAAGTGGGGCCTCATCCAGGGTCTTTAGGTCATTAGAGGGGTGCCCCAGAAGGGACACTGCAGCCCCAGTCCCTTCCTCCCTCTGTGTTTATTTGTTTCCTGGGCATTAGGTAAAGCTTTGCTCCACTACACAGTTCTGCCATGATGCACTGCCTCAGGCTCCCAGAGCAACAGCGCCAACTGACCATGGACTGAAACCCCCAAAACTGTGAGCCAAAAGCAACCACTTCTCTTCACATGCTCCTTATCCCAGGCTTTTGTTACAGTCATGGGTAGCTGACTAACATGGTGTCAGTCAAGTGGGTCAGAGAAGGGTTTTTTGGCAATTTACTGAGAGAACTTGTATTTTGTTCCCATTGGACTGTGAAAATTTATATGCTATCAACATTTGTGTTTGCTACTTCTCAGTTTTGTCAATTTAATAAAATAAAATGTCACCATAAGCTGGTAATGACACTTTCTTAAAATTTCTTTTGCATAATTTCAGCAAATAAGAAAATCCCACATTCATTAATTTGGTCTATAACATCTATTTGAACATATATATATATATAATTTTCATAGGTATTCTAAAGATAAGTCTATGAAACATAGACTATAAGAGAAAAGAAAAACCAATTTTAAGTTTTTTTATTTTTTAATAGTTTAATAGTTAACAGTTTGTGGAGACATAATTGCTATTTTAAAAACTGCACATTCTTGGGCCAAGGATTTAGCTCAGTGGTGCTGCTGCCTTCCTCCCAAGCACAAGGACCTGAGTTCAATCCCCAGTACCAAAAAAGAAAAAAAAAACCCCAAACTGCACATTCTTTAAATATGCATGTGATGAGTTTAGACACATGCATATATTTATGAAAAATTCACCATATCGATCACCTTCAGAAGTCTCTTGTGTCCTCTTTCCTTTCTTTTTTCTTTTTTTAAGTCTTGCATGCTAGCAGCATAGAATAATGAGATTCATACATGGCTGGAACACATTTTGATGATTTTCATCTCCTACCTCCTCTCCCTTCACCACCCCTTCCCCCAAGTCTTCCTCACCATCACTGGGAGACTGCCTTCTACTTCCTTCTTAAGATTTTGCACTTATTTTATTTATATATTTTTAGATTTCTTATATAAGAGAAAGCATGCAATTTTTTAACTTTCTGAAACTGCATTATTTTGCTTAACATGATGGTCTCCAGTTCCATTCATTTTCCTGCAAATGATTGATTTCATTTTTCCTTTTGGCTGAATAATACTTTCTTGTGTATATATACACCACACTCTCTTTATCCATTCGTGTTGATGGGTGTCTAGTCTGTTTAACTATTGTGAATTATGCCACTGTAAGCATGGCTATGCTAGTATCACTGTCATACACTGACTATAATTCGGTGGGGAATATACTACAGAGTGATATAGCTGCATCAATAATATACCTATTTTTAGTTTTTTGAGGAATCTCCACACTGTTTTCCATAGTGGTTGTACATTCCCAACAAAAGTGTAGAAGAGCTCCTTCCCCCGCCGCCCCGCCCCCCGGCATTCTTGACAATAGCCACACTGAAGTGAGATGATATTTCAATGTAGTTTTGATTTGTGTGTCCTTAAAGGCTAAAGATGTGGACCATTTTTCATATATTTATTAGCCATTTTTATTTCTTTTGAAAATTCTCTATTCCTCTCACTTGCCCATTTATTGATTGGGTTATTAGATTTTTTGTTGTTAAGATTTTTGAGTTCTATGTATATATGCTAGATATTAATCTTATATAAAAAGTGTACCTAGAAAAGCTTTTCTCCCATTCTGTAGGTTGTCTTTTCACTCCGCTGATTATTCCCTTTATGATCCAGAAAACTTTAAATTTTATGTGATCTCATTTGTTGATTCTTGCTATTATTTCCTGTGGTATTGGAGATCTGTTCAGGAAGTCTTAGGTGTCCCTAGGGCTTCAGGTGTTTCCCCTATGTTTTCTTCTAGCAGCTGCAGGGTTTCCAGTGTTATATCAAGGTGTTTGGTCCATTTTGATCTGATTTTTATGACAGGGTGAGAGATGAAGATCTACTTTCCATCGTCTATGTGTGATATTCCAGTTTTCCTAGCACCATTTGTTAAAGAAGCTGTCTAGGGTCCCTTCTGCGTCTGTTTTTGTGCTAGAGCCATGTTGTTTTGGTTACTGTGGCTTTGTAGTATATCTGAAATCCAGGATCATAATGCCTCCAGTATTACTCTTTTTACACAGTTCCTGCTTTTCCAGGTCTTTTGTGTTTACATACAAATTTTAGAATTTTTTTCTAATTCAGTGCAAAATGTTGTTGGTATTTTAATAGTGATCTCATTGATTCTGTAAATCACTGGGGCAAAGCCTTTTTTCACCAAAACTTTTAAACATATGCTCATTCCAAGATTCACATTAGAAGCTAGTTTTATAACTGAGGTGATCCTATTTACTTTTTTTTTCTTTATTAAATTCTTTTATTGGTACATTGTAGGTATACAACACAATTACATTTCTCATTGGGAACTGTACTTTTCATAAGGCATCTTGGTTCTTATTTTTTCCCCATTCCTAGCTCTCCCTTCACCCCCTCCACCCTTCCCTATTTACAAAGACTTTATTTCCATTTTTTCCATTTCTCAGCATTTTTGCTTTCCCTTCTTTCCTTTCCCCTGCCCCTCCCATTACCCCTACTGCTTTGGACCTTTTCTTCCTATTTTGCATTATCGATTATTCATTCTAATCATTGGTACATTTTAGGTACACAATATAATGACATTCATCATTGGAAATTTGCTCCTTTACAGTCTCTCTTCATTCTTATTTTTCACCCTTCCCCAGCCCTCCCTTCAACCCCTCCATTCCTCCCTATTTACAAAGAGTTTGTTCCTGTTCTTCCATTTTCTCATATTAATCTGGCAAAGAAACAGACCTGAGGACCAGTGGAACAGATTAGAAGATGCAGAAACAATGCCAGACACACTCAGCCACCTCATCTTTGATAAAGGAGCCAAACACCCTCACTGGAGGAAAGATAGCCTCTTTAATAAATGGTGCTGGAAAAATTGGGCTTCAACTTGCCAAAGATTAAAACTAGACCTGTATCTCTCACCATGCACTAAACTAAAATCAAAATGGATTAAAGATCTAAATATTAAAATAGAAACTCTGAACTAGTTGGAACAGAGGTTAGGTAGAACCCTTGAAGACATCGGTGTAGGAAAAGATTTTATGAACAAAACCTCAGTTGCCCGTGAACTAGCCCAAACAATCAACAAGTGGGATCTCTTCTTATTAAAAGGCTTCTGCACAGCAAGAGAAACCACCAGCAGTGTGAAGAGACAACCCACAATGTGGGAAAAAATCTTCACCTGCTCTTCCTCAGACAAAGGTCTACTATCTTGAATCTATAAAGAACTTAAAAAGATCAGACCTCCCAAATTTAAAGACCCAATCCGAAAATGGGCATCTGAAATGAACAGACATTTCTCAGACAAAGAAGTAGAAATAGCAAATAAATACATGAAAAAATGTTCAACATCACTGGTGATTCGAGAGATGCAAATGAAAACAACACTGAGATTCCACTTCACTCCAGAAAGAATGGCTGCTATCATGAAATCAACCAATAACAAATGCTGGCGGGGCTGTGGGGAAAGAGGAACCCTGCTCCACTGCTGGGGGGAGTGTAGACTGGTGCAACCACTATGGAAATCAGTATGGAGATATCTCAAAGAACTAGGACTGGAAGTCCCATTTAACCCTGCTATTCCACTGCTGGGGATCTTCCCCAAAGAATTAAAAGAATCATACCACAGTGATATATGTGTGTCCATGTTCATAGCAGCACAGTTTGTTATAGCTAAAACTTGGAAACAGCCCAAATGCCCATCAACTGGAGACTAGATAAAGAAAATGTGGTTTTTTTATAAAATGGAGTACTACTCAACTATAAAAAATGAGAAATTAGAGCCATTTATAGCTAAGTGGTTGCACATTGAGGCAATACTCTTAAGTGAAATAAATAGGACACACATGAATAAATACTGAATAGTTTCTCTAGTGTGAGAAACTGAAAGTGTAAGTAAGGACTAAATGTATAATAGGTAATGTGAAATAGGAAGAAAAGGGGCAAAGGGGAAGGAAGTGGGAGGGCTAGAGGGAAGGATAGACCCTATATCCTTCTTGCTTTCAAAATTGTATACATTATTTAAATCTTGTTTGTAGTGAACTCAAAAGCTTTGCCAATGGATTCTCTCAGTGTTAGGGCAACATCAGGGCAAAGTGAGAATGTACTAAAAAGAACCTAATGCTATAATTAAGCTCAGAGACCAGCTTTGGTAAAAGTTTCCCTTCTCTCCAAGGTGCCACCATTTCCATTATCACCACGTGGCCCTGAGTTTATGAGATAAACATATTTAACTGCAGCCTCTACTACATATCACCATCAGTATCTTCATTCAACTAAATACAGATTTGCTAAGGAGTGGATCACCATTTTGTTTATCCTCAAATCACCTAAAAGAAGTTTCTATTATGAGATGGTCCTTAAAATAGTTGAATTTTGTCAATTCATTCTGATGTCTTATACTTGATTTCAATGAAACAAATCTCCTGAAGTTCAGGGCACACAGCCATCCTCCAAGTCATTGGATTATGGTAAGCATTACATACAATCTCAAATGCTGAAATCCTTCTGACACTCTGTTTTTGGCAATTTGGCCTTATGGTGAGTGTAAGTCCACTTGATGGATGGTCCTGAACAGGAGTTATGTGATCTGTGGCCTCTGTGTGATAGAAAGGATTTTTTGGAAAAACAATGTCTTGTATAATCCATCACAAAGTGATCTTTCAATCTATCTGTTATGACTCCAGTCTTCCTGCACCAACATAAATGTGCTTCACATCATGTTAGTCCCAGCTCAGATTCTGCTTTTGGAAATCACCCACTCTTGCCAGCTGGAACCAGGCCTCCTCAAGTTAACACACGCATTTAAAAGCCAGGACCAGATACGGACGAGCTATTTGTTGAACATGGATCATGTGTGTGGATGTAGCAGATGTGGAAATGCTCTGACAGCCAGATCCAGCGTGCAGGCAGAAGGACCCAGAGGGCTCGCTGTGACCCAATAAGGCTAAAAGATTCCGTGGCCAGCTGGTCTCGGTACCAAGTTAGCACTGAGGTGTCATTTAAGTGGGAGCTCTGTTTTGTTTTTGTTTCAAGGCAGCACGTTACTGGCCAAACAGCTACCAAACATTTTCTCACAATGTTTGTGCAGGTGAAAATCAGCAGGAAGAAAGATCATGGAGAGTCAGAAAACAGAAAACCTATTGCCACGCGAATTGCTTTTTCACATAGAGATGTCTTCATTTCTGTTTCTGCTGTGGTTTCATCATCTTGAAGAAGCCAAATTGTCAATGTGCAAGTTACTTAATTACTTAGAACATAATTCTCAAGTCACTTGCTGCCTCTTTACTTCAAACAGTGCTCAGTGAGCAATCTGTTTGCAATAATAATAGGCATAAAAAATCTGCACTTCGCACTAGCTAAATGGACGCTGATATGAACCCTGCTGTATTTACTTTGCACCTGAATTCCACTGTGGTGAGCATACGAGAGCTTCATATTCCAAGAGAGGGTTCCCAATGGCATCCTGGCAGATGAAAAACAGTACAAATCTAATTCATTTTTATATTAATTTATAGGCAGACTTGTCCCAAGTCCCTTGGGCATCTTAGCAAAATTAGGAAAGAGAAAAATAACTACAAACACATCCAAGAGAAACACATCCAAATAAAACCAAGATCAGGAGCTCAAAATAAACAGTGCTATAATGAATACTGCCAACTACAAGAGAAAGACAAAGCTTTAAATTATGCAGAACCCTTTAGGCTGAAGATGTGATTAACTAATTAACAGTTGCAAAGCATTTTGAAACTTTAAGGCTTCTATGAAGGGCAGTGTTCAGAGTTGAGAACAACGATTCCGCGGAAGATGCCTTCTCAGCCTGCCCTCTCCTGGTTAGAGCCAGCAGGAATAAGTCCCAGTGACTAAAGCAGGACTCACAAAAGAACGTCTACTGTTTATTTCAAACATTTTCAAAATAATTAATACAAAGCAGCAACTCTAGTCTGCAGACAAACCTAGATACAGAATTTCATCCTTAATTCAAAGAAACTAATGGCCTTAGACAGGGAAGCTAGAAGGGTAAAAATCATGACAATAAATGAAAAGAAGAAATTTTTTTAATCTATTAAAAATGAATCCATTACTCATATTGATTATCTGAAAGTGGAGGCAGGAGAAGGCTTTTTCATAGTAGTGCAAGGATCTAAATCATCTTAAGCTCATAATTTATCTACATGGAATCCTTGATTCAAACTCATTTCCTGGTGTTAAAATCTGGATTTTAACATTAAGGGCCTCTTTATATGAGGTAAAAGAAGACAAGAAAATCAGCCAGCGAATTGCTTAATATTTTTATGTGTTGTCCACCAGGAAAATAATCGACTGAACCTTCTTCTGTTCCTGAGCTTTTAGACTACCTACAAAGCAGCGCTTGATTTGGAGTGAACCCAAGAAGGCAGGACTGCCCTCTGTGCCATACCTAAAAGGTGTCATGAGATGAACCCTAGGACGTCGCCAAGAGTCCATCCAGAGCCAAGCTGTAGGGACCATGGTCCAGGCACAGCGCCAAGGTGCCACCACCACGCGGAAACCACAGGGAAGCCATGTTCACCAGCTTAGCCTTCTCTGCATGGCTGAAATGTGAACGTGAAATATGAGGAGAATAAAACTCAAAATGTGGCACGTGCGGATTTGTCCAAGATTGTAACTGAATAGATTGGGACCTCGGCTAACCCTAAACATAGTATTTCGGGCTTTTTCATACTTAAATTTAATGTACCTGTTTTATAAAATGTATTTATAGAGAAATTGCATTGTCTATATAATAGCTCTCGAAGTTATGTTTAAATAGAAGAGCAGCATGTGCATATGTATGCTTTTTAATGAAATCTTGAAGCAAAATTATCAAAATTTTAGTCTCTAAAGCAGATTCCATGGAACCAAAAAACTTCTTAGGATTTTCTGGGCAGCTTCTCCTGCTCATATTGTGTCATAATTAGAAACTTCTTTGTTTTATGCTACGCATCATAAGATCCAGGAAGGTGGGAGTCATGCCTCTCTTGCTCCTTTTTATGTTTTGAGTACCATGCACAGTGTCTGACCATAGTTTTAATCAATAAATTTTGGAGGGAAAAATGAGGAGAGAAAAGGGGAGTGAAAATAATCAAAAGCTTAGAGCCAAAAAGTGCCATTCACTACACATGGCCATTGTGTGGCGTGGGTGTGGGGTTCTCTGGGCATAGAGGGCTCTGGATGGGTCTTGGATGGACTTTGGAAGCAAGAACAACAAAACCTTCTCAAAGGTGCCCTGCAAGCTTCATCTATTTCTCTATTTTAACTCGCATCACATTTTATTTCCATGCCTGTTAACCTACAAGCATCACTCCACCAAGACTATGGGTCACAAAGGGGATCACTGCTGCTTACTTGGATTGGTTTCTGTGCCACTTTGTAGGACCCCTAGAATACAGATGGTGCTCAATAAACAGTGAGTGAAGATTTCTATGTGCTGTAGAAAGTTTTGTGGGAAAAGGTTGCATTTATTTGTGAAATTTTCATCCAAGATATAAGTATATATACGAACTCATGTATAGGAAAGCATGACTAGTGGATTTATTATGAATCAATCAATTTATACATTACTCAATATTTATTGGAAAAATAATCTAATTAATTCAAAAATGTTTAGTTCTCAAATGTCTCATAATTGTGGGAAATTGGTGATCATCTATATGCAAAGCAATTAGACAATGACCAAAATGACTATAAACAGTTACTTGAAGAAAAAAGTATACATACATGCATATGCATACACACACACATACATGTAGAAAGAATTTTAAAGGCCACTTAGAAATGCTTCAAATAGTAAAGAATCTTCTTTAATAAAAAGATATATATTCTAATGTGTGATAATATAATATCTGAATAATTTGTGCTGCATCATAATTTTTCCATAATTACAATTTGGCTATTTGAGACACTTTAACTTCTGATTTATGAGAACGCTGATTTCCTCTTAGTAGGGATTAAATAATGCTTATTTATTCAGAAAGTATATAAGGGAAGGAAACTAATGTTTTTGAAGACTATAATATGGCTAGCATTTTGTTTACTCCGTTTTCGCAGCGTTGGGTTAGATCTTATTCGTTTTCTTCATTCTCTGTGTGACTAGAAAACGACAAGCAAAGTCACCTCCCCAGGGAGTCCTGGAGGATGACAGGCGATGCTTTCACTTCCCACCCTGTCTCTGGCACCCACACTGCAGCTGTTGATCCGGGACTTGGAGCGGCTTGTACATCATGCAGTACACTTTGGAGTTGTTTTAACACATGAGAGTGAGAAGGATGCCCAGCTCCCTTTTGGACAAATTGGAATAACATCACATCCTTGGCAGGGAGGCAGTCAGGAGAGAAAAACAAATACCTGTCACGAATTCCGGCTGGGAAGTGTGGCTTTGCCCCAGGGCTAAGAGGTGCCCTTGTGGGCAGGCCTAAACATGAGTCAGTGGCATGCCGCTATTATTTTTAAAACCAGCAGGCTAGAGGAATGCACTAACAAGAACATAACATGCAAGAACCGTGAAGCAATGGTCCCACTGGGCATTGGGCAGGCACTTGCTAGAGTACTATATCCAGTGTGGAGTCCAGAAACTAAAGAAGGATAAGAAAACTTGGAGAGGAATGAGAGAAAAACAACCAAAAAGATTAAAAGTTCAAATAAAAGGCCCTATGAGGAATTGTAATTCATGGAGAAGAGCCTGCAAACTGTGTCTTTCCTGAGTGTTCCAACAGCGACCTGTTTCCCCTCACAGACTTGGCACTTGTTGAGCAGATTTTGCAATTGCATCTTGGGCTCCTTGCGGCCTTTGAAGACAAAGGGTTACAACCACACTTCAGGTTGGCAGAGATAGGCAGAGAAAAATATTAGATGCTGATTCTTATGTCAGTTTGCTGATAAAAATAACACTTTGTATCACTATCTACAGAACATCTATTACTGTGTTCCTTAAACATAAGATAAATTTCTTCCCCTGTCAACTCTTTCTCAGATCTCCCTGGTCTTATTTGCCAGCATCACTATCTGGTCACCCAAGGCAGTGGCAAGCCACCCTGACTTCCCATCTGCCTTATCAAGTGCGCCAATGAGCCATGGAGTTCTAATCACATGACCACTAGCTGCTCTGCACCACCCTGTGCTCCTGCTTTTATCTACAGCTAGGACCTCTGCATCTCTTCTTTGCACAATCTCCCTCATCCTAACCGCTTGTACCAACATCATTCTTTCTGTCTTCAAACTCTTCCTCCACACCTCCCTTCTAAAAACACATTCGATTACATCTCTCCGTGATTTAAGACTTCAGCTGTTTCTGTGCTTCCTAAAGGGTAAAACCAAAGCTTTGCAGCATGATGTATAATACCCTTAATGTCCCTAAACCAGCTGCTGGCCCCAACCCCTTTACTTCCCTTCAAATTCCTGTATTCTAGCTCCAAGGAACTCTCTGCCACTTCCTCCTCCTGTCCTGCTCTCTTTTTTGGTCTTCATAATTTTCTAGTGACTTTGTTTTAGTGTCCATCCCTTTCTTCTTCCAAATTTCTATACACTGGCATTTTGCTCAAAACTCAGGTCAAATGTTACATGCCCCCAAGGAATCTCCATAGAACTCATGCCCAAAAATCTAGATTAGATTCCTTGCCTGTGTGCACCTGGTGACTGGGTCCTTCAAGAGACTTTGCCACTTTACTATCTGCCCTATTAGTGTCTCGCCATTCAACCTGTAGGCTGCTTGACATGACATAAGACATCTGGTGATCATTATACCTCTGTAATCTCAATGTCCTTTAACAAAATTCTCCCCACTAGATTCTCCCGTAAAGTGAATCAGTGTCTTATTATCCACCTTTGTATTTTGTTTAATGACACTTGGAAAAATAAGCAATTTAGCATCAGTGAAACTTGTAAATTGTTCAGATCTCTCACAAGTTTCTATTTGTAAGCTGAGTTTAAAAATCCACTATTAACATGCAGATTGGATTCTATGTAAACTACAGCATACCTCAGAAACACAATCAAACTTGCATTGGCTCTCACCTGCAATGCAGCAACTTAGCCTAGAAAAACTGTCAACATAATCAAACATAATCAAACTTGCATTGGCTCTCACCTGCAATGCAGCAACTTAGCCTAGAAAAACTGTCATCAGCCCAAATACATCTGTGAAGCTGGTACAAGTTGTACAAGGAACAACGAGACACTAAATATGTCTAGTGTTTTCTTAGCAAAACATAAGATAAACATTGGCAGCAATTAGGGTGCCACCCACCAGGGAACCCGGGGAAATATCCACATCTTCAATCATTCATCCACGGATAAATAAATTACATTCTTCCTAAGTTTGCTCACTGATATACAAAAATACCTCTATAAATCAATGTTATTCCAGACAGAAAATTCAAGATATAGAACAATATGAAAAACCAGTCCATTCAAGGACTAAGGATACAGCATCATGCTTAAACACCTGCCTGGAATACATAAGGTCATGAGTTTAAGCCCCAGCACCAACTGGTTAATTAAAAAATCCCCAAAATAATCCAGAATTAAAAAAGGAAAAAAACTTTTTATCATACCTATCAGTTATGAAAAAAATTTATAAATGAGTGAAATAGTATGTACAATAACTGTGCTTATTTAAATATTGACCTAATTTATAATTTACTAGTAATTCTATAATAATAAAAAGAATTATCATATGTATAACAACTCCAGATCTGCTGAACCTTTGATGCTCTTCAATTAATACTAACTGACAAATTTAATTTACAGATAATGAGTTTATGCTCATATTTCCAATTTGTAAAATAATCTATCCTGGTAATTCTTAGAAAAATATTCCAGTTTCCTTCCTGTCTACATGCTTTCTTAGAAGATAAGTAACTAAACATTCATGAAAAAATTATATTTCCTACTTATTACATTAAATATCATTTTTAAATATAATTAAATTGCATGTAATAAAGCTTTTCAATTTTAGCCAATGTCCAAAGATTTTAATAGAGATATCATGAACCTGCAGTGCAATGTACAGATCCTATGCACAGTTTCATGAGTTTTGAAAAATACCCAAACCTATTAAACTACCTTCAGACAAAAGTTTAAGAACTGCTTTGCCTTGCCCCAGACCTTTCCCTCCACTCCTTCGCCAATGATCACAGGCCATCATTGATCAGATTTTTATCACTGCAGATTAGGTATGCTTATCTGTGAACTTCTCATAGATGCGCAGCCTCTTTTGTGCTGAATTCCTTTATTCAGTTCAATATTCTTCAAATATTATCACATTGCTTTTCTATTTGTTGTTCAGTTTTGTTTGCACGTTCATTTCCTTGCTCTATACTATTCAATCGCATTAGTCTCTTCTATTGACAGACATTTTTGTTGTTACTGGTGCTTAGCTATTAGAATGCAGCTATATGTTGCAGATATATGTTCATTTTTCTTGGTAAGAATGGGGAAGAAATGCCTGGATTACAGGAATTGCTGAACATAGTTAACTCAGAAGCAACAGTTTAACAGTCATAGGAAGTAGCCATACAGTTCGGCTCTCAATGCAAAAATACAAGTTCCTCTCATCCTTGCTAAGATTTGGTGTTCTCTGTAAGTTTTAAAATTTTAGCATCCTGTGATTGGGAATAGGTGGCTCATTAAAGTTTTTCCTTGACAAATGATGACGTTTAACAATTTTTCATCATCCTAAATTCACGTTTTTCAGCCTCCCAACTTTCTAGTTGCCTTTACTACTGTTGAGTGATACAATTCCATCAATGTTCTGATTACAAATATTTTTCAAATATATCCATTTTAAATATTTTTTACTAGTCTGCCGCTTGTTTAATTCATTTTCAGAAGGGCAAGTTTTGTTTTGTTTTTGTTTTTTTTGGTACTGGGGATTGAACTCTGGACCTTGCGCTTCCGAGGCAGGTGGCGGCACCACTAAGCTAAATCCCTGGCCCTAAAAGCGCAAGTTTTGATAAGCAGAAGATCTAATATAAAGGAAGCTCAATTAATTATTGGTTTTCTTTCTTATCCTAATTAGGAAATCTTCGCCTATCTAAGAGCTGCAAATACATTTTCCTGTTTTGTATTAGGAACTGTATATGTTTAGCTATCACATAAGGCCCATGATTCGCTACAGATTACCTTTGCATATCTTGTGCAATGCTTGTCACATCTGATTTCCCCATGGAGATCCCATGGTTTCAGGAGCAAAAGCCCTTCCCTTTCCCAATTGAATTGTTTGATACCTTTAGTGAAAGCAAATATAACATGTGTGATCGATTTCTAAACTCTATTCTGTGCCATTACCCATTTGTTTTTGCTGTAATATGTAGGCTGTTATAATTTTTAATCACAAAATCAGACAGTGTCAGACCTCCACCTTTGTTCTTCTCCAAGGCTGTTTGAACTATTCTATGTTCTTTGCATTTACATATAAATTTTAGCACTAATTTATCTATTTTCATGCCAAAAAATTAGCTCATATTTTTATTGCAATTAGAGTAGATATATAGGTGAATTTGAGGGAAAACTGTATTACTTGAGAGAAAATTAATTAGCCCATTGCCATGGTATATATTTCTACATTTATTTCTATTTCATTGCCCTCAAAAATGTTTCATGGTTTTAATGGTAGAAATTTTCTACATAGTTTTATTAAGTTTTTCCCCCACTTTGTATTTTAGAATGTTATTGCTAATGTCATTTCAAAATCTAATTCTCTAGTTGCTTGTTATTGGTGTTCACAAAGGTGATTTATTCAACTATATTTGTATCATCCCATGCATTGCTAGATTCATTTATTAGCTTTTAGCTTAAAATGTGGCTGTCGGTGTCATATGAGGTGGCTAAAATTTGAGTAGAAACCCACAGGCTTATTTGTGTGAAGAATCAGAAGACAGAATTCAAGAGATCAAAGCAGTGGAAAAAGAAGAAGGGAATTTGGGAAGGAGAGAGCCAAGGACTGGAGGCTTTAAATTCTGTGTATACTTCTCCTCCAAAATCCTAAATTATGCAGACTCCAAACAGACCAGCTGGAAAGCGGAGAGATTTCAGCAGCTGGCCATTGCAAGGAAGCCAGACTTTGGAGCTGAACTCCAGCCATGCCAGCTTTCTGCTAACCCAAAAAGAAATTGATATTCTTTGAGGAGCATAGGATCTCAGCAGTCTCACAATGTACTCTTTTGCTTGTACATGGAGCTTCTTTCTTTTGGGTCAACTCCAAAGAGGAAGTTCAGTTCTCCAAATAAGAGAAATAGTTGTAACTTTTATTATTATTTTCAAATCTCTCACATCTAAAAATATATATGTAACAATTGAGCAAAACAATGTCCAGGTCCTCTACATGGAAGCTGACAATAACCAAGCTTTCTGTCTATCCCACTCCAATAAAGCAGTATTGAGGTTAGCCTTCAGGAATCCTAAAACCTATGACATAATACAAGGAGGGACTTACTCTGGAATGGCCAGAGAAACAACGCAGGCAACATATTACTATATCTTAAGTAAATGATAAAATAATTTCATTAAAAATCCTTTCTAACATATATGTCTCTTTAAAATATAATTATAACATAACATTTAATAAGGCATTGGCTAGGAGAGTTTCCCATAGTCAGTGTCCCAATATACCTTAAATCTCCTAGAGTATAAGCCAACGTATAAAATACAAGGCAGGAAAAAAACAAAAATAAAAATAAAAATAAAATACAAGGTAGGGCTGGGATTTAGCTCAGTGGTCTTGCCGCCTGCTGTGCAAGCACAAGGACCCAAGTTCGATCCCCAGTACCAAAAATAAAAAAATACAAGGCTATGAGAGAAATGCCTATTTTAGTCTACTTTACCATTTTCACAGAACATTAAAGCAGTGGATTGATTGAAACACATTACTTGCTAAACGGAGATTGCTTTCTGTAGCTCACCCCAGAATGACCAAAGAAGCAGTCCGTTTGGTTAATAGTCAACCACTTTTCTCCTGATCCAGGTATTTCCCCAAATAAGTACATTAAGAACAAGATGCCATTACTATTCCTTATGTTCCATTTTATGGTGAGAAGCTGTCTTCCCTCAGGTGTCCCTACATAGCCATCATTCTCTTTAGTCTTCAGTGTTCCTGGTCACCTAATAAAACTATGTTTGTCCCTCTTCAATTCTTTGTTTAACTTCAAAATCACAACAAACAGGGAGTGCCAGCACACCCCTGTAATCCCAGCAACTTTGGGAGCTGAGTCAGGAGAATCACAAGTCCAAGGCCAGCCTGGGCAACTTAGTGAAACCCCATCTCAAAATTTTTAAAAATAATAATAAAAGGGCTGAGGACATAGCTCAAAGGTAGAGTGCTTGCCTAGCATCCACCAGGGCCTGGATTCAATCCCCAACATTGAAAAAACGACAACAAAATAAGGTTATTGAAATCAATATTCATTGGCTGCAGATGCTATATAATGTTTTACAACCTGTGTAATGTGAGTAATCCTCTGCCTGTGGGGAGATTACAATCACATAGGCCAAGTAGGATATTGTATAAGTAACCAAAACTATGGTGAAATATGTTGAGCAGGCTGAAAGGAGACATAATATAGAAGCATGCAAAAAAAAGAGATAGTAATAAGAGTAACCAGTATTTAAAGAGCACTTCATACATGCTGATGAAATTGTAAGTGCTTTATGTTTGTTAGCTCACGTAAGCCCCAGAGTAGCCCTCTGAAATGGTTAGTAATCTTTTGCTTTTTAGATGAGCAGACCCAGGCAGAGAGATGAAGAACCGAGTCTAAGATGGCACAGGAGGCAATTGTCAGAGCAGGAGGCCAGGACAATAACAATTCACTACATAAAGGAAAGGAAAATCCATAAACTTTTATGTCAAATTAGACACAAAAAGGGAGCAGTTTCATTAACCTAAAAACTTAATGCTGGGAATTTATTAAAGGCTTCTTTTGCATTTCAACAGCTTAAATGCAGTTTCTGATTCAATTTTATTTTTCCACATTTTTCATTATGACTTTCACAGTAGTATTGGTTTTACTTTTTTCCTTTGTTATCAGAAGTATTTTGGACAATGGGGAAAGCAGACGTGTACAGGCCAGCCTGGAAATCTAATAATCAGATTTCTAAACACCAACTCACGAGTGAGGCTTTGCTGTGAACTGAGATCACGAGTGGAATGAAGTTCCTCCGTGGGCATCGGGCTGGACTGGGTCTTGGGGACACCACAAAGAAATAAGCAGAATTACTGCATTCTAGGGGGTTTAATTTCATTTCTAGTATGTGCTCTTCCCTCTAAGAGTCTTTATTTTTTGCACGTATAGTTCTTTCTAATTAACATACTAACATGTACAAATTAATAGATACGAACATATCATGCATTGATCATGTCCTCCCTCCCCTCGATCCTTTCCTTTCTTTCCCCTCCACCCTTTCCCACTCCCAAATAGTCCCCTCTCAGAGTCTTGAGTATATGAAACGAGATATAAGACAAGCAAACAAACAACTATAATATAAAATAAACGAATTAAGTGCCATTCAAGAGAAACAGAAAATCTGCTGAGTCAATTGTTGAAATTCTGTGTTGGACATCATATGCTGAAGACCTTTAGCAGTACATTGAGGACACACTTCTATGAAATTTGGTTTCATGAGAGCAAATATTCTTGCTGATAAATAATTGATATGGATTGCATTTAAGCAACAAAAGCGAAGTGTTCCTCAAAAATTATAAAGAAAAAAACACAGGGATACACACATGCAGCACTATGATTCAGCTTAATGAAGAAGTTTTCTAATTGGGGAGCAGCAGTGATGGGATAAGGGTCAAAGCTCTCATTTCTCTCCCCAGTACAATACAAATGGGCCCATACATACACATGCACACAGTAGTGACGTAACTTCTAAAGGCACATTTACTGAGAATAATTTTAAAGTATCTTCCTTTCTCTTTCTTAATCAAAGATGCAAATATTAAAAGGCTATTTTTTAGATATTTCTAGAATTAGCATCTGAAGTGTAAAAGTCAGATCATAGCACCAGCATACTAAATGATCACATCTTGAAATAAATATCATACCATAAAGAGATTCCCAAATAGTTGAAATACATTTTCATTGACTCCAGTGGATTTTGTAATTTCCACTACTTAACCACCTTATTAGAAAGTGTTATTTCTGCTTCTTGTTTATTGTCCACAAAGAAATCACTATATTGGGCTAAAAGAATATTTTTTAACTAGTTCTTCCATTTATAATATTGGAAGATTTCCTTTCCTTGACTATCAAGTTAAACCTCCCTGGAAAATGCAGCTTTAAAGCAATCCTTCAGAGATAACCTGAGGATTACAGAAAATTTGTGATTAAGAAGCTAAATGATTTTAATCAAGATCTCATTCGAAAGTAACAAGAAATTGGAGACTGTCCCTCTACCAAAGTCAGCTCGTCTAAATGTACCTTCCTAGGTATTAATCATTATTCAAAATTGTGTGAGCTCTAATAAGAAAATGACTATCCACCTCCAAGTTAAATCACTCAATCAAATTAAATTTACACTAACTACAACAAGTTCTACATGTTTTGCCCAAGCATTCTGTACCTTTAGTGGTCAAAAGTTTCACAAAACTTCTAATACCATTTCTCCCAATTTTGAAAGCAATGGAAACTCACTTCTGTTTTTTGAAGATGACTTTGTATAGTAGTTTGGAATTTGTATCCTATATTCCCTTCCCCTACAAGAGTGGCCTCCCTGCCTACCCACCAGAGGAGAGCACTTACTATGATTGATAATGAACACATCATTAGCAGCCAGTGTCCCTAGCTTACACTACCATTAGTGAGCAGTGTACCTTCTATGAGCATGGACAAATGTACAATGGCACGCTGCCACCACGGTAGAGGAGATACAGCATTTTTCACTGCCTTAAATGTCCTTTGTGCTCTGCCTATTTATCCATTTCCCCTCCCCAAGCCTTGGCAACCCCTGATCTTTTTCCTGTCTCCATAGTTTGCCTTTTCCAGAATGCCATTATAGTTGGACTCATACAGTTCACAGTCTCTTTACATTGGCTACTCTCTCCTCTACTTTAAGTCACTATTTTTCAAAGGAAATATGATTCTGGAAATTTCTCTGGTAAGTAGAATTTTCTGTTCAAACAAACATCAAAACCTATTCTAAGTAGAGATGATGTCAGTGAGATGGCTGTCTAGAGGTGCCTGGTGTGCTCCTCTCCACAAAAGAAGAATCAAAACAAAGAATAATCAACCACCGTTCCACCTGAATGTCTGAGGCAGAACACCAGAGCTCTGTGGGATGTGGCCAAGATGTTGTGCAGCATGGAGACACTCACAAATAAAGACACTTAGTGCACAGCATTTACCAGCCTGTCTTTCCAGTCAAGGCCACCCCTGAACCAAGACGGACTTTGCAAGGTGGAGAAAAAGAAGCAAGAGGCCTCCAGCGGTGCTCACTGATACTATGCATGCCAAGTATTTGCTGCTATAGAAGTGTGCAGAGCCCCCCCCACACCCAGACCCTGAGCCTACGTGGGAGTGATGCTAACACAGGTGCCCAGCCTGCATTCTGCTGCACAGTGTCATCCTGAGGCTCAGCCCATGTAGAGTCCTGTGAAGGAGCCAGGCAGGCCTTCCCACCTCCCTCAGTCCCTAGGAGCAGCCCCTCTTAAGCAGATTGGTCCCCTGAGATTCTGAGTAGATGAGTGATCACATCCACATTCCTGTGCCCCAGGGAGCTTCTGGGTAGACTGCCTACTCTGCCCATGACCCCACACTCCTAAGCCCTGAGAGGCAGCCACAGAGGCAATCCTGAAGAACTTAGTCTACCCAGGCCCTGGAAGCTGTTGGCAATACCACCTCCTGACCTTTGATCTGGGAAGTATAAGGGCAGCCTTCCCTGAGCAACTCAGGCCCCCCAGATCATATTCACAGCCTGTGGACATTGATATGTATCCCTCCCAGGCCTATTGGCACAGCCCAGCTCCCATGTGACACTCAGACACTGATAGGCACCCCCTCTTTCCTACCAGGCATTCCACAGCATGTACTCCTGGACCTGCTTGCCATTGCTACACAGCCTCATCCTCACAGAGCCATCAGAAACTTAATAGTTCCTCGCACTCACGCTCATACATCCCAGACAAGTCAGTGAACCTGCCCTGACTAAGAAAGCTGCATCCTAGCTAGCAAAGTGATCCCTAACGGAACTATACCAATGGAACCAAAGTAGAGGAAATTGGTTGACAACCTGAAAAATAATTCAAAATAATAATTTTAAGAAAATTCAACAAGATACAAAAGAACAAAGGCTATTAGGGAAATAATCATAATCTGGATGAGAAATTACCAGAGTTATAAATCATAATAAAGAACCAACAGAAATCTTGGACTTGAAAAACTGAATAAATGAAATAAGAACAACTGAGAGCTTCAATAACTGATTAGATCAATTAGAAGAATTCATGAACTTGAAAATTGACCTCCTGAAAATAACCCAGTTTAAAAAAACAAAAAAGAAAGGAAAGGAAGGAAGAAGAAAAGAAAATGAGAAAGCTTATAAGAGTTATAAAACATCAGGCAACATACAAAAACAGGCAACGAAACCTGTTGAATTAAATAATGGCTAGATACTGTATAAATCTGGAAAAGATATGGACATGCAGAAATTGGAAGCAGAAAGGACCCCCAGTATATCTAACCAGAAGAGATTATTGCCAAGGCATATTATAAACTATCAAAAGGCCAAGACAAAGGAAACAAAATCCCCCCCCCAAAAAGCATCAAGTCATATAGAAGGGAATATCCATTAAGCTAACATCATATTTTTTCAACAGAAACTTTAAAGGAAGAAGAGACTATGACAATGTATTCACAATTCTGAAGGAGAAAAACTGCCAATTAAGAATATTATATTCAACCACAAGGGCAGATACATGAAAATGAAAGACAAGTGAATCAAGACTTAGCAATGTAGAAAAACAGGAATCAAAGATAAACAAGAGAGGAAGAAAATAACAAAGATTGCACAAAGCAGAAAAATAATTCCTAAAATGACAGGAATATGTCACTACTTATACATAATAATCTGAAATGTAGAGATTAAATTTGCCTATTAAAACTTTAGACTTGCTGAATGGAGTAAAAAAACAACAAAAAGGACCAATAATATACTGCCTGGAAGAAACTCATTTTGTTGATAAAGACATACATTCTGTTCGGTTTCAAACAGAAACCCAAACCAAGAAGAGGTATCTATGCAAAATAAAACAGACTTTTAAGACACAAACTATAAAATTAGACTAAAAAGTTGCTATATTATGATAAAGAGAGAAATCTGACAAGAGAAAATTTATAACCGTACTTTCCTTTTATCAAATTTATACACATAGAATATATATATTTAGGATCTCCAACACTGGTTCATCTAATTTTGCAAACCAAACAATATTAGATCGATAGAGAGAGATCAACTCTGATACAATAATAGTTGAGGACTTCAATACCCCACTTTCATCAGTAGAGACAAATCCAAATAAAAATTCAGTACAGAAATAGTACAGATAAACTGTGCTACATTCCAATTGGACTTAGACATTTCATCAACCAACTGCAGAATATACACTCTGTTCATCAGCATGTGGGACATTCTATAAGATAGACCATATGTTAAGCTTTTAAATTTTTTTAAAATTTCTTCTGTCTTCTCTGATTACAATGGGATAAATCTTGAAATCAACAAAAGGAACTTTAGAAATTGTATAAGCACCTAGATATTTGGAAACATGCTCATGGACCCTGTCTTAGTTATATAGCATAAAAAGTTGAAAGATTTTTGTTTTTAATTTGTAGCTATATTTTTCCACTGGAGGATGAACTTTCAACAATAGTAAAATGCCATTTGTAAACTGTATTTAAGAAATCTTGAATCTTGAAGAGATCAAGATGGTGAAGTGAAGTAGAAGCCAGCAACATATCACAGCCTCTCCAGACCTGGCATCAAGACACATTGAGAACAAGAAAAAGACCTTTGGGAGATAAGAAAGAGCCAACAGGAAAGCTAAAAATCACAAACATTCAAACGAAAATGCAGAGAAAATAATGAAGCAGCCTGAGACGATAAACCTGGCTCTGAGGGAGCAGTGGAACCCAACTTGGCAAGCGCAAGGTCTTCCCAGAGAGGGCCAGCTGCCCAGTGATAGGCAGCAGGCCAACATCACTGCCCAAGAAAAGCCCACGGTTATTGTAAACTGTGGTTTTACTCTGAAGCCAGCTTAGAAGATGCCCACTGCCATACGTCATGGTGATATGATCAGGAACTGTTTTGGAGGGAATTTAGACACTAGTTGCATAAACCGATGGAACAGGACAGAGGACATGAAAATGAATCCACACAACTACAACCACCTGATTCTGGACAAAGGTTACAAGGATATAATTGGAACAAAGACAGTCTCTTTACCAAATGGTGCTGGGGAAGTCATGTTTATATAGAACATTGAAACTAGAACCCCATCATTTACTCTGAAAAATAATGAATTCAAATTGGATCAAAGACCTAGGAATAAGACCTGAATCTTTGAAAGTGCTAAAATAAACATAGAAGAAATACTTGAAGCCATAGGCCCAGGAAAAGACTTCCAGAATAGGACAATAGTAGCATGAGAAGTTATAGCAAGAATCAACAAATGGGACTACATCAAACTAAAGAGTTTCTGCAGTGCAAGAGAAATAACTAACAGAGAGAAAGACAAACTACAGAATGGGAGAAAATCTTTATGAATTACTTTTTGACAGGGGATTAATGTCTAAAATATACAAAGTACCAAAAAAATAATAAATGGACAAATAAAATGAACAGATACTTCTTTAAAAGAAGTACAAATGACTGATAAATATATGAAAACCTGATCAACATCTTTAGCCATTAAAAACATGCCAAAAACTAAATTGAGAGTCCATCTCACTTCAGTCAGAGTGACTATCATCAAGAATATCAAATACAGTGAATTCTACCAAGGATGTGGGTAAGGGGCGAGGAACTCTTCTGTACTGCTGGTGGAAATGTAAGCACAGCCTGTATAGCAATCAGTATGGAGGTTCCTCAAAAACTACAATAGAGCTGCCATTTGATCCAGCTGTGCCACTCCTGGGTATACACCCATAGGAAGCAAAGTCAGCATACTCCGGGCAAACCTGCCTGCCCAAGATCATGTGAAGAAAACAGTGACCATTGAAAATCACCCTCATCTCCCACCACCTCCCATGTGTTCCGTTCACCCATGCAGGCATGCTGAAGCAATGAAGAAAATCATTGAGACAGTTGCAGAAGGAGGGGGAAAGCTTGGTGTTCACACGTATCTTCTAATTTTTTTGAAATTTGTACAAGCTGTCATTCCAACAATAGAATATGACTACACAAGACAATTCACAATGAAACAAAGAGAATGTAAAATCTATCCTAATTATTGATTCTGATTTTTAAAGAATTAACCCATAGATGTGACCATTGACCATATTTACCAATATGTACAATTTCTCTAATAAAGGGAGTTATATGTTTATGCATTAAATAAAAAAAAGCTCCAGTACTAGCAAAAAAAAAAAACAACAAAAAACAGCACAATTCACAATAGCCAAGTTGTGATATGGAACCCACCAAAAGATGAATGGATAAAGAGAACGCAGCGCCCGGTGGAGTATTATTCAACCATAAAGAAGAATCTAATTTTGTCACTTGCAGAAAAATGGGTGGAACTGGAGTCCCTCTTGTTGAGAAATAGACCAGACTCAGAAAAACAAATATTACATATTTCCCCTAATACATGAAATCTTTAAAAAATGACATGAAAGTTGAAGAAAGATTCTTACTCTTACTCGACAAGGGGAAGGGAATAAAGGTAAGGGAGTGAAAGGGACAGCAATGGATGGGATGGATGTGATCAAAATATATGCTTTGAAACACAATCGTAAAATTGTACTAATAACAACAGAAAAATCTTGAGAAATTCTTTGTGGATAGATCTCCTTGATACCTAAAATAATTGTAATGAAAGCGTTAATAGTATTTGGCTTCTATTCATGCAGATTTGTTTCCAGAGAGTGTGTTAAGAAAGATGGAAGAAACAATGAACCTTGACTACAATCCAGTTATGCTAGCAGGGCTGAAAAGTTGCAGGGTGAATAATTTCGCATTTGTGACGGGGGTATCGTGGGGGATGCACTAATTAATGGAGTCACCATTTAATAGTGACTGCTTCCCTTCAGATTTCTCTCTGGCTTTCTTGCATACAGGCTTTGATTTATTTTGCCACTATAAAACTAAAACACACTTATTTATTTGACTAATGTTTTATTAAGTTGTAAATCATCAGAATTTCTTGAAATGATCTCATAAGTGTACTTTTATACAGAGTATATAAGACGGTCTGTCTCTGTAAAAAATAGATATGGAACTTTTTTTATTATCCCAGTTTTTAAAATGTGAAGTTTATTTCCAAAAGGACTTATTTGGCAAGGCCCAGAACTGCATTTCCCAAGTTTTCCTGTTTTATTGAAGCACTATATATATATATATTCTAAGGTGCACAGATATTAAATGTACAGCTGTCCACATTGTTATAAAGTGATCACGCCTGTGTAACTACCATCCAGATCAACACAGGTGACATCACAAGGACTGTCTTCCCACTCATTACCACCAACAACTACGGTAAGAACTTTCATATCTGTATTTTATTTTGAACATTATTGGTGAGATTTATTTCTGTTGTCACATATCCAGAAATTCATTATTTTTCAACATGATACCATATTCTGCTGTGAATTATTTATCAATCCTAATTTTAATGGTATTTGAGTCATTTCCAGTAGGCCATTTTGAGGCATGTAGTCAAAAATGTTCTTAAATATTGGTCTAACTATACATTCATTTCTACTAAGAGCAGTGTACTCTGTCTAGAAATGAAATTACTGGATTATAAAGTACATAGAAGTTCAGATTTAACAGATGTTGCCAGGAATTTTTTCACAAATGCTTAAGGCACTGCATGAAATTACCAGATACCACATGTTATTGTAAGAGTAGAAATATATTATTAAAAAATCTTCACCATTTTGGTGGGATTGTAATAGTATCTTAAAGTGTATTTTAATTTGTATTTTACTGATGAATAATAAACCTGAGCCCTGTTTCTCACACGTATCTTGTACACAGGTCTTTTTGAGGTGACTATTCAGATATTTTGTCCATTTTCTAAAGTCAAATTGTTTATCTTTTTTTTTAACTGACTCGTGGAAGCATTTCTATTCTTAAGGAAATGAATAATTTTCCAAATAAATCCATATATCTTCTCAATTGTATTGATATTTTGTGCTCTTAATGGTGTCTTTTGACAAACAAAGTTGTTTGTAATAGAGTCCAATGTGCAATTTTCCATCATTATTTTCCATCATGGTTTTATATGCTATTTAAGAAGTCTTTGCCTACCCCTTCATATCACGGTAAAATTCTCCTATAGTAGCTATTAGCACTCTATTGTCTTGCCATTCACGTATTTATGAATGCTTTGAGGGATATGATCAAGAATCACACTGGTAGAGCTCTTGTATGGTAAGTCAAGAGTATATGGTGGTCTGTTTCTATACTCTCTGCCCTATTGCTCTACCTGTAAATTTATTATTGTTCAATACTGTGTCTTTTTTTTTTTTTTGGTACCGGGGATCGAACTTGGGTCCTTGCCCTTGCGCAGCAGACGGCGAAACCACTGAGCTAAATCCCCGGCCTCAATACTGTGTCTTAACCGCTATAGTTTTAAATCTTGATATCTAGTAATTCAAACTCTTGGCTCCTGTTCGACATTTTCAAGATTGTCTTCACTATTCTTGACGCTGTGTATTTCCATGTGAGTTCTGAAATCATCTTATCAAATTTTCTCAGAATGCTTTGATGGGATTTACTGGGATTACATTGAATCTTTGGACCTGTTTGGGGAAAATAGGCATCTGTACAGCATTAATCCTCCCAATCTGTTCTGTTATATATTGGCATATACAAACTGCCCCCAAAAGTAAATAAAATGATTTTAAAAATCATGTCCTTTTCTAATGAATCTGGAACGTGTCTGCTGTCATGGGTTAAGGATGAAATGTCCTCCAGAAGACTTGCATTCTGAGGGTGTGTTCCCAGGGCAACAGTGTTCCAAGGCGGGCCTTACAGCGATGATTGGGTCATTGGGCTCCAAATTCCTCAGTGGGTTCATCACTGGTGAGATATAGCTGCGTGGCTGTTAGAAGGTAGCCCAGCTGGCAGAAGTGGATCCCTGGGGATGTGTAAATTGTCTGTGGCTCGCTCTCTCCTCCCGTCCCCCTTCCATTCAGACTGCTCTGAAATGAGCTAATGAGCTGCTTTCCCCTTGATCACACTTCCACCAGGGTGTTTCTGCCTCGTCAAAGGCTTAAAAGCAATGGAACCAAGCTCACCACAGACTGGGACCAAAATAAACCTTTCTACCTTTACGCTGAGTTTATCAAGTATTTTTGTCACCATGTCAAAAAGTGCACTAATACAAGTGGGTTCAGGAGGGCTGTTCTCTTTCCATTTTCCATGCATTTGCTGTCAGCTGGTAGAAGGGGCAGGGGTCATCTTCAAAGTCTTCTTTACTAAACTGCCTGGTGTCCTGGGTGGGCAGAGACAAGCACATGAGCAACTGGACATAACTCCTAATGTTTGCTTTCCGTCTGTCTGGATTTATTCTCTATTTCATGAATTTATGACTTCATCCTTATTGATTTCTTTTTTCTACTCTTTTTCTTTAATTTTCATTACTTCCTCTTAATTATTGACAGTCTTATGTAATTGATTTTTCAATCTCTCTTATTTTTAATATGTGCATTTAAGTCTATAATTTCCACTGAATACTTGCACTCCACAATCTTTGATGTCCCACATTTTCATTATAACTCTTCAATCCAAATTATTTTCTCATCTCTACCTTGATTTCTTTTTTAATGTTACTATTTATAAGAGTATTGATTAATTTTCAATTATTCTTGGGTTTTCTAATTAACTATTTCTAGCATAACTGTATTGGATAAAATTCTTTTCAAATTTTAACTTTTTGAAATTTTCTTATGAACCAATATATAATTTATTTTGATAAGTGTTCCATGGGCACTGACAAACAGTGTATACTTTGCCAATATTGTATGCCTGGCCTGTATGTCACTTATATAAAGTTGCATTAACCAAATCTTTCTACATCTCCACTGATAATTGTTTTCTTGTACTATCATTTACTGAAAAAGGCTGTTTAAGTATTTGGATGTAAAACCGGATGCCACTATTACTCCTTTTAGTTTTGTCATAGTTTTATATATGTTAAGACTACATTATTAAATATATATATTGGGCCACAGATGTAGCTCAGTGGCACTGTGCCTGCTTGGCAAGCACAAAGTCCTGAGTTCAATCCCCAGTACTGAAGAAAAAAAAAATATATATATATAATATGTATATATATTTGAATCATTATCTCTTCTTGGTCAAATGATTGCTGCATCTGCTTTTATTTTCTTTGTTTGTTTGGAGGGGTTTTTTTTCCCCTGGGTCTCACTGTACCATAGAAAAAAAAATTGTTTTACTTAATATATCTACATTAAATTAATCTTTTATCTCTCATCAAGTAGTTTAAAATGTTGTTTTTATTTATCTCCCTTCTGTCACCGTGAATTTTAATTCTACATATAACTTACACTATCACTGCTATTGGTGTTCCTCATTTGTGTTTACTCACATATGTATCTTCTTCCACCATCATTTTCCTCTCTAAAATTGTCTTCCATCCACTGTCCTTCTGCCTGAACAATTATCTTTAGTTGTACTTTTTGTTTGTTTGTTTTGGTACCAGGGATCGAACTCAGGTCCTTGCACTTGCGAGGCAGGCGGCGCTTTAGTTGTACTTTTAATGCAAATCTTGCAGTAGCAATTTTACTCACCATTATTGTCAGAAATTATGTTCGTGCTTTGTTTTGCTTTGGTTCTAGTTTTGAGTGGCATTTTCAGCAGATAAAAAATCTAGGTTGGCAATCGCTTTTTCTCATTTAAAAACATCAGGTTGTCTTATAATTTGCATTGTTTCTGCTGAAAAGATATTATTGTTACTCTTTTTGAAGGCAATCTGTATGTTTTTTCTCTAACTGGTCTTTTTTTTTTTTTTTAGAATTTAGTTTTTAGCATCTGTACTATGATGTGGCTAGGCATGATTTTCTTTATATTTCTCCTATTTGGTACCTGGAAAGCTTCTAAACTCTGTGATAACATCTGCTACAGGTTGCCAAAAATTATTGACCTATATCTTTGTGAATATTTGCTTCTGTGCCTTTTTTTTGTTTTGCTTTTTCTTATGTTCTGGTCATGCAATTGCATGTAGGGTAGATATTTGCATTATGCTCACTATCTTTTTTCTATATTTCCATTTTTGCTCTTTTTCCTTCAATCTGGATACCTTTGCTCATTTATTTTCTAATTCACCAATAGGCTCAGTGCTCTGATATGCTATTATGTCCATCTATCAAATTCGTAAGTCCAGCATTATTAGTTTTAGTTCTGGATTTTTCTTTCACTTTTGTAAACCCTAGTTCTCTAGTCATTCTACAGTATAAATTGTAATAATTTTAAGTTAATATCTTATAGCTTCGATTTCTGAATTACCTCTACTTCTACTTCTAACATCTAAGTTTTGTTGTTTTTTTCAGTCATTTGATATTATTTAATGACATATCTGGTAAATTCATATTAGCTACTATACATCATGTCTGAAAAAAATTGTGGCAGCTTTGGGTAATGTTAACTTTTTCCCAATGGGCAGACAAAGACAAATTATCTTGCTCTAGTTGAGGTGTGCCTAATTTCATTTGCCTTTCTCCAGGGATTTAGTTAGTTCAGAAAACCTCATTTTTTTTGTTCCCCAAGAGAACATAAAACTGCTATTTTCATTTGTTTGTTTAGATTTGTGGCATTTTAGCAAATATTATATTCTTCATTTTTCTTCCTGCACTTCTTCACTCCTGAAAACAACAACTGCTTTGACAAAAAAATTATATGCAGAGTTTAGGGATTGCTACTGTAAAGTTCTATCATCCTTGGAACTTGCACATTGATTCTTGGTTTTCTTGGTGTGCCTAACTCCTGTGGACTTCTCAGCCCAGTGAGATACAAAATCTACAACACATCTTTGAGTATCCATGCTTTCTCCTAAGAACCAGTAAGTAGGGGAACTGTGGTCATAAATGTAGAATTCATCACAATGCAACTCCCTCCTTTTGCAGTCTTGATAATTCAAATCTTGGTTGCTTCAATTTAAATCTGTTGCCTTCAAACTATTGTTTCTTTATGCTTTGTTTGCTTATTCATATTCCAAATCTGTCTTCTGGAAGATATTTAACTTAATCTAATCATTCCCTCATGGCTGAAAACCCACCAGGGAACATTTCAGTGTATTTTCACACACTACAGTTTGGGAGAAAAGTCATGAAATTTATACATTGAATTTTAGAATACCCTTTAAAGAATAAAAATAGATAATGTTTAAATGTACTTGACCATTAAATTAAATATTTTGCAAGTGTAATATTTTTGTATTTTCCACTGCACACTTCATACAGTGAGTCCTGCTTCCAATTTAACCTAGTAGCAATTGTGTATCTACAGCTTCTAACCCGACCTCTTTTTCTTCATTTTATTTGGAATCTCTTTAATTACTGTTGTGTTTATTCAAGTCTCTTTCTTTGACATATATGTTGACTATATTTTCTTCACATTAAAATGATCTTTTAACTTTAAAATAACCTTTAATTGGAAAGCTTCATTTTTATTTTTCACCCTCAGAATGATTATTAGCTACATTTAGGTAGAAAAACTGATGCACATAGAATAATTTGTTTAAGGTTCATATGAAACTTCTTAAAAATATATATTTAATTCTTTATGCCTTTAGCTTGTTTCTTCATAATTGAAATTTCATGCTGCTTCTCATCATTTCTCTAGTAGTAACTAGTTTAAAATCTTTCCTTGTTGAGTTTCTATGGTGTAATCACCAGGAAAAGAGAAACCTTATGTGTCTTGCTCAATGCGACATTTCTCAATATCTAGAACAGTGTCTAGGACATAGTAGGGTTGCTAAGAATGTTGTATCTCTCTATCAATTACCACTCTCATTTATTTCCTTGTCTAGCTTCTATTTCTACCATGTAGAGGACACAGTGTGTGTCAGAAAATTTCACTTACTTTATTACACTTAATTCTTCCAACAAACTTCTGTAACAAGTGTATCTTCACACATATTAATGGATACATAACTGGGGTTCTGGAGAGTTTGTACGAAGTTGGCTAAGAGCTTGGAGTTAATAAGTAGGGGCAATGGCATTTCAATACACTGAAACCTATTCATGTTCTTTGAAATTCACATTAAATTTAAAAACTCTTCCTCTAATAAGCAAGGATCTTTGTGTCTTTCTCAATGTGAAGACACAAACGAATGTTCGATGTGTTAATATATGTTTTCTCTAGTGCTCTCTAAAGCTGGTTTAGTTCTACAGATATGTAGCTGCAATGTCTATAGCTGCTGTCATGAGGTGTTTTGTATCCTCATTTTGGCTCCTTTCTTTGATATTTCCCACAAATTTAATTGGCATGAGGCACACATGTGGCAGAATTCATTGAAAATTCAGGGTACTGAGGAAGAATTCTATGCCATAATTTTAACAGCAGAAAATATCACATGTAGAGTTGCGCAGAACACAACAAATCAGCCCACACCCCGGCAACAATCCACTGGACACCCTGCCCCCGCTAGTCTGTACAGCCACCTGGTTCCACACTACAAAGATGCAGAGGACACTGGACCACCAGATGACGGTACTGAGTCCCACCGTTCCCAGCCCAGAGGTAGGGGCTTCTGAGCTGCCATCTCACTGCTCCTGGTCCAGAGGAAGGGGCCTCCCGGTCACCAACCCTCCTGCTGCTCCCAGCCCACAGGAAAGGGCTTTTGGGCCACCATCCCTACCGTTGCTCCCGGCCCCAGTCCCACTTCTCCCAGCTCAGAGGAGGTAATCCATGAAAGTGCTAACAGCCCCCTGCCCCAGTCGAAATGAGAAAACACATAAATAAGTCTCAAAACCAGACTTTCAGATCACCTACAGCAACCCCAAAGGGAAATGAGATGGAACACTATGATACTCAACCACCTGGACCCACTGAACTGTCAACAAAAGGGGATCAGGAAAAAATGAAATCAGAAATAATTTCTCAGATAACAGGAGAAATTGTGCCCCTAGTGCAAGACATGATTAATAAATCTAGAGAGGACCTCAGGAACATGATGGAATCCCAACATAAGAAACAAATGGAATCCATAAAACGGATGCAAATAGATTTCCAGGAGATGAAAAATTCCACTGAAAGTCTACAGAGCAGAATGAGCATGTGTGAGGACAGAATTTCAGATATAGAAGATAAGATTGCAATTAGTGACCAGGAAAAGAAAAATTGCTTCAAAATTATAAGGGAACATGAGAAATCAATCCAGCAGCTGCTAGATGATGCAATGAAGAATAACATAAGACTGATTGGAGTCAATGAAGAAACAGGAGAGAGTGCAGATGACATAAAAAATCTCTTCACAGAAATAATGGCAGAAAACTTCCCAAGCAGGGGAAAAGAGCTTGACATACAGATAAGTGAGGCATATAGGACTCCAAACACCCTTGATCAAACAAAATCTACACATAGGCATATAATTGTTAAGATTCCAGAAACTTAACAGAAGAACAAAGTTCTACAAGCAGTAATGAAAACCCAACAGCCAATATCATACTAAATGGTCAAAAACTGAAATTCTTCACACTAAAATCAGGAACAAGACAAGGATGTCCACTATCACCACTCTTGTTCAATATAGTTCTGGAAACATTAGCCATAGCAATTAGACAAGAGAAAGAAATAAAAGGAATAAAGATAGGTAATGAAGAAGTCAAATTGTCATTATTTGCAGATGACATGATACTCTACATAGAAGACCCCAAGAACTCCACCAAAAGTCTTCTAGACTTAATAACCAAATTCAGTAAAAATCAAATAGCTTTCCTCTACACGAATGACAGACTCACTGAGAGAGAAATAGGGCAAATAATTCCTTTCACAATAGCATCCAAAAAACTGAAATACCTAGGAATCATTCTAACAAAAGAAATCAAAGACCTCTTCTCTGAAAACTATGGCACTCTGAAAAGAGAGATTGAAGATGATATCAGAAAATGGACAGACATCCCCTGCTCCTGGGTAGGAATGATTAATATAGTGAAAATGGCTATACTTCCAAAACTGCTATATAGATTTAATGCAATTCCAATTGAGATCCCAGCAGCATACTTCATAGACCTTGAGAAAACAATCCAAAAATTCATTTGGAACAAGAAGAGACCCAGAATATCAAAAGCAATTCTAGGTAACAGAGACATGGCAGGGGGTATCACAATCCCCAACCTGCAACTCTACTACAAAGCTACTGTGATAAAAACAGCATGGTACTGGCAAAGAAACAGACTTGAGGACCAGAGGAACAGATTAGAAGATGCAGAAACAACGCCAGACACACTCAGCCATCTCATCTTCGACAAAGGAGCCAAACACCCTCACTGGAGGAAAGATAGCCTCTTTAATAAATGGTGCTGGAAAAATTGGGCTTCAACTTGCCAAAGATTAAAACTAGATCTGTATCTCTCACCATGCACTAAACTAAAATCAAAATGGATTAAAGATCTAAATATTAAAATAGAAACTCTGAACCAGTTGGAACAGAGGTTAGATAGAACCCTTGAAGACATCGATGTAGGAAAAGATTTTATGAACAAAACCTCAGTTGCCCGTGAACTAGCCCAAACAATCAACAAGTGGGATCTCTTCTTATTAAAAGGCTTCTGCACAGCAAGAGAAACCACCAGCAGTGTGAAGAGACAACCCACAATGTGGGAAAAAATCTTCACCTGCCCTTCCTCAGACAAAGGACTACTATCTTGAATCTATAAAGAACTTAAAAAGATCAGACCTCCCAAATTTAAAGATCCAATCCAAAAATGGACATCTGAAATGAACAGACATCTCTCAGACAAAGAAGTAGAAATAGCAAATAAACATATGAAAAAATGTTCAACATCACTGGTCATTCAAGAGACACAAATGAAAACAATCCTGAGATTCTACCTCACCCCAGAAAGAATGGCTGCTATCATGAAATCAACCAATAACAAATGCTGGTGGGGCTGTGGGGAAAGAGGAACCCTGCTCCACTGCTGGTGGGAGTGTAGACTGGTGCAACCACTGTGGAAATCAGTATGGAGATACCTCAAAGAACTAGGACTGGAAGTCCCATTTGACCCCTCTATTCCACTCCTGGGGATCTTCCTCAAAGAATTAAAAGAATCATGCCATAGTGATATATGTGTGCCCATGTTCATAGCAGCACAGTTTGTTATAGCTAAAACTTGGAAACAGCCCAAATGCCCATCAACTGGAGACTGGATAAAGAAAATGTGGTGTTTTTTTTATAAAATTGAGTACTACTCAGCCATAAGAAATGAGAAATTAGAGACATTTATAGCTAAGTGGATGCACATTGAGGCAATACTCTTAAGTGAAATAAATAGGACACACATGTGTAAATGCTGAATAGTTTCTCTGGTGTGAGAAACTGAAAGTGTCAGTAAGGACTAAATGTATAATAGGTAATGTGAAATAGGAAGAAAAGGGGAAAAGGGGAAGGAAGTGGGAGGGCTAGGGGAAAGGATAGAAGGGAATGGGACTAATATGAGAAAATGGAAAAATAGGAATAAAATCTTTGTAAATAGGGAGGAATGGAGGGGTTGAAGGGAGGGCTGGGCAAGGGTGAAAAATAAGAACCAGGAGAGACTACGTAAAGGTGCAAATTTCCAGTGATGAATGCCATTATATTGTATACCTAAAATGTACCAATGATTAGAATGAATAATCAATAATGTAAAATAGGAAGAAAAGGTCCAAAGGGGTAGGGGTAGTGGGAGGGGCAGGGGAAAGGAAAGAAGGGAAAGGAAAAAATGATGAGAAATGGAAAAAATGGAAACAAAGTCTTTGTAAATAGGGAAGGGTGGAGGGGGTGAAGGGAGAGCTAGGAATGGGGAAAAAATAAGAACCAAGATGTATTATATAAAGGTACAATTCCCAGTGAGAAATGTAATTGTGTTGTATACCTACAATGTACCAATAAAAGAATTTAACAAAGAAGAAAAAAAAAGAAAATATCACATGTATTAGACTTTCTTGTAGGTAAGAAGTTTGGGAGGCCCTTTTATGCTTTCTTTTTTTTTTTCCATACCGGGGATCAAACTCAGGACCTTGCACTTGTGAGGCAGGCGGCTGAACCACTGAGTTAAATCCCCAGCCCCTTGGGAGGCCCTTTTCACCATGAAATCTGCCATCCTACCATGTTGCCAACTGTCCCTTACTTTTAACTTTCTCTAGTTTCTGCTGTCCTCCCACTATAAAATTCGTATTTGTTTATGTGTTTGTTGTATGACAAGGGCCCGTGCATTTATTCTACACACTCTATTAATTTCATTACCCACACCTACTCAACTCTACTCAAATAAGCTCATTTTTTCTTGAGAGAATTTCGAGAGCCAACTATTATGATTTTGTTGATGTATGTTTGTCTACATGTATTTATTTTTAATAGATATAGAGGGTCATCAGGAGCTCTAAGTGCATTATCCTTATAATCATAATACATGTCTAATTTCTTGGATAGTTTTTCTGGTCTCTCCTTCTTCTGGAGGAATTGTTTTTCTTTGGGGGATTGAAGATCATATTTCCTCAAATGCTATATCTACAAACTGGACTGACTGAATTTTTTCTGCCTTAACTTTGATAAACAAGCACAAGATTTAGAGGTGAAATTATCACTACTGCTCTGAGTCCCTTCAAATTATGGTTACTTTCTTCATCTGACACCTCTGTCTCCTAGTTGTTTCCATGGTTTGAATATCTAGTCTATGAATATCTTTTCAGAATAACATATTTCCTGTCCTGAACCAGAGGCTTATGAGTAGACATTTTCAAAAATAAATCTAAGAAAAACTGCATACTTATCTATAAACCATCATGACAAATTGCTGTAATAAGCAAAATATCACAAATGTTTTTCCAAAGGTTGGTAGAGTATTTATTTTGAAATGACTTTGTGAATCTTGTTTTTCTGTTGTGATTTCTGTAAAACAGATGTGGCAGTTTTTAGAGAAAGATTTTAATATGATTCTCTGAAAAATGTGTGCTTGTGTGTTTTTACTTTATAAATGTTTACATCACCCATATTTTATATAAACTTAAATTTTTCCTTTAAATTATTTTGCAAGTCAGTGTTTTGGGGTTTTGCTGATTATCTTTTGCTTTACAAATACATGCTTTTATTCACCCCCAGTTGAGTCTATTCTCAAAATACTTCTACTCCATGTCATGCAGAAATCACCTCATTAGTAAGAAATTTCAAACCAACCTAACAGTGAGTTTTGAAAATAGTCAGCCTTGCTAGAACTGTTAGTTATCCTTCAAAATTCATTTTGGTCCTTCATCCCCTCCACCTTGTTTTTCCTGTTAATTTATTACTACTAGGTTTGCAGCTCCTCTAGGTGCCTACAAATATGCTTGGAAATGCCTCTTCTAGCACAAAGGATACTTAAGGTTTCCTTAGAAATATATCTTTATGAACAATTCTTGTAAAGTTGCTGTTCAGTGGTCCATTGCAGATACAGCTTGGTCCTCAGGATGCTGTGTGGAGCCTCCCAGAGGGCCTTAGCTCACTGGTAGGGGCCCTGGCTTGCAATATGACCACTGACTTTGCTTCCACACACACCATCGCTGATGCCATGCAGCCCCGAGCAGAACTGCACCAAAGCAGGCGCAGCCCCGTGAACCTCTATACCTGTGAGCTAAATGAAACTTTTTCTTTACAAATAACCTGTATCAACTATTTAATTATAGTGGTGAAATGCTGACTGATAGAAAAGATAACTGTGAACTGATACAGACTGAGGAAGAAGTGACTTCCGATTGACAGATAAGAGATGGCTTGGTCTTCATTGTTTCTCCCTTTCTCCCTATAAAGCTGGCAGGATTCACATAGATCACTGATAGGTTCATCTAAAAGTCTATTTATACCTTCTAATTTGTCACTTTCAATGTCCTGAAATGTGGGTGAGAGCTGATCAATCAGGTTAAAAAATTTTGTTTGTTTATTTAAAATAAATATGTAAGATTTTTGTCTTTCTCCTCCTCCTACCATTCTTCTTTTCGTTTGGCCATATTAGAGGGATAATATGACCAAATTTATCTGACTGCCTAAAAGAAAATCAAAAAATTAAACAACAGTCATGAAGAATTTGGACATTAGGCAAGGAAGATGGATACCTCAGTACCTGAGAGATGACAAATAAGGAGATGAGCCCTAGAATTATCCCGGGATGTTACCTGGAGAGAACCTTCACACTGAAGGGCAGTAAAGGCAGAGCAGGTATGGCTCATATTCTCTCTCGGTGGAGGATTTGGAGTTAGAAATTCATGGAGGCCAAGACAACCATGATTAGGAGGATGCAGGAGCAGACAGGATGAGTTATACAGAGAAAGGCCTCCAGGGATGGAGTATTCAGCCGAGCTCTGATCAGCAAGGCCATGGGGGAAAGCACTCAGGATGCAAAAGATTAGGCGAGTCAACCCCAGGAGTGTCTGGGGGCTGGAGTAGGCTTTGTTCCAATCTCAGAGGGGAAACCTCTTCATTTCTCCACCTCGGACAGAGTGCCGTACTTAAATAGTTTGCCAGAGTGAAACAGTTTGCCTCAACCTATATTTCTCTGATCCACTCAATATAAGTCATATGCATGATGAGAAAATATCGAACTATTTCCAAGGAACCTCATTGTATTTCAGAAAAATACTCAAAAGAAAATACCTATCTAACACCCACAAAAGGTAAAATCGACAATGTTTAAAATTGAATTTTTAAAATTTTCAGACATTGAAAAACAGCAGAAATATTACCAATACTGAAAAAAAATCAAATTCTACCAACTATTGATGCACATGATAGAATTCATAGAAAGGAGCTTGAACTTCTTGTATCTAAATCCAGAATTTCAATGAGCTTAACAGAGGATTGAGGCTGTTAAGTAGTGAAATGAAACACATAGATTGAAATTGAGCATGAAAAGCTGAAAATAAAAAGTATAAAATGCTAAATATATTTGGAGGATTAATTACAGTTTAGGCATTGAAGAGGAAAAGATCCGTGAACCTGAAGACACAGTAAGAAAAACTATTCAAAATAAAACACAAAGGGGAGAAAAGACAGAAAACACAAGGATATTTATGAGCAGGGGATATATTTCAAGCCACTTATTATATAAAGTAGTGGAGATCTTTCAAAGAGGATGGACAGAGAAAAATATATATTTGAAAAAATAATGACCAAAATCTTCAAAATTTGATAGAAACTATAAATGAAGAAATTCAAAAAACTTTATGGCCTTAAGTCCAAGACACATGAAGAAACCTACATAAAAATACATCATAATCAAATTGCTTCAAAAAGGATATAAATAAAATATCTTTAGCCAGAGTAGGAAAAAATATTGGATATGGGAGGATGGCAACTACAGATTTCCCATAAGAACCAAGACAAGTCATAAAGCAGTAAGGGAACTGTAAGGTAAAATAATGACTAATCTAGAATACTAAACTCAGGAAAAGCATATCTCATGAGCAAAGAAAGAATAACACCAAAACACTGAAAAAGCTCATCCCCAGGAAGAGGTATTCTACAGGAAATATTACCACTTGGCAGAAGATAAATTATATCAGATATATTTATTGATCTACAAAAAAGAACAAAGAGCACTGGAAAGCACTTGATGAAAATCTAATACTCATTCTTGATTAAAAGAATCTGTCAGAAAACTAGTAATAGAATGGAAGTCCCTGAGTCTGATAAGGTTCATCTGTTAAAATACTACAGATAGCATTTTACTTGATGATGCAAATCAGAAAGGAAGCTAAGATCACTGTTCTCACCTCTCCCAGGCACACTGCTCAGGCAGTTAGTTCTAGGGTGTAAAGTCCTGCCATGGACTGGCAAGGCCTAGAGATGAGACCCTGAGGTCAAGGCTGAGGAACTTCCTGCTAGTCTCACTTAGCGAGATTGTTGCTAAAGCTAAGCTCGGACCAAGGACAAGGTAAGGGCAAAGCCTGTTCAACCAAACTCAGATGAGCTTGGCAAAGTGTGGTCATCAGGAGCCTTTGTCAGTGTCAAAAGGCAGTAAAAGAAATAAACTGTATCCATATATGAGTGAAAGAAATAAATTTGTTTTTATGAGCAGACGACATGATTGCTTCATAGAAAATGCTACAAAATCTTTCTTAAAAAGCTACTAGAATTAATCAGTGAGATTAGCAAGACTGCAAATTCACATTGAGGCCATGCTCTTAAGTAAAATCAATAGGACACACGTGTAAATACCCAGTAGTTTCTCTGGTGTGAAAAACTGAAAGTGTAAATAAGGACTAAAAGGTATAATAGATAATGTGAAATAGGAAGAAAAGGTCCAAATGGGGAAGGTAGGAGGGGTGGGGAAAAGAAAGAAGAGAAAGGAATAAATATTAGAAAAGGAAAAAATGGAAACAAAGTCCTTGTGAATAGGGAGGGATGGAGGGGGTGAAGGGAGGGCAGAGGAAGGGGGAAAAAATAAGAACCAAGATATATCATGTAATTAAAGGTACAAGTTCCCAATGATGAATGTCAGCATACTGTATACCTAAAATGTACCAATAAACTTAATGAATAAAAAAAATTACAAACTCACTCATTACAACATCAAAACAATTTCATTTACCTATTTTTGCATCAATCAGAAATTAAAATTGTAAAAACTACAATATACAAGTGCACAAAAACTATTTAAAAATCAAGGATAAATCTGATACACACTTCACAAAAGAAGATATATATAAAAGACAAATAAGCACATGTAAACTTATCCAACAGCATTGTGATTAAGCAAGAGCAAATGAAAGCCACATGAGAAACCACCATATAGCCACTAGAATGTCTGAAATTGAAAGGAAAAATAGCACCAAGTGTCTTAGTATGTTCAGGATTCCTTAATAAAATACTGTACACTGAGAGACATAGACAACAGATACACTACTTATTTTCTCAGAGTTCTAGAAAGTGGGAGTTTGAGACCGGGAAGCCAGTATGGTCAAATTCTGGTGACAATCCTCTTCCTGGATACAGAGAGCCTCCTACTCTGTGTCCTCACAAGGAAGGGAGGGGGAGCGGGTGGGGGGGTCATAAGTTGTTGGTGTTGCTTCCTATAAAGGGCCCTGATCCCATCATGAGGGCCCCACCCTCATGACTTCATCAGCACCTAATTTTCAACATCCAAATTTGAGAAAGACTCAATTCAGTCCATAGCACCAGATGTAGGCAAGGTTGCAAAACAACCTGAACTCTCACAGCTGACAAGAATATGAAACAGGAAGAAGGAACCCACCCTGATCCTCGGGGGATGTATTCCAAGACCCCAGTGGACTCCTGAAAACACAGACAGTACCCAAATCTGTATACATCATACTTTTGTTCATACATACATACACATGTGAAAGTTTAATGTGCAGTTGAGGCACAACAATTTACTGTTAAATTGTATTTCAAGATTTAATTGCACCTCAACAGTAACTAATAATAAAATAGAATAATTATTACAATATAGTGTAATAAGTTATGTGTTGTGGTCTCTCTCTCTCTCTCTCTCTCTCTCTCTTTCTTTCTGTCTCAAAATACTGTGTGTGCTATATGAAAGTTTCTTTATCTGGGGGGAGAAGCTTACTCTACCAGGGTTTGGATCAAACCCAGGGTCTCGTGCATACTAGGAAAGTGCTCTGTGACTGAGCTACACCTTCAGCCCACATACTGGAATCTTCTATTTACTATTTTCTAATTGCAATTGATTGCAAATAACTGAGGAAAACAAAAGCACCTTGAAAACAAAACCTGAGATAAGGAAGAACTCCTGTATTGTTGTACAGAAAACAAGACAAAGGAGAACCGCAGGCCTTGTGAATCTGTTCCCTATTTCTGTATAGTGATGGACCTCAGCAGCACTTTCCAGCAATGTGGTTGAGTGCATAGGAACAGAAAGAAGAAAGCCAAAGAAGGGCGCAGGCACTCCTAGGAGTGGTAGGGAGATCTGCACATTACTGTGGGCGCAGCAATGCTTCATGGTAGACACTTGCAATTTATTATATATTATTTATATCTCAATAAAGCTATTGAATTTTTTAATATATGGACACTGTAAAAAATTCTTGAGCTTTCGCATGTTGATGATCTCTCAAAAAGAACTCATTAGGAGAGGAACTACCACATTTATAAATGGCAAAAATAAATAAAGGGGGCGTATTCAGTGAGCTCAAATACAGGATCAAACCAGCTAATGTTCCAATGTTTTGAACTTAAATTAAATCCTAGGTCTGCTAAGATAAAACTTTAATACTAAAACAGGCGTCATAAAAGCTTTCATAAGGTCTGTTACATCAAGCAGTATGCATTCCTCACAAAGGAATATTCTGACAACTTACGAAAAATAAAAAATAGGGATTCTAGTTCCTTTAATATACACATGGGACTTAAAGAGGAATGCGAACTTGGTGAGATTTATTTTAGGATTGTGTGCTGTGTCCTTTAGATTTGGTGACCCAATGTGCCAAGTTACAGCAAATAGAGCTGTCTTCATCCAGTTCAGCAAAGTAATGTTATAGAAATAAAATATTTTCACTCACTCCTTTGAATAGAGAATGGAATACTGGAAAAGATGACATTTTTCTGTTATGATTGGACTAAATGTGATTGAATTGATGCATTTTTGGATTGAGTTAATCATTTGGCCTACGTTACATTTACCTTCTATGAAATGAGCCCTGAGACTACAAAATTCTCTTTGGTAAAAGAAAAACAATGAACCGCATCTTCCCTCCCCCACAAATATCCCTAGTTCTTCATAGAACATCATGTGTCATCACACTGACACAAAATAAAGATCCAGGGTGGCACGTATCACAATTCTGGCAGTGGCTATGGCAAGAACATTGAGCTTTTATGGCTTAAGTATTGTGTTTGCTGTTTTTGAGTCTGAGGTCAGTGCTGGTATGTAATTGTTCAGTTAATTATCTCTACCCATCTGTACAGCTGAATCATCGGCGTGTCTCTACTAAGCTCCTATTCTACATAATCATCGAGGGAGTTAAGAATCTGACAGGTGGGAAAAGAATTAACCTTTGAATCAGAAAACATGGGTTTGCATTCTAGTTCTGCTGGTTTCTAATTTTGCAACCTTGAAAATTAACAAATGTTGCAAGTTTCAGTTTCCCTATCAAAAAAATGAGAATGATTAACTTATATCATAACTGTCATGTACAGTTAAAATGATTTTGAAGTAATAAAGCACCATGTTTGTACACATACAAGGTGTTGTTATCCGAGTAGCAGGGAAACCAGAGAGCGTGGATTCCTGTTTGAGGTCTCCCACACTTATTCCCATAGGTAGATTCATGAGTCATTTCATTTTTCTTATTGAGTTTGTAACCTATATTTCCCTTTAAAAGTGGCACAAATGCCTCTGCTTTGTGATACTTCTCTCTCTCCATTCAAATTTGAAGGGATAGTCAACCTTTCAAACCACTGCGGAAAATAAGTGTTCACCATAAAACTAGAGACTCTGTTTGCTGCGTTACTGCCAAGACACTTCACAACTGCATTTGTCCCCATATTCCATGCAGTCCTATAACTGACACGCACAATGTTATAGTGGCAAAACTCCCTGTAAAGGACAGTCAGAGTAAGGCTGCATGCTCCAGTTACCTTGGCACCAGTCACCTCATGGAATAAATCCCTGATGGTGCCAGAGAGCTGTCAGATGAAGTATGAATGAAACATTCTGGTGGGTTTCTCCCATTTGGAATTAATTAAAGAGACAATTTATTTCATTGTTTGCACTGGTCTCACATGCTTATTTCCTCACCTGATTTGTCACTAGGCTAACCCTGGCTTTCACCCAAATGGCGGGACACGTCAGCATGAATACCAAGCTTTCTGCAAATAACATGCAGTACTTCATCATCTGCGGAAGCCATAACAATTCCGGATGCCTGAGGTTAACAGGACGGAGCCTCCTGGTGGCCATCACGGAGGGTTCCAGGCAAAGACGGAAACAGCAGCCCCTCCTCACCATCAGACCTCACCTCGTGTCACACAGGGAAAGGCACAAAAGAGGGGATGGGGAGCACAGCACGGTTTCCTCCCCGACCAGGGCCTGTAGGATAAGGAAAAATAAAGTAGCCTGAAGCTGTTTTGAAGTTATCACATTTTGACATCATTTGATGGGGGTTTTGGGGGCGGGGGGTGGTGGTGGTACCAGGGTTTCAAACTCAGGTCCTTGCGCTTGCAAGGAAAGCGATGGAACCACTGAGCTAAATCCCCGGCCCCATTTGATGTTTTTAAGACTTTGAGTCTAGCTTTAAATTTAGGATATGTTGTTACTTTAGGAAATCAGAAAAAAATATGAGAAAGTTCTAACTGATTCCCATCAGTGCAAGAGGACAGGGAGATAGGGCCACAGATCTGAGGACGCAGTTTGCATAGGAAGCCAGCTCCTGCTCTGGCCACCACCCGGGGGCACTGCCGGGTGTACACGGTTCACGCAGTCACAGGACCGGACCACGGCGGCCTGGGCACAGGGACTCCCGCCTCTGACAAACCCATGGGTGATTCCATTTCTCAGTGGGTTGCAATGCGCTCTGTCTCCTTGAATGTCTATTCCCTCCAATGGCATTAATTTCCCAGGGGAAAATAAGTCTTATGAAGTAATTTTACCAAAGTCAGAGAAATTGCAAATGTTGAAGTGTATATTTCTAACGCCGTACGTGAAGGTCACTAAGCAGAAAGGCAGTGCCAAACTATAAGGATCCTGTTTGCTTCCTTTCACTTCATTCCATTTTAGAGTCTTCAAGTTAACTGCACGCTCTCTTCTAATAATCTTGTCCTCTGAAATTATTCATTAAAACTGTATTTCTATCAATAATCTACAGAATTCCCTTATGATGTAAAATGTTTAAAAAATAAATGTATGTCTGTTTTTATTTTTCATAAATACTGATGAAAATACTCTTGTTTAGTGCACCAGCAAGTAAATTGTTATAAAATAATAAATTATAATAGTTGAACCAGGCAGGGTGATGAACACCTTGATCCCAGCACTCAGGGAGGCTGAAGCAGGAGGACTGCTGCTAGTTCAAGGCAAACCTGGGCTAGGTAGTGAGTTCAGGGCCAGCCTGAACTATGTAGTCAGATCCTATCTCAGAATACCAAAAAGAAATAGAAAAACATAATAGTTGTTTCCAATATTCAGGATGGGCAAAGCTAGAATAATGAAGCAATAGATTAAGTCATTTACCCAAAAAGTATTTATTGGTCATCACCATTAGGTACCTGTAAATTGATAAGGAGGAACTTGGTGAGACAGTTCTCCACAGTAAAGTTAGTCAATTCCACAGTTCCTACTACTGAAGAGTTAGTTGTCTCTGTCATTTGTCAGAGTGATTTGACACCTAGAAAAATTGCTTAACCTCTCAAGACATCAATTTCTTTACCTATATTAAGGAAGTAATAATATTAGTAGCTGTAGTATATATTATGGTGATCACTTAATACATATAAAGTGATAGAAAACTGGAAAATATTAAAACGACAATAAGCATCTTACAAATAAAACCCAGTGCGTGTATTTTCTAGTTATAATTAACCTAATGAATGTAAACTCTGGGTAACAGAATAGAATCTACATAGTTTTTCCTGTAAGCATCACAGCAAATCTTCTTAAGCTGTTCTCATTTTCCATACATTTTTCCTGAGCTTTGTGATTGCTATGCACGTTCCAGTTATGTTCACTGTGATCGCAGACAGTTTTAGGTTAATCTTCACTCTTTCTTCCTGACATCTTTCACTATAATGCTATTCCTGAATTCCTGAGGCTTGTAATGTCAAGTACAAAGGAAAATAAACGTCACGTTTTATACTTCAACTCCCCCAAAAACAGTATGATTGAGATGCAATCACATGCAAGGCTATTGGTCCTGTAAAAATCAGATCTTATACTGGACTCTTCCTGTGCTGTAGAAATAGTCTACACTCGTCAGTAAACTAGAAAACCTTTGCACTTGGCTGTGGGAGTCATTCAGACAAGAAAGCATCACTTTTGTGTTCATAGGCAAACAGCTCATGTACATATGGGCGGGGCAATAGCTAATGATGGGCTGGAGCTGGTTGGTACCAAGTTGGGAAAGATGATTTTGTGCATATCTTTCCCATTTTTATATTCAGCAATGGCTGCTTACAATTAAATAGGTCACTGGTTCTTTAAGAACAGTACCTAGGACTCCAGTCATTCAGCCATTCCACTACTTGTGGATCTGCCCATCTTTCCTTCCATGCACTGATGTTCCCATTGATTTGCAAATTCAAGAGTCCCTCTCCACACCCATCTGTCTATCCTTGTACCTATTTGCTCACCCATTATACATCCATCCAGCTGTCCACATCAATCTATATCTAAATCCATATCTAAATATATTGCCTATATCTGAAGTTGATAGCTGGAAATCACTCCATGAATACTGGCAAATGCTAAAGTTATGGGCTTTTCTTTCCTAAAGAGTCGTTATTAAACATTCACTAGCACAGCACTGGTATTAACCTGGTGACTATTCTCTTCCTCGGAACTGAGGGGGTAGAATGTCAAGGAGGAAAAAGGGTGAAAATGGGTACCAACTTGGCTCCATAAATACTAGTGTAAAATAAATGAATACATTGACATTATTTTTCACAAAATTAAATATATTTTAGAGGCCCATTCCATCAAATTCTGGAGACCTAATCTTAATCTTCATCACCTTTCCTTTGGAGTTAGACTTAAATTTGAAGCCCTAGTATCATAATGTAGATTGGAGGGTCATAGAGCTAATTGTTGGTGACATTCAATACCCATGTTGGGACCTCTTCTGTTAAGGAATATTAATTCCCATTGTTTTATTTTTCCATCACTGATTCACATAGGTCACTGTTGGCCATTCTTGCCATGTGGTGAATATTCTATGGGTCCCATCAGCTCTGAGCTTCAGGAAAATCGGTGTAGACACTGCCACAGAATCTCCAGTCTCCTGGGCTCCACCTGGGATAGTATTGAGAAGTCAGCCACCAAGAACCTCTCTGCTCTGAGAACTCTGGAGGATGTCTTAGGATGTCTGCAGGTTGTGATACCTTTTTCTTTCTCCTAGGACATAGCAGAATCGTCCATGGCATTCATCTGAATGAAATGTTCAGTCCCCAAAGTTCTCCTGCTTTGTCCTAGGAGTATTTAAAGACCTGGAGATCTTTAAGATCTTTCTTCCTTTCATTTTTCTGCTCCATGAATTTCACTGAGGTGAGTGTTTCTGACTACATAAGAGAAATGTTATGAGGTAGAAGTAAAAATAGGTACATAGAACTACAAGTACATTTGATAAACCCTCAAATAACCTATCCTACTGGGATTGCATTAACCTATTTTCCTGTAGAAAAAAAAGGGGGGAATTCTCTTTTAAAATCAAGAGGTTGGCTTACTGTTTGTAGGTAGATGTAGAGTCAAGTGAGGGATTATGAACAGAGTTGGTGCAGGAGAGAAAGTACTAGCAGGTATTTGGTCCAGGGTTCTGGGGTAGAATGGGATCTGACAACTGTACCTTTGAGGGTAGTTAAGGAGACAAGAATAGCTGCATGCATCAGAAAGCAAGACTAAACTTCTAAAAAGAAGAGAAAGAAAACACTTTTTATATATTCCACATGTAATCTCTTTACCTCTTTCACCTAGATCCTTGAAAATTAGTGAGAGCATAGGTCTTAGGGTGCACATAAAAATTGTCTTTTGACTTTCTATTTTAAAAGTTGGCACTAGAGAATTAAATTAAAATCTAATCAAGAATATGAGACAGCAGAAATGTTCATTAAATGCTAAAAGTCAACAGTGTCTTCCAGTGGTTCGATACCTTAAATCAGATCCTTTCCTAATACCTCCTTTTTCTGAAGAATATATTCACATTTCACTGATATGAGTTCACAATTTGGGTTACCCTTTTTAAACTTTCTCAATAATTCACAGCTTCTAACTTCCACAATCTTACAAGAGGACAATGAATCATTGTGTATGTGAACTCAGTGTGTTATTTCACTTCCCACAGGGAGAAAGACAATGTCACACAGAGCATTCTAAATGGAAGAACTGATTTTAATCCCATGCTATTCCAAAAGGAGGACTCGCTTAAAGACCTCTGTTAATGTTTCTCATAAAGACAAATTTTGCAAGAGTTGGCCAAGGGAGGACAGATAATATAACATGGAAATTTCTTGCATGATTATACCATTTCTCTTGAGCATAATTATTGTTAATTTATGACTTCACACCTCCCACAAAAACCGATGGGAAGAAATTCTTCTAAGCATATATAATCTTCTGAATGTAAGTACATAATAAAACATCATATTCCAGGAAAAATTATAGGCCAATATGCATTAGCTAAATTAACCCCTAGATTCTCATTGACTTCAAAAGGGTAAAGGGTCAATAACAGGAAGAGTAAATGTTGTTAAATCAGAAAAAAGCATTCTATGGAAGTCACTCTTCCATATGTTTACATCATAAACCCACAGAATTCAAAAGATTAAGCAAGCATCTACAGGGAGTCAAAGAAAACCATACGTACTAGTATTGAGCTACAAGACCTCTGTGATGTAGAATATCCACTTCTACTTGGTGCACATAATCTCTTAGACATCAACAGAAATTCTCTTTCATCCACAATTAATCTGAACTAAAAATAGCATGTAGCATAATTAATAAAAAGTGACTCATCACCAGGGAAGAATACTAAAATTTTGTTTTCTGCTCTGGACATAATACCAAGCTTCACCAAAAAATGACAGCCAAGTCTCTAGTTATTGCTATTGTCAACTCATCTGGGAAGAATTGGAAAATCTCAAGACAGTGCTAAGCCCCAGTAGGCTGGTTGTTCACCTCAACTACAGCAATTGGAAGTCCCATTCCACAACTCCCAGCAAATACAATTTTTTCCTTCTTAAAGAGACAAAGAGTAGAGTTCAAGCAGAGTGACGTTCAGAAGATACCATGTTTGTCTTGTAAGTTCTCCATGAGTGTTGACATTACTTTGTCATTTATTATGTATGCTTATAAGCCATTTAAAGTCCTTTTCTGGAACACTGTATCCTATTCCATTTAAACAGATTGACTGGTTGTGGTTTTGGAAGAAAATAAATCTGAGTTTCAATCCCAATGTTTTCACTTAATAGCTGTAGATTCAAACAAAATATTTTAGATGTCAGTTTCCTCATCTGTAAAACAAGAATAAGTTTAGATGGACTATAATACTATTACAAATGTGTAAAATGTACACGTAAAATAAAAAGTAGCCACTCAAGAGTTAATACTAGCTAAAACCAATTATTTCTTGTAGTCTTTCCACTCTGTTGTTGAACATAAAAGACATCTTGAGAAACTGAGAAAAGCATAAATCTTAGCCATCATGCAGTACTAAAAATTTACTATGGAGCATTTGCTAAGGCAAAATTGCTGAAGATGGAGCCTGAAGTAAAGCTTTAGTCGTGATGATTGATTGGGAAATATCTGAGTAGCAGAAGAAACATAAAGCAAGAAAGAATGGGAAGAAAATAAGCAACACATTACCCAAAGCCCTCCCTTCGTTAGGTGATGCAAATCATCTCTCTGTTACAAGCAACATCAATAGACAGGCTGTAGAGAAACAGCATACCCTGAAAAGGACACACAGGAAAAATGCAGAGGACTTTATCTCCTTCCACCATCTTCTATCAGTCAACTTCTAGGTGGTACTTGGAGAGCTCCAGTGCATTTCTCACAGTTCAGACAATGGAACTGCCCAGACACCCTTGAAGAGTGGGTCGCCTCCAGCACCAGCTGGAAGTGAGCAGAGTAACAAGAACTCCAGAGACAGGCTAACCCAGAAAAATCTGAAGCAACACATAGGTACCTCCACAGTTGCTGCCAATTTTCTTCATCAGATTTTGCCTGTCCCATAATACCACGTTCCATTTCTTGAGAGCTTTAAATTTCTACTGTTGGGATGTAAACAGATGGAGACAGAAGTCTTCACATATCAGAAATACCTGTGCAGAGATGGCATACAGTGACATGGAAACATGCCCTGGCAGATGATGCGGAGCATTAGATTTAGATATATGGGTCTTCCGGTCCTGTCCAGCATAGTTACAGGCTCTGGGTGATAGGTTCCAGCACTGAACAACTGGTAATACAGAGCTGTTGTTCATCCTGAACTTGGAGAAGTTTACAGAGTGGAAATTGGAAATTTTAGCCCAAAGCCATGCTACACAAATTCTCCACTCCTAGGGAAATAGGAACTGTCTCAACTTCATTTTGTACCCAGTTCCAGTTGAGTAATAAACAGCTGGGGCTCAGTATCTTCAGGTGTTGTACCATTCTGGACAACTGTAATAAAGTATGTTCACTGGAACCCTAAATCAGGTCCTGCTCCATGTTTCTGAAAATGTGTTATCCCTCAAATACCATTTTACAGTAGAGACAGGAAACTGTCACATATTGGGAAAGAAAGGAAAAGCACAGTAGAATGAATCACAAGAAAATTCTATTTTATTTTTGGCCTAAATAGTTGAGTTTTCTTTAAAAACCTATTCTCCAGAGGCAGAGTTGCAGTAATGTGAAGATTTACACTGGAAGTTCTAATTCCCTGTATTCAATCCATTCAAGTGTTATAAGACTCTTACAAACTTTTAAATAAATTCAACTGTATGTTTTATAGCATATTTATTTAGTTTGATAAAATATTATAAATGTTCGCTTAATAAGCTGTCTAGTCATCCCAGCTCCACCACTAATTAGTTGTAGGTTTCTCAGTAAATTACCTAACCTCTGTTTCTCAGTTTCCTCATCTGTAAGATGAAGATAATAACAGCTATTTTGATAGTTAAGTGAATTAACTGTGGAGTATTTAGAAAGGTGCTGGGCATTTGTCAGTGCTCAAGAAAAGCTGGGTATTGATTTTACTATGGTTTAGTAATATTAGCAGTAATATACATTATACAGTATAGAATGGCTAAGAGGACCATAAATCCACCACACATAATCATCATTAATAATAATTTAATATTATTTTGGTATCTCTCTACACATACAGAACAGTATATACATGTAACAAATATATTGATCATCAAAATAATCTTCCAAAACTAAAATAATACTATTTTCTGTTCTCAAATAAAAGTATAAAATTTAACTGTACTTAAATGTGCTGCAACTAAGAACTAAGGATGAAGTGGACCGCTGAACTGTAGGTTTGCTCTCGGCCACAGTCCTCATTCTTGATAGAGGCCTCTGCTACATTACAAAAACTGCTACGTGCTGAAGTCATTAGTTTTTTTTCCTCTAACTTTTCTTTTTGCTTTGAGAAATTATGAACTATGTCCATATTGAAAAGTAAAGAAATAAACCTACAACTTCTCTCAACTTCTGCCCCCTATTCCCTTTCTAAAGATACATTATTTTATATTTTAAGGTATAAAGCATTTCTGTTCTGATCTTAATCTATAATTCCTCCATTTCAAAACAAAACTGTGTGCTCCATGCTTAAATCAACTCAGGTTTTTCATCAGTTTTCTGTTGTTTTGTTTTTGTTTTACTGTTTTTGTTGTCCTTGCTGTTCAGTCCTCTGTTTTAAATCACGGTTTCTGTAAGTGTGATAGCTGTTTCCAATCCATCTGTTGGCTGTCTGTATTTTGTCATCAAGCAAATTAGTTCAAGAAGGGCTCAGATGTATGATATTCCTGGTGCCTGCCTGAGATGTTTGTCTCTTGCCTTTACCCTCAAAAGACAAATTGGCTCGGTATAAAATTCTTGGGTCTGGCTCATATTCTTCCATTCCCACTTTCGTAACCATGGCTCCCATGCCTTCTGGCCTTGGGCTTTGCATGAGTCAAACCACAACTTCCTGGTTTGACCTCGCTTTCCTGGATTTAATCACTGTTGATTTTTTCCAGGAAAGCTCCTGAGTGCTCCACTCTCTGAGTCTTTCCTGTTTAGGAATATCTGCCAGTCGTTTTTACACTCGCATGATGACTTGATGTGTGTAGTACAATTCAGTCATACTTTCTTTTCTTTTGGTACCAGGGATTGAACTCGGGACCTTGCATTTGCGAGGCAGGCAGCGGAACCACTGAGCTAAATCCCCCGCCTCAGACATATTTTCTTTAGCACAATACTAAATTCTTATTGCTTTATTATCTCCTGGTATTGGCTATTGTGGATGAATCAAAGTTAAGGCTGTAGGTGGGGGGCACATGTAACCAAGGAATTATTCCTTCACTTTTGGGGTCCAATAATTTAACCATGGTATACCAAGGATATCTGCCAGGGCCATGAGGTATACAATCATCTGGAATTCTATTTCTTCTTTATTTTAAGGAAACTGTCTTCAATTATAACAAGTACTTCTTCTGCCCACCTTTATTGGATTACCTAAAACAGGTAGTTTTCCTAATGTTGGACAGTAGTGTTTCTATCTCTTTTCCTTTTTCCTTTGTAAAAATCTTCCTCCAATTTAATAGATTTTAACCTACGTCTGTTGTAATTATGTTAAGCCTTTTTTCTATTTAATTACTTCATTTATCAGCAATGTCAACTATGTCTAACTTATTTGTAATGATAGTATTGTTTGCAGCTCCAATTTTTTCTTCTTGAAATTTTTTATCTTCTTGAAATTTTCTTCTTGAAACATTTTTATCCCAGTTTTCTGTTTTGTCATTTTATCTTTGAAGCTGTGTTTGACTGGATCTATGTTCCTATTATAGCGTTCCATGAAAATAAAACACCTATTTGAAATGTTTTTTCCTCCTGTATATTGTGTTATTTAAAGCTCGGTTCTTTCTCTTTTTATGTTATGCTGCTTATTTTATTTCTGGCAATAGTGTGTTTCACATCTGGTAATTTCTTTATATCTTGCTGCGCTTAATCCCGAGGGCTATACCAAGCCTTTTACTTTGTCTGATACAGCATTAAACCTTCCCTATGCTTTCCTCCCCATGCTGTGTGAAAACCGATTTGGTACACACAAGGAAAAGGAAGAATAAGATGGCGGAGGAGAAAGGGAAAATTACCGAGGCCACTAACAACCTTTGCTGAATAATACGAATTCTCTTCCTTATCCTGAAACTTGGTAAAAATACTTTGTTCCAAAACTCTTTATATTTGGTAGATGTATTCCATTCCTGTTGTGAAGGATAACTACATGCTTAGAATATTCCTCCATCAACCAATAACAAATGCTGGCGGGTGTGTGGGAGAAAGGAGCCCTTCTCCACTGCTGGTGGGAGTGCAGACTGGTGCAACCATTGTGGAAATCAATATGGAGATACCTCAAAGCACTAGGGCTAGAGGTCCTATTTGACCCAGCTATTCCCCTGCTGGGTATCTTCCCCAAAGAATTAAAAGAATTATACCACAGCGATGTATGTGCACCCATGTTTATAGCGGCACAGTTTGTAATAGCTAAAGCTTAGAAACAGCCCACGTGCCCATCAACTGGAGACTGGATAAAGACAATGTGGTTTTTTTATAAAATGGAGTACTATTTGGCCACGAAGAACGAGAAATTAGAGACATTTATAGCTAAATGGATGCATATCGAGGCCATACTCAAGTGAAATAAATAGGACACACATGTGTAAATACTGAATAGTTTCTCTAGTGTGAGAAACTGAGAGTGTAAATAAGGATTAAAAAGATTAATAACTAATAATTGATACTTTGAAATAGGAAAAGGTCCAAAGGGGTAGGGGTGGTGGGAGAAGATGGGGAAAGGAAAGAATGGAAAGGAAAAATTATGAGAAAAGAAAAAAAAGGAAACAAAGTCTATGTAAATAGGGAAGGGTGGAGGGGTGAAGGGCACACAGGTAATGGGGAAAAAATAAGAACCAAGACACATCGTGTACAGGTACAAGCTCCCAATGATAAATGTAAATGTATTATATACCTAAAATGAACCAATAAAAGAATTTAAGCAAAAAAAAAAAAAAAAAAAGAATATTCCTCCAATGCCAGGCATAGTGGTGCATGCCTATAATCCTAGGACTCCAAGAGGCTGAGGCAGGAGGGTCTCAAATTTGCACCCAGCCTGGGCAATTTAGCAAGAACTTGTCTCTGAGTAAAAAATTAAAAATATTGAGGATATAGTTCAGTGTAAAGGCCATAAGTAATCCTCAGTACTAATAATAATCCCCCAATTAAATATAGGTCCCATCAAAAATTATATATAATTCATATATATTATTCCACACACTTGTTTACTCGGTGCCTGTTCCCATCTCCTCACCACCCTTCACATTAGGAGAAGGAAGCTTTAGCTGCAATTCCAGTGGACCAAGCTGCCCTATGCCCTCCTGTCCCATCTATGGTTTTTCTCTTCTGCTGTCTCCTGACTTTACTCATAGCTCCATCATCAGGGACTCGCTAAAATATGGAACTAAACCTTAGACATGAAGCCCTTCGAAGCTGGGGCCAATGGCGTAACAGGAAGACAGCTGTACCTGCTCTGTGAGCAAAGCTGCTCTTTTCCCAGTTGGCAAGAACAGGAAGGCAGAGCAGCCACAGGTGAGACTCACCAAACTCGATGGCACATGAGGCTCTGGAGCCCCTGACCTTACTACACAGCTGGACTTTGGCAATGAGACCAGGCAAGCCAACCAGGGCCCTAAGGGGCAGCAGTGCCAGCTGAGAGGAAACTGTCCATGTTTGTAACGTGCCAAATAAGATATGGAGAATATGGAGAACTGAGTAGAAAAGGGAGGTAAGAAAGAGGCAATGCTTGGTAAAATAATTATGCAAGAGTGTGCCAGCTGGCCTTCCAGCAGTGTGAAAAACACTGTTTAAAGACGAAGCCTTTGTTTTTGCTCTCGGTTTTCAGACATTTCAGTCTGTGTCTGGCTGGTGGAATAAAGCTGCTCAGCTCACAGCAGCCCAGAGACAGAGACAGAGGGAGAAGGGAGGCGGCTGGGGACAGTATACACCCTTCCAATGAGAGTCCTCCTGACCCACTTCCTCCGCACTCTTGGAGCCCACTGGGCTAAGGAAGCCTCCACTGGGAGGTCAGTGCCTCCTGACCCCATGCCTTCCTGGCCCCATCACTGGACACTGCTGCACTGGGGCTCAAATCCTCAATACACAAGTCCTCAGGGAACACTGCATGTTCAAACCATAGTAAACTGATCAGTAGGACCCAATCGGCAGGCTGGGGTTGGGGACCGGATTCTAGGAAAGTGCAGGAGGCAGAAGGGCCAGGGCTCACAGGGGCAGCAGAAAGAAGGGAACTCGGAACACCGACCAATGCTGGTCAGTGAACTACTGTACCTGCAGGCAGGGAGAGTCAGGCCTGGAGAAGGGCACCAGGAGGTTCTTTACCTCTGTCCTGAGTTTCTGTAAGCTCTGATTCAACCCATCACTGTAAGGAGGCGATGCCGACTGCACCATCCAAGACTGGCTCAGGAGCTGGGAGTGCATGACAGCTATGTGCATCTCCAGCTGGAAACAGCGGAGGCAGCAGGAAGCCAGGGGGGTGAGTTTGTATACCATCAAGTCCTGCCAAGAACGCTCCCCAGGGAGAAGAAATCACCCACAGATGAAAGACTTGGAGCACTAAAGGCACGAATGTGGGGAGGTTTATCCTAGAGCTTATAATTTTTGTAAAGTATCACCTTACCCTGTGGTTTTAGGTTAAACACAACTGCAATAACCCCCAGTGCAGTCTGCTTATACACCTCTATTTGCTCAAGTATCGTTGAGATATCCCAGGTTTCCTACCCAGCACCACCCTGGACTATGGCCTCCCCTAGCAAAAGGTGGTATTTTTAAAAAACTTTAGTATCTAGAAATGTATTACTTCCATCTTCAATATACCATATACAAAAATACTAAAAACAAGCAACAACCTGGTAAAAATATTGACGAAATACTTGTCCACCAAATATTTGTTTTCATCAACATATAAAATACTTTTTAAAAAAACAAGCCTATAGTAAAATAGAAAATTGGTAAAAAGTAAGTCACCAAAGAATATGATATTAAGAAAATACACACAAATATGATCAATCCAATTACATTTGTATTTCTTAGCACAAGGAGATACCATTTGCACAAAATGAATCAGGCCATTTTATAAAAGTCAATGAGAAGGAAATAATATTCTCATAAATGACTACTGATACATTCATTAGTATGTTTCTGGATGTTATGGAGAAAATATGCATAAAAATACTTGAGATTATAGATAGCCTTGAACCCACCTAATTTACTTCCAAGAACTTATTTGTGTAAATCACGCTGAGAAATTCTATGGACTGTGGTGTACTCTCTTTCTATTTATAATAACATGAAAGTAAAACCAGTTAGAAAGTAAAAGCTACATTGTTTTAAATCTTTTATGAGAATGAAATGGCATTATTAGTTTTCGTTCTCAACTCTGAATTATTTGGGATTTTTGTGAAGCACTTCCCAAACTGGTTTTGTGGGGGGCCGGGGATTTAGCTCAGTGGTTTTGCCCCCTGCCCCCGCAGGCGCAAGGACCCGAGTTCGATCCCCGGTCCAGAAAAGAAAAAACTGGTTTTGTGCAGTAGTTTATCTCTCTTAGACACAGATTCCATACATTCACTAAAATAGTTCCGGTTTTTCCAGGAAGTTTTGGGGCAGACACTTACTTGTGATGACAGATAGAAAGTTATTTGTGGAAAGGGCTACAGTACACATTCCCAGCACAATTTCCCAAAATATTTTCTAAGTATTCATTATAATAAAAATAACTTTAAAAAAATCCTTAAATTTAGAAAATCAATGAAGTCCTTTTTGTTGTTTTACCTTAAAACATAAGATCATAAATAGCATGTGTAAAATAACAATTAATTGAAATGAAAAATGAAAAATTATCTCTATTAATAGCCAAGAAATACAAATCCTTTCCATTATTTCCCATAAACATCATTTTATACCTTAGTTTACATAATTGAGAAAACAATTTAAAGGCTGTTCTTTATCCACAAGAGTAAAAAATGTAAATGCTCAATAGTGACTGTAGGTGTATAGATCATGAAATTGTTTATTTATACAAGAATATGTGGACATTTTTCTGAGAAAATAAGTCATAACATTCATCTGACTCTCAGAATAGTTTCAGACAGAAAATATTCCTAAAATACTATTTATGACTATTTTATTTTTTAAATTTCTATGTATTTATACTGAATGAATGTTTTCAAACATTCTTTGTTATCAAAGTCACTAAAGTGAGGTCCAACTTTAAGAAATAATCCTTGGCTTTTATCTATCACATATTATATATATATCCATAGGAGGTTACAGAAATGTCACTAGAAATGTCTCACATGATTCATTTTAAAGAATGTTTGAATTTCAGAGATTTGCCAAAGTTTCCAAAATAAACAAGATAAGTGAGTAATGGATACTGTTTAATTGTAGATAAGTCACATTCTTCTAGTCTTTACCTTACAAGAAAATCTTTTAAGACAATAAAGAAAGTAGCTGATTAAATGAATAAGATTTATGATAATGTGTATTTCGTTAAAGTCTTAGTATTCTTTTCTTAAACTTTGCATGTGTCTTCTAAACTCAAAATGGGGCATTTCCTGTCCTTTTCAGCTTCAGACTTACGGTCAAATTCTCCTCTGTTTTTGCTTTCGTGAAAAAATTATTAACTGGAATGCACAGAAGGGCATTTTGAATACAGAGAAGGATCAGACTTTAGAAAGGCAAAATGAATTTATTTAACAAACTAAATTTAGTTTATAAAAATTTAGTATATAAATGCCACTTTAAATCTGTGTATAATATTATTCATGCTAAATATAATGAATTTGGAAGCGATATATTGTATTTAATTTTGTCAATCTATGCCATAGAATATTGTAATGAACTAAGAAAATCCTTACTGTGTTAGAGGGCATTTTTTTCAATAGTGGGGTCAACGACGTGTGTATAACCAAACATTTAAAATACCAGGGACTTAAATAAGAACTTTTTTTTCTCTCCTGTGTAGAAGAAACCCAGAGACAGGCAATTCAGGCCAGCAAACTGACCACAGGGATGAATTCAGCTTCTTCTAACTTCCCATGACTGTCTCCAGGGTGTGGTTCTTGCCTCTTATTCCAAGGATGTCTGCCCACAGGACACACAGCAGAATGAGGACAGAGAGGAGAAAGGCTCCTGTCCTTATGGGACCGTCTCACAAGCCCCACAAACCATCTCTAGTTCCAGTTTGTTAGCTGTGAACTGAGCAGCTTTACTCCACCAGGCCTTTCCACCATGATGCTCCTGCCTTGGAGCCAGCACACCATGGACTGAGCCCTCTGAAACAGTCAGCCCAGTAAATCACGCCTCCCTGAAGTTGCAGGTCCCAGGCATTTTATCCTAGCAATGCAAAAGCTGACCAGTACAGGCTGAGTGCAGAGACTTTGCTTTCAATTACAGGAAGGCAAGTAGGCATACTAGAGTGTAGTGGCTCTTGGGCTTTCCAGTGCTGGAGGAGTAAGTCGGGATATCTGCAGTGGGAATAGAGAAGCCTGAAAGGGTGGAGGGTCAGGTAAAAGTCGTAGGAAAAGAAGATTTACAATTTTTTCACTTTCTATATAGAAAAACAAATGAAAACTTAACAGAACAGCAAATTATGTCTCTAGCTATATACCTAATCTGGCTTTATTAAAACCATTCAGTTAACACTTTTCTCAAGCATGTGGAACCATCAGCCATTTCTCCTCACACTCAAAACCTGGAAGGCCTGAAGAAAATGAACTCATCCCCTTTACCTCTTCCTTTGGAAACCTTTTATATTCTATGGGTGCTAGAAGTCACGAAGTTGCTCAGAGCACCGGAAGGTGCAGGAGAACTCAGGAAGAATGCAAGGTGCTTGTTTCTCAAAGTGGCATAACGTGGACACCGATTGATCTACAAGAAGAAGGGAGGAGTCTGAATATTTACTTCATAAGTTTTATAAGCTTCCATCCTGTAAAACAGCAAGTTTGGTGGCAATTTCTGCAAAGGGAAAATAGACATTATTTTCTAGTAAAATAAGTTTAAAAATTCATCTTCACAAACTAAACTTTTTCTAGTGGAGAATTTCAATTATATCTCAATCTCCCGAACTGGCTACACACTTTAATGTAAGTTGTCATTTTCATTTGTGGGTGATTTGTTTCCAGCAACTAAGGTTTATGATTCTCTCCTCGGATCAGTTGAATGGTTTTAATTTCTCTAATTTAATTTATTTGCAAAGTGTAAATTATTTAACTCTGAAAGAAACTTTAAAAATTATCTGTAACTTTTACTAATCTGAAAAGAATGTTTTCCTCTTAAATGTCCCCTTCCAAGTCTCAGCTTTGTGTGTGCAGGATATTGTTTATATGTGTCGAATTATGTAAACACAACGCATACTTTGATTGCATTATTTTTTACATTTGGAAGTGTGTGGTGTGCATTCTTCTGTGTTTCTTAGTTTTCATAATCACTGTTTGGGAAATTCTGTTTCAAGCAAACACGCACTTCATGATAGAAACAAAATTCTCTGTGGCAAGCCTTTTGATGCCTTATTACAAAAAAACAGACAATCGATTACTAGCTGTACACAGGGAATAAGTGCACGGTAAACTTAGAGTTTGCAACGAGATTTCCTGAGTCCAAAAGCTATGCAACTTTGGGCATCTTGCTTAACCTTTTTGATAGTTTGATAGGTGGTTTTCTGAATCTAAGTCATGGAAAAATGCAAAAATGGAGTAAAATATTGCATCTAAAGCACTTGCCACAGTGTAGTACTTAAGAAATGGTAGTTATCATAAGATAATTCATATATGTTCCATTTACGCAATACTCACCCTGCAGTTCTCACATTTCTAGTATTTCATAATTGCAAAATAAAACCTGGCGAGAGAAGAAAGACTCAGATGAAGGCCCACCCTCTTCATGAGCTGCTGCAGCTGTCAAGCCCTCTATGCCGGACACCTGCTTCCTGCCTCGCTGGTCCCATCCCTGCTGTCTTGTACAATTACTTATCTACACCTGAACAAGTCATCTCTCCACAGGAAAACCATCATCACTTTTGGTTTGTTCCATCTCCAGAGAAGCGAGGTCTGCTTTGTCGAGGATTTTCATGTTGTCCTGGCTGTGGGCATTGTTTCCAATTTAACTGACCCTCCTCAACCTTCTAACTTGATTTCATGATTTTTGTCCCACCTTCCTTGACCTGCTGTTACACATCTTCTAAATTAATGTTGAGAACCATGGCATTTCAAAAAAACAGATTGTGGAAGAAAATGTAGCTTTGGGTGGAGGATAGAGCATTTCAAACACTAAGTGGATAAATTTAAAACCTTTGTTTAAACATATTTTCTATTGTATTTATTTACTGTTGTAAATCCTCTGCTACAGGAATTCAAAATACAAACACAATTGAAATAAGAGGCTTTTAAAACACATGTGCAGGCATTAGCCAAATTGATGCAGTAAGTCTTAGCCCCAGAGTCAGCCAATGTCTCTGAATTTGGCAGGTTTCAAAACCAATCTTTATGGTAAGGCCCAATGAAATCACAAACTGTTATGTGTGACATGTTTATCATTCAGGGCCTACACAAATCAGCTGACACAAAGATAGAAATTCATTTCACAACCACAGGAAATTCACATGAAATTCACATAGAGCAACTCCTCTGTACTTTCCTATCTGCAACCTGAAAGCCCTATGGCCATCGTCTGTCCAAGTCAGTGCTGGCCGTGGTTTCTGCCTGCCACGTTTTATTACACTGTTGCCAAGTCCAACGATAACACTTTTCAGCTTTCTGAGTCCCTACCGTACATACCGTAGATTACGCAGGGAACTATCCAGCTGACCACTATTTAGGGAATAGAGGCATCGAATATAAAATCATAAGTGTTGAATGGGGATGGTGAAAAATCTCAGCATCATTTTAAACCTAATTACCCATATGAGTTATGGATGGTTTCTAAACTGATGAAAGCTTTATCTGTGAAACTTAGGACAGAAATAATACCTGGTTGAAATTGCATTTGGAAAGCTCAGCCTCATAAACTCCTGCTATGGTAAACCGCAGGCCAAAGAAATTTCCTGAAATGAAGGCTCTTTGTGTTTTTGAGGCCAGAGCATAGAAGAGAGTCCGGGAGAGCACAGGGAGGTGGCTGTGTCACGCTGGTTATGCTGCAGCCTGAGCTTGTTCTGTCGGAGAGTCCATTCTTCTGATGAGGATTAACAAAAGATCCCGTCAATGGACGAGAGCAAATGCCAACTGGGGAGAGACTAATCATAGAAGGGAAATAAAAGCAAACAGATATTTCTGTGAAGATTAGAAACTTGCTTTAGACTCTGAAAAACTAATGAATGGAGAATTAAGTTGTTTGGCATGGTGCTTGCTTAGAGTCCTCTTCTTCCTGTCTCTCCCTCTGAGTCCCATCTTTGCCTCTAAGAGAAACTCAGATCCAGCCCCTGTGAATCTTTTCCTGACACTTCTCGTGGCATTGGACACCCCATGTCCTGACCTTCCCATCAGGCCGCACTGGGCATAGACTGCTGAGTGAGGTCGCCCTGCCCTGTGACATCCACGGTTTCCTGAGGGCGGACAGCAAGATCTGTTACCATGAAATGAAAGTGCCCACCACAGAACCCAGCAGGTCGAGGGAGGGAGGGAGGTGCTGCGGTGGAGCTGGCCTCTCCCCTCTGGCTTCTTCTGGGTGCAGTCTGACGCCTTGTGCAGAAGCAGAGGCTCCTAGCAGTGTGGTGGCCTCCTCTGGTCGGGCAGGCGCTGCTTCCCTGGCTGCACTGCCCTCCTCTGCCTCCTCCACAGCTGAGCCACTGCGGCTGGCCATGACCTCCCAGCCGTGTGTGCGCACGTCCACAGCTTGAGTTTCTCTGATGGGCAACTCTCCCTGTAGTTGTACAAAAAGATGAGGTGCAAATTTTGAAATGTAATAACCCTTACCTGCCTGCCTGCTAATACAAGTTTGGAAACGCAAGCCTTAATTGCTATGAACGCAATGGATTGCACATGTGTGATGAATAAAAACGTCCTTGAGTGGGGAGGAATATTCTATATTCTTCCTGTTTCCATTAGTGGAGGGCTCGGCAGCAAGAAACCCGCCAGTCTTTCTAACACTTTTACCTCTCCCTAGAGGACAAAATTGGTTGATCTGATGGGTGGAGGCCGCTGTGCCCAGTTACCTTAGCCTTTTCCTCTTTCTCTTTCCGGACTCATCCACCCAGAACCCTGAGCTCCAGCTCTGCCCAAGCCCCATGATAAGCATCCTGAGCATGACGGAAGTCGGCAGGTGCTCAATGCGTAATTGCATCTAGTAATAATGGGAAGGCATTAGGGAGATAGCCCCTGCTGCGCATCTACTTTACATTCTTCACACCAGATGTGGACTAGTAATAAAGCTGCACTGTCTGACTCCCTGGTCTATCCTTCTTTTATAAAGAAGAATAAGTGCCTCATTTGGGGTCCCCCCAAACCCCAACAAATGGCATTGGAAACTGACTTCTATTTTAAAGCTCCATAAAAAGAAAAAAGGATTGAATTTCTTCTTTTTCATACCTAAGTATCTTCATTTGTTTTACAGCCAATGTACCTTAGGATTTCTTCTTTGGAATCAATAACTGCTTTTTCAAATACTGATATTAAATAATATCAAAAAATAGGACCCCAAAGATTATTATCTTTTACAGCAAACAATTGGGATTAGAATCAGTACATATAAGCAACTAGTCTTTACAGCAAAGTATTGGGTGGCCTGATAGCCCATGGCATCCAGGACATTTTCCTTCTTTTCTGAAGTGTTCTGCTACACTTTCAACATTCAGTTATCCCATTGAAAAGAAAGCACAGTACTAATTGATCTCAGTGAATAAAATGCTCAGGAGCATTTTGCTTTCTTCCGTAGCCAATTCTTATAGCTTAATATGTGCTCCACTTCTTAACAAGACCTTGGCCAACCAATTATTTCAAGGCCTAAGAGTATTCTGTAATATTCTTGAATGAAATTTTGACATTTTTAGTTGTTAATCAATTACAGCTGATAGGAAAGTTCAGCAGAGTTATGGGATGAGCTGTGATGTATACATTTTATCATTTAGTACCAAAATTTCTTCCTTTTTTTTCAAAATTTCTCCCTAAGTTAGTATCATCCTTAACTAACCTTATATCAAATCAAACATGGCATCATTTATAGCTTCTTTGTCACTCATTTTCTAATATCTTTTTAAAGGGCAGAAAAACTCAAACACTAAGAACATGAGTTTACACTGTTTCCTCCTACCTCATTCTTCCTTTTCACATTCTCACTGTGGATGTATTCAAAATTTGTCTCTATGTATAATTTTAATACAGAGATAATTACTCATAATTCTAGCACACACAACGAAGATCTCTGTCCTCAAAAAATATATTCCAGGATTATATATTCTGGTGAGGGCAGAGAAGTTAAACAATTAACACAATTTAAGTAGATATAATATGTTCAAAAATGATAGCTGCAATGAAACTCATACAAAGCAGAAGAGGATTAGGGTGATGACAGGAAATGCCAGAGATGAGAGAGAGAGGCTGTAGTGTTAAATAAGGGATTCCGGGTAGGCTTCACTGAGAAAGTGCGATCCAGGGGCATCGCCCCAGTGCCTGTCTGCAGAAAGACTCCCCAGGTAAATGACTGTCCAAAGCAGAGGTCACCGGGTGAGCATCCCTGAGCTTGATTCGACTGGAGTGAAAGAAGGCAAAGAGCTAGAGAAGGGAGCACATACAACTCTGTAACTCCAAAGGAGAACCAAGAAATGGAGAGGTGGGCGGTGTGGGGAACAGGTCAAAAGAGATCCTTCTAAGAAAAAGAAGACACCATATATATACATACACATACATACATACATATATATTCATAAGCATAATTCAACGGTGGGGGTGACAAGAAGGAAGAGAGGGCATATTGCTGCATCCATGTCCTTAAGTAGACTGGAAGGATTGGGATGGACAAGGTGAAGAATACAAGCTGAATTTTCTTGAGGACAATAGAATGGTTTCTCACGTGGAGTTTCTCACAATTTTTCAAGCTCTAGTCATACAAGAGTAATACTCCACTCTAAACTTAGTGTTTAACAACTGATATCCCAAAGTAGATATGATCCACAAGTTTCCATTCTGCTGCTTGCCATAATCTCCCAATTATGAAAGAATTAAAATAAAAATCTGTATCACTTTATGATATCTGTATCAGATTATCATGTTAAAGTTAGGTAATAAGAAGTTATTATCTGATTATCTTTAAGAATATCCTGGTGATTTTGCTTCCTTGCGTTAGTTACAGTTTTCATTGTCCTGAGCTTTTCTAATTTTACGTGATTCTATGGTATAGAATTCAAAATTATACTTTTCAGAAAGAACAAACTGTTTAGGTAGAAAACTAAGGCTACTGGCATAACTTTAAAAAGGGATGCAATTTCAGTTTTTTTCAAAAAAGTAAGTGTCCATAATGACAGTTTATAGCAATGAAGAACATTCTTTCTGAAAATAAGAGAAAATGTTTTTAAACATAGACATAACTTAAGTGCCCATCATACACAGAACTGACTAGTATTTGTGCCTTTTAAAAAGTGTATTTGTATTGTCCAATGCTAAATAAATATCCAAAATTTCCTCAATAAAAAGCAAGCCTTTTTACAGTAACAGGTCTAATTTTATTATATCAATATAAAATTAGAGAGGAGGACAGTCCTAGGATATTCAACAAAATAATAAAGGATGTCTTCGTGTTGGTAAGAATTTAAATGATTATTTTATTCTCTACACCAGTGGTGGCAAACCTATGGCACACAGGCCACAACGGGCTATTTCTTATCATTAAAAGCTCTAAAAGGTGGGGCTGGGGATTTAGCTCAGTGATTTCACTGCCTGCTGCGCAAGCACAAGGACCTGAGTTTGATCCCCAGTACCGGGGGAAAAAAAAAAATAGCTCTAAAAGGTTCACCATCACTGCTCTATATTTTTCTGCATTTCTTATATCACCTCCAATATTATCTTTACAATCAATCATCATGTAATGGCAATGAATAATTTCTACTACTACTGATACCAGACAGAGGCTGAGGGTGTCCCCAAAGCAGAGAAGGGGAACCTAGACCCACCTCTCCAGCAGAACAAGTTCACTGACTCCCACCACGGAAGAGTAATTTTCAGGACTCATCAGTAAGAGGTACGGACAAGATTTATTTAGGAAAGAAAAGTTCAGACTCAAGAGTGGAGTACAGCCATTCAGAGGATGAGACGCATTACAGTCTAGGAGATACATATATATGGATTCTAGGGTGGGAATTTACAAACCTTGTAAATCGATAGAAAGAGGAGGTGACAGGAGAAGGAGCCATCCACAAGGGGATCAGTCCATTTTAAAGGTAAAAAGGAATGACTAAGGCCCATTTACAGGTACAAAGGGAATGGCCCATGCTTATTGTGTCTTGGGAAAAAAATTTAAACTGGATTTGCATCCTGAAGCTACTACTATAATTCAAAGTACAATTTAAAATTATGATTTTCTTTGTCTCATTTTTATCTATCTTCATCTCTACTATCCTACCTCTCTCTTCCCCCAGCCCCCCGAGAATGATACCTCATCTATACGGAATGCAGAGGAGCTGAAAATCCATCTTCCTATAGCTGCTTCAGGCTGAAGAGGGGTGTTGTCCCTGCCTAGCTAGGGTTCAAAAACACCATCCCAACTGATTTTAAGGAGGCCTGGGAATAGCAAGTTGCACTGTTCAAAGAACCATCATTTTTTGATAGTCTGCAAAAGAAGACAAGGGAATATGAGATGTTACCCCACAACAACAGTAGATTGGGCAATATAAAAGAATTCCTATACACAGTATCATAGTTTTAAAAAATGAAGATACTTTCCCCTGGTTGTTCTGGAGGATGAGGATATCAACAAGTCAATGAGGCTAAAGGCAGGGTCTGAAATTGCACTAATATGTGAAAACAGATTTTGGAATGCAGAAGACATATTTGCAGAGTTGTCAGGAATGTGTACCCGGCATTCTGTTTTGATAATATCACAAGTTCTACTGTGGGCTACAGTTAGAATACATATGTAGAGCCATTCAGTTTGGTAAATGGCTTTTCTAAATGTCTTCACTTTAGGATTTAGTAATCAAATACTCACTCCAGTGTCATTCAGAGCCTTTTGTACATCTCTGGTGAAAGACTGAATATGCCACGTGACATCTTCAAATCCTATCTGAGGAGTAATGATGGGGACTAAATGATCACACCAGTGAGAATGGATCTGATTTGTGATTCCACAAGGCTGGAAGATTAGCCAGTTGATCTGTGGTTTTAATTCAGAGTCCTTGCACTCAAGGATATCTTGATGTTCATCTTCCTATTTACCCCAGAGGAAATCACGGCCATGCATTTGTGTCTCAAAACCACTGGGTATCATTTGAGGTTGGTCACTTTATACCAGATCTTGTTTCCCAGTCAATAGCAAACAAATCAACATCTCTTAAGACAAGGAGTGTGATTAGAGCTTTGTGTAGGAATCCGTTCCATATTTTGGTGGGCAGCATTGCTCTATTTATCGTAAGTGTGGGTTTGTTGTTCCCTCCAAAGAGGCGGTAGCAGGCTGAGTTGTCCTATGAAAGGTCCCTACCACTTATGCTCATTCCAAACATGAAAATATCTATCCACAGGCTGTGGTTGTCATCTTTTATTACAGGAGTTTTAGGAGCCTGGAATAGATTGGGATTTGTATATTGCCCACATCTGAGTATTAGTGTTGGCAGGAGGAGATTTTTCCCATGGCCCTTTTGATTTCATTTATAGGCCATTGACAGACACTAGACCTAGTAGCAAGCCTCAAAACCATACCTGTGCTTTGTTGTTGCTCTATAAAGTTTTGATACTTTATCCAATCATTTCCCTGTAGAGGAGATAGCAAGTTGGTAACCTAGATGCACTAGAAGTGGGCAACATTTCACAAATACAGCATGCAACTTTATTAAAGTCTTTGGCATATTGCTGAGCCCAGGTAAAGTAAAAAACATAGTTCCTCCTTTGGAGAATGATATAAGGGGTAGGAGAAAAATGACTTGGCATATTTCAGCTTGAGTAGACATCATATAGTTATGAGAGGAGATATGTTTAAGCAGAATAAATTTATCTAATCCTGAATCTGCTTTTTCGTTCTTTTTAAAATATTTTTCATTAGTACATGTTTGCTACATGTAAATATTTACATTCATGGTGGGGAGTTGGTACATATACATATCACAACTTAATCCCTTTTGCTTCCCCTTACCTTCTCTCTCCTTTCCCTCCATCCGTAATAGCATTTGCAAGGCCTCCAAAGGCACGAGAATATGGATTACAGGTCTCCATCTCATTGATTTCTTGATCCTGTAAAGTCTAAAAAGGACCAGATATGATTTTTGATAAATGAATCCACAATACATGCCCTTGTAACTCAGTAGTTGTAAGGATGCTTAGAACTCGGTAGGGGTCTGCCCATTTAGAGAAGAGCTGACCTAAGGGTGACGTCTTTTTCCAAACTTTAAGTAACATACAAAACCAGTAGGTTAAATTTTAGGGATGCTGGAAGGACTTCATTACCATATTTTAATAAAGTTCTGTACTTGAGCTAGATGAATTGTGTATTTAACCATTTCCTGTGTTTTAGTGTCAGTGACTAGATCTGAGGTCAGAAATGGTCTCCAGAGAGCATTTCGTATGGACATAGTTGGGGAGAAGCTCTAGGGGCAATTCTGATCCTTAGTAAAGCTACAGCTAATGGTAGGTAGTCACAGTCAAGACTCTGAGGTTTCTTGGCATAACTTTGCCAAGGTTTTTCATGTGTAAAGTTCAATCTTTCCTAGTGCCTGAGGTGCCAAGATGTGTGAAGATAATAAGTTTTTCCTAAAGCTTGTGAGACTACCTGTGTTACTTTGGGAAAAAAGAAGGCCCACTGTCACTCTGAAGTGACTTGGAAAGTCCAAACATAGAAATGATTTCTTTTAACAGGGTTTTACTGACTTCTTGGGCCTTTTCAGTCTGGATGGGTTATGCTTCTATCCACCCAGAGAAATTTTCAGCAAAAACCAGAAAGTATTTGAAGCCTTGGCACAAAGACAACGAGGTAAAGTCTAGTTGCCAGTGTTCTCCAGGGAAAGTACCTTGCCTTTGCACTGGGTTAGGTAAAAGTGGAGATTTACCTCCTGTATTATTGTGGGGCAAAAAAGGCAAGTCCTCAAGACTTCTCAAATAGTGGATCTGAGGCTTTTTTCCCCAAATGGTTGACCAAAGTTGTCAGTGCTTTACTCCTTAAATAGCATGAAAGAATCATGAATTGCTTCAAAATTTTTCCAATAATTTTGATAAGCCTGAGGCATTAAAACTTTATGATTTTCCACTTTAATCCACCAGCCATCTTTTTTTGGTTTATATTCCCACTGCCCTGCCAAATCCTTTTCAATTTCTGCACAGGAAGGACTTGTACTTACTTTTGGGCTCAGGGTTTTCAAAGCCATCTGTGAGACAGAGAGCATGGACTTCCCTCACTTACATCTTCCCATCCCATAGAACCCACACTGCCACTGGAACCCTTGAGTGGCATTCTCCTATGGCTGGTCAGGAACCACACCTTGGCTGGCACCCCTGGAATGGGCCCTCCTCTTACAAGTTGAACCAGGAAAAATCATGACCATGTACTTCTTTTGCAGCCACTGGTGTGGGGTAGCATCTGTAGCCCATCCCTATCTTAGGCCTGGCACAAGTTCTGCTTAGTGAGGTGGAAATGGAATGCTCAAACCCTCCCCCTTCCAGTGTGGTGTTGCTGGCCAGGGAGGAGAGGGAGACTGACAGGATTTGGGCCTTTGTCAACCCAGTAGTTTGAGAATGAAATATTTTCTTCTCCAATCAGCATCAACACTCACCTGGACACACAGGACAGATGTCTCCCTTCCTCTCCCAGGCAGAGGAATAGTCACTGTCTCCCATAGCCTGGTGAAAACTCAGAGCTCCCAAGCCCCCACTCACCCCCTCCATCCCGTAGCTCCGTGGCTCTCCCTGGTACTACTGTCAGAAAACATTAAAGGGTTTGGGTTTCCCAAAAGATGAAAACCTTGGTGCAAAAAAGGAGAAAGAAAAAGGTGAGAAATGAAGATTTGGGGGGTAAGAGAAAAGGAAAAGGAAACCAGTGGGCTCCTTCTTGATTTGAGCACATAGACTCTACCAGGTCCCAAAGACAGTGCCAGCTATCACCTAGATGGCTACTTGAATCCACATGGCTTAGGATACTTTCCCAGCCACCCAAAAAGAGGAACCATGGCAGACCAAGCTAATTCCTTTCTGTTTTGACAGTGAGATGAAAGAGAGATGAGAGAAGAAAAGATAAAGAATATTAAAGAAACAAGTTAGAGGATCTCCTTTCATCTAAAGCATTTAAGACACAAAGGTATGCATGATTTTATGAAGATAAATCCATAAGTCCTCAGATATCATCCTTAGGTTGGTCTCTCCACTGTGCTTCAGGACTAGGTTTTACACCCTGAATCCATGAGAAGGTTTTCTTAGGACACTAGATGGGTCTATTCTTATCTGTGTCTCCATGGTGAGCAAGTTTTAGTTCCATCTAACCAAGGAATGGAGTATATTGACCCAAAGGGATGTCTAATGAGGCTGGTCAGAGGGAGCAAGTGTTTCATATATTCAGTGATTTTTTATGTAGCCACTCATTTTCTAGGGATTTGGGGGCCTCTAGCTATCAAAAAGAAAAAAACCCAAAGCTGCAAATATTTGCATCAAGACAGAGAGAAGGAGAGAAAGACCACAAGAGAGGACCACAACAGAATGAGAGGAGAGTATGAGAGGGTGGAGAGAGAAAGGAGATGGAAAAGAAAACAAAAAAGAAAGAAGCTATGCATCAGAGGGCCAGGAGTCAGGAAAGTGAGAAAGAAGAAAAACAATGAAATGTCTTGGGCTGGAATTACCAAACTCAGAGTCCATCGTCTCCTTACCTCCTGACTGGCTCGCCAAAAGAAATGTCACAGCATCTGAGGAGGTCCCCAAAGTGAAAATGGGAACATAGGCCCACAGAATAAGCTCATTACCTTCTGTTGTAGAAAAAGAATTTTCAGAGCTCATCAGTAGAAGGCACAGAAAAGATTTATTTAGGAAAGGAAAGCACACCCTTAAGAGTGGAGTAAGGCCCTTCAGAGAATGAGACACATTACAATCTGGGGCTGAGTATATTTATGGGGACTCTTGGGTGGAAACCTGTGAAACTTGTAAATCTATGAAAAGAGGAGATGAGAGGCACCTTTCTGTATACCTTTCTGTAGGGGAAAGGTGATGATGGCCAGTTCACAGGTGACAGCCAGCTCAGGTGATTGAGATGTAGGCAACCATAAAGGGAAAGGCTGATTTACAGGTAAAAAGGGAAAAGCCCACACTCATTGTCTTGGGGAAAAAAATTACACTGGTTTTGTGTCCTGAAGGTGCTGATTTTATTCAAAGTATAATTGTAAAATTACTTTCCTTATCTCTTTTCTACCTACCTTCGTTTCTTGTATCCTCACTACCACAGCACACAGTACTAGAATGCTAAATGCTGGCCTTAATTCTATCACTATCTTATAATAGAGTCATCTGTTTTAGTACTTTTCTCACTGCATAAAAGATAATAAAGATTGAGGTCCTGAGTCGTGCAGAAGATGCCGAATCACCCCGCTGCAGACAGACAGGTCTGTCGACGCCCTACCGAGGTCCCCAGTCACACAGAATATGCCGAATCAGCCCTCTACAGACAGGCAGGCACCAGGTTCCACACTACAAAGACACAGAGGACACCAGACCACCAGACCAGGGTACTGAGTCCCGCTGCTCCCAGCCCAGAGGTAGGGGCTTCTGAGCCGCCTTCCCACTGCTCCTGGTCCAGAGGAAGGGGCTTCCCAGTCACCATCACTCCTGCTGCTCCCAACCCAGAGGAAAGGGCTTTTGGCCCAACTTCTGTCCCCCTGCTCCTGGTCCAGAGGAAGGGGCTTCCGGGCTAACACCCCGCCCACCACTCCCGGCCCAGAGGGAGGGGCTTCTGAGCTGCCATCCCACTGCTCCTGGTCCAGAGGAAGGGGCTTCCCAGCCACCATCCCTCCCACTGCTCCAAGCCCACAGGAAAGGACTTTTGGGTCACCATCCCGACCGCTGCTCCCGGCCCCTGTCCCACCTCTCCCAGCTCAGAGGAGGTAATCCATGCAGGCACTAATAGCCCCTCCCCCAGTCAAAATGAGAAAACACATAAATAATTCTCAAAACTAGACTTCCAGATCACCTACAGCAAACCCAAAGGGAAATGAGATGGACCGCTTTGATACTCAACCACCTGGACCTAGTGAACTGGCAACAAAAGGGGATCTGGAAAAAATGAAATCAGAAATAATTTCTCAGATAACAGGAGAAATTGTGCCCCTAGTGCAAGACATGATTAATAAATCTAGAGAGGACCTCAGGAACATGATGGAATCCCAAAATAAGAAACAAATGGAATCCATAAAACAGATGCAAATAGATTTCCAGGACATGAAAAACTCCACTGAAAGTCTACACAGCAGAATGAGCCAATGTGAGGACAGAATTTCAGGTATACAAGATAAGATTACAATTAGTGACCAGAAAAAGAAAAATTGCTTCAAAATTATAAGGGAACATGAGAAACCAATCCAGCAGCTGCTAGATGATGCAAAGAAGAATAACATAAGACTGATTGGGCTCAATGAAGAAACAGGAGAGAGTGGAGATGACATAAAAAAAATCTCTTCACAGAAATAATGGCAGAAAATTTCCCAAGGAGGGGAAAAGAGCTTGACATACAGATAAGTGAGGCATATAGGACTCCAAATAGCCTTGATCAAACAAAATCTACACGTAGGCATATAATTGTTAAGATTCCAGAAACACAACAGAAGAACAAAGTTCTCCAAGCAGTCAGAGAAAAGAAACAAATCACATACAAAGGGAAGCCCATCAGGATCACAGCAGACTTCTCAACACAAACCATCAAGGCAAGAAGAGCTTAGAGTGACATATTCCAAGCCCTAAAAGAAATCAGCCTCCAACCCAGATTGATGTACCCTGCAAAACTATCTTTCAAAATGGATGGAGAAATAAGATACTTTCATGACCAAGAGCACCTTAGGAACTTCGTGAATACCAAACCAGCACTCCAAAGAACTTTACACAATATCCTAGGAACAGACATTGAGGATCACAACCCCAGGAAGCAAAGCAGAATGAACCCATCTGGCGTGACATGAAATTAAATGTAAAGGGGGAGAACCCAACAAAAAGAAAAAGTTATGGCAATGACAAGTTAATATGTTTCAGTTATAACCATCAATGTTAATGGTCTCAATTCACCAATCAAAAGAAATAGACTGGCAGAATGGGTCAAGAAGCAAAATCCAACAATATGCTGCATTCAAGAAACACACTTAATTCAAAAGGAAACTCATAGACTGAAAGTTAAAGGGTGGAAAACAATACTCCATGAGACAGGAACCTGAAAAAAAGCAGGAGTAGCTATCCTCTTGGCAGATCAAGTAGATTTCAAACGAACACTGATTAAGAGAGATGAAGAAGGACACTACATCCTTGTAAAGGGAAGAATCCAACAGGAAGAGATGACAATTATAAATATCTATGCACCAAACACTACTGCACCCAACTATATAAAACAAATACTAATGGACATGAAAAGTCATATATGCACTAATACAATTGTAGTGGGGGATCTCAACACCCCACTGTCACAAATAGATAGATCAACTAGACTAAAAATAAGTAATGAAATACTAGAACTCAATCGAACTCTTGAACAAATGAACTTAACAGATGTTTACAGAATCTTCCACCCCACAAAATCAGAATACACATTCTTCTCAGCTGTACATGGGCCATTCTCCAAAATAGACCACATACTCACACATAGAACATGTTTAAGTAAGTGCAAAGGAATTGAAGTTATCCCCTGTATATTATCAGACCATAGTGTGAAGAAATTGGAGATCCATAGCAAAAGAAACTCAAAAAATTTCATAAACATGTGGAAATTGAACAACACACTTCTGAATAACCAATGGGTCACAGAGGAAATTAAAGAAGAAATCAGACAGTTCCTTCAATTAAATGACAATGACAATACAACATATTGGAATCTGTGGGACACAATGAAAGCTGTCTTACGAGGGAAATTCATAGCAGTGAATACACATATTAGGAAAACAGAATGAGCCCAATTAAACAACCTGATGCTGAACCTCAACCTTCTAGAAAAAGAAGAGCAGGACAAACCCGAAGCTCATACAAGGGAGGAAATTATAAAGATCAGAGGAGAAATCAATGCAATGGAGACTAAGAGAACAATACAATAAATCAATGAAGCCAAGAGTTAGTTCTTCAAAAGAATCAACAAAATTGACAAACCTTTACCCAACCTTGTCAGAAAAAGGAAGGAAAAGGCCCAAATCCATGCAATTAGGATTGAAAAGGGTGAAATTACAACAGACCCAGCAGAAATCCAGAGGATCATCAATACCTACTTCCAGAACCTATATGCCAATAAGATGGACAACACAGAAGAAATGGACAGATTCCTAGATACATATGAATTACCAAAGTTGAATGAAGAAGACCTAAAAATTCTGAACAACCCAATATCAACTAATGAAATTGAAAATGTAATTAAAAACTTATCACCTAAGAAAAGCCCGGCCCCTGATGGCTTCACTGCTGAATTCTACAAGACATTTAGAGAGGAACTGCTGCCACTACTGTTTAAAATCTTGAATGAAATTGAAAGGGAAGCAATGCTCCCAAATTCATTCCTGGAAGCAAGCATCACCTTGATCCCCAAAGCAGAGAAAGAACCAACTGAAAAAGAGAACTATAGGCCAATCTCACTAATGAACATAGATGCAAAAATCCTTAATAAGATAATGGCAAACAGAATGCAGAAGATCATCAAGAAGATCATAGACCCTGATCAAGTGGGATTCATCCCAGGGATGCAGGGATGGTTCAATATACGAAAATCAATTAATGTAATACACTATATCAATACAGCCAAGGACAAAAACCATATGATTATCTCCATAGACGCAGAAAAAGCATTTGACAAAATCCAACATGCATTTATGATAAAAACCCTACAAAACATTGGAATAGATGGTCTCTACCTCAAACTGATAGAAGCCATCTATGAAAAACCAATAGCCAATATCATACTAAATGGTCAAAAACTGAAATCCTTCACACTAAACTCAGGAACAAGACAAGGATGTCCACTATCACCACTCTTGTTCAATATACTTCTGGAAACATTAGCCACGGCAATTAGACAAGAGAAAGAAATAAAAGGAATAAAGATAGGTAATGAAGAAGTCAAATTGTCATTATTTGCAGATGACATGATACTCTATATAGGAGACCCCAAGAACTCCACCAAAAGTCTTCTAGACTTAATAACCAAATTCAGTCAAGTAGCTGGTTACAAGGTCAACACACAAAAATCAATAGCTTTCCTCTACACCAATGACAGACTCACGGAGAGAGTAATAGGGCAAATAATTCCTTTCACAATAGCATCCAAAAAACTGAAATACCTAGGAATCATCCTAACAAAAGAAATCAAAGACCTCTTCTCTGAAAACTATGGCACTCTGAAAACTATGGCACTCTGAAAAGAGAGATTGAAGATGATATCAGAAAATGGACAGATATCGCCTGCTCCTGCGTAGGAAGGATTAATATAGTGAAAATGGCCATACTTCCAAAACTGCTATATAGATTTAATGCAATTCCAATTGAGATCCCAGCAGCATACTTCATAGACCTTGAGAAAACAATCCAAAAATTCATTTGGAATAAGAAGAGACCCAGAATATCAAAAGCAATTCTAGGTAACAGAGACATGGCAGGGGGTATCACAATCCCCAACCTGCAACTATACTACAAAACTACTGTGATAAAAAACAGCATGGTACTGGCAAAGAAACAGACTTGAGGACCAGTGGAACAGATTAGAAGATGCAGAAACAATGCCAGACACACTCAGCCACCTCATCTTTGATAAAGGAGCCAAACACCCTCACTGGAGGAAAGATAGCCTCTTTAATGAATGGTGCTGGAAAAGTTGGGCTTCAACTTGCCAAAGATTAAAACTAGACCTGTATCTCTCACCATGCACTAAACTAAAATCAAAATGGATTAAAGATCTAAATATTAAAATAGAAACTCTGAACCAGTTGGAAAAGAGGTTAGGTAGAACCCTTGAAGACATCGGTGTAGGAAAAGATTTTATGAACAAAACCTCAGTTGCCCGTGAACTAGCCCAAACAATCAACAAGTGGGATCTCTTCTTATTAAAAGGCTTCTGCACAGCAAGAGAAACCACCAGCAGTGTGAAGAGACAACCCACAATGTGGGAAAAAATCTTCACCTGCTCTTCTTCAGACAAAGGTCTACTATCTCGAATCTATAAAGAACTTAAAAAGATCAGACCTCCCAAATTTAAAGACCCAATCTGAAAATGGGCATCTCAAATGAACAGATATTTCTCAGAAAAAGAAGTAGAAATAGCAAATAAATACATGAAAAAATGTTCAACATCACTGGTCATTTGAGAGATGCAAATGAAAACAATGCTGAGATTTCACCTCCACAAAGAATGGCTGCTATCATGAAATCAACCAATAACAAATGCTGGCGGGACTGTGGGGAAAGAGGAACTCCAGCACTGGTGGGAGTGTAGACTGGTGCAACCACTGTGGAAATCAGTATGGAGATACCTCAAAGAACTAGGACTGGAAGTCCCATTTGACCCAGCTATTCCCCTGCTGGGGATCTTCCTCAAAGAATTAAATAATCATGCCACAGTGACATATGTGCACCCATGTTCATAGCAGCACAGTTTGTAATAACTAAAACTTGGAAACAGCCTAAATGCCCATCAACTGGAGACTCGATAAAGAAAATGTGTTTTTTTTATAAAATGGAGTACTACTCAGCCATAAAAAATGAGAAATTAGAGACATTTATAGCTAAGTGGATGCACATTGAGGCGATACTCTTAAGTGAAATAAATAGGACACACATGTGTAAATACCGAATAGTTTCTCTGATGTGAGAAACTGAAAGTGTAAATAAGGACTAAATGTATAATAGGTCATGTGAAATAGGAAGAAAAGGGGCAAAGGGGCAAAGGGGAAGGAAGTGGGAGGGCTAGGAGAAAGGATAGAAGGGAATGGGGTTAATATGAGAAAATGGAAAAATAGGAATAAAATCTTTGTAAATAGGGAGGAATGGAGGGGTTGAAGGGAGGGCTGGGCAAGGGTGAAAATAAGAACCAAGAGAGACTATGTAAAGCTGCACATTTCCAATGATGAATGTCATTATATTGTATACCTAAAATGTACCAATGATTAGAATGAATAATCGATAATGCAAAATAGGAAGAAAAGGTCCAAAGGGGTAGGGGTAGTGGGAGGGGCAGGGGAAAGGAAAGAAGGGAAAGGAAAAATGATGAGAAATGGAAAAAATGGAAATAAAGTCTTTGTAAATAGCGAAGGGTAGGAGGCATGAAGGGAGGGCTAGGAATGGGGAAAAAATAAGAACCAAGATGCATTATGTAAAGGTACAATTCCCAATGAGAAATGTAAGTTTGTTGCATACCTACAATGTACCAATAAAAGAATTTAATTAAAAAAAGATAATAAAGATTAATTACACCAGAGTGTCGTTGATTAATTAATTCAGTGCTTGTAAGCAATTTTAGAAGAATGATGGCAATAATTTTAAAGATTTTTTAAAATTCAGAGATTAAAATCTGTTCTTTAAAAAAGTTAGAACTTCAGAGCCTTTGAGCTCCAAAAGCCAAACTCTTCCCTCAGTTATGTGTGTGGAATTAGTTGTGTGTGCATAACTGTGGGCAGAGTTTGATCCATAAAATTTGGAATAATCTGGAAATTCTCACAATCTGGGAAAAATTAAAATCTCTTTGATAAAATAAATTATGAAGTGACCCAATTCCAGTGGGCTTTGATGTGTAAGGAAATGGTGTTTTCACTTATGGGAGAAAGTAAAAAAAAAAAAATCATTTAGCTCAATCAGGAACAGACAACCCTGAAAAATCAGGGAGAGACAGGTATCTATGCTGACCCTTCCCCAGGGTTCCAAAGGCCGCATCTGTGAGAAATGGGTCTATGTGTTCTTCTATTGACAAGTGATTCACACCACAAAAGACAAGGAAGAACGGGAAGGAGAGGAGAGGGAGAAGGACCCTGTGTTCGTGAACATCATTCTCAGAGCATTCCTCACCGAGGATGCATGACCAGGTGCACTTTTAGTGCCTCCAAATCTTTCTGTCCTGAGAGCACTGCTCACTCTTCCAGGGAGCACTTCTGTGAACACAGCCTTCCCAAACTCAGCTGTCAAGTGTAAAGCCAGCCCAAGCAAAGCAAACTTTCTTCTTGGCTTTTATTTCTAGTTCAGTTTTCCTTTCACGTGTCACCTAAGCCAGACCACCAAAGTGTTTTGCTCCCAATAATTTGAGGCCACTTTCAATTTTTCATTTTAAAACGGAAATGAGGGAGTAGTAAATTAAGCTCCATCCTTATCATCTTCTAAACTCTTCTCTTTCAATGTCACATTTTACATTCTGACATATCCTTTTCACCCTTGCCATGTCACTGAGTGAGAGATCATAACAGAAACCACAACTTCTCTCCCTGCTTTGTCTTCAAAAAAAAAAGTCGTTAGGCATGCAATGTGCAGAAGGTTCGTTCTTCTGGCTGGGTGAGCGGAACTATTTATCAACCCGCACGTACAATCTGTTTCTTCTTTATGGTCTTTTCAGTGCAGAGAAAAACCGGCATTGCTTCTCCGTGCCTCCCAAGAGGCTTATCTGGATTACAGCCACACCACCCGCGGGACCAAACCACTTGTAAAGAAGTGGAGTCCTCTGCGTTTGGATCTCGCAACTTTGAAAACAACCTTAAGCTATCCTCCTAAAAACACTAAAAAGAACATTTTTGTGTGCTTTTCAGGCATCTTTACAAGTTCTTGTGAAAGAATAAAATTGGCCCATTTGCATTTTATATGTTCATTATTTCTACATAACCTTGCATATCACCAGATATGGTATGGCTATAAAAATCAAAGGAGAAAAGCCAAGGTCTTTCCAAATGGCCTTTTGTTTCTTGGTCTATGCACCAACAGTGAAGAAGCATTTCACCATTAAATATTAATAGGGCTTCGGCCCACTGTTTAATCAAAATTAATGTGAGTGATCAGAGAGGCTGTGATGGACCAGCCCCCTTCCACACTTAGGTGTCTCTTTGAAGACACTGCCTTCAAGTACAGCCTCGTTCTTACACAGCAGAGGTCAGAACCTTGGCATCAGCTTGGGGGAGGGGACACAATCCAGCCCTTAGCATGCAGTTTTATGTCCCCAAGCTCCCGTCACGGACTCCATCCGAGGAGCACGGCCAGCCGAGCATCTGACCAGGTACATCTTGGTGATCTTTGCATTTTCAAGGTTTGCAAGGGTCTGTGAATTGTTCATTAATAGTACTTTTACGATGTTACTTTCCACAATTTGTAGAGTTCGTGTCTTGAACAGGTTGCCAAATGCATAATAGTTGTTAAATAATTATGTACTAACTCATGAAGGAATAAACTGAGTTTATGAATCTCTCACCAGTATGACAATTGCCAAACTGCAACACTCAGCCGTACCTGAAGTGGTGATGAGGTTTTAGAACTGAATGAGCTTCTTAGAATTCTGTCAACGTGCAGGTCTATTTACTATCAATTTACTATGAATTTACTGTAAGATTTTTTTCATCACAGGTTAAGTTTTGTCTGGGGTAAAAAATAATAATTGTAATCCTGTTCGATATTAGGTCATAGTTGTTTAGTAATTTGTGGATAAAATCACTGGACGGCCCTGAAGACTTGTGCGCATGCCCCTGACCCATCCGGGTGGCATCTCCTTGGGGCCTGTCCTCCGCTCCGGTCCTTGGCTCACTGCTGCTTGCTCCTGACCACTGCACTCACCCCACAGAAGACCCCCAAGCCTGCACTTCCTTCTCAGCACCCAATCCTACTTTTCTGGCTGGCTGTTGGATTTCTCTGCAGTTTTACCAGCACTTCACATAGAAACCATCTTCTCGTAAGAATCTGATTCCCCTGTGAGTGTAAAGAACATGATTTTCAGAATCAGAGTGGTCTGATTCCAACCTGTCTCCCCACCCTTGCTGTGGGTGCCTCTGGACACGCCACACAGCTCTCTGAGCCATGAATTAATTGATCGATGGAGTAATCTGCCTCTTTCATAGGGCACTGTGCAGATTAACTGAGATAAAGAACTACAAGCATGTCTGCAGCAGCTCCATAGGCTGGATTGCTGCAAAACTAAGAGAAAAAAGGGAGGGAAGGAAGAAAAGAGGAAGGGAGGAAGGAAGGGAGGAATAGAGGAAGGAAGGGAAAAAGAAGGAAATAAGAAGAAAAGAAAGAAAAGGAATGGAGAGGGAAAAATAAAGAAAAAGGAACCAGAGTCGTGGCCCACACCTGTGATCCCAGCACTCTGGGAGGCTGAGGCAGGAGGATCCCAAATTCGAGTGCAGCCTGGGCAACTTGATGGAACCTTGTCTCCAAATTAAAAACTTAAGAATAGACTGGGGTTGTAGCTCAGTGTGAAAGCCCTGGTTTCAATCTTTAGCATCATCTAAAAAAAGAAAGAAAACTATAAATACATATTTTTTGCTTGATTAAGAAAAATGTCATTCTCTCACTTCCTGTAATTTGACAAATCATATTTTGCTACTTTCTCAACTTTTAAAACCCATCAATACCTAAGTTCGGTTGACTTTGCCTTAATTATATGTACCTAACATACATTTACCCTAAATAAAATCCATCCCTTTCTATGACAGTAGCTTCGGCTCAGCCTGCTACTGCCCTTCACTGGACTCGGATCTGCTCTAATTGTTCTGTTTTTGTTTTTGTTGTTTGAGGCAGGGTCTCTGTAGTTCAGCCTGACCCTGAACTCACTGTATTGCCCAGGCTGGCCTTGAACTCTCAGTGATCCTCCTGCCTCAGCCTCCTCAGGGTTGGGATCACAGGTGTGCGCCACCACGCCCCGCTCAAGCTGCTCTGATTTTCCTCCTGTGTTTCCTCCCTGAAACCTCCTCATTCTCCTCTCAGCCCTCAGGCTTTCCTTCACACTACTCATATCCTTTTTCTCCTTTAGGGTCTTCCATGTCAGTCAAACACCTTCCATCGTTCTTTCTTGCATAGCATATCAACTAGCACATTTCTTTCTGCCCTACCTTAGCAAGTATTTCTTTCCATCAAAGCTCCACAGCATCCTAAGCTCCACCCATAACAGCCAGGCTGCACCTGGAACACCTGCTTCCTAGATCCGCCTGAATCCTACCATCCTCTGACCTGAGAACCGCCAGTCATCCCATGCCAAGTTCTCCTCCCTGCGCTGAACCGATCGGAAGACACACAGCACTCTCTACACATGTTTAGTCAAACTGAAGCCAGACTTGAGGAAAAGAAGTTCTTCCCAGACTTGGGCAGTGCCCCTCACCTCCTTGGGTCACCTCCTGTCCCCTGTAGCTGTAACTCCTTGTTCTGATAAAGTCATTTTGTTCTCACAAGACTCACAAGGCTCTGTCTTCTTTCAAGGCTAAGTTGTTGCTGCGTGATACACGACCAACCCACCCCTCCAGTTTCATGTCACTGGAAAGCCCTTCCCCCTTTCCACCAAATGTACAAAAACTGGAATCCTCTCTGTTTGTCACTCTTCCTTTGGACAGGATCCATTGAGCCGGTGTTCACCAAAACCCTGAAATAAACCCTCCTGGTTCCCATTGGCCTCTCCTGTCTCTGGAATTCTGCAACAAAACCACAGTCAGACCTTGTCCAAGCATAGCTTTTATCATCAGCAGTAATTTCAGGCTGCACAGTGCAGACTGAGCTAGCCAGAATTGGGCTTTTTTCAAACTTTTCTTTCTCCCAATGTACAAACCAAGCCTGTTCTTCCAAAGATAGCTGGAGCTACAGAGCAGAAACACATATCCACAATGCCCAGTGCTGGGGGCTTCAGCAGCTCAGGAAAGCAAGCGCTGATCTCAGACCCTGAACCAGAGTCCCTCAGGAGAAAGCAGTGGAGGAAACTATGGGAAATGCACACTGCTGTTTCCTCAAGGCAAGAAGGAGAAGGAAGATGTCAAGCAACTGTAAAGATCTCCTCCCAAAGTCACCAAGTAATCAAGTCTGTCTTACCGGGGATGAGGGATAAGCAAGTGGAAGAAAGGACTAAAGCCATACTTTCCATTTCTTACCAAGGGCTAAAATTTTCCATTTCTCGAGTTCAAGCAGGATCACTGAGAGAGAGAATGTGGTCTTGCCTAGGCCCTGCTGTACCGTTGAGACCCTAAAATAGGAATAAATGAGATAAGCATAAACAGCATATTAAAATTATGAATTCTAAAATGAAAGGATCTGATTAAGAAGGAAAAACATGAAAAGGGTGACGGGCCGAGACAGGATTAGGAAAGAACAAAAAATACCTGTAAGAAATATTTTTTTAAATTATTAAGGGTCGTGTGGCCAAAAATGAAATCTAAAACTTTGTATATGTGTAAATATATGTGCATTCCTTTTTTTTTTTGTGATGCCTAACATCCTAAGGCAAATTGTTATTTAGCAACAGTGTTTGAATTTCCTAAAAAGAAAACAAAGACTGATTGATGTGAACAAAAATATTTGAGTTTTTTCCAATATATTATAAAGGTGGGATTATAAAATTCGGTTTGGTTTTATTGCTGACAGTACTGCGGTGTGCCGTTACTACTGTGGCTGGGAAAGAATTTGAATAAGTATCGCAAAACAGGTACAGTATTTGCTTTTCTTTCCTGAGAGAAAATAGACACACCCTTTGGACTGGAATTTTTCCTTCTCATTTTTCTCTAAAGGTAAAAATTTTTGCTAGAAAGTATGAAAAGACCCCACTTAATCCTTTATGATTTACCTGAACACTTTACCCATAAATTTTACACTAAAAATAAATTTAATGTGCATTTTTTCATATGTGAATGAGTCCAAATTATACTTTTTTTGGCAGTGCTGAGGATCAAACTCAGGTCCCCAAACATCCTAGGCAAGCACTTTACTTCTGAAGAATAATCTCACCCTCTAAATTACACTTCTGAAAGGGAACTTTGAATTTGGCTTGGATTACAATCTCCTTAAATATTTAAGGGAAAAAATATGTACACCTAGCATTAAAAATAGCCATGTCAAAAGACTTTAAAGTTATGAACAAATGACTCAACCATTGAATTTCCACAAAACTCAAGGGAAATGGAATAATCCAAATTCTGAATGTAAATGAGTTCAAATCCATTTATTCATTATTCATAAAATATTTATTGTCTACCATGTGCCAAGTACAATTTTAAATGTCTTTCGTTGTAGTGACCAAAAAGAATATTCTAGCCCTTGTGGACCTTACATTTTAAAATGGTGGTACTTTATAAAAAAGATAAGTAAAAGATGGAATGTGTTACTGAATGCCAAGACTAATCTATTTGTCTTAGTCACTTAGGTACAATGCCTGGCACCTGCACCTTGAAGGAGCAGAGGTTTATTGTGGCTCATGCTTTTAGCCCATGGGTGCCCGGCTCCAGGGAAGGAAGGCATGGCCTGGCAGAAGGGCCTGGGCACAGCAGAGCTGCTCAGGGCATGGTGCTCAGGAAGCACAGAGAGAAGGGGGAGCTGGGCAGGAAGTTGGAGTCTTCCAGGCCTTTTCCACAGTGACTCCTCTCATCAGACCCCACCTCCTAACACGAAATGAGCAAGCCAGCTCCCCTATTCCAGGTGCCTTCCACAAGCCCCTTCTCTGGGTGCATGAGGCTTTGAGGACAGCCACAGATAAACCGTAACAGCTATAAATCAGGGAAGGAGATATGAAACATTTCAGGGAAGTCAGAGGTAACTGCTATGCTAGAATCAAGAGCTTCAGGTCCCCGTGGAGTGAGCAGTCAGGGTTCTGGCACACAGTGGGCTTGGTCTCAGAAGAACAAGGTAGAGAATTTAGTAAGTCTGTTTCCGGTGAGCCGAGGGTGAGGCGGAACTCTTGAACCTGACCCTAGTTCATCCCTGTTGGTGCCTATTAAACTTACCAAGAACACAGTAGGGCACATCTTGGTGCCACTGTTGCAATAAGTTCACCTCTGCAACCTACACACGACCAAGTGGACCTCAGTGGAGTTAAAGCAGGCTCACCAGGTTCAGTTAGGGGCAGACGAAGTGATGAAAAGGTGCCGTCCAAGTGTAGTTCTCGGGTCCAGAGGTTCAGAGGCTTTCTTTTACCCGTTCTCAGCAAGAGAAGCACAGAGTTTAAGAAAATTGCATTCAGAAATTTTTATACCTGTTTTACAGAAAAGTTTTACATCTATTTCATCTAACAATAAAAAGGAGTTGGAGCTTGCATTTCTATGTTTGGTCTTTACATCTTATTTCTCAGTGATTTGTTGAATTGTATTAAGGAATCAATGTGAGAGAGTTTGGAAAGTCAAAAAACACATGGTTCTTCTCTGGTTATTCTGAGAAACACTGTACCAAAACACTGATCCTTTGACTTTAAAGTCCTTCCAAAAACAGCCGCAGGCCATGTGGGGGGCTGCTGCTGCTGGCCATGCTCTCAGGGACCCAAGTCAGACGCAGCCTTCACCTCAGGAGCTGGCAATGGAGAGAGACAAGGAGCACAGAGACCAGCTCTGGGCAAGTCCCCAGCGTGTGCCTTCAAACTCACTGCCCACCAGTTGTGGGGACCGATACAAACCCGAGGTCCTGTGGCTGCCACCATGGCTAGCACAGTGGAGCTGCTCAGTGAGCTCTGCTTGAGAATGGGCCAGAGTCTGTGGCTGTAGGCGCTAGGATCTGAGAGCATAAGGCCGGGGCATTTCTTCTCACACGCCACCTTCAAAGAATCTTGGTAAATATATTGGGAACATTCTAAAATGTGGGAAAGGGAGATTTGATCTGTAAACCTCAAATCATGATTTCTGTCCTTAGACTGCCAAAGAAAATCATTCATGACTTTACATCAGCCTTGCAACTTTCTTTTCTTTTTTTTTTTTTGGTACGGGGGATCGAACTCAGGTCCTTGCGCTTGCACAGCAGGCGGCAAAACCACTGAGCTAAATCCCCTGCCCCGGCCTTGCAACTTTCTATAGGCTTAATATATTTTTAAAATTTTTTTGTTTCTATCATGAGTTTAAGATCCTTGGGTTAAAAGTACAATGAATAATTAGAACAAATAATTTATTTAAGTCTTCTTTTTGAAAAGGCAATTTGGGAGTCAAGTATGTTAGCTTTGAGTGTACTTTAGGTGTAAGCAGAAATTTAGCTTCTGGATGATGACATTTCTCTTGGTCCATTATATTTTCTAACAGTACTAGGTAGGGATCAAACCCAGGAGCACTCCACCCCTGAGTTATATCCCCAGCCCTTTTTACTTTGAGATGGGGTTTTGCTAAGTTGCCCAGGAGAAACTGGAACCTGTCATCCGCCTGCCTCAGCCTTCCTCAGAGCTGGGATTATGGGCATGCACCACGGCACCCCGTTAGGATTGGTTAGTCAGCAGTTTGTACACGTAGAAATGATAGAAGGTTGAAATAAAAGCAATTGGGATGAGGTGTGAGAGATTTTGAGATTTCCAATCAATTCTCTTTTGTGAAGGACACTAGATTCTTCTAGCAGTAAAAGCCAGTGCTAATTGACACCATCTAGAAAAAGAGCAGATGCGTTTCAAAAGGGCTTTAAGTTACCTTTGATAGGTAGGAGACAACAACAACAACAACAAAATGTGCCAGTGTGGAGCAGATGGGTTGAGTAACAGATGGAGCAGTATGTCAGCGTTTCTCAGAGCAATGAAGCTACTCTGGGCTCAGCAGTCTCTGTGGCTGCAGAGAAAGAGTGAAGCAAATGGGCCCAGTGTTTAATAAGCAGATCTCAAAGATGCTACTGCGAGATGCCAGTCAACTGAGAGACGTCTAATTCCTTCAAAAGAAAAATGTTCTGACAGATGTGTGACTGGAATTGAAATTCACATCTCCTGAAAAATTAATAAAGTAAAGAAAAAAATTCCAAGCTACAGGGCCCAGTAACAATCGCTTCCAGTTCCAAAACCTTCAAATACCCAAAGCCGTTGACCGAGTCAAGCAGAGAGAGGAAGGACTGCTGCAGTTGGCCTTGCTTCCTTTCCAGGTGGAGCCACCTAGAAAAAGTGGGCGGGATGAAAGGTACGAAGAGCATTCATCTGAGGACGCGGTCCCAGCCCAGGGCTGCCTCACGCTCTCTCATTTGTCCCTGCAAGCTGCACATCACAGAATTAGGGGCGGGGCCCTGAGCCCTCTCCACAGGAACTGAAGTGGTGACAGGTGATGTGCTTAGAACAGTTCCCACCTGGGTACACCGTCCTCAGCGATGTACAGATGATTGGTACTGCTTTAGGGTAACACAGCGAAAGAGGAAACCAGCATTTCTCTTTGAGGGTGAGGAAACTGATGATCATAAATATTAACTTGCTATCCCAAAATGACAAGATTTTATCTGACTCAAAAGACCTCGTCTTTCCCACTATCCCAGTCTATGACACTTTACTCTTCAGCTAAGATGGACCCAAAATACAGCACAATCTTTCCAGGTATCTTGTCTCCGTTCATGTTTTTGACCTCCCACATAAGGCCCTGTCTTTATCTCGACTCCAAGGAGAGAGGGTCAGCTGAAAAGAATGTTCCCTTCCGCATGTGTCCGATCCCCACAGTGTCCCACTGCCTGCATGCTCCTGCCCAGAACCAACAACAGGGTGCATGCCTTCACAGAAGTCATCCTGGCTTGTTGCCTTTTTCATCTGCATTATGATCCTGTCATGTCTGAGCTTCTAAAGGAAAAGGACAGACTCATATGTTTACTTACTAATCATTATTTACTGAAGGTTCACTATGTGCCAGATGATGGATATGAAGCAGGCATAAGACATCCAGGGTGAGAAAAAAGAGATCTAGGCCAAGGACTTAATAAATACTAAAGATTGTCTCATATATATATATATATATATATCTTTCCAAAAGAGCAAGCTGCAATCTAAAAAGACACTTAGAAGAAGTGTGTGTGTAGAAGTGTGTGTGTGTGTGTGTGTGTCTGTTATGACAGTGCATCCATTATGTCTCTAATGCAATTCCTATACATTTTTGGATTCAACTTTTTGTGTGCAACAGTTGGATTTTATTTTTCCTTATCCTTCATATTCTTCCATATTCTTCTCTCACAGCACAAGTCCTTGGTAGAAATGCAGCAATATCTCTATCTTGGGGCCTTGAAAATCCCTTTTTCTAGGTGTGAAAAGAGCTCTTCATAGAAGACCCACCAAAGGTGCTTTGGCGAATCCCAGACAGCATGGCTTCCCAAGAGACTGAGAGATAAAGTTGGACGTAAATTCCGTTTGGCATTCTCTTCCCTGGGTGCTGGTCATCCCTCACTTGCTCAAAGTCAAGAGACATTTGATTCATTGAAACCTCACTTGGCTATGTTATTACTATTCCTCCCTAGATTGTGTTATCTTGTTTTAGCACAAGCCCAAGCCTTTTTGTCACATAATTCATAGTCTTTCCTCTGCTACACTATGACAATTAGACCTCCCTCCTTCACCCAGACTACTTTGGAATGTCATGTGTATTTGATTGTCTTCTGTGAGTCATTAAAGCCCTGAGTTTTATTTGGTTACCTATTTAATACGGAATGTTGTATATCAACTGGACTCAATCTGGATACCTGTCATTCGTTCCTCAAGCAAACCTGTTTTTTGAAAAAATTAGACACTCGTTTCTAATACTATTCAAATAAGTAGTTGAAACTTTTCTCTAAAAGTTTCCCTGGCATCCTGCCGAATTCAGAGTGGTGCTAAAACGCTCCTCCTCACTAAGAGCAGATTTAGGCCCTGGACTACATTCCTCCATCCTCTCCTCTGAGGCAAAGCAAGGGAACCTTCCCAGGCCTTTAGGCTGACACGGGAGGCAGCCTGGTTTAAAGATCCTCCTCAGGAGATCTGTATTCCCACTTGCCAGGGGTTCCCCAGGCAGCTGGGGTGAACGCCATCCCTCAAGATGTCTGAAGACTCCATCCACTAGTCCCGGCATCTCTACACCCACCTCCTCCTTCCCCAAGATCCAGTCACCTGGCCTTCTTTCTGTCCTTGTCTCTGCTGACCTTGGTCCCACATCCGGGCCACTGAACTCTGCTCCCTTGATCCCCCCACATCCAGGCCACTGAATTCTGCTCCCTTGACCCAGAACCCTGTGCCTCAGAGCTCTCCGTGGCCACCCCTCCCTTCCCTCAGGAGCTGGTTTGCAAGTCACAGAAGCTCTAGTCAACACGCTGTGACCAGTTACTCTATCTACCCCATTCCTTTGTTTTCATAGCACATATCAATATGTGGGATATCATTAATATTTTTATTTATCATCCATCTGCCTTCACCAGGATATAGGCTCCACAGAGACAAGGACCTGTTCTCACCACACTTGGAGCAGTGCCTGCCAAAGTAGGTGCGATATAAATACTTGGTAAGTCAATAACTACATATTTATTTACAAACAAGACCAAGCACTGCGTGCAGTAAGATGGAAGAAAGAATGAACGGAAGTGCGCCTCCACCTGGCTTTCCTGAATGCATAACCAAAGCTCTACCCAGTAAACAAATAACCAGCCTCCCTCTTGCCCTTTTGGGGTTAAGGGAGTCAAGGGCAGGGAGGGGGGTCCTCACCTCCTGTCACTACCTAGATGGCTTCTCAGTTTTTCTCAAGCTCATACAGCACTATCCCTGAAAACACTTTACATCTATAATGTTTTCCATACTCATGTATTTTTGTGGACATTTTAGCAACCCATTTAGTCTGTCTGGATGATTAGGTTTTCCCCATTTCTGAAGACCTTCAATCTAGAACCAAGTGACCAATAGCTTGGAAGCTCTTACTCTTCCACAAGTACTTAGGAAGCAGAGGATATGGTGTCCCAGACACCTTTCTAGATCAGAATAAAAGAGCCTGAAAAATGTTCAGAGGATTTAAAACATCTCCTCTTATGTAATTCACATTCGAACAGAAATAATCAGACAAGGAATAAAATAATTTGACGTGAATTACAGACATTATATGCACAATGCATTAAGTGCTACTGAGAAAAATTTAACAGGATATGGGGATAGGAAATGCCTCAGGGAAAGGATTATAATTTTAATGGGATGGTAACAGAAGGTCTTGGTGAGAAAGATTGCAGTGAAGACCTGAGATGAGGGAGAAAGTCACATGATCCTCTGGGAGGAGAATGTTCTGGGCCGGAGCAACAAAGAATAAAAGGAATAGCAAAAGGCTGATGTGGCTGGAGTAGAGAGCAACATTTAAGGGCAGGGAGTGGGGATAGGAAAGGCATCAGAGAGATGACAGGGCCCACATAGAACTGTATGGAGCATGGTTGTAGCGAGAGTTCTTGCCCTGAGATGGTTCAGGGGAAGAAGGGCAGAACTCAATCAACCTTATGTTTTAACAGGATCATTCTGCCTGCTGATTCACAGTAGACCATAGGAGAGCAACAGCAGGAGGCCTAGAAGTTAGAGCAGTGTTCTTGGAAACAGGTGATGGATTGTGGCTGAGTGTGAAAACACGTGGTGCCAGGAAGTGTTTGGATTCAGGGTGTTTGTTGACACATCGCTCAACTTGCATAAAAAAGGAGAAGCAATATACCGTGGCAGGTAAGAGCACAACCACCCATATCCAGTGGTTAGAGGAACAAATCCTGAGTCTGACACCTGGATGCTTGAATTTGTACAAGTTACTAGTCCTCCCTAAACCTCAGCTTGCTTTTTGTTAAAGAGAAGACCCAAAACCTCAAAATGGCTCTGATATGTAAGAGACTTATTCCTAAACCATACAGAGTCTGATGTGCTTTGGAGTCCCTCCCATAAGAAGTGATTCAGAAGCCCAAGCTGCTTCCAACTCTTGGATTTGCTGGTTTTCAAAACTTAGATCTGAGGTCTCATGGCTATGGCTTTCCAGCTGGCAAATTGGAGTAAAACACTAGGCTCGAGGGGTGGAAAGCTTCCAGCGGCCTGGGCCAGGGAGCAGCACAATCACTCTTTCCCTCAGATTACAGACCGGTGAGCTCAGGGCCCTGTCCCACAGTCACTCCAAGTTCAGGGTCTCATCCTGTGCCCGGACAAGAGACAATGGGCTGGTGGGTAGCTCATCAGTCTTTACGACTCTCAGTCTCCACCAGAGGACCCCTGGTGTCCCAGGAAAGATGACATCTGTGAAGCACTTACCCCAAGGACTTCTGGGCTCTGGCTGTTGTCAGTAATTCGGGAATACAGTTGCTTCTTCCATTATCCAATTCACAGTGACTTCTGCCCTTTTAGTTGGATAACAGCTTATCTCTCACACCAAAAAATTTGCCCATTTTAAGGATATAATTCAATGAATTTAAGAAAACTTATAGAGTTTCACAACCACCACCACAATCCAATTTTAGAACATTTCCATCAGCTAAAAGCATTCCCTCATCCCCATTTTCAGTCACCTCTACCTCTTCACAACCAGAAACTCTGCCTCTCCTTCTATCTCACCTGTGTTTTCAAAGGAGGAACATCTATCTGTACAATGTGGTGAGGAGTCTGATAGTCATGTGTCCACAGTTCCCTAGTGATCAGGGATACAACATTAAGTCTTCTCACACAGGTGACCTCCTCCCTCATGAACCTCCATCTTGGGCTCCCTGGAGCCCAAGAGACTTGCCAGATGCAGAAATAACTGCTGCCCAAGTAAGTCCAAATGTAACTCTGGAAGAAACATTAGTAACTCCAAATAGACCACATTGAAGCTCCATTTACCATTCCTAGCTTTGCTATCAATAAAGCTGACATTTCAATCTGACTGCTATGTTTTATTCTTAACCAGCTGCCATTTTGAGAGTAAAGAATGGGATTAATTCCCTCAAGCTCAACATAATGGAGGTTATTTGTCTTCTTCAGAAAGACATGCTGGGAATACATATGGGCAGGCCAACTTTCATAATCTTTTTCTCCTTGCATGTGTAGTAGACTCTCCTTAGGACTAAGCACCCTGTAATGTAATATTATTGTCTTATCGTTGAACACAAGTTTATCCAATCCTTCTCGGGTTTCCCAAAAGAATGTGTTAGTGTTCTTTCTCTGAAGTTACAAATGACAGTCTGAGCCTGACTCACTAACCACATCAGTCACTTTTTCAGTCCCTGCTACACGGTCCAGACTGCTACACGGTCCAGATTGCTACACGGTCCGCCCAGTTGGGTAGCTTTAGTTGTCCAATCATTTGGATTTGGGGTGCTAGAACAACTGAAGTGGTCTGACCACTCGGACTTTAAATGCCTGACTTAACCGTGATGCAGACATAAACATCGAATTTAACTAGAAAACAAAGTTGTGGACTCTTTCAGATGTGTTCACATGGTGCAAAATCTCCAAAAATGCCCACGGTTCTCCTCCCCCCCTTCCCTCTCCACTCTTCCTCTCTCCTCCTCTTCCCTGGCTTCTTCTCCCTTCCCCTTTTGTCCCCTCCTCTTCCATCCTTCCTTTGTCTCCCTCTTCTGACTCTCCCCTCTATCCCACTATCCTTCCATCCTTCTTGCTTCTTGACCTCACTTCTTTTCTCTTTCTTTGCATCTTTACCTACCTCTTTGCTTCTGTTTCCCTTCCAGTTAGCAAATATTCATAAAACATGCATTTTTATCAGCAGTAGCTCTTTCTCATTCTCTCAAGATCAGAATCTAAAAACAACAAAAGAAACGGTTCCATTTGTTCCTTGAAGGTTGAGATGAGCCTGTGAGCTAGTGCCTCCTGCACAGGGAGAGAGAATTTGATCTGGGCAGGATGCACTGAGATGCAGAGGACCTCTCAGAGAATACAAGTGGGTCCAGCAAACTACTAACATGAGGCAGGCCTCTGTTTAACTCCATCTGAGTCTTTAAAACAGCTACCTGGAGGCTGGTTGCTCTGTGTACTTCTAACCCAGTGTTATTCTGGGCATCCATCTTTCCCTGGCACCTCTCTTCCTCTGTGAGTATTTTTGGCATGAACACCTGGACCAAATCCCTCAGAGAGAAGCAAATCACTATGGGAAGATTCAAGAACCATAGATGGTCACAAAAGTGAAATGAAAGTTGAACAATTAGGAAGCAGCTGGAGACACATTAAACTCTTAGCGGAGAAAGGCCACCCCCTTCTAGGCTCCAAGTCACCCGCCGCTACCATGGAGACCTCCTTGGAGATGGGGAGATGGACTTGGTCAGTGCCCTTCCCTCCCCGCTGCAGTCTGTCCCTGGGTGTGTCCCAACAACACAAGGGCTGGGCATCCCAAGGGGGATTCATTGACCCTGCCGGAACTTGGTAAATCTCATAAGCAGTTCCCCAACCTTGAGGCTCTTGGTCACTGTCCCAGATTACAAAATCCTCATTTTGAAAACAACTCAAAGACCCAGCTTTTGAGATTTTCACTCATCAAACATACTTCCGTCAACTGTACTGAAAATAACCTTGTTCAGCACACCACAGTGCCCTGCCCAAAAGAGAATGGAGGGCCATAAAATTCTCCCTAACGTGTACAAAGGAAAAAAGCACAGTCTTAATTAAAACACTGTGATATTTGGGAAACACTTTTTATTATGCAACAAATTGCTCAGTACATCAAATGTTTTTTTGTGAAATATGGAACAATTTAATCATAAGATCATTAATGCATTACAAATTGATTTTGTTTGAGTTTCTTTTGATTTATTTTAAAATAAACTGTTGTTTTGTCGTCAAAACTCACTCTAAGGCACCATACGGTTTAAATATTTTATTCTCAATTTTACTTAGACCTGAAAAACTAAATAGAATATAAATAAGAGATGGGAAAACTTGTAGTAATTTATTAGATTTGTACATTTCATTTTAATGTTTATTAATAGCAGCCTACCCAGTATAAGAATCCATGTACAATGTTGAATGACTATCATAATATGGAAAATTAAACATTTTAAAATACTCTAAAATTGCTCAACAATGATAATCGGCCCCCAAATTTATCCACAATTAGTAAGGATTCCATATCTATGAATATTAAAATATTTTGGTTTCTGTTTTTCAAAATTGATTACAAACAGTTTTACTTAATACAATGAGATCATGTAATTATCATCACAGTTTAAGTCTATCATGAAAATGCTCATTGTGTTTAGCATTTAAATGTGAAAATCCATATGGTGGTGATATGTACTGTAAACAACAGCTCTGGGGCCAGACCTCCTGCTCCTCATTCTTCCTGTGAGGCTGACACTGCTAGTGATTTTCTTCCTGAAAAGTCCATCACAGGAGGAAAATTCACTGACTACCTAGGAACATTTTCTAAAGTAGTGCTAATGTAGCCTCGCGAGAGGAGCCTACCCTAGTTCACTCCCACACAACATATTTCCTCATCATAGATTTTTAGTGTGGTAAATTACAAAGAATAACATAAAAAACACCTATGTATCCACCATATACAAGGAGCAAATGGTAACAGCTGAATATGTTTACTTCAGCGCTGTTGATGTTGACCTTTTTGTTTATTTCATGTTTCTTACTGGGAAATAACTCATTACCAACAAAATGCTTTTTATCCTTACCTTGTTGTATTCTGCTATCTCCATCTACATAGGAGAGCTACCTTAAATTTACATTTTTTGATTCCTTGTCTCCATAGAGATAAAGATAAGGCGATAATAATCAGGCCCAATATATTAGAATATTTTATCATGGTGTACACATGCTTCTTGCTTTTAATCTCTAGGGTTTTTTTACCTATATAGTTTATTTCAATTATTTATTATCTATTTAATTATGTAAATATACCACAATTTATTTAGCTGGGTTCTATTGACATGTATTTAGAGTATTTCCAGTCTTCACGATTAAAATCAATGCTCCTTAAAAATGTCTCCTTATACTCCTAAGACTGATGTTTTTAAAAAGTCTATTTCCGGTATACAATGTAATTTGTACATTTTCTAATGACAGTTTCTGCACTCACATTCTTAAAGCAAAGTAAATCATTTATTTATTCAGTGTAATATGTGAACTTGATCATTTGCATTTAATCCAGCAGAGAAAGTGAGTACCCATTCACAATTCCCATTTTTTGTTGGATTGTCTTTTCCCAATTGGTATTAATTATTTTTCTCTATGTCATAAAGCTTCTGTAATTCTTGTTTATTTCATCTTTTTGCCTATAAATTTAATATCATTAAATGTATTAATAATCGCCTTTTTGTGTGTGACTTGTTGGAGATATCTTCTCTATCCCAATGGACTGAAGGTATTTTGTATAGTCTTCAGAAAGTCATAAGATCTTTAAACAAATGGAATTGAATATGTGTGTATCTTTTATTTTTTCCCACATTTGGGTATGCAGTTGTTCCGGCACCACTTATTGTAGCTGAATATATTATAATGATATTTCTCTCATAAATTGAAATCCCATATATATGTTGAAGTGTTATGTTTTAGTTTTTTGTTTGCTCATTTTGGATTTCCTTTTTATCTTTTGATGGACATGCTCTTCCATGAGCGAACACTTCAGTATTTTACAATCTGTAAGTGTAAAGTCATGATAACAAGTATGACAAATTGCCTCTCTCTCTGTGTGTTACTCTCTCCCTCTCTCTGTCTCCTTTTTTCCTCTTCAAAATTAATTCAGCTCTTTTGGGACTTAATCTCCCTTATATTATTTTTAAATCATGTTCTCAAACTTTTTGGGAAAAAAACTGTTGAAATTTTACTAGAATCATACTGAATTTTTAGATACTTTTGAGTGAGCTAAAATCTGTATGATGTTGAATCTTCCCACACATAAACATAGTATATGTTTCCATTTAACCAAGTTTCCTTTCTATGTTTCAAAGCTACCTTTTACATTTACTCATATAGAACTTGAGTACCTGTTTTCAATGTATTTGTAGGTGTCTTAAATGTTTAATTATATTGCACCTATTGTTTTTAAAAATGTCTGTATTTTCTAAGTGTTTATTGCTGACACATAAGAACATTATGGTGTGTGTGTGTGTGTGTGTGTGTGTGTGTATTATCTCTACTATTGTAGCTGAACTCTCTTACTATTCCTATTTATTTGGAGCTCCTTTTACACATTTTTCATAGAAACTCATACTGTCTGAATCAATTTTTCTATTTATCCATACATCTTTCATGTCCTTTTCATGTTATAAATTAAAATTACCAACACACCGTGAACAGTATCAGTGGTAAAAGTGATTTTGAAGAAAACAAATTGTATTTTCCTAGTTTACTAATAATTTGCTAATCTTCACTGAATGCTTTTTTACATTGATTGAGATGATTGTATGTTTTGTCACTTTTTATCTACTAATAAAATAACTATGTAATTCCATTGTTGAAAAATTAATCTATGCTAAAATAAGCACCATTTGGTAAAAGTGTTGCTGGAGTCAACTTATCTAAGAAATTTCTAGTAAGATTGGCCCAGAGAAAGAGATAAAATGGTATTGTAATTTTGCATCTACTCATAAATGAAGTTCATCTTTGTTTTCTTGTTACATTATTCAGCTTTCCTGTCTCTGAGACATAATATCGCATACCCACAACTTAAAGGAGGCGAAGTTCATGGTTTCAAGAGATCCAGTCCATGGTCGACTGGCTCCAAGGCAGAACCCTCATGGTGAAAGGGCATGGTAGAGTAAAACTGCTTATCTCATGGAAGCCAGGAAGCAGAGCAGGGAACAGCACCAGAGAGAAGTGGATGAGGACCAGATATGGTGGCCAAGGTCATACCTCCAGGTCACATCCAGACACCCAGGACAGTGCACTACTAATCTGCGAGCAGTGTCTCAGTCCAGTGAAGCTGACACATCGGGAGTAATCGGCACATTTATTGTGCTCTCTTCATGCAGCCTGACATCAAAAATATCAAGTTACAGAAGCTTTAAAATGGGTAAAGTATCTTTCTTCCTTCTACACTCCAGAAACATAATATAAAGTCAGAATCGCCTGTAGGTTACAAGCTTGCTAAAATTCCCTAGTAGAACTTTATGTTGCAGGGTGAAGATAGGTGAGCCTGAGTTGTGATGGCCAATTACATGTTTTCATAGTTATTGGTCTATTCAAATTTACCCTTTTATCATGCACTGATTTTTGTTAATAAAGTAATCTAATTTACCTAAATTTAATCTTAAAATTGGTCATAGTGTTCTCTTTGAACTTTGGGTGGTAAAACAAATGTTGTCTGGACGGGAGTGTAGCTCAGTGGCACTGTGTCTGCTTAGCATGTGTGTGCGAGGCCCCAGGTTTGATGTCCAGCATGAGAGAAAGAGAGAAAAGAAGACAGAAGAAGGGAGGGAGGAAGGATAAAGAAGATGCTATCCCAAGATTGACCCCTTTTCCCTCGTAGTACTTGTTTTTGCTTTCTCTGTCTTTCACTCGGTCAGTTTTCCAGCTGGTTATCTCATTTATTTGCGCCTTTTCTTTCTCTACCCTAGATACTTATGTTTGGTCTGTCATTATAGTTGCTTCATATTTCTTTAATTTCTTCTATTATTTTTCATTATTTCCATCTTTCTACTTTTATCATGACGATTTTTTTCTTTTACAAGGTTACATAGAAAAAAATTTGGTTTGGTTTATTAATTTTTAATCTACTCGTTTTATATACATAAAATCACTTCTGACTACTAAATTATACTATTGTATAAACTTCTCTAACACTTTAAGTGAACTTCACAAGCTTTGATTTATGGTGCATTATTTTTTATAATTCCTTGATTTCGTCAATTACTTAATTATTCAGGGTTTTTTTACTTCGTAAACATGGGAGTTTTTGCTATTGTTTTCTTACTAGTTCAGTTTTATTGCTTTATCCTCAGTAAATTAGAATTTAATTTCATTAATTACTTAAAATTCATTGAGAATTTCTTCAGCCTAATATGAGATCAACTTTTGTAAGTGTATCACATGTGCCTGAAAGGAGCGGTTTTACTATTTTTCTGATTGTATGTGTATATAATCCTTGTGTGTGTGTGTCTTGAAGTATATATAAACATATGTCATATATATATATATATATATATATATAATCAAACTTGTTACATTGGGCCGCTACATAACATAGCTGTTCTGTTTTATCAAACACAATTTTTAAAAGTAAATAGTTATACCTCAAAACTCCGATTAAGTACCGAAAGTATTTTGTTTGCAAGAAAAATATACTGAGCCAATGCCTCATGGGCATGATGTTAAGTACGAGGAGAACACAGGAAATGTCACAGAAATCTCTGATGTCACCAAGCTAGAACACAGCTCTCTTCTCAGTTAGCAGCTCACAATTATGTCACGAAAACTGACAGTAACCATAATGATGCCTAAATTATACAGAGCTCTTACTATGTGACAACTACTGTGCTGAGCATTTTCCTGTTTTAACTCAGTGAATCCTGGGATAAATGTATGAAGTGAATCTCCATTTAGAGGTGAGGCACTCAGGAGATAGCTCAGCATGCTCACAGACACCCCAACAGTGCAGCTGCTGTTCACACAACACTGAACACACCACCTGGGACCCTGAACTTTGGTTCTCAGCAACAGACTCGGAACTGCAATTCTGAGACCAGAAAACCCCACTGGGTTTGCAGCACCAAGCTACAGGACTTTGAATGACAGTGGCCACATAGTGCTGCCTTGGGCAGCGCATATACTAAAACTAGAGCAACAATGGCCATATCATTGCTACGGTCTTCCTCCAGGATGATCAAGAATAAAGAATTTCTTTTCCCTAGCTCACCTCATCTCTGCATGCTTCTCCGAGAAATTAAAAGTCAGCCTCAGTTGAGTTCCTTTTTAGGCCTTTGAAAATCTGATATCCTCTTGATTCAAGTTCATTTTAACTAATCCTTTTCCTAAAAAGCATGTGAACTTATAACTTTTAAGAAAGTTATATATGAAGAGTCGATATGATCTTCTGTGATTGCATTAGCAAACCAAAGACCCCAGGGGCTGCGCAAGGTGCAGTGTTCAAAGTCCCAGCACACTGAGAGGTGGACCTGCACCCCCGCAGGATTTCTAGTTAATCTCCTTGCTAGAGCATCCAGGAGACACAGATGGAGACCGGACACCTCAGTGATGTTGCCAATTAGCTTAAATTAAGCTCATCAGGTAATACAGAAATATTATTTCTTCAAAGGGAGGTTAAACTAATACTTTTTTAGAGGAATCAAACTGGATTCCTTATTTAACAACACAAACCCTCAATTTTGGAATCCATAGATCTAATTAGAGCTCTAAATAAAGTCACCTTAAAGTTTTATCTTCTTTAAAGAAGATAAGTTTATATCTTATTAAACGCTATAATCTTCTTAATTTATCTTTGATTGTCTCCATGCATTTTTTTTGGTTGGAACTTCGGAAGAGTGGCTCTTAAGTGTAGGCATGGGGAGCCCTAGGCCTTAATGCTGGAGCCACCTGAGTGGACAAGGGTTCCAGCCCAGCCCCTGTTTCTCCTCACCCCAACAGCTCTGCTTTCTTCTGTGAGAGACACTGAGCTAAGACTGCTTTCAGGAAATCATTCTAAGTCCACTGTCTCCGACTATCTAATCAGCATATTTAAGCATGTGCCTTTTACTGTGAATCGCGCAGTACAGGTCAAGTTTAAACCAATAGACTACAACCCGATGTCAAACGTAGAAGGCTTGCTTCTCTGAAAGAAAACTGTTTCTCAGACAATGCAGACTGTGCAGTGCTACATTTATTTATTTCATGACTTATATAGAGTTTATTGCCTTGAGAGCTGGACTGGAAACATCCCCTGTAAATACCCCAGAGTGCCCTAAAGAATTGGGTAATTCATCCTGAGCTTTTAGTTATTTTTGACATCTTCAATTTACTTGGCTTTTGTCCTGATACTTAATACTTGGTTCTGTTTCTGGCTGACACAAATAATATATAAACACTCATAAACACACACAAGTTATTTTAAATCCACATTAGACTATGAATCTGTTCAACAAAAGCAATGTTTTGTGGCATCTTGCCTTTAAATGCTTTTATTGTGCCACATATTAAATCACCAAGCATTTAGCATTCATAGAAGATATGAGCTCAGAGTCAGACCTCTCTCTGGTAATGGTGCCAAGGTCAGAACTGGAAAAGAGTTATAGACGTGAGCTCTGGAGTTTGAACTTTTACCCCTTCACTTACTAGCTGTGAGCCCAGAGCAAACAACTTTAATTCCCTGAACCCTGGGGACAATAATGATACCTACCTCATAAGGTTGTTCTGACGATCCAAAGTAGATATACGAATAAAAGCTGGAGACCTGCACATCATGTGGACTCAGTCGACATCAAGCTATGGTACACGAGATATGTCACCAACTGTGGAATACTAGGCTTGTGATGTCTGTGGTTCCTAAGAGCAAGATACAGATTTACCTGAAATACTGCTGAATCTGTGCCATAGTAAGTGACAATTTATAGTCACAAATGGACTAGATGACCCAATTAGTATCAGAAATTTTAATGCAAGAAATGTCCCCAAAGGCCTACATATTAAGACTTGATCCCAGCCTGTGGCATTTTTGAGAGGGGGAAGAACCTTTTAGAAATGGGCCCCAATGTTTGGCCTTCATCTCACCGGGGAGCGCTCTACACAGGTCAGTGTCCCCAGCCTCCCTCTTATTTCCTGGCCCTGAGTGCAGCAGTTTTGCTCTGCCACCTGCATCCACCAGGATGTCCTGCCTCTCTTCACACCCAAGACTGAAATCTCTAAAACTGTGAGGCCAAAGAGGCTTTTGTTCTTAGGAGAAGTTGGTGTCGCAGGGATGTGTTACAATGGTGGAAAGCTAACGAGTTCGAAATCATTTGGGGAAAACCTAACCGCCCACATAAAAGGCAGCGAGACTGGATGCTTGGCAAACACGGTGCCTCCTGCCAGCCCTGTTACCATAATGGGCTTGGAAACTGGCTGGCTCACGAACCTAATTTAGCTTCACCTTCAAACAAGGTTTTGGGCCTTCACCCTCCACGAGTTGGAACGCATGGGACACCAGCATGTGAAGAGGGACTTCCATCCCCAGTTACACTGTGCTCCTGATCAAGGACAGAGGGTGACAGTTCAGGGTGTGAGGACTCCTGTGAGCCCTCTGATCTCACCTTCCCCAAATCCCATCAGATCTCCCACTTCCACAATCAAGGAAGTTAGTACTGATGGGCATGTCATCTGTACAAGACCCGTCTTCTTGAAAATCTCCGACATTTCCTTCCAGGTAAAATTTTACAATAATAATAGTTAATAATTCTTGTTATATGTGTTGTCCTGGAATAATTATTAATAGTCCCTCATCATCTGCAGATGCATCCCAGTTTGGATGAAAAATTAGAGTTACTTAGCATTTATGAGGTGTTCTGTGGAATTTGCACATGTTAACTCATTTAATTTTCACAATAGCTCAGTAAGTGAGGTGCTGTTGTTATCCCATTATACACACGAGGAAATCAAGGTTCAGGGTGGTTAGGTAAATTGTCAAATACCAAGCAGAAATACATAGAAAGGAAGGAATTTGAACCCCCAAATTCTGCTTCCATACTTCTGTCTTAACCCCTATATATTTTGGACTCCATGGAGTTGGTTTTTCTTTTCTCTCTCTTTGGTATTCTTTTAAGTAACCCTATGGTCATGACAACAAACTTTGGGCATTCCCAAAACAACTTCTACCCAAACTTAGGTCTCCACAGGTTCTGAGGCCTGGGGTCTTTCAATCCAAACCTTCCAGAATTGGTCACTGGGGTGAAGATTCTGGCAGATGGAGGGAAGGGAGAAGAAAGAGGGCTCAATGACCACCAACAGACAGCACTGCAGGAAACCAGCCTCTGTCCTCCCTGGATCCTCACTGTAGAAAATGGGTGGTAAAATGAGAGAAGAGGGTGAGTTGACATTTGGCATTAGGAGGTGCTGAATTGCACGACAGAGGAAGGTAGAATCTCAGGTTTGTGTAAAGATTATGATATCTGAGTTGGGAGAACATTCACTGCAAGGCACACTTTATAATAAAAGTGACTTCCAGAACAGAGCCTACTCAGCTCCCTCTCCCGGCACTGGAGGCCAAAGCCATATTTCTCATCTGCTGGCAGGATCCAACCAGTGTGTCAGGTCTGAGATCTTCAGTCACTTAAACCTGCTGTGGGAAGATGGATTCACATCCAGGGACTTGTGTTAAGAGGACTCTTCAGTTTCTTTAAACTCCGTCCAACCAAGGATGGCTGTTATTTTGTTTCACTGAAATTCTTATCTTAACCGTTCCAGCTCATATTTCCAGACCAAGCTGGAAGTTTTCCTGTGGATAATCAAAGGCGTGGAGTCCTCTGTTTTTCACCACACTGTATCTTCCCTCTAATCCCAGTGTACTGTGGGGATCCAAACCACTCCTAATTAATACAAGCAAAATCACGCAATTATGTCTTAACTGTTCTAGACCTAATTTATTCAAGTATATATAGCTTGTTACCTTCATAATTATTTTAAAAATTTCATTTCGTACATCTTTTAAAGTGAATTTTGTTTGATTTTTCTTCCTTTTCACATTCATTACAGTTAATGTAATTTTCAAGCACATGGCACTGTATTTGGATTCCAACTGGTTCCAAAGCTTTAGGGTTCGTCTGATCCTTTCAACACAGTTCTGAGGTATGCTGAGGGTCCCCAAGACCAGCCACAGGTGTGGTGATTTGCTAGAAGGGCTCACAGGACTCAGCATAGAGTCATACTCTTAGTAATGATTCATCACTACAAAAGGATACAAACAAAACCAGCAAAGGAGGTGGCAGAGTCCACCAGATACCAGGCATGAGCTTCCAGGGTCCTCTCCCAGGAATGACACAGGATACACTTACTTCCCCCATCTGTAAGTTGTGATGAGTGTGCAAGGTCTACCAGGAATGCTCATCAGAAACCCAGAGTTCAAGTTTTTACTGCAGGTTAGTTATGTAGGCACCTCTGCTCAGGATGCTCACGAACTCCAGACTCCCAGAAGAACGGCAGGTGTTCAGCATAAACCATATTGTTTGTGCTCACATTTTTGGCATGGTGAGCCACTCTTAGGAGGAAATGATGGGAATTCTGATAAAATCTAAGTTCCCAGGTGCCAGCCAAGGGCCACCTTGTAAAGAGACCTTTCTAAGAATAGCTGCCAGTCTTGCTATGTTAACACTTTTCTGTACCAGTCTCATAGCTTGATTTTCCATATGAAAAATAAAAGTCAATTTACTTTCTCATAAGCATGAGTTTATGATGAGAACGAGCTCCAGCCATCCCAACTCCCAACACAATATCCTTGCCAGAAGATTACACGGCTGTCTAGAAAGCATCCCATATCTGAGTAACTAAGATTGATTTAAACAGATTAAAGAGATGAACAATCAAAGGTACGGTTCTAGCTTCTTGACCTTCATATAATAACTGGAAGTACTAAAATCACCTAGAGGAGCTGGGGATTTAGCTCAGTGGTTCCGCCTCCTGCCTTCCAAGTGCAAGGACCCAAGTTCAATCCCCAGTACCAATAAATAAATAAATAAATAAATAAAATCACCTACATTGGCCCTTTCCATTATGACTTTCCACAATGATGGAAACCTGTAATCTCTGCTGCTCATTAAATAGCCACTAGCAACATGTGACAGTGGAGCATATGAGATGTGGCTACTGGGACCAAGGAACTACTTAATTTTCTTTCATTTTAATTTCAATACCCACCATACCTATTATACACAACTACAGGTAATTTAAGACTTATTTCATTAAAATAAACTACCCCTTGATTCTTAGGTTTGGTGACCCCTGCAACACCAGAGCTACTGATTTCCTGAGGGCCAAACTAATACCACAAAAAGTCTTGCAAATATCTTGATTTCTTGTGGTTTTAAACCAAATTTATAAGGTTTACCCAGAATAAAGTACACTCCACCATCAGCTAAAGTGTGTGTGTGCTTGTGTGTAAAAGAGATAATTTTATAAAACACCCTGGTCTCCACTACGGGAAGAGCTGCTTGGCACAATGGTGCATTCCAACAGCCCTCAGGAAAATGAACATCCTGTCACTTTGTAAGACCAGGCATCAAGGGTCACAAAATCAGACAGTGGATCTTGATGTGTAAACGCTCCTTCACAAGCCTTTAGAGTTCTTGGTAGTTATGCTGGAAAAGAAAGAAGGAAAAGAGAGGGCATTGATCCCCCCCAAAAAAATACCTAATGAAAGGGATTTTAAATCTCAATTTACTCTGGATATTATTTTTGGCAAATAATCCTTCACAATATTATATCCCAAAAATCCAGGAGAACAGCTGTAGCTTTCATTTTACCTTTTCAGCTTATCCTTCATCTTACATAATTTTGTTTTTGTGAAAAAGAAGGGAGTATACCATGAAAACAAGGTTATTTTTAAATATATCAAAGCTCTATTTTTGTTTTCCAGCCCAGTAAAAAAAAAAATCAGAAATTTTTTATCAAGTTAAAAACTAAAAATAAATGTGTGTCACCCTGTAAGGTACTTAACACTCTTGCATGACAACATGAACTGCCCCCACCTTCCCCAAAAGACTTTCCCATCCTCACTAGAAATGCTTCTGGCCCTGACCACAGGACATTTGCTAGAGTAATCGGAACTGAAGCAGCCTCTCCTTGCTAGCTTCCTTCTTGTCAGAGTCCTACTGCTCAGACCCTGGTCTCCTGCTGTGACCCTTAATCTGGAGAGGTCAGCATCACTGGATTCAGACACTTAGTGCACTAGTACAGCATGAGCCTGGATATATCTGCCTGGGTCGTGAAGTGTGACCTTGGGTGTGATATGTGGGCCCTTGCTGATTCCTTTCTGGCACCCTTCTCCTCCTCTGCTTCCCAGTGCTATTTCTGGCTGACACAGATAATACATAAACATTCACAAACACACACAAGTTATTTTAAATACACATTAGACAAGTCAATCAGTTCAACAAAAGTAATGTTTTGTGGCATCTTGCCTTTAGTGCTTTTACTGTGCCATGTATTAAATCACCACACATTTAACTTTCAGCTAAGAGACGAGCTCAGAATCAAACCTCTCTCTGGTAATGGTGCCAAGGTCAGAACTGGAAAAGAGTTATAGACATGAGCTCAGGAGTTTGAACTTTTACCCCTTCACTTAAACTAGCTGTGAGCCCAGAGCAAACAACTTGAATTCCCTATACCTTGGGGACAATAATGATACCTATCTCATAAGGCTGTTCTGAGGATCCAAGGCATAGACGTGTGAGACATGGAGAAGCACACGTCATTTACCCCAAATGTAGCAAGAACTCAATCAGATTTGGTGTCTGGTTCAGCTTCATAATATAGAAAAGAAAAAGAAAAATGAAATGGAAAGCTAGAAATGGAAGAAAGATCCAGGGATTCCTTCCCTGTAGACAAGTGAACCCAGACTGAGAAAGGATTCTTTAGAAAATAGAGAAGTGTTGGTAGGAGAAAAACGGGCATTGAAAATTCACAAAGTGAACTTGGCAGCCTAAGGAGAAAATCGAGTCTACATAAAGCAAGATCTTAAAAAAAAGTAAGGGAAAACTACATCAATTAATGCCCACTCTTTTAATGCTAAGGTTGCTGCTAACTGTCGGAGGGAATAAGACCAAAAAGGGAAAACATGGCTGAGTCTATTTCATCCTATTTCTTAAATGCTAAAATAGCAGTAATATGAAAAGTGCTTCTCTACTAATAAATGCATATAATATGTCAGTCTAGAAAGCAGCCCTGAAAACTCTGGTGCTTAATTGCAGTACAGTTAGCTGGGATCTGACCACAGATGTGTCACAATACATTGTGTGATCAAAATATATGGTGACTACTTAGATAAAAAGAAAATTATTACAGCAAAAGACACATCGCCATGAATCTCCCTCCAGCTCCCCCCAGCTTCGGACACCTTTACCCCCATCATGCTGGCCAGTCTGAAGCAGTTCCTGAGACTCTTTCCTGAGTGTCTTTATGAGGTGTGACCAAAACTACAGTGAGTGCTGCTGCCCAGTGCCATCCAAGAGAAAGCCAGGCTTGTAAAAACATACTATGTCCTCATCCACCTTAGTCACTGGACCTGGTACCATGTGACTTCCAGCTCTTCTCCGAAGTCAAAATGATCATGAAAGGGAAATGTTTTGAATCAATTCAAAGGCAGCCATAACAGGGCAACTAAAGACCCTCACAAAAAAGGGCTTCCTGAACTGTTTCAGAAGGTGCCATGAATGACAGGATAAGTGTGTTCAAAACAAGGGAGATTATTTTGAGAGGGAATCATGGAAATGCATCTTTCACAGTAATACATTTCTTTTAATTTATACATTCACTGTATTTTTCAACCATACTGCATATCTGGTACTAAAACACACAGAGATCTATGAAAAGTGTCAGGAAAGATGAGGTCAAAAAGAAAGGGTTCTTTATGGCAGGATTGTTTAGAATCTATGTATTGTGAACACTCCAGAGAGATCTGAGTTTCATTCTTCCCTGAACTTTAATGAGTGAAGAACAACTTTTTCCTCTTTGGAGTATGTCCAAGGACTAGTGCTCTAAAGAAACATTTTGGAAAACATTGCTTGTGTCTGGTGGTTCCAAATCATTTCCCATTGAGGAAGGCTTTCAGCATCCTTCTCCTCTTGCTCTATATGGACACATTCTCACAGAAGGGAAGTACATATAGCTGAGGAAGCTGTGGTATTTCTTCATGGAAATGTTCCCTCCTTTTTATGGGTTGCACATCACTTAATGTTGTCAACACAGACAATAACTTATTGTAAAACATTTAGTTGCAGCAGCAAAACAAAACTTCCATTCATAGTTCTTAAATCTGCTGACAAAGTCTTTTGCCCAATTAACAAATTTAAGCAACATGGCATCAATTGCTGAAAAATAAAAACTATGGGTAAGAGTACCCAGGAGGAGGCTTCTGGGCTGCTGTACAACCACCCCCAGTGCAGAGGAGGTGAGCCATTCCCAGCACCCAGGAGAAGACTTCTGAGCTGCCATACCACCCTGTCCCCCCTGCACAGAGGTGAGCTGTGCAGGCTCCAGCAGCACACACACCCCCACCCCCTGTTGAAATGAGAAGACACATAAACAAGTCTCAAAACCTGACTTCCAGATCATCTAAAGGAACCCCAAAGGGAAAGGAGATGGAACAATCTGATACTAAACCACCTGGACTCCCTGAACTGGCAACAAAAGAGGATCTGGAAAAAATGAAATCAGAAATAATTTCTCAGATAACAGCAGAGATTGTGCCCATAGTCCAAGACATAATTAATAAATCTAGAGAGGACACAGATTAAAAAAATAGAGGAACTGAGGGACATGATGGAATCCCAACATAGGAAACAAATGGAATCCATAAAACAGATGCAAACAGATTTCTAGGACATTAAAAACTCCATTGAAAGTTTACGCAACAGAATGAGCCAATGTGAGGATAGAATTTCAGATATAGAAGATAAGATTGCAATTAGTGACCAGGAAAAGAAAAATTTCTTTAAAATTGTAAGGGACCATGAAAAATCAATCCAGCAGCTGCTAGACGATGCAAGAAGAATAACATAAGCCTGATCAGAGTTGATGAAGAAACAGGAGAGAGTCCAGATGACATAAAAGACTGTTCACAGAAGTAATGGCAGAAAACTTCCCAACCAGGGGAAAAGAACTTGACTTACAGAAAAGTGAGGCATATAGGACTCCAACTAGCTGTGATCAAAAAAAATCTACACATGGGCATATAATAGTTAAGATTCCATAAACCCAACAGAAGAACACAATTCTACAAGCAGTTAGAGAAAAGAAACAAATCACCTACAAAGGAAAGCCCACCATCACAGCAGACTTCTCAACGCAAACCCTCAAGGCAAGAAGAGCTTGGAGTGATGTATTTCAAGCCCTAAAGGAAAACAACCTCCAACCCAGATTGGTGTACCCTGCAAAAGTATCTTTCAAAATTGATGGAGAAATAAAATACTTTCATGATAAAGAGAACCTCAGGAACTTCATGAATACCAAACCAACACTCCAAAAAATTTTAGACAAAACCCTAGGAAAAGACAATGAGGATCACAACCCCAGGAAGCCCAGCAGAATGAATCCATTGGGCATGACAAATTAAACACAAAGGAGGAGAATCCAACAAAAAGAAAAAGTCATGACAAGGCTTTTAAAACTTAACTTCATCTCCCTAATGAGTGTATAATTCAATCTTGTTATTGTACTGATTAGTATTTTTCTGATTCTAGGGTTGCACACCTTTCCTTGTGCTGTACTGGATATTTATCATATTGTGTCTACCTTTTAATTGGGTTGTTTATTAATGAGCTGTAAGAGTTCTTTATATATTCTGGTCATAGGTTATATGCATTGTAAGTATGGTCTGTTTAAGGACTACTTTTCATCTTAACGATGTCATTTAAAGTTCTAAATTTTGATGGAATCTCATTTATCAATTTTTTTCTTTTATACATCATGTTTTTTGTATCCTAGGCAGTTCTTGCTTACCCTAAATTCATAAACATTTTCCTTTATAGTTTCTTCTTAAAGTTTTATAGTTTTAGTCTTTCATATTTAGGTTTATAGATCCTTTCAAGTTATTTTTATGTATGGAAATAAAGGGCTGAGGTTAATTTTTTATATATGGATACCAGGTGTTCTAGTGCCATTTGCTGAAAACACTATCTTTTCCTCGGCTCTTGAATTGAGTTTATATTATATAAAATGTTAATGTTAATCTTTCAAAACTCAGTGGACCATATATGTATAGTTCTATTTCTAGATACTCTGTTTTATTCCAATGATCTATATATCTTTCCTTACAGCAACACTGCCTTGATTATTGTAGCTTTAGAGGAAGTCTTAAAATTAGGTACTAAACTTAGTCTTCCAAAATTGATTTTTTTTCTTTTCCTTTTTACTTTTCTAGGTCCTTTGTAATCCTACATAACTTTTAAATTTCAATATCCATTTCTTCATTTATAGCAAGTATACATAGACCTGAATTTTTATAATTTTGTTTTATTAAATTCTTTTATTGGTATATTGTAGGAATAGGAAGAAAAGGGGCAAAGGGGGAGGAAGTGGGAGGGCTAGGGGAAAGGATAGAAGGGAATGGGATTAATATGGGAAAATGGAAAAATAGGAACAAAATCTTTGTAAATAGGAAGGAATGGAGGGGTTGAAGGGAGGACTGGGCAAGGGTGAAAAATAAGAACCAAGAGAGACTATATAAAGGTGCACATTTCCAATGATGAATGTCATTATATTGTATACCTAAAATAGACCTGAAATTTTATATATACCTTGTGTTTTCTAATCCTGCTAAATTCAAGTACAAGTTCTAGGGGCTCCTAGAGATTTCCTAGTATTTTCTGTGTAGATGATCATTTCATCTATATATAAAGATTTTGTTTCTACCTTGCCAATCCTATCCTAATTGTGTCATTTTATTGCCAGACTATTTTGGTTTAGGCCTATCTTTCAAAGTTTAATGGACAGATGAAGAGTAGGCATATCTGTCCTTGTTCCCCAACTTAGGGAGAAAGCATTGTTTCTTCTCCATTCATAGAAGGCATTTTTGCTGGAAGGATGGAGTACATGTCTTTGATCTGTTGAGAAGGTTCTGTTCTACTTCTAGTCTCCTGATAGCTTTTACCATGAACAGCTGTAGAATTTAGTCCGATACTTTTTCTCAAACTAGTGACAGGATCATATGGCTTTTTCCTTTCCTCTGTTAAAATGATGACTTCTGGAGGTGGATCTTCCAATGCTGAACCAACACTGCCATCCCTATAATAAAACCACTTTCTACATACTGCCAGATCTGACTTCTAATAGTTTGCTTTGTTAAACAAATTTCTATGTATGTTCATATTTTTTTCTTCTATTATCTTTATCCAGTTTAAGGATTAGCACAATGTTGAGTTCCTAAAATGAGGGGAAAAGTGTTCCTTTTTTTTTTCTGCTTTAAATGTTTGATATAATTTATCAGTTAAAATGTATATGAGCCTGTTGTTGTCATATAGGTAGATTTTCAAGCTAGGAATATACTTTCTTTAATAGGTGCTATTCAAATTTTACATTTCCTCTAGAGTTAGTTTCATTAATTTGTCTTCCAAGGTACTTCTTAGAAGTTGTCGAATTTATTTCAAAACAGATTTTTGTAATATGCTTTCTATATCCTTTTAAATTCTGTAAAATCTGTGATAATATCTACTAGATCTTGATATTGTAATTTAAAAAATATATAATTGATATTGTGTAATAGGAATAAAAGGTCTAAAGGAACAGGGGAAGTGGGAGGGGTAGGGGAAAGGAAAGAAGGGAGAAGAAAAAATGTAAGAAAAGGAAAAAAATGGAAACAGTCTTTCCAAATAGGAAAGGGTGGAGGGGGTGAAGGGAGGGCAGGGGAAGGAGAAAAACATAAGAACCAAGATACTCATGTAATGGTACAAGATCTCATTGATGTATGTAACTATTTTATACCTAAAATGTACCAATAAACTTAATGGGGGAAAAAATGTTTGTTTTGTAAAAGCTTGTAAAAAAAAAAAAAAACTGACTGTGCAGACCAGCAGAAAACATTTATAAACTACATGTCTGGCAAAGAACTAGTATCTGAAATATGTAAAGAATTCTGAAAACTCAATTGCAAAAGTAAAAAAATAATGCAATTAGAAAAAAGACTAAAGATATGAATATGCATTTCACCAAAAAGGATTTATAAATGAAAAATAGACACATGAGAAGGTGTTCAACATCATTGGCCATTAGGAAAATGCAAATTAAAACTACAATGAAGTATCACTATACACCTCCCATAATAACTAAAATAAAAAATGATGACAAGACTGAATTCTAGAAAGGACGCTGGCACCTGCATCACTCAGACATTATCGGTAGGGGCTTAAAATAGCAGACCTACTCTGAAAAAGTTAAACAATTCCCATAAAATGAAATATGCAACTGATGCGACCCCAAGTTTCACTCTTTATGATAAGATTTTAGAAAAAGAAAATCAATTAACAGCACAATTTAGAGACAAGATGAAGACTGGAGGGAGAATCCGTAAGGATAAGGGGAAGGAAATGTGGTCAGTGCAGGCCAAGCAGTTGGAGGGGCCCTATGGGAAATGGGACAGTTCTGTGTTACGACTGCGGTGAAGGGGCCAGAACCCACGCAGGTGGTGAAATTACACAGAAGCACACACACACACACACACACACACACACACACAACTGCAAGTAAAACTAGTGAAATTTCAGTAAGCTCAATGGATTGCATCAGTATCAGAATACACATTAGAACATAATTTTGCAAGATGTTATTGCTAGATGAAAGGTCCATGGTATTGCTAAGTATTATTTCTTCCATGTGTATGTACAAATTTCTCAATAAAAATTTTGATCTATAGTACATACTATCTTTCTATCAAAAGTCACACTGTACCTTCATACACAGTGTGATTGAAATATATGGTGAATTAAAATGCTTATAATGTTTAAAAAGTTTAAAATTTAAAAGTTTAATGTTTAAAATGTTTAAAAAGTTTATTCCAGTAAAAGATACATTGCCATTAATCCCCTCAAAATACTCCCCTGAGCTTTGAATATCCTTATCCTGGTCCTGTTTTCTGCCTTTACAAGGTGGGTCAAAAGTGCAGTGAATGCTGTTCCTTAGTGCCATCCAACAGAAAGGCAGGCTCATAAAAACATGCCCTCATTCAACTTATTCACTGGATTTGCCACCGTGTGACTTCCGGCTCCTCCCCAAAGTCAAAATGACCATGAAAGGCAAAAGCTTTGAATCAATTCAGGACATCCAGGCAGCTAGGACAGCACAACTAATGACACTAAGGAAAGAAGACTCCAGAACTGCTGCAGAAAGTGTCAAGAACCATGAGATAAATGTGTTCAAAGAGAGAGGGTCTCCTTTGAACAACGTGTTTTTACGGTAATTCTTTTTCTAGATTTAAGCAGTCACCATATTTTCCGATCACATCTAGTATCACTAACACCTAGTGACCAACCATCTCAGTGTGCCCAAGCCTGAGGTACCTACTGGAATGAAATGAAATGTTCCTATGTAGGAAAACTGAAAAGACTATTTAAAAACTATTAGGTTAAGGGCCGGGGATTTAGCTCAATGGTTCCGCTGCCTGCTTTGCAAGCACAAGGTCCCGAGTTTGATCCCCAATTCCAAAAAAAAACCTATTAGGCTATCTTTAAAAAATGATTCAGATGTTAAATTTAATGTCATATGTTTTTTACTGCAATTTTTAAAAACCAAGTAAAAGCTGGGCCAGTCTAGGCAAACTGGAAGAATGTGTTCGCCCTGCACCATGGACACTGCTCTCGTTCAAACCTGAACTGGGCATGCTTTTTTTATTCCCTCAGGATAGTGGGGCACAAGCTGAAGGATTAGTGCAGACTTTACTGAGGCTTAGAATCAAAAACTGAAACTGCACACCTCTCTCCCTGGAGAAGTAGGGACAGGACAGGCTCAGAGCTCCCAACAAGCCGGCTGCCTAGTGAAATGCACTCTGTAGCTTTTAGTTGCACTGGGCTTTTCGTGAAAGCTTGCCCACGTTAAAGGTGAATCCTGCCGACAGAACTGGAGATCCAGCCACTGCCCCCCAAGTTGGGATTCTCACTCTGTTCTTGGGACCACCTTGATTAGGTTCTCTGATTTACTACCTGACGAACTTTGATTTAAGGCTTAGCTGTGGCCTCCCTGCTGTGCAGCCTCCTTCCTAGCCCCCACTCGTGTCCAGGCGGAACTGGAGAGACCCCCCTCCCTCTCTGTGCCTGGTGCAGTGGGATATGCAGCGTTGTGGTTTTAAGAGAGAGAAACAGACATATTTCCCACTGGACTATGAATCCTTAGAAGAAGAAGGTTCTATCAAGCTCATGTTTTTATTCCCAGGTCGAATAAAGATTGTTGAATGAGGGAATGAATATATAAATTCAAGAATCCAGTTAGACCCAAAGAGTCAATGATTAGGGAAATCTTCTTCATAGGTTTTCCACATCTACCTCTCCATGCAACAGTTGCACTTGCGTACTGTTTTACCGCTTCTATCCCAATTAAGATTGGCTTCAGTTTATCTCAAGGCTAATTTTCCAAGGTGAGTCGCATGGGGACCCAGACACGGCAGGGTGCACCCCATGACCATGTGACCTGGTCTCTTGCCTCCCTCCCCCATCGTGTGACAAGGCTGTAACTGCTCCTGTATCTACGTTTTCTTTCTACATACCTGAAAATAATTGGACTGTAATGTGAATTAATCACTTGCCAAATTTCCTGTTCTTCATAAGTAAAATGTGTGCTTTCAATTAGAAAGTGCAAAAGAGAAAAAAATTCTCATTATTTACAAGTTGGATATGACTTGAGAGCTCCTCATGATTAAATCTATAAGCAGGAAAATTGATCCTTCAGGACCTATATTCTATATTCTTTGAACCAGGTTAGAACTAAGTAATGGCTTGTGCTTTTTCTTAACCCTATGGAATTATTATTTTTTTTTAACTCAGATGCTATTAAAACCTCACCAGCAAGATCCCAAGTGCAGAGTTTTTAACTTTCACATTCTTGATAAAGAACATTCAGTTAGAGTTGACTTAAATGTCCATTCAAATATATCAAAAACTCTTTTCCCATGTTAAACTTCAGGAAGTATACCATTTTGATTGAAATGTTATATAATGACTATAACAAAGTCAGTGGAATCAGAGCAATAAGATTCTAAACCCCCAAATTCCAAATCTACCACTAATTAGTAATGGACGCTAAAGCATTCCATTAAAACTCTTTGATACTCTCTTTCTTCATCAATAAAATGCACTTGATTGAACAGACTTCAGGGTATTATTATGAAAACTGAGTAGTAAACTACTCATGTAGCATGTAGCAGAGTGCCTAGTTTAATACCTGCATAGCAAATTTTACCAAAACTCATGTATTAAGAATTAAATTTCCCAGTAAGAAAATGATTAACAAAAAGCAGCTAAAGCGAGGATAAATGTCTTATTTGTCATTTTTCTTCTATTGTTTTGATGTGAAGTGACTGAAATCCTGCCATGCAGCCAGTACCAATTTTTTTTTTACATCTTTCTTAAAAATAGCTGACAGAAAGTCTTACTTTATATTCAAGAAGAGTCAACTGGCTTTTCAAAGAGACTGTCATGCTTCCAATCCATATTTTAAATGCCTGTTCAATTTGAAATTTCATTTTATGCATTTTGTTTTATAGAAGAAAAAAGCTGTAATATAAAAACAATACTAACATTCCTTTTAGCCTAAAATGACTTTAACTTTTTAGATTACAGAAAAAGCTTATTGGGCCCGGGGTTTAGCTCAGTGGCACCTCACCTGCCTGGCAAGCTCAAGGTCATGAGTTTGATCCCAGTACAAAAAAAAAAAAGGCTGTACAGAAAAAGCTTATTAACTGTATAGACTTTTGAGCATACTATTTGTATTACCAGTATTGACCTCAAAATTAATCTACATCAGTGTATATTCTAAATCAACTCACAATGATTAATCAAGAGAGGAAGGTCAAGAGGGAGAGAGGGATGGATGGATGGATGGATGGATGGGAGAATGGATGGATGGGAGGATGGGTGGATGAATGGATGGGTGGATGGATGGATAGATGGATGACGGATGGATGGATGGATGGGTGGATGGATGAGTGGATGGGTGAATGGATGGCTGGATGGACGGGAGGATGGATGGATGAACAGAAGAATAGGAAGACAGCTCTAGACAGATGTAGCGGATTTCTGATGCTATCTTGGCAACTCAGAAAGAAAACATGAGAGATGTGTGGTTGTCACCTCAGGAAATGTAACAAGTGCTTGTGCTGAGGTAAACACTGAGCTTCAGAGTCATTCCTGTGGTACTTAAATATTTTTGGAGAACCTTGGCTCTTTCAGGGCAAGACAGCTTTTAAAAATCAAGCAGTACAATTCATACTAGCTAAATCTAGGAACTGGCCTATATGTCCATCAACAGGTGAATGAATGAAAAAAATGTGGTATTTACACACAATGGAGTACTTACTAATCTGCCATAAAGAAGACAATTTGAGTCATCTGTAGGAAAATGTTCAGTGAAATAAATTAGACATACAAGCTTAAATATTGCATAGTTTCTCTTATATAAGAAATTCAAAGTATAAAGAGCAAAAATAAAAGACAGATAATAGGAAACAGGCAGACAGATCTTTTGCAAATGGGAAACGGACTAAGAGATGGAGGGAGAGAAAGGAAGGAGAGGGAAAGGGATGAAAAGAATGAGGATGTATTATGTACAGGTACCCACTTCCACCTCTTGATTCCTGAACCTGTGAATTTGGCTATGAGAGACACAGGACCATCTAGTGAACATGGATTCAAAGCATGTACAGCCTTTTGAAGAACCTTGCCCCAGCCCTGTAAGGTATTGCTGCACAACTAGTGCTGTAACTGCATCTTAAAAAGGCCATTCCACCTTTTTATCAATCCAGCTGCCTCTGCATAGTGAAGAAAATGGTAAGGCCAGTGAATTCCATGAGCATGAGCCCATTGCTTCACTTCTTTGACCATGAAATATGTTTCTTGGTCTGAAACGATGCTGTGTGGTATACCATGATGGTAAATAAGGCATTCTTTTTTTTTCTTTTGGTACCGGGGATTGAACTTGGGTCCTTGCGCTTGCGGGGCAGGCAGTGGAACCACTGAGCTAAATCCCTGGCCCGATAAGGCATTCTTCAAGTCCATGGATAGTTTTAGTAGAAGCATTACATGTAGGGAAGACAAATCCATACCCAGACTGAGTGTCTATTCCGATAGAGACAAAGTGCTTCCCTTTCCATGATGAAAGCAGTCCAATATAATCAACCTGCCACAGGGTCGCAAGCTGATCATCCCTGGGAATGGTGCCATATCAAGGACTCAGTATTGGTCTCTGCTGTTGGCATATTAAGTATTCACCAGTGGCTGTAGCCATGTTGCTGAACTCATGCATAACCCTGCCACCATGGCTACTTTCTTCATGGGCCCCTTGGGCAATGACAGGGATTGCTGAAAAAAAAGTTGAGTGCAGAGTTGGGGGGGAAGAATGCAAAACCACCATGTATGCATGGGAGGGGATCCAGTCAGAATTCATATGCCTGGAGCTCACTGCAGAGTCCTGTGCAAGTCAATGTCAGGAAGCCAACAGGGCTGCATTGCAGATCTGCAGAGTTTGCTTTGAAAACTGGAGATAGACATTCAAAGGCGATGGGGAAGCCTGGGGCTCCTCCAAAGAAGCAAAAGTGAGACTTCCTTCTTCTTTCCCTTTTTATTCCATCCGGGCTACAAGCCTGTCAGCTGGTGCCACTACAGCCAGGGTGGGGCCTCCCTCTTCAGTAAGTCCATCGCCTGGACACATGAGGAATCATGCTAAACTAATCCACAAAGTGTCTCTTATTCAAGCTGACACTTAATCATACTTACTTTAGGAGCAAAACTCAGAATGAGGCCAATCTTGCTGGTCCTTTTCTCTTCCCCCTTTATAAAAGCATGTTAGCTTATCCTGTCTCAATTCTGTCTCTTCTCATTGCCTTTTTATGCAGGGTAAAGAATTTAGAAGAATAATCCTCCTCCAGTAAGACAGAATTGATAGTAGTTAAATTATTTCTGTTTTTAGGACTCACCTCCTCTCCAACTAAAGCAGAGCCAGTCACCCTGGAAAAGAGTACCTGCAAAGATATAGAAAGAAGTGATTGGGTCCAGATGGTAACATTTGGCAGTTGCCAACAGATTCTCATGGCCAGAAATTTAGGCCAAATCGATTCCATCACACCTTTGCTTGGAGATGGACTGAAAACAAAAATATGATCAACTCCCAAGGCCTTTATTATTTCTTTGATGTAGATTCTCACCCATCAGGGACATAGTAGTGGAATGCGGATCAAAACAATCGGTCTTTATTTTGTTTGTCTGTTCCCTCTGACACCACTTGCTGAAAAGAAAGGAGGTGAATGATTTCCAGCTTGGCCTCAGCACTCCTGAGAAGCTTGTAACTTCATGAGTCTAAAAAGAGTACAATCAACCCTAGTATGACTTTGTCCAGCAGTGTTCATAGGATCCCCTGCTCCCAAAGCAACGCTCTAAAAGCCATTTCTTCCAGGATAGCCAGCTCACCCAGCAGCCAAGAGTCAACCTTGATAAATACGATTTTAATAAGTGCTAGAAAAATCAGGAAATTGCAGGCTTTTGGGTTTTGTGATTTTTATCATACTGAGTTCCCTTACAGAGAGCTGAAGAGGAGCCAGTAATGTGTCATCCTTTCCATCAGAGTCCTGCAAAAAGTCAGTGTGGAAGAGACACTTTCCTGTCAGGTACTACTGTGTATCAGATGCATCCACTTCTCAGAAAAAAAGATGAAATTAATTTGAAAACAAAGAGAAGAGTCTGTAGCAACACTGGCAGAAGACAAGGTTTATAAACCAGCCCAAGGGTACTCCAAATCGACCATAAGGGAAACATATGACAGAGAAAAATGTGTGCAGGCAATTTGTTTGATTGTAATTTCAATGAAAAATTGAAACCATACTTGCATGGGATTAGGCTTCCCTCATTCACCAGAAGGAGGTCCCTGTTAACAAATAGGGACCATGTTAGCATCTCCCGTGCTTCTACTTCCAGGCTGCTTGCCCACAGTTGTACATTGGGAGCGTTGGATTCCATGACATGGAAGAAAACTCAGGCTGTCCATGGGTACTAGAGTTGGTTTCTGAGGCATTGAAGGCTAAAGCAGTTGCCATAGTGGCAAAAGTGAATACATGCCTTGCAGATATAATGTTCATCACAGGAATAAATAAATCCGAAGAGTTTTCCTTCCTGAGAGATAATAAGGTTCTCTCAATGATGTGCAAAAGAAGCCAGAGTTTTCATAAACCAGAGTAGCAGGGCTCAATCAAGGAAAGGCACTCTCATTTATTTTCCCCAAGAGCTACAAAGCCTGATTTTTGTCCTACACAAGAGAATGGTACAAGGAAAATGGTCATGTTCATGGTTTGCAAACGAACAAATGTTTGGTAAGGAAAAACAGTACACTAGAACCCAAGGGGTCTGCCACAGTATGTGTTTGCAAAGAATCCCAGAACTGTTTACAGCGTGTAAATATCCCAAGGAGTCAGTCAACACGGTGATAATTAATGTGTTTAAAGATTAATGAGCTCAAGACCAGTGTATGGAAAATACAGCTGACGATTCAGCAATGTGAGGGCTGGAAGCAGGGATTATTTTGTCTGTATTCTTATTTATCCCCTTTTAGCAGCCTGTCCTGTATTATGATCCCCATTTGCCTTTGCGCTGGCCTCTAACCATCCATGGAAATGCACGGATATTAACCGCCTGTCACAGGTGTTTCATAGAAAAGTCGATCCTTGGGACAGAGAAAGGACTCTCCATTCCAATGGAGTTATTTCACAGGATAAAGAATCGAATGATTTGAGAGTGTTTGCAAGAGACATATGCAGCTGGTAGGTAAGGAGAATTTATCTGAAGGTCAAGCCCTCATGAAAAGCCCTCAGCCAAAGGATCGTCTACAGGCTGTGATGAAATACACTTTCCCTATGTAGCTCCCACCATGTGGGAAAATATTTAATGTCACCCTTTCCTGTACTTTATGTACATCTCGAGAGAGCAGCAGCAAGGTCGACTTTTAAACACAAAGTATGTGATGAGTACTTAGCTAATGGTGTCAGATACAGTGGTATCTTGGTTCAGGAATTTAATTTTTTCCACAATTCTGGTTGCAAACTGAATTGGATGAGATCTGAATCAAATTTCCTCATAAGATCAATATTGAAGCTAACCATTGAATTTGATTCAGTTCTAGTCCAATTTGGTTTGTGACCAGAATCATGGAAAGAATTAAGTTCGTGAACTGAAGCACCACTGTAAAACACCTCTATATAAACTCTGCTTTTATACAGTTCAAAAGATAACGTGGGAACTCTGGACCCAAGAGGCTTTTTGACATGAAAATTGGCGATACAATATAAGCAAAAAAGAACTTAGGTGCTGCTTTAAGACTGTCTCCACCAGGGTCAGTCCAAGCTTGACTTATCCACATGCATTTATTCTGCCTTGAAGTGATCACTTTATTTCCAAAGAGACTAAATTATGCTAAGTGTGGACACTAAGAGGATTCAGCGATTCCCACTGATGTCTGTCTCCGTATAAAATGCCATCTGGCTCTGGTAGCAACAAGAAATAATTCATCATCTACTTCTGAATGTACAGAGATAAAAGTCATGGAAGGCACCAAAAATTCTATCCATTTCTGGCTACCTCACCTCATTTCATTTAAGAACTGTTCTGCAAGAAGAGGTGAGCTATTCTTCCGTGTCTTTCTTGCTCCCGGAAGGCACAACACAAGCCATGGTAGGAGTCAGCTGATGTCAGCAGTGGACTGAGAAAGAATTTCTTTCCTCTGTGAATAACTGTTGCAGCTGAGCAGGACGATGATGCTGTTGGGGTTATCAGACAAATGACAACTTGGTTACTTTAGATAGTTAAAGCCAAGAGAAAGGGGTTGTGTTTTAAGTTTTGCTGTCTTTCCAATCTACCAAAGGGCAGGCTGAAGAAATGGGAGTAACCAGAAGTGCAGAGTACCAGTTCTCAAAGTGTCTGTCCTGTGTCTGTGCCGCTGGCCTTCAGTCACCATATTCACAGGGCAGCAGCTTGAAATGCAACACTTGGGCCTCTCCAGACCCACTGACCTGTGATGGGGACAAGCACGCAGTGTTTTATCAAGCCATCCAGGTGATCCCGAGCTTGCTTTAAACTTTGAGAATCATTGGCATAGACTAAGGAGAATGCAGGGAGCAAGTAGTTGAGGGAAAAATGCCTGTCCAAGGGAGATTCGAAAAAATGATGATGACAAACGAAGATGCATAACGGTTGTAGGCAGTGGATTGACTAATACAACACTGTTTTTAAAATTATAATCCTTAAATAGTTAGCCAATTTGATCTATAAAGCTAGGGTCTTGCATTCAGTATTTTTTGAACTTCTACTTTAATACCGAGGAAAGTGTAAATTTTTAGAATTGAAAGGAAACATGATGTTTTATTTATTTGGAGACCTATCTATACAAGTTCTAAGCATTGGAAGCAAAATAAAGACCAAGAACCCAAAGAACAATTGGGGGTAAATTTAATAAAGATTTTTTTCTTAACAGATGCTAGAGTACAATAATCAAAATTCTTCTCCACATAAATAGTTTTGAATCATAACAAAGAATTTAAATTAGTTGAGTAATTGAAAAGGTTGACAAATCAGATGCATATCTTTATTAAATATCCTAAAATCATCTTTTAAAATATTCTGGATAGCTTAAAAGTAATCTATCCAGAAAGAATGACCAGCATCAAGAAATCAAATAATCTAGGGCCAGGGATTTAGCTCAGTGGTTCTGCTGCCTGCCTGAGAAGCGCAAGGTCCCGAGTTCGATCCCCGGAACCAAAAAAAAAAAAAAAAAAAATCAATTAATAACAAATTCTGGTAAGGCTATGGGGGGAAATGAAACTTCTACATTGTTGCTGGGAATGTAAATTAGTAAAACCACTACAAAAATCAATCTAGACTCCTCAAAAAACTAAAACTAGAAATTCCATTTGATCCTGCTGTTCCCCTTCTAGGTATCTTTCCAAGAGTTAAAGACATCATATTACAATGATCTATTCACACCCATGTTTATAGCAGCATGATTCATAATAACTGAATCTTTAAAGCAGCCTAGGTCTATCAACAGATGAATGGATAAAGAAAATGTAGCATTTATACACAGTGGAGTACTACTCTGCCATGAAAAGATAAATGAGTAATTTATAAGAAAATGGATGTACCTTGAGGCCATAATGGTAAATAAAATAAATCAGACACATGAGCTTAAATATTGCATGGATTCTGGTATGAAAACCCTGCATTATAAATAAATAGCAAAATAAAAGATACACAATAGAAAATAGGGAGACGGATCTCTCTCAAATGGGAGGTGGATCAAGAGATGAAGAGGGGGAGGGAAAAGAGAAGAGAAGGGATTAAGATGTGCTGTGTACGTGTACCAGCTCCACTCAAGGAGTGTAAACCTTATGTGTTGCAAACATGGGCGAATAATATGAAAATTAAACAGCAATCCAGTCAAATGGCAAAGAGTTACATTAAATTCAAGTTTATATACTAATCTCAGTCTGTAAATTCAGAAATACAATTTCTACAGGAATAATTACTTCTCAACCTTATATAGTTTGATAAATAGCCCTTTTCCTTCTGGAGTGAACCCAGAAAGCACAAGGTAGCTGCTAAGGTGTCAAGAGTAGGTATTTAAGACACACTAGAAAATATGTATTTAAATATTTTCAGTGCTTGAATTAGATGTCTTACCCTGTTTCTTCTTTGTTGTTTGTCTCAAAACAGTCTAAATCTTTCTGACACACATCTCTTCCTGATAATATTCATAAGGTCATACTTTTCTCAAGGTTATAAGCATAACTGGGATAATACACGGAGAAGTCTTGATAAAATTCATTTTGCATGCTGTACAAACAAAAGAGGTGGCTTTTAGAAACCTAGAATTGTTATATGCTTTAAAAGTGTTCTTTTAGAACCATTTAACAAAAGGATCTTTGAACTATAACACTGCCAAAATATTACAACATTCCCTGAGGAATCTTTAATTTTTTATCAGTAAATGTAAAAATTTCACCCTCCGTTTAACATAGTGACAAATTATTTCTTTGAACTGCCTTCATGAACTTTTTGTTTTTCTATATTAAAAGGTTCATTGAACTGAAATTGTCACTCATTAAAAGTTGCCAAAAAATGACCCTGGTAAGCATTATTTTGGCCTGTGCTAATACAGGGAGCCATTGTACAGGGAAATCCTTGGCCATCCATGTTCGCTTAGCAATTTATAATGGAAAATAGAGCCGGTCTGAGGGCTGTTTTGCAATCTTTCCATCCTTCCAACATGTCAGAGGGCCAGGACACTGCAGCCTCTGGGAAAAGGAGACACTTGGGGAGCTGTAAACAGAACAGCAGCCGCAACACTCAGATGACCTGGACTCGCAGCCAGATCATCACACACTGATAAGCCAAGCAAGAGCAGAGTTCTGAGGATGCAAAGACAGCTGAGAAAGGAGCTGAACTGATGAACTTTCGCATGTTTCTCAGTCAGAAAATGCTGAAATACCAGGAGGCCTAAGCGATTCACTGAAATTCTCCTAAACCGTTACCACCCTTTACTCCCCAAGGGCCTTGTTATCTGAGAAACGCAACATGCAGTCTCGGTCTTTCTCCCATCTACACTCACCCAACTTCTAGGAGCATCGCTGCCCCCACCTCACTTGGCTGGTGGCACTCACTATGTGATGAAATGTCCTCTGTTAGGAAGAGGTTCTGGTAGAAGGGAATTTTCCTCCAGTAACCTACCGATTCTGTGAAATCCTGGCTTAGCCTTCTATGCTGTTGAATTTTACAGGGAAGCACAATTTTTACTGTGGGAGAAAATCCAAACGAAGGAGACTTGGAAAATAGGACTTGCCGCACTCTGCAGGAACGACAGGGAACTTCCTTAAGTAGTTACGTATGGCTTGCGTCTGTGAATCTCTTGAGCACTCTGTATCTTTAGCATTTCGCTGCTTAGTGGATTTCCATTAGTTTTAATTATGTAAGAAAATCACCCTTCTAAAATGGCACTGTTCGAGTTGTGAGGCCTCCATCCTCCCCTGAAGTAAATAACTTTGCAGTTGTTTCCTATAATAGTGAACTTCTAAAGACAACATTAACCCTTTCACCCCATTCATTTCACACAAGAAATGTTACACTGTGAGTGTATTAGGCTAGATACTGGACATCTCGCCTTGGTTCTTCTGTGAATTACCACTGCTTATTTTGAAATAGTCACTTTACGTGTTGACATCCCTTTGACTATTCATTGGAAATTTTCAAAGACAAACGATTGCTATTTAAAATATCTATGTATTTATGTGCCAGAAGTGGAAACAACCCAGGATGGAGAGTGTTCGGCTAGCAGTTCTCCCACCAAAGTTTTGGGTGATCTAGTACAAGTCCCTCAAGCTCTGCGATCCTAGGTTCCCTCCGCGGCAAAGCAAAGAGTTGGAGTTAAAAACCAAAAAGATCTTTTTGGTTCTGCGTGAGCTCCTCTCTCATGATGGGGCTTGAAATCCCCGTCTCTAACAGCAACTACGCTCCTGACAATTTCTACTTGATATTTTTAGTTCGGCCTTATGATGGAGAGAAGGCAAGGACCCCTTGGAGTGAAAGCCATGACCACCAATTCAGAAAGTATTTTCATCACAAACTACTTCTTCCATGTTCGGCGTTAACTCGGTTTCTTACCTGAAAGTTCACCATTCTGTGGCCTCACTGTCAGCTGCACACAGCCTGGCTGGACCTCTGCTGGCTGTAGCTGCCGGCAGAGAAGCCAGTTAGAAAACATTTGCATCCTGCACATTGACTCTGGGGCTTTGCGATCCAGAGGGAGGTATCACATATTATGTGGATCAAGCCCGAAAGCCCTTCCCAGCGTCGTCAGGTTTCCACCGTGACTGTGATGCCATAAACTGAGTAGTAGCTGCCCTGGTGCTGTGGACCTCAGTGCAGAGGTTTAGAAAGCTCAGCGTGTCCCAGGGGAGCAGACTTTGGGGGGCCCCCAAGCCTAGGGCTCAAGGCCACCCCACCTCCACCCGGCTCCCCACAGCTGCCAGAGACAGCCTCGTCTGCGCTGAGCCTTCCCTGACATCTATGTGAGTCAGCTGCTCTTGGATTTGTGGGGCCAGAGGGAAACTGAGAAGAGGACAGAAGGTGAGCGAGAGGGAAGTGGGGGTTGTCATGTCCTGCGTCCCCCTGGGGGGTTGTCATCTCGGTGAGTCTGAAGAGTTCTTGCAGTACATTGAACAGACTCACTGTACTTTTCAGGGTAAGAGAAATGGTCCTCAGCGTGCCGGAAAGCAGGGCCTGCCGTTGCTGAAATAAGGCCGGTCACGGGTAAGTCCCTGGAGAGCCAGTTCATTCGCCTCCTCCCCCCAGCTCCCTTCCCAGCCCAGCATTCCAGGGCCGTTTCCCATCCCTCATCCCCTCTCCAAGCCTCCACTCCCCTTTCCTTTGTGTCTGTCTCTGTATCTGTGTCTCCCTCAGGGCTCCAAGTGTGCATTTACATGCGTGTGTGTCTCTCTCTCTTTCAGTGTCTCTCATTTCATTATTGTATGCGTTACTTTCTGTGCTTCCCTTTCTCCCTCCCTGCCTCTTCCCCAACTATGCCTGATCTAGTAGAAAACAAAATAAACATAGTGTTCCCCCAAACACACTAAACACTCCTAATGTTACCAATTCTGCTCTCAAAACTTGGTATCAGTCCACTGAATATTGATACATTGAATCAGTACATTGTCCACTGAAAGGAACATTAGACAGAACACTTGCTGCAACATGACTCCCTTAAAGAGACACAGGGAAAATGTGGAAATTCTCCTTTCACACTTGGGAAGGTACAGTCGGGAGGGCTCAGATGACAGCCACCAGCACTCCCAATGAGCTCAGAACCTTTCCATGACACTCAGACCTGGAGCGATGGCATCTGTCCCCGATGCAGCCTAAGTTCCTCTGACCTTCGACCTTTGCTGTCTCGGGGCTGCAGCACTTTGACTCCTGAACCTCCAGCTTTTACTAAGAAAGTAAAATCGATTTGGGGAAGTGGCACAGACTTTGAAATCAAAAGCCAGATGTAGAGTCCTTGCTCTGCTGCTTACCATGTGCCTGTGAAGTCGTCCTGGTTTTTGTCCTGTCTGCTTTTCTACATGTGACACAAGGACACAGATCACCTGCCTTATGCGATTCTTCAGGTTGTTGAGGCAGCAAAAGGAAATTGTGAGCAGCATTGGAGTTTCTGATTCTAATTTTTGCTTCCTGTGGTTTGGCTTTTTTTATTGTCAATTCAGAGGTGCAGTTGTTCTCCATGGGGACAATTTTATCCCCCAGGGAACATTTTGGCAATGTCGGAGTGTAATTTTGGTTGCCACAACCGGAGGAGTGTTCCTGGAACCCACAGAGTAGAACCCGAGGGTGCTGCCAGACAGGCTACAGGGTCCAGGAAGTCCACCATGGCCAAATGCTATTTGGCCCAAAATATGTAAACAGTGCATTTTTGAGAAGCCCTGGCTTAGAATGAGAAACTTTTGAAGTCTTGTTAATTCTATTATTGTGTCATCATTATATTCTTGTTATTTTACTGTTTGTAATATGTCCCTTTTCTAAGTAACTTTTACGTATTTTGTATCTTTTTTTTTTTTTTTTTGTACCAGGGATTGAACTTGGGTCCTTCCTCTTGCGAGGCAGGTGGTGCAGCCACTGAGCTAAATCCCCAGCCCCGTATTTTGTATCTTGAGCATATCTCTGAGGGTGCTTTGTGGCTTAACTAAGGGAAGCTGGTCATCTCTAACCTGATTTCTACGCTAATAATCATTCCTCTAATAAACAATGGTGCCTCCTGCGCTGGACCTCCGAGCTGACACCTGGGGGAGGAGCCACTTCCACCAGGCTGGGAACCTTTCAGAAGAGGGAATAGAGTGTGGCAGGGTCCTGAGGTCAAAACAGCCAAAGCCGCTTCAGTAGTCAAGATTTTGAAATACCTTTGTCTTTTTATCTTGAATGATCCAGATTATTTATAGAAACTATTTGCCAGCTGCATATGGCTACCTTTTTTCTTTATTCAAAACTTTCAAAGTGATATGCTCTTCTTCATTGTAGTTTTTCTTGGAAAATATAAAATCAGGGAAAGTGTCTTAATGAAGTTGATATAATCATGAATTTTAAAAACTCAAAATAAGGGGAGTTAGAGACAATAAAGTTGGCTACCAGGAGGACATGACAAAGCCCCTGGTGTTATAGTTGAGAAACACAGAAATTAAGGAATGGGCAGGGACATCACTCGTTAGTTATCAGGAGGGCCAGGACTTAAGCTGTCACCCTTTCCTCTTTGTCCCCCTTGTCCTTATTTGAGATGCAACCCTCAAACATTACAATCATGAGATGCCACCATGTTTTTCCATAAAATGTCCTGTAGGTCCAAAACCTGAGGTAGACATTGTTACATATTGACTGCCAGTCTGATCCCTACAGAATTTCTGCATTATTTTTATTCAGATACTACTAAAAAAATGAAATTAACCAAGCAAGTGACTCCTCTAGAATGAAAGTTTTAAGCATGCCCCATTTAATCAACATTGGATTTTACCTTTTAATAGTTGCATAACATAGAGAAGAGAATGCACCTTTTAAAAGTTCTTATGTGTGGTACCACATTTAATTTAGACTTTCAGATCCACTTTCACTTTGGCTTGTTTTATGCACATGCTTGGTAGGAGGATGCGAGCAAGGGGAGCTAGGGACCGAGGTATTGTTTGTATAAACCACATCAATAGATTGTCCTCTGACTTTTGGTCCAGTTTGACCGATTGAGCTGCACTATTTGGAGGGAGGAAGTTTAGGAAATGTATTAGCTTCCCTGGCTCCATGAAGAGTCTTCATGAAGTAGCTGCATCTCTTGCTGAAAATCTCCCATAAGGCTTCTAACTCCACAGACTGAGCTCACTCTTGCTCTCCTCCCCACCTCCCCTCTACTCTCCCCCCCTTCCCTTGCTGCACCCTCCCTCCCCCTTCCCCTTCCCCCTGTCCCCGCCCCCCCCCAGTCCCACTCTCTACTCTAGGTTCCAATAACCACTACTTTTCCCCACTTTACCTACACATGACGATAAAGGTCTATTTACATACTAACTTTAAATTGCCACACCATCCATTTGTTTCATTATACTCGGGCCACACCTTTACAATAGTCTTAAATATTACAAATGTGCTTAAATATTCCTAAGTTAAACCTGCCCCCTGTTATTTATGTGATCCCAACATGCCATCATTCCCAATAGTGAATATGCATGACATGCTGTCCATCAATAACAATTTCCCATGAGTTCTTAGCAGGAACAGGCCCCTGTAAAAGATAGGTTAATGGGAATAAAACAGTAGTTTAGTTTATTAGCATGTATAGTTCACATATATATGGGAACACCAAGGAGTAAGTAATTCTCAAAGAAATAACTTTGAATTCTAGCTTATATGGCATTTTCAGCAAAGGACAAAGAATTGTAGAGAATTGGCAGGACAAATGGAAAGGAGTTTCACTCTCTAAGTATGGCAAATGGTGATACATGGCTAATAAAGGTTAATGAGGAGAGTTTGTTAATGGAGATGCTTTTGCTGCTGTATTGATCAGCTTTCCTGTTGCTGGCACAAAATACCTCCAAGGTTTCAGAGGTTTGATTGATTGCCAGCTGCTCTGCTGTGGGAATGTTGTGGTGGAAAGTTGTCACCGAGCAAAGCTAAGAAAACTTCCTGGTGGATAGGAAGGGAGCAGAGCAGGGAAACAACTCCCAAAAGGACAAAGAGGAAGGAGTTGGGGACTGGATGTGTACCCCAGATCACCCCTCCCTGACTCCCTGACACACCTGGAAGTGTGCTTTACCAATTCCTGGGGCAGCTCTCCAGCCATCACGTTGACAGTTAAGCATGACTGCCACATCCTAACCCTTATCAATGTGTCTCCCAAACACATTTCTTCAAACCACACTTAATTTCCGAATAAAAATAACAAGTTAATAATTCCATCTAATGTGATACTATTTTGTGTACAACTGAAAATACAACAAAAAAAATTGCAATAATCCCTTCCCCAAACTCTCAAAAGTTCACAGAGTAAACATTCCCATTCCCTGGGATAGCGGTAGGGAAGAATAGGACCAAAGTGATACTGAAACCCAGCAGGGCAAATATGAAGTCCTGTAGCCCCACACCTGGCACCCAGGGCACACGGTGGTGAGGTATGAGCCCCACAGCTTTGGGCAGCCCCTTTCATGTTCCTTGCTGGCTGCAGCTCACATGCTTCTCCCTTCCCATATCCTGTGACCTCCCATTTCCTGTGACCTCCAACATCCTGGAGTCTGTACTGCACCTCTGACTGACTTCATCCCTACAGCTTCATGCACCCACTTCAGGGCCACACTGGCGAGTTTCCCAAACACTCCTTTGGAATCTGGTTAGAAGACTCCATGACTTCATAACTCTGGCATTCCATGTGACTGAATAACTTGCATCACGTGGACATTGCCCAGTTTGACTGCCAGTTCAAGCAGTATCCAGGCTCCCTTGAACCACAGCTGCACTGGCTTCTCTGTGTCTGAACAACTGTGCATGGTGAAATGAGTCCTGGGGGAACCAATTCCCCTGATGGCCCAAGGGCTCTCTTCTCAAATAAAAGATTTACATTTTTGCATCATTTAAACTGCAATGGATCTTGCCAATTCCTGAGATGCTCTCAAGGCTTCTTTCTTCTTGTCCCAGTTCAGAGTACTTATTTTCTTTTTAACGGTGCTAATACAATCCTTTCCACACCGTTTTTAGCCCCAAATTTGCATGCACTTCTTTTCTGAACAAAGTTTAAGTTTTTCAAATCTTTCTTCTCTGATTTTTTGCTCCAGATTTTTACTATTCATCTAGCCAGTAGTAACCAGTGCAACCCAGATGACAGCCTGAACATTGGGTTGCCTTGAATTTTCCTCTGCCAGATCAATTAATCCATAGTCTTTAAACTCAGCTTCCTGAAAAATCTGAGAACATGGGCAAGATATGGACAATATTTTTTGTGAGAGTATAACATGCATGGCCTCTAGCCTAATACCCAATAAAATCCTCCTGAGCCTGTTCTTTACTGTCTATATTCCTGAGCTCTAATAAGAATCACCCATCAAGCTCTGCTTACAACCTTTTAGGCTATCTCTAGCCTGATTCTCCAGACTCTTCCCAGAAATCAGGTCCATGTGATCAGGAATAGTCACAGCAATGACCTTACTTCTCTGGTGCCAGTTTTCTGTATTAGCTTTCCAAGTCAGGTTTCCCATCTGTTCTAGTTACTTACTTGTTACTGGGACAAAATACTTAAAGGAGGAAAAGCTTATTTCAGCTTACAGATTGTAGATGTTTCAGTCCATAATCTACTAGAAGCAAGGCAGAGCAGCATGGCAGAGGGGCATCACAGAGGAGAAACAGTCCATGGCAGAGCAACAAGTAGGCAGAAAGCAGCAAAGCAGCCAAAGTGAGTCTTACAGATTTTTACAAGCTGATTGGATGGTATCACCTACACCCAGGGTGAGCCTTCCATTATCCACACCCAGAACTCTGCTAAATCAATCAGTGGAGTAATTTAGTTATCACACATTCTAATCCATATTCACACACCGTAGATTCTGAAAAGTCTCACCTATCAGCATGTGAAGCTTTGGGGGACATCAAGATATAAACCATAACACCATTGTAGATACAAAATATCTGATAGGTGTAACTTAAAGGAAGAGAGGTTTAATTTGGTTCTTTGTTTCAGAGGTTTCAGTCCAGGGTCAGCTGGCTTCTCAGCAGGATCATCATGGCAGAAAGGTGTGGAGGAGGAAGCTGCTCAGTTCATGGGTGCCAGGAAGTAAACATGGCAGGGAAGCAATGCCAGAGAGAAAGGAGCCAGGAAGCAGAACAGTCGGGTCTTGGATTTTTTTTTTTTGTAGCAGAGATCGAACTCAGGACCTTGCTCTTGTGAGGCAGGTGCAGTGCCACTGAGCTAAATCCTCGGCCCTGGGTCTTGGATTTTTATCTGTCCAGCCACTCAGTGTATTTTCATTGGAGAATTTGATCCATCACATTCAGTGTCATTATTGACAGGTAATTTCTGCAATTGTGTTAAGTGTTTTCTGTTTTGTTGGCCTTTTGTCCCTTTCTCCTGCTCTTTTCCTTTGTGATTAAGTGACTTTCCCATTGTTGTGTGTTTTGGTTTCTTGTATTTGTGTGTGTGTGTGTGTGTGTGTGTGTGTGTGTATTCATTATAGGTTTCTATTTTGTAGTTACCATTAATCTTACCCTCTTTTTTTCCTGGACTCCAATCCCCAACTTCTTTTTTTATTTTATTTTATTTTACTTTATTGGTACATTGTAGGTATACAATATAATGACTTTCATCATTGGAAATTTGCACCTTTACATAACCGGTCCCCAACTTCTAGCACACCTCCCTAGCTCCTGGGTTGAATGGCCCCTTCATGGGACTTGCCTCTAGCATAGGTATGCTCCGCCAGGGTGATTTTGCTCCTCACACAAGGGGCATTTGCCAGTGAGGAGGCATGTTTAAATCAAAAGCTGATACTGGCATCTACTGGGTAGAAATGCAGAATGATATAGCCTGACACAACAATGAATTATCCAACTCAAAATACCCTCAGTGCTATAGAAAGTAAAGCATGCTCCAGCACATTTCTGAATGTATTCACTTCCATCTTGTCTACTGAAAGGGGAGACATGTTTGGAGGAGTACTGGTAAGAAATAATTTACGAAGCATCATGAAAATCTGTGATCCATTTTGTTCTGTTTCAAAGTCATGAAGTTCTTTAAGAATCACTCTGAGTATTCTAGCAAAAGTAAAATTGTGTTGCCTATTAGACAATGATACATGTCTCTCTTGTGCAAAATTCCATTTTCAGGTCAATACACATTTGTATCCTTCAATCTCGAACTAAATTTGCAGATCTTGGCACAACACAGATTCTTTCCTGATGCCTTTTCTGTTTGTGATATCTGATTGATTCTATTAGGTTCAGACATGTGTTTCAGATCTTGTATTCTGTCTCTTCTTTTTCCTGTCCCTAGTCTCTTTACTCCTCCCCAGTACTAGTTCTACTAACATTTGCAAACTTGTCTACTTTTAAAAAGACTAATCTGCCAAAATTCGAAAGCATTTTAATGAAACCATAGCTAACACAAAACATGACAATGACTCTTTTTTTCCTCCAATTACCCCATAGGCTGATACTGAGTCTAAACAAACTTACTTCAACTAAACTCAGATATTTAAGTTAACATATCCTTTTTCCAGTTGTTGTTGTAAACTACGCTGTCATGAGATTATTCTGTTCTTCCAAGTCAGAAATACCTGCTGTGCAAAATATTATTTCACTAAAGATTTCTTCATAAATCTGAATTTCCTTTTTTGCCTCTTTATAACCATTTTTGTTTGACTTTCCTAAAAGAAAAAAGCTAAAACTGGTCATTATCCATGATCACAGGAGCTCTATCTTAGATGGAAGAAGACTCTGGTTTGGAAGTGTGCTGGATGAGGTGGGAGAAAGTAAAAATGTTGCTTTGTCATTAGTTCGGTGTATAATTTTGGAAAATCTGATTTTTTTCCCTGTGGAATGATTTATCTTCACACATTCAAAACAGAAGTGATACAAGTGCCAAAAAGTTATTTAGCCCACCATTTATTACAGCTGGACTATGCCCATACCTTCTACGTGGGTCGGTATAGTTCACTTTCATCTCAGATGTTAAGCCTAAGGCATGAAATGACAATGTTGAATTGGGATAAAGTGTCTCACCTCCCCCTTGTGGGTCAGAGCACAGGAAGTCGGAAGTAAAAATGGCATAGGATTAGATTGTACAAAAGGGGAATATTCCACCTCACTTTACCATAAAGTTTGAAATGTCACTGTTAAAGCTGTCTGATTAACTTCAAATGTCTCAGCTCTTTGACAAGACTATTTCCCTTTCTGTCACCTCATCGCATTGTCAAATGCCAAAATAAGTTTTCCAGGGAACAGCAATGGGAAATCTGTTTCTTTTCGGGGGAAAAAATTAAATGGTCTGGGTGAGGACTTGAGTGAGACATTTTTCAAATAAATATGACAAACTTGAAAGCTAAAATGCCACCTTCACTATTAATGATACTGTTTTATAATCATTGGAGTGGCTGCACTACTGCGGGAAAGACAGGAGAGCTTCAAGTATGTAGACGTCATCTTGGTGTTGAAACAGTAACATCATTTAAAAATGTGGCTCAGACATATCAGAATAACAACAAAATAGCACAGCGAATTCTGCTCACTATGTAAGTTTAAATAACAGATTTTTGGACTACAAATTACGCATTAATGACTATATTTCATCAAATCAAAGACAAACCATTATTTTAAGTACAATTTAAGAAAGGAAAGAAAATTACCCTCAATTAATTGTTAAGACCATTATTTTTAAGTACAGATGAAAAAAGAAAAATTGATGCTAAAGGAATTAAAACATACTGCTTTCTAACCACATTTAATGTGAAGCTTTTTTATTTTATTTTGTTAAGATATGAAGAAGTTATTTTAAAATAAAGGAAACATAGCTGGTCATTTTCTTTTGAGTTTTACTGCATAAAACTGTGTTGAGAAACCTTTTTCAACTCATCTCCATTCCTTCTTATGAGATATGGGATATTTTGAACCTTTAAATAAAAGAAGAAATTAATTGATGTTCTTCAAAATAGAAGACACACATCTTGGCTCAACCCGGAATTCAATGTGGTTTTATATTCAGGCTGGTATTGAGGAGCTTTTGCTCCTGTTAGTTTAGCAGGTCATTTTGAGAAACTATATTTGGTTGAGTGCTTGTTAGTTAACATATTGCTTGGTGTTGCTCTATCTGCCCAATTGTTGACATCTTAATTGCTAAGATATATCATATAAACTTAGTCAAAAGGAAAAGATAGTATTAGAAAGCAGCTAAGTATATTTTATCTAGCTGATGTTTTATTTGACTACTCACAGAGGTGAATTATTATGAATACTGATAAAAAACAAGGCATTCAAAATGGCCAATTATAAACTGCCACAACTACCTGTAGCCCTAAGAACTGACTCCACTGTGATCTTTGGAAGTTTTCCACACATTTTTCTCCAAACGCCACTACTACCAAGCTGCTGCTGTCAAGATTATCTTACTTAAGGTAGGTTCTGCCTTAGCCAACGATATTACAGGGGGGTTAACAAAAATAAACCCTATTTCTTGCTCATGGAGCAATCTAGAGCAGGAGTGCCTGGCCTGTATCTCTTCTGGATCTTCCCCCTCCAGAGACTCACAAGCCAAGACCTTTCCAGCCCTCAGCAGGTCCTCAGCACCCTGTTCACTCATCTGGAAGGTGCGGAAATGGAACGGAGAATTGCAGGTGAGAGTATTCCACTAGGTAAACTGAGTAACATGGCCATATCTAGCTGTAAGAAAAACTGGGGGGAAGTGATATATACTTGTGTGTCAGAGAGAAACACAGGAAATGAAGTTATTTCTACCATAACTGTAATGCTTCCAGGTGGCCAAATGTGCTTGTGCTGCTTGCATCCCAGAAGAATTCAAAACAGTTGGCCAATTAAAAAAAAAACAAAACAGTTGGCCAAATAAATTAACACACCCAGTCCCTGGCTTCTGTGATTCCACAGCCCGCCAGTTCCCTCCTACCTCAATGCTCACACCCTCTCGGGCTCCTTTTCTGAATTCTCCTCCTCAATCTGATCAACAGCCACATGTGCTGTAACCCACAACTCAGTCATATGCCTTCTTGTTGTCTTTTCTCATGCCCTCCCTATAGGGCTTCACTCAGTCTTTGAGCCCCAAATACAATTTATAAGCAAATGACTCCCTAAATTATATTTCTAAACCTGACCTCTCCATTATTCTCCAGACTCAATACATATCCACCTAACTACGTTACACAATTATTTTAAAAGTTATAGAAAAAGAAATTCCAATTAAAATGACATGAGATACCATATCACCCCAGTTAGAATAACTGCTTTCAAAATAATAAATGTTCTCAAGGATGTGATGTAAAAGGAATCCTTCTACACTGTTGGTGGAAATATAAATCAATACAGCGACTCTGGAGAACAAAATAGAGGGCTAAAAAAAAATAAAAATAGACATACCAAATGATCCAGCTATACCACTTTTGGGTGGCTGTGTGGCCTTCTCCAGGAACAGTGCTGTACTGAGCACTGAGTCTCAGCCCCTGTTGCTGACAAGTTAGACCTGAAGAGACAGCCATTACTAGGTCAATCTTCATGGAGTCCCAGCTGTGGAAGCCACATGGATCTTCATCAGTCTCCGCCTCCATGGCAGCTCTCCTCATGTGTCCATCATCCAAGTGCTGTGGTGTGCGATGGCAAAGGGTGACAGAGCCATTTATCTGCTGGTAGTTTAGCATTTCTCTGTGTAAATGATTCCCACTGGGCAATAGTTTATGACAGAAAAACATCTCCAGACTTTTTGCCCTTCAATCAATTTCTCTCCAGGTTCTGGGCCAGCTGGCCAGGCCATCCGCCAAGGCCTTCTGGGTGTTTCCCTTAGAAATAGCACTTGTCTTGCTCAGAGGTAGAGTGCTTACCTAGGTCACCTCCCTTCCACACAAAGTGGACAACCTGGTTGACCATTCAGAGTTACACATATGAGGAAGACTTTTCTGTCTCCATTGCCTTGCAAGACTTCTCACTGAAAGGGGCTGGAACACAGCCACTATTTATTTTCAGTTGAGCCATTCTCTAACAAACCTCATCTTTTCCTCCTCCCTCAGTCAATCATAGAGGAGCATGGATCTGATCGGGTTAAGGGCTTTGGAGCAACTATCATGGGTCCCATGGGGGTCTGGGCTAGCTATGCATGTAGCATGCCTGTGACCTCTGGTCCGATTTGGTCTTGACCCCAGAGGTGCCATTTTCATCTATGGACTGCTGCTGACCTTATCCAACTTTACGATTTCATGTCTGAAACCATCCAGCTCTTACTAGACAGTTTTGGACACAAGGTCACTTGGTTGCTCATCGTCAAGCTTTCTGTCTCTACTCGGGCTGAGTAAGATGGCAGGAGCTGTTTCTCAAAAGACATGCAATTCTCTTTTACCAACGGCTTGGTTTTGCTGTGGAATCCCAGGCTCAGGAATGATTGTTCTCAACTCAGGCTTGCCATAGACTCCATGCGGCCTCATTTCACTCCCAACATCATGGAACCAGTGGAGTCACCTAAACCAAGCAATAGGGCAGCCTGGATCACAGCCTGAACCACTATAGATTCTACGATTCCCCAAGCCCCACAAAAAGCTGGCAGCCTTGTATGTTGTATGCCATCTAATACATGGCTCAAACAAAATTTCTCTGGTGAAATGTGCTGCTTCTAGAGTGGGAGACCCACTGGACACTTTACTCTCCTCTTCTGGTAAGAGGTGGAAGACGTAGCGATTTGTCTTTTACTTTGGAGAGGATATTGGTCTACCTGATGCCTAAAATTGTCACTGAAGTGGTAGGTTCTTATCGCTTAAACCTACCCTTTGGAATACGTGTATCTTTTTGTTTCCTTTAATTTGCCCTCAAAGTTCCCTGATACAGTGATATTGAAGTGCTCAACCTTTGGAGGCCTAGGAAGAGATGATTAGATGATGGGGCCATGAACTTTGGAAAGAACTAAGGACTCTTTCTTGGGCATGGGTTAGTTCACAAGTGACTGGATTAGTTCTCATGAAAAGGGGTTGCTACAAAATGAGAGTACCTACCCCATTGCTTGGCCCCTTCTGCATGCAGGGGAATGCTCTTTTTGTGTCTCCATCTTGTGTCACAGCCAGGGAGCACTCACCAGGACACCAGTGTTGTTGTATTTGGAACTTCAAGCCACCAGATCATGAGTCAAATAAACCTCTTCACTTTATAAAGTTCCCAGCCCCTGGAATTTTATTATAGCAACATAAAACAGACTAAGACACTTCCCAAAGCTTGTAACATACTATCTACCTCTTACTCATCCTATCAAATCATCATGATATCCTCTATGTAATAAATTAAGGTGATGTTCTAGGAGATATCAGTGAGATCCAGATCTCTTTGGAATATTCTTTATACATATAGGGTAGGAGGAGGAGGAGAAGAAGAAGGAGAAGGAAGAGGAAGGAAATGGAGGGAAAGAGAGTTTAAGAAATTGGCACACAAGATTTTAGGGGATGGAAAGTCTAAACTCTGCAAAGCAGGCTGATAGACTAGAGGTTCAGTAAAGTTCATGTTGCAACCTTGAGTCCAAAGCCATTTGGAGGCTGAAAATAATCATGGTAACTAGTGACACATTTCCAAATGAGCCTAGAGAAACGAATCTAAGATAGATAATTAGGTCTTTTCATTGATTACACACACCAATTTATTCCCCATTAATTTTTTGCTAGAATTATCAAGTCACCAAATGGAGAAATTTCATTGTATTTTTCCCTCCCTCTGGATAATCACTGCCTGCTAACATTGGAATCCTCGAAGTTATCATACCCATTGAATGACTAGCTTCCTGATCCCATTTGGCCTTTTAAATTCCAAGACCTGGACTTTCCGCAATGACTTCCAGATTTCTAAAAGGTCTCAAAATGAATATGACTCCATTTGTTTTCTTTCTTAATCTAATAATACTTGGTTGAGTTGCCTGATTTACTGGTACAACATTGATTATTTTACTGTATCATAGATAAAAAGAGTATTTATAGACTACCATTAAAGTTCCTAAATTAGTTAAGCTGAAAGTATGTGGTGAGGTAAAAGTAGAACACTTCAAACATTCCAGCTATTTCCACAGTTTATTTTCATTATATAATTTGTTAGATTATGTAAGCAAGATGGTTTTTATCTAGACAAGGTCATTACAAATTTTAAGCATTCATTTAAAATAATTCACCATGCCTAGATTACTTATACTTCAAGAAAGCCTAGATTAGTTATATCCACCATACAAACATAATTCAAAAGAAAATCCAATGTATAATTCATCAATTCACATGAAAAGCACAATTGGTAAATTAGTTATTTCTGGGAAATAATTAGTTTGACTTTAAAAGTTGTATTTGTTGATGTTAGCTTGTTGACATTGCAACGGTATATGACATCTTCTCAAATTTTAATTTATTCTTTAATATTCATTGCTTATACAGTTCCAAGAACTTTTTAAAATAACTTTTCAAGGTTATACCCATCTTCTGAAAAAAACAACAACAACAAGATTTCTTTTTCATGGTCTCAAAAGCCTCAACAATTCCTCTTGTACAGTGTTTAGTACATGTTCACCATGAAATAGCTGGTTATTGTTGATGTATGCATATGTAAATAAGTACATCAGTGAATGATTTCATTAAGTATTAAATTTGGCTCTTAACTTCTTGCTAGTCAGAATAACAAGAAAGCATAGTAGCCTATGAGATTTCTAGAGCCTGACAGAAGAAAGACTATCAGGTGAGATCTCTTTCCTAGTTCTCACCTGACACACACTGTTTGTACTGCACACTATTCTGGCAACTAACTGATGAGCTCTTTTTTCTTTTTTTCTTTTTTTTTTGGTACTGGGGTACTGGGGATCGAACTCCGGTCCTTGCGCTTAGGCAGCAGGCAGCAAAACCACTGAGCTAAATCCCTGGCCCTAATTGATGAGCTCTTGAAAGTAAACTGGCACAAGCATTTTTTTTTTCTCTTACTAGGGATTCAACCCAGGGCTTCACACATGCTAGGCAAGCAAATGCTCTACCACTGACCCACATTCCCAGTCCTTTTGTCTTGTTTTGTTTCATTTTTGAGACAGAGTCTCTGGAAGTTGCCCAAGCTGGCATTGAAATTCTGATGTTTCTGCCTCAGCCCTCCCAGACAGCTGGAATTACTGGTTGCGGGCATTTCCTTGATGTTAAGTTAAGGTCTGTCTCGTTTGCCTCAGGTCTTTGTTGTTTTCTTCCCTTGCTCCCTTTTTTTTTCTTTCTTTTCTAAACAACTTCATTTGCTACACTGCTGATATGTGACTCTGGTGTAGTATATGAAATTTGGATCTATCTCAAAACTTTTTTAGGTTTTTCATAATGAATATGTATTTCTTTTATTAGTTGAAAAAGTAAACATTAATATAACTGCTCTATAGATGCAGAAATCTAGTTTATAAATATAGTTTTTGTATTAATCATTTAATATTTTGAGGGCTCTCGAAAGTTAAACCAGCTATATACAGTTAACTGCATATGGATTTTAATGTTTTTAACAGTGTTTTTGGAGATTTGGGTGGTTGTATAACTTACAACACCATTATATTTTATATCTGTTGTATTATTGAGTATCTGTCTATGAGATTCTTGTATTGATAAACGATGCTAAGATAATATTTTGAAGATTGTAAACTCTCAAATGAATCAACAACAAATGGAGATGAATCCTTTATCTTTCTATTTAAAATGTTTGGTATAGAAGTAAAATCCATTGTTAAAGGTAGTCTGTGGCTTGTCTCAAATTACATACTTCAATCTAGAAGTAAAGTCAATGAATTAGAATCTACTAGAGTCCACATAGAATAAGTTGTTATGATCCCCCAAGTAAAAGGCATGTGGGCAGATAGGGTTACACAAGGAATTCTTTAAAGGGGTCAGAGTGGATTTTTATATACCATTACTGAAGCTACACATCAGTAGGTTACTTTCCACAATGTTATCCCACTTTGCTATTTATGATACCCCCATTCCTAGGGTGCTAGACTGGGATGTGGTCAGGGAGCAAGAGAAGTTGTGGTCTTTCCTTGTTGGCTTCTTCCTAGTCTTGGAAGCATGTCCCTACACCTTCTGCTCTCCGCTGCTTTGAGAACTTTTAATCAGCCCATTTTGGGTACCTTTCAGTTTATGTAGTTATGATGAACTCTCCACTAATAAAGGCATCAAACTGAGACACTGAAGACAGGTTGTATTGATTAGGGTGCTCAAGAGCAACAGAATATATGGAGAGAGAGGGAGAGAGAGAGAGAGGGGGGGGGGTCAGAGAACTAATTGAGAAGGAAAAGTAGATACTACAGCTCTCTGCACTCTATCATTCATATAGAAAAGTGGCCTCATGTCACATCTAAGCCACTTCAAGGATACTGATTTTTATATTTGGATGACCTGTGGAATCACTGAACAATTTTAAGTAGAGAAGTAACAAAATCTGACATATATCTGAAAAGGATCACTGTGCTTAGAAGAGACATGGCAGGGAGCAAGGGAGGAAACAGCAAAATTGAGCGTTTCTCAGCTAATCTAGGAGATAGATGTTGGTAATTCAGACCAAGGTTGTAGTGATAGAGTGATAATAAATCATCAGACCCTGGATATAGGCAGAAGGCAGAAACAACAGAGTCACCTGAGTGATTGATGGTTGTGTGCCAAATGACTAGGGGTAAGGCTGGAACCACTTGATGGAGGAATAGCTGAGGTCAGCAATGAGCATGTTAACCTTGAAAATATCTTTTGTATAGCTAAATGTCAAGGATTGGGTTTTATGTGTGAATCTGTAGTTCCAAAGAGAAGTAGGGATTAGAAAATTACATTTGAAAGTCACTGGCATATAGATGTCTTTCTCATGCTGAAGCTGGAGCAGACTACCAACAAAGAGCTGGGGAAGAAAAGGAGGTACAGGATTAGCCCAAGCCACTCCAGCATTAAGAAACCAGGAGAAGAGGGGTCGGGGATTTAGTTCAGTGGCTCCATGCATGCCTGGCCAGTGCAAGGTCCTGAGTTCGATCCTTGATATGAAGGGAAAAAAAAAACAAGAAATCAGGAGAAGAAAATATCCCACCAATGAGCTTGAACTGAAGAGATACGTGATGCACAAGGAACGCCAAGAGTGACATTTTGAATTTAAAGTAAGTACACCACAGAAGAGAGTTGCTCAATTAAGTCAAAAGCTTCTGAAACATTCAAAAAGAGGCCATGAACTGACTATGGAACTTCATATCTTGGAGACTGAATAGAATTCTTTAGAAAAATACAATAAAGAGAATATGTGTGTGTTTCAAACAAATAGGATGTGTGGTTAATTGAAAATTAAGTGATTCACACCAACAACTATATATCTTAGATAGATTTTAATATCCATATAGTGCTTACATTCATGTGTACTTTTCCAGTAATAAAAGAAACACAAATTAATTGTAAGAAACCTAAAAAGCTCTGAGATGGCTATCTACAGTAGATTTCCTGAACTATACCAGTCACACATCAGGAGCACAACCAGAGGATTATTTTGAGAGAAAATAAGGAGGAGGAATAAGAGAGAAAAGGTGAGGAAGGGGAAGGGCAGATGGAAGAGAGGAGAAGGGAGAGGAAGGGAAGCGAGAGAGGAAGAAAGAAAAGAATGACCTGAAACATAAAACTGAGTAAAAGCCAAAGCTAACACCAATCCACTTTCAAGATTAGTCAATAAGTTATCTAAACAATGTGCCACTAATCCATACCCTTTACTGCACTTGTAATTCAGCTGACAGTGGTGAGTGTGTTAAATATAACGAAGCCAGGTAGCTTCCTTCAGTGTGCCAAGGCAACTTCAAAGTCTTCCTCCAGGTTGGGGAGGGTGACACATCATAAACCCAGTTCCACAGGGAGGGAACCCCTGGGAATCAGGACCTTCCAGACCCCATCCTGTGTATCTCCTCATCTGATTGTTCATCTCTATCCTTCATTAGGTTCCTCAGTAATAAATTGGTAAATAGAAACACAGTACATTTCTGAGAGACATGAACCACGTTAGCAGTTGAATGGAACCCACACTGGATGACATCAGAGAAACCTCAAGCAATAGCCAATCAATCAAAAGTAGAGGTAGCAGAAGGTCCCAAGTTTGATCCCCAGTACCAAAAAAAAAAAAAAAAAAAAAGATAGAGATCACCCTGTGCTTGTTACTGGCATCAGAAGAAGGAGCTATCTTGTGATGCTGAGCCCTCAACATGTGGGATCAGTCAAAACTGAATAGAAGCACAGAACACGCCAAGTCAGCCTGCTGCAGACAGGCAGGTCTGTGCATGCCCTACCAAGGTCCCGAGTCACGCAGAAGATGCCGATTCACCCCGCTGCAGACAGGCAGGTCTGCCCACGCCCCACCAAGGTCCCCAGTAGTGTGGAACATGCCAAATCACCCCACTGAAGACAGGCAGCCACCAGGTTCCACAGTACAAAGACGCAGAGGACAGCAGACCACCAGACCAAGGTACTGAGTCCCGCTGCTCCCAGCCCAGAGGTAGGGGCTTCTGAGCTGCCTTCCCACTGCTCCTGGTCCAGAGGAAGGGGCTTCCCAGTGACCATCCCTCCCGCTGCTCCCAGACCAGAGGAAAGGGCTTTTGGGCCACCTTCTGTCCCACCGCTCCTGGCCCAGAGGAAGGGGCTTCTGAGCTGCCATCCCACTGCTCCTGGTCCAGAGGAAGGGCCTTCCCAGCCACCATCCCTCCCACTGCTCCCAACCCACAGGAAGCGGCGTTTGGGTCAACATCCCTACTGCTGCTGCTGGCCCCTGTCCCACCTCTGCCAACTCAGAGGAGGTAATCCATGCAGGCGCTAACAGCCCCCCGCCCCAGTTGAAATGAGAAAACACATAAATAAGTCTCAAAACTAGAATCCAGATCTTCTACAGCAACCCCAAAGGGAAATGAGATGGAACACTCTGACACTCAACCACCTGGACCCACTGAACTGGCAACAAAAGGGGATCTGGAAAAAATGAAATCAGAAATAATTTCTCAGATAACAGGAGAAATTGTGCCCCTAGTGCAAGACATGATTAATAAATCTAGAGAGGGGCTCAGGAACATGATGGAATCCCAACATAAGAAACAAATGGAATCCATAAAACAGATGCAAATAGATTTCCAGGACATGAAAAACTCCATTGAAAGTCTACACAGCAGAATGAGCCAATGTGAGGACAGAATTTCAGGTATAGAAGATAAGATTGCAATTAGTGACCAGGAAAAGAAAAATTGCTTCAAAATTATAAGGGAACATGAGAAATCAATCCAGCAGCTGCTAGATGATGCAAAGAAGAATAACATAAGACTGATTGGGCTCAACGAAGAAACAGGAGAGAGTGGAGATGACATAAAAAAATCTCTTCACAGAAATAATGGCAGAAAACTTCCCAAGCAGGGGAAAAGAGCTTGACTACAGATAAGTGAGGCATATAGGACTCCAAATAGCCTTGATCAAAAAAAATCTACACATAGGCATATAATTGTTAAGATTCCAGAAACACAACAGAAGAACAAAGTTCTCCAAGCAGTCAGAGAAAAGAAACAAATCACATACAAAGGAAAGCCCATCAGGATCACAGCAGACTTCTCAACACAAACCATCAAGGCAAGAAGAGCTTAGAGTGACATATTCCAAGCCCTAAAAGAAAACAGCCTCCAACCCAGATTGATGTACCCTGCAAAACTATCTTTCAAAATGGATGGAGAAATAAGATACTTTCATGACCAAGAGCACTTTAGGAACTTCGTGAATACCAAACCAGCACTCCAAAGAATTTTACACAATATCCTAGGAACAGACATTGAGGATCACAACCCCAGGAAGCAAAGCAGAATGAACCCATCTGGCATGACAAGAAATTAAATGTAAAAGGGGGAGAACCCAACAAAAAGAAAAAGTCATGGCATTGACAAGTCAATACATTTCAGTTATAACCATTAATGTTAATGGTCTCAGTTCACCTATCAAAAGAAATAGACTGGTAGAATGGGTCAAGAAGCAAAATCCAACAATAGCTGCATACAAGAAACACACTTAATTTAAAAGGAAGCTCATAGACTGAAAGTTAAAGGGTGGAAAACAATACTCCATGCAACGGGAACCTGAAAAAAAGCAGGAGTAGCTATCCTCTTGGAAGATCAAGTAGATTTCAAACCAACACTGATTAAGAGAGATGAAGAAGGACACTATATCCTTGTAAAGGGAACAATCCTAGAGGAAGAGATGACAATCATAAATATCTATGCACCAAACACTAGTGCACCCAATTATATAAAACAAATACTAATGGACATGAAAAGTCATATATGCACTAATACAATTGTAGTGGGGGACCTCAACACCCCACTGTCACAAATAGATAGATCAACTAGACTAAAAATAAGTAATGAAATACTAGAACTCAATCGAACTCTTGAACAAATGAACTTAACAGATGTTTACAGAGTCTTCCACCCCACAAAATTAGAATACACATTCTTCTCAGCTGCACATGGGCCATTCTCCAAAATAGACCACATACTCACACATAGAACATGTTTAAGTAAGTGCAAAGGAATTGAAGTTATCCCCTGTATATTATCAGACCATAGTGTGAAGAAATTGGAGATCCATAGCAAAAGAAACTCAAAAAATTTCATAAACATATGGAAATTGAACAACACACTTCTGAATAACCAATGGGTCACAGAGGAAATTAAAGAAGAAATCAGACAGTTCCTTCAATTAAATGACAATGACAATACAACATATTGGAATCTGTGGGACACAATGAAAGCTGTCTTACGAGGGAAATTCATAGCAGTGAATACGCATATTAGGAAAACAGAACGAGCCCAATTAAACAACCTGATGCTGAACCTCAAGCTTCTAGAAGAAGAAGAGCAGGACAAACCCAAAGCTAATCCAAGGGAGGAAATTATAAAGATCGGAGGAGAAACCAATGCAATGGAGACTAAGAGAACGATACAAACCATCAATGAAGCCAAGAGTTGGTTCTTCAAAAGAATCAACAAAATTGACAAATCTTTAACCAACCTTGTCAGAAAAAGGAAGGAAAAGGCCCAAATCCATGCAATTAGGAATGAAAAGGGTGAAATTACAACAGACCCAGCAGAAATCCAGAGGATCATCAATACCTACTTCCAGAACCTATACGCCAATAAGATGGACAACACAGAAGAAATGGACAGATTTCTAGATACATATGAATTACCAAAGTTGAACGAAGAAGCCCTAAAAATTCTGAACAACCCAATATCAACCAATGAAATTGAAAATGTAATTAAAAACTTATCACCTAAGAAAAGCCCGGCCCCTGATGGCTTCACTGCTGAATTCTACAAGACATTTAGAGAGGAACTGTGCCACTACTGTTTAAACTCTTCAATGAAATTGAAAGGGAAGCAATGCTCCCAAATTCTTTCCTGGAAGCAAGCATCACCTTGATCCCCAAAGCAGAGAAACACCCAACTGAAAAAGAGAACTATAGGCCAATCTCACTAATGAACATAGATGCAAAAATCCTTAATAAGATAATGGCAAACAGAATGCAGAAGATCATCAAGAAGATCATAGACCCTGATCAAGTGGGATTCATCCCAGGAATGCAGGGATGGTTCAATATACGAAAATCAATCAATGTAATATGCTGTATCAGTAGAGCCAAGGACAAAAACCATATGATTATCTCCATAGATGCAGAAAAAGCATTTGACAAAATCCAACATGCATTTATGATAAAAACCCTACAAAACATTGGAATAGATGGTCCCTACCTCAAACTGATAGAAGCTATCTATGAAAAACCAACAGCCAATATCATACTAAATGGTCAAAACTGAAATCCTTCACACTAAAATCAGGAACAAGACAAGGATGTCCACTATCACGACTCTTGTTCAATATACTTCTGGAAGCATTAGCCATGGCAATTAGACAAGAGAAAGAAATAAAAGGAATAAAGATAGGAAATGAAAAGTCAAATTGTCATTATTTGCAGATGACATGATACTCTATATAGGAGACCCCAAGAACTCCACCAAAAGTCTTCTAGACTTAATAACCAAATTCAGTCAAGTAGCTGGTTACAAGGTCAACACACAAAAATCAATAGCTTTCCTCTACACCAATGACAGACTCACTGAGAGAGAAATAGGGCAAATAATTCCTTTCATAATAGCATCCAAAAAACTGAAATACCTAGGAATCATCCTAACAAAAGAAATCAAAGACCTCTTCTCTGAAAACTATGGCACTCTGAAAAGAGAGATTGAAGATGATATCAGAAAATGAACAGACATCCCCTGTTCTTGGGTAGGAAGGATTAATATAGTGAAAATGGCCATACTTCCAAAACTGCTATATAGATTTAATGCAATTCCAATTGAGATCCCAGCAGCATACTTCATAGACCTTGAGAAAACAATCCAAAAATTCATTTGGAATAAGAAGAGACCCAGAATATCAAAAGCAATTCTAGGTAACAGAGACATGGCAGAGGGTATCACAATCCCCAACCTGCAACTATACTACAAAGCTACTGTGATAAAAACAGCATAGTACTGGCAAAGAAACAGACTTGACAACCAGTGGAACAGATTAGAAGATGCAGAAACTCAGCCATCTCATCTTCAACAAAGGAGCCAAACACCCTCACTGGAGGAAAGATAGCCTCTTTAATAAACAGTGCTGGAAAAATTGGGTTTCAACTTGCCAAAGATTAAAACTAGACGTGTATCTCTCACCATGCACTAAACTAAAATCAAAATGGATTAAAGATCTAAATATTAAAATAGAAACTCTGAACTAGTTGGAACAGAGGTTAGGTAGAACCCTTGAAGACATCAGTGTAGGAAAAGATTTTATGAACAAAACCTCAGTTGCCCATGAACTAGCACAAACCATCAACAAATGGGATCTCTTCTTATTAAAAGGCTTCTGCACAGCAAGAGAAACCACCAGCAGTGTGAAGAGACAACCCACAATGTGGGAAAAAATTTTCACCTGCTCTTCCTCAGACAAAGGTCTACTATCTTGAATCTATAAAGAACTTAAAAAGATCAGACCTCTCAAATTTAAAGACCCAGTCCCAAAATGGGCATCTGAAATGAACAGACATTTCTCACACAAAGAAGTAGAAACAGCAAATAAATACATGAAAAAATGTTCAACATCACTGGTCATTCGAGAGATGCAAATGAAAACAAGGCTGAGATTCCACTTCACTCCAGAAAGAATGGCTGCTCTCATGAAATCAACCAATAACAAATGCTGGCAGGGCTGTGGGGAAAGAGGAACCCTGCTCCACTGCTGGTGGGAGTGTAGACTGGTGCAAGCACTGTGGAAACCAGTATGGAGATACCTCAAAGAACTAGGACTGGAAATCCCATTTGACCCCACTATTCCACTGCTGGGGATCTTCCCCAAAGAATTAAAAGAATCATACCACAGTGATATATGTGTGCCCATGTTCATAGCAGCACAGTTTGTAATAGCTAAAACTTGGAAACAGCCCAAATGCCCATCAACTGGAGACTAGATAAAGAAAATGTGGTTTTTTAATAAAATGGAGTACTACTCAGCCATAAAAAATGAGAAATTAGAGACATTTATAGCTAAGTGGATGCACATTGAGGCAATACTCTTAAGTGAAATAAATAGGACACACTTGAAAAATGCCGAATAGTTTCTCTGGTGTGAGAAACTGAAAGTGTCAGTAAGGACTAAATGTATAATAGGTAATGTGAAATAGGAAGAAAAGGGGCAAAGGGGAAGGAAGTGGGAGGGCTAGGGGAAAGGACAGAAGGGAATGGGATTAATATGAGAAAATGGAAAATAGGAACAAAATCTTTGTAAATAGGGAGGAATGGAGGGGTTGAAGGGAGGGCTGGGCCATGGTGAAAAATAAGAACCAAGAGAGACTATGTAAAGGTGCAAATTTCCAATGAGGAATGTCATTATATTGTATACCTAAAATGTACCAATGATTAGAATGAATAATCGATAATGCAAAATAGGAAGAAAAGGTCCAAAGGGGTAGAGGTAGTGGGAGGGGCAGGGGAAAGGAAAGAAGGGAAAGGAAAAATGATGAGAAATGGAAAAAAATGGAAATAAAGTCTTTGTAAATAGGGAAGGGTGGAGGGGGTGAAGGGAGGGCTAGGAACGGGGAAAAATTAAGAAGCAAGATGTATTATGTAAAGGTACAATTCCGAATGAGAAGTGTAATTGTGTTGTATACCTACAATGTACCAATAAAAGAATTTAATTTTAAAAAACTGAATAGAAGTAGAGGACACTTAGCTTGTGTGCACTGGACAGTGTCAGAGTTGTCTGGTATGTGGGGAAGTGTACCCATATATCTTGTGTTGGAAGTGTTGAGTGACTATGTGAAGGTAGATAGTAGAGAGATGAAAAAGGAGTTTGGTTTTTCTTGTATGCATATACTTCACCACAGAAAAAAGTAATCCATGTTCCTTTTCGTAAAAGAAGGAGAAAGGACCACAATTGAGTTTTATGATTTTATGCAGCTTTAGTTTGATTACAGAACATTTGAAAAATCAGGTTATATTTCTTTAATAAGTTCTTTCTCTCAAAACATACAATTAAAATTAATACGAGAAATACAATATAACCTTAAGAGCTTATATACTGCATTCCTTACGACAGCTGTTTCTATTTCATTTTAAATTAGCCAAGCTTTATGTAGAGTTTGTAGCTGACCTTTCAAAACTGCAATACTATTATCCCAAAAGCACATGTTTCTGATTTTGTGTATCTGAGATAATATTCAAAAAATGAGACTGAATTGTGTCTGAGAGGAAAAAAATCCATGTGTCATTTAAAATATCATTGAAATAAAAATGAATGTTACCCTTTGGGGGGACTGAGAACCGTAGGCTTTGTCTCATTTGCCTTGTCCACCATTTTGGTTCCTAGAGAGCCCTGCTTTGAGAAGTTCAGATAAATCCCACTACTTTGACGTCTTGAATGGACAGTGTGGGCATGGTAAAATAATAATAATGATGAAGAGCAATCTAATTCCTAATTTTTATTCTGAGTGAAACTTTGTATTTATGTGTAATAACTTTCTTTTAAAGAGTTCAACAAAAATCTTATGTACCTTAATTAGTGAATCCTTTCAACATCCTTAAGAGAAGGGCAGGAAATCTCTGTTAGTCAAGACATAAATGAAATCCAAGTCATGCCCTATTATGTACCATGGAAAAGGAAATCTAATGAATTATTGCACAGAAACTGTTAATGAGCTATTCTTCTCTGTTGAGAACCAAACAAGGGGAAACTGGTTTGAAGTATTCTCAAATTTTCTTTATCCAGTCTCCAGTTGATGGGCATTTGGGCTGTTTCCAAGCTTTAGCTATTAGGAACTGTGCTGCTATGAACATGGGTGAGCATATATCACTGTGGTATGATTCTTTTAATTCTTTGGGGAAGATCCCCAGCAGGGGAATAGCTGGGTCAAATGGGACTTCCAATCCTAGTTCTTTGAGGTATCTCCATACTGATTTCCACAGTGGTTTTAATTAATATGAGAAAATGAAAAAAATGGAAACAAAGTCTTTGTAAATAGGGAGGGATGGAAGGGTTGAAGGGAGGTCAGGGGAATGGGGAAAAATAAGAACCAAGAGAGATTATGTAAAGGTGAAAATTTCCAATGATGAATGTCATTATATTGAATACCTAAAATGTGTCAATAAAATAAAATAAAAAATAATAAGAAAATATTCTCAAATGACGGTAGAGGGAATATAAAACAGCAATACAAAAGGCTTTTCTAACACTGAGTGTAAAACTGAGGCTCTTGCTTGTCTACACTACAGGTTGCCTGTAAACTGTGGAACCTGCGTGGACAGGAAGGATTTGGGACCGTGGAGAAACACTAAATGCCCGACAGTCTGTGTCCTGTACCACCTCTGTCCCTCTGAGGCCATCCGGGCATTAAGCTGAATTATTCTCCCAGCAAAATTCCAAATCTCAAGGCAGCGTTTTTCCGTGTCAGTGGGTTTACCCTGGGCAGGCACCAAAACTTCATGATAGAAGCACAGCTTGTAGAGTTGTTCCTCTTTTGGAAGAAGTAAAGAAAAATGAGTTTCAGGTGTCATTCTCACACTATGTATACCAGAAGTAAACTAATCTATGCCCTTCTCAATCCCTTTCAAGGTAATAGAATTCTAGATCGATGAAAAATACACAGCCGCAGTTTTGGGGTCATTTCCAGGAGTATCGCAGAACCCTTGCAAGGCCAGAGCAGTGACACAACACACTTACCCTGTGGTGCTTTAAGTAGACGCAAAGAAATAATTTTAACATATTTAATGTGTCTCCTGTGTTCAAGAAGTAACCACGGCTCTGAGCCTTGGAGAACTTCCTCATCCTTTTTATTAATCTTGCTGTAATTTTCCAAAATATACTACAATGTAATATTTTACGGTTGGTATTTGAAATTTTCCCTTTATTTTAGAGACACTGGTCAAACAAAAGAATCCTGAATCTAAGGGAAAATGTTGATATAACATCAAATTTTCTCTCAGTATTTCAAAAAGTATCAACCCAGCAACTATAAAGCATTTTCAAAGCTTTGGATTTCAATCATAAAAATCACATATGTTTCTCTTGTAGCTGTCATCCCAAATGGCAGGAATCATCAATTTGATTAAATTTATTGCCTTAACCAAAAAAACTATTCTTATCATAATGTTATGCATTTTTAAAATATATATAACACTAGATTCAGCCTTTATTTAGAACTTCTTCCAGATATATACTTTGTCTTATTTTCCATCCATGAAAGTTTGGGCTAAATGAAATTTTATAAAAAGATAAAATTACAAATATATATTAAATTTTGATTTATATATTCAGCTTCATGATTTATTCATTCCTATAAAAAAGGAGAGATTTACACCTTTTGTTTCAATAACTATTTCACAAATATTCCACAATAAAAGGAGATCTAAGACAATATAAACATTGTTATTCTAATACCCTGGTTATTGTAGAAATGATCTATTCACTTCAAAGTCTGATGATTTCAAGCATTTCCACTAGTTCCTCTTTTTTGGCAAACCATGGCTAACAGTTAAGCCACTCATTAATTCCCTTAAGGCAAAAATGAGGATCCTTTGCTAAAAATACCTCATACTGATGTTTGAATGTTTTTGTCCTAACATACAAAAAGATATGTTTCTTATAAAAGAATTTCTCAAATATTTTTAACAAATTTAGAATACTTGCACATTATGTGGTTTAGAAATGTTGAGTTGCTCTACAATTAGTTCTCATAAATAATATTACATAGCATCTCTGAAAATACTGATTAGGAATTTAGGATTATATTTAATTAAACAGGAGGGTCCAAATTGGTCCACTTCTTACTAGTTTAAGTTCATGCCCACATGATTTTATATATGATTTGTACCTAAGTCAGGATATTTACTCTTGTACCAAAAATCAGGTGCATTTCTTTTACATGGCATAACACAGTGATTTATGGAGCATGTGACCTTGATACTGGATGTCAACAACACTGAATTCATTTAATCATATTCAATTTCGTACTTTTCCAAGGCTTCTTTTCTGAAAAGGGAGACCACACGGTAATATGAGAAATTGATGACCAGTATGGCCAGAAATAATGTCTATATATTTGGTTTCTAGTATTTTTAAATGTTAATGATCAAAGCTGGTGTAAAGTGACTCAACAGCTTACTTGGAACAGTAACTACAATTATTTCACCTTTTATTTTGCTCTGGCTATCTTTCCAAGACAAAAGTATTCAGGTTTAACTGCTGACCAGGCTGAACTCGCCACGGCCTGCAGGATGCAAAGCGTCTCTGGCTCTCACCCCCGCCTGCCCCGCTCCCCTCCAGCGGGCACTTCAGGCCTCATCCAGCCCCCGCCCCGGCCTCAGCTGCCTGCCCCGCACCTGCAGCCTGAGGGTTTCTCTCCCAGCGTCTCCCTGATCCTGCTGGTCGCCATCACACCTGTGTCCTCACTAAAGCTTGGCTTCCGCCAGCAAAGTCTTTCCAGTTTACTTCTCACCAACGACAGTGAGTTTTACCTGAGGTCTCCTCAAAGCTGCCGCTTTCTCTCGCCTCCCCATCCTCATCACGGGCAGAATTCCTTCCTCCCTCCTCTGGACCCGGCAACTCATTGATAATATTTCTATAATCTCTTATCATTTACCCAAATTATGTCATGTATTTATCAACTAATGTACCATAAACCCTTTTCCTCCACTTATGAGCCCCTTAATAAAGTATTTATTTCTCCTAGACCCAGTTTATGATTCCTTTTTTAAAGTAAATATAATTTCTCAGCTAACTTCTTCTGAATATACTCTTTACTAATACACAGTGCCTGGTGAAATGCTTAGCATTCAGAGTACTCAGTAAACATTTGCTGACTAAATTTTTAATAGCCTCTTAATGATTTGACCACTGTGAAAGATTTGGTGGGAAATGTTCCTTTCTCATGGCCTGTGATTCACATAAAGTGATTTTAGTGATGTATACAAAATGGTACTATCGCTCGGTTAAGATAGGAAGGCAGTACAGGAGGCATCCAGAGCTCAAACACTGCTCTGTGTTGTTTTCCTCCCTGTAGGGAGAAATAGTCATCCCAGTATTCCTGGGCCACCAGCATACACCTGGCTCTGGGAAGTCTCTGGCTGTGTCACAACATGGCGGACAGCACAGTGATAGGAGCGTTGCAAAAGGAAGAGATTGCACAGAAAGCAAGAGGACTCAGGGGCCGGGCTCACTCTGGCTACCACAACCTCCTCTCGTGGGAACTTACTGGGCCCCAAGAGAGCAGCATTAATCCCTGCTGAGGGGGGCACTCCAGTGAGCTAGCCACCTTCCAAGCTTCCGAAGGTTCCCCACTTCTCAGCATCAGCACACCAAAGCCCAAGACCCCAGCATACGGACTTATGGGTCACAAGTGGTATCTAAACCCCAGCAGATTTCAACAGGGTCTCGATAAAACATCAGGCAGAACTAAATTGAGGAACTCAGTGTAAATATCAAACATAAATCTAATTATTGTCACGATGCGTTCTGTCCATAAAACGGAGACATTGAAAAACTGTCATAGTTTGGAGGAGGCTAGAGAAACAAGGCAGTTAAATGCAATGTGGGAAACTAGATTGGATCCTCGACCAGGGAAAGGGCATTGACGAGGCAATTCACATAATTCAAAGTAGGTATTTTTCTATGTACTCATAATATATCCACAATAGTTAATAGTCTTGTTTCAATCTTAATTTCCTGTTTAGAAACTTATGCTATGGTTATATAAATAGTTAACATCAGTGGAAGGGCGTATAGGAATACTCAGCATTATTTTTGTATCCTTTCTATAAATGTAAAATTGTTTCAGAATTTTTAAATTAAGGATATTTTTTAAAAATGAAATCTTTAGTTAATGAATTGTGTAGTCTGAGATAGAATACTTGTATTTGAATACCAAATATGCAATGACCTAGCTCTAAAACTTTGGACAAGTTACTTTACCTCTCTCTGCCTCCATTATCTCATATGTAAAATAGGGATAATAATATACATGCCTAATAGAATCATTTTAGGGATTAAATTTAATATGAATAAATGCTTAGAAGAGTGCCTGTGATATAGCATGCACTACCTAAGTGGGAGTTGTTAGCATTATCATTATTCAACTTACAAGGACCTCTTCCAACAATTCTGTGTCGCCATTCTCAAATATAAAGCCAATCTTATGTGTAGATTATCATACAGAGACAAGAACAATGTTTGATAGGCAGTCCTCTACTTTTATAAATAATTCCTACTCACAAATATTGCAAGTTTAAAAATGAGAATGTTGAATACTACTTATATGTTTTATGGAATTAATTTACCAGTTGGTAAATCAAAACCCAAATTCATTTTGGAATGATATTTTGAAAATGTCAATGAATAATATCGGAAAGTATAGAGTTTTCAAAAGTCAAATATAGGAAAGTCTTGGGCTTGGGATTTAGCTCAGTGGTTTCACCACCTGCTTCACAAGCGCAAGGACCCGAGTTCGATCCCCAGTACAAAAAAAAATAGGAAAGTCTGACCGGTATACAATTTTATACCCCCACCCACAACCACATTAAATAAGCGTCAAAAAACTCCTTTTAACATGTGAGGACAAATCAATACATGATTTAGTATTAAGCATTGTCTTACCATTAACAAGTCTGTGTAGAACCAAGATTGGATGACTGCTCAAGATCTTATTAGGCTAGAACAAAAATTACTATTACAGTCTTGCAAGTTGATTTGAAAGAACATTAGAAAGTAGCTAGAAACTGTGAGCAGTAAGGACCTCAGTAAAGGTAAACACATGGAAACTGCAAAATCTAGTTTCGTGTAACAAATGTTTATAACTGTATTTTGGTTTTCTATGTGATTTAAGAAATTAATAATTTTTACATTATTAGCATAAAGCTTAGTATTATTATAACTTTGGTTTACAATTCCAAATTTTGTTTTCTAAATAATGTAAGAGACTAAAGCATAAAAAGGTTTTAGTTTATGTTTTGGTACATGTGATGTCCTAATATATAATTTGGGGGCAACCAAAACTGAAGTTTGTAAATAAGCAGAGTGCTTGTATGTTGTTGAAATTAAGTGAGTGTAAATTCAAGTTAGGCTAGCTGGGGATTTAGCTCAGTGGTTTCACTGCCTGCTGCGCAAGGGCAAGGACCTGAGTTCGAACCCCAGTACCAAAAAAAAACAAAAAAAAATTCAAGATAGGCCATGTCAGGGTGTTGAGGGTAATACCCAAGGTAACCACAAAGAAGTTAGTTACATACATAAAAGGAAATGAAAAGAAATTACACATTTCACTACAAAAAAGATCATCTAAATATAGACGAGACCGTAAAGCAGGGTCCTAAAGAGATATTTGTATCCCTATCAGTATATGTTCTTTAGAGGTGAAATCATCCCCACAGTTTGTTTAGGAGATGGCTGGCTTATGGGTGTGCTGTGGCCTCCTTGCTCTTTGGAGCTTCCTGGCTCTTCCTTTTGCACTCTGCCTCCTGGCTGCCTTGAGGTGAGCAGCTTTCCTTTACCAAGGGCCTTCTGCCCTGCTGTTTTATTTTTAATCCTGCCGAATATGGACTGAAACTTCTGAAACGTGAGCCAAAATAAGCATTTCCTCCTTCAAGTTGCCTGGGTCCCAGCAACAAGGAAAGTGACTACGACACCATGTTAGTTGTAACATTATTCACAATAGCTAAAAAAAAAAAGGAAGCAACGCAAGTATCCATCAATAGATGAATGGATACTCAAAGCATGGTCTGTAGATGCAGTGAAGTTACATGCAGCTTTTTAAAAAAAGAAGGAAATTTGACACTTACTACAACATGGATGATCCTTGAAGGTATTTTGCTAAGTGAAGTAAGGCGATCACAAAAAGAAAAATACTGCATGGTTCTACTTATATAGTGAACCTAAAGTATTCAAAATCATAGAACAAGAAAGTAAAACAGTGGTTGCCAGGGCACAGAGGGAGAGGAATGCGGCAGTGTTAGTTAGTATAAAGTTTCAGCTTTTCAAGAAACGTCTTAGATAAATGGGCCGTTGGTTGCACAATGAGAATACACGTATCACTAAATTTTACACCTAAAAATGGTTAAGATGGTAAATCTTTTACAGTATGATGATGCATTAATTCTAGAATAAATATAGAAGCAAATTTTACCACAATAAAAAAAAAACTGAAGGAAAAACCCCTCAAGGCTTGTGAGCATAACAATCCTTCTATGAGGCCCTCTATGATTAATTAGCCTCTGCATTTAAGCATAAATAAAACTCAAACCACAATAAAGCAGGTATCATGTTAGTTTTCATTTGAGGGTATGGTAAAATGGAATCTAAATAGTGATCTGAAATAACAGAATTAGATTACTTTTGAGGTTAAAAGTCACATTTATCCTGCGTACAATGTAAATTAGTAATGTCATTATTTTTATTCCCTTCAGACAAAGCACCAAAAAAAGCAAGCACATGCAAGTGATTTGTGTGTGTGTGTATGTTGTTTGAGGAAGTGCAGTTTGTTTTAAATCTGAGCCCAATCAAAGAAAAAGCAAATAAGAACACCCTGTGAACCATAGCAAAACCTAAAACTGCATTATTTTTTTCCTCTCCACTCCCCCATCTGGTTTCATAGACTCATTTTACAAAAGGAAGAAACTAAAGTGATACCTACAGAAAAATGCTTTTATACTGCTTCAGCATATGTTTGGCCTTTGAATATTTATATCACTCGACTAAGTAATTTCTAACAGAATCAAAATGGGATTATAGTAAAATAAAACTTTCATGGGGGCGGTGATTAAAATAGAGAAAAGAGCAGGTCTTCGATGCATATCTCCCATTCCATTTCCACAGGACACACTGGACAGAAATGGTTGTCACCCAGACCCCTTCTCTTCGGCACAGAGAAATTAGCAACTACACAGAAATCGGACGCAGTCTCTGTGCAGTGTCATGGGGTTATGCAATTCTTAGGTTTGGGCTTCTTGAATTTCTGACCAGAAATTTTTTTTCATGTCAACTGTCAGTTTATCAGTAGAGCATTAGAGTTCGTCTCTGGAGGACAGAAGGCGTGGCCGTTCCCAAAGAAGACAAGAGTAATAATGAGAATCAAATAATGTGAAGTAATCAAACCCATGGGAGTGCGTTTCCAGGGCAACATTTCATGACTTAAATTAAAACATTACATAATGGGCTACTGTAGTTTAGCATGTAACAGGACTTAGGTGCATTCTGGGATGCATTTGGCACCGTGCTCCCCCTCTTCAATGTGCATAGATATAATCATTTTGTTCACTCAGTCAAAATCCATTCATGGAGTGCCTGCCTTCAAGTTCAGGGCTGAAAGAAAGCTGGAAAGAAAAACCAGCAGTGATGGCACAAAGTAGTAAGTGCTTTCAGAGGCCTTCGCTCTGGGGACAGGTGGAAGCACACCTGTCTTAGAGTAAGGTCAAAAGGCTCAAGGAAACTATTCCCAGCCAGAGCTACTTGATAGATAATTGGGATTTAAGCAATAGAAAGGAGAAAGGAAGGAAGGTCTTCAGGTGGTGGGGGAAGCATGGACAGAATTGAGGTCTACTAGAAGATAAAATAGCACTTACGGATCAGATTAAGAAGTGAGAGAGGAAGATTAGACAAAGAGAAAAAAGAATCAGTCTCATCATCCACATACGCATAGCTCTGTTAGCTTTTACTGGCCAAATATTAGGTTGACTTTAGAAAGAAAAGAAATATGAAAAAATATATGGTCGCTGCTCCTAAACTCTTCAGGCTTAGGCTGAGTGCAGACGCTGAGGAGGGAGTGCAGCAGCAGACTCTCTCAAAGCAAGCACAATGGGACGTGGCATGGCAAAATTCTTAGGCTAAATGGCTGGGGTACTAGGGCACTGGGGCCAGTTCCATCTGGGTGTAAAGCTAGGAGTAAGAAAAGAGTGGGTTCAAGGTGCCAGCCACCCCTCCCCGCGACTTTGAGGAAGTGCAGCACACTTCCCTGCTAAGCCCAGGTCCTCTTCTCAAACAATACTCCAGGCACACTTGGCCTGGTCTAGAGTTGGTCTATAACTCTGTGTAGCCCGTAGCTGAAAAGCTTGGTCTTTGAAGGTAAAGGAAGAGAAAGTGATGGGGATCCCAGTGGATCCCCACACTCACACACAAACACACACACACTCCTCCCCTTCCTCCTGCCCCTCCCTCTCTCCATTCCCCTCTCCCTCTCCATTCCCCTCTCCCTCCCTCTCTCTGTCCCTAAGAACAGAGCTTCTCCAGGGAGAAGCAGAGGGATGGGGAAAGGTCTTCGAGTGGGCAGCAACTGCCTTGGCCAATGCCAGCTTCTTGTACAATTTGTTCTCCAGAGAACTCGTGATGGCTCCATGGCCCACATATATTTTCCATCCTACAGTAAAGATGAGGGGGCGGGGGGAGATTAACTTTGTAAACTAGAGAAAGGGGCCCCAGGAGAAGCTCCTAAGCAGGGATAAAGGCAAAAGTAAATTACAGTTCTTGTTATGAATGCTGCGGGGACCAGTGGGATCCTATGGGGAAGGAAGCCAGCCTCCCTTGTTCCTCGGTATAAAACAATCTCAGCACTGCACTGGAAAGAGAATGGAATGCTCATCAATTATATTAAAAGTAGATTGACTTATTAAAATGCAGCAATGTTTGCCAAAAGCAGATGAAAAACAGAAATTCAAAACAAGGTGAGGTCATTTGCGAAACCCCTGCCTTGCCACTAACTCCCCACAGCTGACAGTTCTCCTGCCTCAGAGTGGTGCTGATGGGATGTGGGCGGGAGAGGAGCAGGGAACGGGGGAGCAAACCCCAAGAAGTGGCTTGTAGGTTCCTTCCTTTCCAGCATTTTCCAATACAGAGAGCCGAGCGACCTCTCCCTTCCCTCTTCTGTTTAACAGGCATCGGCACCAACTGAGGCTCGGGAAGCACCAGTGGCATCCTTGTGGGAATCACGATTTTGTTCCTGCACCTATTTTATATTCATGCTCATTAATCTTAGACTCTGCAATTTATTACAGCTCAAACCAGCCAAACTCTGGTAATTTCTGAGCCTGAACTTGGATGAATCGCTCTTCCTATAACATTGGAATTTTAATTGTAAACCTTGAAATAACCTTAGAAATATCTGGTCCTTGGCTTTTAATTTCCCTATGGGGGAAAGTCAAATCCAGAAAAGTCAGGTGCTTTTCTTTAGTGTGGGGAACATGTTAGTAGCAACTCCAGGACTAGGATCTAGGACTTCAGGCATCTGTTACAGCATAAAAATGAAGAAAAGAATATTTTGATTTTGAATAAGTAATTCAAGAACAAAGTTTAGAATGCTAGTTCTTGGATATTCTAATGGTTCTTAGTCATTGTACTGTCTTAATAAGATCTATTAAATGGTGATGTAACTAAAATAGCAAGAATGGTGAGCATGCCCAAACTTTGTGATTCACATGATTTTATAAAGCTTTGTTGAAAAATCCTCTTAAAACTATTGCCACAAGGAAAACTTACATTACTCAAAATATATAGTGGGGGGTGAGGAGAAAATCAAAGCTTTCCCACCTATTCTGGAAAATAAAGAAAAAGTTGGTGTGATTGGTGAAACATGCAAATGAGAGATTAAATTAAAAGAAAAACGGCTCTTGTTGCTTTAATCATCAATAGGATGGAAATTTTTTTGACAGTCACTGTCAATTTGCACATAAGCCACTATTCAATTATCCAAATTTGAAGCAGAAAGTACTGTTTTCTTCTACAGTGGGCTCAAATATTAAGACCTTACAAATTACAGGATGTTGACTATAATCAATTACTCTTACAATTTCTTTTCTTCTTTTCTTCTAATGAGTTCTTCCTATTAGGGCACACACAATATGGTTTCCAGAAAGACAGATGGGGTGGACCCAGCAACAGAGAGAATGATGCTTTTTCTCAAGAGAAAGAAATATCGTACTTTTTAAGAGAGAAGACAACTAAATGATTTCCAATACTAGAAGTTTCACTGTTTTTAGAGAAAAGTTGGTTATGAAAATAAATGATGTTTCTAGATGTGTGTAGAATTGAATATGGGGGCTCTGGGCAATCCAGGATTCAAGATTTTTTTTTTCTTTTTTGTTACTGTGGATTGAACTCAGGACCTTGTGCTTGTGAGGCAGGCGGCGGTACCACTGAGCTAAATCCCCGGCCCTCAAGATTATTTTTAAGAGGTTCATAGGATTCAAAGTCCCATTTGACCCAGCTATTCCCCTGATTGGTATCTTCCCAAAAGAATTAAAAGAATCATACCACAGCGATATATGTGCACCCATGTTTATAGCGGCACAGTTTGTAATAGTTAAAACCTGGAAACAGCCCAAATACCGATCAGCTGGAGACTGGATAAAGAAAATGTGGGGGGTTTTTTCTAAAATGGAGTACTACTCAGCCATAAAGAATGAGAAATTAGAGACATTTATAGCTAAATGGATGCACATTGAGGCAATACTCTTAAGTGAAATAAATAGGACACACGTGTAAATACTGAGTAGTTTCTCTAGTGTGAGAATCTGAAAGTGTAAATAAGGACTAAAAGGTATAATAGATAATGTGAAATAGGAAGAAAGGGGGCAAAGGGGAAGGGGAAGTGGGAGGGCTAGGGGAAAGGAAAGAAGGGAATGGAATTAATATGAGAAAATGAAAAAATGGAAACAAAGTCTTTGTAAATAGGGAGGGATGGAGGACTTGAAGGGAGGGCAGGGGAAGGGGGAAAAAATAAGAACCAAGATGGCTTATGTAAAAGTTCAAATTCCCTATGATGAATGTCATTTTATTGTATACCTAAAATGTATCAATAAAATTAATAATAATAATTTTAAAAGAGTTTCAGTTCTTCTAGAAGTGCTGCAACTTCTGTTCTTCATTTCCAAACTCAGTGTCACTCAATACCTCAGCTTCTCCTGTGGAGAATTTCTCAAGTTCCATTTTCAGGAACTGAGGGTGAATGATTAAACAACTTTTGGTTTTGGTTTTGGTATTGGTTTTTTTGGTACCAGGGAAGGAACTCGGGTCCTTGCACTTGTGCAGTATTGAACAGTTTTTGAAAGAACTCTGTGAAAAGTTTATGAGATTTTTATATCACTTTCTGTCAATTTCCATAGTTTTCGGAGTCTTGAGGTCAAGATGATCAAATATTTGAATACTTTCACTGATAGGACTATCTGATACGTAGAAATAGGAGTATTGAGCATGTATGGAAAATAAGTCCCCCATCAGTTCTTTGTTAGTTTTTAACACTGTCACTGAAAGAGCCCGGTCCCTGGATCACACTGTACCCATACACTACTGTGGTCAGAAAGTACGCTTCTGAGTCCCACAGTATAAAACCGAAACCCCAGCTTTTTCATTTACTATTCAGGTCACTCATGGAAGGTTGCTTCCCATTCCTGAGCCTCAGTTTCATTTATGAGACAGGTGAGACAGAATGATGAGTAGGATTTTTTTTTCTAATATCTTTAAGTATGTCTGGCCCAAGGATGAGACCCCATTGGCCTGCTTCAAAGAAGACTACCAATATAGGAGTCTACCAGTAAGGATCAGGAACTGAGGTCAGACACCTCCCCAAAAAACTTCCCTTGTAAGGCAGAGTAGGACATGGTAGGGCAGAGTACCAACTACCACCTCAGCCTCCTCATCAGAAAGTTACAGGACTTGCACAACTGTACTAGTGAACCTACCATAGTAGGTAGAAAAAGAAGATTCAGTGTGACACAATTGAGAAAAACTTCAGAGCGCTCAAAACTCTGATCATGTGTGGCTAATAACACTTACCTATCCTCATCCTCAAATTAGACAGTATCTTCCCAGACTTCTGCTCTAACCTCCAGTAGAGTGCTCTGTCGGGCTTGGGGGCCAAGTGCAGACTTCCTCATTCAGCCTATGATAAGCTCACTGCCCACTTCTCCAACCTTATCTTGTTTCCTGGACTCCCTCCAGGAATGAATTTGTGCGTGTGTGTGTGTGTGTGTGTGTGTGTGTGTGGTTCCTTCAAACATGTCAAGCTTTTCTCTATCCTGGGGACTTCACGTAGCCATTCTCTTTGTATGAGATAAAGCTCTTTGTTTCGGGATGAATCACCCTCCTCCTGTAGAATTTCTCAGATTAAATTTCTCCTCTTGGAAAGGCTTTCTCTGAGCACCACATCTGGACTATCTCCTGCACCCTCCATTTATTCTCTGACTTAGACACTCATTTCTTCTCTAGAGCTAGTTGCAATTTGTAGTGGTTTTGCTTTTGTTTTTACCATGTCTTTCCATAAAGGGAGAGATCATGCCTATGTTGTTTAATGTTGTATTCCAAGTGTCTGTATGGTGCCAGACATAGAATATATACTCAATAAATGTAATGATTTTTTGACTTCATGTTTATGAATATAGATTCCAAATCATATCTGTAAAACTTCTTTTCTCCAGTGTACACTGTCCATTGTCTCTAGACACTTAATAAATATTTACATTTGGATAGCTCACGTTCAATTAAAAACATGACACAAAACTATATTGATGTTTCATGTTGCACCACTTAGAATATAAATGTTTTCAGAGGTACTGCTGTTAGAAAGCTTTATCTGTGTGTGTGTGTGTGTGTGTGTGTGTGTGTGTGTGTGTGAGAAATGTTCTTATGGGCACAGGAGAGGTACATTAGTTATCTACTGCCACGTGGTGGTACCTAACAAAACCCTCAAAACCTCAGTACCACATACTAATAATGTATTTCTCATACTTCTGGGGTGGGGAGCTAGGAAGCTCTGTTGATCTTGACTTGGATTACCTGCCATTTGGCTGATGTGGGCCATCCTGGCTTGTAATGATGGAGCGCAAAGTGCTAAGAGTTTAGGCAGCTGGAGCAGGGCCCTGAAAAATTATGTATGGCAGAGGATGTTGCAGGGATGGGTAAAGGATAGGAGATATTAATGCATCAAAATACCAGCGATCAAACTCACCCCCAAAAGGACTCATATTTTGCTCTCCAGGAAGGTGTATTCTATTGAAGGACAAAAACAAAGTTTCTTTTTTCTTTGGTACCAGGCATCGAACTCAGGACCTTATGCTTGCCAGGCAGGCACGGCACCACCGACCTACATCTCCGGCCCATTAAAACAAAGTTTCTCACATTGTAGTTTGCCACTGTGTTAGAGGTGACTATGAAGAGCCAGAAAAAGGTAACTGGCTGAGGGAGAAGGAAGTCTTCACAACAGATTCAAGGCGCCAGTGTGCCAGCTCCAGGGATTAATACATGCTTATCAAAAGAAAATGGAATATTTTAAAATAATACAAAAGTCCATAATGCACCAGTCCTGCCTTCAAAGAAGCTAATGTCAAACAGAGAAATGCTGGTGGATAAACAACTGCCATCTGTTCCCTTCTGCAGAACAAATTATTAAGTCTGCTGGGTATAGGGAAGTCACAAGACAGATTGTCATTAAGACACTGACAAAGAGGCGAGAGGGAGGCAAGGACAGTACTGATAAAATAGAAAAAGATAAATGATTTCCCCCTAAAGTTTATCTTCTTACTAATAATAGACTTATTGAGACATAGTTCACGCATCATGAAAATGATATTTTCTAAGCATACAGTCCCAAGGTTCTTTATTAGACCCACAGTGTCCTGCAAACATCACCACTATCTAATTTTAGAGAGCTTTCATCACTTCCCAGGACACACACACACACGCACACACACACACACACGCAGGGACACGTGCACACGCACACACCCTTCTGAAAATTACTAACCTACTTCCTCTGTGTGGATTTACTTATTCTGAATGTTTCACATAAATGAAATCATACAGTATGTGATCCTTTGTGACTAGCTCCCTTTGCCAGCATGTTTTTCAGCCTCATCTATGTCACAGCCTGAATCAAAATTTCCCATGTCTTTTTTGCAAAAAACATATTCAGTTATATTATTACATCACACTATTTATACATTAATTAGTTGAGGACATGTAGGTTCCTTCCACTTTTTGGCTACTATGAAGAATGTTGTTATAAATATTCATGTGTGGGTTTTTGTGTGGACATGTACTTTCATTCTTCTTGAGCATCTGGGAGCAAAATCGCTCAGTCAAACTGTAACCTTCTGCTTAGCATTTTGAGAAAATACAAATTGTCAAAGTGGCTGTTGCACCAACAACAACTTATGAAGGTTCCGATTTCTCCACATCTCTAATGACACTTGTTATTGGTTGTCTTCTTTTTGAATTTTAGCCATCGTGGTGGTTGTGAAGTGGTATCTTACTTTGGATTTGACTTGCAATCACTGAAGGAGTAATGATGCTCAGTGTCTCTTTGCTTGTATAGCATCTTTAGAGAAGTGTTTATTCAAATCCTTTGCTTATTATGTAACGGAGTTTTTTTTTACTTAGTTATAATAATTCTTTGTACCTTTTTGTATATTTATGTCCCTAATACCCTCCTTTACACACTCTCCCACTTAGACTCTTCCTCTTCTCTACTAATTTTCTCCCTGCTACTTTCATGTCATCTTTTTTCGATTCTACACATTAGGAAGAACATGTGATACTTGTCTTTCTCAGTCTAGCTTATTTCTCCAAACATGATGATCTCTACTTCCATCCATTTTCTTGCAAATGACATTATTTCATTCTTCACAGCAGAATAATGCTCCATTGTGTGTAATATATCCAGTTTTCTCAGCACCATTTTGTTAAAGAGGCTGTCTTTTCTCCACTGTATGTTTTTGGCTTCTTTGTCTAGAGTCAGATGAGTGAAGTTATGTGTCCTCTATTCTATTCCACTGGCCTACATGTCTATTATGATGCTGTTACCACACTGTTTTTGTTACTATGGCTCTGTAGTATAATTTAAAGTTGGGTATTGTGTTGCTACCAGTCTTCTCTTTCTGCTTAGGACTTCTTTGGCTATTCTAGGTCTTTTGTGCTTCCATATGAATTTTAGGATTGTATTTTCTAGTTCTATGATGAATATCATTGGAAATTTGATGGGGATTGCATTGAATCTGTAGGTTGCCTTTGGTAAAATAGTCATTTTAATAATTTTAATTCTGTCAACTCATGAACATGAGAGGTCTTTCCATCTTCTAGTGTACTCTGCAATTTCTGTCTTTGGCATTCCATAATTTTTATTGTAGAGTTCTTTGACCTTCTTGGTTAGGTAGATTTCCTCATATTTTTAAGCTATTGTAAATGGAATTGTTTTCCTGATTTCTTTTTCAGCTAGTTCACTATTGGTATATAGAAGAGCTATTTATTTTTAAATTATGACTTTCTATCTTGGACTTTCTTGAATTTTAAAACCCATTTCCTTCTACTCGATTTGATTTCTGAATATTATGTCTTCATATAGAGGTATCCATTCAATATTTATTTGAGTGACTATAACTCTAATTATAGGAGATAATAAAGGAAAGGAACAAGGCAACTAAATCTTTGGATTTTATAACAATGATCTTGAGCCTAAGTATGTATGAATTCTGAAAGGGTTCATTTTTTATTTTTTTGGCACTTCCTGCATTGTGAAACACATGTGAGATATAAGAAATATATCACTAAATCCTATATAACTTAAGTTGTCTTACAATTATTTTACCAAACTTCTTATTTCTAGAAACCAAATGGAGCACCCCATGCCCACTAGGCATTTTATGTTTTTAACTTACTAATTAATTAGCTGTCTTTCTGCTGAACTTTAATAAACTTCAGATCCTCCTTGGTATCTGCAGTGCTGGCATAAATGTTCATAAATATACTTCCATAATGTTTTGCTTTTTCCAATAAATTTCTTCAAAAGATAATCATATTCACTTTAAATAATAGTGAAATTTTGCGTTATTTATTTTTAATGCACATAAGAAATAACCAGAGGAAAAAATACATACTTTTATAATGTGTGTTATAAATGCCATTTTGGTACTAATTATTACACCAGGTTGCAAACCATCTATGCATTTGCTTAGCAAACATCTCTATACGTTTTTATTCTATGATAACAGTGTAAATTTATGCACAATGCAAAAGTTAGAAATAGCATGAAATAATAGCTTTATTCCTAAAAGAGATATAAAAAGAATTTAGATGTGCTATGTGCATATATCAACTCCCCACAATGAATGCAATCATTATGTATTACAAATAGGTACTAATAAAAAAAATTTAAATTTAAAACACAAAGTATTATAACTGAGGACAGAAAATAAAGTTAACATTATACAAAGGACCACCTTGGACCATAAAGCTGTTTGCCCCTTCTGTATGCAATCTATTTCTCACTCTTTCTTTTGCCAAGTTAAGCTTACGATTGGGCTATGTAAACATGATCTCTATTCCATTTTGTAATATCCTGTATACCTTCCCAAAATGGGCAGAAGACCAAATTCAACTCTTCCCCCATGTCTGAGCTCACAATATGTTTCAGATGATTGTCTCCAAATACTGGGAGACTATAGTTTGTTTCCTAGCCCAGCAATTTTATAGCACTATTGTAAAGCAATGACTTCAGTTTCATATAATCAGGCTTGGCACAGATAGTGGCTCTTATCCAGACCTATTTAATTTCACCTTTTAGGAATTATGTAAATATCATATGTCTCTTTTCAAAATTAACCACTACAGTGTTGCGTTACTGACGTCATCTCTTACGGACCACACAACGTATCGACCTTACCATTTGTCTTTCTTATGCTTAGCTCATGTGCTGAGCACCTGAAAACCATTCTTAAAACTTACCACCCACCCTCTCGCCTGATCTGCCTCTGACTTTTAAATCATGCGTGTTAATTTCTGGAGAGTTGGCTTGACTGACAAGCAGAATGTGAGGTTGTGTGTTGGCCATGGATCGCAGAGGTGCAGTACGAGGTCACTTGGGCTTTAATGACTTAGTTATTTATAACAGTTTTGGACTATGACCTGAATGAAGTAGAACATAAGCAAAAGAGATCTGCAAATATTTTGCCATTGTGCATGTCTCGATATGGTAGTGTAATGGATACATAGGAGATCCGTGGCTCCAGGTAGATCTGGGTTACAGTTTGCACTGCAGCTTCTAAACTGCATGATCTGGGGAGAATTCTTTTCCTAACCCTCAGTTTCTTCAGAAGGAAAATAATTATCATTTTGCCTACAGCACGGACTTGTTATAAGGATCACGTGAAAAATTCACATAAAGCACTTAGCACAGGGCTGCTACATAGTAACTGCCCCAAAAGTATAGTGGTTACTATTATCCTTACTTTGTGGCTGGTATTATTTGAGATTTGGGGTAGACTGTCTGATTATAATAGCCCAGATCAATAAGATTGGGCCCCAAACAGAAGCAAGGCATATTATGGTCAACCCTTAAATACCTTTAGACAACTTTAATCCTTCCATTATAAAAATATATCATTCATTGATTTTATGTTTTAAAGATTTTTTCCCCAAAACATTTGTGAGAAAAGAGCCATAAAGATAAAGAACCCTCCTACACATACTGATGAATTGTGCTCGTCCTGAACTGTTCTGGGTGTGTTCCTGCCCTCTCCGCACTCGGGCACACAGCCCTGCCATTCCACCAAGTGCTGCAGGGGACAGGAGAGCAGATGTGTGTCAGTGTCCACACTGCCACCTACAAACCGCGTGACCAAGGGCACACTACTTAACCTTCCTTCCTGAGTAGCCAGAAAGTGCGGCTAATAATAGCACCCACCCCAGGGGCTGAGGGGTTGAGTACACTAAGCCATCTCCATCAATGCCAGCCTGAAGTGGTCGTCCTTATTATGGGATGCTGACCTCAGCCATAGCATTGCATGCACACATACACGTAAACACAAGTCACACAGAACACAAGCAAGTCTGCTCTCTGTGGGCGCTGACTACCTTCACTTCTATGGTCTGTCCTTCAGTCCTCTGCAATGTTCCCGCCTACAAAGAATGGCACTCGTTTCGTTCTCCTTTTAGAAACTAGACCAGTCATCAGTGCTTCTAGAAGTTTGGAAACCTTAAATTCTTGTTTTAGGCCACAAAAGTACATTTGTGGCTTGCTGTTACCATTTTGTCTTTCAAGGCAAACAAAAGACTGCTACATAGCACAGCTCTGCTATCTAATACTTCAGTCCCCTGGGAAGACTCAAGGCCTGAACTTCATACTAGTGACTGTGCCAGCTCTAACTGATGCTCTTTGGTAAGAGTCTGATAATACTGTGTGGTCACAACAGATGTCTTTTCCGTGGCTTTGTCTGTTCATCATGGTGCGAGCAATTTGCATATGCACAATCCTGTGTCAGTCAGTGCTTACTGGAGAAACAGATTTAATGCAAGATATACAAATATATAAGAACTTACAAGGTTGGCCAACAATGGCCACCTGCAGAGTCGGGTGTAGAAGAGTGCAAAAGGTCATTTTGCACGCTGGGGATGTGAAGGATCCAGCAGAAGTTCTGGAGCTCACTGTGGTGTCCCGTGTGAGTCCATAGCAAGAGGCCAATGGGCCTGCACTGGAGGATGAAGAGTCTGCACTCCTAAGCCAGGAGATGACATCCAAGGTAAAGGTGAAGCGCGAAGTTCCTTGGAAGAAACAGAAGTGAGCCTGCCTTCTTTATTTCCCTTTCATACCACTCTGGAGACAACCCTCCCTAGGGTGGGTTTTCCACACCCAGAACTGTGCTGAACCAATCTAGTTGGACATTTTTTACTCAAGTTGACACAATCAATTACCTATCACACTTCCCTACCTAACCTCAATCTGAGATGGGGAGATTTTAAGGGTGTTAGATTTTCTGACCGTTGCACGTGAATTGTACAAACTCTTTCATTGGTCCCAGTTCTCAGACATGTTGTTATCAGCAATTCCAGTGGCAATATTTGGAAGTTAGCTCCATACCATCGTCTCCTGGCTTAGAGTGATTTTGCTAGGAAAGGACTAAGTAGCTGGACGTGATGGCACACACTTGTAATTCACCACTTAGGAAGTGGAGAGAAGGTCACGAGTTCAAGGCCAGCCTGGGCTACATAGTGAGTTAAAGGCAGCTTAGACTACATGGTGTGACCCTGTCTCAAAACAAACAAACAAACAAAAAAACACTAAGTATTCTGGGAAATTTATAGATTTATTAGGCTACTGTTGTTTTGTGTATAATTTATTCTTCTTAAGTTGAGATCATTAAATCCTTTGCAAAAAAAAATCACATAAAAGGGGAGACTTTCTGGCATTAAATTTAAGAACTATCCAGTGTGATACCAGATCTCCATGGCCATGTCCACAGCATTTACAGTGCTTTGTATTATGATATGAAAAGTAACTACTGTTTCCAGGAAAGTATTAGAAGAATTTATAACATGTAAATGTTTGGAACTGAATTACGTATATGGGCTAACCAGTCTCTAGGAAGTTGAAGCTTGCCCAATATCTGGACAAAGTTCTCAGAGTTCCTAGCTTTATTGAGGATTATGAAATTCTCTGCCTCTGTGCACTTAGCTAATTTTTTTTAATTTTAGCTGATGCTCTTGAGAACAAGTTCTTGTCCATTATTATGGCAGCTCAGAAGGATGACAGAATGAATAGTAGAATATATTTATCTGTTTGGGTTGAATGCATGTTATTTCCTAGCATGCAAGAAAAAGACATATAGAATCTTTGACATGTAAAATTATTTTCCATGAATATATTTTATGACATTCTATGTTATACTATGCTATCATTTCTCTAGAGTAAATAAGAAAAGTCTTTTATCAAAGAGAATCTAAATCAGGTAATGGAACAGAACAAAAGGGTTTTAAGAGTAAGATTTGGAATTGTCAAGATTATCTGACAAATTTTGAGAATCTGAATTAGGCACAGTTGTTGAACTTTTCTCAACATTTAATCACCCTTCTTCCTAAGTATTATATTAATGATCTGACTTTTCTCTTGTTTTTAAGGTTGTAGTCATTTCTTCAATAAAGCCTGTATTTGTATGATGACTCACTATAATTGTAAATGATACCATAAATATACCTATGAGTCTTGGTTTTCAACCTAATTGTCTCAGAATTGGTGGTCAAAAGTTTAGTTATTATCTAAAATTCATATACACTAGCAGCACCAGATTATATAATTCATTTATGTTTATGTAAATCCATTTCAAACTTCAAAAGTATAAAAGTTAATTTCACATTCATGCACACACACACACACACACACAAAATATCTAAGTATATAAAGCCAACCCCAATATACCAGCCACCTAAGAACAAACAAGTAGATCTAACATGAGATATTAAGGTGATTGTACATTTTTTTAAAAATTAAAGATATGGGAAAATAGATGTGCTTAACAAAAATTGACACAAGAAGAATCAAATTTCTATGGCAGATGTTTTTAAAGTTGTTTAAGAATCACTTCCAAAAGTTGCTCAGCCTAGCTGTCTTCATGAACATTTTCAAACCTTCCAGGTTTGTATAATTGCTGCAGTACCTAAATTATAGCAGAGATCTATACAGGAAAGAAAATCCATTTTCAGAAGTTATCTGAAAACCTGACTATTATGAGAACTGTTTTAAAAGAATGCTACAAAGCAAACTCCCTATTAAGAAAGTTACTAAAATTACATATAAATCCTAGGAAATTAAGTACAGTAGCAGTGACTATTAAGCTTGCCAACTTCATTGACTTGGGAGCCACCTAGGGGATTAGAAAGACACATTTCCAGGTGTGTCTGGGTGGGCCATGGAGATATGACCTTGGGTCTATACCTGGTCCCTGCCCCTTCCTCTCAGGTGCTGCTCTCCTGCTCTGCTTCCCAGACACCATAAAGTGAGCAGCTTTGCTCCACCACACCTTCTGCCATGATGTTCCTGCCTTGGGGCCTGCAGACCATGGTCTGAATCCTCTGAAACTGTGAACCAAATTAAACCTCTCCTCTTAAACCTCTAAAATGTAGGTTTGGGGTATTTTGTGCTAACAACAGGAAAGTGAACTGACATAGTAGTATATCAAAAGAATAGCGAGGGCCAGGGATTTAGCTCACTGGTTCCGGCGACTGCCACGCAAGCGCAAGGTCCTGAGTTCGATCCCCGGTACCAAAAACAAACAAACAAACAAAAAAAGAAATAAAAATCAAAAGAATAGCATGTCCTACATGACTGCAGCAATTGCTTCTGCTTCCACACAGTTCACAGGCTAAACACATTCAAATTATTAATGCCCCCTTTTGCAATAGTGATCCTTTTATATTAGTACATGTTTGCAGTACATAATTATTACATTCATAGTGGGGAGTCCGTACGTGTACGTATCGCGTCTTAATTCTTTTTGCATCCCCTACGCCTCTCACTCCTCCCTTCCCATTCCATGCCTTGGTCCCTTTCCCGTTTGAAAAGATCTCCCTACTTCCTATTATCTATCTTTTATTTTGCCCTTAATTTATATTGTGGGTTTCTCCTGTGAGAGAAACAATGCAATAGTGAAGCTTGTGCGTCTGATTTGTTTTACTTAATAGTATGGTCTTGAGGTACGTCTATTTATCTATGAATGCTTCAAGTTTGAATGTAAACTAGTACAACCACTATGGAAATCAATGTAGAAATTTCTCAAAAAACTAAAACTAGAAATTCCATTTGAGCCAGGCGTGGTGGCACACATCTATAATCCCAGCACTCAGGAGGCTGAGCCAGGAGGATCACCATGTTACATGCACACTCATGCTTATAGCAGCACAATTTATAATAACTAAATCTTGGAAGTGTGTCCATCAACAGATGAATAAATAAAGACAATTCGTTATTTATATGAAGTAGTGATTATCAAAAAGAAGAGTAAATGATGGAAGTTGTAAGTAGTCTGAAAAGAGGAATATGTCTATTGTGGCAGTTCCCAAAAGGAGTCAGTATTCCCTGGGTGCCAAAAAATAAATACTTCAAAGAGATTCTATTTTCTTCTCTATTGTTGTCTATATTTTTTGAAATGCTTTGAGATATATATGTTAGGTTTATGATCTGAAAAACCATACATAGGAATACTCAGAAGAAAAATAAAGCTAAGCAGGGCCAGGGATTTAGCTCAGTGGTGGCACATCTGCCTCGCAGCACAAGGTCCTGAGTTCGATTCCCGGTACCAAAAAAAAATTTTAAATGAAGCAAAGCAAAAAAAAAAAAAAAAAAGCAAAACAAAGAAACACCATCACCATCAAACAAAAAAATATCACAAATGTTCCTGCACGGGGATGTGAGTGGCGGAGTCTTTAATTGCTGAAACCATCTTAGGACTGAAGACTTCCCTTCTCATAAATATTCCTGTTCAGACTTGAACTTTCTTTAGTGCTCCACAAACCTTCAACTCTCTTTCAAGTTAAGGCCATTCGTGTACCAAATTTAAAATTCTGACCAATGTCTCAATATTTGGAGGGGGGCCTGATGCCTTACTCTAAAAACAGCTCACACTCAGTCAGTCATGCCACCACTTGGTCATTTTACATAGCTAACCTCATCAATTCTCCACGTGTCTTTTATTATAAAAGTAAATGTCAGAGCAAGGGATTCAACATTCTAAACAATGAAAATTGGAACTCATTTAAAACTGTGAGGGTATCTTTTCATCAAATTGCTGTTGGTCAAATATAACTTACAATAAAACTCATTTGGGTACAGAGATGTGATTTTATATACATAGGTATATTATATATTATATATTAATACATGTTACATTATTCAATATGTTATATATTAAGACATGGGTATATTAATTATAAGTTGTATATATGCATACACAGAAGCATAGACACTTATATGTAAATATGTGTTTGTGCATATGAAATCTAATGTTCTCCCAAAGGTTCCTCCAAATTTGTGGAAACTAGGGTCTTTCAGCTCCAACCTCCTGTTTCTCCTGAATTGCTTTAATTCAGATGTGGTCCCACAGTCTCCAACTTGTCTGCTTCTTGCTAATACAGGGGTGGGCCTTAAACATTTTCATTAATTTCCACCTAAGGAAAATTAAATGAAATGCAAATAACAAACAAAAAACTCCACACAAAAAAAAAGCCACCTTCATGCAAGGAACTGTGAGTGTAGCTGATTTTATATCCCCAAACAAGGAGTTTTAAACTGAAACATTAGCTTCTTCTGCTCTTTTAGAGAACTTTAGACTCTTTTAGAGTCCCTTAGCTATTTCTGTCTCCAAAACAGAGAGGTCCTGCCCTGCGGCAGTGTTATAGCTCTTATGCTCTCCATCCTCATTCCCTTCTCCCCTCTGTTATATGCCCTCATCTTTTCTACTCTTTTTTTGGCTTTTTCCCCATTGCTAGCAGATTGGCTATTACTTTTTTGTCAATCTGGTTCATGTAGTTAATCAATTATTTTTCTTAAAATCGATTTCCTTCCTAAGAGGAATTTTTGAGCCTGCTATTAAAGGATAATATATTTTTATCCCTACTACGAAATATTTAGCCAAATCTGTAAAAAGGTAGTTTTTCCAATTGGTCTTTTACCCTTATTCAAAAAGAATTAGCAATTACTCTTACAATCATCTAATATGAATAAATCTCTCTTCTGTAAATCTCAGAGTAACTCGAATCTAAAGCCCCCATTAGACCTATGGGAAATTATCTGACTCTTGCAGCCTCATTGGAATATACAACCATGCTCACGAATTCTGAACTTCTTAGGAAGCAGCCTGCTACTGCCACCCGGGGGGAGGTTCTTGTCCGCTTCCTTCAAGAGGGCCAGTGTGCTTGTCAGACGAGGAAATCGGTTCAAGTTTTCCTTGTCATTTCCACACAGGAAGAGGACTTTTGAACTCTCTGCCCAAGAGGTCATAAGATGTTCCAGTGTCTCCAGGTTCTCTTCACAAGGAGACACATACTGCACAGACTTTCTGAGACATTCAAGAGAGGGTAGACCAGAATGTGACCATCCTAAAGTTTCTACATCTTACACAGCACATAAGAGGATTTGGAGAGTATGGGTTATGGACTAAGAAGTGGGAAAAGTCAAATTTGAGCTTTCAATAACAAAACAAAGCTCTAATCCCAATTATTTGGGAAGAGGAGGCAGGAAGTTTGCAAGTTCAAGACCAACTTAGTGATACCCTGTCCTGTCTCACAATAAAAAGGGCTAGAGGTGTAGCTCAGCAGTACAGCATCCCTGGGCTCAGTTCCAATACCATAAAAAGAAGAAAAAAAAGAAAAATCCAAATTTTTAATAAAAATGTATTTAATAAGTTATAGTTAACTGTATATCATTTCTTAAATATATTATCATTCATTGATATTAATATTATATGTGATGAGAAAATCATGCTAATAATTTCATCACTTAGGAAAAGATAAGAAATTTTAATTATATGAAAATAGTCTAAAAAGTTTCTTACAAAAATTTGAATTTATGAATCGAATACTATTATGAAGCCCATATCTAATGATCATGTATGTTTGCTGATATTTTTTATGAAGTACTGATATCATGTTTATCACTTAAAATGGAAAAAAATTGTAACCACTGTTATAGAATATTTAATATTTATCAACCTTAACATTTCTTTATGTTGTAGGTAAATTACCATTTATTATAAATACACTAAATCAAAGAATTTAATCCTGGAAATAGAAGTTTCAGGAAGTATCTGCTAAAATTACAAGTCTGCCAGATGACATAAGTCAGTGCTGATTAGAGGAAGACAGCTAATCACTTATAAAAAGGATGTCTGGTAACAGATTAACTCAGTGAAATAATACAGTGTCAGTCTCCAGCTGGTCCAGTAGCACTGTCTGGAGGTTGAAGTTCATACCAAGGAGCAACTGCACAGATCCCGGAAAGTCTCGGTGAAGAAAGCATTTTCAAGACAGAAAAGGTAAGTGACACACAGACTGGACTGGATTACTGAGCCCGCTTTATTAAAATATCATGCATCTGAATCAGGAGCCAATAGAAATCTGCTGTGACCCAGTGCTGTCGACGCAACGAAATGAGCCACATGAGCTGGTGTCACCTTGAGGGAGCCTCCCAACCAGTGACTTTTATGGGGACATGAGACTCCTTCAAGGTGTTTGCGTTGGAATCTGTAAATACTGAGATGAGGGCCCTTAGAGGACAAGAAAAGCTTGGGGTACTTAAAATGACATGACAGAGTCACTGGTTATAAGCAAACACAGCACATCTACTTATAAAGTGTCTATTTGTGAGCCAGTGATCGGACAGCAACAGCTGATCAATCAGTGAAAGTGATTGATGACTTAGATGCTATAGGACTTGCGCTCTACAAAAAAGACAGACTGCATTGCCCAGTCCCATGAGTGGAGTAGCCTGATCCAGAGATTCTTCTCCCTCTTCCTGGGCATCATGTTGGGCTTTACTTTGTTTATTATACAGTCAGCACTTAGCAATGACGCACTGTGAAGATGATTTATTAATTATTCCATAACAGAAATTACAAGTTATTCTTATTTCATCAGAATGTTGTCTGGTGGTTTAGAAAGTCATATTGGGGATCAGCAGAAATGGGGATCTTCTTTGACTTCATTCATATTTCACAGAATAGAAGCATTCAGGAAGTCAGAAGAGAGGAATTTCTGCTGACACTGTGTACTCAAAGTCTGGGAAGGAAGGTGGGGAGGTGGGGAATGTTGTTGAAAGGCTGCTTCTTCCACCATCTTGTTCCTACTTCTTTAACCATGAATAATTTTCAAATGCTCTTGCTGATTTTGTCCCTGAGCTCGGAAATTTCAAAGCTCATTGCTAAACCAACTCACCTATCATACTGATGTATTAACATGATATATTAACATGTTCATGTTATGGACATGAGTGGGCTTCATTATATCTGCATGTAATCTGGATTTTTTTTCCTCTCATGATCCTACAATTATTATTTCTTCTTACCTTCCTCATCCATTTTTAACTTTCCTCTGTCCTTCCACTGTAAACTAGATTATTCCATTTTCTTCCTCTTCTCTCTCTGCATTATGTCCACAGGCTGTGGATTCAACCAAGCATGGATTAAAAATATTTGGGGGGAAAAACTGTCTTTTGATCAGATACAGATGTTTTTGCTCGTCACTATTCCCTAAACAATATAATATATGATTATTTGCATAGTATTTGCATAGTATTGGGCATTATAAGTAATCCAGAGATCACTGCAAGTGTCATAGGGGAAGATATGAGTAGGTTATATGGAAATACATGGTGTTTTATACAAAGGACTTGGGCACCCACTGGTTTGGTGTCTGTGGGGAGTCCTGGGACGAATCCCCCCATGGACACAGGGACAGCCGTGCACAGAATGCTCCAGGCCAAGTGAGGGGCTTACCTCGGTGAATGCAGACCCTTAACTCCACATGCTGTGCCTTTGTTTACCCACAGCCATGATGGACACCAACAAGATGGTCATCAACTTGGCGCTCTTTGGCGGGACTCAGAGTGGAAAGAGTTCTGCCGGGAACATTCTGCTGGGAAGCACTGAGTTCCACACCAGCTTTTCTCCCTCTTCTGTCACCCAGGACTGCAGCCTGGGCCGTAGCTGTCACCTCCGCAGCTTTATGCGCCGAGCGGGGCGAGAGGTCAGCCTGCAGGTGCAGGTGCTGGACACTCCTGGTTACCCACACAGCAAGCTGAGCCTGGAGCAGGTGAAGCAGGTGCTCAGGAGGGCCCTGGATCATCACTTTGGGCAGGAAGGCCTCCACCTGGCGCTGCTGGTCCAGAGAGCAGACGTGCCTTTCTGTGGACGGGAAGCTCCCTACCATGCTCAGCTCATCCAGGTAACACAAAGAACAAACCACACTGCCACAGTGGTTCTCTGAGGGACATTATCTTCAAAGGGAAGAACCAGGAAACACTGGTTAAAAGAGTAGTTCAAGCCACAAACTGTTAGTCACAGAAGAGTAATCAGTAAAAAATAGTTGATTTTTCCTTCAAGAGTCATTTTTGCCATTTCCTTGAGAGGAATTCAGCTACTCATTTTGCAGCTGGGTCATAGGAAAAGTAATTGAGATACTAATCTTCACATGTAACTATGAGCCTTAATCATCCTAAGGACTGCAAACCTAAATAAGCTTATACAGTGTGGTTCCTGGTCCGTAACAGAATCAACTAAGAACCATGGAAAGAGTATCTCAAGAGTGGGCACTGTATATCATATTTTCATAATTTCTCTATATTTCTCCAAAATAGTAAGAACTAAAATACTGACTCGCATCCATTCAGGATCAAAGGAACAGTGCATTGTGTGATCATGACCTGGTGATTGAACCTTGCGCTGAGCACCTGCACAGAGCCTAATGCTTGTGCAGACCTGAGCCCTGCCTTCAAAACCTTACAGTTTAGAAGAAACTAATAACCAGCTCAAAACAAAACAATGAATAGAGTGCCAAAATAGTGTACCATATGAGAGGGGGCTTCTTCCTAAGGCTGAACAAAATGGTAAACATTCAGGGAGAAGCTATGCATTATTAATAGGAAAGAAACCAGGAATATTAGATGTTTTCCCTATCTCTTCATCTGCAGCACAGGAAACTACTCCATTCTAGCCACGAGGAGTCCACAGGGACTTCAGATGAAACATAAATGACATATACCACCTTTGCCTGGTGGCACATCCTTATATGTATATTTCTTCATTCATCCAGTGTTACTGAGCTGGAGTTTAATCAGACCGTCTAGAATAGGAGCTGAGTATTGTACTGCCTCTTCTTGTATGCAGTGTGTAAGCATCAGGCTCATGAAGACGATTACTAACGATTTCTGGACACTGTTCATTGAGTTCATTGTCCATTTTATTCACTCTCTCCATTCTCTAGTCTGGGACCATGCAGACTGAACCGCCGGACTTCACTAGTATCTCAGTCACTTTCCTTATTGCTAGGACATAATACCTAACACAAGGAACTTAAAGGAGGAGAAGTTTATTTAGGGTCACAATTTGTAGAAGTTCCCATACATAGCTGGTTCCAAGGTAGGACGGCATGGCAGAGAGGAATGGCAGGGGAGAAGTCACCTTCCACAGGTCCGCCTATATCCCAGGAAGCTTCGGGGAAATTTTGATTTGAACCATAACAACCAGTCGTACTCAGGAGCCTCCTTGGGTCACTGAGCTCAGAGAAGCCAGGTCTCTTAGAAACTCCACGGTAAACCACATGGAGAATAGAGAGCAGATATGTTGGTATAAATAGTCCTCACCTTTTGGTTCAATCTCAGGCCACGTGGATGTAGGCCCTGCTACACCCACAAAGATAGCATAATTTACTTTGAAGAGTATTTTTTCCTTTAACTAGTAAAGACAAAAAGATTGCTCCAAATGACACTAGTTTTGTTTTTTGGTAATTGTGGATGTTTATTAAAATGGAAAAAAAAAAGGCCATATGTGTCATCAGAAGGGACTAGCGGAAAAAATTAGGGTGACAAGAACGTAAGGACAAGCTCATCATCCAACTCCTGAGAAATCAAGGACAGGCTGTACAGATGTAGAAAAGAAAAGATGACTGCAACTAGGACTTTCTATGGGATCTAAGGAAGAAGCCTCTCACCCTTCCTGAACTGTTGAAGCTTGCATTTCAAACGGTTTCTGGTAGAAATCAAGTGATGGGAAACCTACATTCATTATAGCAGTATAATTTTTAAACGGTCTTTAAAATTCCTTTAAAGCTGTTATTAAATAAACATAGAGTTTAAGCTATAAATGGATGTAATTCAGTAACTTCAGTAAATGCACAGCTATTTCTCAAAAGCTACTCTGTCTCTCTCCACGTGCCTCATTATTTTTCCTGTTGATGAACTTATGCTGAGCCCAGAAGGGTAGTTTCAATGATGCATGTTTTGATAATAGATTTTTCTAGCTTTAGAATATGGAACAATATAGCAATCTAATTCTTTATAAAAACTAATCGGTAATTGTCTCTGTCTTTTAGAATATATCTGCACATAACATTGTCCTCTGACAACTGGTTTCCTAAGAAAGTTTCCAAGTCAGGAGTTGAAGACAGAGAGAAGAGAGGCTAGGGGAAGCTCAGGTCTGGAACAGTTTTTTTCTAGAATAAATAACTTCTCCCTCCCATGAAAACTCAGCAGGCAAGACAGTAATCCTGAGAGTGGCCCATCACTCTGCGAGGCCCTGTGGACGGATTCTGGGTTCCCCCCAGTGGCGGGTTGCTGGTCCCCAGCACACAGGCTGGCCCTTGATGGCTTTCTTCCTGAAGATGCCGAGACTCCAGCAGCGGCTGCCTGAGCCCCCAGATTGATCGGAAGCAGCTGCAGATGTCTGAATCCTGCACAGGACCAGCAGCTGTTAGAAAGGACGCACGAGTCTAAGGTCCTCAGGTTCCAGGCATATCCTGCATTTATTTTTCTTCTTGTCTGATAAAAAATGAGAGTAGAGCACCTGGCTCTCCCTTTTGCTTTACCCTTTTGGGGTGGCGCTGATTCCTGCCGTGGAAGGAGATTGTAAGGCCAGTGCCCGAGTCTTGGCCTCTTCTCCCCTCAGCCCTCCTGTTGTCTCTTCATCTCTCCCAGTTTGGGGTGTAATATTTTGCAGAGAGGTTAGAAGCGGCCAGCTGTCACAAGGAAACATTTCCCCAAATGATCTCTTTGTCTTTATTAATTACACCACAATGTGACGATGTCAGCGAGTCATCTCCCCACAGTTGAGAAATCAAAGAAAAATGATTCATCTGAATGTTATCTGGAATGTTATTTAAATATTAAAAACAAAATCCACAAATGATGGCTCAGAGAGGATATAATAGTCACCTCAAGGAAAGGGCTAGCATGCACTCAGGCTGCTCTAGGAGTTGAACCTTGGAAGCAGCTAAAGTCCATATTCTCCCCACTCTCTGGGTATTGAATGTTATTACTATGTCCAAGCTGGCTTCAAGCACGCATTTTTATTTCACAGTCAACAACTTAGCTGTGGACATTGCATGTGAGTGTGTATGCAGAAGGCTCAGCGAGACCAGTGCAGGGCCTGGATTTAGTTGTTGACAGAATTTTAGTTAAAAACAAGCCTGATGTTAGTAAGGCTTTCTTGGTTTCAGTTCCTCACTTGCAAAGTGAGAATAATTTTACCTAGGGCCGGGGGTTTAGCTCAGTGGTTTTGCTGCCTGCCTCCCAAGTGCAAGGTCCCGAGTTTGATTCCTGGTACCAAAAATAATAATAATAATAATTTTACCTACATTTTTAAAGAGCTCTGAGCATTAGGTGTAGTAAATATGACATGCTTAGCATGGTGTCTAACTTCCAGCAGATCCACAGGAAGTGGTAAAACCTTGACAAGTACCCATTCAAGTGCATCGTAGCTATAAAGGACACATTCAGGAGGTTACGGGCTGGAGTTCAAGTACCTACTTAGCTACTCACTTGCTCAGTGACCTGGGGCAAGTGACTTCTCTAAACTTCACTGGTGAATTGGGAATTATCATAGTATCTACTTCACTGAATACTTTTGGGATTCATGGCATAACAGTAACTTGCTTAACAGACCCTAGCACATTGCTGGTACACAGTAAAGGTTAGCTCTGGTCATTATTATTGTTAGCATTTGTTGATTCTAAAATTTGTATATATTATTTGCAAAATTAAACTTCTTTAAGTTTACCTGGATAGGCTTCAGAGGAAAATAAGAATAAAATCCTGCTTACATAGGTCTGGTTTATAAATATAAAAAGTAACTTCCTTATTAATTTAGAAAAAAATCTGGGGAAAAAAAGCTTCCTTGCTTTTTCATACGTTTCAATTGAGAAGCTACAGTTTACTGGGAAGAACATGGGCCTAACAGGGGACTTTTGTTATGGGCCCAGGATCCCCAGTATTCAGCCTTGGAGCGTTGGCCAAGCTATTTAACATCAATGGCCTCAATACTCTCATCTGTAAAATGAAGCAATTTGGACAGATGCTGTCTAAGGTTGAATATTCTCTCAATCTGACTTAATGAGGTCTTATCATTCCACTTTGGCTCTCTGAGGAGTGCTTTAAAGTAGAAAGAGGGTAAGAGAACAGCATAAAATATAAAAAATGGTCCTTATTGTCCTGTTCCATGATAATCTTTTTCTAAGTTGATGTAATAGTTGGCTTTTAAAAAAAATTTCCTCCTAAAAGGTCCAGATGCTATGATTTCATCAACCACAAATAAATGGGGCAGGACTGGTGAGGTCCTGGGAAAGTGAACATAATTCCTGGAAGACAAGGTTTATATCCTAACTAGTTGTCCCAGAAGGACTCAATGGAATCATACCCATTAGCAGTCTAAAACCAAACAACTCATGATTATAAAATTTCCATCTATCATAGTACTGTATTTAAGTTATTAACGTCAGACAACTTACATTAACTTATCTTGCCCTTGCAGTTTTTTTGGTGAGGTATCAATCAACTGTGCTTTTTCTTTCTCTGGGTCCACAGAGAACATATTTGGCCCCTGACATGTTGACTCCACACCGAGCGACACGATTTTCAACTACTTTCTGGCCAAAAATCTACCTAAAGATTAAATGCTAAAGCTGCCACCCTCTCCTGTTTTGGGCACCAAGTCAAAAGTGCAGTTTCTCTGCAGTTTAGGACATCAGCTTCCTTTCATAGATAATTATCAACTTTCCAGTGAGGGAACACATGGGGCTTGCAAGCTTAGGAACCTATTATCCTTGGGTGCTTCTCCTTTCCCCTGCATGAAACAATGATTTAAAGTATAGGAAATGTCCAGCAGAAACAAAGAGGAAATGTGTTGTCAAAACACAGAAAACCAGGAACTACAGGAATATCATGGCTATTATACCACTTAACTCAGTAAGTACTAGCCTAGAAAGATAAGAATTCTAAGTTGTGATATGTATCTCAGGAAAGAACTGTCCTATAGTTTATTTAGCAAAATAAATATTTGGTGATTGTCTTGGTTACTTTTCTCATTGCTGAGACAAATGCCCAACACCCAAAGGTAAAGGAAGAAAGGTTTATTTCAGTTCACAGTTTGTAGAGGTTTCAGTTTGTAGCCAGCTGCACTCAAGGCAGGGTGGCACGGCAGAGGGGGCATCACAGAGGAGAAACAGGTCATGACAGCAGAAGGCAGCAAGGCAGCAAGCATCAAGAGCAGCAGCAGCAGCCAGCCTCTTCCTTTTGTCCCTTCTAGGCCACTTTCTTTTTGGATGGTGCCACCCACACCCAGGGTGGGGCTTCCTTAATCCAAGCATCACACCCTTAATCCCAGTATCACACACCCTAGATCCACCCATCTGTGAAAAGCCCTACCTATGAGCACATGAGACTTTGTGTGTGTGTGTGTGTGGGGTCTAGATACAAGCCATAACAGTGGTATTTCAAAAATATTTAATGACAAGTATGGGCTAGGTATCAGTTAATAAATATCCATGAGGTAGGTTTGGGTGGTGCTCAAGGATGAAGGGCAGTGGCTTTTCACTTACTTGCATGTAAACATTTCACTCATGACAATATGGCCACATCAGGGATGTACTGAGTATCAGATCTGGCTCTAAATTTGAGAAACTTTCAGTCATAGGCATGATCAGGGTCAATAGTTGTGTGGAAACAAAATCCCAATAACATACAATCCCCAGCCATGTTCATTATATTAATTTCCTTGTTAATTCCTGTGGATTCTTCAAGAATCATTCAAGGCATCATCCCACAGAGGAAATTTATTGATCTCTGCCCTTTATCTCACTTCCCACACCTACCCAAAACTGGACTACATGTTTATCTCTATAACATTCACTTGATTTCTATCACAACACTGGCAAATATAGCAAGTCTAAAGTATGTCATTCCTGGCTGTTCCCTTTTTTCAGCTGTAATATAGTACAAAAGAATGTCCACTAGATATAAGCAGAACTTATATCTGCCTTGTTTCACAGTTGTTCTACCCTGCAGAACATGCCTAGAACAAAGTAGCCCATTAATAAGTGTATGCACAAGGGATTGACCATCTGGAGTGCTTTCTTAATGTCAAGTGCCCAGGCTCCAGCCCTAAGGGATCTGATGCATTTTCAGCAACTCCTCGGGTGATTTTGATGCAAAGAGTCCCAGAATATTTTTATTGCCTGAACCTACCTCTGATATGTGTGGAACTTCATTAAGTTTTTAACCTCATTTATTAGCATTCTAGTGTTGCTGTGACAATGTACATACATGGGGTACATTAGGTACGTACATGGGGTGGCTTAAACAATAGGTATTTATTGTCTCTCAGTTCTGGAGGCTGGAAATTTGACGTCAAGGAGCTCTCAGAGGGCTGTGAGTGAAGGATCTGTCTCAGGCCCTCTCCTTGGCCTTTTTCATGATCACACCAAGTTCTCCTTGTATTTATGTCTTTATCCAGGTTTCCCTGTTTTGTAAGGACATCTAGCACACACCAGATCAGGAACTCACCTTTCTGACATTACCATAACTAATTATATCTGCAATGAGCCTGTTCCCAAATAAAGTCACCTCCTGAGGAACTAGGGCTTCAGACTTTACCCATGAATTTTGGGGAGGACATAATACAAACTGTAACATCAATGTTCATTTACTTTGCAACTCTGTGGCTCTTCTCCACCAGAGATCCGTTACAGTACTCTGAATACATGAAAGTTCTTAAGGTTTCTACTAATTTTATTATGTCACCATTAGCTAAAGTGGCATGCTGGCATCACATAGACACTTAGATTTACATAGTGTTATGCTGTTTATAGATTGGATTGATTAAAATTTTCAAATGAATGTATATGTTCAAGACACATAAGAATATGCCAATTAAAGTGCTTTCATGAACAATCATTGTGCAGTTTAGACTTTTTTGTAAAATAATATTCTCTGATGTATTCATCCTTAAAATTTAATTCAGATTTTCTTGAAACAGTATGTTTTTAGGAAAAATAAAAATACACAATTGTTCTATGGTATAGACTGTTGAGTTCTAAATAGATGTAAGAAAGATGTTGAACTTCTTCCTTGAGAGAGTCACTGTGTGTATAAAACAGAAAGCACAGACCACAGTGGAATCCATCATGAACTGCAGAACAAAAGAGGAGCTTTATAGGAAAGTAAAATATTGTGTCTCAAAGATAAATTAAACTTCAAAATCGCACCCTCAAACAAATAAATAAAACCCTAAGCCTTCTATTTGGGATGGGATAAGGATCCATATTACAAATTTATTCAACAGATATTTATTGAGAGTTTATAACATGCTAAAATCTCTGATTAAGGAAGAAAGCTGTGGGCCTTGCCTTCAAAGAGCTCACTGTCACTTTTAGACATGGATATATAAATAAGTGGCTCTGATCAAAACCAGACAGCCACATTCTATCAGGGCCTGTAATTCCTAACCATGGTCCTGAAATGTTTCTAATTTTAACTATTTAGGCCCATAGTTTTCATGAGTACTTTCGTATTATGTTTACATGTCCTAATTCCTTTCATTCTTCCTTCCTTTGTTCCTTTTCTTTCCTTTTTCTTTTCAGTTATTCAGTAGCATAAATACTAATCTTGTATTTGTAATATACAAGGAGTGATCACAAAAAGCAAATGCCTAAACTAAAAAAAATGATTAGACCAAATAGTGCATTATTTATCCATCTCAAAATACCCCTCCTTGCTTCAAACACATCCCATCATTCTTGTCACTTTTTGAAGCAGTACTTTCACATCTTACAGAGTGATCAAAAATACAGTGAATACTGCTGCTGAGTGCCATCCAATAGAAAGGGAGCTCATAAAAACATCGTGGTGCGTCGTCCTCCACATTATTCACCAGATCTGGCACAGTGTAGTTTCTGACTCTTCCCCAAAGTCTTAATGACCATGAAAGGTAAATGATTTGAATTGATCCAGGACATCAAGGCAGCCACAATAAGACAACTAAAGACATTCAGGAAAGAGGACTCCAGAGCTGCTGCAGAAGATGGCAAGAACCACAGTATAAGTGTGTTTAAAGTGAGGGAGACTATTTTGAGGGGAATTCATGGCAAGGTGTCTTTTATTGTAATAATTTTTTATTTAAACACACCATAATTACACTGAATGTTTCCCAGACTTTCATTTTCTTCACAAATTTTTTAACTAGAGTTTTTACTAATATGTGTAACGCAACCTCTCTATATGTCAGTTTCTCTGTATCATAATGGAGATTATAACAGTATCTCCCACAAAGCATCACGCTGTGCTTCTAAAGAGACAGTGTGTATTGGTGCTTAGCATAATATCTGGCAATGAATATTAGTTGTCTTCCTTCCTTTCTTCTGATTACTAGAAGTTCTGAATATTTCTTATTATGCTTATTCCTATGCATTTTGTATTTTTCTTGCTATTACAAACTGGTAGCATCTTTGGAAATATTGTAGTAATGAGAATGTTTGGAATGGAGAGAGTTATTTTACTGTCACACTGTCATTATTTCATATAACTTTGGAAGTATTCAAAAAAGTTAAATGGTTATTTCTGCATGCCTTTCATAGTGCATGAATAATTTGCCACATGCTATTACTTCTGCTTTATATCAGCTTAGTTTCACTAATCAAACAAGAATTTATTACGTGACCAACTTCCACATATAGCTAAACAAAGAAACACCAGTCCTCATCATTTCCCAACCACATGAGAAGAATTCATTCAAGATATTGTGTTTGATTTTAGGCATGTGCAGTGACAAGGGAGGGGATTTGGGGATTACAGGAGTGTTTTGTAGTTGTTCCAAATCACCAAATGTTTTTTGATCTTAGCTTTTCTGTGGCATATCATCTGATTAATCAATAGATTGTAATGTGATAATATAATTTTAAGCCCTTAATAATGTTTGTAGTGTTGGTAACATAACATCTCTATAAATAAATAATAACTAAAAATCATAATTCCCTTGGTCAAGGTCCTTTGACTTTAAGAAATTTAGTGATTCTAACAGAGTCAGGTTGTTAAGCAAGTATAAATGATTACTGAATGTTATAATTGTATCATATTCAACATAATCAGATAGTATGCAAAGTTGGGTTGTATATATCAAGTATAAGGATAAAGTAAAGAAATGAAGTTTTTTTTCAGAAAGCTCATCCATCAGCCTCTATTTGCTTATCATACTTGACCTAATATCCTCTTCCCATTACATTATCAGCTTTCAGAAATATTATGGCACACAGATCTGTTGTCTAACTACATTGGACCTTTGAAATTCCTTTGCTGATTTTTGAGGTGTAGAGTCCAAGGCAAATAGCTATTTTGCTTCTTCTGTCTTTCAGGAACTTCTGGGACATGCTTGGAAGTATCACACTGCTGTTCTTTTCACTCATGCAGAAAGAATAGAAGAGGCTGGGTCCAGTGAAAGTGAATACTTACGCGAAGCCCCTGACGGCCTACTGAGCCTCCTAAATTCTGTACAGAAGAGATATGTTTTCCAGTATAAAAAAGCAAGCTCCTTTAATGAGCAAAGAATGAAAATATTAGAAAGAATTGTGGAATTTATAAAAGAAAATCATTATCAAGTTCTTACCTTTAAATAAAATTCAAGAGAAAGAAACAATGGGTGTTGGGAGTCAGAAACCTGGTTTAAAACCTGGCGGCGGGCCCTGAGAATTCCCCACGTGGCCAGTGAGAGCATGGGTTTGTATAACCGCCCTGGGAAACTGTAAGTTAAAAAGAACATCAAGGATGCAAGATTTCTAACGCAAATCCCATGATATAAAAATTATCCCCCTAAGTACATACCCCACAGAAAGTTGTATATTTGTTCAGTAAAAGACACGCATGGGGCTGGGGACTTAGCTTAGTAGTTTCGCTGCCTGCTGCGCAAGTGCAAGGACTTGTGTTCGATCCCTGGTACCAAAAACAAAAAAACAAAAATTTGGGCCAGGGATTTAGCTCAATGGTTTCCCCGCCTGCTTAGCAAGCGCAAGGACTCAAGTTCGATCCCCAGTACCCCCCCCCCCAAAAAAAGACACACATGTATGAGAATGCTTACAGTAGTGCGACTCATAAAAGCCCCAAACCCAAAACTATCCAAAGGTTCACTAAAAGCAGAACGGATATGTAAATTGTAGTATATTAACACAACGAGACAGTATACAGGAAGGAGGATAAGCAAACTCAACCATATGCAATAATATTAATTGCCCAAACATTATGTTGAGAGAAACAAGCCAGATGTAAAACAGTACAGAGTCTATGATTCCATTTGTATAAGGTTCAAAAACAGTTGAAACAAATGTAATCTAGATCACTGGTCTGATGAGAAGCCCTAGGGCTCGGGAGAGTGAGTGGCTATCCCTGGGGAGGGGACAGCAAATGAAGGAAGGTCCTGGGCTAGCGGCTGAGATTTTGGTAATTAGTGCTCTGGTTCCTGGTATGGAAGCTGCACGTGCAGGGTGGGTTTTCAAATGCTAGTAATTTATGAGTGACTTAGAATAATCATCAAACATGAATAATGATCAATATTTCCTAAACTAGCCACGTTGCTTACTTGATGCTGGAGGGAGGGAAATTGCTTAACCTGGTCCTATTCTGTTTCCTCATTTGGAACACCTGCTTCGGTTACTGTAGTGATGAGATGACCTTGCACTTGACAGATGCTCAGTAAGTGTTAACTATCTTTCCCGCTTTCTTAAAATCTGTTGTTCCTATTTAGGTTCAGAAATATTAGGCAAAACTCAGAATAAGCCTTTCAATGAGAGCAGAGTAGGAATTGGCAAAGTTGACTCCAAAAATGGTGACGAAAGTAGCCCCCTCTGTCTTGGAATGCCGGTCACTTAGGCATGGCAAAGATCTCCAAGATGAGGGCCAGGGATGTAGCTCAGTGGTTCTGCCACCTGCCTCAAAAGCATAAGACCAGAGTTCGAACCCCGGTACCAAAAAAAAAATCTTCAAGATGATCCCAAGGGCAGTAGTGGGAATTGAAGGAAAGTAACTCTACTTGATCATAAGAGCCAAGTCCATCCATTAACAAGTCAAAATCAAACCACTTTCACAAAGATAGTCACCAATTCACAGCCTGTTTTCATAAATTCAATTTTTTATTGTTTATAGCATCCAGGATACTATATTTTTCACTAGAAATGAGATTATATCTAATGGCTATTTTCCCAGACCAGTCCTCAAAATTCTACTTCAATTTTCAGTATTACTTAACTTTAGCACAGATGGGATTTATTAAATAATGCATCATTTTCTTATATACATGGTAGGGAGAGAGCTAGATATAGGGATATATCTCTTGGGCCTATTTCTGAATCTATTCTATAGTCTTCTTTCTCATTACTTATTTTATTTATATTGCTGTCAATCCAGGATGACTTAATTATAGTGGGTTAGTAAAACCGAAACATAATACTTGTACATTTTGTGGTATATTATGGTATTCAGTGTATGTATATAATGTGCAATAAGGCATTTTCAGTTCTTCAAACATTAATGGTTTTTACCTGTTGGTGTTGCGTCTGGGGTATGCCGCACATCGCTACTCTGCAGCCAACTGAGGTGGAAAACTTTCCACCAGTAATGAATTAATGGAACAAAGTTTAAAAGGAAAACACTTTATTTGAAAAGAGAGAAAAGGAGAAGATAGAAAGATATCCCAGTGAGGAGTTATCAGGGCAGGGGCACTGAAAAAGACAGACACCTGCAGGCCTTTATCCTCAGCTTCCTTTTACTATGTTTTGGGGACTTGTCACAACCTGATAGGCTACCCCAGACCCCCAGACCCCAAGCAAGGCACTGTCTCCCACTGCCCTACATGCAAGTTTCCTAGGTGGGCTTGCCTGTCCTGGTCAGGGCTGTATCTCCGGAACTTTTAGGTTGATTGGGAGGAACCTTACAGATGAGAAAACTTAAAATTAGTGATTAAGGGGATGAGTATTAACCAGTGTGGCAATACAGTGACCCTAGCATGATATACACATGAGTTTTCTTTTAAGCAGCTGTTCCCTGTCTCCACATTTTATGGAAGGTGGGGAAGGGCAGCTAAGCAACTTGGTTAGGGCACCTGCCTGCCTGGCTTCCTCCCCTCTGCTTAACAGTTCTCTCTGGTCTTGTTAATTGCTCCCTCCATAGAGCTTTAACTCTTTCTGGTCAGGATTAGCTAGAAAGCCCAACGAGGCCCTTATTTTATATTTTTTTCCTGTCTACAGACCCCTTTCCCCTACACTGGGAATTCCATACTTGTGTAGTCATTATGAAATATATCATAGATTGTTTTAAGCAATAATTACCCTACTGCGCTAAAGAAGGAGAAGTAATTCCTCTGCTCTTTTTCCGTATCCGCTGATGCCTAGGAGTTCAAGGTTTTCCTGTTTTCTTTTTACAGAAGATTTCTGGCCACTCTTAAGCATTCATTGAAATACATTCTCTGATCAATTCTTTCTGATTGTCAAAAAGAGAAAAAAATGTATATATATGGGTGATTGGAAAATACAGTGAAAGTTTAAATCAAAAACATTTTATTACAGTAGAAGCACACTGATATTAATCGCCCTGATTGATAATACTCTCCCTTGCTTTCAACAGTTTACTCATTGTTCTTGCCCCTTTCTGAAGCAGTTCTGGAAATCCTCATTCATAAGTGTCTTTAGTTGCTTTGCCGTGGCTGCTTCATTGTCCTAAATTGAAACAAAGATTTACGTTTCATGCTCATTTTGATTTGGAGGAAGAGCTAGATGTCACACAGTCCCAGATTCATTGAATAAGGTAGATGAGGACACACTGAGATGGTTTTTAGTTTGCTTTTCTTTTGGATAACACACAACAGCAGAATTTACCATATTTTTTAATCACAAACTTTTAAGCCATTCATAAAAGAGACTTCTAAAACTGTTTCAGAAAGTAACAGAACAATGAGATGAATGTGTCTGAAGCGGGGGGAGGGGGTGCCTTGATGGACATTAGTGACAATTTATCTTTTACTGTATAAGTTATTTTTAATTTAAACATTCACCCTATATTTCAATAATACTTTGTATATGTGTTTTAATGACGAATGACATTCTGTGATAATAAATCCTCTTATGGGCACATGAGATGTTTCTCCATCTTTATGTATATTACTATATTTGAGGTTTTTTTGTTTTCTCTAGTTTTGCTGATTTGATAAAGTTGCTATTAATCCCATTTTTCTCCTTGATAATTTGGAAGTTCTTCTCTAGATCTAGAGACCTATACATCTATACATCTGGAGATCTATATATCTAGATATAGATGTGTATCTATAAAGGATTACCAGAATCAGTACTAAGTTTCCTACTATTATTTGACAACGAAGTAACTGTTATTTCCCCAATCAAGAATTTTCCCTTCCATCATCACTTCAGCTACCAAAATAAGACTTTTACAATACATTCCCTTCTTCTTTATCTTCCGGTAGTTCATCATTGTATCTTTTTAAAATTGGATTCTCTCTGGTTCTATTTATTTTTATTAGTACATGTTTGTGGTGCATAATGAATTCATTTTGAGCAGTTGGTACATGTTCATGATGCATTGTAATGCTTTTTATACCCCATTCCCTTCTCCTCCTCCTCCTTCCCAATATGCTTTAATATGTAAATATCCTCATCATTATTTTCCCTCCTCTTCCTCTTTTCTCATCTTTCTGGTTAGTGAGTTTTCCCAGTATACCCTGATTTCTAGCAAAGAATCTGTGGTGCACTGAATTTCACACATTCTCCTGTTATCATTATGCAGCAGTAATCCCAGCTCTGTAAGATAATCTTCATCGTGGATGCAGGGACATCATGCCAACTGGTAATAGGGTGATGGAATCCTATGCATCAGGCACTGAAGTGAATACCTTGTAGCTATGTTCCACCTGAGGCTGGGTTGCCCGGCTATTTCTGAATGGTAGTACGCATGTATCCATCAAATAAGCCAGCCATTTCTGAAGATGATTACAGCTCACAACAAAAGAACCATGTGAACAGGATTAGTGCTAGGCAGCAGAAATGATGCCCAGCCAGTTTGTCTTTGGTGGTCCTGCCACCTTTCCTAGGAATCTATTATTTGCAATCTTGCCTTCTGACTTTTCAGATGCCAATCTGTGTGCTATTCTCACCTGGAAGCCAAAACTTTTTACTAAATTTTATATTTGAAAGTACTTTGCCATTTTAGGGATTGTAAGATAGTATATTTCATATTTTTGTACAGCTGTGGTCAGTCTTAGGGCATACTATCTCAGGCATTTAGTGATTACCTCTAAAACCTTCCAGTGCTGGCTCTTTCTGGGTTTATTCTTCTAGATATAGCATCTTAATTAGCAATTTCAATTTTCTTTCTTTTTCAAAGGGTCTATTTATCTATATTCTGCCCTTTTTCTTAAAGAATTTGTTTAGTTTTTCCCCTGTTGACTTCAGACCTATCGGGGTTTTTTTTCCCATAAAAGGCTATTTTCAAGAGTTAGTTATTTTCTAGATTCACTCAAACTTTATTTCAAAAATAAGTATCTTTTCGCAAGCATCATAAGTTTTTTAGTGTAGCTTTAAGAGAAATTGTTATCTTTTCATATGAAAACTGAAGGTTACACAAAGAAGTTATTTTAACCAAAATCATTCTTTTGCTAAACTTATTGAAAGTGACTTTTAGTTTATATTTTTCATTAAAGTTTTTCAAAGAGAAATTTAGTCATGGTGTTGCTTTTGGATGCATATGCACTGTTCTTTCCAAATTCCCCTGGTGTGAAAATTTGAGTGGGTATTAAATGAACAAATATCAGCCAAATATGTAATCTCAGGGCTGAAAAGTAGAGGCGTATATCGAGGCCTTTCTCTATGGGATGTATGATATTCTAATGAGGTAATTTTCAAAAACAAATGTAAAACTTCGTCAGAGTGACCTTGACATAAAGGCTGACCATGCAAATGCCTAAGGAAATGAAGAGACACTAAGGACTGCTAGTTGGACAATTCTATAGGCATTATACAGCAGTGGGAAAGACAATAGTTAGGTAGGCCTCCATTAAAAAGAATTATTCTTTCTCCTTGCAATTACTGAGCCCCAGGCTTGTTTCTATGCCTGTTGCTAAGGACAATAGCCTGCCAGATAGGAAATGATGTTGATGAAGACATAAAGTAACACACACATTTTTTACTTAAAAACTAGAGAACTGGGAATAGAGTGTGGTAGGAAGGGAGTGAAATTTAGAAACGAAGAAAGAAACAAGGGAGTACATAGGGTGAAAAGATACACTACACAATAATTAATTTACACTTCGAAATTCCAGATGGCTCACTTTTAAACCACCAATTATTTTATTGTTCTGGGTCCTTTCTCTACATTTTTTGGGTGTTATATTCCAATGAATTATCTCTGCCAAGACTTAAAGGAAAAAGTAACTATCAAATGTGCAATAAACAAGTATGTGTAATTCATCCTTTTCCATTCCAGTAAGTTGGTAACTAAGGAAGATTCAGTTTTGTATACAGCCATATTAGCCATCAACAACTATGGCACTGTTATCCAGGCTTTTAGGTACGAAGAGCAATGAATTGCCAAGTGCACACTCCATGGCACATAGAAAGCACCTACATTTACTGAAGGTCACAGAAGTTGTGCTCAGGGCAAGTGCGTGCCGACAAAAGATATGGCACAAACAGAAAAGTGGTGCCGGGGTAACAGGAAAGCAAAAGCACTGCACACACAGCACAGCACACAAACACAGCAAGAGCCCCTGGATGACTCAGGCTTTCAGAATTTAAAGGATATGCTCCTCAGCCCAGGTGCCTTCCTGAATCTCTAGGTGTGATGGACAGGAACGACTGACAGGTTGCTGAGTCATCTCAGGGGCTCTCAATATACATGCCAGTCCCAGAATTCACTGATTTTAATTGCATGTATGAGATATAGTGTTTATTCATGAACCCTTAATAAGGTTGGTCCAGGGTGAAGATGATTGGAGGTCAGGCCTGGGGATCCACCACGCATGTGCTCTTGTAGAACGGGGGTCTTTTCTATGTGATTCTCTACCTCTCCTATGTCAATGGAAGGAGGAATGCTAGGTGCTGTTTAAAATTAAATGGGTAGAAGGGAGTGACTTTCTCAGCTCCATTGTTTCTAACTGTATTACTACTTTTCATTATTATTACAAATTTAGAATTATCACCAGGAGTGTCACAAGTTTTATAGCAGTGTATCTATTTATCTATGCATCCATCCATCCACGCATCCACCCACCCTCCCAATCAACCACCTCTATCTGGAACTTAGTGACTTCCACACACCAGCTTTCCAGATGGACTGTCATTACAGGTCCAATGCCTCCAACAACAGTGTACTATTTGAAGAATAAAGTCACATGGCTCTTTTAAAAAGCTGCTGCTGCCATACTGGCCTGATTTTGCCAAGTGAGTTCTTATGAACCCTTACAGCAAAAAGACTTTACTAAGTTTTCCTTGCAGCCACACCAGAAGAGTGTTTAATAATCTTTTCTCTCCCTTTACAATCTCTTACATATTCCACTAAAGGAGCTACCCTTATCTCCTTGGATGAACTACTAAACTATTTTGTCACTATCTTTCAGGTTATTCAAAAGACACTTTTCTAAAACATTTCACTTAAGGAAATCACACGGCCATTTAACTAATATGGCAGGAAATATTCTGTAATGGAGAAAAGCCCAAGATTAATAAGTCGGCAAGTCTAGGCTTCAGGTTAGTAGAGTCAAAATATTCATTGTAAAATAGGGCAATGGGATTGAGCACCACCACATAGGCTGGCAAAGAATGATAAAGGGGAAGAATAAGTAGAAGGTTTTTTTTTTTTTTTTTGGTACCGGGGATCAAACTCGGGTCCTTGCGCTTGTGCAGCAGGCCGCAAAACCACTGAGCTAAATCCCCGGCCCCTTAGAAGGTTTTAATTAGCAAAACTGAAGTGCTATACAAGATGCTGGGAAATGGTCACTTGTGAAAAAATTCAGTTGTATAACATTCACTGTCTCTCAGAAGCACCAATCATCTTCGATCTCTTCATTTTACTAATGGAAAGAAACATTAAAGATTTTGGAATTTCTAGTAAAACTTAAAGAAATACCTTCAGAGAGAATAATAAGAAAGTACACATTTTCCCTCATGCAATGTTAGAGGAAATATATGATTTTAAGATCATTTTTCTTGCTATTTAGGTATTGAAAACTATGAAAGGAAGAAATATGACCAGCCCTCTCCCAATACGCTCTTGTGTGGCTGCCTTCCAGCGGATGTTAAGAGTACCAGCTTTTCTTACACAGTCCCTACCTTAGGATCTTTTAAATAAATTTCGGGTTCCTTTAATATTCTAGGATTGAGATAAATTAGACTTGGGTGAGATCAAACATTATGAAAGATAATTACAATGGTATTTTAAAATGAGGAAAAATTGCTATGTAGAGAATATATTACCATTATTTATAAATTGATTGATGCTCTTTGCCTGGTTTAATATCTCTGCTATTTGTCTAAATGTATTTTTATTCCTAACTAGTGTTAATGTCATAACAGTGATAGTTTCTATCACTAATTGTAATAAATATTTTCCTATGTAGGGCTGAACTGGTAACTTAATGCTTTAGGTAAATGGAAAGATTGTGCATTAATCCCCAACTTCTTTCTCTCTTTGGCATGGATTTTTACGTGCTAAAGATCTTAGGGGATTGTGGAAGGAAACGTGGTCACTTGATAAAATTAGTAAGATATAATGCAGTGCCTGAGAAAGGGAAGAGGTGTTTGAAGTTTGTGCAGTGTACTCGTCTGTGGTGGAACTTCATCAGTTTCGGCCAGAAATCAGCCACCGATGTGCTAGCTCATGGCTTTAACAAAGGAACAAATTGTTAAAATTTCCAGGTTCTACATATGTGATAGTCATTAATTTGGGCTTTACTATCAAAATGATAATTTGATAGGAGACTAGAGTATGGCGATATTTAGTTGGGAAAATGACTACAGAGGACTATTTCAACTAAATGAAATATTTTTCAAACTTCATTAAAATTAAAGAAATTACATAATCGACAAGAATTAGAACAAAAGACTCACAAAAACCTTTTTCATCAAGTCATTTCCCAAAGAAAACATATTTTAAAAAAAAATACAAAAGAAAGGGCCGGGGATGTAGCTCAGTGGCACAGTGCCTACCTGGCAAGTGTGAGGCCTTGAGTTCAATCCCTGGCACCAAAAATATAAATGCAAAAAGAAAATATATTTTGAGGACAAAATATCTTTTGAAATTCCTTTGTGTTTAGGAATCAGATTGTGACAGTTAACTGTTGTGCCAAGTAACAGGAGCAAGAAGCGCCCGACTGACTGGGCCAGCACAGTTCTGCGTGTGGCTGAAGGGATTTACTGAAGACAGGAGACCCACCCTGGGTGTGAGTGGCACCGACCAACAGGCTTGTGGCCTGAACGGAATAACAGCGGAACAAAGAAGGAAGTCTGCTCGGGTTGCTTGTGTCTTCAGAGGAGTTCGCCTTCACCCAGGACTCCGAATCCTGGTTGCCAGTGCAGACTCTTCGGCCTCCAGACATAGACTCACACAGGACTCTGCAGTGAGCACCAGGCCTCGGAGCTTTGACTGCACCCTTCAGACCTGCAGCACGCAGACAGCCCTTCTACCTTCCACACAAGGTCAGCGGCCACTGTAGCCCACCATAGCCCACCTTGTAATCTGTCTGTGTTTGTACATCATAACTGAAATCTGTCTGTCTAGTGAGCGCTGGCCGATACACAGATGTGAATGAGGCTCTGCTCACCATCAGTTTCTCAGAATGAAGATCCAACATTTATAATGGTCCTAATACCAGAGCCTCACGGATTTAAGTAAGGAACCCTGTACTTTTTACAGCATGAAGGGTTGTTAGCTGCTTGGTCTATTTTCATCGCTCTTCCTTCCTGGAGGATGGAGACTAGGCATCCATGGTGCTAGGGTTTGTGTGTGTTTTCAAGCAGGTTGCACACTCTTGGCTACAGGGGCCTCTTTCTCTTTCGGTAACCCAAGTCATCAGTTAGCATTTCATGGCTGTGACAGTCCTCATAAAGGCTCATAAATCCTCACTGTTCCTACAGGTTTTGTAAGATGAGAGAGAATAAGTGTTTGGCACCTTAATATATAGTTTTATGTTAAGTTTGAGGCTATAATTTCTTTTAATATATTGACAGTATCATGGTACATAAAAAATAAATATACCAGCCTTAAGTATTCTGGTCAAAATTAGTATCACAAATTATTTTGCATGTGGAAAGAAAAAGTTTAATTCTAGTTTGGAATTTCAGTTTTTTTAACAAGTGACTTTACATGTTATATATCAGGGTTACTTCAGCAGCAAACTACAAATGTTCAAATACCATCGCCCCAAGATTTCATGATGTTTGACTTTCAGAATCAACATTTGGTCATTCTAAGTTTGATAAAAATTCCAATTTGTCACTTATAAGAGGACATTTATAACACAGGTATACAATATACTGAAATTCTAACAGCCTAAAAATTTATTCACCACGTGTTCTCGAATAACAAACTAAATATTAACCTCGTTTAAGTTATCTAAATATAAAGAGAAAAAACAACTTGCTAACCAATATATATCCTACAAAATAAATTATCACAAAACATAGGCAACTTTCTCCCTCCATTATAAATGATCAAAAACCTCATGTAGAAATACAGCTTTCCCTAACCGACTGAAAACAAAATATAGCAAGTAAAGGACTAGTTAAGTGTGAAAGAGAAGTGACACACAAAGATGAGCCAGGCACAGCACCGCACACCCCTTTTCTGGCTCCTAGGGTCTCCTCCTGTTTGTCCCGGCAGTGGCAGTGCTGGACCTTACTTGATCCCGCTCTTGGCCATGGTCTGGGCCCTGACCACTCCCTTGCCCTTCACCTCAAAGGGGATGCCTCTGTAGGTGGCCACACACTCGTCGCTGGTGTACAGGTCAGGCTGGATCTGCTCCCAAATCTTCTTCTTAGGGTTCAGCTCCTTGTCAGGCTCTCCTGTGAGGGGAGGAAAATCAGCCAATCAATGAAGAAAAACCAACAAAGCAATCAACAAATATACAGAAATACAAAAGCAATCAGCCCCAAGGATGCCTCATCAATTGTCTTAGCAGCACTTTCCAATCTTCAGACCTCAGCAAACTTTTGATGTTCATTTTATATTTATAAGCAGTTTATATCCTTAATTGGTAAAACAGATTTTAATCATTTCCTCAGGAATGTTAGTTTTTTACTGTTACGATAGTATTTCTGCAAGCAATATAGCTCAATGAATTTGCTCCCCAAACTATTAAAAAGGTAAGATACTCATTTTATTTTCACATGTAAAGAAAAACTCTGAAGAGGAGGGCAAACTTTGATGTATTTATGTTTTTACAATTGGTGGAAACAGCTTATGCTTTACTCTAGATTTCAACACATAACAACAGCTTAAGTGCTCGGATTATCCAGCTGAGCATGAAAACTGCTCTGGGTTTCATTTGCTTTCCTTGGTAAGAAGGAAAGAGACAGAGGGAGTAGTGAGGGCACAAGGACTGGCATTTTCTACACACTAGGAACGGATGTTGTTACTTGACATTTATACAACAGCCTCAATTTTCATTTTAAATATAAGGAAACTGAAGGAGAGAGAAGATAAGTTGCTGGAAGTCACAGAACTAAGTGGGCCAGGATTTGACATCAAAATTCATGTTCTCATTGTTTCTCGGCCTTTTGGCTAAGATCAAGTGCAAAGTTCATGTTCTGCTTCTGCAGCACCCTGCCTCCTGATAAATTCTGCTTTCAAAAGAAGAAAAAGCCTTTGTACATGTGGATAACTGCCCTAATCTTTCTATAGTAAATCAAATCACAAACTTTACAACCAATAGAAGACAAATAACCAGAATTAACTGGTCTGGGCTTAAAGACAAAAGAATTCCACTTATTGATAGGAAAATTGAGAGTAAAGTTCAACACAGGTTTAGATGCAGAGACTTCAATAACACTTGGGATAAAGAAGCAGTTCAGGAAACAAGGAAGAAGAGCAAGTCAGCTCTTAATCAGGCATTCATTACTGGACTTTTAGGGAGTGAGAGCTGTGTAGACTCTGGATCTTTTTCCCAGTGACTCTTACGTGGAAATGTCTTTCCATTACCAGAACTACCGATATCTCGCATTTGGATTACATCGTATTAGCCAACGTAGTGTCTCTTTTCCCTTTTATTAGCTCTTCAGAGACTACGAAACCAGCAAGGACATAGGAAACTGCCCTTTCCCTACAGACTTTCTGAGATGACAGGAGAGCCAACTGCACGATGTTTACAGCAGGAGAACATGCAATGGAATATACGGGAAAGACGAGTGTAGATGACTTTCCTCTTTAGGACCATCTGACTGGACAAGAGAGAAACTCTAATAAACAGAATGGGAAAAATAACTATGTGAAAGTATACTTCCCCTTAGATTCACAAGATCTTTACTTGTTTCTACATCATTCTTGAGTCTGAAAGCTTCGTCTGATGAACAGATCGTGTGGAGAAGTGTGCACTCCAGAATGCCGGCAAGCTCAATGCAGAGATAATGGTCAGAGAGGCCCGAGCTCTCATTCAGGTCTGCGCCCTTGCTCCAGAAGATGTTGCCAAACCAAGAAGTTTAAGAATCAAGGTGTCTCGGATTCATGTGTAAGCTTCTTACTAACTGGTGTGAGTGAATTCTCACAGAAGGGAAGACAAAAGCCTCAAGAACAAAAGCTGTGCTACAGCACAAAGCTCAGCTTCCTCATTTTGTGTGCATGACAGAGATAAAAGATTCAACTCAAAAAACAAAAAAGAAAAAACAATTCAACTCTTGAACATTATATAAGAGACTTTTACACAAGGGCTTAACAAAGAAGTTAGACAAATGTCTATTATTAACATCAGTGCCAGAAAGCCTTCGCTTTCACTTTTTAAAGCTAATTTAAACAGTAGATATTCCACATTCTATAATTTACTATCTCCCTTGCTTGTAACTATATGAGGAAAAAAAATACATTTTGAAGATTAAAATTATCTTAAAAACGAGTAACTTATTACAGGCATATGTTGTTTTGTTGCACTTTGCCATACTGAGCTTTGGAGGTATTCTGAACTTTACAAATTAAGGGTTTGTGGCAACCCTGTCTTAGGTAAGTCTAGCAGAGCCGTCTCTCTGAAAGCACGCACTCACTTTGAGTCTGTGTCACCTTTTGTTAGCTTTCTCAAGATCTCCAACTTTATTATTTGTATTTGTGACGGTGATGGGTAATCGGTGATCTTTGGTATTATGATTGCAATTGTTGTGGGGACCAACAAGCCATGTCCAAATAATACAGCAACCCTGAGCTGATAACCTGTGTGTGTGACAGGTCTACTGACTCACACCTCCCCACTCCATCCTGTTTCCATCCCTCGCCTCTGGCCTGCAATACATCTGTACCTGATTAGGCCAATTAATAACCCCACCACAGCCTCTGGGAATAGCGGCCCGACCCTTACTTTCAATCAAAGGTGAAAGTGATGAAGCTTAATGATCAAAGCCTAATGAAGAAGCTATGCAGGCACTGGAAATAGGTCCAAGGCTAGGGTTCTTGTGCCAACAGTCAAGGTGTAAACGCAAAGGACAGGCTCTTGAAGAAAATCACAAGTGTTGCTCCAGTGAACACATGAATGGTAACAAAGTGAAATGTCCTTACTGCTGATGTGGAGGAAGTTTGAGTGGTCTGGATAGAAGATCAAACATTCCCTTAAACCACGGGTCTAATGCAAAGTAAGGGCCGAACTCATTGCAAATGTACAAAGGCTGAGAGAGGTGAGGAAGCTGCAGAAGAAAAGCTGGAAGCAGCAGAGGCTGGTTCATGGGACTGAAGGAAAGATGTTATAGTATCTTGAGCTGTGGCAGGTTACCCAAAAGATCCAACTAAGTGATGAAGGTGGCTATACCAGGCAACAGATTTCCAGTGCAGACGCAACAGCTGTGGACTGGCAAAAGATGCCAGTAAGCACTTTCATGGCCAGAGAGAAGTCAACGGATGGCTTCAAAGGACAAGCTGGCTCTCTTCTTGTCAGGGGCCAATGCAACTGTGACTTTAAGTTGAATCCTATGCTCATTTACCATTCCAAATATCCTAGAGCCTCAAGAATTATACTAAATGCATTCTGTCTGTGCCCTATAAATGGAACAGCACATCTGTTTACAACATGGTTCACAGAGAGTAGTAAGCCCACTGTTGAGACTACTGCTCAAAAAAAATCTTTTCAACATATTCTTTCTGGTCAGGCAATAGCTCTAATGAAGACACAAAATGAAATTCCCGTTGTTTTCAAGTCTGCTAACAGTGTCCACTCTGCAATCCAGGGATCAAGGAGCAATCCAGACTTTCAAATTTTATCATTTAAAAAATGCATTTTGTCAGTCGATTATTGCCATAGATAGTGATTCCTCTAACAGATCCAGACAAAATAAATTGAAAACCTTCTGCCAACAGTTCACTGTTCTACACACCATTAAATCCACTCATGATTCTCAAGAGGCCAAAATATCAACATAAACAGGGCTTTAGCTTCCAAAGCTGATGGATGACTTTGAGAGGCTCAAGGCTTCAGTGGGAAGGAACTACACTGTGGTAGAAACAACAAGAGAACTACAGCTGGAAGTAGAGCTGAAGATCCACCTGCATTTCTGCAATCTCAAGATTAAACTTTAATGGGTGAGGAGAACTAGAAGGAGGAGCAAAGAAAATGGTTTTCTGAGACGCAGTGAATGCTAGAAATGACATCAGAGAACGCGGACTTAGGTAAGAAAGTACTGGCAGTCAGCACCTGAGTCTTCAGTCCAGTTTTGCAAGGAGGTATACTGTAAACGTCAAAAAGCATCGCGTGCTACAGAGAAACCCTTCATGAGCGGAAGACAGGTCAGTGTTGGAAACCTCCCTGCTTCTTATTCTAAGAATGCACCATGGCCGCCCAGCCTTGGCAGCCTCGGTCAGATCAGGCACAGCACAGCACTGAGGTGAGATCCACCAGCAAGACTCAAAGGGTGACCGGCACATTTGAGCATTAAACATTTCTTTAATGAAGGTACATCCGCTGTTTTCAGCCATAATGTCATTGAACACTCAGTATTCTATAGCACAATGTGAAGTAACTTTTAGATGCACCAGGAAGCCAAGACATGTCTGGGGCTTAAATTCACAATATGTGAATTGCTGTTCTCACTTATTGTGGTGTCTCGAACTGAACCTGCAGCATCTCCACGGTAGGCCTGTACTTTGAGATTTTTCAGACCACTACAAATTAAAGATTATAAAAGCTCACATTCTGAACACAGAATGTAAGTCTGTGTTAAAAAAGTCTCAGATGCCATGTTAAGTTTCTGGCTTACTCAAAATACGTCTCAACCATTTACTACTTGGTAGGATACAGTGAAAGTTTGCAGTAAGAGGTTGAATCACTGCCACTGAAAAAATAAACATCCAGTTTTAAACATCTCTGCTTTTAATGAGCTATTCAGAGAAGTCTTCTTTTCCTTATGCTAAATCTTTCTAGAACTTATTTTCCTGGGATTTTTTTCTAGCATGGCTATTAAAAGATAAGTGGTGATATGAACACGAGTTCTTAAAGCTAAAATCTGCACAGTTCCTGACATTGTTAAACATATGCCAATAACTGCCATTTGGAAATGGTTATACATATTGTAAAAGAACTAACTATTCAGAGATTATTTTAGGCCAATTCATTCTAAATAAAACACACAGGAGGCCGGGGATTTAGCTAAGTAGTTTCGCCGCCTGCCTCCCAAGTGCAAGGACCCGAGTTTGATCCCCGGTACCAAAAAACCCCCAAAAAACAAACAAACAAAAAAACACACAGGAAATAGGAACTTGTTTAGAAAGGAGAAAGTCCAGAAAAGTTTGTGCAGATACAAAGCTGTAACTGTCTTCTCAGCATGTCAAACCTCTAAAAAGCAAGAAGTGCAAATCTAGCGTTCTAGGCATTCTGTGGTTTGGAATAAGAACTGGAAATTTCTTTTTATAGTTTTGGTACCGGGGATTGAAGATGGGACCTTGCACTTGCCAGGCAGGCGCTGGAACCACTGAGCTAAATCTCCAGCCCCCTGGAAATTTCATTTTAATTAGGCCTTTCCTTTGCACAGAATGTTCACTGATCATCAACTTCCTTTAAACATCTGGAATGCCCATAATAATTTTAGTCCTAATTTAGTTATTGTTTTTGAATAAAACATGAAATTTCAAATCTGAGTTTCTGGATCATAACGATGATTACCAACTGTGGATACAGCTTTGTAAAGAATGGGTCAATTAATTCTGCAAAGCTAATCTAGACACAGAAATAGTTTGGTGGTTTCATAGGAATGGTTTTCCCAACACCGAAGGAAGATACTCAGCTGTGTTCTCCAAAGAGTGCAGTTTTAAAATATTTTACTTAACCAATTTAATGAGTTCCTAGCTTACATCAGACACTGGTCCACCTGAAAGCTCTGCATGGGATGAGGGAGCAATCTAGGGGGAAATGAGAGAGCAGCATCCGGTATCCAGGGAAGAACTGGAGTCCTGAGTGGAGGGAGTCACAGAGACTGTTCCAGGACTGTGCCTGCACTCAGTCAGAGGGAAACTTCTGAATGGATTTATGTGCAATAATATAATCTGATTTACATCAATCTGGATGAAATAATTGAAGAGATGGAAGAAGGGTGAGGGAGAAAGCAGGGAGAGCAGTGAGCAGGCTTCTGAGTTATCCAGATAAGAGATGTTGGTGCTGGGACCGGCGTGGTAGTGGCGGGAATGGTAAGCATGATTCTGGATAGGCTCAGGAGACTTGGGGTGGGACTGGCCTTCCAAAGTGGCCTTCCACAGTGGGGTTTTCTGAAGGAGATAAGATAAGATACCATGGAAAGGGGAATGATCAGATGCTCACTCCCTGGCACATGCCAGTGAAGAAGTCCACAAGGCTGCTGGATAAGGAACTGGATGAAATGACCAAGGGAATGGCATGGGAAAAAAAAGAAAAGTCACAAGACCGAGGTCTGAGGGCCTCCAGTGGCAAGAGGAGAGAGAAGGGATAAAAAGCAGGGCGCAAAGGAGATGAAAAGAGCACCCTGGGAGCCAGGAGGACACTGACAGCAGGGTGCCAGAAGCCAGGCTAATTAAGGGAGGACTGAGAACCAGCTGTTGAGCTGCAGGAGTGACGGTGACTTACCTGGGGCAGTTCTGGAAGGAGAGTGGGAAGAGAAACCCAACCAAAATGGACTTTAGAGAGCAGGCAGTCAGGTGTAGACAACCTCGGTTCTCAGAACAAATGAATCCAAAAGCTAAAACTATGCTTTGTGATTAACTATTAGTTTAGAACAAGACTCAGTATCAATGGAAATAAGCATGATCTTAGAAATTCAGAGTCTGAGTGGAAATTCCTCCTTATTATTAGACTAAGAATGGCACATTCTTAAAAGGCTGTCATTGCTTTAGCCTCCTGGATGTAATAGTGATTCAAGTTACTCCGCTTGGTGCTACAGGGACTAGCTATCCTAAGCAAACACTAAGGTGTATGGCTTCCCACATGTACGATTTTAAGTTGGGAGGGTGGGTAAAGCTTTAGGTGTCATTAACACATTATTCAGTTTTGTCTAAATTCTGTGGGAGTTTTCAGCTGTGAAACTGGGAAAAACAAGGATGAAAATTTTTGTTTGAAGGCCAAACAACAATGCAAAGGTTTGAGCCCCAACTGTAATTTCTAACCAAATGTAACACAAAATAAAATGTTGATCTCTAGAAACTGAGCACATCACATGAATATCAAAGTGTACCAGTAGACAACTTAAGCTTTACAATGTCAAACAGGTGCTTAAAATTAAAGCACTGATAAACCATGGTATTCTCTAAGAAAAAATTTTGTAAGACTCGAGGTCTTGCACTGTTCTCTTTTCAGATTTTCTGTATGGAAGATGAGAACCAAGAGAACCCATGGCCCAAATCTTATCAGATATTCAATGCTGTTCAGCTTGGTTAAGTATAAATGTTAGAAAATAATTCAAACAACCCACAGATTATTTTAAAGGTAGGCTTATAAATATTACAAACTTTATAAATATTAACTTCTCCACAATGGGAAGGCACTAGGGAGAATGTGGAAGAAACACCAAACTGTGGAAAAATGTGAGTCCATGTGTACAAACATCCAAAATGACCTATAGATCCAGGAACACAGTAAAGGTAAGGAATCCACGCTGGCTCATTATCACCTCTAATGCTAAGTCAGTGGGTAAAAATTTCTTTTCAATTTATTCTAAAGTAAATTCAGGTCATAAAAATGGACTTGAATGGTGAAATATTCACCTGTTGATGCAGAGATAAGAGAAAGAGAGGTGTGATAACAATAAAAGAACTATAAGCCTTCATTAATAATCAAGCATCAAGGAACAAATTTAAATGCTACAGTATTAGAGAGCCTTCTAGATTATTAAATAATTGGATATAACACAGGGATTTTCTTTATATCCTAAAGTAAAAGCACATGCAAATATATTAATAGATGCATTTTGAGAATTAGGCATCTTTCTCCCTTCTCTGCATTTTGTGTTATAATTTGAGACAATTCCATAGCTTAAATAATTTTGCAGGACATTAATTTGTTCTCCATTCATGTCACACTCTCCTGCTAAGCAGGTATGAATACTAGTATTTCTTAGAGTAACATCTCTGTTTAATGTTAACGTGTGTTCACATAGGAGGATGGTTACACACTATGCCCAATGTGTTATCGCGTAACATTTAACAATGACCATTTAATGGAAAGCCTTGTGGCTCCACACTCGGGGCTGAATTTAATCACTCTGAAAACTGACTGCTAAACTATTTAAATAACTGCTGAATACTTACCAGGGAAAGCATCAAAAGTAACTCTGTCTCCCGGAACAGAGCCCTCAGGAGGAGCCAGGATTTCGACCTTCTCTGGTGAGCTAGCACACATCACCATTGCCTGAGACAGGACTCCCCTCATCTTCGCAGGCTTCAGGTTGCAAAGCAAAACCACCATCCGATTTTGCAACTGCGTGAAACATAAAATTGGTGGCTAAAGCTGCACAGCTGATCAGAATAATCACCTGGAGGATATTTTAAGAGCCACCTATTGTACCAAAGAGCAAATGTTGCTCACACATGAAAGGAAAATTCTCCTAACAACTCATCACAGCTAAAGAGCAGAGGTCTTTGGCTAAATACTTAAGGAATGAATGAATAAAGAAGCGAGTGAAACAGATTTGGTTTTAAATTTTGGCTGCCACTGTCTAGCAGAGAATGTATAAAGTTGATTTTCCTGTTTCCTTAAAAAAAAAGAGATGCCTCCAGTCTGTCTACATTCCCACCTGGACTGGTTAACACTACAGGGTGCTCAGCCTTGTGGTCAGGTCAGAATAAGCCAAGTAGGGCCAGGGATTTCTTTAGCTCAGTGGTTCTGCTGTGTGCCTTGTAAGCGCAAGGTCCCGAGTTTGATCCCCGGTACCTCCCCCCCTCCAAAAAAAGAACAAGGCAAGTGAACAAGTCACTTCACTTTCCCAAGTGGGAAAACTGCTAACACCGAATTGTATACAATAGTAGATCCAAGAGTAAGTGTAAATCATATCCATCAAATACTCCACAAACAACAACCTTCATCATCACTGTTTTTGTCATTATTCTATCATGGAATGTTATCGTTCCTTGATTTAAAAAAAAAAAGCACTGTTATATAAACTCAGGAAGTACTGATCCAAAATCAGGAGAATCAAGTTTTATTTTCTTTAAAACCCAGGAAAAATTTTTGTATTTGAGAAACAAACAGATGAGGGGATCATGAGCAGTAATTCAACATTTTTGGTGGACTCCTTTATTCATTAAAAGGTGGATGTTTTGTATTTTGTTTTTACTTAGTTTAAATATTTTTTTCTTATACAAAATTAAAACATTTAAAAAATAAAACATCTTTTACTCTTTTTGTCCTGATGAATTCTACTTTAATTTACAGATCTTTTTCAGGGTTTTACAGGTTTTTCCTTCTGAGACAGGTTCTTATTGTGTAGTTCAGACTGGCCTTGAACTCACTATGTAGACCCAAGCTGGCCCTGAACTTGAGATCCTCCTCCCTCAGCCTTCAACAGTGCTGGGCTTAGAGTTGTACACCACCATAATTAGTTCAGCTTTTTTGTGGAATTCACATTCAAACTAATCATTTGGACTAATCAAAACTAGCTTACATCATTTGGTCATCTGAGACAAAATTGTAAAGGAAAGACATCAAGAAAGAGAGAAGGAAGGTGACATATGTAAGCAATCGTAATTTTGGGCATACACTTTACCTGTTCAAGAGGAATGTGATTCACCAGGCCACTGACAACTGTTTTTGGGGCTGTTTCGCCAACATCTATTTCTTCTACATACAAAGAATCTGCATCCGGGTGCTTTTTGGCATTTATGATACAGCCAATTCGAAGATCCAGACGGGAAGCATCTACCGGCTTAGAGTCGGCACTTCCTGCTGCAGACAGCTGCTTTTTCTCCTTCTTTTCTCCTAAAACACATTCACCAATGGGCAAACATCAGACTAAAACAAAACTGTGCCATAAGAAACCCATGGCAGCAACACTAATGATCTTAAAAGGACAAAAATTATAATGCTTACCCCATCTTCACTTAATAAGAAGAAAAAGAATTATTTAAGTTACCAAATCTTAGATACTATTTTAGCTATTTCTCTGAAAAACCGTCTACATTTCCCATTACAGATACAGAGCATGGCAAACTATGGCTCACGGGCTCAACTCAACCTGCTGCCTATTTTTGTAAGTAAAGTCTTACTGGAACACAATCTATGTTCACTCCTTTTCATCTCAGAATGTGTGGCACCCCAGGACGATGGGCATCGCAGCACGGCTGAATGGCTGTGATAAAGACTTTGTGGCCCCAAAGCTAACATACACTCTATGGCCTTTTATTTTAAAAAGTTTGTCTTTCTCTGGAACACAGCTTTAGAAAAGCCCTTTAAAATATTTTACTGGACTCTTTGGAAGATGAAAATCCTTTATTTAGAACATACAACCCAATCAATAGTCAGATGTAGACTATTGTGAAATTTGATTCCACTGATAAATGTTTCTCTCACCAGTTCCATGCAAAGGTATGTAGTGCATTTCTCTACTTCTAAGATCTCTGAGAAGTGGCGATACTACACACATATATATAAAACAACACGCCAAAAATTTGTTTTTTGGTTATAAGGATTGAACTCAGAGCCTTCGTACTTGGCTACATCTCTAGCTCTTTTCAGTTTATATTCTGAGACACAGTCTTACTAAGTCTCTAAATTGGCCAGGCTGGGCTCAATCTTGATTCTCCTGCCTCAGCCTCCCAGAGTACTGACATTATAGGTGTGCAGCACCATGCACCAAATCTATCAAATCTTGTTATCTTTATGTGATAAGCTATATATATTTATAATATAATTTACAGCCATACATATATTTCAAACTTTTACTTCACAGGCATCTGAAATTATTAGGAATCCACATTTCAGAAGTGATTGTACCACAAGCTTTGTTACGGAAAGGGGTTTTAGGAACGTTTCACTGACAAAGGAAAGATGCTCAAGATGTGTATGCAGTATTGTAGAAACACCATATGGGCACTGGAGCCTGTGAGGAGCAGAACATTGGAAGTAGCGATCCTACACCCAACATCTACGCTACAGTCCCGGGTAACCAGCACTACTCAACACATGGTGTGCTAGCCACATAGAGCCACTCACTACATTCAAAACAGTCAGAACTAAGTCAGAAACTGTTCTTCAGTCACGCCAATCACGTTTTAAAAGCTCAGCAGCCACGCAGACTTCGGCTCCCCTGCTGAGTCAGGCAGACGTGACGCACTTCCGCCCCTCAGGAAGTTCCCCGGACGCGGCGCTGCAGACCCAGGCTACCTGCGCTCCTGGGCTTTCTCTCCTGTCAAGGATACTGTCCCATCGGGCTAGAAGGCTGACTAGTCCCACAGTCAGAATAACCCTGCCACTCCTTAAGAGAGGGACGACATACGTCTTGTAAGAACAGGGCTCTACGACTTTTTTGTGTCTACTTCGTTAAAAATTTTATAAAGAAGTAGATTTTGCTTTCATTGCAATCATACCACCTAGTGGTGAAGTTAGGCGAGAGGACGTACAGCATCTGCCTATTTCTAACTCATAGAAGCTATTTACTGATGTTTACCTAAAGGAACTGACAAGTACACTGCGCTAAACTGCCTTAGGCTGGTTTACAAATCCCTCAGCCATCTTCTATTTCCCAAAAAACAAACGACAATGAAAAAAGCAACCCAAAAAAGGCAATTATGAACATAATGCAAGTTATGTATACCAAATTTAAAAAGCACTTCTTTGGACATATTTGGTAAAAAAAGAATTCTAGTAAAAAGTGGAGTGTAGTTAAAAGGGGACTTAGATTTATAATTAGAAAAAAATAGTTTTAGTAGCAAGGTAGCAGAAAAGATGAGGTTTTAATACTGATTCAGATGAAAGATCAAAAAAACTTGGACTAACATTAACACTTAACAAAAGTTCAGAACTGGATTCCGGTTTCCTTCGATGGTAGGAGCTGTAAGACTGGTTGCTTGATTAGATAGGAAGATGGAGGGAGGGGCAGGTTAGGATGACTGCACGACCCCAAGCACGGCTGTCTAGGCAGTGACTCGCTCCACGATGTAAGTTCTATGGGTCCCTAAACCTAATACCCGAGCCTTAGTTCAGATAACACGCTGTGACTGATGTCCCCCGCTTATCCTCACAACTGGTCTGACGCCCCCAAAACTCCCATATCAAAGTGGGTACGCGACCCGACACGGCATCGCACTGGTTTCACTGAGGCTGGTCCCCCTGTTCAGAAGGCCAGCTGCACCCTGCGAAGCCATCCACACCCTGCAGAACCAGGCTTCCTCGTCCCAATACCACACTGCTGCTCATACTGTCCCAGTTCCTAAGTTTCAGCTTTCTGTTGGGCACCATTATCATCAGCATCACAAATGTTAACATCATCTGATAAGCCGACCAAGAGCCAAATAAGCTCAATGGTCAAAGTTACCTTTCTTTTCAGTTTTCTCTTTCACCTTCTTTTCTTCCCCTCCCTCTTTTTTGATCTGTTCTTTGGCACCAGAAGATACAGTTCCTGGTACAGACTGTACCATATTCTCAGCGGTCACAGAATTGGCTTGCAGTGGAGTGTAAAATGGGCATGGTATTTGCTTCACTGAAACAGATGTTAGCCCAACAAAAACATTAAAAACATGAAGTGTGAATCATAAATCAAAATTCCTTTACGAAAGAAAAATTAACTGTATATTACTATCAAGTATCCAGTATTATCTGGGGCTGTAGAAAAGCTCCCAAGAAATGAAACCTATTTTAACCATTACTAAAAGTAACAAAAAAGGGGCATGATTTCTATTTAGTCACTAATTACTAAAGTCAGAAAACAATACTAGGTGGTATTTATTTCAGGTTTATCATGTCCCAGTGCTTCTCCAAATGCTTCAAATGAATCGACTCAAGTCACTCTCCCCAGGCGATTCTTCCCCTGTCGCCATTTAGCAAGGATGAGACGTGAAGACACCGGCCCGGCCCCAGAGAGATGAGGAAGAGCACGCCCACAGGCAGTCTGCTTCCAAAGAGCACACTCTCATGGTTGCGAGGACAGCACGCTGGCTTTAGGTTTTCTCTAACAACGGGGAAGGTGTTTCAATACTAGTCATTACTAGTCATTTCTATATTAGCATTGAGGGAGTCAGAATTACTTGTGTATAATTCTTTTATCAAAAGGCAACTTAAAGAAATAAAGTTCTCCAGCAATGTTCTAAGATGTTAAGTAATTTTTACATACCTCCCATGACCATGGAAAAGTATAATCTCATGAGAGATTTGGATGGACTTTAGATTCTGGCTATCTTCATAGACCACTTCCCTGAGGTATTTTTAAGTTCCCTGAAGGGCACTGCTTTGTTTCAGCAATGTGAATTCCTACTTTGTTTCCACCATTAGGTAGAATTCACCACTTTAACACAGCACTAATGAGGGCTAGCATTTCATGAATAAAATTAAAGTTTACAAGTTTAATGTTCACAAGACCAACTTTTTTTAACCATTGAAAGAAATGAAAAGCAGTTTTACACTGAAATGTTTAACTTTATTGAATTCAGTATTTGTATTCCAAATCTACTAGTCTTAGAAAGCATTTACTAGTCTCAAATTTTCTATTGACAAACAACATTCTCTCTAGTTGAGAGCTCTGCTCATCCCTCATTGATTCTGCCCTTCCTATTACTTGGCTAACTGAAGGTGGGCTTTAGACGATGTTAAAAATAATCCGCTGACAGTGGTTCAAAAGAAAGCAGTAAAGGGGCTCTCAATTCACTTGGTCTCAACTTCCCTATAGTAATTTTCTACAACACAATCAAATGCTGTTCTGTGTGGTTCTTTGAAATTACTAGAACTGTTAACAAAAATATGTTTTACAACAATGTAAATTTACCGAGAAATGCTGAATGTAATAAAATGGAAAATTTCACTTACAATATTAATATCTGAAATAATTATCTGCTGGCTTGAATAATTTAAAAATTATGTAGTTTCAGGCAAATTTTTTTTTATTAAGTTTCAGTTTCTTCATAAAGAAAACAACTATATCTGTAGAAAGATGTTTTAAGGATAAAACAAATAATGCACATAATGAACTTGGCATAGAGTACTCATAAATTTTAATAAACGTTAATTGAATACTATTATGGCTACTTCTTGGCAAGTACTCAACAAGGAGTGTGATGATGAGGTTGAGTAAGGCACAAAAATTCAAAGCTTAGGTTTCTGAGCCCTGGCTGTGCAGCCTTCCTGTGACGCTGGCAAAATCATTTGCCTATTCCAAGTTTCTGTGCTCCCTTCTGTAAAGGGAGAGGAATGCACAGAAGAGATGCTGTAAGAGAACAGGCACGACACTGACATAGTAAAGAACTATCATTATTGCAGTCAGTCACCTCCATTCTGAATTTCGGCCTGAATTAGCTCTTGTTTCAGTTCTTCAATTTCTTTCTTCAGTTTAGCATTTTCAACTCGAAGTTTTTTCTCTTCTCTCAGTGTTGCCTGCAAAACTAGGGTCAGGAAAATACAGTTAAAATGTGTTTTTAATGGTTTCTTTTTGAAGACTATTTGGAAAGAGTGTAATCCCTGTATGTATAGCTAGGACAACACTAAGAACCGAATATTTGGCCAGCTCATTTATGCTAGTTTAATGTTTATTAAAACAACATGACTCGAGAGGCTGAGACAGGAGGATTGCAAGTTTGAGGTCAGCCTGGCCAGCTTGGTGAGACTTGGTCTCAAAATAAAAATTAAAAAAAATTTAAAAAGAGCTGGAGAAGTAGCTCAGTGGTAGAGCACACTGAACTTGATTTCCAGCAATGCAAATTCCACAAAACTAGATTCAACCCTGAAGGGCAGAATTCAGGTTAGATTTTTTTGTGCACATAATTCTGCAATTTTTAAGTAAAACTTAAGAGAATCCCTTTGTAAAGAGTGGCATGAACGTATCTATCTTCTTCCATGTAATAATATAGGAAGTATTTGATTTCATAATTGATCTCACCTAATTTTTCATTTGTTACCCCTAATGCTATCCCAACTAATTTTAAAAAACATAATCTTCATCCAGCAGTTTTAAAATAATTCGTTTTTCTACATATTATATACTTATTATCAATTCTAGTTATTGTAAACCTACCATATTATTATATTTGAATACTAAAGACATCTAGAAGTTGTCATCAAAACGCCTAAGTAAAAATTTCCCTTTTTCAACATATGAATTCATATTCTCTAGAAAACTTTAAATTTTCTTACTTGCTTTCTCCTTGAGAAGAGCAACTTGCTGTTTAAGATATCCAATAATTTGATCTGCCTCTGCACCCTTCTGCTCCAGTCTCTTCAGCACTGCCTCACGGGTGGTCATTTTGGCCAAGAAACGGCAGAAAACCCTAAATGCAAAGGTAAAACTGACATGTTATGGTAGGAGGAAGAAATGTGCTCTACGGGACGTGTTTTCTGACGTAACTGATCAGTATCTTAGAAAAACATTTTTCCTATGAAGAGCAACAAACTAAACAAGGCGGAAAGGTTAAGGACACTAATCCCCAAATATATTTACAAGAAGAAATCTTTGTTCCTAAATGCAGGGAAAACACTATTTAATGACATTTAAGGTTCCACGGGGCCGGGGATTTAGCTCCGTGGTTTCGCCGCCTGCTGCGCAAGCGCAAGGACCCGAGTTCCATCCCCGGTACCAAAAAAAAAAAAAGAAGGTTCCAAATTTTAAAGCCCTAAAATACTAGAGTATTACAACACAAGACCTGTACCTTAAAGGAAAAAACGGTAATAACAGTAATATAAATTTAACTAAGTTACTGGATATCATTCCTGTGCTCTAAAGTCAAGAGCTCCTTCCTTACAAAGTACTTGTTTTTCTTTTCTGCAGTACTTGGGACTGAACTCCGGGCCCAGCACAAGCCAGACAAGTGCTTTATGACTGAGCTACATCCCCTCCCCTTTACATAATACTGTATACTGGATATTTCTACTGTTTATTGAAATATATACAGTTTTTAAGAGGAATGTGTGAAGAAGAGTAAATATTAAAAGAAAAAAATCAACAATTAGAAAAACATCATTATTTATCTTATGCCTATTTGGAAGCAATGTCAGTATACATGATGTGGGTTTTATTACAATTTTTAGAACTTTAGTTTTATAATAAATTCAAATGATTTTTTAAAAATCCTGTCAAGATACAGAAAAATGCACATACAAATATTGTGAGATTGATTCGTCATGTTAAAGTTTAAGCTGCCACATCACACACTAAGATAAAAACCGCACTGATAAGAGAGGGCTGCTCATTAGGAACAGTATGAACTGTACGTTTTTACCTGATTTAATACCAACTTATACTTCAAAATGCAACAGTGACATAAGCATTGCTGAAATAAGCCTTGTTTCAAGTAAATGAAACTGCTCTGGATAAATCCTAAACTTTTTGATTAAAAAATTGGCCAGTGGACAAATAACACAAGGTTGTTTTAAAATATCAAATTATCATACAATTTCCATCCTATACAAAAATACTCTGTAAGTTTATCCTTTTATAGAAAAAGAAAACTAACCCCGAAAATACTTTACCCTAGTGTTGACAATATGTGACAGACACAATATTAAAGCTAAATGAAATTCTGTGAAAACAAGGTTGCTAGTAAATGAAGGAAATGTAAACAGGGAAGTCAGCTGGTAAAGGCCTAGCACAGTGCATGTATCCTACATGGACTAACTTTAATAGCTTTGAAAAAGACAAAAATTTGGAGTGAAAATATCACCTTAAAATTCTGTCATTTTCCACGAAGTGATCAGAATTACCATGCTTCTCGAATTACTGCAAAGTCCGAATTTTAGAAGAAAAACAGAAATGGCTACATGAAGAAAATTAAAGTAAAAGTACTATGCTTTTCTGAATTTTAGTATGCTGAATTATATCAATCTCAGTTTAATGTCTATTTTAGTCTAACATAAATAATGAATAAACGTATTCAGTACATGAAATATACATAGTACAAACAAGTAGTAATGCGTATTTAAGAATGTGAAGTTAGAAATACACTTTAGAAAAATACAATCTGCAAAGGTATGGCTTATAAAATGTCATTCAAATTTCAAAATAAACTAGCATTTCAAGTGTCATGAAATAATTTAAGCATAGAATGGTTTTCATAAGTGAGCCAACAGCTCTAATAAGTCACCTACAAATACACACAAGCCAATAGTTGAAGAAGCAAAACATGAGACGTATGCTCTGATTCATAAAATAGTTTAAAATCTTCCAAGACTAACACTAATTTGCAAAACAGAGATCATAAATCCTAGCCTAAGAGGAAAAACAGGATATACAATTTTACTGCACTGATAAATCAACTATTTGGAAAGCAGTTTAGTTACAAAACTGAGTTAAATATAAGACATGGACTTTTGCAATACAGTATATATGGAAGTATAGGACTAGGTTTAGGAAGATAGAGCACCACGTAGCAAAACACAGAAATTAATGAGCTGAACACAGGGACAAACTTACACAACTAGGAAGAAGAAACTAGGTGATAAAGAGAAGTGATAACACTTCCAATGAAACTGATAACACTTCCAATGAAACTGATAGAAATATGAATGAAAAAATCTGAATAATCCTTAGTCATTATTATCGAAAGGGGTTAACAGACCAGAAAGTATAAAGTGCCAAAACCAGTTTTTGCAAAGCTGAAGTACAATGACCACAAACTGAAAACACAAAAAGGTCACAGTTAGGACCAGGTGATAATCGCAGTTTGACCGGAGACAGTTTGACAGTTTAACAACTATGCAGCTACTCAATTTAGTTTGGACATTTTTATAAGTAAACTATATGAAAGCTTTTAAAAGTTAAAATATGTCCAATGATACATTTTCATACAAAAGGTAATGACTGATGAAGAGTTAAGTCAACTGTATACATTTCTCACTCTCATATAATTCAAAACACCATGTGAGACACAGGAAGCATAGTAAAATCAACTTTGATAATTTTTATGCTTTTAAATATTGCAAGCTAATGATATGCTCTATATAACTATATATTTCTTGTACTTAACTATAACAAATACATTACAAAATAAGTACATTTTGTATACTGGTTATAAGTTTACAAATACTTGTTCAGGGTAAGGTCTAGCTTTAAATTGTGAATTGGTAAATAAAAGTAGGACTGAGAAATGGATATTACCTGTAATACTGAGCAAAAATGGACTTTCAACCAAATAATTAGATAAAAAAATATGAGAATTAAAGATGAAAAAAGAGAAAGCATGTCAATAACAAAAAGAACTATTACTGGAAAACACATATTTAGGCCATGAAGTGTTAAAATACAGAGGGATAACAATGATACTATGTGATTACTCAGATAGAAAATAACAGAAAACAGCAGAATCATAAATTCTGATAGATATTAGATAATATCTACTGTTTACTTTGTTTTCAGTATCAGTTAAGTCCTTTTTCAAACACTCAGGCAGTAACTTATTTATTCCAACACCATTAAGCACATACAATTATTGCCCCTCCTTATGCAGGCGTTGCCAATTTACTCTAAAAGTGATAAAAATAGTACAGAATAGGTAATCACATAGACCTTGGATCAAATTCTATCCCTTGTCCCTCTGCCACTTAACATGGTGACCATGAACAAGTTAGTTGACCTCTCTGAGCCTTAGTTTTCTCATTTACACAATGACAGTGCCTTTACATATCTCACAGGGTTGATGAGGGGCAGAACGATATACTGTACCTAATACAATTCTAGGCATAGCACACATGTGGTAGTTAGCTTACCATAGGTTAAGCACTGAGCAAAATTTTTGGAAAACAAAAAGAGGGTACATGTGTAACTTCACCTTCAAGAATCTCACTGCACACTGGGCTAACTGGTGTCATCACAGTTTCTCAGTTCCTAGTTATGACTTTTATATTTTCTGAAGGGTTAAGGACTTAACAAAAAACAAAAATACAACTTACAGAGAAGCATGTTACAAATGTACTTTAGAGAATTTGGTTATGTTACATGTTAATTTGCCAGTGGTATATAGTCCACGAGAGTAATATTAATACATTTACATTAATTCTTAATTTTATAACAGTGAGCAAAACATACCTAAGGACTCCTATCCTCAGCAACACCATAAGACAACAGCCAACAAAAAGTTCTTTGTACATTTTCCCCTACAAATAGTTACTGCCATCAGAATGATAACAGACTTGAGAGTAGTAAATTATATACAAGGAAGGAAACTCAACAGAACTAAATGGAATAAAGCACATTTCAACTTATATTCTCTCTGAAGGTCTTCTAAGGAGACCTATGAAAACTGCCAGCTATAGCTCAGGAGGCAAAACAATCCACCGCAAGCAATACACAGAATTTTGCCAAAGGCACAATTAGCCAAGAATACCTAAAGAAAAACTGGTTTTTAAAGAATGATATAAAATTTCCTGGTTTCAGGGAAGGAAAAAAAAAAAAATTCACTGAATGCTTTCTGTTCAACTTGCTGTAAATCTAAAACTTCTCTAAAATATAAAGTTATTAAAATAAAAACTCAAGGCTGGAAAGGGTAAGAAAAAAACAATAAGGGTTTGGCTGATTAATGGATACAAAATTATATAGAGAAGGAATAAGTTCTAGTATTCTATAGTACAGTAGGGTAACTATAAAATAATTTATCATATTTTGAAATAGACAAGGGGGTTCTCAATGTTCTCACCACAAAAAAATGATAAACATTTGAGGTGATAGGCTAATTACTCTGAGTTGATCATCATGCATAATGTACAGGTATAAAAATATCACATTTAAGCCCATACTATGCACTATTTTCATGTGTTAATAATAATAAAAAAAGAAACAGCTTCCTTGGGAAAAAAATTCACCAAATCCCAAAAGTATATGGATATGAAAGTATGTAAGTCTGAAATTTGAGAAAATGCTTTGCATTCTAATTACTCATAGTTAGGCAATAATTATTAGATTCCCAAAAGTGTGCATAAGTCATCACCCATGATAAATATGGTATAGTGATGTATTAGGTTACTCTGAACAATTTTAACTGCCACAATGTAGCAACAATTCCATCACACAGGAAGCCTCTTTAACAAAAGAATAGGGCCGGCCGGGGATTTAGCTCAGTGGTCTCCCCGCCTGCTGTGCAAGGACGCGGACCAGAGTTCAATCCCTGATACCAAAAAAAAAAAAAAAAAAAAAAAAAAAAAAGCAACAAAAGAATAAATATCTTTTGCTAAAACTCAGCTCTCAATAATTAAAAGTTCTTGGCAAAATAAAACTCAGGACCGACCATAGAATGTACAAACGAGCAACTAGTGTCTACATTTCCTCTGCTCAAAGATAACTGCTATCCAGAAATGTGGTATGTGACGCCAATACTAAAAACGTCTTGTGAGATCTAAAAACATGTTGGAGTAGCTTTTAGTCGTGTCTGTCCATTAATAAAACTTTTCTTAAATGTTAAGGGCTGTTTTTAGAATGAGAATTCTAGAAACAGGTTTTTCTAGTAGTTTTTAGCCGTCATTTCAATTGTTTTGATGCCCAAGTTTATGCTAATGATTTCTAGTAATATACAGATAATAATCACTAGCACTGGTGAAGAATATAGATTTTTTTTTTCTAAAGTGCTTACAGCCAACAGCCCTCAACTTAAAAAAGCACTTAACAGGCTGATGACCCGGGTCAAGTTAATGTCTGTATGCTTCATTTTTTAAATTTACCTAACGAGTTCACTTTCACCCCCTATTCCCTAGCCATCTCCTGTGGAATTCCTTCCCCCCCACCTGCCCCTTTAATACGTACTCAGGGGTGGGCAGCAGTCCCCAGTCTCTAGGAGATCACAGACTGTCACCATGCAGCTCGGGGAGGCCTTTGTGTTCCAGGGCTAAAAGTGCTAAACACCTCCCTGTCCACGGCCTTCAGGAGGGTATATGGCCTTGAGGAGGGTATATGCAGACTTACATCCTCCTTGTCTGCCGTGTATGTTACCTACCAAGGTCCCCGAAAGTAATTTAAACTCATGAATCCAACTTTACTAATAGTCCCTGATTTTGCTCCCTAGGCTGAGTTTATAGTAGAGAACAAAGATAAATGTTCTTTGCACTTACTAAGCTTTCAGACAAACGAAGAAAACACTAAAGAAATTTTAAAACTGAGGTTATTTTGAGGGAGACAATGGTAATTTAACAACTTTGCTTAAAGCTCAGACAAATCTTTTACCATTCATCCTACTGCTCATCTCATTATAGTACTTTAATCACTCCACTATTTTTTCAACTTTTTATGAAGTACTAAACTTCAAAACCTTAAATCTCCTCAGAGCCAATAGAGCTTTTAATATGCTAATAAATGTAGGATTTCTCACAGATGATAACGATAATAACTAAATGTAACATTTGAAGAGCATTTACCATTGCTAGTTATATGCTTTACATGGATATACTGTAATTATACAGAGAAGAAAACAAGTTAAAAGTAATTTGCCTCAGATAGTACAATTACTTAGTAAATGAGGATTGAAACTCAGGTCTGCCTGATGCTGCAGCTAGCTCTTTTAATGTTCAAATTATAATTTCTCTAAAGGATATAATTAAAAGCATTTTCCAAGTCATTTAATGACAATTCTAAACAAGGAGCACCAATTAGCACTTCTGAAAATAATATTCTCTAAATAATTTGACAAATACTAGTTTTGTTTCTGTGTTAAAATTTTAAAATTATGTGAAATTAAAATGTAACACTTAATTCCATGTACAGTAATTGTAAATATAAAACATTTGCTAACAGAAAAAAAGCACAAGCACCAAATATCTAAATTGTGTTTGGTTAGTCAAGACCTTTTCCTTTTTTTCTTTATAAAATTACGACTGTAATAAACATTTTTAGATGAAAGCTTTTGAAAAGTAGCATCTAAATGAATCTGTCCTCTGATACTAATTATCTTTCCCATCAAACCCAAACTGCTATTAATTGTACAGGGCCTCTATCGTCTGATACCAAATACATGAAATTGGGGTACTTCTTAATCACTAAAACATACTCATAAGAGTACTGCTGAAACCACCTTTCCTGTAATTTTGCTTCACTGTAGCTTTCTCCTCAGTAGTCCTCCCCATCTCATCTAAGTCGTCTCTAATTTCTTTTAAGTAGCAAATCCCTTATTCCAGTGCCCAACATTAGAAATCAAATTCAAACAATAATATACTGCCTTGACATCTAAGTTTTAAGTGCAGATTTTTGTATTTATAGCATAGGAGCTACACAAGAATCTGGCAGGGTCCTTCTACCTTTCAAAACCTCTGATTTCACTGTTTCAGAATTGCAGTTATATAAAAACTTATGTTCTTTTTAGACACTGTAAACACTACACATCATCAAAGCCAAGATGGTAACAATTATAAAATGGCTGCATTCATAAGATGCCTATTAATTTTAGGTACAATTGCCAAATTATCTCACATTGAAAAAAACATCTTTATGATAGTATTAAGCAGTATGGCACCTTTAGAACTAGGTTAAAATTAAGGTACAATTAAAATATGTATCAAAAGTCAAGAATTTAAAGTTAAATTTTAAAAAATATACACAGAACACTATATCCCGAGGCACACAGCATACAGTATATAGCAGCAACAACCAACATGAATTTGAGTCTTTTTATCAACCTTTGCCAAAACCTACAGAAGGAAGATCTAAAACCATTTTTTGTGAAGGTTCGTATTTACTCTTGATTTTTTTTTCCTTACCACAAAGCCTTCTTTCCCTTTACTAATGAGGTCACAGGGTCCTGGGAAGTTTAAACATCAAGGACAGTTATGAGGTAAGGGGGTGGCCATAGAGCACATGGTTTTGGAGGACAATCCACAGAACTATGACCACTAATACACACACTTTCTTTCCTAGTGAGATGTATACATTTAATCTAAAAAGAGGTAAATCCAAGCCTGCTATGATTCTCTTACCTCACAACTGGGCTTTTACCTGGTTCAGATTATCTTTAAAAGGGCTTAACCATTCGTTCACCATCATCTTGCCCCATTTTTTATCCAAGAACACAGCTAATAATAGTATCTATTACTTTAATGGTCTGGGCCCATTAATACTTTGTCATTTAATCTTTACAGCCTTGTAAGATATTTTTTCCATTTGAGACATACTCAGAGAAATTATATGATCTGCCTAAATCCACTCAAGTAATAAATGACAAAGCCATGATTTTAACTTGTTTGTCCCTCCTCTGAAACTCAACACAATTCATTTTTAGCGTTTTCCAAGGCCTAATTAAAGATAATTGAACTTCCATCCAAAATAGAGTCAGTTTAGCTCAGTGGTGCCATACTTGCCTGGCAAATGCAAGGTCCTGAGTTCAATTCTGGATACAGGGAAAACAACAACAACTTTCATCCAAAATACTCTTACACATTAAGTGTAGCAAGAATATGACTGGTTATTTCTTACTACCTATGTGAACTCACTATTTTCCCTATGGTCTTTCTTCCATTCCACTGTTCTCACTCTATGAATGATACTTTTAAAAGGAAATCGGACTGGGCCAGGGATTTAGCTCAGTGGTTCCGCCGCCTGCCTCGCAAGCGCAAAGTCCCAAGTTCAATCCTCGGTACCAAAAAAAAGGAAATCAGATAATATCACTCCACTGAAGTAAACCTTCCAATGGGTTCCAGATTCCTTTAGGATAAAAGGTAGATGCACTCAAGACCCTTTATGACTGTTCCTTTTCGTCTTGATTTTATCTCCAGCTTTATCCCTTCGCTCATCTGTGATGCAGACGTCCTTGCTGTTCTGTTAGGCATCTGTTTCATGGCCTTTGCAAAGGCTGGTACTCATGCCTGACTGCACTCCCCTGAGATATCTGCATGGTTAATTCTCTCATCTCTGTCACCTCCGAGAAAGTCATCTTTTCTGTGAGACCTTCTCTGGCCACACTAAAAATTCAAACTATACCCTTCTTCCACGCTTGACAGTTTTTCTCTTCAGCACTCACCATAACCTAAAATATGGTGCTTTTATTTACTTTGTTCAATTTGTGCTTGCCTTAATAAGATGTGAGCTCAGCAATTTGGGCAGGAAGTTTGTCTGTTTTATTCATTCACTGCTGTTTCTAATCTGTTCACTGGTCTTGATCTACTGCCTGAAACGGTGCCTGTAACGTGGGGGACCAGTAATACTATTTGCCAAATCAGTGACTTCCTGTCCCCATCCTTTTTCCCACAAACATTCAAGTTCTTCGACACACGCTCACATAAAAGTAAACATGTTTATCGATCTACTTTTTCAGGAATATCTTTTCCCTTGGCTCTGCCTCCATAGCTCAAACTTAGTTCCCTGAAAAGGTCCCAAGCTGTTTCCTACTTTCTAATACCAGTGCAGGTGCTGGTGCGATCAGACTTCTCACTAGCACCCGCCGGCCAGATCTTCTCTCCTGGAGGCGAATATGGGAAGAGAGGGACTCCAGCGATGGCAATCTGTCTAGCCCAGACCCTCCGAGAAGTCACTCACATGAAGCAGTGGACAGTGGCTCCAGGACAGGAAGCGACACCGTCCCGCACCCGCTGGCACCGAGAAAGGACCCACATGAGGTGTCCCCGCTGAACGCCTGAGTGTTTCACAAATTCAAACCCTCCTTCTGTCGTCCCCTTTCTGCGCCTAGTGCTATTCAGTCTGGGTCTCCCATTCCCTCATCCGCTATCACCAACTCGCCTCACATTCTTCCTCGCTCGCTACATTTGTTGGTTAGTTTGGGCAGGCACCCGGCGGCCGGAAGTTGGGGCCCTTTCTCACTCTTGGGTCGCGCGGCTGTGAGGTCAGAAGTGGGGCCCAGGTGGTGTGTGCAGGAGGAGAAGGCTGTCGGCTGTCAGTGGGCAGTTGCGGGCGCGCCTTCCTGCCAGGTTCTGAGTAGCGGACCTCGGTATTCCTGGCTCGCCGGCAGAGGCCAGTCTCTGAGCTCCCGGCGCACCAGCAGCGACCTGTATTGTGGAAGCCCCTGAAATGCAGAGCTGTGTGCATTAAGCCGGAGCCACAGCGTTGGGGCCCCGGGTAGGCTCTCCTTCACCCTTGTCATTGTGCCCGCCTGCGTGCCCAGACCCTAAGGCAGGTACCCGGGTGTCCTCGTGTTGTGTGTCGTCGTAGCAGAGGCTGGTAGGTGGCATAAGAGTGTCAGGTGCAGCCCGTGGCCCCCGTGTCAGCTGCGAGAGATGGAGTGAGCTGTAGAGCTTCTTGCTGGGCACCGTCTCCGTCCTTTGCTATAGCCATCTTTCCTCAGTAACAAGTCTTTGGGAAACTGTAGGCAACTCTCGAGAGTAACCACTGAATAATCGCTTCACAGGAAGACTTAAAGAGCAGGGTAGAGAATATGGAATCTTCCTCTCCATTACTTAGCAAAAAATACGGACTTTTGCTTTTCCATGTTTCAGAGTTTCAGAGTTTACTCCCTTGAGAAGTAGGAGAAAGTGAAGCAGTGGAAAAGGGTGAATTGAAAATTGTCAGTGACTGTTTCTCAAAGCCTCGTGTCCCTGTTCCTCTGTTTGAGACAGATAACTTTGAATGAAGGTATATGAAATAAATAAATTATGTAATTCCATTTGCCCATTGAGAACATGCGAATAGTATTTTATTTCTGATAAAATTAACATCTTTTCCTTAATGTTGACATTCACTCTTTTCATTCGAGTCGTTCAAATCCAAGCTCTTTCAGGGCAGAGACTGTGTCTTGTTCACTGTCCTTGGCCTAGCAGCTGGAAAAAAAAAATTTAGGGGTTTCAAAGTGTTTGTTGAATGAATTTTCAGACCCAACCACTTATATTGTTTTCCTCTTGTAACTTGTCACCTCAGTGGGTTTTTTCAACTGAAAATCTAATGGTACTTTGTAGTAAGATTGAATAGTGTAATAGTTGTGTCTCACCCTTCGTACTCTCGGCCTGTTCAGAGATAAATACCTTTAAACCTTTTCTAATTCTAGGCCTGTTTGATAAATTAAAATGCTAATTCTTTTTCTATCGATGTCTTAAAGTAGTGTACTCACGAGTTGTGTTGTAGCCATAATTTTTCCTCCAAATTTTGGAATTGTTATAATCACAAATTTTACTTTTAGTATTAGCTATTTTATTACATATATATGTACTTTTTCACACAAACTTTTGAAAGTCTATTTTGACTCCTTTTTTAAAATGAGAAAAGTAATGACCTTCATTTATCAAGGCAAAACCCATATTCACCCATGTTACTGAATCTGTATGTTCTGTTCCTATGCTATGCTGTTTGCAAATGACCAGACAGTTCTGAGAGCAAGCAGGAGATTTTATTCAGTGGCTAATGAACAGACAAGGGGAGCTCTCTCTCTATGCACATTCTCCAGCAGCTCTGGGGTCTGCAGTTCTATAACTCTGGGTCATGAGGCGGTATGGCAAGCGTGCTGTCATCAGAGCTTTTCACAGAGAAGGAAGATTTCTAGGAGTCAGGGTACCATTCTCTTTCCTAATTTGGGCGTGTGCAAATGTGACATGGTTTGATAGGTGTTTTTTTAATTATTCTAAAGATTATAACGAGTCCAAGTTCTTCTGGAGTGTCAACATGGTGCCACAACCAGATGCAGTAAATCTAGAGTTCCCCTTAATGGTTGGCAGTTCGAAGTACATGGTTATCTGCTGTGAACGTTCAATCAAGCAACATCTGTAAGCAACTAGAGCTGATAGGACAGCCGACTATCAGTAGTTACGGAGTTTAGTCTGGTAACACCTGTGCTTTCTCTCAGCTGGCCCCTTACTTGCATATTGCCAAATTTAATATTTATATTTTATTTCTTAACCATATTTTTTGCTTTATGTGCTAAAAGCCAATCAAGTGTTTACAGTATTTGTCTTTATAATGATTCCTTAGTGCAGAGCCAAGCAGCATGCTAGAATACATTTTCTTCTCAATGTTTTTATTTCATAACCCCTGCCCTTATTTAAGAAGCATTTTTATTCCTGTAATGGCTGCTTCCCAGAAGGCGGTGTCACGTGTCACTTCTTAGCCTCAGCTTTCGGAGATCCGGAAAGGGAGAATTTCAAGTCAGATAGAATTTTACATATATCATTTCTTTGGAACCTTCAGCCTCCTGCATCCCGACATCATGACCGCAGTTTCAACACAGTTGTTCTTAGTGGTCATTTCACTACTTCTGGTTCTGCCTGTTGTTGAAGCAGTAGAAGCTGGAGATGCAATTGCTCTCTTGTTAGGCGTGGTTCTCAGCATTACAGGCATTTGTGCTTGCTTAGGGGTGTATGCACGAAAGAGAAATGGACAAATGTGACTTTTAAGGGCCTGCTGATTCAAACTTCACCCTGAAAACCTTTGTACTACTGAGACCCAACCTGAACCTTGGTCTCTAAAGTTACCAAGAAATAGTCAGTAGGGTTTTTCACATTCTTGGTTGTTTCTGATAGAAGGGGAACAAATCAGTATTTGTTAAGTGAGGAAAAATGTTTTCTTTATAACAAATAATGCACTGAAAAATGCAGCCAATAGTTTGTTACTTAGAAAGCAGGCCAAAGATTTAACATGGCTTTAAAATGGATAAGTAATATTTCATAGTTTGAGAATTACCAGAGCCCATGAATTAGGACTAAAGCTTTTGCCCAGAATCTCCCAAATCATCAGTGTTTAGCTCCAATCACTGCCTCCTGAAATGTTGAGGCTTTTTCTTCATGTTTTCAGATTTTTATTTTATTTTGCAAGTTAATATTGTACTTAGACATCAAACAGCCAAAAATTGAAATTTTTATCTCTGGGGGAGAAAGTTTAGAAAAAGAATATATTCAACTTATCTAATATTGGAATGAAGAAAAGATTTAATTTTTTTTACAAAACCCTTTATATTGTCAATAAAATGGAAAAATAATTTACTGTAATAATACCTTTAATATTGAGTGAAATCAGTATTCACTGAGAAGTACAGTGCTATTTAAATATAAATCTATTGCAAAAAAAATGAAGCATTTTTGTGGTATTAAAGTCAAGTTGATTTTTTCTTCCCTGCTGATGGCTAAAAATCATGCCATAGTGAAGTGCACTTTATTTTATAGATTATATACCTAGATTTTTACCCTCCTCATTTTTTACTTTAACCCACCTCACTTTATTGGTTTTTTGCTTTCTGATGGATGTCTTCTCATTTTTTGTGTAACACACACAGAAGTTTCTATTCCATTCCTTTTGCTTGAAGTCATTCCCCTTGGAGCAGAGCAGCTCTTTGTCTAATCTGAACAAAATTGCATTCTGATGTTTGGATAGTTTCTATCCTGTGTTTATATTTATTGAACTTTTGAGTAAATTACATTTTTTCTTAACACATCTTTTTATTGTTTCCCTCCCTCTGTTTTGCTAAAATATATCTTAAAGAAATTTGCTTTCAAAAGGTATGTGGATGGTAGTTGTGTTTTTTAATATTTTCTTGGCTGTAGGCTGCTATTTGCTGTTATGATTGATTGCTTGGCCACATCTAGAATCACAATTATGTTCCTTCGAATATTTTAATATTCAAATATTTACTTTTTTAAAACTTCTGTTCTTGCTGATGAGAAGAAAACCATTTCTCTGAAATGGCTAAAAATTTCTGGATTTTTATCCCGTTATTCTGGATACTTTGAAAATTTATGGTGACCCATTTAGGTGTGTTTATTCTCTTGGCAATGAATTCATTCCAAGGAGCTAAGATGTATCCCAGTGTGCGTCATTTTTCATTTATGCTTCTTGAAAATACAAACCTTTTAAACTTACCTTTAAACTATGGGGAATTTTCTTTTATTCTGTCTTTCATAATTTTATCTCCTTTATTTCTGTTTTTTGAAACTCTCATAAAGTGGTTTGGTTTGTGGCTTGATACATACATGTTATCTATTTTCTTATATTTCATCTATTTGCCTTTTTGCTGCATGTTCTGAGCCATTGTGTGAACTTTGTTTTCCAGTGTTTTTATTTATTTTGGCAGTCATATAATTTCCACTCATTTTTGTCTTTATTTTTTCTCACAGTCTCTTAATATTTATGAGGTGAAATTTACACTATTTAAAATGCATTGACTTTAGTGACAGTTCAATGAGTTTTAATGTCTGTATTTACACTTTAGCACTACCCTAATCAATATACAGGACATTTCCACTATTATGAAAAGTTTCTGTCTTTCTCTATCCACTCAATTCCTTCTTCCCCACTCTGAGTATTACCTTCTGATTTCTATCGATACGTTTAGAACTATAGTTCTGGAATACATTTAAAGGGGCCATGTAATATTTACTCTTATGTCTGTTTCTTTCATCAACGTAATGTTTTTGAGATGTATTTATGTTTTGGCATGTTTGTTCCTTTTTTGTTGTTGGATAGCATGGCATGGTATTGGTATGCTGAAACTTGTTTATCCATTTTGTCACTCAATTGTGTAACATTTGTGTTGCCTCAATTTTTTAACTACTATGAGGAGAGCAACAAACTCCTACACATGCACCAAAGGGGATTCATATAAGAAAGACCAGGGCAGTATTTGTTCCTGATATCCCCAACCTGGTGACAACTTAACGGTCCAGTAACATTTTAATGGACAAATATTCATTTTCTTGGGTGAATGCCTTATAGAAGTTAGGGATATTTTTGACCTTAGGAAAGTTTTCCAAGTTCCTGTTCCCTTTAATATTCCCACCAGCATTATGTTGAAGTGCCAATTCCACATTCTCTTCAATACTTGCTATTGCCAGTCATTTTAATTTTGGCTCCTCTGACAGAAGTGAAAAGCATCTTGCAGTGGTTTTAATTTGCATTTTTCTGATCTTTCTTATATGAATAACCTTATGTATATAAGCAGGAGTTTCTCTGAGAATATAATAGCGAGATAGTGTTAAAATTTTAAAGCAATTGTACCAATTTATAATCCCACTTACAGTATATGTGTGGTCCAATTTCTTAATCTTTAAAATTTCTTTTTATCTTGGTTTTTACTAGCTAGTGCATATAAATTCTCATGTGGTTTTAATGAGCAATTCTTTTATTGAGATTATTTTTGTTCTCATGTATCTATTGATCATTCCTTTTAATTCTTCTGTGAAATAGTTTTCTGTAACCTTCTGTTTTATAGAGTGGATATAATATTTTCTCACATCTGTCTAAACATATGTTGGGCTTTTCAAAAATTATTTTAAGTTCCTCTGAAGCCAGAATTTGGAGAATTTATTTTATTCTTTAAGCTTTGTAGTGTAGTTTCTCCTAAACTATCTGGTGCCTCTGACAGTTCATTATTTAAGAGTTAAGGCTGTCTGAGAGCTTTGTGTGTGTGGAAACCCTTGTTAACTGGCACACTTGTTTTAGAGTGGCTATGCGGGCAGCCCAAACTTACAGTGGTACTGCAAATTCAAGAAGTAAGAGGAACTGCCCCCCCCAAAAAAAAACAGTGTCTGTACCGGCTACTATAATTTTCAAACAAAACTTTTTTTTTTTTGCTTGGAGGGTAAATTATTGCCCATATTGAGGTGGCAAAATTGACTTTGTAATTTTCGACATTTCAAATCACCCTTCTGACTTTCAATTTTCTTCTGTTGCTCACCATTGTTCCCACCTTCTCTGAATCCAAAGAGGGCGAGCCAGCCAACCTCTTAACTATTACAGGTTGTATAGCTTCTTTTTTGCTATTTCTCATAAGAGCAGCCTTATGTAAGCATTCTGCTTTCTAGGAGTTTCTTGAAGTCTTTCCTCAGCTTAATAGTAGGTTATCCAAACTTTAGGTAATGAGTAGTGCTTTTTGATAGGAAAGTGCAAGAACACACTTGCTCTGCTCTTAAAAATTTTAAGCATCACTGAAGGTAAAATGTTCTAACTTTCCCTTTTTATGCTGTTGAAAATCTTTGAATTTGACTTAGAGCTGCATATATGTATTTACATTTGGGTGTTTTTTCCTCTGATACTATCTTGAAATTCTTAAACTTTCATATTTTTCACTGTAAAGTGATCAGATTGGCATAAGTTGTATAATAAATCTTCCAAGTTGTACAATAACTCTAAGGTGAGAAAATACTGCCTTAATGTTTGATTAATCTGTCATAAAATTCCCTCTGTTTCCAGATCATCTTGAAGAATTCAGGGCTCCAAAAATGTTTCCCTTGAAGGATGCCGAAATGGGGGCCTTTACCTTCTTTGCCTCAGCTCTGCCGCACGATGTTTGTGGAAGCAATGGCCTTCCTCTCACCCCAAATTCCATCAAAATTTTAGGGCGCTTTCAAATCCTAAAGACGATAACCCATCCCAGACTCTGCCAGTATGTGGATATTTCTAGGGGAAAGCATGGTGAGTTGGGTTTGCTTTTTGTGTTTTGTTGTTGTTGTTTGTTTGTTTTTCCTATTTTGTGATCTCTACTTTGTCACCAAGATTCAATTTTAAATATACACTAAGAATATAAAGAAATGAGTAGGTATGCAGGCTTTCTTTTTATGTTTGAAAATAGTTTTGGCTAACTGTTCACATGAAAAGTCCCTAGTTTTTAATAGCATTAGCCTTTTCATGTAGGATTATATTTAGAGAACTGAAGTAGAAAAGTTCAGCTTCATTGGTTAAAAAGTTGGGTGTTGCACTGCAAAAGTGTTGACTGTGTTTTTAGTAGTATAATTAGGTTATTCCATACCACACTACAGCTGCTTGTGGTGACAATACTTTTAATTATTTTAGAATTATTTTTGAAAGCTCAATTGGAGGCCAAGATTCCATATCTTAAAATTATGTTAAATAAATTTTAGTGAAATGTATCTAACTTTTTCAAATAAAGTAATTGGGAAATATAAAAAACATATGTGAAAGCAAACTATGTACTTGCTGATATTCAACTTTTTTTCCCCATAAAATATCAATTTCCTGTCTTTTAACCTAGTATTAAAGACTCTCATAAATGCAAACTTTATTGTATTCTGGCAAGTGGGCTAAACTGTACTTTGGAGTTGGCTGGTTTATTTCTGTCAGAAGTATTTGTTCTGAGAATGTTTGTGTTTTATTGAAAATGTTTTTTGTAATGATATTTATTAATGCCTAATGTTTGTGTATTATGTATCAGGAAATATTGTAATGTTTTACACATATTTTAACTAGAAATCCTCATAATTTTACTACAAGATAGGAACTATTACATTTTCATTTTTCAGATAAAAAATTTGAAGCATAGAGCAAGGTCACACAAAGTTAAATAATAAAAAATGGAATACTAATCCATAGTAATCTAAAAAATCATGCATTTTATTTTCTGTTGAAAGATTATAAAACTTGCTATAAGTCTATAATAATACAAACATCAGCACCAATTGAACTATTTGTTGCCTTAAATACTTTAGAGCTCTAACATATACTTAGTACCCTGAAAGTTTAGGTAGTGTCAGGAAACAGTAAGAGACATAGGAGAGTGATAAAAAGAAATAATTGTCTAGCAGATGATAGAAGTATTTGATTTTCATGTTCTTATGTATACACAGATATATTATGCATACCTACTTACATCTCTTATATACATATGAATATATACTAGTGCATGTATAACATATATGAATATATAGATACTAAAATATTTATGATTCCACTGTGGCCCTTTTTCTGTGCAAAACTGTATTTAATTGGTTAATCAGCAAATACATTCAATGCTTACAATACCAAAAAAAAAAAATACTTACAATACCTTCAATATTTACAATACTTAAATATATTCAATACTTACATACTTGGCCTAGCCTTCCAAGAGAGAACACGAATGACACCATATTGAGGCCTTGAGGATCTCTTTCCATAGGGAAGAAATTTGAAGGCCAGACTGATAGAAAACAGAGTTTGAAACAAAAATTACAAAGATGTTGGTGAGATGAAGATTTTTTTTTTTTCCGATACTGGGGATTGAACTCAGAACCTTGTGCTTTAGCTGAGCTAAATCTCCAGCCCTGAGATCAAGATTGTTTAGGAGCTACTCTTTCTTATGCCATGTCACATTTCTTTTATTCTGCTTTGGCATGCAGAACCTCTGTCTATTGAAGTTATAATAATTTAATACACTTTTTTTGTATATCCTTTTATTGGTACATTTTAGGTGTACAATATAATGTACAATATAATGACATTCATCATTGGAGATATGCACCTTTACATACTCTCTTGGTTCTTATTTTTTCCCATTCCCCTGCCCTCCCTTCAACCCCTCCATCCTTCCCTATTTACAAAGACTTTGTTTCCATTTTCTCATATTAATTCCACTCCCTTCTTTCCTTTCCCCTGCCCCTCCCACTTCCCCCTCCCCTTTGCCCCTTTTCTGTACACTCTTACTTGATTCTATCGCCCTCCTTGTGCAAGTTCCAAATATTTGAAGATGAGTAAATTAGGATCCCAATTTCCAAATAAACCCCAGAAATAATGGAGATGAATAGAGCCATGATTATAGTACAGTAATAATTATATGATGGGTGATATACAATGTCCTATGTTGCAAGAGTACAAAGGAGAGGATGTTAAATTCTGCATTGAACAATGCTGATATTAAATTCCTATCTAAAAATTTTGGTGGGATTAAGGGTTGTAGAACAGTGGGGTGGTTCTGTTTGTGAAACTTTATTTCAGTGGTACTGCGGGCCTAAAAGGGTTAATGGAGTTTTCAAAGACATTCTAGGCTTTTATTGACATACTCATAAGAAACAAAATTTTAGTCTTATTATTTCTTATTTTAAGAGAAATTTTCACTTCTTTTATTTATTATAATCTTACTTTTTTCCAAAAAGAATTTGAGACAAGTTGCAGACATCCATGTAATATTTAATACCAGTTGAAAAGCCTTTATTCAAAAGTCCAGAACCTGAAATGCATTGGGACTCAAAAGCCTTGGGACTTAGGAGCATTTTGGATTTCAGATTTTTATAGTAGGGTCGTTCAGTTTGTAAAGTCTGTACACTTATTCTGAAATCAAAACCTAGGGAAATTTGGAGTACTCTTATCTCAGGAACTTTGGGTAAGGAATACTTACTTACCTTGTATAATAGTACATGAAAGAAAAATGTGTAATCAAAATGTAGTAGGAGTAGAATAAGAATTCTTCCTCTGCTGTTTTGTTTAGTGGCTAGCGTCCATGAATCAAATTGGTAAAAGACAGATTAACAAGAGAAAAAACTCAGTCATTTATGAATGCAGGGGAGTTCACAAAAATGTAACTCAAAGAGTCAGTTAAAATTGGAGGCGAACTACCAGGTTACCAAAGGTGATGAAGTCCAGCAAAAGGGGTTTGGGCTTCTGGGGAGGGGATAAGTTGGTGCAAGGTGGCTATGAAATCTGTGGTAAAAATTGTTTAGTAAGATTGTCTATATAGGTAAGAGTCCTTCTTCTCTTTCTGTTTTGGAAAGTGAACACTTTTACAAAAGGAAATTTTTGTCACCTTTATCTAGGGAAATTTACGTGTATGTAATTTTTTTTGTACAGAAAGGGGGAGACAGCTAATTACCTTGAGCACAAAACAATCTTTACACCGACTGGTGTATTTGGGAGTGGCATACTCTGATCCTCTTTATGGAGAAAAGAAACAAAAGTCAATATAAGATAAAAGATCAGTAATATTAATGAATGTATAATTTTGTTCAGATAGACTATAAATCCCTTTGTAAACTTCAATAGGTCAGAGCAAAGAAGGAAATCCAAGTGATTCAATTATTTTTATAATTAGGCAACATACTGAGAAATTAATTGCTAGATATTAACCAAAACATGGAAAAATGATCCAGTGCAGGTTTTATAATGTTCATACAACCTGTTGTCCGGGTAAAATATGGAAACATTTTTAGAGAAACTTTGGGATGAGGATCTGAGATCTCATCTGGCTAAGTTTGCTGTGTTGTTTCTTTTGGTGTTGATCTCTGAGCTGGGGATTCTCTGACTTAACTGTCCCAAATTTTCTGTGGATAAACATTAAGGAAATGTGACACTTTGGAATAGCAGTTCTTGACTCAGTAGCCACAGGGATCTATGATAAGGTTTTAAAATGTCTTTGACCCCTTCAAAATTGCAAATGGTGTGTGTTTGTGTAGATGTGTGCACATGCATTGTCTTGAGGATAAATTTATAATTTTTATTAAATTTTTACAAAGAATTCCTAATTTAAAGTAAGGGTTTACAAACACTGGTGTGGCGTATCATAGATATGGGAAGATTATCTTCTTTAGGTAAAGGCAAACTTGAGACGTTCTGATGTAGGGTCCTGACTTGCCAAAGCTGACCTGACCTGTACCAGCGCAGTAGCATAGTGCGTCTTTACTAACGGCGAGGCCCCTGTGGGCTACTCTGTAAGACTTTACAGTGTTCGCACTGCATACCAGCCTCAGCCCAGTGGAGCAATCGGAGCTCGAGTCCAGTTCTCTGTCATCCTGGAAGGAAGACAAGAGTGCTTTCTCTAATTTACTTAAAGACAGGCGTAAAGACTCATGGAAACTAGCCCTACAGCAGACTGCAGTTAACTCCAGCCACTTGTCAAAAGTAAAGAACTTTTGGTAAGGTTTTTGTTGTTAAAAAATAACTTTTTGTCCAGATGTGGTGGTACACACCTGTAATGCCAGCTGCTCAGGAGGCTGAGGCAGAGGGATTGCAAGTTCAAGGTCAGCCTGGGCAACTTGGCAAGACCCTGTCTCAAAATTAAAAAATAGAAAGGGCTGCAGGTGTAGCTCAGTGATATAGAGCACTTGTCTAGTGTGTGTTAGAGGTCCTGGGTTCAATTCTCAGTACTGAAAAAAAACAAACTTTTTGCTAAAGCTATGTATTTGTCCCATTATTTTGATGACATTAACTAGACATTTAAAAATTATGGGGAACGTTTACAGATTTGTACATCATGTAACAATTACTAGATAATTAGTAGATACTGCCAATCCCTGCATGCTCCATAGTCCTCCCACCTCTTGCCCCCAGTCCACTTACAGATTATAAAGAATTTCCACTTGCAGGACTGGCCCAGTTCCCAAACTGCGCAAAGCTTGGCAGTACAGTAGATTATCATTATTACCCCTGGCTGGTGACCACATTTAGTCTTGCTTACTTCCTTATGCAGATCTGGAGTAGACCTGTCCTCTCGAGCTCTGGCAGCTGTTTAGTTCCTCGAACTTCATTCCTAAGTGTACTCCATTTCTTTTCACTATGGTACCTGTAAGCCTTTTTGGGGCTTCACTTGCTCTAATGGGGGTATTGTATCTGACAGGTTTTTCCTTTGCCTCCTTCTCTCGGGAAAATTCCTTCATTAGTCCTAAGTATTTCTTGAGCTCCTCCTGTTCCTTCCTCTACTTAAATGAGCCGCTGTGAACACTGAAGTAGGTCCTGCCTTACAGCAGATTCCCCTCTAAAGGGCACTGTCTGTAACTTCACTTAGGAACCTTCTGGTTGATTGTCACTGTCAGATAGAAATGATAACTGAACTTAATGGGTTCACATCTTGGTGAGTGCGTGCAAAGCCAAAAAGCACACCCAGGAGACAAGATAGTGGAGAAAGATGGTCCACATCAAGTAAGCAGAGCAGTGGAGTTGCTATTTGCAAGCAATGAATGCCTTCCCCAGGGACGAGAAGCATTGGCATTTTATTTAGGGAGCCTGTAGAGTTCCTGTAGGGAAGCACGTGTAGTGGGCGGCACATTTCTCCGCATGCTGTTTACAGCACACTGGCACAGTTGAAGGTCATAGTTCAGAAAGGAAAGAGGTGAACACATTTGTGGGCCAGCTGAGATCATTACATTAGAGCATACGTTGGAAGGCTGAAAATGGCAAACAAGAGCACTTCTGGAGTGTTCTGTTCAGTAGTACAGCAAGCTCAGGTGACTGAAGAGAGCAAAGCAAAACATTTCGGTGAACTTGGCTGTTGTGTTGTTCTGTTTTGTTTTGTTTTGTTTTGCAAGTTTATCCAAAAAGTTTTGGCTGAAAGAAAAAAAGTATGCTTTGAAAGTTCGTTAACGTAGGAGTTTGCCTGTAAGAGTGCCTGCCTCACCGAGCGGCTAACATAACCGATCCCCTTATCCACTGTAGCCTGGTCTGTTAATCCTTGGCCAGCTCAGCCGCCTGGTTAGTCTCCTCAGCCCTGACCTTCATGTTGCCGGTTACTCTGCTTCTGCCACTTGGCCTGCCCTGGCTCTCAGCCCCACTCTCTGCTAGGATAACATAGGTCATGGGTATGTAAAAAAATTCATGTATTTTAAGTCTGGCTTTGAGGAGTGAAAATATAAATGACTATAAGAAGGCTAGGAAATTTGATTTCTTGTTTATATTGGCAGTGTTTATTGCCCTAAAAAATGTATGTGCCTGAAGAGTAAATAACTGAACTAGAGAGAGTAGTTTTGTAAAGCTCTGTTTCTTCCAAAACACCCCAGTCATTTTCATTGGATCTAATTTGAAATTTTTAAGTGTCAACTCAACAACCTCCTTAGTGAAAAGCACATTTTTCTCGATGATGTAATACCACCTGACTTTGGTTTGGGCTGCACTTATTTGTCTCCTCACAGAATTCTGATTTTGGTTCCAGTTTTGCCCCTTTATTCTGTTCTTGCTGTGCACATATTTTGTCATTCTTAGTTTCCCCTTCCCTGGCCACTTTCCTTCTTTGTAGTTGGAGTTCCTTGTGACATGTGGTCTGTTTTAGTAACATTGTTTTCACATGTTAGGTTAGCTCAGAAGTCAGGCCCTCACTGTTTTCCATAGATCATTCAAAATTGATTCAAGATGGTATTTTCTTGCTAACTCAGCAGAATGAAATAGTTAATCTCAAGAATAATAGGCATTTTATTAAAATTTGAAACTGGATTTATTTTTTTAAAGTGAAGGAAAATATATTTAAAAGAAAAAAGTAAAGTATGAAAATGCTTAGATTAACAAATTTAATCTTTCTCTTTTGAACTTGAGATCTCCGCTGAAGCAGAGTAAGGATCATGAATGGCATTTAGTTTGGTATTGATTATTCAGAAACCTTTCAGTGATTGCTGGTAAAATCAAAAGCAGAATTATTTACTTGAATAGCTTTGAAGTTCAAGTAGAAAATAAATAGAATTATGAAAGACCTAAAAAGATACTTAACACATTCACAATGGGACTGTAATTCATGTCTCACTGACAGGTGGCTTAAACCATGGGTGGCACATGTGTGACTGTCCCATTGGGCTGCTTTTTATTAATTTTACTAGTGAAAAGACAGATAAAAGTGATTAGATCTGTTTGTACCACTAGTGGTACAAGTCGCCCGATGGGACAGTCAGTGGTTCAAGCTGCAGGAATGCATTAATCCCATATCTATAGCATATGCATTTCAGCCTACATGTCTGTATCAAGCTTTTATCCAAGAAATGGGATATAAATAGGATATAATCAAGATTAATTGCTATGTTTGGCCTGCGCAATTATGGAGGTTGACTAGTCCATTCAGAACCTTCAAGAATGGCAAGCTGAAATCTTGGGCAGGACCTGAAGCTACGTCTTGGGCGCAGAATTTATTCTTAAGAGAATCCTCAATTCTGTGTTAAGGTTGCTCAGCTAATTGAATCAGGATCACCCAGATTATCTGGGACAGTCTTCGTTACCTAAACTGATTATAGACTGTGACCTTTTATAAAATATCTTCACAGCAACATCTAGATTGGTGTTTTTGGAAAACTGGCACTATAGCCTAACCAAGTTGATTCATAAATGTGACCATCAGAGTGTCCTGGTACCGACAGTGTTTTTTAGTCACAGTATTTTTCTTTGTTGGTTTTATATTTTTATGTATTTATTTAGATATTATATTTTAAAGATGATGAGCTAGTCTGTTTTCATTGTGAACAAAGAAATGATGCAGAAACTATTCTAATAACCCTTCATATTAAGATATAATTCACCTTTTTTCTGAATTAAAAAAGATAATTTAAATCATTCTTTTATGTTTCCCCACTCAGCTTCTTTATTATATTTCTTTCTTAATCTTCAGTTTCTTATTTATATGTAGTTCAGGCTAACATACTATGTGATACTTGGCATTCATCAAATCTCTGTTAGAAAGAAATGATTATTTCATAATTGTTGTATGTTCACCTTAGGGTCACATTTGTTTTTTATAAATATTGCCACTACATTGCTGATTTATATTTGGCACATTATGATTCCCAAATAGTTTATTCTGTGAGACTCTGTTGTTTTTATAACAAACAGAAGTTATTTTGAAGCATGGTCCGGTTTCAGAATGAAGAGTCTAGTGAGCTCTGGAGAGGCGTGTTCGTGTTGGAAGCATTGCTTTGCTGCACACTTCATTGACTCTGGGAAAAGCAGTGCTATCCTGCCAGTGAGAATGGCTCTGCAGTATTGAAACAAGCTCTTCAGAGTTCGGTGGACTCTTGGAGCTTTGGCAGACTTTGGCAATTTGCATTTCCAGATGAAGCCTGACAAAGGTTAGTGTAGTGCCAAACACTGGAAATGCCTTACAGATATATTTATGAATATCCAATATAAAATGATTAATTAATGGGACACATTTTAATAAATTCTGATGTTATATTTTAATATCGGTGCTACTGATATATCTAGTTTACAGCATGAGCATGAAATTTTCTGTACAGGACGTGTCTCTGTTTAGATAATGGATGTCATCTTTTCTCATGGCCACATCATGCCCTTTCTCTAAGTAATTAAACATTTATAGTACATGCCTAAATGTTTTAGGTGACATTCAAGACGCTCATAATGCAACACGGGACAAAACCAACATTATTTCTGCCATCATGAAACATGAAAGACCTTAAAAATGTATGAACATTTGAGTTGAATGCTGTAAAAGAAAGCACAGTGTAGAGTAGAGTTTATTATAGGAATAGCAAATCAGTTTGGGACTGACAGGAGTTCTTGAGGAAGAAAGTCACATTTAACTGAGGCCTGAAGCATGAAGTAATAAACACTAATAGTGGTGGGCACTATTCTGTGTCCCTACTATAAACCCACAACCTCACAACAACCCTATGGGGTAGACACTGTTATTTTCTTCCTCTTGCAGAAGAGGAAGCTGGCGAGGAGGTTAGCAAACTTCCCCAAGGTCGCAGAGCTGAGCACTGAAACTGGGGTCTGAGCCAAGTGAAAGATCTGTGCCCTTAGCCGTTACCTTCCAGGGTAGAAACGGGCTGGAGGTGAGCGGGCAGTGTCATTCAGGCAGTGGGTTTATATGATGAAGAGATTGTTGCAGTAACTTGGACCCAGATTGGACCCCCAGATGAAGAAAATTATATAGATCTTGGAAATATCTGGGTGATAGATGTAGCAGGACTCTGCGGTTTTAAGAAAGGCAGATGACTCGAGTTTCTGCCTAGAGCAGCTGGCTGGGTAGTGCTGCTGAAGAGCACAGACTTGAAGACAAACTTTGAGTTCAATTTTGTTTCAAGGTGACTTGTACTAATGCAAGAACTTGGCTATAAAAGCCTGCAGTTCAGAAGCGAATTCTAAGCTTGGCATAACATTTAATACAGTACTTTTTTGGCCTTGGGAGAGATGAGGAGAAAACATAGCTCGAATCACAAGTAGTGGAACAGGCCGTACTTTTGTTTGGGTTGAAGAGGTGATGCTCCACAGAGGAGACTAAGGGGAAGGAGCCATTTAGGGGTAAGGGAAACTGACAAAATGTGGTAACACAAAAGAAAGGAATACAGCCTCTGTTTTGATTTTCTGGTAAGATTTTCTGTTTTTTCTTTTAGGACTTACTCCCTTTATCCAATCACTTGTTGGTAGGTACCTAGGCTGACTCTATTATCTTAGCTATTATAAATAGTGCTGCAATAAACACGGTTGTACAAGTATCTCTGTGGTACGCTGATTTCATTTCCTTTGGATATACACGCAGAAGTAGGAGAGCATTTTTAGTTTTTTGAGGAACCTCCATACCATTCTCCATAATGTCATTGTGTTTTATGTTAACCTGCTTCCTTAGGATCCATTTTGCATGGAATCTTATAATACCGCAGTTTCTTTTAATCCATACTTCTGAAATAATTTTGCCAAATACTCATCGACTTGTAAAGCCTGTTGTACAAGTGTTGGTCACTAGAGATAATGGATAAGAAAAAAGGTATGCATCAGAACTATGCTGTCTTATTCTTAGATGATTTGTTGGAAAATAAAAATTACATCATAATATTCATGTGCCTATTACCATTTTATATTATTTAGTCTCAGTCCCACTCATGTTGTTGCAAACTAATTCCAAGTTAATTTTTTGTTTTTCTCCAGACTCATAATTCAGAACATTTCTACTCTTCTCAAGTTTCTGAACTCAATTTCAAAGATCTGTATTTAAACCAGACCATCAAAGAAATCTGTACCTAGCTGCTCAGTTTCCCCTTCCCTTCCAAATATCTTTGTATGTTTTTCTAATATTTTACTTCTACCAGTCTATATCAGAAAAATGATCACTTCTTTTTTCCCAAGGTTAAATTTTCTATTTTTCTTGAAACATGTTAGAGAAAACACAAAGTGAAAAGTAATTATATTTATGTGATTTTATTGGATGTTTATTCTATATATTTGGAAATAATATAATATGTGTTTGGAAAGCTCTTCTAAAATACTATTTGTACTATATATTAATATTTTTGGTAGTGTGTACTCTTGTTATTAAAGCATCACGTTAATCACATGTAAAATGAATTTCCTTTGTTTTCCTCAGAAAGACTGGTGGTGGTGGCTGAACACTGTGAGCGGAGCCTGGAAGATTTGCTTCGAGAAAGGAAACCTGCGAGGTACTGTGTGATAAACAGCAGGGCAAATAGATGAAGAATGGAAACTGGCAGACAGGCATTTTAACTAGAAACCACAGGGCTTGGTTTCCTCCTGTTACTGGTTTAACAGTACAAACCAGGTGCAAATTTTCACTCTAGGAAATTTATTTCACAAGCTACATAAAAATTTAAAATTAACATTATACAGCGTTCAGGTTTTGTGAAATAAGTGTTGTCCAAAGTGCCTAAAAAACCTCCTCAAAAGAACATAGGTATATGAAAGATTGAAATCTTCTAGTGTTAAGCATTTCACTTCATGAGAGAAAGTTTATCTTGAGGAAAGGAACTGCATGGTAGCTAGTCAAAGGATGCTGATATTCCTAGGGATACGATGAACTGTGTTGAGCAGGACATTTTAATGATGCAGTTTGAATTCAGGTGTTTCAATGACTTAATTTACTTTCTATCTCTTGGTAAGAAGACTGTAGTCTAGACTTTTATTATAAGCACATTATAAAATAAGCTATTTCATAGACTTTCTGACATTATCTTGCCATGAGTCTTTAAGGCATTGTAATCATCTCTCTATCTTTCTATACCTATGGCTGGAGTTTCGGCAATGTGGTGGAAGGGAAGGACCATAAGAGAGTACCCAGACTATCCCAAGGATGGGCCAGTTTGAATTCCAAAGGAAGATGCACTAAAAGCCAGGATGATCAGTCCAAAACAGTTATTAGGAGAACTCACAGAATGCTGCAACTTATTCTGCAGACTTACAGCAAGAAAAGATGGTGTTCTCCCTAGGCATGTATGCTGTGAGGGTCAGGACCTGGCATTTATATGAGTGTTTAAGGCATTTGGATTCAGGGGTGAGGCCACCTTTCAGGGTTTTGGGCAACATCCTGAATACCCTTGTAAATGCTAGGGAATGTTTAAAGGCTTGACTTGGACAGAAGACTGTTAGGAAAAACCTGCAGCTGGATGAGTCACTGAACAATCAAGCCACTCTGATTTTTGTTTCAGACACAAAAATAAATTGAGGGTGAGGGAGAGGTAGATGAGAAACTAGGGTAACTGTCCTAGTTTTTAAAAATAATCTTACCCTCATTGATAACACTTTGCCTTCACCACAATATTCTGAATAAAAATAGACTTTTTCCAAGGGGAATGCCAGGTGTGTGGGTGCATGCCTATATTCCCAGCACTCACAAGCCTGAGGCAGGAGGATCACCCCAAGTTTGAGACCAGCCTGGGCTACATAATGATTTCAAGGCCAGCCTGAACTAGTGAGACCCTGTCTCAAAAATGAAAATTAACTTAAGTTAAATTTAAAAAATAACTTCCGGAGGGGGGATTTATATCTTACTAAATGGTAATACTTTTGTAGAAGGTAAACAAGTAAATTGAATGAACGAACTTTCTTGGTAGCTGGATGTGGTGGTGTATGCTGGTAATCTCAGCACTCTGGGAGGCTCAGACAGAAAGATTGCAAGTTCAAGCCCAACTTGGGCAACTTAGTGACTCTTATCGTTTATATCTAGATGTCCTCCCAAAGCTTCATGTGCTCATAGGTGGAGTTTCTGACAGGTGATTGGATTATGGGGCTTATAGCTGGACGTGTAGTTAATAGGTGGGACCTGGTCCCAAGACATAGGTTGCTGAGGATGTGGCCTCCCTCCCAGCGACAGCCTCCTGTGACTGTGCTTCCCGCCCTCAGCTGTCCTCCACAGACCCTTCCACTGTGCCCTTCCTGCCTTGGAGCTGGCCCACCACAGACTGAATCCACTAGAAAACACGAGCAGCCAAACCGCTTCTCCTTTAAGTTGCAGTTGTCAAGCACTTTATCTCAGTGATGAGAAAAGTGACTGAGACTGTGACATAGCAGGACCCTCTCTCAAAGATAAAACATAAAAAGGCAGTGGGGATGTAGCTCAATGAGAAGGCCCTGGATTCAATTCAGAGTACAACAACAAAAACCCCAGAAGGGCTGGGGATGTAGCTCAGTGGCACCGCGCCTGCCTTGCAAGTGCAAGGTCCTGAGTTCGATGCCCGCAAACAAAAAAAAAAGCCCAGAAGAACTTGTTTCATGCTTTAAATGACTTGGTTTTGAGTGGCCTCTGGATTGAACAAAGCAAATGACACATGTGCAGTGGTGTATCTGACCTGTGGCCCCCAGGCTGGATGCTGCTCTGTGTTAAGAAAATGCAGAGAGATTTGTTGCTTCTAGCCATCATATTATAGGTTTTATATGTGGCCAAAGTCAGTTCCTCTTCACTCAGTACGGCACGGGTGTCTGTGAGCAAAGGATGGCCTAGAGACGCACCACCTTCTTTAGAAAGTCTACTCTAGGTATTGAAGTGACTTTTCTATGTGTTAGAATGCAGCTTAACCTTATTTAGTGACTATGCTTTCATAGTTACAGTTTTTGTAATGTCACCAATCTTTGATTTTTTTAAAAGAATATACAATATTATTTATGGTCACTAGTTCATATTTATGCTGTGATTGATAGGCCACTTATCCTAAAAAGAATTTTCTGAGAAGTTAGTTGACATTCAGATTTAAAACTAATTGTAGCTACATCTTTAAGAAAGTAATATTGTAGCTAAGCCTGGGTTAAATTTGTATAAAGATTTACAATGTATTATGTATGATATAAAAGCTGCTAAGTAGACAGCCATGTCTAAGCCTCTTAATTTTTCAGATCTGTAAAACAAGGAATTTTACTTAATATATGACTCACTTTAGAGCACATTGCTTTCAGCTTAATATCTTGTCTCATATTCATTACACCAGCTAATATTGATCAGTTGTCCTTATAAGTTTTTTCATGTTTTCTTATACTAATATATGAAAGTACTATTTTTATTTAAAGGGTAGATTCCTTGACTAAAGAATGTATGGCAAATCTAAGCTCAAAACTTCAGTACAGTAAGTCTCCGACTTATGAACATTTGAATTGCATACTGTCATAGGTATGCTGTATAAGATTCACAGGTGTACTGTATCAGACTCACTTTGTCAGATTACAAATGAATCCGACTTACAAATGTTTTCCCGGAGTGGAACTCATTTCTAAGTCGGGCACTTTACTGTACTATGATTTAAAAGGCTAAAATTAGGTAGAAACATCCCTTTCATGACCTCGTAATTGATTCCACTCCTAGACACAGCCCTCTTAAATTATGTACCCTAGGATCTTATTTGCCTCACTTTAGTCCCAGCCCTGCCTAGGTATTTAAGAGAACAACAACAAAAAATATGTCCACAAAAAGATTTGCAAGAGAATGTTCCCAGAAACATCATTCCATGTAGCTCCAATGGTATGAATGCAAATGTCCGTTCATGAGATGTCAATATCATAAAGGAGGGAACTGTAGATGAACTTTGAAACTATTATGCTGAACAAACAATCCAGACATAAAGGATTACATTCTTCCATTTATATGACATTCCAGAGCAATCACTATTTATCTGTGATGACAGAAAAACAGGCCTTGTTTCTGGTTGGTAGAAGGGAAGAATGTCAGAACTAATTCAGAAAGGTCTTGCCAGGGTACTTTTGAGATGATGGAAATTTCTCACATCTTAATCAGGTGTTATTTATGTGATACATGCTTTTGTCAAAACTCACTGAAATATACACATTTCACCTAAGTCAATTATACCTCAGTTTAAAAAAAAATGCTGAATTATTTACTTGGCGTGGCTTTTGAATGTCTCGTAAAGAAATATTACTACATTGTTAATGAAGGTATTCAGTCCAGGGGCTTACTTCCTTGCATTTCTGTTTTTTACAAAAGACAGTATGAATTCATTATTGCTAACCCCACTATCCCCTATCCGCATCTCTAGTGGTTTAGCATTACCTCGTATAATTTCTCTGGGTCAGAAATTCAGGAATGGTTCTAGTTTAGGAACTAACCTTGTAAGCTATAAGGTTGCAGTCAAGGTACAGGCTGGGACTGCAGTCTTCTGAAAGTTTGACTGGGGCGGGGAGAGTGTCTGTCCCTAAGACAGTTCACTCAAAAGATGGTGCAAGTTTTTGAAAAGAAGCTTTGGTCCTTCCTTCTGTTGAACCACAGGCTGCCTGAGTATTCTCACAAAGTGAGCAATCGTAAGAAAGTAAAGACAGCAAGGTAGACTCTGCAGTGCCTTTTGTGGCCTACCCTCAAAAACCATACTGCCATTTCCACAACACCCTGTGGTTGCACAGGTCAGCTGGTAGCTCGGTTCACTGTGGGTGGGGACGATGACTCCACAATATCAATTTTGGGAGTCAGGAGTCGTCTCGGACCATCTTGAGGCTGGCTAACACATGACTCATAGAGATTGTCTGAGGACTGTTAATATAAGGGAAATGCTAAAACAGCATTAATATCAACCAAAAAGAAAAACTGAAGTTCTTGAAATTATTCAGTATTTAGAATATTTGGAACTGGAGAAGGGAAGGAGTTTGTACTACAAAGACAGGGTGAAGTGTTAAGGGAATATTCATAAGTACCAGGGTGGGATAGGGTCTTCATGGGCATAGCTGTGCCATGGTAAGAACTCAGCTGCATCCCGAAGTGCATGTTGGCCGTGGTCTTGTGTGTAAGTTCCAGAGGACTCCGTAAGCCATTACAAAGTGCTGTGGTAGGGAGGAAGGCCATGCTGGTAGAATGTTCCCTCTGATTTCCACATCTCTTTCCACCCAAGTGTCCTTCCTCTCTTACTAAAAGAACTGAAGCGAAAAGGGGAAGTTGGTGACTCAGAAAACAAATTTCCATCTCCAGCATTTCATTTCAACTCCACCCTTTTCCTTCCTTTTTACTTCTTTTAAGCTTTCCAGTTTACTAAATAAGGGTACGGTTGACATAGCTTTGCCAATGAAATTATATCCATTAGCTAATGAAAAGTGTTAGCTCTCATGCTGGTCTCATTTTATCCTTGTTTTAGAGATGACGACTCATAGCAGTGAACATCAGTAGTTTCTACAGTATAAGAAACCACCTTTCTTCAGTGCCTTAGTGTCTGGTGTCAGAAGAGTGAAATGCTGTAGATGGAAGCACACACTTTGAGTATGCATATGAATGTAAATAAGATGGAATGCAGAATTCAGCTAGTCTATCATGCTGTGTTCATTTTGTTTTATTTTTATTTTCTTTCTTTTTTTTTTTTTGCTAACGGGAATTGAACTCAGAACCTTGTGCTTATGAGGCAGGTGGCGGGTGTTCATTTCATAACAGTCATTTTTTATTGACTTTAAGCAGAACATATTGGGCTTTACAGGTCTTTTTAATTTCTGCAAGCGAAATGAATTTAAACATTTGTGCAAGGTACGTTTTTAATCGTTCTGGTAATAGACTAAAATTCAGAGTTTTCCATATACATTTTGGACTATAACCTTCGGTGCTTACTGTCTTGGAGTAGAAGTGATCCTGTCAGGTTCAGTTCCAGGTTGTTATCTGATCTATCCATCTAAATGAGTTTGGTTGAAAACTATTTGACTTTTCCACATATTTGAATTGCATTAGTCTCCAATAGCAGAACATGTTTCATGTGCAGAGTTGATGTGCTGCAATTTTAATTAGTTCCATAAGCTGTTTATAGAAGGTGGGAAGATGTTCTTAAGACTTATAAATTAATTCTTTCCTCTGCTGCCTTAAGTAAGCATGCTGCACCTGTAAGAAAAGCAGATGTAAATAGGAAATCTATTTAAGTGGGGCTGTAGTTTGAGACTCATGAGTTTTACTTTTTCATTTGTTTCTAATTTGGCAAAAAAGGCTGCAAGTTGTCTGATAGTTAACATTTCTGCAGATAACTACGGGATCCAAGCATATAGCTTACTTGATTTATAGTTTGAAGAAAACTTTAAATCTCTTAAAACTGGTGGGATAGAGAATAGGAGAATGAAAACTAGAAACTTAGAAATGTGTCTTGGGTCAGTTCATGGACTTTTTTTGTCTGACAGATTTAATATTAAACTAAGAAATGTGATACTAGAACACCAGAGTATTAACTCACTTTACTAATAGATTATGACTTCAATTGTCTTGAAGTTTCAGACATCACTAGAAGATCAAGCATTCTCTGTCTAGCTTTCATGGCCATGAAACCCTTTTGAGAGTTTTTGTTATCCAAGCAAAAAATAAATTTTTGCTATGAGCTGCAGGTGTTACTGTGTTGTTAGTCTGTTACACCACAATGTTGTTTGTGCATAGTTTGCTAACCTCTTTTGAAGGAGAAAAGTGCTCAGCATCTCTTTAGAGTCCATTCAAGATACAATACAAGGAATTGATTTGTAGAGAAAACACCTCTTTCCAGTGGCTTTTTATGTTACCTGTGCCCCAGGGTCCAATCTTGCCAACATTTTTCTCCAGTTGCAGTAAAATGATCAAAATCCATAGTTGGAAACACAGAGGCATGGAATTATGTGCCCATAGCCAGTAACTTTCAAGAAAAAAGTACAGCATTTGGAAGACTTCTTTGAAGTCATCTCATGTTTGTTGCCTGTGAATCTATTAATTACTACTGTAAAACTAGATTCAAAAGGCTGAAAAGTGGAGAAATTTGGATCTCAACTGTTCTCTGGAGTATTTGCCAGGGAATGTTAAAAGAGATGCTCCTTCATCGCTTCTATTAAAGCTCGAGGAAATGGTTTGCCTTTTAATTCTAGGTGCATTGTAAAGTTGTTCCCTTTTGTGTTAGTATTACATATTCAGAGTATGTACTTTTGCTAAATCTAAAAGTAACGACAAATGTAACTCGTAACAGAATTTCATCCGTTTTGCACTTGCAGTAGACTTTCTACATTGGCCTTAAATTTGCAGCGGAAGGAAGGGTGGGCAGTAAAGGCATGCTTCTCTCATAAAATATTCGTCACATGTTTCTGGGGTTAAGGTTTTGAAAGTTTACCCGAATACCAACAGCATTCCAGAGGTTATATATGGACACTCTGATGGGAAGCAGGCAGGGCCTGCAGCTGTTTACTGGCTTGATGGAAAACATGATTTGACGTGCTCGGATGAGTAAGTTTTATTTGCCCCCATTAAAACACTTTTTACTCACTGAATGAGATACTCCATAGAATTTGGACACATTCTGGAATGTCATCCAGAGTAGGATAATGAATCACAGGTATTTTTTTTCCCTGTACTAGGGATTGAACCCAGAGTCTGCACTGAGCCACCTCCTCAGCCCCTTTTACATTTTTTTTTTTTTAGATAAGATCTCACCAAGTTGCTAAGTTGCTCAGGCTGGGCTCAAACTTGCAGTCCTCTTGCCTCAGCCTCTCAGAGTGCTGGAACTACAAGCATACACCCCCACACCTGGCTAGCCACAGGTAATTTCTGATGCCTATCAGAAATTGGTAGTGGATATCCTTATTTTAAAATAATAGCTGGTGGTGGAAATTTAGACTTCGACATTTTTTGTGTGTGCTCAAGGCAAACACATTTGACATTATTACAATGCAGTCATATAAATTAGGTATTTATATAACTGATGTATATTTTTCTCCCTATTTTACCTCTTTTCTTTAAGAAGGAAAATAATACCAAAAGATGTTCTTCACTCAGGCTTGGAATGTTGTGCAGTCTTTGGCTTTATGCCAATCTTGAACCTAGAACTATTAGTTGTCAAGTACTGTTAATAACAACCGTGCTGCTGTTTCTCACATCTTTACTACCAAACAGCTTGGCTGTTGTGTGGCAACAGTCTTGTAGCTAGCCTTCTTGATTTTCATCTTTTCATACTCCATTCACTCCTACTTCCTCTGCTATATTAAGATTCTTAAAGATCAGTCCGTTCTCTGCTCAAAAAACATTTGGGGAAAAATCATTTTTTTCCTGAAGAAAAAGCATTTATGAGCTTAGGATCTGACTTCAATCTAACTCTAAATTATTTCCAAATAGTGTCTAAATTGTACAAGTAGGTTACCTGTTACCAAAATATACTTGAGTGCCAGAGAATTAAAATACAGCATGAAAACTGAGCTGGGTCTTTTTGTCTTAACAGTGTTACGTCCACTCTTTAGCACAATGTCTAGCACTTCCTCTAGTTAAACACTCTTCTGCCTTCCTTTGTATCCATCCTCTCAACCAAAGCAAAAATTATCTTTTGCTCCTGATTTTGTTACATTTTATTTCACTACCAGAAAGGAACCTTTAGTTTATAATTGTTTGCTGGTGATTACAGATTTAAGGAAGAAATGGTTTATCTTCTCTAATAACCTGTCTGATGCACATATTATAATTCACTCATTTTTCTGTCACTTGAAGTTACCACAGGAGTTTACAGGCAGTAAATGTCCTGATAAATGAACTATTAAGTGAATTATATTTTTAGTTTAGTCATGTAGTCACACAATTGAGTTTAGTTTTTTCCTGTTATCTTTCCTTTAATTGTGTACCATAATTTTATTTTACAAAAAATGAGTTTGAGTGAAAGTATGACCAAATAGGATCTTGGTAATTTTTATTTTATTATTAAAATGGCATTCACAGTTAGATGAAACAAATTCTCAATTTTCTTTCTCATGGCTGTGGGGAAGAATCCACTGCTAAGATCTTTCAGGGCACTGGCAGAACTCAGTTCCTTGCATCTATATGAGTGTGGTCCCTATTCCTTGACTACTATTACTCTAGGGCTGCTCTCAGCTCCTATTGGCCATCCATATTCTTTGTTGTCTGTCTCTCCACCTTCAAGCCAGCGAAGGAGAATCGTGTATGACTTATGCATTGACTCTTATTTCCTGTCTTGACCTCCAGGTCCAGATTGCAAAGGCTCCTGTAAGAAAGTCTGACTCACATGACCCTTACTCTTAAGGTTGACTGTATAACGTCACTCAATCAGAGTAGACTCCATCTGTTCCCATTCTTAGGATTATGCAAGGTTCGTACATCATGGAACAGAGATCCTGGGAACCATTTTAGAGTTCTACCTATCCAGTTTGGTTAGGGAAGATTTGAGAAAACTTTTTAGATTTATAAGCAAAAGTGATAATTCATATTCTCTTGTGTGTTAGTAACTTACTGTGGCTAAGGTAGTGGGGGTTGTCCTGTGCTAGAGGTTCCCAACAGCCCTCTCAGCTTTAGCTATACCTGTATACTGGAAGTACTCATGGGACTCAGAAGTCATTGTCCTCATGGTTATGGTGTATTATGCAATAGTATGCAGTGGTGGTAAAACTATGGCACACGTGCTGCAGTGGGCTGTATCACTGAAAGTTCAAAAAGTTCACCATCACTGGTATATAGCAAAACCTGCAGAGAGAAAAGGCTTATGGGGCAGAGTATGGAGGAAACCATAGCTTTCTACTGTCCTTGCCAAGGACTTAGTTCCTACAGCCACTAATTGTGCCATCGGGGTAAAGTGTTGTCACTTAGGGAGGCTCGCTCACCCAAGCCTAGGTGAGAGTTTTACTGGGGGTTGGTCATGTAGGCACAAAGTACTTTGTGACCGACTGCAGTTACTAAAGCTCCAGCCTCCTGAAAGAAAGCAGGTGTTCGATATAAATTACACTACACAAACTATCTAGACAAGCTGCCATAGGGTGGTTCAAGGCCTCATGTTGGTAAAACAGTTGGCAGTTAGAACATTCCAAGAGCACAGTTTCCAGGCTTACCAAGCTGTAGTCAGGGAAATATGCTTTTCGGGAGTGTGGAGTGTTTGAGAACTAAGTTCTTTTTGAGCCAGTATTAAAGTAGGTTTATAGCTACTTCCAGTATATATCTTAAGACTTTTTAAACAAATGGCTGCCAGTCTTCTTCAGTTGAAGTTTGAGTGAAGCCTTTTTTAAAATTCACTTATCCTTCATATTAGTTTTATATTGCTGCTATAACATTGCCAAAATTTAACAGCATAAAAACAGAGTTCTTATCTCAGTGGTTCTCTGAGGCAGAAGATGATGGGCTGGTTTCTGTGCTTCAGGTTTAACAAGGTTGAAATCAGGGTGATGACGGGGCCCTATTCCCTCTGGAGGCAGGGCATCCATTTCCAGGCGTGCTCGGCTGCTTTGTGTAAACCCATGTAGTGGAAGGACTGATCTGCCCATTTTCTTGCTGGCAGTATTCAGAAGTTGTTTCTAGAGGTACTTCTGGACTTGTGACCCCATTTCTCCATTTTCAAAGTTAGCAGCAGTTCAGACTCTTTCCAAGCTTCAAACCTCTAACCCTGTAGTGGTGAACCTATGGCAAGTGTGCTGCAGCGAGCTACTTCTGGACTTGTGACCCCATTTCTCCATTTTCAAAGTTAGCAGCAGTTCAGACTCTTTCCAAGCTTCAAACCTCTAACCCTGTGGTGGTGAACCTATGGCAAGTGTGCTGCAGCGAGCTGTTTGTACCATTGAAAACTGAAAAGTTTGCCATTGCCGCTCCCACCTGTGCAGCCTTTTCTTCTGCCTCTTTCTCTGACTCCTGCCTGCTCTTCTGCTGTATGCTTAAGGGCTCGTGTGATTACATTAGGCCCACCGGGCTAACTCAGAATAATCTCACGAGTTCAAAGCTAGGTAATTAGCAACATTAGTTTCATCTGCTAAATCCCCCACAGCAGTACTTAGTTCATTTCATAACCAGGTAACGGGAGTCTTGGGAGGGCGTCTTTAAATTCTACCTGCGTGCCGTGTTTCTTTTCTCACCCTGTGGTCAGGGCCAGACGAACCGGGCCCTCCCACATGTTCGGAAAGTGCTCTGCCAGGGAGTTTACATCCCCAGCCCAGCTACCACGTTCTTAATATAGGTAAGTACTAAAGTCTTCCTTGTTCACTGAAATATACGTTTCATATTATTAATTATACTTCAATTTCTAAAAAGAAGTGAAGTGATAGCAATTTTAATTCTCTCAACAATTAGAAGCATATTTAACATCTGCATTTATTGAAGAGAGAAACTTTTGAGCTGCTCAAGCAGCTTGTTTTAAAAAAAAACTTCAATAAAGTTTAAATTCAAAATGTATTTTCTGTTTTCCAGAATAATAATCCAAGAGTAAGGTAAACTGTGATTATTAAAGTGAAAATTTTATTGTGGAGAAGGAGCCACTTCTGTGCTCATATGCAAGAAGAATAGTCAGAGAACTTAAGAATGTTGATGTAAAATGCTGGCATGTGAATTTTGCTAGGGACACGTATTGTAGTCAAATACCTCCTTAACTGAGAAATTCACTCAAGTATTAGCTGCACTGTGCCAGGTTTAGCAGGGGAGTAAGTACGAGGGTGAGGAAGAGGAGAGTGGGTCTGCAACAGGAAAGTGTGGCACTGGGGTGATAAACTCATGAGCCCAGGCAGGTAATTTGATTGAGTGAGGTGTGCTGAGCTACAGCTGAGTTATACTGGAATGCGAATTTCCTCCTTGAAAGGGGCCAGCCAGTACTCAGCTCCTGTTGTCATGGGAACATGTGCCCTGGCTTTACCATGTATTTTAAATTTTGCAAAGAACTCAGTCTGGATTCCTGTGTAAAATCTCTAAATGTCTGAATGCTGTGGAATAATTAAAAAGTTTAAAACGTAATGCAAACAACACAAGTACAGTAATGAGCCGAAGTTGACCAATGGGCAGCCAGTTTGCAATTATTTGACTTAAGTTATCAGTGCAGGAAGATAGTATTTCTTCTGTAATTTGATTTAAATATATGGAGTCATTTTGGAAAGGATGAAGAGCACTACGTGTTTATGAAGAATTATTCATGTATTTTAGCACATTGGAAAGAGAAGCTAAAATACCTGCATTTTCTAACTTTACCATTGAATTGAAAAATTATATACCTTTGAAAGACTACTTTTAATAGAATAATCTGAGAATGATAAATAACATCTATGTTAGAAATTATTTTCACCCATGAGAACTTTCTGTTAAGAAAATCTACGTGTAACCTCAATGGTCAGCTGTTACCAAATTATTTCATCTATTGTTTTGCCTTTTAGTAAATTGTTTCTTTGAGTGAGTGAGATATCTCAGTAAATTAACCAAGAAGATCTGTTCGTTAGGAGTTACATTATCTTCAAAGGGAAACTTCGGAATTTATTTTGTGACATTGTCTATATAAAAGACCAAGGGGGGGGTAGTAATGACATTAATTAGTATAATGTTCATATTGGGAAATCATTGAAGAAAAAGACACCAACTTTTAAATGATAAGGTGTCAACATAAAAGGAATACAATTAAGTAAATACTTGAAATCAGACTAACAAGAGGCAAGAGTCTCAGAGTCCCCTGCCTTGGTTTTTTTCACTTTTCAGCTATTGTTTTATTTTAGTTATTACAGTAGATACTATAGCATACATTCGTAATTTATCATAGTCTTCCGTGAGTTCTCTTTCTTTCATTTTTTTATTTTTCCCCATTAACTTTATTGGTACATTTTAGGTATAAAATACAGTTACATTCATCATTGGGATCTTGTACCATTACATGAGTCTCTTGGTTCTTATTTTTTTTTTCCCCTTCCCTTGCCCTCCCTTTACCCCCTCCACCCTTCCCTATTTGTAAAGACCTTGTTTCCATTTTTTTCCTCTTCTCATATTTTTTCCTTTCCCTTTTTTCCCTTCTCCTACCCCTCCCAATTCCCCTGTTCTTTTAGACCTTTTCTTCCTGTTACACAATATCAGTTATACATTTTTAAAATTACAATATTAAGATCTAGGAGACATTACCACAGATTTTATAGAATTTAAAAGGATATAGAAAGCATATTACAAAAATCTTTTTTGAAATAAATTTGACAACTTCTAAGAAGTAACTTAGAAGACAAATTAATGAAACTAACTCTGGAGGAAATATAAAATTTGAATAGCACCTATTAAAGTATATTCCTAGCTTGGAAAACTACCTATATGACAACAGCAGGCTCATAAACATTTTAACTGATAAATTTTATCAAACATTTAAAGCAGAAAAAAGAAGGAACACTTTTCCCCTCATTTTAGGAACTCAACATTGTGCTAATCCTAAAACTGGATAAAGATATTAGAAAAAAGTATGAACATAGATAGGAATTTGTTTAACAAACTCTTAGAAGTCAGATCTGGCAGTATGTAGAAAGTGGTTTTGTCATAGGGATGGCAGTGTTGGTTCAGCATTGGAAGATCCACCCCCAAAAGTAATCATTTTAACAGAGGAAAGGAGAAAGCCATATGATCCTGTCACTAGTTGGAGAAAGAGTTTTGGACTAAATTCTACAGCTGTTCATGGTAAAAGCTATCAGGAGGCTAGAAGTAGAACAGAACCTTCTCAACAGATCAAAGACATGTACTCCATACTTCCAACAAAAACTCCTTCTATGAATGGAGACGATACAATGCTTTCTCCCTAAAGTGGGGACCAAGGGCATATATGCCTACTCTTCATCTGTCCATTAGACTTTGAAACATAGGTCTAAAGCAAAATAGTCTGGCAATAAAATGATGCAACTAGGATAGGATTGGCAAGGTAGAAGCAAAATCTTTGTATGTAGATGAAATGATCATCTACAGAGAAAATACTAAGAAATCTCTAGGAGCCCCTAGAACTTGTACTTGAATTTAGCAGGATTAGAAAACACAAGGTATATCTAAAAATTCAGGTCTGTGTATACTTGCTATAAATGAAGAACTGGATATTGAAATTGAAAAGTTATGTAGGAGTACAAAGGACCCAGAAAAGCCAAAAACAAAAACAACAGTGTTGGAGGACGTTTAGCAGCCAATTTTAAGACTTCTTCTAAAGCTACAGTAATCAAGGCAGTGTTGGTGTAAGGAAAGACATATAGATCATTGGAATAAAACAGAGAATCTAGAAATAGAACCACACATATATGGTCCACTGAGTTTTGAAAGATTATTTAACATTAGCATTTTATAGAATATAAACTTGATTCAAGAGGCGAGGAAGAGATAGTGTCTTCAGCATCAGCAAACGGCACTAGAACACCTGGTATCCATATATAAAAAATTAACCTCAGCCCTTTTTTTCCATACGTGAAAATAACTTGAAGGCATCTATGAACCTAAATAAGAAAGCCTAAAAGTATAAAACTTTAAGAAGAAATTATAAGGGAAAATATTTATGAATTCAGGGTAAGCAAGAACTACCTAGGATACAAAAAACATGATGTATAAAAGAAAAAATAATTGATAAATGAGATTCCATCAAAATTTAGAACTTTAAATGATGTCATTAAAATGAAAAGTAGTTCTTAAACAGACCATATTTACAATGCATATGGCCTATGACCAGAATATATAAAGAACTCTTACAGCTCATTAATAGACAACCCAATTAAAATGTAGACATAAGATGATGATAAATAGCCAGTATAGCTCAAGGAATGGTGTGCAATTATAGAATCAGAAAAATATTAATCAGTACAATAATAAGATTGAATTATACACTCATTAGGGAGATGAAGTCAAAAGTTTTAAAAGCCTTGTCATGACTTTGTCTTTTTGTTGGATTCTCCCTGTTTGCGTTTAATTTGTCACGCCCAATGGATTCATTCTGCTGGGCTTCCTGGGGTTTTGATCCTCATTGTCTTTTCCTAGGGTATTGTCTAAAAATTTTTTGGAGTGCCAGTTTGGTATTCATGAAGTTCCTGAGGTGCTCTTTATCATGAAAGTATCTTATTTCTCCATCAATTTTGAAAGATAGTTTTGCAGGGTACATCAATCTGGGTTGGAGGCTGTTTTCCTTTAGGGCTTGAAATACATCACTCCAAGCTCTTCTTGCCTTGAGGGTTTGCATTGAGAAGTGTGCTGTGATTCTGATGGGCTTTCCTTTGTATGTGATTTCTTTTCTCTCACTGCTTGTAGAATTTTGTTCTTCTGTTGGATTTCTGGAATCCTAACTATTATATGCCTATGTGTAGATTTTTTTTGATTAAGGCTAGCTGGAGTCCTATATGCCTCACTTATCTGTATGTCAAGTTCTTTTTCCCTCCTTGGGAAGTTTTCTGCCATCACTTCTGTGAACAGTTTTTTTATGTCATCTGCACTCTCTCCTCTTTCTTCATTGAGTCCAATCAGTCTTATGTTATTCTTCTTTGCATTGTCTAGCAGGTGCCGGATTGCTTTCTCTTGGTCCCTTAAAATTTTAAAGCAATTTTTCTTTTCCTGGTCACTAATTGCAATCTTATCTTCTGTATGTGAAATTCTGTCCTCACATTGGTTCGTTCTGCTGCGCAGACTTTCGATGGAGTTTTTAATCTCTTGGAAATCTGTATCTGTTTTATGGATTCCATTTGTTTCCTATGTTGGGATTCCATCATGTTCCTCAGCTCCTCTATTTTTTTTTATCTGTGTCCTCTCTAGATTTATTAATCATGTCTTGCACCATGAGCAAAATCTTTGCTGTTATCTGAGTAATTATTTCTGATTTCATTTTTCCCAGATCCTCTTTTGTTGCCAGTTCAGAGAGTCCAGGTGGTTGAGTATCAGATTGTTCCATCTTGTTTCCCTTTGGGGTTGCTGTAGGTGATCTGGAAGTCTGTTTTTGAGGCTTGTTTATGTGTCTTCTCATTTCCGGGGAGCGGGGGGCTTCTGGCGCCGGCATGGCTCACCTTCCTTGCCCTAGGAGCCTGGGATGGCAGCGGGGGAGCTTCCTTCCGGGTGCTGGGACTGGCTGAGCTTCCCATGAGTTCTCATATAATGTAGGAAACTTGTAACACTGTATTTGTATTTACTTTCTTTCCATCTTTTGGAATTATGCATTTTATATTTTATGTTGGCTTTTAAATGTGTAATGTTTTAATGTCACCATGAATTATTGGTTTTGCTTTAAATTCTTTAAAGACCTTGAGAAAGGAGGAGAAATTCTTTTGTAATTTAACTATGTATTTACCATTTCCTGAGCTTTTTATTCCTTTATTTTGATCCAAGTTTCTTTCCATCTGGAATCATTTTTCTTCAGCCTAAAAAAATCCTTCTTTTTTTTTAGGGCAAGTCAGATGTTGACATTCTCACAGATTTTGGTTATCTAAAAATGTCTTTACATCACCTTTTTTAGCATTTTATTATGAAAGATTCAAACATAGTAATGTTTTAAGAAGTGTAAACTGTGCCTAGATGCTATAGTTAACTGTTTTCTAGCTTCTGCTTAAGCATGTATGTATTCATCCACCTATTTGCTCATTAAACTATCTTATTATTCTGATGCATTTTAAAATAAGTTGGAGATATGAACAGAATCAGTCCCTAAATATTTCAGGATGTATATCATTAACCACAATTCAGTGAGTTCTTTTTGTTTTGTTTTGTTTCTAGATAATTTACATTTAGTAAAAGGTGAAACCCTTTTAAGTGTACCATGTGATGAACTCTGACATATGTATACTCCTGTGTATCTCATATGGGTGTTAGCACTAGATCACCACCCTCAGCCGAGTTTTCCTCATGCCCTACCCAGTCAATCTCTGCCCTCCCCACCACAAGCTTCCAGAGCCAACCACTTCTCTGATCTTTCTCATTTTGGGTTCATTTTGCTTAATCTAGCAATTTATATAATTGGAGTGATGGAGTCTTTCACTCAGTGTGTATCTGGGAATTAACTATGTATCTCGTGTATTACAGCTCAGTTAGTATTGCTGCAATACGTTCCATTTTGTGAGTATACTACATTTGGTTTAGCAGTTTTCTGTTGATGAACCTGTTTTCAGGTTTTTGCCTATTATGGCTAAAGCTACTGTGAATGTACTTGTTACTTTTTCTGTGGCTGTGTATGTTGGGAGTAGTAAGAGAACAAGTGATGGGTCATAGGGTTGGTATATAATTAATATTATAAAAAAAACTAACATCTTTTCTAAAGTATATCTTTTACATTCCCACTGATTCATGAGTTTGAGTTCCTTCAGGTCTTTACCATCAGTTGATGTTTTCAGTTGTTTAATTTTAGCAGTATGTAGTTAGTATAAAGTTAAATCTTTGTGGATTTAACTTACATTTCCATGATGTTCTAAAGATGTTGAGCATTTTTAGAGGTGTTTATTTTGTGTTTGTGTGATTAAATATATATCTGGCCAATGTTTTTTCCTTTTAAATGGATTTTTTATTTGTAGGCATTATTTATATTCTTCATACCTATTCTTAATTTTTTATGCAAGCATTTTCTGCCGGTTTGCTTTACTTGCCCAGTTTTTTAAATGTATCTTTAGTAGCAGAAGTTACTTACAATAAAGGCTAATGTATCACATTTTTCTTCTATGGTTATTTTTATCATTATTATTTTTAACTTTTCTCCTTTGAAGTCATGAATAGTTTTAGGTAAAGAAATATTTCTTATATAAACTTGGAATTTTTATTTATAAAATATAATAATAATGATAAAAATAACATACTTGCCAAAATGTGCAGTAACTTTGTCCTGGACATTGTCCTACCTACGCTTGTGTGTTTATCTTATTTCTTATAATAGCTCTGTAGTGTAGGTTACTACTAATACATTCTTTGATGCACGAGGAACTTTCGCTCCTAGGAGAAATCTAAGAATTTAAGTCACTTCCATGGTCATAGTACTAATAAATTGTAAGAGTTCCTGGCTCTCCGCCATGATAGCAGAATAGTCCTACAACCCTAACTTCATATCCTCTCAGCCTGCCAGACAGGACCAAGCCATTTTTACTGGATGCCCTTGTGAGTCCTGAGATTTTCACTCACACTAGTTTAGGAAAGTGTTGGGCAAAGGCTTCAGTCACATTTTCACACTTTAAGGCAGAACATAATAGCTAGGGAATATAGGCGAGAAATGGAACTTTAGCACAATTGTAAGTTACCATTGGCAGAAGGAGAAAGGAGACATGGATACCAGCAAGGGAAGAAATCTGTGTCTGCTACATCTAAAGCTGTGGCAGCTGAGGCTTAGATCTGTCCATGGACTGCAGCCTGTAACAATGTTAGGATGGAACTGCACCCTCTCCCTGCTGCCGAACACAGAGATAATACTGCTTAGTGGTTAAGGACGTGACACTGAGACCCTTTGCCTGGGTTTGAATCACAGCTCTGTCCCTCAGTTGCTTGGGTGCGTGGGTAAGTGATGCCTCACCGCTACAGTTTTCTCTTCTTCTGGGATAGCAAGGAGAATTCATGAACTATTAGATGTAAGTTATTTAGAGCAGCACTTGGTATAGTGTAAGTTATCCAAGTGTTTCCAGTTTGTATAAGTAGTGGTAGTGGTAGCAGTATTCTGACTTACAGTGTATTACCTTGCTATTGGGTAGTATCTCTTAGCATTAGTTACGGAGCAATTATAACCTCTTGATCATGCTTGACTTCTTCATTAAATACATAAACATTTCAGACACTGAACTATGTGTTGGGTACTACTCTGAAGAGGAAAATACAGTCTCAACCTTCAGAGGGATTACTGGCTAGTAAGTAGCCAAAGTTATAAACAGGAAATTTCCAGATAGCACTTTTGCTAAGACAGAGTACCTCACAGCCAGGAGACTACAGAAGAGTTTTGCTAAGTAAATAATACTTATGTTTTAATCTTAAGGGAAGGGGGCTATACTTAGAGCAGAATTGGTTATCTTGTCCTTTTTTATCATTACTATTATTTTAAGCTTCAATTGAAGAAGAGCAGAAATGCCAGATGATTTAGTGGAAAATACTATTGAGTGATTGAACCATTTGGGATTTAAAATCCAAACATTTATCCTGTACATATCTATGTGATTGGTTTACTTTGTTTATATTCTATTCTATTTTTTTGCTATATACAGTATTACCTTAGTTGCAGTGATAAATTAATGTAGCAGTTATTTTAAAAGTTTATGCATTTTAGTGAAAAATGAAAGATTGTAAAAACTGAGTGAACTTATTTTTAACTGAAAAAATTTTTTCATTGTTACCAACAGAAATTAAGTAGCTAAATTATTTCTGTGAACTTTTCCTTGGGAGATAAGGGATGGTGAAGGGCCATAGAGAAGGAAAGCACATTTACTGAGTACCTACTTTGTCTTGACCCTGAATGCTCACAGTTCTACCTTATCCCATAGCTGTAATGATTGCAGTTGTCACCTCATTTTGAGGAAGAAAAGGCCTACAGACTAGATTACAGTTGGAAGAAGAGAGGCCTGGCATGGGACTCTGTTGGCTCAGTTCCAGCGTCTGTTGCCTTTGTTTTATATCATGCTGTCCTGCTTGGAAAGTAAATCAGGTTCATATATGGTCACCCTCTAGAATAGTGATTCTAGAAGCATGGTGTCATCACCTGGGAACATTTCAGAACTATGACTTCTTCAGACCCATTCCACACACCTGCTAGATCAAGCAACGCAGGAAATGGTACCCAGAAATATGCATATTAATAATGGATAATCTTCATAGTGAGACTTTACCACTCCTTTTGGTTAAAATTTCTTACAATTCTTCAGGTGATAGAAAACCTAGAAATCAGTGAGTTCTTTGTAGGATGATATGAGATACTGTACTGATTTATATTACTTAACCATTTTAAAATATTGGAGCTGAGCTAGATACTATCCTTTATACATTGTGGGGTAAATAAATGAAAGCAGGTATTGCACAATTAACACATAGAGCCTAAAAATTAATAGTATAATTTTTTGTGAACTGATAAAAGATAACTGTCCTTCAGTTGTTAAACAGCATCCTGGGTCACTGTGGGATTGTGTGGGTAGAAGCTCATTGTTAACATCTCTTCTGAAGCGTGGTGGGGTAGATGTGCTTCCTTGCGTCATATTTTTGAGATCTGAGAGCCTGGTTCACGGGAGAACTGGAACTCATTCAAAGTGATCTGGCTTAGGAAAAGACTACTTATATAAGTAAGCAGAGCTTTACTAGAGTTCTTTATTAGCTTTGGGAACAAAATTTAGTTATTCGAGTGTAAGTTTTGCCTTATTTTGTCTTCCTGTTACATGTATTATAGGAACCTTCCTGAATTGAGTAGCTGAGAACAAAACTTAGGTTTTTATATTCTTTGATGAAAATACGATCATAGCATAACCTCAACTTCTAACAAATACAGTTAAAACTGTAAATAGGGTATTTTTATCAATCATTTTGTCATGATTTGCTTGAGATAGACCAACACCTATTTAACTGACCGTTTCAGCTTGACCGGCTTTCCTTTGCACTGTGCTGACTTGCAGACCTGTAGTAAACAATGCAGTTTAGGCCCTTGCACTTCGCTGTCAGGATAGGCATTGTGACAGAATACCTAAAGGTATCTGATGTTGGTCCACTTAAAAATGTATATTACTCTCAAATCAAAATTCCAGAGTAGTAATAACTCCTCTTTTTAGCACATGCACTGTGTAAATAAACTTAGGAGACAGGGACCATGATGTTTCAGTCAGTGATGGACTGCATATAGGAAAGTGGTCCCATCAGCTTACATTGCTAATGATGTCTAAGAACTTCTTAGTTTGTGTAAGTAGACTTTGATGTTCGCATAACAATGATCTTGACTAATGACACAGATCCCCATTGTGATACAATGCATAATTGTGATTTTAATTAAAAGCTTTGGAATGAGCTAGAGAACAGTTTTAACTAAATATATAACTTCATAGGTTCAGTCTTGGAGAAAAGTCACTCTTAAAACATGCCAAATGCTGAGAGGTATGGAAAGTTGAAGTTATACCCAGCGTATTTGCACTGCCAGTATCCGTGACTAAGATGAAAGACAAGATTTTGGAGTGTCTTTGCCAGGATAATAAAATTCCTTGGAAGAAGAAAACACTGATAGAGCAGAAATACCCAGCTAACCCTGGGCTCCTCCAAACCTGCTTATCAAATGATGATTTTGGTCTCATGGAGAAACTAGAAAACTATTTGGCAGATTTTATTATGTCGGGAATAGTTGGAGAACCCAATTTATAATCTTTAATAATTTATAGAATATATACATATAACAAAATGATATTGCATAGTTTTATAAAGACCCTTTTTGTGAGAAAAACTTAGACATCTTGTTTTTGCTTTACTTTTAAGATGATCAGGATTTGATGCTAGGCCAATAGCTCATTGGTCTTCATTTAACTCCTATTTGGTGTTACATTTCTCACTTTATAAATTTGCAAACTGAGGCAGGGTGAAGTTGGAGCATTTTCCAGGCATAGCAAATCAATGACAGTCTCCTGGCTTTATGTCTGATCCTCAAACCACTAGACTGTGCTTTCCATATGTGTTTTGATCTTATCAAATTAATTTTCTGCTAAGAGAAAATCTTATCTAGTATTCAGGTTGGAAAGTTAATTTCTCAATTTATTGTATCCCATTGAGAATTAGATACATTCCAGACTTAGGTGCTCAACTTCAATTATTTTGGAATAAAAGCTGAGTTATAAAATATTTCCAGTCTCACAAATTAGAGACAAATGGACTATTTTTGTACTTATTGCAAAGTAATCTGTACTAGTTAATAAAACTTCCATTTCACAGTATCTGAACCTGAGGCAAAAGTTTAAATTTAGCATAAGTAGGTGACCTTTCAGGCTAAAACATATACCCAGCAGTGAAATGGCTTATTTCCTTTTTGAATTCTAAAAACTTTTACTTTTTTTTTTTAAAGGCTCTTTTAAATACTGTAGTATTTTTAACAAAACATCAAAATGTCATAGTTGATAATGTCAGGTTAAAAGTTTCAAAGATATCAGCTGATCATTAAGAACACTCCCTCCTTAAATTCTGGAATTATAGACCAGTGAATTTTTAAAACTGGTTGAGCTCTTTTATCTTGAGAAGAATTTCTTTAAAGATAGCACAGATTTGAACACATATAATATTATCTAACGGTCATAGTATTACTCCTCTACATTTCTTAAATTACACAGTAGCTAATTGTATTTCATCTGTGTTTCCTCTCAAAATTTTACCTCGGGCTGATACCATGAAAGGAAAGTTTTAAACCAAAGGAAAATTTCTGTGAGAGTGATCAGGTTTTATAAGGTGAAAGAACATCTTGAACTCATAGAATCCAGAAGTGTGTTTCTTCCCTGGTTTGCTTACAGTCTGGTGTTTTGGCTTCTGGACCAGCCCTTAGAAATATCATGAATCTGAGAGAATAGCATGTGTGGTTTTTGTTACCACCTGTATGTGAGCCACTTGGAAATCTATCTCAGCAACCCTGACCTCTTATTCTCTTTCCTGTCTTCTGTTTTTTGCAATCTGAATAACAACTCTTGGAAACATTGCAAATATCCAAACACCTAAAAAAACAAAGTTTGAGGCTAGTGGAAATCCCTCATATGACTTAGTCTAATTTACACTTGTACCCTGGTATTAACAAAATTATACTGTTACCCACTATATCAAGATTTATTCCTGCTACAGTAAATAAGGGACCAGGGAACATGTATTTTTAGCAAATAAGTTTTGTGGGTTGACAGGGAAATTGAGTTTGTTTTATTGATGATGCATTATATATTCTCTCAAATAAATGAAGTTAACACTGTTGATACATTGCTGTTATGACATTTCTGAGCTGTTATTTCACTAGAGGTGAAGAATGTTATCTAGTAGTCATCTGCATCTTGTACCATTGTGTGATATTTTGTACATTAATTACATTATTTAACAAATATTTTTACTTTTTGGTGCATATTTATTGAATACCTACCTTGAAGGCACTGTGATAGGCATAGAGCATCATAGTTGAATAAACGATTTCTTAAGGTGCAATGAGGGCAAAGCTATGCACAAATAATTACAATAAAATTAATAACCCTTGCAACTATGTACTGTCCAAAAAAGAAGGGCATACAGTTCTACCAAGACATAGAGAAGCCATTCATATCTTGTCAAAAATGAATAATGAAATCACAGCCTTGGTGAGATTAAAGAGCGGGTTCTTAGCAGTGAGGCCTAGAGAAGGAAAGGAGATTGTAGAGGGACAGCAGGGTGTTTTAGACACAGGTTGAGCAGTGTCTCCTTGTGGCAGTCTGTCTCGTTTGTAATACTGGCAGGGGCTAGATGAAAACCCGTGGACATGGGCATGTGAAGGCGACCAACCCATGTGGGTATTAAACCTGTGATCTTAGCCAGATTGCTTCTTTAACAGATGGCTTTGAGATGATTGAATCAGAAACACTAAATACATTTCCTTTGAAATGCATCTGGAAAGAGTTAGACTGTACCAGTGTAATAGATTTGAAAATTCATTAAGCCATGTTCAAAATGCAAATAACAAGCAAGTTGACTCTTCCATAGTTACTAATATTTATTCTAGCTGCTGCTGGTGGTTCTCTCTCTCTCATTCACTATCAACTCTTTCCCAAGATTTATGATTTTTAAATGTCTGTTTTGGTCTCATCTTTGTGGTAAATACATTTTCATGTTCTGTTATCTCCAAAGATAAAGGGAAAGGATGAATAATTCTCAACTTCTACTTTAATTCCTTGTATTGAAATTAACACTTTGTGAATCTGTCTTTCTGATTATACTGTGTAGATTAATTCTTTCTCTTAGGATCCATGGGGCCTTTAAAATGCAGTACTATACAGCTACTAGCCTGATGTATGTACCTGAATATTAAGGGAAGTATCTTAAAATGTCATCCCGTGTATTGCAAAATATCAGTACGTTATTTTCGAAAGCTGCCTTTTGGGTGTATTTTTATATTTAAAAATTCCTAAGATTGTCATGTCTATTTGTCAAATAAACTGATGTCTCTGAAGTAAAAACAGTAACTGAAAATTTCAAAAGGAGGACAGTGGTTTCTGCCTTGAGCTATCATGTTAGTTCCCTGCTAGTGGCGGGTTTCTTAACAGGGTTCTGTTTTGGAAACTGTAGGACAAAGGCTTATTCTCTGCCAATATCATTTTTCTTTTTACAAAAATGGTATGAATCCTCTTTTCTCAATCTTTTTGGTGTCTATGTTCAATTAACTTTAAAACATTACCTGACTGGATGTGATTTTTTTTTTTTTTTTTTTTTACCTTGCTGTTGCATTGAAATTGTGTTAGCTACTTAAAAAAAAAAAGAAATTTCAGGATCAAAATTGTTGACAGTATAGTAAAGCTTTAGAAAAAGTTAGGTATACAAAATTCCACAAATAGAGTACTCTTTCTCTTCATTGTAAAAAATCACATTTTTTAATCTTATATTAAAAATAAATTTTAAAATTAAATCCTATGGATTAAAAAAAAGAAAAGTCTGATTTACTGTCTGATTTTAAATGAAGAGTACTAAATTCACTAACTGTAGTTTCATGTAATAGCTAAGAGAGAATATGTTATGAGCTTCAGCATTTTTATGTATGAATTTTTAAAGATTATTTTGGTATAATCTTTTATTTGTAACAGGGATGTGCTTTTTGATATGCATTTCTAAAGTCTAATGTTTTGCACCTGGTTAGTCAGAGCTCTATATAGAAAGCTGAACCTACAGTCTTCTGTATTCAGCAATTTCAAAACTGGAAAATAAATCACTTTAAAGATTTGGTTTTAATTTTGTAAAGTTGTCTGTATTGAAGTAGTATGCAGCTGAGGCCCTCTACTGTCACAGCTGAATATAGCCTGGCTTTTAACATTTTTATAAATTTTATTTTTTTATTTTATTTGCACATGTTTACAGCACATGATGTTTACACTCCATGTGTGGAGTTGGTGCATGTACAGAACACACCGTTTTTCATCCCCCTTCTCAGCTCTCCTCCTTTCCCTCCATCGCTGGTTCTTTCCCATTTGAGAGAGGTCTAACTCCTTACTTCTTATTATCTATCTTTTACTTTGGCCTTTATTTATATTTTCAATTTCTCATCTAAGAGAAACCATGCAATAGTTGAGGTTGTGAGTCTGACCTGTTTCACTTAACATTATGATCTCAGTTTTTAAGATGATGTCATAAATGCAATTGTACAGTGCAAGCATGAGAATAATACAAGAAGTCATTTTAAAGTTGACATGTTGAACCACATGAGCTCATAAAACTAGATTTATTTTTAATCCCAAGGAAAATGTATTCTTAAGGGGGGAGTGTTTACATTATTTCACATGCACCTATTCATTTATATATTGTGCTTTTATGCAAAGTCTTTATATCTGCAACTACTGATAGCTAATAAATGAAATTTGTTTTGAAGTTTAGAATCTCCATTTCATTTATATATTGGTTTATTTTTTGAAATTGTTTATGAAAATTCTGTTTACCCAAAACTGTTCTTGTTTTATATATTACTGTTTGCCCAAAACTGGTTGATATGGAAATTTATATGTAGATAGTTTGTAAATCATTTTAAATACTATTCTTCATAAATGGTAACCATTGTTTCTCTTTTAGATACATATAGGAAATAACAATGTATTTCTTTTCTTTAAAATATATTTCACATCCAAGGATTGAATTATCACAATATTTAAGGGAAAGCATTGAGTCTGAGGGAAACAGCCTGGTGGTTGAGGCAGGGAGAACTGATGCTAACTCTGTTTCTAGAATTAAAAGAATTCTAAATATCTTCAGAGAGCCTCACCCAGTTCCTAAATGATGGACTAGAAGATGAAAACATCACTGAGGTTCCACCCCACCCCAGAAAGAATGGCTGCTATCAAGAAATCAACCCATAACAAATGCTGGCAGCGCTGTGGGGAAAGAGGAACCCTTCTCCACTGCTGGTGGGAGTGCAGACTGGTGCAACCACTGTGGAAATCAGTACGGAGATACCTCAAAGAACTAGGACTAGAGGTCCCATTTGACCCCGCTATTCCCCTGCTGGGTATTTTCCTGAAAGAATTAAAAGAATCATACCACAGTGATATATGTGCACCCATGTTCATAGCGACACAGTTTGTAATAGTGAAAGCTTGGAAACAGCCTAAGTGCCCATCAACTGGAAACTGGAGAAAGAAGATGTGGTTTTTTTATAAAATGGAGTACTACTCAGCCATAAAGAACAGGAAGGGCCGGGGATTTAGCTCAGTGGTGCTGCTGCCTGCCTCATAAAGAACGGGAAACTAGAGACATTTATAGCTAAATGGATGCATATTGAGGCCATACTCTTAAGTGAAATAAATAGGACACACATGTAAATACCGAATAATTTTTCTAGTGTAAGAAACTGAAAGTGTTAAGGATTAAAATGATTAAAGTGAATAATTGATAATTTGAAATAGGGAGAAAATGTCCAAAGGGGTAGGGGTGGTGGGAGGGGAAGGGGAAAGGAAAGGAGGGAAAGGAAAAATTATGAGAAAAGAAAAGAAAATGGAAATGAAGTTTATGTAAATAGGGAAGGGTAGGTGGAGGGGCTGAAGGGTGCACAGGTAATGGGGAAAAAAATAACCAAGATACATCATGTACAGGTACAAGCACCCAATGATAAATGTAAACGTATACCTAAAATGCACCAATAAAAGAATTTTAAAAAAAAATGATGGACTAGATGTAGACTGGGCGGAAGACCATGCTGCTGGGAAGTAAAACAGAAAGTTGATCTAGAAAATAGTTCCAATTTCTTCTGAGAGTTCCAACTTAGATAAAATATCAGCTTTTCCTTGTTAGTACTGCTGTGTTTATGAGCACATAAATCTTCAGAGTAAAAGGTTACTTACACCTAATGCTCACCAGCACAAATGTGCCCACCCCCTAGAACAGCAGTGGTGAACCTTTTAGGTACAAACAGCCCTACAACATACTGGGCTGAAGTTTTATAACTAAGGATAAAGTAAAAGTATCCTCAAAGATTGCAGGAAGGAATAAAAAGGTACCTGCAGCAAAGTTGGAGTGAGACTTCAAAATTGGTACTCAGCTTCTCACTAGGAGTAAAGAATGCTATTAAGACAATAGACCAATTCTGTCCAGGTTTAAGGACAAGAACAAGGCATTTCCAAACTTGCCATACTCTTCAAATCATGCTGCTTTTATGAAGATTTCGCAGACTGTATTATAACTAAGTAATGTAGGTAGAACTTGTAGTGGCTGATATTCTTCATGAATAGAACATAATTATAAAAGTACAGTAAGCATTAAATCCTGATGACTGAGACCTTTTCTCAAAGCTCTTTTTGAAAACTACAGTTTAAGTGGCCTATGTTTATATTTCCTTCTCTGCTTAGTTCTCTAGTGTTTATTAATCATTGTGTGGTAATGTGCCAGTCACTTCCCATCTTTCTAAAGTGAAAGCTGAAGGCCTTAAAATAGCCTACAAGGTCTTCCACAGTCGGACTACCTGCTGCCTTTCCTGGCTCATCCTACCCTTCCCCCTGTCTCCACTCTGCTGACAGACAGTGGCTTCATCGTGTTCTCTTGACCCTGCCGAGCATTCTGTGGTTTTGGAAGGTATGTACTGAGTGGTCGGCCTCCATCAGCCACGTCCCAGAGAGCTCTCCCACTCCATGTAGACATCTACGGAAGGCATGTCTTCTCAGCGGAGCGTTTCCTGAACACATTGTGCATCTTTCCTACATTGTTTTGCCCTTGGCACTTAATGACTATGTGTATATTATCTATGCACTTGTTTAGCCTTCATGAAAAGAATGTTGGTCTTTGATATCTGATTATCTCTGGAAAGTGAAACTACATTGAGAGAAGAGAAATTTTAAATTTTTTGTCTCTGGTTCTTAGGGTTTTAATTTAGGGAAGAGTCAAGTTGCAAAAATTCTTTTTTAAAAAATTTGTTCAAAACTTTACCCTTTTTTAGTATATGGTTGAATGACTTTGAAAAAGGAAGTCATATAACTATCAAAATTTAAGAATAGAATAAATAATTCTATCACCACACAGAATTTCCTCATCCTTATAGTTCACCCTCTCCGAGCCCATAGTAACCATTGATCTATTATCCCATCCTTTTAACCTGTGCCTTTTCTTTAATGTGGATTTCTCATAGGCTGAGTATAATTGAGTCTTAATTCTTATCAAATCTAACAATCATTGTCTTTTAATTGGTGAATTTAGATTACTTTCATTTAATATAATTGATGCATTGAATTAAAATCTGTTAATTTTCTATTTGTTATTTTCCTTCTGCCTACATTGGATTAAGTATTTTTATAATAACATCTTATTTCTATTAGTGACTCACTACAGCCCTTTTAAAAATTATTATTATTATTATTATTTTTTTTTTTGGTACCGGAGATTGAACTCGGGTCCTTGCGCTTGTGCAGCAGGCGGCGAAACCACGGAGCTAAATCCCCGGCCCTTAAAAATTATTTTTAATGGTTACCTGCAGATACTTGTTTAAACATCTGTACCAAAATGTTAATATTGGCAGTTTGGTGGGTTGAGTTTGAAGGAGTCTTCCCTTACTTTTCTGTATCTTATTCCTTTTTTCTGTATATTATTCTTTTTTTAATATCTCATTGTTTAATAGTTTTTAAAATAAGGTATAATTTAAAACATAAAATTGACCCTTTAAAAATTCAATGGTGTTTAATAAATTCACAATTTTGTGCAACCATCATCTTGCTCTAATTCCATCAGCCCTGTGATCCATGAGCAGTCACTTCCCATTCTGCTCCCAGCCTCTGGCTACCACTAATTTATTTTCTTTCTTTTTTTTTTTAAATTCTTTTATTGGTACATTTTAGGTATACAATACATGTACATTTATTGAACATCATGTATCTTGGTTCTTATTTTTTCCCCCATTGCCTTAACTTTACACGAATGATTTTTTTTAATTAAAATGCTATGGGAAGGAACTGAGAGAGAGTTGGCAAGAGAATGTACAAATGGGCGTGTGTGTGGAGGTGACTCCAAGGGCAGACAAGAGGGTGAGAGGCTTGGTGAAAGCACAAATTTCTGGAGGTTGGTAAGAGCTGGTGTGGAGGAGAAGCTGAGGCCTGTGTACCCTAAATGTGTTGCACCTGTTTTCAGGCGGTAGCTGTTTTATTCTGAGCTGAATAAATGGTTTTTGTTGACTTGGTCCCGCCATACCTCAATTCCTGGGAGAATAAATACTGCTATTAAAGTGGCCTTTAGGCAGCTGTGTGATTTTTTTTTTTTTTGGTACACAATCAACTTCACAACATCAATATATTTCTATATTGGAGATTACTTTTGGGGTTACTGTTCTTCATCTGGATCTCGAGACCGTTTCCGGGAATTCAACGAACCTTCTGTTTGCAATGAACATGCAGTGGGGCAACAGCATCTCTAAATCCCTGAGGTGTGATTTGAAACAGTACTGTGCATTCTTTCTGGCTTGGTGATTTGTACCATGTTGCCAACAGCTAATCTGTGATGATTTGCAAGGCTGATCATTTGCTGTGCTAGGCCATTTAGTAATCGAGTACGGAGGGATAGGTCATCAAAGTCATGACGAGAAGGAAAAGCAGTGCCATCTACTGTCACTAATTGAACCTTTGATCTGAAAGGAAATCAGGAAGGAGATAAACTTGTTCTAGTAGCTCTGTGTAATCATGACAACAAAAATAATAAATATGGGAAAGAATATTTTCAAGAGTGAAATCCTCCAAAGCTTTTTGGTGTTCTTCATGTGTGTTCCTGCTATAAGCTGAAGGTGTTGAATGCAGGCAGTAGCAAGGTCTACCACTCTCTCAACCATAAAACTTCCCTCTGTATCAGTGAAAACAGCTTCACCTGCCACTCCTCCAAAACATTCTGGTATCTGCACATCTACTGCCAACTGCATGCATAATTGTGTTTTTCCAGCACCTGGTGCACCACAAATTTCTGTTGTTTTCATTAAGGGTACGCCACCCCCAAGACTATTATCTAGTGCTGAACAGAAGGTAACTGTGAAGCCTTGGGTATGCTCCTGCTCAAGAAGGTCCAGGGCTGTACCCTTTCTGCATGAAGTATCAGATGCATTATCATTTCTTGGTTTATTTGTGAGACATTTTCTTACAATTTGCAGAGTTTCTAAGACTTCCTCTTTAGATATCCCAACTTCTTTGCTGAGTTTGGAGGGTTTCGCCTCTAGGAGTTCCTCAGCGCTCTGGAAACCTGTAGACACCAGCTTCACCTGCACTGCTGGAGACAGCGAGAAACTCACTAAGTCCGGCTGCATTTCAAACACAGCTTGCGCAGACCCAAAGCCATTAAAACCCTAGGGGTCCAACCCTTCAAGCCCGCGCCAGCTGTGTGATTCTTTATCACATCAGTTCTGTCCTTTTTCCCCCCTATGGGGTTTGTGTGTGTGTGTGTGTTATCAATTCTTTTCTAATCAGAATTGACTAATCAGATTTGTACAAGGAGTTTTAGAAAATGTATAATTTCCATTTTCTCTGGAGGAGGTGCAATAAAAATATTATACTTTGAATGTTTTCACTAGGTTTCATTTTACTTCTTAAAACAGCTTTTATGTCTGCTTTGTAATTGATCTTTTACCTTTTTCTTTTGTAGCTATTCAAAGGTCTTGTGCATAGCGTTTGAAGTCCTCCAGGGTTTGCAGTATATGAATAAACACGGCATAGTACACCGGGCTCTGTCTCCTCACAACATCCTGCTGGATCGAAAGGTAATTGTCAAATATGTGCTATCATAGATATTTGTATGCTGCTTGAATTGAAAGCTGTTGAAGTTGGGCCCATTCAGTCAGACCATCAAGTAACATTTTTGAGAATATTTATAGTGAAAAAACTCTGAAAGTGATATTTTTAATTGTTGCAGAACAAGCTTTAAATTACTTAAATCTGTCTTTGACATGTATAATTCTTTTTTATCCCAAAATTCATTTTCTAACTTCATGTTTTATTTTCCTTTTCTTTTTTTCTAAATAATACATGGAGCTTTCCAGCGTACTCCTCTGAGTTTTTAAGAAAGCTGTTCTGGTCATCTGTGTGAGAATGTCATCATTCTTATAAGTGCAGCCGCATTGAGTTTTCCTGTTACTCTTCTTCCTTATTTCCTGTTCCATTTACCTGTGTACAGCTGTTCATCACTATCTCCCTTCTGTAGATTGCTGTTTCTCTAGTTCAGACTTTTTTGTGTGGTGCTTTTTTTTTTTGGTACTGGGGATTGAATTCAAGTCCTTGCGCTTGCGCAGCAGGTGGTGAAACCACTGAGCTAAATCCCCAGCCCTAGTTCAGACTTTTTTGAGGATCCAAAAGTTAGTAAGCCCTCCTTAGAGAATTATGCATATGAAAAGGTACATTGTCAGTAATAATCATAATTGTATTTTTATAAGCATATTAAAAATGGCTCTGAGGACTTTTTTCCCATAGAACTATCTTCAATTTAACTGTTCTCTGAAACTTCTAAATTTTAACAACCCTATGATATTAAAATCAAAATGATATGCATTAATTTCAGATTTATGACAGTTAAGTATCATTGCCCCAACCAACCTAAATTGTTTTAGAATATAAATGTTTTGTAATACTGGGAATTTTAAAATTCTTGTTAAAAAGACAAATGAATTTTAAAATCAAATTTTTAAAAATCAGAACATCTAAAAGTAGAAAGCCAGGAGATCCATTAAATCTATCCTTTTTTGTAGGGCCTCACATTTTTTATAATTGTTGTTATTCTCAAACTATATTAACAATTATTGGAAATCTGACATATTTACCAGAATCTTGATGATTTTTGAGCTGAACTTTTCAGGTTAAGAATTCCCATGTCACAGTTAAATTACAACATGAATGGACTTTCATCTCCCTGAAAAGCAATCCTCTGTAAAAATTACTACAAAACATTTTAACCAAGATTTCAATACAAATGATAGCATTTTGCCCTTTTTCCTTTGTCAAAAGACCTAGATAATACAAACAGCAAAAATGTTAAAATGCGATTTGACATTTTAATATATACATACACATATGTATATACATCCATACTTGTAAACCCATGAATATGGACATACAGAATGAGTGTAAAATAGACTAAACATTGGCAGATATTTTTGGATAAAATTATGGTATTTTATAAAATCTTATATAGTAATATTTTGATAAAATAGTTATATATAATGCTTGTCTTATAAAATATAATTTTCCTTGCTAGTTATATTAAAATATCTCACAGTGATTTTTGCCTTTATTATCGTAGGGGCATATTAAATTAGCTAAATTTGGACTTTATCACATGACAGCTTATGGTGATGATGTTGATTTCCCAATAGGGTAAGTTATGTTTTCCTCCATTTTGAGTTGTTTTAAAATTCATGATCTTTTTTTTGGTACCGGGGATCGAACTCGGGACCTTGTGCTTGCAAGGCAGGCACTGGAACCACTGAGCTAAATTCCCGGCCCCAAAATTCATGATCTTTGATAAAATATTTATTTTGTTATTATTTTGATAGTGTGTTTTGACATGAAAGCAACTTTTCCTGATTAATACATTTTATTTTTTTCATACGCTTGTTAAAAAGTAGACAAGAGTTTTTCCCAGTGCTCCGAAGATCTCTGTTGTTAAACTTTCACTGATCTGGCAAAAAGGATAACAGATGATTGATTACCACTTCCTAATTACATATATATATTATTATATGATTACCACTTCCTAATTATGATTCACTCAGAATTGAATGAGCTTAATGTGAGAAGACTAACCAGAGTCTTAATTAGTGATAGCATGCGCACTGAGAGACGGAAACAGCACTCTGGCATTACTTTCAGTGTAATGTTTTACGCTTAATTCCTCATTCGCATGCTCTGACTGCATATTAGAATTCGAGTTGAGTCACTCTGGATGGCAGATGAAATGGGACAGGTCTCATATGTGGACATCTGTGTTGAAAGACCTTCATTTCTTCCCTTGTGATGTGGAGTTCCTGGTTTTTGCTGTCCTCCAAGAAGGAACAGAAGCTCATTTCATGCTGTACTCAGGTGGATGCTTTTGACAGACTTTGGAATTGTATTGATCATGCAGCTGCTTTTAAACATTTTTGTAACAATTATTTTCCTTTTTGAATATATAAGTTTTGATTGTTTTAGATATATAGAAATTAACAAATAGAACAAAGAATTCCTGTATTTCCTTTTAGATTCCCTCAGTATTACCTATATTTGCATTACCTCTCTTTTACCCTGTGCCCTATGTATGTGTATTATACTTTTTTGGAATCGTTTAAGAGGCATCAGCCCAGCCAGTGGCTTTTTATTCCTAAATACTATGCTCCATTTTATATGTCCTAAAATAAGGACTTTTCTTTTATGACCTCAGGACAGTGGTCAACATGAGGATATTACAACAGTGCAATATTACTGTCCAACCTAAAGACCTTAATCACATTTTTACAATTGTAGTGTGGTGATTTTTAAATAGTATTCATTTGTATTTGCTCTTAGGGTTTTCTAAAATAAGTTCCATCCGCCCATAACAGAATTGTGATATGTAGTCATGGAGTGTTTCTGAAGCAGAAAACTACTTAATGTATTTAGGGTTTTTTAATCATATGTAAATTTCCCTTTCATCATTCTAACTTAGATTATAGATTTCTTATCTAAAATTTTCATTAATGAAGATGTAGGTAATAATCTTAGATTTTATTCAGTGAAGATACATTTATCGAACACCTTCTCTTTTGCCTGTTGGATATACCTGACGGTTAAGTGTGTTCTTGTCCTCAAGAAGTTTCTTGTTCAGTGGACAAGCTTTTGGTTTTAGAATTCATTTTTTTTTTTTTTTTGGTACCAGGGATTGAACTTGGAGTACCAGGGATTGAACTTGGAACCTTGAGCTTGCGAGGCAGGCAGCGGCACCACTGAGCTAAATCCCCGGCCTTAAGCTTTTGGTTTTGATTGCCCACTTATTACAGTATGTAAATTCATAATCCTGTAGTTTTACACATCAAAAACTTTTGGCATAGGAAACAAACCATTTTTTCATTACCATCAAAATATTTGTGAAGATCATCAATGGTTTCTACTTAAAAAACCCCTTTGCGTAGAGCAAGTTCTTAGGCACGCTCTAACTTCGTCACGTTACAGTTGCTTTCTGACCGGACTTTCAAGGAGCTGCAGTAAATGCAGTTACTACTGCGTCTGCATTTTGTTTAAATCAATTTGTGTAAGCATAAAGTCCAAAAATACAACACAAAGAAAAATTACTTTAAGGTGCTTTGAATTTTAGTGATGAGTAAAAATAATCATTAAAACATTTAATTATTGAAACATTAAACATTTCAGCATTTTGAAGGACTATGTTTGAATTTAAAGTGCTTAGATAGGATTGGTTCAAGTTAGCATGTTGTCTGACTTGCTGCAAAGCTTCAGACCCAAAGGATCTTAGCAGAAATTATCAAGGAGCAAAATGTGAAACATTAGCCAGGAAAAATAAGTGATCAAACAGCTAAGGCATGAAAGAAAATATTTATAGTAGAAGAAGCTTGCAGTTGATTCAAAAGACAAATATTACAGAACAATAAGTAAAGTGTTACCATCTGTTTCAAAGTACTGTAAAGCATTAGAGATCGGGCCTGCGTCCGGCTCGGCTAGTCGCTTAGTACCTCAGTAACACAGCAGAGGATGAAAGTCGCTGTTGACCTCAGTGCCCCACTCCCAGCGTGGTCCTGGAAACACCTTGGAGTGCGGGAATCTGTGCTTAGGAAGAGAACCGTGTTGAGAGCAGATGGCCTACACTGAAGAACAGTTTCAGGACTTAATTGTTTTTATCTTCGATTAAAAGGAAGACTAGAGTCTTTGGAGCAAGTGTTTCCTCGGCTTCTGTTAGAAGGTTTGGATATTGCAAGTTACCTGTAGTTTTGCTTGGCTTTTGGCAATCTATACAGTCATTTCAGGTTAGATGTGCTCGAAATCAGAAGTAGAAATGAATAGTTTGTCTCCTAAGTATATTATGTTAACAATAAAAGGAAAATATTGTGTTTGTGCCCCAGGTTCCTTTATATAAAACATCCTTATGAATTCATTAATATTTAGAGCAGTTTAGTGTGGTTGGTATTATTCTTACATTGCAGATGAAAGCAAGATCACATATTATGAAATTAAAAGTCTTATCACATTTAGTGGGTTTTTTTCTATTATTTAGCATATATTTCTAGAGATTTCACACGTAAACTTAGAAAGCAGTGTGATCATCTTAGGCAGTTAGAGACCAGGGCCCAAACTGCAACCGAAAATGCACTTATTTATCACAAAGTGTCAGCACTGCAATTAAACCTGAATAGTGAGTTTTTACTTTAGAAAAGAATAACTCATTAACATTCTTTTGTCTTGAAAGAAAAACAGCATGCATGGCATAGGTTTGCCACCACTGCCTTAGGGTGAAATATATCCGATTTGTACATGAGCAGATTTTAAAGAGATACCCAAAGCATCATTGTTGCATTGAAATGAGAAACCCAAAGGGTAAACAAGGAACATAGTGGAGGACAGATATTGGGAAGAAGGGAGAACTTGTTCAAATGGGAAGGGGGATCAAGGAGGGAGGAGGAAAAAGGGGTAAAAAGAAAAAGAATTGTAGAAAAAAATGGAAACAGCTTTCTAAATGGGGAGGGGAAGAAGGGTTGAAGGGAGGGAATGGGGAAAAAAATCAAGGTATATTATATACAGATACAAATTCTCTGTAATGAATATGATCAGTGTGCATGACAAATATGTATTAATAAGGCATATAAAGTTTAAAAAAATAAAACTTGTTTCTATGTAAAAAAAAATCTTTAATTTACCCTTTTGAATTTAAGATTCAAGTTGTATTCCTCGACTTACAAGGGAATGACTGGCATTAGACGTGTAAGTCAGGCATGCTGGCAAGATAGTGTGAGGAAGCAGCTGAAGAAAAAGGGAGAGAAATGGAAGAACATTTGAGTTCCTGCTGTAAATGCAGAACATAGAGGTCACGCTTGTTTAATCGCTTTTTTGGAGTAGTGAGGTTTGAATCCAGGGAACATTGAGCCTACATCCCACCCCTTTTGACTTTTTTTTCTTTTTTAAATTTTGACTCAGGGTCTTACTGGCCTCAAACTTGAAATCCTCCTGCCTCAGCCTCACAAGTAGCTGGGACTATCGGTGTGCACCCCTCTGCCTGGCACTTAATACATTTTGATTAGGGCCCGGGATTTAGCTCAGAGGTTTCGCCACCTGCTGTGCAAGTGCAAGGACCTGAGTTCGATCCCCGGTACCAAAAAAAAAAATACATTTTGATTACAGTTATTGGAGGATGACATAATTTGATCTAATTAAATTGAAAATCCAGATATTGGTGCCCATGATTCAAACTGACAATAAATGAAAAGCATACACGTACATAAGACGTAGAGTTCTACACATTTCTCTTTTGTCTTCTGAAGCTGTTTCTTGTCATTTCATTTTAAGGTAGTGGGATACAAATTTACCAACGGCCAATGGGTCTAATTTGTATTTATCATCTGCTTTTTGTAAGCTAGTACTAGCATTTTGGATAGGAAATGTTCTTTTAAAAGTGCATGCACTCACATCGCATGTGCAGTGCTGGGTTTTAGTTGTTGCAGGAAGTGTGTGCTCTTTGTAATCCCTGAGGGGAAGGAGACACTAGGAGAAAGCCCCCACGCAGGTTCCTCAAGACTCCTGTCTTTTTCTCTTCTGATCCAGCTGTATGTCCTCCGAGTGTCACTGTAAGAAGTCTTAGCTAAGAAGATACATGCTGAGTTCCGTGAGTCCTAGGGAATCTCTAAACAGAGTGTGAGGGTGGTCTTGGGGACTGCAGCATAACCTGCTGGAGAAATGGACAGAAGACTTGGACAGGAACATCACACAGTAGGGAACCTAAAGGCCTAATAAACATGTGCCTCAATCTCATTAATTTTCAAAGAAATATAAATTGAAACTGCAGTGACATCTCGATCACATTCCTTAGATTGTCAGTATTACAGATTTTGTCGAATATCAGTGTTGATGAAGAAATAATAGAAACTCTCACACACTGTTGGTATATAGATTGATAAAACTTCTTTCAAAATATTTTGATTTAATAAAGTTGCAAGTACACATAGCCTGTGGCTTCTGAATTCCGTTCTAGAATTCTTAACTTGAGAAACATTTATGGAGATACACCATGTAAGGTATTCTGTGAAACACTGTTTATAATATAAACAATTTAAATGCCATTGATACTTAAATGTATAAAGATATATTCGTGAAATTTGATACTGTGTACTGTTTAAATGACTCATGTTAATTGAAAATTCAAAAGAATAATCAGCCTAATTGCCATGTTATATTCAGAAATGTACTTGACTAAACAGTTTACAAGAGATGATAAAAATTACTATATTTAAATTTTATGTTTATTACAGTAATAAACATATTACCTCTGACACCCCCCCAAACACTCCCCCTCTCCTTGAACACACTTATTATTCTCGCCACTTTCTGAAGCAGTTCTGGAAGTCTTTTTCATGAATCTTTATGAGGTTTGATCAAAAATATGGTGAATGCTGCTGTTAAGTGCCATCAGAAAAACATCACAGTTTGTCCTCATTCATCTTATTTGTTAGGTCTAATTTTGTATGACTTCTGGCTGTACCCCAAAAGTCAACATGAGCATGAAATGTCAGCATTTTAAGTTGATTCAAGATGTCAAGTTAGCCAAGACAGTGTAACTAAACACACATACAAAAGAAGACTTCCAGAACTGCTTCAGAAAGTGGCAGCAACAGTGGGATAATTGGGTCTGGATTAATGGCAGTGTATGTTTTGCTGTAATATCTAAAATTTAAACATTCACTTTGTCAGTCGCACCTTATATATATTTAGAGCTGTATGATAAACTGAGAAAATGGAAAGGAATTATAAACAAAAATGCCACAGGCCTTTCTTTCTGAGGGGTACAGATGGAGATGCAGTCAGAGACGCAGTGGGACCACTAGTCTAACTTGATGTTCTTCACTTAAACTCATTCTTGGTATGCATGTGCATTCTTATACCTTATGCTTACTTAATATTAATCCTTTTGTATTTATTCAGTATTAGCACAATTTTTAAAAACGTAATATTGGTGATGTGAAGAAATAAGCATTCTGTGTATTGCTTGTGAAATATAAATGGATGGAACCTCTGCAAGGGGGAACTTGATATGACATGCCAAAATTTAAAATGACATACCTTATACCATGTATTGTCACTTCTGTGAATTCATTCTGCCATCTACACATATATTTGTGAGAAACAGGATATTTATAATGTTTTTTTTAGCAATGTTTGTAATAGCAAAAGAAAGGAACTTTCAGAAACCTTTATCAAAGTGCATTAATATAATTAAATTATTGGCAGTTTTTCAAAAATGAGGGCAACTAAACTTTAACAGAATGTTCTCTAAAATACACTTTAAGGGAAAAACTATGGTATGGAGCAGTGTGTATAGGGTTCTATGTGGAGCAAAAGGGTATGTAAATAAGTTTAGTAGGGTAAAGGGAATAGAGGTTAAGAGTCATATATATGTCTGTGTACATATACGGTATATGTACACATTACGCATACACATATTAGCTTTGACATTCCTGCTACTCAGTACTGATTTGAAAGGTAAACTGGTAAAATAATAATTCAGTATTAAGAGAATATAGGTTGTAAGGAGGAAGGAAAAACTGGAAACTTAGAGGACCGCAAGAAAAGGTGATGCATTGAAAATTCCAAGGAAAATGGGAAAGCAGCTAGTGCTGCAGAGCTATTACAGTTTTAAAGTGATTTGATGTTCCAGTGTACTAACTCTGGTTGCTTGGACATAAGGTCTGCATCTGGATGGTTGGTTTATGGATCTGCCTACTAGCAGTTTTAGCTTGATTGGATAGGACTTTCACATAGGTTTGTGACACTGATAGTAAAAATGCAGCTGCTTTGTTACCCATTTTAGCTCAGAGTAATTACTGTTGTTCTAATGTATCATTATAGGTACCCATCATACTTGGCACCTGAGGTAATTGCACAAGGAATTGTCAAAACCACTGATCATGCACCAAGTGAAAAACCATTGCCTTCTGGCCCCAAATCTGATGTTTGGACTCTTGGGATCATTTTATTTGAGCTTTGTATGGTATGTATACAGAAATATGAAACTAATAAAAGATGTTTGTTGGAATAATTTGGGAGAAGGAAAGTTATTTAGTAATAAAGTGTTTTGTTGTGCAAAGGATAAAAGGCTTCATTCTTAGATTGAGTTTTAAAAATCCACGTTTTTTCTAAGTGTAAAACCATTACACTTTTATCAAGTGTAAATAGTTTTGGAAATAGTACACTAAAATTGTTACACTCTTTTTGTATGTGTCAGGTCTTTCTCCACTCTGGTATTCTTTCCTTCTGTTTCCTTATATTTCCTATAAACCCATTTTTTATGAAGCCTTCCCCAGATATCCTATGTTTTACTGAAGACTTAAGCTACTATTTAAAACCAAGACATCTAAAACACAGTGCTTTAAAACATAGGTGCTTTTCTTCCCATGTGCCAGTCCAGAGCAGGTAGGGTGGGCTCTGCCCCGGGCATCATGTAAATCCCGGCTGTCAGGATGATGGACCTGCTGTTCTCAGTCTGGCTGCCAAAGCCGCTCCTCCTCATCCTCTCTGGCTAGCGGAGAGGGCAGGTGTGAGGTAAGGAGCCTTCAAGAGGATGAGCTGAATGTTGCAAATAGGAAATACTCAGTATTCACTCTGCTTCCTGATCTCTCTGAAACACAAGCCGCTCTCCGTGACCCCTCCACCATGCCCTTCCTGCCTTGGAGCCAGCTGACCATGGACTGGAAGCACAAGCCAAAATAAAACTCTCCTCAAATTGTACCAGAGATAAGGAAGTGACACAGGCAGGAACTGATTCAGTAGCAGACATACTGCATACTAATCATGGACAAGCGTCTGGAAGAAGAGAGAGCTGGGTTTGACGTCTGCTGTGGCAGAGTATAGCTTTGTGACATATGATAGTGTGTTAGCCAGCCTTCTATTGTATCCGAGATACTGAATTTATAGAGAAAAAAAAGTTTATTTTGGCTCATGGTTAGCCTTATTGCTGGGCCTGTGGCAGGGAATATACCATGATGGAAATGCATGGTAGAGCAAACTTCTCCCCTCATGGCTGGAAGTGGGAGAGAGAGAGGAAGGGCTGAGCGACTCTTCTTCAAGGGCACACACCCTGTGAGCAGAAGGCCTCCCACTTCGGCAGACCTTAGAACTTCCATCATTTCCCAGCAGTGCCACGGTGGGGTCTAAGTCTTTAATGCAGGTGACCCACACCCCCAGGCCATGGGCTAGTACTGGTGGTGGCCTGTTAGGAACTGGGCCGTACAGCAGGAAGTGAGTGACAGGCTGGGGAGCAAAGCTCCGTCTCCCTTCACAGTTGCTCCGCTCTTCATCACCCAGCACCACCTGAGCCCCGCCTCCTGTCAGATCAGCACTGGCTCTGGGTTCTCACAGGTTGGAGCGTGAACCCTGTTGTGCACTGTATCAGCCAGGGATCGAGGTTCACGTGAATCATCCTTAAACCACCCTGCACCCATCTATGAAAACAGAGTTCCGGAAATCAGTCCCTGGTGCCAAAAGGGGTGGGTTCCTCCGCTCTAACGCAGGGGCTCTTGGCATCACTCCAAATCCACAGCAGGAAGTAATTAACTTCACTGCAGCTTCTGTAAATAATATTGGTATCTTTTATTGGAAAGTTATTGGAAAAAATAAGTGATACAATGTATATAGAGTACTTAGTACAAGTGTTCCAAAGCACGTTATCCATAAATATTTGCTTTTTTAATTGGGTTGAAGTATTTATGACGTGATGGCTTACAAGTCCTGCATTTTCTAAAGAAAAATGGTATCTTTTCTGATTGTTCACTATGCTTTAAACCATCAAACTTTTTACTGGTATGAAAATGATAAATATCATTTTTATTAAAGTCACAGCTAAACTGATACACAAATGTGAAGTATACGTAAGTATAAACGTGAAGTGGACAGCTCTTTATGAGTCATCACAGATAGTCTACACTTTATTAGGGTCTGGATATGTCTTATGTGAACAGTTCAGTTCAACAGATATTGATGAGTGTTTCCTGTGTGTGGCATCATGACAAATGCAGCAAGGGATAAACTTTGACTAAGACACATTGAGAGCTCGAAGTTAGGTTAAAATCTATAAGCTGTGAAGATAAATACAGAGGGCTGTGTGAATTTAAAGCAAGGAAAGTCTCTGCTATTGGGGCTTCATGGCATTTTAAGTGGTACTCAAGGTTTAGCCATCTAACTTAGGAATGGCAGACTAAATGTAAGCTCAAATCGTCTTCTGCCTCATCAGACTCTTGCTTTTGGTGCACTAAAACTCCTAAGCAAATAAATAGGAAGCATGCTAAAACTATTTTGCTTGGAAACACTTACCTCATCACCAAAGTGAGAACTAGTTAGAGTTTTAGGGAAAAAATTGTTATAACATGGTTTATTAGGTTATACTGTGATTTATATTATAAAATAAAGAACCTAATGGATTGGGTCATAGGAAACTGGGAAAAATGAGTGTAAAGTTGAGTAATTCTCCCCAAATTTGGCACAGAGACTAAAAATTTAAAAGGCAGTAAATTCAGATATTATAACATCTGCATTTTAAAAGTATCAGAAATAGAGAGTAAAGTCTTCAATTTGAAAAGACTTTTTTTATGGAAAAAATAAAAACATGAAAACAGCAGTAATACCTGGAAAAGAGCTGAATCCCAGCGCTCTGCTAGGCTGAGGCAAGAGGATCACGAGTTTGAGCCCAGCCTGGTAAGCTAGGGGTTTAGAGAGGCCCTGTTCCAAATTAAAAATAGGAAGAAAAGTGCTACGGAGGTAACTCAGTGAGAATGCCCTCAGTTCATTCAGTGCCCAGTACCGGGAGGGGCAGAGGGGGTGCACTCACAGGAAAACCTGGAAGCCTTATCATTTAGTGAGCGCTTATCAAAAGGCAGGAAGTTTTGTAATACCTTGCCATCTGTTATCTCAGTGGTCACAATAGTCTTGAGTTTATCTCATTTTTTCTTTTCTTCCCTTTTTTATCAGTACATGTTTGTGGTACACAAGAAATATGTAGAATTGGTACATACACATTATCACATCTTTAGGTGTTTTACTTGCCTCGCCCTAACCCTCCTTCCCACCTCCATCTCTGAGTCTCCTTCCCATATCCAAGTAGTCTCTCTTTTCGATCATGTACCTTTTATGTTGATGTTTAAATTATTCTTTGGATTTCTCATGTAAGAGGGACCATGTGATATTTGGGCTTATCTGTCTGATTTATTTCATGTAGCATTATGGTCCCAAGGTGCTTCCATTTTCCTACAAATTACTCAAATTTGTCCTTCCATGTGACAGAATAGTGATCCATTGTGTATAAATACCACAATTTCTTTATTCATCTGTTGATAGACATATAGGCGTCTTCAAAGATTTAGCTATTGGGAGCTGTGCTGCTAGAAACCTGGTTGTGCATATATCTCTGTAATATGATGTCTTTCACTCTTGGGAAGATACCCAGAAGAGGCATAGATGGGTCAAATGGAATTGCTATTTTTATTTTTTGAGGACTCTCTATACTAATTTCCATATTGGTTGTACTAGTTTGCACTCCCCCGTCAAGGTGGAAGGGTTCCCTTTTCCCACAACCTTGCCAGCATTTGTTTTGACTTCTTGATGATGCCCATTCTTTTTGGAGTGAAAGAATCTCAGTGCTGTTTTGATTTGTATTTCTCTAATGGCCAAAAATGCTGAACATTTTTTCATGTACTTATTGGCCTTTTGCCCTTCTTTTGAGAAGTGTTTATTTCAATTGCCCATTTTTTAACTGGGTGTTTTATTTTTGGGGTCTGGGTTCTTTTTTTTTGAGTTCTTTATATAATTTAGATATTAGTCATCTGCCCAAAGCATAGCTGGCAAACATTTTCTCCATTCTGTAGGTTGTCTTTGCTTATTAAATTATCTTTGCTTTACAGATTAGACACCTGAATTTCAGAAAGCCTGAACAGTCAAACTTACTTAATAGTCTTAAGTGGTTAAACAAAAATGCACCTCTTCCTCTAAAGCTACATTGTTAGCTAAAATATGCTGCTAAGCTTCAGTGTCTTTATTGATGCTGCAGAGAAGACCTTGAACCTGCTAAAGAGGGAAAAGGCGTATTGCTTATAAAGACTGAGAATGACATTACATTTCTTTTTAGCAGTGTGAATGCAAGAAAACAGCATGAAAATACCAACAAAGTTTAGAGAAATCATTTTTAATTTCAAATTCTTTAACTCATGAAATAAATATTCAAGAGAAAAAGTGAAATAAAGGATGTATAGAATTTTGACAAACACATTGAAAAGCATATGGTTAGAAACAGTAGTAATCCAAGCTTGTAGGCCTGAATAGGCAAGAGTGTGTTCCATATGCCACATCATGTTATGCGTGCACGCGTGCGTGTGTGTGAGGTCACCTTAGAAGAATAGCAAGCAGTTGGACTTTAAAAAACGGCATTGGCATCATATCCTAGGAGACTTTGAATGCAAACTTGACATATAAGATCTGAGAGGACCCTTGAAAGGTTTTTAATAAAGTAGTGGTGAAATCAAACCTGCATTTTTGAAAACTTAATGAAAGTAGTGTAAGAATTGAGGAAGAGAGGAATGGCAACTTCACTTCAGTAATCTCTCTGCCTGTAGCTCTGATCTTAAGTATGTAGGAACATTTTTTTCCCTATCTATTAAAAAATAAAAACTCTCTTTATCCACAAAAAAAACCTGAGTTATCTTCTTAAGCCTTTTTCAAATCCTAAAATATGATATAAATTTAATTAGTTTGTAACAGAAGTAATCAGTATTAGGGAAGCATTTTCCATTTTATATAATTCTCAGGACTACCTAGCGGGTATGTATGACAAATGTTGTAGTTATATAGATGAGAAAGTTGAGGCTTACAATGCTTAAGTCATTTGGTTAAGTTATATAACCATGTAGTGATGGAGGACTCCAACTGGTACACAGTTGTTCAACACGTAACTTTTGAAAATGTGCATATTTCACTCCAGACTCCATGCCAAGGAGCCTCCCAAGGCAAGCTAATAAGGAAACAAAATATGTGTATCTTAAAAATACAGCAAATACTACAGGAACACAAAGATGGCTGGCTGGCATTACTGTGGGTGGAATAAGGATGTCGTGGGATTCTGTTTCTCAATGGAGACAGACTACCTGGATCATTATACTAAGTAAGCATTACTTAGATAAAAGGCTAATACACATCTTTCTGGGGACATTGTGTTCTCTCAGTGACATAGTGCTGCTTCTGGCCTGGAATACCAGTAGACATCTAAGTGTGTGAATGTCAGTAGTGAACAGTGCTTGAGACTAAACTACAGTGTATAATAACCCTTGGACATATGAATGTTTAAGTATTATAAAACACTATAAAATATGATTTTACCAATAATTTGTAGTTGGTACAGCTGACTTTAAGAATCCAGTAAAGCCTCTAGAGATAAATGGAGATACCTGATAAGATCAATTTCAGCTATGAAAAAGGACCCCCCTTTCCCCTAGAAATCTAGATGTAAATATTAACAAGACCTATTTTCTCATTTAGGGAAGAAAATTATTTCAGAGCCTGGATATTTCTGAACGTCTGAAATTTTTGCTTACTTTGGGTAAGTGTCATACACTTGATTATCTTTCAATTTTAGGAATTGTTAGTAAGCATACACATTGAAGATGTTTCTTCTGAGACAGTGAAATGTCTCATTTTCTTCATGTTTCTAATCATTAGTGGTAAGCATTAACAGGATAGCTTAAGTTGCTTCTGAAATATTATGATATGCAAAATATTATATAGAGCTTTTTTAATTTTTTAAGGAATTTTCACTTGGAAATAATATGGTTTCATGATTTAGTCAAGTAAACTAACTTGTGCAACTCAACTATGAAAATTTGGAACTGTACATGTCTGTAACAGTTTAACATCGGACAGTGTATTAATTTGGGGGCCATTTGGGCTTGAATAACAACTCAGGAAGAATGCTTATTTCCTTAGCACATACTCATAAGTTTTTTCATGTGTTTGGAGTTCATTTTAATAAAAATTTGTGTAATCTAGAGTGGAATACGTTAAGTGTATGTGGTAATAAAGGAAAGGGAAACCATGATAGGATACTGTATATAAAAAATGGTAGGTTAGTATGCAGATTAAGATAGTTTACAAATAATACCTATAGAAAAGTCTTAATATATATTAAATGATAATGAATTATAAATGAAATTACATAAAATTTGACCAGATTAACTGCATTTAATTATAAATATTAATAATATAACTATGAAGAAGTTTTGAAGATTGCTAAATATGGTTCCTATTAAACCTTACATGCCCAGAAAAATTTGTGTACAGGCTCCAAATTGTTAAAAGTAAGTTTTATCATGAAAAAATAAAGCCTTTCAGTGTCTTCACCTTTCTTGAATTATTCCTTTAAGTTATTTTTAGTACATATGATTAATTAATATTTAGTGTGTGAAGTTCTTTATTTCATCAAAAAAATGTAAGGAAAGTGAACAAAATCATAAGTATTTTTCAGTATCCCAAATACTTGAATTGCCTTGTTGTTCTAAAAATTTTGACTAATTTGTCTCCTGCTATTCTGATTGGATTAAACTGATTGGAATAGTCAGCTAGATTTCAAAGGCTGCCATTATTCTGTCTCTCTGTTTTGTAGGCTGTGTGGATGACACTGTAACAGTGCTGGCTGAAGAGCACGGCTGTCTGGACATTCTGCAGGTTTGCTGTAAACCTGTCTCACCCTGTTTATGCTCCTCTGACTGAATACTTGCGCCTGGCCCATTCAGAGGGAACAAAAATACTAGTGTTTTCTCCTGGCTTTGCAGGCTGGCAGCCAGGATCCAGGTGCTTTCAGGTGCATTTGTTTGGTGTGGCTGCAGGAGCAGAGCGGTGGAAGGCTGTTCAGGAGGGAAGGAGCTGGGGCCATGCTGAGTGAGCTTGCTGCTTTTCTCAGGGCTCCATCACTCCCCACCCACTACAACCTCCACCTCTTACCCCAGCCCTTCAGGTGAAGACTACACCCGAATCGGGGAGAGACAGTCAGACCACAGCAATATGTCAGTGGTGTTTCTTAAAATTTTACACTTGGGATCCAACAGCAAGCTATTTAAACTATGTGTAGTTTTCTTTACACAGAGTGACAAAAATATAAGTTGTATAAAAACCAAATACTGCAAAGGATTTTTTAATCTTCTAGACAAATATTTGAGTAATATATATTTATAAAATGGATCATGTTAAATAATAATTTTTTCTGTATTTACCAGGAGCTTCCTGAAAATATGATAGATCTTTTAAAGAAGTGCCTGACCTTCCACCCTTCTAAGAGGTTGGTATTATTAAAACTCTGAGATTACACTGATGTCCTTCACACATATGCAGTTGATTTTTTCCCTTGTTGTTATACTAACAGATTATGCTTACATGTGTAGTAGTACTTAATTCTGATCAGTATCTTAAATCTGAGTGATTGAAGGGTTGAAATTTTGTTAATAAAATAAAAGATAATGTTAAACCATAGTCAGAAAACTAACATGTCAAAAGAAGTTAGTAGCTCATTTCCTAGCCTCCAAGTACAAAATCAGCTAAACTGTGGAATATTGTTATTTCTAGACCCATGATATCAGAGAAATGAGAGCAAAACTTGGCGTTACGTACTATAGCAATGAGTTTGGCTACATGTTGAGATAGCTAATGATTGCTTATGATATAAAATGGATTTCAAAGTTTTATTTATTTTCATTTGATTATGTCACTCTTAAGTTATATAAGAATTCCAGAAGTATATAATGTTTTGGTTTTTTTGTTTTGTTTTGTTTTTTTGGTACCAGGGATCGAACTCAGGACCTTGCACTTGCGAGGCAAGCGGTGGAACCATTGAGCTAAATCCCCGGCTCTGAAGTATATAGTGTTTGAGATAATGTAGTATAATTGTCTTTAAGGGAATAACTTCATCAAGAAATGTTGAGGACAGAGGAAATGGTATTAGAGAAGAGTTTTGGGTGAATATGCCACATTAAGATAAAAGGGTAGGAAGCAAATTTAAAAAGTATTAGATTACATACTTTTTAAGACATTCAGTAAAAGCAGGTATGTGCAAGTTAGGCTAAAAGTAAAACATGCAAAATCTCTTGTAGAATGATTTCTGATCATAAGCTACAGAGAGTCCAACAAAATTAAAAGTGTTCACCGTCATTTGGTCATTATATAAAGGTGTACTCAAATCTTTTGCTCGGACTTTCTTTCCTAATACAGATACTAAAAAGTTCCAGAGTTTTATTGCTTTTTTTTTCCATTTTTATTAGTACAAGTTTGTGGTTTATATGGTTACATTCAGCATGAGGAGTTGGTACATGCCCATGACATATTTTAATTCTTAATCCTCGTCTCCACCCCTGCCGACCTCTGGGTTCCTTCCTATTGGCTCAGTACCTTTTGTCTCTATTTCCTGTTATCTGTTTTTATTTTGCTCTTTAAATTACTTTTCTTACCTTAGTAGTAGGTTTATAAACTAAAGTTGAGGAGTGCTGTGTTTTCTGTGCTAATGAGATGCTTAGGATTTTTACTATCCTCTTGGAGGTGTGTCATTTTTCTCAGAAATATTTTATAACTTGTACTCATGCTGTGTATTTTAAATTATTTCTCAAGGCCAACCCCAGAGGAATTAATGAAGGACGATGTGTTCAGCGAAGTGTCACCTTTATATACCCACTTCACCAAACCTACTGGTCTCTTTTCGTCTTCTCTGAGATGTGCCGACCTAACCCTACCCGAGGATGTCAGTCAGTTGTGTAAAGGTAATGAAAGACAAACATTGGGAAGTTATGTTAGCCCTGCTTCCACAGGGAGTTCCCTCCTCTTAGTTTTACTTTTGAATTGGTCGACAGTCGATTTACATTAGTGGGAATTTTATGGAAAATTATTTAAGAATTAAGAGATGATTCTAGAAATGCTTAAAAGCAAACTTGCCTCAAATTTTAAACCTTTAAATTTAAGTTGTTAATGCTCTATAAAAATTTATTATAAATGATTTCTCAAAATCATATTATTGATAGGATATCCATACCATTATATTCTACCGTCAGAGACAATAAGTTTTCATTCTTGTGTGAAGATTACAACCCTCAGAATGTGTGTTTTAGTGACATCTCTAAGTTGCTCTCATACTGAAGTTATCATGACATAAGTCACGACAGAAAATATTTACTAAATACTCATAAAATTAAATATTTATTGAGTTCCTACTATATACCACATATTGAATCCTTAAGATCTGCATGAGAAGGGAAGGCAGACATTTAGTTACATAATTATTATTTTAAAAATAGGTCAGTAGGACCACAGCACAGTGGAAACAGCTGAAGCACTCCTAATTCTGCCTGCGACACCAACAAACACTTCTTAGAGAGGCAGCCATGCCTTCAGATACATGGGGTATATGGGCAGTGTTGTTGGCCCACTCAAGTGCTTTTTTCTGCCCTTATTCCTTTCCCAGTATAGAGAATAAAAGTTCCAGATTTTCCTTTTCCTAGATTCTCTTGCTGTAGTAGGAAGTAGGCTAGTGTGCTAAAGTTGACTGATGAAATCTAAATGGAAGGCCACTTGGCAGGAAACTTTTCTCTGTTGACGAGAAAGGCACTGCAATATGTACCAGTTCACCTTCTCTTTTGGATGCAGGAAATGGATCTAGAAGTTTAACAGACTCAGGCCCTAAATAGTTGTCATTTCATAAGCCACTTTTACTAGGACATCATTTTTCAGCCGGGAACATTCGGATAACACAAAACTAATCAGAATCTGCCAGTGGTGGCTCACTGTGACAGAAAATGTGTAGCTCCAGCTCTGTCTGGCCATCCTGTCCTACCTAAGGATGGGAGGCATGGGCTCCCCACATTACAGAGCCCTGATCACATGACTGTGGGATGCTTTTCCTTTCCTGTGCTGAATTACCACGGAAAGCTGGGCAGGCTGGAGTTGAGGACTTTGCTTCCCCCAGTCGGTTGTGCTCGGACCAACCAGCTTCTCCTGAGGAGGCCTTGTGAAGAATGGGGTGCTCTGTATTTCCAAATGATTCCACTTCCTCCTTCCTCTGCCAGGAGCACCAGGACATTTTCCTGCAGTGCTTACTGTGAGAAACTGGTCCAACTCCTAGAGGCAACTTCACAGAGGGGTGGGGGTCCTGCAGTGACTGGGTCCCCTGAAGTTTTCACTTAGGTCTTGGACACACTGAGCCCCAGCAGTTTGTCAATTACAGTTCAGGTTTCCCACCCTGACTGGTTCCTGAGGTATTTTCTGCTCCAGTGAGCTGTGACTCCCTGTGTTCTGTTGTCCTTCTTTATAGTCCTGGGGGCAGTAGGTCTCCCAGTGTCCTTACCTCCCTTCCAGATTGAAGCAGAGATGTTGGTCTGTTCAGCTTTTTCCTTGCTAGGTGAAGTGGCAACTTCCAGGCTTCTTCCCTACATACACAATTGTAACCAGACATTTGTTCTTTGGGTTTTTACTTTTTTCAGAATGTCAGCTATTATTGCCTGTTGAATTTTAATTAAAAACAGAAATTGTGATTACTAATTCTTTTTAATTTGCCATTAATAGATACAGACAGTGATTACCTGGCAGAAAGATCCATTGAAGAAGTTTATTACCTTTGGTGTTTGGCTGGCGGTGACTTGGAGAAAGAGCTTGTTAATAAGGAAATCATTCGATCCAAACCCCCTATCTGCACCCTTCCCAAGTAAGGAAAGAAAACATCTCTTGGAAATGGGTGGGGTGACCTGGTAATAACATTAAAAAACAGTTTGATGTCATTGTCCTTTGGTAGACATGCCAAGAAAGTGATTATGGAAGCAATTGAAAGTCAACACTTTGTTTAATTGGCCTTAGTTTCCCATTGCACAGTTCCCATCAATATTTTTTATCATTTTAAATAAATAATTGTCTTTTAATACCTTGCTTTATGATCTACTTGAAGTAGAGTTAGTATTAAGAACATCGTTCTGTAATTGATACTAGTGAAAAATGTATTGATGAAAACAATACTTGAGAAATTAATATAATAAACTAGCCTAGGGTGGCCGATTATGAAGAACTGTGGGTTTTTTCCAAATATATTTATAGCTATAAATGAACTGTCCCCGCTACGTGTACTGGAGATCATCACTCTGAATACTCACAATGGAGAAAAATCTGCAAAACACCTGTTATAAATTAGGCCAGAAGTTAAATAACTGAAGCCCTGAGAACCAGTGTTGTCTTTATCATAAATCTTTAGTTACATTTATTCACGAAATATGAATGTGAATTTATGGAGCTTCTACCAAGCTTTAAAGTTTTAATTTTAGATTGAGGGACAGATTTGATCATTGTGGGTAATTGTAGAAACCATCTACTCATCATTTGCTCATCGTTAATTTTTTAAGAGTTTAAACTGTTGTTAATTAAGAGATTCCCTTAAGGCCCTGGTAATTCTTGCTTGTGTGATTGAACATTTTTAAAAGCAATTCATAGATCTGAAAACATTTTACAAATCAAGGATTTTGACCAGTTCATACTTACCCCATAGTTAGTCTAAATTTCATTTGTTAAATTTTTAGATTTGAATAGGCCGTTAGCGTTCTACTTTTTTCCCTATAGATACTAACTTCAGTCATACCAATAATCTGCTGAATTATTCAGCAATAGGATGATAGAAATTCCAAGAAAAATTTGTCTGAAGGAAAAATACATTCTTAAAAGTAATTCTCTAAAATTCTGGTCAGGTTGCATGCCTTTGTTGTCCAATACAGCACTTTTCCCACGGAGGTTGCCATGTGCTGTTTCTTCTTCCCTTTCTCACTTTTTACCAATCCATACTTTCTCAGGAGCACATTAGAATAGTGCCCACAGTGTTACCTTGAGCTTATATAAACGAAGAGTTGTGACATCCTGCATGACTGAAATGCTTTGTACATGTATGCTGTATTCCTACCAGCCCAAGAGATCTAAAAGTAGGACTTGTTTGGGGAGATCTCAGCCAACAGTCATGTTGTTTTAAATTAACTGCCCACTCTAAAATTTACTTAGTCTTGATGAAGAGATTATGACTTAGGAAAATAGGCTCCATGTAATAATTTTTTTTAAATCTCTTTCAGTTTTGTTTTTGAAGATGGTGAAAGCTTCGGACAAGGTCGAGATAGAAGCTCACTTTTAGATGATACCACTGTGACGTTGTCATTATGCCAACTAAGAAATGTAAGAACATTAGTTTGCTAATTTGCTTCCAAATTTTTAAAGTTAAAACCTTACAGGCACGTATGCAGCCAGTGTTCCTCCCTGATTTCATAGAATGATGTGCGAGCCTCTGTGACGTGCCTGCCACAGGATGGACTCACAGGAAGGCAGCACCTGTACAACCTCAGAGTTTCTGTGTCAGATTGTTCACAGAAATTATTTTATCGGGCCAGGGATGTAGCTCAGTGGCACTGCCTGCGTCATAAGCAAGTGCAAGGTCCTGAGTTTGATCCCTGGTACCAAAAATAAAAAGTAATCTATAGATAAATAATTTTATCAGTTTATCTTTTCACCATCATTGGATACGTGTTCTGATTTCTCCACTTAAGTGATAATGCTTGGCATTATCAAATTTAGAAAATAATTTTGTTCCTCTATTGTTATAAAATGGGATTCTGCTGTCATACTAATCCCTACTTTAGTGTAGTTGACTCTTTTTATGAATTTGCTTACCTATTCTGTACACTACTAGTTTTCATTTCTGTCAGGATTTCTGAGTGATTTCTCACTGATTTGGCATCAATGCTATGCTAGTCACATAACATGAATATGAGAGTGTTGCCTTCATTCTACTTTCTGAAAAACTTTATGTACAGGATTACATATATCTATTTCTTGAATGTTTCATGTAAAACCCTATTTTGATGCATCTTTTCTACCCTCTGGATTTGTAATCATTGTTTCAATGTATTAAATAGTTATGAGTCTATTCAGGTTTTCTATTTTATTTTCAGTCACTTTTTAATGTTACATGTTTTAGAGCCTTTAAAAACAGATGAAGAAAAGCATCTAGTTTTGATCATTATATTAGCTTTATGTTTTTAGAGATGTTCTTTATCAGGATAAGGAAGTTCCCCTCTGTTTTTAGTTTGCTAAGAGTTTTGTCAAGAATGGGTATTGAATTTTGTCAAAAGTTTTTCTTTCTTTTTTTTTTTTTTTTTTTTTTTTTTTGTACCAGGTATTGAACTCAGGACCTTGAGCTTGCTAGGCAGGCGCCGGATCCACTGAGCTAAATCCGGTCCTCAAATGCTAATATTTTTGTTGAGAATTTGTGCATCTGTACTCATGAAAGATATTGATCTGCAGTTTTCCTTTCTTGTAATGTTTTTGTCACCTTTGGTATTAGGGTAATGCTGCCCTCAATGAGGTAGAAGTATTTCCTCTGCTTCTGTTTTTTGGAAAAGGTCATTGTAATTTCTTTTCTAAATGTTGGGTATTATTCACTAGTGAGCTCAATCTGGACCTGAAGTCTTTCATTTAGGAAGATTATTCATGATTGATTCAACTTCTTTAATAATATTCAGATTATCTGCCTCTCCTTGTGTGAGATATTGTAGATTGATATGTATCATAAGTGCCCTCATCAGAGATCTGCCTTATTTTAAATAAATATAACCATTCCAGTTCTCTTTTAATTATTGTTAGTGTATCATATCTTTCTCCATTCCTTTACTTTTAATCTTTCTGTTTCTTTAGGTTTAAAGTAAGTTCGTTATAGACACATATAATTGGGTCTGGTATTTGTATCCATACTGATAGTCTCAGTCTTTTAATTGCTTTATTAGGTTTAAAATGAGTTCATTATAGACACATATAATTGGGTCTGGTATTTGTAACCATACTGATAATCTCAGTCTTTTAATTGCTTTATTTGGACCATGCATATTAAAGTGATTATTAATTGATATGTACCATCTATAAACTGTATACTCTCCATTACCCTTTACTGTTGCTGCTGCCACTTCACCTTTTACTCTTTTTCCGCTTTCTCTGGTTTTAATTGAGCATTTTACATGGTTCCACTTTCTCTGCTTTCTTAGAATATTTTGCACATTTCTTAAAATTGCTTAGAGTTTGCCATAGAGTTTGGAATGTACATTTACAACTAATACAAGACAAAAGCTTATTTTTAGATTCTGCTTAATACTTTTCTTGATGATCTTTATAAATTTATAATTTTTACATTATTTTTCCTTTTAGATACAGTTCAGTGTTGCTATCTAAGATGGCAATACCTAAATATTTTCTCTTTAAATTCACAGAGATTAAAAGATGTTGGTGGAGAAGCATTTTATCCATTACTTGAAGATGAGTGAGTATATAGAGTCTCATTTTGCATTTATTCTGTTTATATTAGACTGGTAAGAAGTTGGTACATTTTCCACTGAGAGTGCTTTCTAAACAGAACATTTGAAAGTGGTGTTTTGACTTATTAGAATTTTATTCCTTTTGTCAGTATTGTTGCTTTTGTTCCTCTTTTACAGCCAGTCTAATATACCTCACTCGAACAGCAATAATGAATTGTCCGCAGCTGCCACGCTCCCTTTGATCATCAGAGAGAGGGACACCGAGTATCAGCTCAACAGAATCGTGCTCTTTGACAGGCTGCTCAAGGTAGGGATCTAGCGGCACAGTGCTAACAAGAGCCCGATGCTGACAAGTTTCCCGCTGTTCTTTCTTAGGGACTCTCAGTGTCATGAGAAGACTAATCCTTGTTACTTATCTTTTCAGATTAACTTTCTTTTGTTATAAAAATAATACAAGTTCATAGTAAATAAAGTTAAAAAATAAAAACAAGATGTGAGAATATAGTAGAAAAAGGATTAATATTTCTTTTTAAATAGAGTTAAAAACTAATAGAAAAAGTTCCAATATTGAAATGGTATACAGATAAATGGAAAAGAACATGATATAAATACAATCAGTCAGTAAATATTGTGTTGTGGTACATTTCTTTGTACCTAGTTTACTCAGGACTTCTGTCATGAAAAGATGTTAAACTATCACATGTTTTTCCTGCATATATTGAGACGATCATGTGATTTATGTCCGTTGTTCTTTTTATATGCTATATCCCATTTATTTCTGTATTTTGAACCATCCTTACATCCCTAAGATGAATCCCACTAGATCGTGGAGAAACTTTATAATTTGCTGTTGGAATTGATTTGCCTATATTTTGCTGAAGAGTTTTGCATCTTTGCATTTCACTTCAGGTATATGGACTTGTAGTTTTATTTTTTTGTTGTATCCTTGTCTAATTTTGGTCTCAGGGTAATGATGTCATTATAAAATTTGTTTGAAAGATTTCTTTCACTTCATTTTTTTAAGAGTAATTTGAGAAGAGTTGGTATTAGTTCCTTAAATGATCAAACATCTGATCTTGAGCTTTAACATTGATGAGGGGCTTTTTTATCATTGACTCAGTCTTGTTAACTTGTCATTGGTCTGTTGAAATTTTCTGTTGTTTCCTGATCCAGTCTTGGGAAGGGTATGTGACCAGGAATGTATTCATTTCTTTTCTTTTTTTTTTTTTTTTTGGTACCGGGGATTGAACTCGGGTCCTTGCGATTGCGCAGCAGTTGGCGAAACCACTGAGCTAAATCCCCGGCCCTGTATTCATTTCTTATAGGCTATCAGATTTTTTTGGAGTATACGTGTTCCATAATACTTTCTACTGGTGTTTGGTATTTCTGTAGTGTCAGCTATAATGTCTACATTTTCCTCTGTGATTTTAAGTCCTTTCTCTTTTTTTCTTAGTATACTGAAGGGTTTGTCAATTTTCTTTAAAAACTAAATTTTCATTTCATTAATCTTTCATATTTTTGTTTTAGTCTCTATTTCATTTCTGCTTTGACTTTTGTTATTTATTCTAAATTTGGGTTTAGTTTGTTCTTGTTTCTCTAGTTCCTTGAAATACAATGATAAATTGTCTGACATGTTTCTGTTTGTTTGATATACTCACAGATTGCAGTAAATTTCTCATAGTATTGCTTTTACTATATCTATGGATCTTATTAGGTTGTTTCCATTATCATTCATTTCAAAAATTTTAAAATTTCTCTTTAATTTCTTCATTCCTTGGTTGGTTGTTGAAGTATGTTGTTTAATTTCTATGTATCTGTATACTTTCTGAAGTTTTTGAACTTGTTGATTAGTTTTATTGCATTATGGTTGGGAAAAGTACTTGATATAGTTTAAATTTTTTGAAAATATTTTCATTCTTTTTTATATCATAGGCTTACCCGTATAAAAAAAATCAAATCTGGAAAGAAGCAAGAGTTGACATTCCACCTCTTATGAGAGGTCTAACCTGGGCTGCTCTTCTGGGAGTTGAGGTAAGAAAGAGAAGAAGAGATTAGAAGTTGATAAATAAAAGGGGTGATCAAAAATGTGCTGAATGTTTAAATTTCTTTTTAACATTTATTACACTAAAAGACACATTGCCAAGAACTATAGGATAAGTGTATTAAAAGCAAGATTAGTGGGAATGTATCTTTTAGTGTAATACATTTTTATTTAAACATTCACCATATTTTTGATCACTCATTGATCAGACATTTACTGCAATTTCTGTCAAAAAAATTGATGTTTCCTTATCTGCTTTATTCACTATATTTGGCACTGTGGGATTTCTGGCTCTTCCCCCAAATCAAAATGACCATGAAAGATAAATATTTAGAATAGATTTAGAACTTTGAGGCAGCCACAACAGTGCAACTAAAAATGATCACAAAGGACTCCAGAGCTGCTGCAGACAGTGGCAAGAATGATGGGGTGAGCGCGTTTGACATGAGGGGAAGGGGAGGGTCTTGGTGGGGATTAATGACATCGTGGCTTTTATGGACATCAAGTTTTTAAAATTTAAACATTTAGGAGCCACGGATTTAGCTCAGTGGTTTCAACACCTGCTGCACAACCGCAAGGACCCGAGTTCAATCTCCGGTCCCAAAACAACAAAAACATTTAAACATTTACTATATTTGTGGGGGTTTTTTTGTTTTCTTTTGGGACCGGGGATCGAACTCAGGACCTTGCACTTGTGAGGCAGGCACAGTGCCACTGAGCTAAATCCCTGGCCCTGTATTTGTGATTTTTACAAAAAGGATAAAACGGATAGCATTTTCTGTATATTTCTGTATATTTTATGTTAGAAAATTATGTAATAAAATATGAGCATGAGAAAGTTTATAAATTTAAGTGGAAGAAATACATGCAAGGAATAGAATAGAAAAATTTAATTGAAGATTTATGCTGTTTAATATTTTAATGGTATTCATAAAAAATGTCTTGATGATTAGATTTAAAATCAGATTATTAGTGTCCATCAGTTATAGGCAGGAAGTTTTGCTTATAGATGATACTCTTTTTTTGAATGTGACTTTTTATTTATAAACAGTTAACAAGTCTTTCAGTCCCGTCTATGCTTCAAAATCCTTAATATAATTTTTTGTCTTTTGGCACATTTACTCCACCTGGATCATGCTGCGAGAAACATAGCTACTTTGTCTTCTTCAGCATTTTATCCATGGTCCTGAGGAAAGGAGAGTTGCCACAAAATTATTAGGGTGGCTTGTTATACTTACAAGGACTCTGGTGATGGAAACCATGATAATGGGCCAGATCCTGCAGATTTGTCATTTCTTACTGATCTCTTTTCATCCTCTCTTCCTGTATTCTTCATAGGTATCTTCCACCCTTTTAGTTCCTCCAACTATTTTTAATCCTTTTCCTCTTTTGGAAGAATTTATTTTCTTCATTCTTGATTGTGTCGCTGAATGTCTAGAAATACGATTAGTGCGCAAGCAGACTTCTACTGTCAGGCTGTCCAAACCTCTCACTTTTCAGCTTTCCCAAAGAAGTTGATACAGCAAATAATGTCACCAAATTCCTGGCTCTTTCTCTATCGTGGTGGTAAGCTAGAATTCCGAATAAGAATGTTCTCATGCTTGGCTCTATAGAACATGACCAAAATCTTAAGCAGTTTTTTCCCATATTCCTTCTGTTAACAGTATAACCAAAAAATATAACTGACCCTCTCAGTTCCAAATTGTTGTGTATGATATCCGCTCTGTCCCAAACTTCTGTTACCTGATAATGAACCACTACTCCTTGAACAGTTTTATTTTATTTTTGTTTTATGACCTGTATCAGAAAATTTTCTTAGAGGATGACTCTCCCCCACCAAAACCTTTTCTTGATGAGATGTGTTATTTATGAGTTAACAGTGCACCGAGAACAAAATTACATTGTATTTTGTGCCCTGTGTAAGTGACTCACGCAGGACCCTACCTCTTGGTGTGGATAAATTAAGGACTGCTTCACCGACAGGGCAGATTGTCACTTACCACAGACTGCCATCACACATTATCAAAAGGCCGAGAATGTCTCTTAGTTGGAGTGTAACCTGGGTTTGAATGTACCTGTCTGTAGTTAGGTAGGTTTTCTAAGAAATTGGTTTTTCCTCTTGAACATTACTAATCCACAAATCTGAAATGGTCCAAAAATCTGATAATTTTTGAGTGCTGACATCACAGTTAAAATGTTTCCAATTTTGGATTTTAGGTTTTCAGATCAGAAAAACTCAATCAGTAAATTTGCGGATACGGTACTGTATCTGTGTCTGAGATATGTCTGTTCTCACATATTCAGAATAGGAGATATTCAATAGGTAATATCAGTTTTATTAAACATAATGAATTGACATTTTCTTTTATTTTTTGCAGGGAGCTATTCATGCTAAGTATGATGCCATTGATAAGGACACTCCAATTCCTACAGATAGACAAGTAAGATTTTCTTAAGCACCTGCCTAGTTCTGCCAAATATTTAAATTTTAGAAGACCATGAAGAATGTTCTTTTCTTTCATTATGAATACTCAGCTTCTGCCAAATATTATGGCGTTTGAAAATATTCATAAATTACTGAGTTAGAATAACACTTTAAAGGACTTTAGGTTGAGTAATCTTTTTTAAAAAATTGTACTTGTCACCTGAAAAATTTGCCTTTTATTTAGACCAAGTTATACCATATTTTTGAACACTGTATTAATACTGTAAGTTGTATTAATATCTACTTTTTCAAAAGAAATGTCTGTTTGCCTCGTTTAATTATGCATACAACTTCTTTGGTGTTCCAGAAGATGAATAAAACATTCAAAAACTTTAGACACTAGGGTCATGAAGGTGGGACCCCCTGGAGGTCACATTATAATCTGTGCTCTTGTTATTTAGGGAATGCAATTTCTGGGTTTATTAGGGGTCATTTTGTCATGGCTGTGTTACTACTTTGCGATTTCACAGATTGAAGTGGATATCCCTCGCTGTCATCAGTATGATGAACTTTTATCATCACCTGAAGGTCATGCCAAATTTAGGCGTGTATTGAAGGCTTGGGTAGTATCTCATCCTGATCTTGTGTATTGGCAAGGTACCTTTTTTGTTGTTGTTATTAAGACTTTTCTTGGAGTATGAGGGGCTTAGTATGTGACTAGCAATTTATAAATTTAAACTATCAACCATTCTTTGTTTTGGGCAAAGTCAACACTAAAGCTCTGATTAATTTTTGAAAGATTTATGAGAACTGTCTTTTTAAAAACTTTGTCTAAATGCCTAGCAGATATCATTTAATAAGTGATAGTTAAAATTAAACAACTTGTAAGCATATGACTGGAAAAGCAGGATGCTTGGTACTTTTTTAAAGTTTGTGTATACATTTTTAAGTTAATGCAAACAATAAAATAAGTTATGCCATAATTTGCAGCTATTTGAGATTTTTACTATTTAAAGATTTCTCACTTACGCTGCTCATAGTTTATTAGGAATCAAGCATAGGATATCACCCTAACATGCACATTTTTTTAAAAATTCTTTTATTGGTACATTGTAGGTATACAACACAATTACATTTCTCATTGGGAATTGTACCTTTACATAATGCATCTTGGTTCTTATTTTTTCCCCATTCCTAGCCCTCCCTTCACCCCCTCCACCCTTCCCTACATGCACATTTTATTATCTTTTAAAATATTTTTATTAGCACACGTTTGCAGTGCATAATGATTACATTCATGGTAGGGTGTTGGTACATGTACATAACACATCTTATTGGCTCTTTTTACCCTCTAGTGTATTAATGCTTCAGATCTTTGATATTTTAGCTTTGTAATTTTTTTGAGAGAGGGGTGGGGATGCTGACCTTCAAACCCAGGGCCTCATATACAAGGCGTGCACTCATGCACTCCACCAGTGAGCTACATCCTCAGCCCAAATGTCAGTTTTCTTTTCTCTCTCTTTTTTTTTTTTTTTTTTTGGTACCAGGGATCAAACTCGGGTCCTCACGCTTGCACAGCAAGCGGCGAAACCACTGAGCTAAATCCCTGGCCTTTTTCTTTCTTTTTTTTTTGTGTCAGTTTTATTTTGATGGTCACCAACAAGTTCATGAATGAGCAACCCATTCCACTCAGTCCTATTTTAGAATGTTCTGCTCTAAGCAGTTGGTTTTATATTTAAATTTTCTCTCTCTTAGTGGCCATACTTAGTAAAACGAAGGTATTATTTTTCCCAGCTTAATACATTTCTCAGATGTTCTATATCCTCACACAGTGATGGTAGATTTAGGTGTTCTTTTGATATGACAACGTATGAACATCATTATCATTAAAATAAATAGATCGATTCGTGTATTTTACTTCACAATTTAAAGGATTTTCTTCATAATCCCAAAGAGAAAGAACTTATAAGGCAAATAGCCGTGTCCTAGAAAGAGAACATGCCTGAAGATGTTAAGTAATTTGCCTCAGTTACGGTCCGATGCGACCATGTTTCCAGTCTTCTCACATTTTTACATTGTTTTTATTGCTGTATTGCTCTTTACCTTATAAAAATATTGGTAATAACAACTGATCTGTTTTGGACACAAGCTGTGTTCAGACACTACTATTTGTTCCTCATAGTAACTTATGAAAACGTGCATGTCTTGGTGGCTAGCGCTTGCGATGCCTTTCCTTTTGGAGGCAGTGCAGACAGCTGAGTGTATATCTACAGTCCTGCTGGGTTGCCTTTGTTTGACTCCTTTGTCCAACTTCTCTGCATCAGGTCTTGACTCACTTTGTGCTCCATTCCTGTACCTAAACTTCAATAATGAAGGTAAGCCTCCTTATCATTTAAATAATAATTCTAAAATAATTTCTTTAGTGTAAAATATTTGAGTTTAAGGTTTTTACACTCTACCTTGTAGATACTGTAAAATTTTATGAGATAGTCTGTTACATTCATCTTTGAGGATAGGAAGGATTAATTTATTCCTGGAGAGTTTCCATTATGACAAGGCTCTAACTAGAGATTTGGTGGCAGTTACACTGATTCTTCTAAGTTCATTTACCTACTTTCGTGGCCATTTTTGTGAAGGCTAAGAGAAGATTCTGACTTCCTTAGAGCATAGTTTTAAGGTACTGTACTTTCTAAATAATTTGCAAAGAAATCAGTGTTGGTTGCATTTCTCCAAATCTTGCATCTCCAACACTTACCAACTCAAATGTACTTCTTTGATGAAGATTTCTTATTCTCCTTTTTGAATGTATACAACACTTTGTATTTCAGGAAACCTATCTTGTGTCTGTTTTGTATTCTGGTTACATATATGTTAATGTTAAAACTCTTTTTTGACAATTTTTTTTGTTAATGACAGGTTTTGGGGTTTTATGCCTCGGTTACAGTGTCTGTTATAGTGAAATTTAATGCATATTTGTTAAATTCAATTGAGATTCCAAATCTCTATGTCACATAAAGAGCATGTTACTATATATAACATTAAGTAGAGATAGAATAATCCCAAAGAACTAAAACTTTATTGTTTGAATAATGTTTAAAATGTACTATTCATTGATGTACTCATTCATATAAAATTGGGCTTTTGCTGTATTAGACAAAGCAAATATTATTTAGATTGATCCAAGAATAGTAACGAGTCTGTATTTGAAAGTACAGGTTATAACTGATATTTCTAAATTCAGAGTTCTTGGACTCTTTTTTCCATCAGCAGTAATTAAGACTATGAGGTTTTATAGTTCATTAATAATGATCATGTTAAGAAATTTTTAAAAATCAATTCAACAAAGGTTTTTATTTTTATAGAATAGTGATTATCACAGTAATTTGAAATCGAAGTTACTAGGATGATTATCTTTTGTTGTCCAAAATATTTTCTGTTTTAAAGAGAAGAAGGGTTGTATTTTTAGGGGGCCTTAATTTTATGTTTCCAGCACTTACCATCATAACTACCGCTTAATAGACTTAATGTGTGCTGAGTTAGTGAGTGAGAGAAAACCCCTACTAAACAATTTTTTGTCTTCTTTTTAGCCCTGGCTTATGCGTGTATGTCTGCTTTTATTCCCAAATACCTGTATAACTTCTTCTTGAAAGACAACTCACATGTAATACAAGGTAAGCACATATTGTTTCTTGTCTTCATACAGGGAAAATACTTATGTCAAAAATAACCAGTACTTAGTTAAATTATGATTTTGACCAAAGGAAATATGCTGATGGTCCATCCCTAAAACTCACGAAGAGATCTGAGAATATATCAAGTCCACCAAGAAGTATGTTCATTTCCTAATGACTGTTTAATGTCTGACGATTTAATTCAAATGCAATCATGGAAATTTTAGAAAATAAGGAGCTGCTGTCTGTCTCTCTGATGATTAAAATTGCCCCCAGAAAGTTGGAGTAAGCCATACAGAATTAGCAAAAAGTTTAAACATTAATTGTGCATTAAGAACACTTCTCATTCATCTCATTCCCAAACCCTGAACACTCCATGTACTCCTTTTACTTCCCTAAGTCACTCTCCTTCAGAGTCCGGGTTATAGCACAACATATTTGTGAATTCATTCAGGCTGACTTCAGCTGCACTTACATTTCTAATACAGTATTCTGGGCTCCATTTTGAAGGTAGTATAACAGAAGTTAATACACATTTTTTCATTAAAGGCTGCAGATTTAAGCTTTCCTACTATTGTGTAGTTCTGGGCAAAAACTTAAGTTCAATAGGTGTTATTTTCCTTACATCTAAAATTTTAAAAGATGAAAAGGATGTATTTGAATCTTTTAGAAATTGACTCCGGGATAGTTCTAAGTGCTTCCTTGAAATAACCTGGAATATAACATAGTGCAGATTTCTTAGTTTCTATCATCTGCCCCACTAAGGAAGCTCATTAACAGACCATGCCCCATTGCACGTGAGAGCCTGTGCCGTGCGACCTTAACTTAGGCCAGTTCTGTAAGCCGTATTTACGTATGTGAAGTAACATATGATCCACAATAACATGTAGAATGTGTCTCTGTATGCGTGTGAACACGCAGCTGCAACATGTAAAGCCAGCTATCAGTATTTGGCAGGACATATGGAAAATGTTTTCATAGTAAATTAGGTCTCTCAGTAGATCATTAATTAATCGTGTATATCCACATAGTAATTAATTTTATCAGGCTCGAGTAAGGATGATACTTAATAAATGGGAGCATAGCTGTGGAGAACTACTTGAGGCATGAATTTGTAATTTAGAAGTTAGAAGTTAGTAATTATATACTTATCAGTATACAGTTGGGTGCTTATAATGGCTGATGTTACAAACCTTTGGCTTCCATGTAAACCAGCTATAAACATACCATTGCTCATTGGAAGGAGAGAAAAAACTTAAGCCCCAAAATTCCCCAGAGCCTTCATGCTTACACTGATCTTCACTTTGATTTGTGACTCTGAAAGCTGACAGAATGACCTTAGCTGCATGCCAGTCTTTATCCAGCATGAGCAGGGCTCCCACAGGTTAGGAAGGGGCTGGCCTTTATTGGTGGATTGAAGACAGCACCTCTTTATTGCTTCTTTTGGCCTGATGTTCTTCTCTGTAAAGTATGTGACATTGCTCATAGACAAATAACTATAAAATGCATATGAAGCAAAGTTTTAGTTGAGAAAAATAGGTATATCGTGTACCGACATCCCATGAATATATTCATTATGTATCACAAATACGTGCTAATACATAATAAAATAAAACACTTTAAAAATTTTAACACCCTCCCACCCCAAAATAAGATAAGATGAGCCTATTTGTAGTGATGGATTATAAAAATTTAGTACTTTTTCTTGGAATATTATAAATAATAAACTTGCGCCAGGTGTGGTGGTGCACACCTGTAATTCTAGCACTTGAGAGGCTGAGGCAAGAAGATCCCCATGAGTTCAAGGCCAGTTTGTGCTACATAGAGTTCAAGGGCAGCCGAAACTATATAGCGCAACCTTGTCTCCAAGAGAGAAAAAAAAGAAAAATAAACTTATAAACCAAAAAGGCAAGGCAAAAATTATTTTAGAGGTTATTTTCATCAAATAATTGACTTGAAAAATAGATACTAGTTTTTAAAGGAGAGTTGGGATTATTAAGTGAAAACTTTTATTGAGTTGTGTTTTTAATTTCAAAAAGAAACACTGAAATATGTATTAATTTTGTTTTTATAATGAGTAAAAGTACAGTGGTTACATGCACTAGAGTAGATCATTACCACTATCTTGGTTAGATTAGTACCTAGTGAATAAATTGATAAACCATACTAAGTTATTGGAAGACTGAAAAAAATGAGAATTTACTACTCATATTCCAGTTGAATCCTATGAATTAGGATTGGATTGGGATCAACACAAGGTGTTTTGTTTTTTTTTTTGGTACCGGGGATCGAGCTCAGGTCCTTGTGCTTACAAGGCAGGCGGCAGAACCACTGAGCTAAATCCCTGGCCCAACACAAGATATGTTTAATTGTCTGCTGTGTGCCTACTTTCTGATTAATGTAATGTTAATTCTCACTGCTAAATAAGTCAAATGCAGAGTCTTAGATGAAAATAAATTAAACCTGGAATAGATGCCTAAACCTGTAATATAAACAAACTTGAAACACAACTTGTATTTGTGACTGCTTATAAATGTTTATTTAAAGATCTGTTACACTTTCTGAACATTCACTAATGTGAAATGGATTTAATATTACTAGAGAAAATTTATTTATAGAATTTAATAAGAAAACATTCATTTATACAATTTGTGATTCAAGAAATAAACTGATAGCCCAAAGGCAGGAAAGAAGCTATGGCATAGTTTCTGGCATATTTGTTTAATAATCAGGAGTAAGTGATTGAAGTAGTAGAAAAGAAAATTATTAAGGCATATTTTCTTCATGGAGAAATTAGCTCTGATTGAGTGTAAATTAAACTTTATTTGCATTAAATGTCTTGGGGTTAATTTGTTGGGGCAATTGTCTGAGACTTTGTTGTCCCGCAGAGTATCTGACCGTGTTCTCCCAGATGATTGCGTTCCACGACCCCGAGCTGAGCAATCATCTCAACGAGATTGGCTTCATTCCAGATGTGAGTACTGGGTGCGCTGGGAGCAGCAGGGAGAGAAAGCCGGGTCTGAACAAGTTAGCGCTGCTAATTGCTCTCAGTATTTACGTGGTTACCTTCCAGAGTCTTGCTTTAAGTAAAAGAAAAGGATCATATTTTTCTTAATATGGTCCTGTGAGATTGTTCTGCAAAATTCATTAGTAAGAGTGTCGTATTAAACTATTCTGTAAAGGGTTTCACTCAGATTTTACTATATTCAGGTCTGATTTTGAAGAAATAGAAAATCTATTCTTAGGTGGAATCCTGTGTAGCTTTGCCTGGGTTTTACTTGCTGTATTACCGTGCAGCTTTGCCAGATTTTGGCTGACTTTGGGGCTTCTCTGTAGTTCGTGTCAGGCTCCAAGTCAGGGTTGCCTTGGAAAGGTTCTCCAGGGCGTGGTGTGGCTGTTAACTCATTTGCAGTTTGGGTCTCATTTGGAAGCTGTGGGATGAACATAAATCAAAACATCACTCTGTGTACCCACAGTATATACAATTACTATTTATCAATTAAAGATAGAGTGAAAAAATGAACTACAGGAGTTACATATTTGGGGAAGGGATTGAAGTTGATACAGGTTTAAAGGAATCTTTGAGGTGTTGCGTTTTATACTTTTAATTAATATTGAATGCAAAATGTGAACTAATATTTTTAAAACTTCTTTGTTCTAACGGGTTGTTCCTCCAATCTGTCGATAGTGTAAAAACTGAAGTGGTGAGGCCATTTTAATATCTAATTTTATAGACAGACTTGGTGTTTTCAAGGTAGAGACTGTTGACAGTGAGTAGGGGGTAGGGGTGTGATGAAATGGAGAATTTTTCTAACTTGTTTCTGTCCGTTACGTCTTTTTACTTACATTTCTTTAGTTTGTATATGCAGCATTCTTTCATTTTTTTTCCTTGAATTCATTTAATTTTCCACATCTAAAATAATTGTTGAGGAAACTGTGCCTCTAGCGAGGACACAGGCTAGGATTCATCAGAAGGAAGAGTAGGTACTTTGATGAGACCCTAAACTACACCTGCTGAAGAACTAATCCCATCAAAGTCGGCCTCATTCATCTCCCGTCACTAAAACGCAGGCTTCCATTGCAGGAGGAATTGAGATTTCTGGCTCCTTTCCATTTGCTGTGGGTCACAAAATTGAACACTGAGCACTGCTAAAGCTCAAATAGTTGGGGATCTTGTGCACTGATGTGATGCCTAGATTATGTGTCATGGTAGTTATGTGATTTACATATAAATAGAGTGAGTAATGTGTATTTGGCAAAACTGGGGCCAGAATGATTTTATCATCTTTGTCTTGATGTGTTTCTGCTTCTAAAAGTATAGTAGGTCTTTAAAATAAGAACAGGAAAGAGTGTTTTCTTATTCTTCAGAGAAATGTTTTCCTGAAGTACTAGGAATGGCATGCAAACTATGAAAAAGTGGTCGGGGACCATTAGTAGAAACGATAGGGCTCTACATATTTCAGTACTATACTGTTTCAGCTAAAGACAAAGCTAGCAGATTCAGTGATATACTGGCAAAACCACTGTCATTTAACTATATGATCTGAAAAGATTCTTACATTGCTACTAATTTTCTCCTGTAAAAGTTTGTCATTGTCATTTTTAAAAAATTTATATTCGATTGACCTTACACTAACTGAAAATGTGAAAGGGCAATTTAGAAATATGTGTTTGTTCATTCATTTGGTACTGGCTTTCCCACTGTTACTGTGAACAGCTTTATGAGCTGCAGCGATGGCTCAGTTAGAGAAGTGCTTTATCCAGCAGGTGTGGAGCTCTGGGTTTGCTCTCCAAAACTGCAAGAACAAAATAAATAAAAATAATTTTGAAATTAAAAAGTTTCAGATTTTAATCCCAAGAGGAATCAATTGACAATGAGCTTTTCGTGTTTTATCAAAATACGATTATAAGGAAAATAGACCTTATTCAGAATATTCCATGGAAAGAATCCTCCTAGGCTGTTGGAGTCTCTCTGGAGGATCCTGGGAGAATGTGTTTTCTGAACTGAGAACTGCACCGTGTTTCCAGCGTTAAGCCTAAGGCTTAGGAGTACAGAACAGTCTCTTTCTCATAATAAAGCAAGCTTACCTTTCAGAAAGGGCTCAGACCCTAAAACCAAAAGGCTTTTAACTCTACCAGGAATGGTAAAATAAGATTTTGATAACTTCTTCCTAAAGAAAAAAAAAAATCCACACACAGGTTTTCCTAACAGCTTTTCCGTTCAGTTGAACCCCCAGCTGCACAGTCTGTTTGCAATCTAAGGTTCCCTGAGACTGGTGGAAAGACAAGCAAAAGGAAAAACAGCATACCGTGGCGGGTCTCAGAACTGTGGATTGCAGAATCTCTACTTTTAAAAATTAATGGAGACCCCAAAGAACTTTCTGTTCACATGGATTAAGTGTATCATTATTTACTGAGACCGTTAAAAATATTTACGTACTAATTAACCTGAAAGAAATAACTTACCAGGCAAGGCTGTACATATCTGAAATCCTAGCACTCCGGGAAGCTGTGGCTGTAGGATCCCAAATCTGAGCCTAGCATGGGCGACTTAGCTACTGATTGAGAGCCTGTCTCAATATAAAAAGTAAAAGAGATAGAGATGGGGATGTAAATCAGTGCAGAGGCCCTAGGTTCAATCGTCAGCACCATAAAAATAAATAATAAGTAATAGCTCATTGCATGTTGACCAAAATAACATTTTTCTAATAAATAGCTGTTTTCAAAAAATAGACTGACATGGTTTTATATTTTTCCAATTCTTGAATTAAGATAAAAGAGCTGAATTGTCGTATCTGCTTCTCGATTCGGTCTGTTGCAGTACCTCGTCTCGGTTGAGGTGTATGAAGGCATGCAGTTGGCAAAGGGTCTTTTCAGGCATGGGCAGTTTCTTAGAGCTTGAGTGCAGTGGACAGTCTAATTCTGTCGTGAACTTCCGTGCTTTGTACATTAAATCCACCTGTCCATCTTGTACTTTGTTTTGTTTTGTTTTGTTGGTACCAGGGATCGCACTCAGGACCTTGCGCGTGGGAGGCAGGCGCGGTGCGGCTGAGCTAAGTCCCCGGCCCGCTTCTTGCACTTTGAATGGCTCTTCTGCGCATGCACGATGTTGTGACGGTATACATTGGTTCACAGATCTTCAGCCATGAGCACTTCGTCACATAACATAAAAATCACATTCTGTAAAGTCATCACTGATCTCATCCAAAAAACCCTTACGTATCAGGAAGCTGCCGACTTCAGAGTGGCAAGTGCAAGTGTGTAATGCTCTGATTGTCATCTGTCAGCTAAATCTTTCCTGGAAGTAGCAGGCTCACTTTTTTTATTTTGCAAAACGTTGGCCAAATATCCAATCCTCAGAAGATTATTGTTGCCCCATCATCCTTTCCAGAAAAACCAGGAGTTCTTGGAGAAGGCGCCCGTTCGGCCCCACAGCCCCAGTGAGTGCCCGGCGCTGCTCTCCCTCAGTCGCGGTTCCCTGCTATGCAGAGCAAGCACTTTACACGCCTTCCAGCGCCGTTTCACACACCTGTCCTAAAGACGTTCAATACAGTTAGTCACCTTTACTCCTAACATAAGACGCCCGCTCTGAGACCCTGGACCACTGGCCTGTCGTGTGCCAAGCTCTGCAGCGTACGCGCCTGTGGTGGTGTCCATAGACACAAACGCCCATGCTGTGTAGGAGCAGCGCTCCCTCTCAGTGTACCATGCCCATAGCTGAGGCAGCCCGAGGAGTCCCGAGTGGCCCTGGGTCTGTGCCCACGTCCTAAAAAAGCTTGCGCAGGTCGAGAGGGGAAGTCGGGGCCAGGTCCTGCCTCTTCAGTGTACCACTGGTGTGGCTGTGATCCATTCAGTTCCTCTTACCCACGATTCTCTTTGCTTTACCATAGATATAATGATTTTACTCAGAATTCCTGTGATGACTAAAGCTAATGGGTGTGAACTACTTAAAACACAGGTTTTGCATTTAGGAGAGGATTATACTCAGGTTGTAGTGGACATATTTTTTCTCACTTTTGCTTAACTAGGGAAGTTATGAATTACAAAAGATGTAACCAGTATGCCTTTGGCTGGGGTGGGGTATAGGCATTTATCTTCTTGGTCCATTAGGCCTTTTAAATTATTTTTATATGTTTAAGTAATTTTGTGAATAATTTGCATAAGCAAAGACATCATAAAACATTATTTGAAATGCTTAAAATGAATTTGTGTGACAAACCCAAACTTTTGCTTCATATATTTCTCCTTTGGACAATGTATGGATGTCACATGTGCACTGTGATTTGAACTACTATTCAGTTGTCACGTGTGAACCTGGAACATACCCATCATGTGAATATTGATTGCAGATTTCAAATACATCTCTAAATTGTTTCTATTTCTAGCCTGGTCAAAACAAAATCATCAAAATAAAACATTGAAAGATCTCATACCTTTTCAGAAAATAGCTTCTTTGTTCCCTAATTACAAAACATTTTTATTTCTCAATTTATTAATAGAAGAATGATAAATTAATGCCCTTTTACAAACATTTCTATACCATGTTTCTAATCACTTTGTAAACACCTCTACCTAGACCATTTGTCTACTTAAACTGTATTAAATAAGTTATATTGTGTAAGTATCATAAAAGATTCCTCTCATCCTTTTAACAAAATATAGTGACCCAGATTCTTATTGCAAAATGATCTGTGATGAAGTTCTTCCCTTGAATGACCAGCTAAATGAGGATTTCTCATTTTTATTTACTGTTTACTCTCATTCTTGTGCTGTAGAAGTTCATCTAAGATACCATCATTTGAGCGCTCACAGTTTGAAGTCTCACTTACATGACCAGTTTTACCATTTCCCTGGAGTCTAGTGTGTTGCTGTCTCTGCCTTTGTCTTCTGATTGGTCTGGTGCTGCTGAAGCATTTTCCTCTTGTCAGTTTTCTTCACTAATAAGCATGAAAAATGAAAAAATCTGAATTCTCAGCTGCGTACAATGAAAACTTTTAAAAATGGCTATACTGATGGTGTCTTCATACATCCTTTTATCTTCTTAAAAAAGGCGCCCATACTTTAGATGACACAAAAAGGAAAATGAAGACTGGTGTGATGGTGGCAGTTTATTTCAGCATTGTCCCAGCCCCACAGTAAGGCCTGATTCTTCAGTGTGGTGTTAGGAACTGGTGCCTACTGGGAGACGGTCAGGCCGCAGGCACCAACCTCCTGAATGGATGAGTAGTTTTCTTGTGAAACTGTGTTGGTTCTCTTAATATGAGATTAGACCTCATAGGCATGAGGTAGGTCTCAGGACGGATCGTTACTTTGGGGAGAGTGGGTTGTCACAAAGATCACCTGGCATCTCCCTTTGGTCTCTCTCCCTTACTTGCTGCTTGCCATTCTTGCAAGTGTTTCTGCCATGTGCTGTCACTCACCTTGTTAGGCACAGGAGAAGACCCTAGCCGGGCACCCTGGGCTTGTGAGCTGAACCAACCTCTGTAACTTGCCCAGTCTGTGGTATTACATTACAGCAACACCCAAGGGACTGGCAACTCCCTCGTTCTTCTGCTTTCATCTTTTTTTTTCTTTAACACAGGAATGATTCGTGGGTAATGATGAAATAACTCCTGCTTGGATAAAAGAACAAAATATTCCACACTATAGGAAAAATAAGATCACTAAGCTTTCAACAACAGAGTTGTAGATTTATAGAGGGATCCAGTACATCCTTATAGATAGAATGAATTTTATTCTATATTTTAAATGAAGAGTTGAACTGTTGTTGGCACATACAATGTTCTGATCCCTAGCACACAAAAATGAATAAAATAATAAGTAAAGTTTCCCTTTATTCTTTGTCCTCTTTTGTAGGGAACAGGGAAAGGGTATATTACTAGAACTTCTGCAGTAAGTCCTAGTCTGAGAGCCACAGCAGCACAAGGCTAATTAACTTATTAGACAGGAAAGGTAGAAAAAATGAGACTTAGAGAAGAAGCTGAGCTTTGGGCCTGATCAGTGCTGCTCTGGGCGGCAAAGAGGAAAACCCCGAGCTTGCTGCACCTTTATTCAGTCCATCGGGAGAAACAAATGTGGCAGATGACTCAGGGCAGAGAGTTCAGTACCTCCAGAGAGTAACAAAGGTAAAAGGTGACTCAGAGGGCAGTGTCTGAAGCGAAAATCCTAGAACAATGAGATACTGTGCAGATGAGGATTTTGTTCCTCCGCAGGATGTCTCCAGCTGGTGTAATCCTGCCCTGGAGCATGACAGCATTGTGGGACCACTGAGGTCTTAGCTGTGACTGGGGGCGAAGATGGAGTTGTGTCTCCACATGCCATAGCTGGCCTGTGGGCAAGAGAGCTAGGCCCTAATCATGATTTAATTGTGAAATGATTTTCCCAAAAAATTACGTAGAATTGCTCCCGACACTTTTTAAAAGTAATGAAATCGTAATCATTACAGGTGGTGAGAACTGCTCAGAAAAGAATCTCAAAAACTAAAATTGGACCTAGTGTTGCCTGAGGGTGACTTAGTTGTAACAAAAATTTTCTAATTTTTCGGAAAGCAGAGCAACATATGTCCTGGAAACTGTAGTCCAATGAGCTTGCCTTCAGAACTTGAGAAGATTTTAGAAGTCAGTTAACATGGTCAGTAATGTACCAGGCAGGTTATCTTTTTTGTGCATATGAATCACATGTCCATGTTTCTCTGTATCTGACATAGCATTAGCATGAAAGTTTTTATATAAGCATGCAGTAAAATTGTTTTATTTTAGCAGTAAATCATCTTTTGATTCAAGATAACTAGATCCCTAAAGTCAGATCATAATTTTTTATTTTAAAAATTCTAAGGAGTTGCTCTGGGAATCACTCTTCATTATCCTGTAGATTAATAATTCTTACTTCCTATTATTTCTTTATGGGTGGCTATGGAAAGGAAAATAGGTTTTGGGCTTGATGTCTTTTCCACAAGACTGAAAGATGAAGGGCAGGGAGCAGAGTTGATTAGGGGGAGCTGCTCAGGATTGCCTTTGCCTTTACTGTTCACTTGTTTTATCTAAGTGAAGACCATCTTCGCTCCACTGAATGTATCCTGATTTAGCATGAACTGCCATCATTCTTCGCTGTTGAAAAGATAATGCTTTTTGAAAGTGAGTCACACCGCAGAACAATACAAATCTTTTGTGGAACATTTCTTCATTTCTGATTACTTTCTTTTGTTAACCTGTGTTCTATACGTAGCTAAGAAGACAATTTTAAGTCAGATACAAAATAAAAATATCTGTAGAATGTGGAAAGTAGAAGAAAAATTTTGTGTGAAAATATTTAAAGTTTTCCAAACTGAGAATAGCTGAGATGGGATTAAATAATGTTCATTCTAAAAGCCAGTAGGACTATAAATACAAATTCAGACTTTTCAGACTGCACCTTGCCTAGCGGAATCTACCTCAGCCTGTAAGGATTCACAGTTCCTAGTACGTAGGAGTGTCTTTTTATCTTCCATTCCTACCTCTCCTAATTTCAGAACAACATTAAAATGTTTTGTGAGGTCAACTCACAACTTTGGATTATTAAAATACTTTGTTTCTAACAATGATAATTATAACTGCTGTGTTTAAGGTTACATATGCTGTATCTTTTGCCAAATGTTTTAGATCCATTAACTAATCTTCATAACTGTCCCAGAGATTCATGTACGTATGTAATTTTACCAGATCACTAAGTCTATAGAATTTCAACATTTCAAGACAATATATTTGGAAAAAATTGCTGATTTTAAGCATCCTTTTCTTGAGTATCTGCATGCATATTTCCCTAGAATACATGTAGGAAATCATTGCTCCTCATCAAACTAATGGTCAGTATGTGTTTTACAGGGAAGGCTTATGATAATTTAAATATAAATTATTCTCTCACTTGAGAGAAACATTGTAATATGCTCTTTAAGAGGTGGAATTAGAAACGCAAGTAGAAGGGACCCCGTTTTGTCTCAATAACTTTTTTTTTTTTTTTTGGTACCGGGGATCAAACTCGGGCCCTTGCACTTGCAGGGCAGGCGGCAGAACCACTGAGCTAAATCCCCAGCAAGGGATCCCCTTTTGTAACAGTAAAATACATATACACACACACACACACACACACACACACACACACACACATATATAGATATACTGTACATAGAGAATGAAAGTGCATTATTTTATAAGTTTAAAAATTGGATGAAATCTTCATGTAGAGTTTGTAAGAAATAATCCCTTTTAAATTACTCTTACAAATGTTCAAGTCATTGAGTCATCATTTTCTGCTTGTCAACATCAAGATAACCAGCTCCCACCTTTGTTTTTCCTGTTGATGGTAGTTCTAAATTTGACATTAGCAGACCGTGAGGAAAGACCTCATGAAATGCTAAATATAACTGTTCCTGCTTGATAGTGCTAGGGGGCAGTATTTACTTAGTTATTTCTTTCTGCAGACAAGCGCTGTGTCAAATCAGGCATACATAATTTTATGTTCTGGAGAAAATACTTAGAGCATGTATGATTTCTTTTCATTTGTTGCCAGTTTCCAACTTTAAATTAGGAAAGAGATAGTATCTCTGACTTAATGAAATTATGCATTTTATATTTGTAATCAAATATTTTCATTATTTAATTCCATTTTTAAAAAACTGACTAGTATTCAAAATTATCTTATTTTTCTGCCTTCTTTCTGTATCAAATGGTATGATGAAGCTGTGCCAGTATCTCGAGAAATTAATATGAAGGTTTCAATAAAGACTTTAAAAGGGAGAACTATAGAAAGAAAAATAATAGGCATTGCAGTGTAGCAGATCACCATTTTATTTATCTGATCTTAATTGGTAAGAGGTAAATGCACCTAGGAATGTTATACATTATATTAAAGATGTTAACTCAACTTGAATTATTTTCAATTATTAGATAAGCTTCATTTTACTAATTTTTAATAACTTCAAAGTAATTGTTATCAAAATGTATCTATACATATATATGTATCATATGTATAAAACAAAACGTCAGGATTAATGATTTTTTCAATACTTTGCAATATTTAATATGAAGAATTTTTCCCAGTGTATTAGCCAAGGAAGATTAAATCATTTTCTCATTATTTCCTATTTGTTGAAAATTTCTCAAAGTGTATAATCTCAAAAGTATTTGGACCTTTTAATATATTCCTTTAATTACCTTCACTGTGTATTTCATTCATTCTTTCAATAAACATTTGTGTGTGAGGCATTTCTCTATGCCCTCAATGCATCAGAAGGGGAAAAAAAGTACCAGACTATCTCTCCTCATATTCTAAGGGGCATAGACAATAGAGAAGATAAGTAAATACACAGTGGCACATGTTAGGTAGTGGTAAGTTCTAGTAGAAAAGAATCTAAAGAAGGGCGGTGGATGTAAGTGCTTAGGTGAAGGGAGAATTTAGTTTATAAATAAGGTTCTCAGGAAAGCCTCGTAGAAAAGGTGTCTTGAATAAATGCCTTCAGGAAAGAAGAGAAAGATCAGTTCCAGCAGCAGAATCACAGCAAGAGCCTTAGGTTTGCGGGAGTGTAGCAGGGTGCTGAAAGAGCAGCCAGGAGGCCACTGAGTCAGAAGCACAGTGGACAAGAAGAGGTCGAAAGGCGGTGGGAGGCTTGCTTGCGTGGAGTGCTGCAGATCATATCTCTAGGGTTTCGGGTTGCTCTTAAGTGACAACGAGCCGCTAGATGCTCTTGTGTAGACCGGTGACATCTGATGTAAACATCTGAACGAGATTGCTCTACTAAGCTGAGAGGAATCCAAGCACAGCCAAGGATAGACTAGGAGGCATGGGCAATTGCAAGAAATGATAGAACTGAATTCGAATATTATCAATGAGCATACAGTGTACATACCATCAGTGAGCATAAAATCTCACTGTATTTTTGTACAACTGAATGTACACCCTTAAAACTAGCATACTACTATAGCGTTTGCATTAGTATGGTCTTCAGTGTATCCTTTGATGAAATGAAGATGTTCTGTGAATAATTCCTGGCAGTTGATTCGTCAGTAGTAGAACTGCTGATGACAGGTAACAGTGTAAGAAGAGGCAAGTAAGAATGAGTTCATCATTTTTTCCAGGAGGAAGTAGAAGGGTAGCATTGCTCTTAACAGATGTATGAATGTACTTGGTACAGATTTTGAAGGAGGTCTCAGGAGCTCAGTCTCTGACTCTGTGTGTGTGTGTGTGTGTGTGTGTGTGTGTGTGTGTGTGTGTGTGTGTGATATACAAGTAGAAATACCAAATAGGTATTTGGACATACAGGTTCAGAAGTCATGGGAGAGAGGTGGAGATACAGGAGTTTTCAAATTACAATTATTATTTGGGAAAAACAGAACTTAACAGATCCCAGAGCAGAACCTGGGACATGGCAATATTTAAGAGTCAGAGGATGAAGAGGAGCATGCAAAGGAGACAGCTAAGGAGAAAACAGAACAGTGAGAAGAAAACTGATGAATGTGGTGTCTCGAAAGCCACATGGAGGGAAAAAGTATTTTTGGGAAGTGGGAGTAGATAGCTTTGTCCAGTTCTGCTGACTGATAAAGAAAAAGATTAGCAGTGTGGCAATTGTAGATGACCAAGAGCAGTTTCGTCGGTCAGGCGGAGGCAAAGCCCCAGGTGGAATGGGTTGAGAGAACATTTAAGGAACAATACTGTTTTTACCAACTCTGGAGCACCTTGGAACCAGGAACTGTGCTTCATTCACTGCCATGTCCTATCATCTGCCACAGAGTTGGCATGTGTTAAGTGTTCAGGTTATATTTTTTATTAATGAATATAGGAGTGAAATAACCTTTGCTTACATGAATCTTAACATCTTCCAGCAGAGCGAATAACAGAAGAAGCCAAAAGCTTCTATGATAGCCACTGTCCTATGCCAAAACCTCTGTGTTGAAGCTCTAACTGTAAAGCATTTTTAAGTATCTGTTCACACATGTCACTCCTGTGGTTTAGAGAGACACGTGGCATATAGCAGAAAGCATTTCATATTGAGTGAATGAGTGAATGAAGATATCCAGAATTCATTATATAATACAAAGCATGGTACAATAGGTAATTATAATAAAATTTAAGATAAAGTTACTGTAGCTTACATAACACAGTTACCATTATATGGTATGGTACAAGGCATAGGGAGAAAGGTATAAGAAATGTATAAAAGTTTTCATAGAACAAATGGTACTTTCTTTGTTGGTAGGACAGAATATCCAACACCCACAAATTAAAGGAGGAAAGATTTATTTCAGCTCATAGCATGTAGAGGTTTCATTCTATAGTCAGCTGGCTCCAAGGCAGCACAGCCTGGCAGAGGAGAAACCGTTCATGGCATGGCAGGCAGGAAGCAGCAAACAGAAGCAGCAGCAGCCTGCCTCTCCCTTTTATCCCTTCCAGAGTACACATCTTATGGGTGGTGCTACCCACACCTTGGGGGACCTTCCCATTATCTTTACCCAGAACTGTGCTAAACCAAACAGTGGACTAATTTAGAAATCACACACCCTTAATCCCAACACTCCCCCCCACCCCCACAATGCCAGCATCACACACTCTACATCCAGCCATCTCTGAAAAGCCCCACCTATGACCGCATGAGGCTTTGGAGGAACATCTAGATACAAGGCATCACACAAGGCATAGTGAGATGGGTATACAAAGTGTATAGAAGTTTTCATAAAACAAATGGTACTTAAGACAGGCCTTAAACTTAGAGAGCTTTGGTTTAGGGAAATGACATGAGAAAACATTAAAAAAGAAAAGGCAAAGCACATTGATGAGATAGTAGTGTATGTTCAGATCACATCATCTGTCTGTCATGGCAGGATATAGAACATGTGGAGATGAGACAAAGAAATGTAGCTGGATGCTCTATTTCTAATGTCAATATTGATACTACTACTTACAATTTCTAGAGGGCTGTTTGCAAAGCACATTCACATATCATTTATCCAGGTATTTCACAGCATTTCTGTGATATGGCTAAGGTAGACAATGATTTCTCTATTCCAAAATGAAGACTTTGGGATACATGGGCTGCCTGATTGCTGTGCATGGTGTCAGTGGTTGTCAGGATGAGACTCCAACACTTCGTTTTTGATTCCAAGTTCTTCATTCCTTTTGTTCACAGTGGTTTATATTCTAAATTTGGCATGGCACAGGAAAGCATGGTCATAGTGGAACAGGGAAATGGTGAGATCACAGTTGTACATTTAAAGTCTTTGTTTAACAGTGGCCTATATTGCTTGACAAAGCAAAATGAAATTAGTGTTTTTTCAGGAAATGATTGTTTATTTCAAACTTGCTAATGACAGCCCCAGCCCTAGGGTGGTATAAGATGAAAGGAGCTGTTCCAGCTCAAGCAGTGAGGTGGAGTAGGAAGGGAACTCCTTTCGCACCAGGCGGAGAGGGACCAAATGATGCCTACCCTAATTGGGAGGGCAGCCTCCTCAGTCTACTGACACATGTGCTAAGCTCACCTGTGGATGCCCTCAGACACACCCAAATCAGTGGTAATCAGATAGCTGAGTATGCTGCAATGCAGTCTTTGACACATACGATTGACTGCCATAAGGACTTTAAAAATCTCACTGTATTTTTGTACAACTGAATGTACACCATCAAAGCTAGCATACTACTATAGCATTTGAATTAGTATGGTCTTGAGTGTATCCTTTGATGAAATGAAGATGTTCTGTGAATAATTCCTGGCAGGAAGGTCATCTACATTTGTAATATAGATAGATACCATATAAGATATTTGTGATAATAGTAATTAAATTGGTTTTATTTTAATCAGTGGAGTAGACCAAAATCGTTTTTTAAGCACTCCGTGTATTGGTGATGATTCTAATTATATCTTTTATTCTCTCTCTTTCCCATATTTCCTTCTACTGGTAGCTGTATGCCATCCCTTGGTTTCTCACCATGTTTACTCGTAAGTATCATCTTCTCTTTCCTTTTAGTATTGTAACAGCAAGAACACAGCTCTGTTCCACTCTTCCCTGGTACTTAATATTATTTCACAATAAAATTGAGACAATTTAACATGCATCCTCGTGTAATTCTGTTATGATAGCGTTGGGTAGAAAAGAATTCTAGTTGTTCTGTCTCTTAGACATTACAAACAGAATTGTATAGGATGACAGTCTGTTTTAATGTTGATATTTATACAAGCTTTGCCCACTTTTGAAAAGAGAATTTAGCATCAAGTGTAGTACTTAAATGAACTCTATGAAACCAACTTTGGAACCAAATCAATCTTAATTTCTAGAGGGATCCTCTAATAACTAATAATTTTATTTCCCAAACTAGCTTTCTTCTAGAAATTAAGCAGATTATGTTAATATATAATACTTTAGTTACAAATATTAATACAGTGTATATCTTTACTTACATATAGTACATATGAAAAATGGCATCATTTTATGAAGTAGATCTGGAGACATTCCCTGGAATGATAGCCACAATATTATTAAAAAATTATAAAAAAGAAAAAACTATTAATAGAATTTTTGGTGGGAATTTCATAAAGCAGTTATAATGCAAAATGGAAATGTAATCTTACTGTACATAAAATAGTGTTAAAGTTTACCTATATAAGTAAATTTAGGTAAATAATATAACTAAAAAATTCTGGGGAATAACATTTTATGGCTGGGACAAAGTCACTGATATTGATAATAGAAGTTAGAAAATGTTATCCATGTCACTCATCTAATTAACAGATTTTAAGAGGCCTTTGGAAGTTAAATTTTACAAAGCCAAATAAACATCTTATGAAGTTTGAATGTGCTATTTATTTACTTGTGATTGAGACAGAGTCTGAGTTGCCCAACCTGGCCTCAGAATTGCAGTCTTTCTGTCTCAGGCTTCTGAGTGTGGCATTACAGGCACGAGCCACAGTGCTCTGCTTAGGGTTAGCTCGTGAAGAACAGACCGTAAGTTAATGCCATGTATCGAGTAAAGCAAGTTGTTTTAGGGGTTTTTTTGAGTTTTTAATTTTAATTGATTTTTAAAATTATTCCACAGATGTATTTCCATTGCATAAAATATTCCACCTCTGGGACACCTTGCTGCTTGGGAACTCCTCTTTCCCATTCTGTATCGGAGTAGCAATTCTCCAGCAGCTTCGGGACCGGCTTTTGGCTAATGGCTTTAATGAGTGCATTCTTCTCTTCTCTGATTTACCAGGTAGAGGTCAAAGTGAATGGAATCACTAAATGTAATATGACTATAAAACGCTGAGATATTTTGAAGCCATTTGTAGCAGTAATCGTGCAGGCCTTCGGCATCTCTTCTGGGGGACCTCATTATCCCTCTCTGCACTCTCTCCCTTGCACACTGCCTCTTCTGCTGCCCCAGCACTGCAGATACAAAGCTGGGCCAGGGAACTTACTGTAGTTTATTTTAATCCCAATGATGCTGCCAGAAGGGTAAAAGGTGGGAAGGTGCTGGTGCTCACCCTCTGGCTTAGGAGAGAGCTGTTTTGTGAGCTGGTGGGGAGTAAATGAGGGCAGCTTGGGTAGATGCTGGAGAATGTATGTTTATACAAAGATGGTAACTGACATGGACCTTGGCTCCTGCCTCCCACAGCTGCTTGCTACCACAGTGACAGTTGGAGGAAAGAAACACTGTCCCCTTGGGAGGTCAAATCAACTCAGGGAAATTCCACTCCATACAGTACAGTGAGGAGTGTGCCATACAGCACCTGGGAGGAGTCTGAAAACGGAGGTCTTAAATGCTTAAAAGTGGAAGTGTGAGGAACAGCTGGTAAAAAAAACTTCCCACATTGTAGGTTATCTCTTAGCTCTGTTAGTGGTTTCTTTTGCAGTGCAGAAGCTTTTTAATAAGATGAGATCCCAGTTGTTGATTCTTTGTGCTAGTTCCCATGCAACTGAAGTTTTGTTCATAAAGTCTTTTCCTATGCCAGTGTCTTCGAGAGTTCTACCTAACTTAACTTCCAGCAAGTTTAGTGTTTCTGTTTTAATATTTAGATCTTTAATCCACTTTGATCTTAGTTTAGTGCATGGTGATAGATACGGGTCTAGTTTTAATCTTTGGCAGGTTGAAATACAGTTTTCTTCAACACCATTTATTAAGGAGCCTATATTTCCTCCAGTGAGGGTGTTTGGCTCCTTTGTCAAAGATGATGTGGCTGAGTATTTCTGGAGTTGTTTCTGCATCTTCTAATCTGTTCCATTGATCCTCAGGTCTGTTCCTTTGCCAATGCCATGCTGTTTTTATCATAGTAGCTTTGTAATATACTTTCAAGTTGGGGGTTGTGATACTCCCTTCCTTTATAAAGAACTTAAAAAAATCAGACCTCCCAAATATAAAGACCCAGTTCAAAAATGGGCATCTGAAATGAACAGACATTTCTCAGATGAATAAGTAGAAACAGCAAATAAACATATAAAAAAATGTTCACCGTCATTCAAGAGATACAAATAAAAATAACGCTGAGGTTCCACCTCACCCCAGAAAGAATGGCTGCTATCAAGAAATCAACCAATAACAAATGCTGGTGGGATTGTGGGGAAAAAGGAACCCTGCTCCACTGCTGGTGGGAGTGTAGACTGTTGCGACCACTGTGGAAATCAGTATGGTGAGTCCTCGAATAGCTAGGATTGGAGGTTCCATTTGACCCAACTATTCCCCTGCTGGGTATCTTCCCAAAAGAATTAAAAGCATCATACCACAGTGATATATATGCGCCCATGTTCATAGCGGCATAATTTGTAAGAGCTAAATCTTGGAAACAGCCCAAATGTCCATCAACTGGTGACTGGAAAAAGGAGATGTGGGTTTTTTTTTTTAATATAAAATGGAGTACTACTCAGCCATAAAGAGTGATAAACTAGAGACATTTACAGCTAAATGGATGCACATTGAGGCCATAATCTTAAGTGAAATAAATAGGCACATATAAATACTGAATAGTTTCTCTGGTGTGAGAGACTGAAAGTGTAAATGAAGACCAAAATGTGTAATAGATAATGTGAAATAGGAAGAAAAGGTCCACAAGGGAAGGGGAAGTGGGGAGGGGGACACGAGGGAAAGAAAATAGTATAAGAAAAGAAGGAAAAAACAGAAACAAAATTTTTTGTAAATAGGGAGGGGTGAAGGGAGGGAAGGGGAATGGGAAAAATAACAACTGAGATACATCATGTACAGGTACAAATTCCCAATGATGAATGTGATCATTATGTACACCTAAAATGTACCAGTAAACATAATGGAAAAAGAAAGTGGAAATATGGCTAGGAATGATAGTCTCAGTGGGTAAAAAGATGAAATTATTATGGTTGTCTATAACGTAGCTAAATCTATAAAAGGGGGGAAAGCCCCTATACTTCTGCAGAAACTAAAATATTTTTAGATAGAAAAAGTATTTTTTCACAATATTTTATTGGCTCCATCCCTTCTCATTCTAATGCTATCCTCCATATTTTTAGGCAAGCACAAATTTTGCTGATAATAAACACAATTAAAATTATCCTAGAGATAAATACACCTGAAAAACCAAACAACAAAAAAAAGGTCCTTTAAGATTATGTATTTATTAAGCACTCTGAAGAAGAAGAAGATACCTACTGCCTTCCTTATTTTAAATTTTTAGTGAATAGTCTGTATTTGATATTTTACAGTCTCTTGAAAATCTTTTTGAAGGATAATAATAACAAAAATGCCTTTGGAATAATTGAAAACTTCTCCTTTTCCCTTCCCCAAGTTAAAAGTATCTGCATCAGCTAATTTATCAAATTTTAATTAAAGTAAATTATTTCTTATATAAACAACTACTTTAGTTACTTTATTTTTTCTGAGAGATTATGAAAGTTAAGGGTTTTTTCTCTTTCAGTTTTGAACAGGAATAAAAAGTTTCACAAACTAAGAATACTGTTTGTACCCTACAGATGTTCCTTTGTCATCCCCAGCTTGCAAAGAAAACAGGGTGACTGATTAGGGTTAAAATAATTTCTCTGATAAGTTATAAAAACGTATATAGTAGAAATGCTGATTGTTCATTTTTTAAATACTATGAATGTGATGGTCTTCCTATTCCATACATAAATGTTCCCGTTAAACATTGGTAAAGGAACCCGTTTTAATGTTTTACAGGGAGATTAGTGGTAAATCTTAGTCAAAAAGAATAGATAGGCCAACTGTATATTTTGCTTCTAATTTTGAATCCATTTATAAAGAAAAGGGATAGGATTAAGCGTGATATGAACTTACTAAATATGTTGTGCTCTATTGAAATGCTGCCTCACTAAGTTTAATGTTATGGCTTGGGTTTAGATGTCCCTCAAAGTCTCATGCTTTTCCAGAGGTGGGTGAATCTAGGGTGTGTGATTGACTCATGGTAGTGCTAGGCCTGCAGGCACTAGAATTAAGGGCGTGAGTGCTACGTGCCCTCAGTAGTTTGAATAAGATTAAAGGGGCAGGAAGACACTGGTAAGGCTGTCTTGTTGCCTTAGCTACCTTGTGTGTGCCATGTTCTTTCTCTTCTGTGAGGCCTGTTTGTCATCCCAGCCTCCAAGCCAGCCGACTATGAACTGTAAGCCAAATAAATCTCTTCCCCTTTAACTTTGGGTGTCAGGTATTTGTCTCAGCAATGAGAGAAAAGTAACAAACACAAATAATAAGCAAAACAAAAATTTTTTTTTGGTACCGGGGATCAAACTCAGGACCTTGTGCTTGCGAGGCAGGTGGCGGAACCACTAATCTAAATTCCTGGCTAAGCAGAACAAATTTAACTGCAGCCTTTGCTGAAGCAGGTTGGCTGAGTCAGTATTCAAAAGCTCAGTAATATAATGCACACACCACACGCTGGTGGCCTTTTGAACAGAACAGGCGGGCTTTTTAGTTCTAATAGCCTCGTATCTAAGAGCATGGCCAGTATAGTTAGGTCACATGGGGCCAAGTTAGGGCTCTACCACTTCGCACTGGCTAACCCTGGAGGAATGGTTAACCTCTCTATTTCCTCATCTCCAGTCACATGAGAATGTCAGTCGTACCTACTACTGCATAAATTATTGTTAAGTCAGTATATCTAAGGACCTATGGGATTGGTTGGCAGAGAACAAGTGCATTATTATTACTACCCTTTTCCTCATTTTTTTCATCAGTCATAACATGCTTGCCCCTTGGTAATATAATTATAGTGATTTCTCCATTTGACTTTTCCTTGACATTATTGAGTTAGTTATCAGTCATATACACCCTTCCAGGTCTCTCCCCCAGGGACCCCACTCTTCCGACCAGACCCCACCTACTAACAGCAAGTGAGCTGATGAGCATGGTGCTGCCCGATCCCCTACCCTTCTAAATACGTGAGACTGGGGGACAGTTCAGATGTACTATAGAATTCAGTCTGCTTAAGTTCCCTCTCATTTCTCCCCTTTTCCTTCACTTTATGCACTTTAACTCTTGTAGGGAAAATTCAGCTGTACGTTGTAATACTTTTGGCCAAAATTTTCTTTCAACTTCTATTGCCTTGTAGATGATAGAGTGTGATTTTACATTCCAAGGAAGTACAAGTGGTGCCAGAAAAGTTTGCCGAAAGTTCTTGACATGTATTGGTATGTGTGCCATGTTAGTACCAGAGAAAACTATGAGATCGGAGCCCTTGGCACTCCTCATGTAGTCTAAATATAGTGGCAGCACATTTTGGAAGAGATACTGAACTTTCATAGTCCCATCCAATACAGGCTTTTGGCAGGGGTGTCAGAGAACATGTCCAAGGTTACAGCCTTTTATCCCAGTTATGTGATGAGGATTGCCAATGTTCATTCTTTTCTCCCTCTATGATATTCTGCTGTAGTCTATTTGAATTTTTAAAATTTCTTTTGAGGATACATCCATTCAATTTTGAAGATGAGTGTGACATATGAATAAGACCTAAAAGGTAATTTGAGTGGCTTTCTCAAAGCATAGATTTTTAAATATTTTGTTGTGGCATTCCCTTTGTACAGTTGAATATTGATTCAACATATTAAAGTCATTTTATATAGTTGAAACAGATTCTTAGAATACATATCCTTGTATTCTGGAACACCCTCAGGAATATTTATAGGCAGGAAAGAAAATTTTTTTAGAGAACCTATAGAAAGAAATTGGGAAATCTCTGTGAAAGAACCATTAACTTACTCTGAGAATAAAACTGTGATTTTAACATTAAGAGAAAGAATTGTGTATGTGTAAACTTTTAGAATAAATACTGAGAAAGCTGGAGAATTTCAGCACATGAAAAGTTTCAAATCCTGTTTGCAGAAAGAAATTAGCATTTAACTGAAAAATCTTAATAGTGTGATATTTGGTTTATTATACAAGCTTAATTTAAAGGAAAAACCTTAAGTGAATTTAAAAATCACTTTATTTCATTATTACCTATATACTTTGCAATAGAATTTACTTTTCAACACAAATATGAAGAATATCACTGGTGTCTTACTATTTTCACTGGTTCAAAAGTATTGTAAGTGTTCTGAGAGTGTCTAGGTAAACTTATTATATTGACTGGATACAACTGTGTAATACACCGCTTCCCATTATCTGGCGTAGCACGGCATAGTTCACAAAAGCAACCCTGTCCTCACTGTCTGCTGCTTGTACAGATGGATGGGTTCATCTCATCAGATTCACACGTGCAGGTGACATACTTTGATCAGTGTCATCCTCTCTCCCTGGCCCTTGTTGCTGCCTAATTCCACGTTTTTTGAGGTTTCATTGGTATTTTGATCATGTCCATCCCCTTTGTTACACCCCCCTTATTCCATTTCTCTTGTCTTAATGGTCTACTTTCTAGTCTTTTTTGGGGGGGGTGGGTACTGGAGATCAAACTTGGGACCTTGTGCTTGCAAGGCAGGTGATGGAACCACTGAGCTAACTCCCCAGCCCACTTGTCATTTTTTTTTTTAAGATTAAGACACTCAGTATCTATCTTTTTGAGGCAGACTTATGTTGCTCAACATGATGGTCTCCAGATCCGTCCAGTTTTCCTGCAAATAACATTTCATTCCTCTTTATACCTGACTAATACTCCACTGTGTATATAAACTGCAGGTTCTTTATCCGTGCCTCTGTTGGGCACTGGTGCTGGTTCCCTGTCTTGACTCCTGGGAATTATGCTGCAGTGAACATGGGAATGCAGGCATATATACAGTACAGACCTTACTTCAGGTAGATAGACAGATATGACAGCTCTAGTTTTAGTTTTTGAGCAACCTCCCCACTGATTTCCATGGTGACTCCTAATTTACTCTCCCGGCAGCAGTACAGAAGGGCTCCCTTTTCCTCCATCCTCCCTGACATTTCCTGTTTTGTTGTTGTTTTCTTAATGACAGCCTTTCTGACTGGGATAAGATGGAATCTCAGTGTAGTTGTGATTTTCACTGCGCTAATGGCTGAAGATGCTGAACATATTTTCATATACTTATAGCCCATTTGTACGTCTTTTGAGAATTCTCTGTCCAATTCATTTGTCCATTGATTTTTTGTTAAGTTTTTAAAATTCTTTATATATTCTAGCCATTAACCGTCTGTCAGCAGAGTAGTTGATAAAGATTTTCTCTGGTTCAGTAGGTATCTCTTAATGCTGTTTCCCTTGCTGTACAGAAACCTTTCAATTTGACGTAGTCCCATTTGTTGATTCTTGCTATTATTTCCTGTGCTGTTAGAGTCTTCTTCTGGAAGTCTTTGCCTCTACCTATAGATTCAAGTGTTTCTATGTTTTCTTTTAGCAGTTTCAAAGTTGAAGGCCTTATTCCTAAATCTTTGATCCATTTTGAATTGAATTTTGTACAGAATTATGGATGGGGATTTAGTTTCAGTCGTTAACGGTTTTGCCAGCACCATTTTTTGAAGAGGCTGTCTTTTCTCTGTATTTCTGGCCTCCTTTGTCCACACTCAGATGGCTGTAGCTGAGGAGTTTGTTTTCGTATCCTCTGTTCTGTTCCATTGGTCCATGTATCTTTTTTGTACCAGTGTCGTGCTATTTTTATTAGTGTGGCTCTAGTATAATTTGAAATCAGATATTGTGGTGCCTCCAGCCTTGCTCTTTTGGAAAGTTCTGTGCCACATTTTCTAAAATCCATAGTAAGAAATTCAGGCCTTTTTTTTTTTCTCAAATAACATACAGATATGTTAGAACTAAAACAAAATGAAGTTTAAAGAAACTAAGAAATAGAGCAAAATGTTAAAAATCCAAACTCCTGAATCGCAGGCCTTATCGTTTTTCTTTTTATACTCAAGATGCAGTTGGACAGTTGTTGAGGGTGAGACCATAAAGTTGAAATCTCAGTTCAACTTATTACACTACGTAGATTTTAGTGCACTTTCTTTTTGGTCTTTATTTTCCTTTTTTGGGGGTACAAGGATTGACCCTTGCCTCACACCTGCTGGGCTGCATCCCATGCCTGTTTTAATGGCACTTTGGTGATCTTGGGTGGGGAAGGAGAGAGCAATGGCCATCCATACATACTCTGTTCGGTTCTAAGTTCTCATCGACCCATAACACATCTTAGCAAAATCAAGACTTACTCTATTTTCTTTCCTGTATTTACCTCAGAGAGCACTATTAAGCCACTCCTTAGCTTACACCTATGTCTGCAATCTTTACATTGATGTGATCTAAGGGTTACTTTGCACAGCATACTGTTACAGTATAAATCATAGCAGGAGTTGAGTTATAATAAGTTGGGATGCCAGACAAAGTCATGATACCTCATTAAATCTGAATTTCAATTGATAAATAATTTCATATGAATGTGTCCCAAATATTCATTTTTTACTTTGGACTCAGATTTACTAATGCCCTGCAGTTATGTTTGCTAAAGCTGGCAACCCTCATTATAAGTGTTAAAAATAATTTTTTAAAAAGATACAGAAAAATATTAGGAAATTCAAGCACAGCATATATTTTTGGAACTGGAAATTTAGCTCCAAAATGTCAGAAAATGCTCACATAGTAGCAGATGACTTTTTAAACTTTTCTATATTGACATAAAATTTAGTGGTAGATTTTCCTTCGTCTACATGGATATAATGAAATCCTAAACACCACAACTAAATCTTTGTTTAGTCTTCAGGTTCAGCACATTGCACATATTTGAGTGTCTTTGTGTGATATTCTGAGTATGTGCACGTGGTGTATGGCATCTGTCGCTTTAGGATGGGAATGGCAGCTTCCTGATGGCAGGAGCCACAATATAAGTATTAATTACTCCTCCTTCGGGACTTATAAATTACTATTCTTTCAGTGTTAACTGCCTAGTGGGAATAAACTCCAAAATGAATTGTTCTTTTATATTACTCTTAAAAACCATTAGTAGTAAATACTCTTTGACAGTGCTGTGGTTTTTACAGTTGAATAGCGTATAGCTATCTTAATCAATTCCATTGGAAAAAATCCCAGAGTTGTGTAGTATAGTATTGAAAGGTTCTGCCTTGGATTTACTTTGCAGGTGGTATAAGATTAAAGTTTCTCCATTAATTCCAAACCATGAAAGGCTTTATACAACGTTAGGAATAATGAGCATTCAAGAGATATTACCGTGCTTGTTTTAGGCCTTAATAAATGAAAAGCTGCTAATTTTATCCTTGGCTTTCACTATATCATAATGTCGGTCAAGCCTTATTAAGCACATATTTTGTTCACAGTCCTGTTCAAATAAGAATTAAATGAATTTAGTTGTAGTGTCAGCCGTTCCAATCTGGTGCTTCTACTTAATTTCTCTTACTGAGAATTCACCTTCCCAGTAAATAATTCGCTTTTTTTGTACATACATTATCCTACACAGTCATGAAGAAACTTCATCTTCTGAGTCCTAAGCCAGGGTTCATACCCCTGGTCCTAGCACCTCAGTGCACTGGTAGGTGCTGGTAAAGCGCTTAAGCAGATGAGCACAAGTCACCTTCACGTTTTTCAAGGTTTCCTAGCTTACCTCTGTTCTCGCCTTCCCCTCAATACTGTGTTGCTACCTCACTCCTAAGCTACATATTGCTAATAAGACAAACTTCAAATAAATATGCAAACTCCCGAATCCTGTGCCCTATCATTTCATTCTTATTTGAATAGTGCTGTGAACAAAATATGTGTTTACTAAGGCTTGACCAATATTATGATATAGTGAAAGGATAAATAAGGGCAAATTTCAAAGGAGACACAAATTTGGGGCTTTTCAAAATGTTTTTATTAGTGCCTGCTACTGGTACAAAATGTTAGGCTTAGATGTGTTACTTTCATTGTACTCATGCCCCTTCTGACCTCCCTTACACACTTCTCCACTTAGTTCCTTGCACTTCTAGCAACAGTCTCTTTCCCGCCTTTGTGCCAGCTTTTTTAGATTTTACATATTAGGAAAAACATGCTGTTTGTGTCTTTCTGAATCTGACTTATTTCGGTTAACATGATGATGTCCAGTTCTATTGTATACACACACCCCACATTTTCTTTTTTTTTTAGTTCTTTTATTGGTACATTTTAGGTATACCGTTCATTTACATTTATCATTGGGTGTTTGTACCTGTTGGTTTCTCTAGAGGGAAACTGGAGACCCCAGAGAGCACCGACCTTTAAAGAAAGAAAAGGAGACAGCTGGGGGACGAAACAGCACTTTATTCCTCAGGTCACTGTTCTCTGGTTCGACCCAGATTGGGTCTAGCAGTCAGGTTTTATACATATTCGACAGGCAATTCTGACATCATTATTCTTTGTTTTCTCAGAAGAACATTTGTGACATTCCTGTATGTCTCTGGCCTTTGTTTATCATTACAGCATTGTCACATTTATCTTAGTCTTAAAGGTTAACAAGTAACTCATAAAGCCACAGGCAAGTTTACACGTCTTGTGTCTCTGTTCACCAGAGCTGTACATCTAAGAGTACATCGCAGCCCTCCTCTATCAGATGTTCCAGGAAAGCAGGGCAATTTCTGCAGAAATCAAGCCCACAATCTTTCCCTCCATCTGTAGAGTCACGGGACCGTGATTCTCTGACCCCGGACAGTGGTTACTAAGAGAGCTTAGGAAAACATGTTTACTTCCTATGAACTTTTACATCTTTTAAGGCTTTCTGCAACCCTTTCAGCAAACAGGCCTGAGGAAGTTCTCTGAGACATTAACTTAGTTCTTTCAATTAACAAGTTTCTTGCAATTAGTAACTAGATCCTACATTTTCCCACAGTACCTGTACATAATATATCTTGGTTCTTATTTTTTTCCCCATTACCTGTGCGCCCTTCACCCCCTCCACCCTTCCCTATTTACATAGATTTCATTTCCTTTTTTTTTTTTCTTTTCTCATAGTTTTTCCTTTCCCTCTTTTCCTTTCCCCTTCCCCTCCCTTCACTCCTTCCTCTTTGGACCTTTTTTCTTATTTCAAATTATCAGTTATTCATTTGAATCATTTTAACCCTTGTTTACACTATCAGTTTCTCACACTAGAGAAACTATTCGGTATTTACATGTGTGTCCTATTTATTTCACTTAAGAGTATGGCCTTGATATACATCCATTTAGCTATAAATGACTCTAGTTTTTCATTCTTTATGGCTGAGTAGTACTCCATTTTATAAGAAAACCACATTTTCTTTATCCGGTTTCCAGTTGATGGGCACTTGGGCTGCTTCTAAGCTTTAGCCATTACAAACTGTGCTGCTATGAACATGGGTGCACATATATCGCTGTGGTATGATTCTTTTAATTCTTTTGGGAAGATAGCCAGCAGGGGAATAGCTGGGTCAAATGGGACCTCTAGTCCTAGTTCTTTGAGGTATCCCACATTTTCTTTATCCACTCATCTATTGATAGGCACTTAGGCTGGTTGCATCATACCTTGGTTGTAATGACTTGTACTGCAGTACTCTTGGGTACACAGGTATCCCTGAAGTATGCTGACTGTAACTCCTTCAAGCGTCTGTCAAGGAAGTGGTACAGCTGGCTCATAGGGTATTTCTATATTTAGTTTCTTAAGGAACTTTCAGAATTTGAGGCTTTTAACTGACGAACATTTTAACTGTTAGAAGTATGTATAAATAATACTATTTTCATTTTATAGAAACAAATAGGTTATAAGAAAATTACGTCTATACATATAAAGACTTAACTTATTTTTAGCTTTATTACTCCACTTAATGTAGAGGTTGAAAAAATTTCTTCTCTGAAAACGTAAGTCTATGCATTTATTAGAAATAAAACATTATTTTTTGTCAGAGTTGTAACACATTTGTGAAGCTTTGGCTGAAGCATATTTTTATATATTAACCAGAAGCAGCAGCACTATATTCATGACATGCTTGCTTCAGCAGTGAAAAGAAAGTGTGACATCAGTGTCGTGATGGGGCTGAGTGGTGGACAGTGTGCTGCTGCAGCTCTTCCACTGCTCAAGCTGAACCTTCATAAAAGGACGGTTAAGCAAACGTGAGTACACCAGGGCTTTGCCAAGTAAGTGTGGGTGTGCCAGATTTATAGCCTAAGGTTCAAAATTATTTTAGAGACTTTTTAACTATACACATGACAACCTGAGTTTTTAATTAACAAGTTTTTCATTTTAGGAATAAAAATAACTGAAAGATGTTTGCAAAAATACTTATATATCATCTCCTAATTGTAAACAGTGACTCAATTTTTAAAAGCAGGAAGACTTTGAGGCCAGTACAAATGGAGATAGCCAGAACTGTGTAGCACACACTGCTCGGTGAAAGTTGTGTCCTGGCACACCTGTAAGATCGATGCCATTTTATCTAAAGCTGAGAATCCATTAATTATTCACACTTAATGTTTGTACCTACATGATGTTCTCACATGCCTCTTAAGAATTTGGAATTGCAAGATGTCAGCCTATTGGAAATTAAATATGAAGATTTCAGCTGTAGTCCTCTCCCCCACCGATCAATAAAAATACATTAAAAATTTAGGATCTAGACAGTACGTTAAATTCTTTGGAGTTCAGGATGGATTGGGGAAAATGAGAAAGTAGTTATTTTAATTTGCATGGTTTGCATGGTTATATGCTCAATGAAATAAAACTATGGAAAACTATTTTCAAAATCTCATTAAGTAATATTCTTGTGGAGGTAAAACGACTGCATTATTTTAAGGAAAGGGAGACATTTAAAATAAACACTACCTCATTTTGGAGCTGAAATAAGTGATGGGGGGATTCTTGTATTGCAACACTGTTACAGGAAGCTGGAAGAATTCTCACAGCACTGACCTAGGTGGTGCTCTTGGAACATAGGACTCAGCTTGCAGTGTGTAAATACTACTTGCATTTGAAAGAAATGTCTCTTATATGTGGTAACTGTAATGAAAAAGTCAAGGTTGATTAGGGTTTCTGCTTACCTTGAAAATTGAGAGTGTATCAGAGTATTAATACATCTTCGACTTTGTCCCAGGTTTTTAAGACTCTGATAAGAAAGCCCTACCCTACAGTGGAACTGCTTATTTTATGATTGACAAAAGTTTCTGCTTTGTGAATTTATATGAACGGTCCAAAAATTCTTACAATATAGATTAATGTTATTAACATACGTCCTGTAAAGACTTCAATAATGGAATGTTTGGTTTGCAATGACGTGTTTTCATGTTCTGTGACAATCACTTAAAATACACAGAACATTGTTCACTTTTGAGATACAAACCCTTCAAATTTGGAAACTATCTTTAAAATTCTTCCCCATGCGCTGCTGCAAGTAAGAATTTAAAGACCAAATTGCATTTGTAAGTTACAGTTACTGTGTATTGTTCCATATATAAATTGTACTTTAATAAGATGGTAACTCTCCTCTGCCTAGCCCTCTATATCTAGCACAAAAATTAATTTGATGTGCTACCTGTCTTAAATGGTAACCTTCATCCAAATGGAAAGTAACAACTTTGCCACATGTCCCTTCCAAGACTGTGGTGAGGGTGCTAAGTCAAAACAATAAAATAAAGTGCAAATGGATTACATGGGAGAACAGAAGAGGAGTAATATACCAATATGTGTATAGGCTAGTTTTCAAAATTATGTATCATAGACAAAATGATTAGAATTTTCTCACTTTTATTACAAGAAACTACATTTAATTACTTTGAAAATTAAAACCATTTCAATCCTTCTACAAAAATTATCAGTTATTATATGAAAACCGCTTATCAAACTTGAACACCACAAAAATTAGAGACTCTCTATTTTGTTTCTGATTTACAGTGAAGTGTAAAACAAAGAGGGAAAAATCAAGACTGCACTGACCTGGTGCTAAATCTCCCATGCTGGCGTACTGTTCTTTTCTCTGAGGTGTGCTGTGTGCCATTACAACACCAGTTGCTTTGCACTGTCGTGTCTGCCTACTCCACTGCAAGGGAGAAAGACAATTATGTTAAGAACAGAAATTTTAAGCACCCATATATATGTCATGTTTATTGCCTATACTGTTTATGTCTCACTTCATTGTAGATATTAAGCAGCAGGGAAGATAGATGCAGAGCAAAATGTGTCAGTAATTGCAGGCACGTATACTGGATTTGAAAGGCTGAGTGAATTAAAGTAGAAGCCCAGTAACATGCTGTACATTCCTTTCCCCTTAGAGGTTGCCAGAATTGTGTTGTAAATATATATATATATTTTTTTCAAATATCTAGTGATGATCTACTATGAGTGTGTGTGTATATATATGTGTGTGTGTGTGTGTGTTTCTGTATATATGGTGTGATCAAAAAATACAGTGTTTAAGCAAGAATCAGCAAATAAGATTACATCAGACTAAAAAGCTTCTGTACAGCAAAAGAATCAGAATGAATAGACAGTGTATAGAATGGGGAAAAAATTTTGCTAGTTACTCCTCAGGCAGAGGACTAATATCTAAAATATACAAAGAACTCAAAAAAATTATCTAAAATTAAAGACTCAGTCAAGAAATGGGCAAGAGAATTCAACTGGTAACTTACAGAGGAAGAAATACAAATGGTCAACAAATACATGAAAAAAAGAATGTTCAATATCTCGACCATTAGAGAAATCCAAATTAAAACAATGCTAAAATTCCATCATACTCCAGAAAGAATGGCACTCATCAAGAAATCAAACAGTAATAAAGGCTGGCGAGGCTGTGGTGAAAAGGAACTCTCTTTCACTGTTGGTGGGAGTGTAACCTAGTGTAACCATTGTGGAAATCAGTATGGAGATTTCTCAAAGAACTGAAATTAGAAACTCCACATGACCCAGCGGGTTCCCCTTTTAGGTATCTTCCCCAAGAGCTTAAATCATCATACTACAGTGATACATGCATACCAATATTTATAGTAGCACAACTTGTAATAGCTAAACTCTGGAAGCAGCCTGTATGCCCATCAACAGATAACTGGATAAAGACAATGTGATATCTATATATAATGGAATAGCTATAAAGAATGACAGATTTGAGACATTTGTAGGAAAATGGATGCCAGGAAAATACAATGTTGAGTGAAATCAGACGCACAAGCTTAAATACCATATGGCCAAGTACAGAGAGAATATTAAAGGATGGACAGAAAGGGACAGGGGATGATCTCTTATAGTGGGGAAGACCGAGGAAACAGGGTGAGGGGTAAGCAGGAGGGAAGGGAAATAAGAGTGAGGATGTGCCGTGTACAGAAACCTGATAACCCCAATTAATGTGAACACCACATGCCATAACTCGAACTAAGATTAGTAATATCAACAGGAGTGAAAGTTGGGATAGGAGAAGTGAAGGGTGTCGGAGGGAGAGAGGAGAGAAAGGGAATGGGTTTTTTTTTAAAGGAACAAATTGTAGTATATGCATGTAACCATTCCCCAAGATGATTTTAAACTGCATGTACTGCAAACATACACTGATAAAATTTTTAAAGTACATTGTTTAAATTTTTTAAAACAGTGAAAGACATATTGCCATTGATCCCCCTCAAAATACTCTTCCACACTTCCAACACACTTATCCCATCACTCTTGCTACTTTTTGCAGTGCTTCTGGAAGACCTCTTTCATGAGAGTCTTTAGTCGGACTGTCGTGGTTGCCTTGGTATCCTGAATGGATTTGACATATCCCATTATTAGGGTCCTTTTAACTTTGCGTAAGAGCCAGAAGTCACATAGTGCCAGATTCCACAAATAAGGAAGATGAAGACACACGGTCATATTTTTGACAGAAATTGTGTAAACATAAAACTATATACTGCTTCCAAAAGTGACAAGAACAATGGGATGAGTGTTGGAAGTGGCAAAGAGTGTTGTGAAAAGTAATGATAATGTGCCTTTTGCTGTAATTTCTTATTTAAACATTTTTCTATCCCTAGTCTTACTGAGTATAACTATGTAGTCTTATTGCTGGTTTGTCATTTCTGTATGCTGGCCCAGAGCTTTCAAGAGTATTTATTTAAAAATGGCTTGGCAGTACCCTTTAACTGTGACTGACACTTCTGATTTTAGTTATCTTATGTATGTCATTACTTCCTTCATGTGGCTGTATAATGCATGAGTTCTCTAACCTTTCATTTAAGAGATTCAGCTTTGTTCTCAGAATCGCTCTTAGATTCAGTGGGATGTAGAATTCAGTAGAATGTTAAGTGTGGTAGTGGACTCCTATACCTTAGCTAAGTTGGACAGTGGGAGCAAGCTAAGGATGGGTGAGTGGATAGGTACCAGGAAGAGAGAGTTAAGTTTTGGAGATGTGCTTATGGTGTGTATGAGACAGTTAGATTTAGGAGCTGAGGAACTACTAGAGATTTTTGGTTAACAAAATAATAAGTGTAATTCAAAGGTAAGAGAAGCTCAGGTAAGGTAGCTGCTCTTAAAAGCCCTTGTTTAAGAGAATATAATGTTCTAGGTATCAAGTAGCTCTTTTTCCTTTTAATTGCTTGTAGGGCACAGGGAAAGGGGAGTTACTAGAACCTCTGCAGGAGGTCCTAGTATCCTGGGAGCCACAACAGCAAAGGTGAATTAATTTATTAGACAGAAAAGATAGAAAAATGAGAAGAGCTTAGAGAAGAAGCTGAGCTTTGGACCTGATCAGTGCTGCTCTGGGCGGCAAAGAGGAAAACCCAGAGCTTGCCACACCTTTATTCAGTCCATCGGGAGAAACAAATGTAGATGACTCAGGACAGAGAGTTCAGTACCTCCGAAGAGTAACAAATGTAAAAGGTGACTCAGAGGGCAGCAATGATCCTAGATCAATGAGGAACTATCCAGATGATGATTTTGTTCCTCCCAGGATGTCTTCAGCTGGTGTAATCTTGTCCTGGAGCATCACAGCATCACCAGACCACTGCAGTCTTAGCTATGACCAGAGGCCAACATGGAATTATGTCTCAAAATGCCATAGCTGGCCTGTAGGCAGGAGAACTAGGCCTAATCAAATGATTTTTCCCCAAAATATGTAGAATTGCTCCCGACACTTGCTCATTTATTTGCAATCCTTCATGATGTTTATAGGCAAGTTAGAGATAACTATGTGAAAAAGAACACATAACAAGGACAAATAATGCAAAAATGCCATATAGATTAATAATGAATAATGATGTTGGTAAGGCAAAATTCCAATAAATGAGGGTTTGTGAAAAATGCTATGTTTAGAACAAGGCAAAGCAAGAGTGCATTTGTTTTGGGGAAGCATCCAATAATGTTTGTCAGTAAGAAAACTCACTCTGCTTTACTTCTTTCAAACATCTACGTGGGGAGTTGCTTGTCAAAACATCATGGCCACTTTCTGTAAGACTTTAGGATGTGATTCTATTTATTCAACCCGTGTTTGACAACCTTTATTATGTGACAAACACTATAGTATGCACTGGAGCCATAAAGATAAATAATGTGTAATACAGCCCTGGATAGGATGGGGACTCTTTGTGGCTGTCGTAATGTAAGTAGGATGCAAGGAAGAGATTCCTGTGCTGGATGAGCTAGGGCCATGGTGCTGGTGCTGTGATAAAAATTGGTGAAGTATGCAGTGCTAACTATGCAGGGCCTTGCATGACATGCTGAGGAGTTTGGGCTTTACCATACTCTGTATGCAATCAGAAAGCTTTAAGCAGAAAAATTACAGAATTTTTATATATACTAGAAAATTGATTCTGGCTGTTGTGAGGAAGTTGAGTTGGACACCTCTAAGATGCTGTGTTCCATGGAGTGGAAAGAGCTGCCCAAGGATAAGTTCAAGAATATAGCACGAGTTCCTACTGAATTCATCTCTTTACCAAATCCTGAAAGATTTCTAACATTTTGGAACTCCATGTCTAGCAATAACAGTCTATCGTTACTTATGTGTCATAGATTACAGGTGACACCCCTTACAGACAAATGCTACATTTGATCAGTGAGTTCCTCAAGGTTTTCAGGTCGGTCTTTGCATGACCCAGGATCTACACCTCATCTGTCCACTTTCTGTTGGGACAGTGAGTGAGGTGTAATGGAGGAGCTGTCTACCCGAAGGTGTCATGAAGTGCTGTCCCTAGAATTCACCTGCACAAATGCTATGCAGTATGCATACTGTATTTCATTCACTTTGCTCTTTGCTAGTAGGATAAGCAACTTTATAGTCTGTCCAGTGGTGAGAGTTTGTTTGTACTGTATTAGTATTGGGGTGGTTTCATGTTATCAACAGACATCAGTACTTAGAAAACTTTTCATCATTTTTCTATAAATGAATTCTTTGTGTCAAAAAATACTGGTTCTGTAAAACTGGTAGTTTAGCAGTTTGCATATCATGGTTTTGTGAATTAATGTACTATTCTAGTATATTAATAGAATAATAAATGATGCTATGTAATTGAACGATTAATGTACAACTCTAAACCTGCCCTCTTTATTATGTTAATCCAGTTGTGAATTTCACACACAGAAATACTTCATAGGAAAAAAAGATACACAAACTTTGCACTTTCTCTCAGTATTTAAACATTTTAAGTGAAATGTACAGAAGTAAACTACACAGTACCTTTTGACAATTACAAGCATACGTGTAACCAACACTCCAGTCAAGAGACAGAATATCCACTCCTCCATTAGCAGGCCCTGCTCTTATCAGGGGAGAAGAGTTTTATCTGTTCTTGGCTTTTATTTTATGAGCCATATATTTTCATAAACAAGTCTTTTAAATTTTAGTTTTCTTCTCCCATTATTGTTAGGGGATAAAATATGCTCAGTGAGCTAGCATCTGTGCATTGGAATTGCTGATGAAGCCAACAAGCCAAGCTGGATGGACAGTTGCAGTAGTATAAGCAAGCGGTTCATCTGGAGAAAGTGCTGCTCACCCCATTCCATGTCCACATGGAGCAGTGCCAGGCCTGGGTCAGACGGACCTGTGTAAACATGGAAGCTGTCTGCTGCCAAAGGTCGCCTGAGCAAAGGTCCCTGCAAGGTCCTGTGGGTCAGAAAGTAGGAAGGGCTAGGAGTAGAAAAGCTCTGAGCCAGAACCTAAAAGCCTTCCCTTCCTCCAAGAGAAGCCCTTATCAGAGGCGCCTAAAGAAGGCATCTGGCATAGGCCCCAGTCGCAGTCCTGGGTGAGAGTGCAGACACGTGTGGGAGCATGGCCAGAGCAGAAAGACCTCTCCGGTAACCAGATATTCTTAGGGTTTCATCTAAATACCTTTCTCAGCTTTTAATTTTACCTTTTGATTTATTTTTGGTCGTCATTACTCTAGGGACTATAATCTGTGTCCTCAACTTATTACACAGACTTGCTGCAATACAACTTTATGGAAAACGTAAGAAATTTGTAAAAGTGTAATTCCATTTAGCTTCCATATGTCATGGTATTGTTTCCATGTACTTTACATCTGCAGTTAAAATAAGCACAGTACAATATTTTTATTTTTGCTTTCAGTAGTTAGTTGCCTTCTGAGCATCATGAAAACAAAAAAAATCTTATCCCAGACTGACTGTTACCTCTGCTTTTTGTTCCTTACTGTAGACTTGAGTTTGGGGCTCTTAACAGTTTGATTGTGTTGTGGCTTGGTGTAGTTTTCTATTTTTCTTGCTTTTAAGGCCTTGGAGTACATTTTCTTTCAAATATTATATTTCTCTGTTACAGTATTTAAATTTGGTTCTTTTTGTTGCTGTTGTTTCTATCTATTCACTTTGAATAAATTTTCCTAAGTCTTTAACATATTTAAAATTTCATTAAAGTCTTTGCTAATTTCAATATCTAGATCATCATGTCATCTACTTTTGTTGATTTGTTTCTCATGATAATAGACCACATTTTTCTGCTTTCATATCTAATTGTACAGCAGATATTGATAAATACACATTGTAAATAGTCTGGCTTTTATCTTTGTTTAAAGAGTTTTGGCCATTGGCCTTTGTTCTGATAGATAGTTCAATAATTGGTGGATCCTCTTTATTCATGTTAATTTGGTTTTATTATTAAGATGCATTTCACTTGATTTTTTTCACTTAGTCCAAGAATGTGGCTCTTTATATCTTTAATTAAATAACCAAGGAGTTCAGTATGAACTCTCACTCTGATTAGACCAGGCTCCAAAATTTCTGGGTCAATTATTCATCTTAATGACCTTGAATATAACTATAACTCACTTTTAGTTCAATTCAATTAAAGAAGCAGTTCGTAGGATTGCCTTTATGTGGATGGTGAAATTTTCTCTAGATTTACACCCAAGCTTGTAGATGGTTAATGTTCCCATTGTAAGCCTCACCTCAAAAGCTAGGTTGTGGATAGAAAATTTGTTCAAGGTAGGTAATCTCTAGTTATAACAACTTTGTATTTATTTAGGGTATATAGTGCTTATATAAAAACCACAAATCCATTAAGTAGATTTTCTTCCTGTCTCCATTTTTCTCTTCAAATAACTGAGGGATAGTGAAGTCATAGAAACTGTGAAATTATAGAAATCAATAACAGGCATTTGTAGTCCACATCCGATACTTTTAAAGCACAGGGAAGAACATGATATCTGTTTGCAAAACTAGGATTTTAGACATCAAACAGTTCTGTATCAATAGTTTCAAATAGTTCGATTAAACAACCCCAAAAGTTTAATTCTTACTTTGTAGGAAGCTCATTTTTAACTATACTAATGATAATACCTGAAATAAAATCCTCAGGTGAAATACTAGCCATTTCTTTTTTCCAAAAGTGGTAGTCCTTTCTTAATGAACATCACTTAAATTTTTTAACTCAGCCAGGGTTTTTTTTGGTACTGGGGATCGAACTCAGGTCCTTGCGCTAACCATTGCTTTTTTAAGAGCTTTCCTTCTGGGCCAGAGAATTAGCTCAGTGGTTCTGGTGCCTGCCTCAAAAGCAGAAGGACTCGAGTTCGATCCCCGGTACCAAAAAGAAAAAAAAGAGCTTTCCTTCTGTTTGGGGAGTATTGTGTAGACCTGGTTTTAAAAAATTAAATATGGCAGCTTATGGCAATATAGTATAATAGATTGGGCACGAATTCATATAAAACCTGGCTCTGATCTGGTCTGAAAGCATCCTGGCTCTGACAAGGACAAAGTTATTAAAAGATTAGAGTCAGTGTGTATACAGCAGTTACTATCCTGCCTGACAACACAGTTATTGAATAAATGATCATATATATGGTTATGATGTTGATAAAAATAGGGGTTCTTCATTTTTACCATAGAAGTTAAGCAAAAATAGTAATGAAAATATTAACTATGATAGACAAAGCTAACATTTTTCATATGCTTACATTATGCTGTGTGCTAAGCCCTGGCGCGTATAGAACATTTAATCAATCCCATCACAGCTATTACATGCTGTTCCAGAGTCTTGAGGAACTTAGGCCTAGAAAGGTTCACAGTGGTAATTCAGAAACAGAATCAGAATTCACTTGAACCTGTGTTTCAGAGCCTCCACTCGTGTTCACCAGCCATTCTGGGCTGACACTGGGGAGGGGCAGAGGCCAAGGGGTTATAAATGAGCTGTGCCTATTTGTAGATTTGGGATTCATTTTTGCCGTGTGCTTTTGGGTGTTTCCTTTTTTTTAGTTACTTGGTTAGATTTTTTAAAGGTTTTCCTTTTGAGGCAGTCACCCAACGAAAGTAATAGCTTGGGAGTCACCATGCAGTGCCGCTTGGTAGGTTCGCAGTGTGGCACACCCCTCACCTGTATCACCTCTGGAACGTCTGACTCTCCCAGAGAGCACGGCGCGCATTCCGTCATCATTCCTCACCCCACCCCACCCCATAGCTGTCTGCAAGGAGCGGGAGGGAAAGGACGAGGAAAATGCTGCCACATTTTCTGTTTATAAGTTGCTGTTTTCATTGTCGGAACCGTTTTGTGGGCTGCTTGCCACCATTCTGCGGGAGGTGGTTCTGCAGGCCCCCGGATGTGCAGTGCTGCTGTGAGGAGCTCACCTGTGGATCCGCCCGCCCCTCCGCCGTGTTCGCCGTCTCTTGGCTCCCTGTTTGGGGATTGGTTTGCTTGGTTTGGTTTTTAGTTAATAGACTTTGCTTTCTAGGGCAGATTAGTTTGCTCAGACAAACTGAGCAGGGAGCACAGAATTCCCATTCTCCCTTTCTTGGTTAATACTCCATGCTGGAGTAATCTTACACTTCCTAACACTCCCAACTATTAATGGCATTCCTATTGCACGACTAGAAAGATACATAAAAAGATAAGCTGAGCAAAGCTAAACAACTGAAACCCAGGGGTGGGCCTCCCAGGTGAGTTCTCTGCGGCATGCTGGGGTTATTCTGCTGCCCTCTCGGCAAATGCTTCAGCTGCCACTTTGCAGACCAGGAGCCAGGCCACATGGATGAGCCCATCTTCCTTCTGCATTTTTATCCTTCTTGAACCAGGAACTTTATAGTTTAATACCATTCCAATTAACAACAGGTTCTACACATCTGTCTATCTCCCAGCCCTTCTGAACTATCCCTAAAGTGACATGAAGGGAATGAAATATGTGTGGTAGTTTCAAGAACAAAGAGAATGTAAGAAAAGCATTAATAGACAAGAAATGTCAATATTTATTTGCAAGATGGAAAGCAGCTGTATCAATAGTAACTTAAAGCAAAAAAATAAATAAAATAAAATAAAATCCAAAACTTCCTCTTAGAGAAAGGAACCAGCAAAAAGCAAGCTAATTCTTAGTGCAAAGCAGCAGAAGGTTTTAGTGAAGGCTAATGTAGGATGGGGCAGAAAACCAGAAAGCAGCCAGTTGAATATATCTTAAAGAAGGATTTCATTGCTCCCCTCTGCCAGCCAACAATCTACTTTTCTATGGGGAACCCCAGAAGCTAAAGACAGATCCTTATTTGGGGCCTGAAGCTTAGGTAGTATAGGGTGCCAGTCCTTTTTGGAAAAAGAATATAATTTATAGTATCAAATTGAGCTACCAGAAGAATACTTAGAATGAACCGAGATCACAACAAGTATAAAATGGGAAAGTCTGACACATCTCCATAAAGTTTTTCCTAATGTTTTTGCTTCATACTCATTGATCACCTCTTCATGTAAGAGTAATTCTGCAGTAGTTTCAGTAGAGAAAATAGTCTCCTTTGCAACTTTGGTTGAAATTATTTCTCATTATTGGTAGTAGGAACCCAGAAAGCATGACTTTCCACACAGTTATACTCACTGTCCTAATGCTACAGGTTTGTGCCCAGTAAACACAGATGCCATCTTGTTAAATTCCTATCCAAAAAGGAAGAAAAGATTATTCGTGTATTTTAATTGTACATGTAGCATTATAAAGTGGATTTCTGAAAGAAAAGTATTTCTCTTTTGACCAGGCATCAGTGAAAACCAAATCTCTTGTTTACGATTTTATATACACTTTATGTTTGGAAGAATTTCTCATAGTCTGATTTTTAGCTGTGTACATTTCGAGGATGTGTCTACTACCCATTACTTTCTAGTGTCAGAACACATTCTTACTGCATTTTGGCCTCTTCGCTTGCATAGCGGGCAGTGAGAGTATTCCAGGGAATCATTCCTTGAACTAGCAATAACTTGGCTGTCAAAGACAAAGCTGGACACTAAAGTGGTAAGGACAGATTCTAATCAGTAATATACTATTGCAATAGGAGGAATAATCTGGTATGAGCTGAGGTCAACTCTGAATTGCCCCACAGTAACTGGGTGTTTTAAAGGGAGAATGAGGGAATAGGAAAGGAGTATATAAGGACTCAGTAGGCTCCGGGAAGTGCAGTATTGAAAATATATGAGAAACCAGGAAAGGCGTTGTGATTTCGTCCATGTGAGATCCATAACCATTTGCTAATGAGTGTGTATCAAAGTTAGGTTCCCACCTTCCCACAAAGGCTGGGAGATAGAGACCTTATCATCCGGTGCTGACTAAAAAAAACTAAAGACAACGGTGAGAAAATAACACAACCATGAAAAATAAGGATTTTTCTAACCAGAAAACAAAAGATTTTTCATGGAAAATGTAGAAATTAAAATTGAAGTACAATAAAGTTTATGTTTAAAATGATGGAAGATAAAATTTAGGAATTCTTCCAGAGAGTGAAACAAACATACAGGTTAAGAGGTAAATGACAAAGTTATTAGAGAATTCATGAAGTTTAAGATTTTTCCTAATGAAAAGGAAGATAAAACCAAAAGCAGTTGTCATAGACATTAAGTAAGACCTGTTGTCATACTAGGGAACCTTCAAATGCCCTGCCCAATGAAGTGATGTACATTGAAGTATGACATTGTAAATAGGGAAGGGTAGAGGGCGTGAAGGGAGGGCTAGGAATGGGGAAAAAATAAGAACCAAGATGCATTATGTAAAGGTAAAATTCCCAGTGAGAAATGTAATTGTGTTGTATACCTACAATGTACCAATAAAAGAATTTAATAAAAAATAAAATAAAATAAAGTATGACAGGAAGTTTCAGAATTCAGAGATCCTAAAAGTTTACAGAGAAGAGGACAACCACATGGAAATTTTCTCAAATCCAAATCTCATCAGACTTCTCAGTGGAAGACAATATAGCCTTTCATAACTCTGGTGAAAAATAAATCTAGAATGCTGTGCTTACTCAAAGCATCCGTCAAAGGCAAAATAAAAACAGAATAAGTCATGTAAGGTTTCAAAATAATTTGTTTCCTATACATGTCTTAGAAGCTATTGAAAAATATGTTCCATCAAAGTGAAATGCATCAAGAATGAATGAATACCCCCCCCCATAGGAATCAAATATAGAGGACAGCAAAAGAGAATTGGATACTGGTAAAGAAAAGTACTAGGATGACACCTATTCAGTAGATGTAGGAAGTAATTCATGGCTATCAAGGAAAAGAAGAGAGGGCTTCAGGAGACATGTCTTTCTACCCATTGTGGTGGACTAATGGTAAACTTGGAACACCCAGCTAAACTGAGCGTGGTTCTGGGTGTAGAAGGCCCCCCCCCCAGGATTGTTGCCATCCACATAAACGGAGAACTGGAAGGGAAGATTGTATGCTGCTGATTTCCTGGAGAAGTTGTTGCCATTGGTTTTCCTGATATGAACTCAGCTGTTTTCATAGGAGGAAGAGCTCAGGTCCTCACTGTGGCTGGGGACAGCTGCTGTTCTCATCAGGGGAGCTCTGGTCTTCACCGTGAGCGTCACTTCCTGGCCCCAGTGCAGATCCCTGACCCGGTGGCACAGAGCCTCCACCCCACCGGCTCAGGCTTTCTGCTTCCACCACTGGCCTTGGGCCTTCCCGGTGCAGATCCTCCATACGGACTTGCAGGAGACATTGCCCTGGGCTCCAGGCCTCTGGCTGGACTCGTGGTGGGCATTGCCTTGGGCTCTAGGCTTTTAGCTGGGCTTGTGCGGGACACTGCTGTGGGGTCCAGGCCCTCGGCTGGATCCTTTGAGTCTCTGGTGTGTGGACAGATCTCTTGCACTCCTCTGCATTTGACTTTTTGGGTGAATATTATAAAACAACCCTGTAAATTGTGTCCTGTATTAAATCTATTCCCTTGCAAACCCTGACCACGATGCTTATCCTTGCCCAAATGTAAACGTGAGATACAGGTTATTATATTGAAAGTAGTTCAGTAGTTCTGAGGTACAATACTGAGGGTTATAGAATGAAGAAACCAAAATCTGGAAAAATAATTTCACTTAGTCACCAAGTACATTATGGAGCTTTGATTCCAACTTGAGACAGTGTAATATCTTTATTTACAGTACAATATACAAAGAATTATGTCAGAAAACAGTGTCATAGGATGGGAGATTATGTTGTGAGAATAATTGCACACTTGTGTAGACAGCTTACTCAATACGTTTGCATTCTGTTGTGGTTAGATATAGTGCTTTGGAAGGACTTTGAGGTGGAGGGTGGCCTGGGTCAGGTGATTGGGAAGCAGGGGACCTGGCTGCGCTAACAGGGTAGAATCGGGTTGGGCCTCAGTAAATAGTCAAGTGGCCCTAAAGCTTTTATGGGGTTAGTAGGGTGCTTTGAAATCAGATACAAATTGTTATTTTCCATTGTCACTGACTTCAGGACTGAACTACAGGCTCTGATGTAGATCACTGGCCTGATTTCAGCTTTTACCATGTGACAGAAAACTGATGGGAACACTGGAGAGGTGGAATCTGAACCAAAATTCTTTACCCTTGGGGGTCAACCAGTGTTAAATAGACAAAATTTGGACAGCTGAGAGTTTTTGCTATTTAGCTAACAAATTGTTATCTTAAGTATTTAAGTTGAAACTTTTCTAAGTAAATTGACCCTCTCTTCTTAAGCAGAAGAGTAGAAGAGACTATTTTAAACTTTATTTCTCTTCTAGTTGCTATTTGTCTTCTTTTCCTTAAGGAATCTCAGGTTAATTTTAGAGCTTTTTAAAAAAGCTTTTCACTATATTGCCATTGCTCAACTAAATTTGCTTATGTTTCAAAGTGTGTTTGATTAAGTTTCATAGAATTTTATGATAGGAATAGTATGTGGACTGATGAAATCTGACCTCTTTGTGTAGCCGTGGAAGGAACCAGCTGTGAAGTTGGCAGAACAATCACTAACAGCAGATAAAGGAATGCTTAATTGAGTAATTGACCTTTTCAGACTTGCTTGTTATATTCCAAACATTAATGGATTGGGAAATGTAAAAAGATATGACCTCTTAGTAACTTCAGACATTTTACACAAGTACATAAGTGACTTAGCTTTTCTTATGTCTTAGTTTCTTCATCTTCAACAGAAGTGGCAAGGGAGGGGGAATTACAATACATGACTTTTGAGAATCATTGTAAGGATAAATTGGACTAAATTAATAGTGTACAATACCTATTGCATAGTGGATGCGCAAGTGTCATTTTTCCTTTCCCTAAATGCTAACTCTTGACTGTTAGTCAGCTTTCCTTCACTATGACAATCATAGATAATCATAGGATAATCAATAGAACGAAAGATTTATTCTGGCTCACAATTTTAGGAAATTCAGTTCATGGTCACTGAAGTGTGCTTTACCAATTCTCTAAATATCTCTCAATCCGGACAACTCAACAACCTAGATTAGCCATCACATGCACTGCCTGCTTAGTGCTTATTTCCTTTCCCCTTTTTTATAAACTTGTCATCTCAAAAAGAGATATGTATAACCTTTCCTTTGTAATCTTCAACATATATTTTTCTCCATTGCTTATATGAGCTGACATAGTTGGACTTTTGCAGAGAAAGTGAAAATACTATTTGCCATTTGCTGGCTTTAGAAGCACAGAAAGAGAAAAAGCTAATCAGTGCTGATTCATCTCAGCAGCTTAGCTAACTTCTGCTGCTCTGCGGTCTCCTCTTTCCCCACAGAGGAATAGCTTGCTCCTCCTCAGGAATGTTGGCCCCTAAAGAGCTGCAATCCCATCAAAAATAAACAATCATTTAGAGTTGTAATCACCTTCCTATTTGCATATTACCCCTGCATCAAAGATGTTTAGATTTCAAATCTGGAAAAGAAAAATTTTCTATGAAAATGTTCATTTTGTGAAGTCATTTTCATCAGGTGCATTTATTTCTGTCCACGTTAGATCTCACTTAAACCATTAAAGACATCATGATATGTTACAGAGATACATGTATACTCTCGTGTTGTAGCAGCACAACTCACAATAGATAAATCTTGATGAATGGATAAAGAAAGTGGGCATTTATACACAGTGGAGTACTTCTTAGCTATGAAGAAGAATTAGCTTAAATCATTTGTAGGAAAATGGAGGCACCTTGAGATCATACTGTTAAGTGAAATAAATCAGACACACAAGTTTAAATATCACATGGTTTCTCTTATATGAGAAACACAAAGTATAAAAAAGAGAAAAATAAAAGATATGGGGAGGAAACCGGGGAGATAGATCTTTTTCAAATGGGACGGAGACCAAGAGATGAGGGGAGTGAGGAGAGAGAGGAGGGAAAGGGGAAGTAAAAAGAATTAAAATATGTACATGTACCAACTCGCAATGCACATAAGCATTATGTACTAATAAAATTTTTTAATTATAAAAGATTTTGACAAATTTTTTTTGGGGGGGGGGTTGGGGGTTTTTTTGGTGCCGGGGATCGAACTCAGGTCCTTGCGCTTGCGCAGCAGGCGGCGAAAGATTTTGACAACTTTTGCCCTGATTATTTTATGTATCATTTAATAAGTAGCACTGAAACTTTGAGTACATGTTCCTAGAAGTTGTGGTGAATCAGTGTCTGAATCTTTTGTCTACCTATTCTCAAAAACATTATCAAAGTAAATGGGTCAGATTTTTAATAAGGAGATGTGTTATATTTCCTATTTCGTTGATAGACTACAATATACAAATGTCTATATATGTGGATGGTATCAAATAAAATACATAAAATATAAGTCTATATGCTTACATATATGTGTGCGTGTAATAATAGCAAGTGTCCCCTACCATTCCATTTGTTAATATATGATGAAAATCTACATCTTTCAACTGGCTTCTTTTCTAGTTAGCATCTTAGCCATATTTGCCTATATATATTTAGAAAAGATTATTCTTTTATTTAATAAAGCAATCTAAGTTCTATATTTGTTTTTAAATTTCTACCTAGAAATCGACATTGAACGCTGTGTACGAGAATCGATCAACCTCTTTTGTTGGACTCCCAAGAGTGCCACATACAGACAGCACGCCCAGCCTCCAAAGCCACCTTCCGACAGCGGCGGCCTGAGAAGCTCAGCACCCTACTTCTCTGTGGAGTGCACAGAGCCGCCAAAGACCGATCTGGTAAGTGCAGCAAGTGTAGGTGTAGCTCACAGACTCTAGGAAGGGCTGGTGTCAAATGCACACAGCCTAGGATCTTCAGTGCCTTCACGTACTGTCATTTGTGTCCTTTTAACGTCGCTGTTTTCTAACAGACTTTATTCATACAGACATTTCAGAAAACCTCTACACCTATTTGAACATTACAGTTAAGGACATTGTTTTGACATATTTCTTCATGTAACAAGTTTTGTTTTCTGTACAGTCATGGTTTCTGTTTGTACATCATCTTGTTGTGTAAGAGATTACAAGAAGTAAAGGAAGAATTTTTTAAAATAAAGAAATGTTGAGTTATTGGTAGAATTGCAGCTGATTTCTTGATTGACAAGCCTGTGGAGTAGATTCTTCACTTCAGTTACTGAACTTTTCAATACTACCACTTATAATTAGTTCTTTTTAAAATAATTTATATCTCTTGAAAAATATTCCATATTTAGTGAGACATCTTTCTTCTTTCAACATACAGTAGTTTTGGTTTTTTTTAGTTCTTTAAAGATGGTTTCCTTTAGTTCTTTAAAATAGCTGACTTAATTTTGCCTACTAACCCTAACATTCAATTTTTTGTTGAAAATTGAACTTTTTAAATAACATTGCAATTTTAGAAATGAGATCCTGCTCTCCTGCCCAGGGTTTTTTATTGTAGTTTGTTAGGTTAGTGGTTTTGTTGTTGATAATAGTATTTGTTTAGTGGGTTTTCTAAATTCTGTGTAGTCTGTATTCTTTGTCAGGTGTCACCACTGCTTCGCTGCCTTCAGTGAGTAGATCTCCCTAACGTATCTGTATGGGGACCTAGATTTTGCTGAGAGGCTCTAAGCACATGTTGGGGCACATCCACACTCAGTCAGCAACCTTCCCTCGAGCTTTATTTTCTGCCTGTTTGAAGCCTCTGATCAAGCAAAGAAGAGGGCTTGAAGCCTCTTCAGGTCTGCCTTGGGCATGCGTATAGCCCTGAAGTGTGGTGCTGGACTCCAAGGACATGTCAAAGCTTTCAGAGCTCCCATGGACATTGCGTTCCCCAGCTTTGCCTGTTAATTTTATGAACAGTTTCTTCTCTCCCCAGTTGTGTCTGCTTCAGGAACCTGTAGTGTTAAACAATTACTGCGTATTGTATTTGGCAGATATCTCCAAGAAAAAAGCTGTTTGCACTGAGAAAACTCTGAGATAGGCCAAATAAAGACAAGTACTGTCAGAGTAGGCTTCCAGGGAACTGGCAAACAGGACAAATAATTACAGTTTCCTTGAAATGGTGCTTTTCAGGCATTCCCAAACAGTTCTGCCCCTTGCAGTGAGTGTTGTGTGACTGGTTTTTGTAGTGATTGCTAAACTGCCAGTTTTCAAGGTAGCTATGCAGCTGAGAGAAATGAGAAGAGGACAAATTCACATTTTTATTGAGACTGAATATTCTATTTCTTGAATTTGCACTCTTCAGATTGTGTCAGGCTTGTGTTAAATTTACAAAGTTTTGAAAACATTTTATTTTAATAATCCTTGTTGGGCCGGGGATTTAGCTCAGTGGTGCCACCGCCTGCCTCGCAAGTGCAAGGTCCTGAGTTCGATCCCCAGTACCAAAAAAGAAAATCCTTGTTGTCTTACTTTCTGGTCGCTGAGACACAATACCTGGCACTCACAACTTAAATAAAGAAAGGTTTACTTTGGCATAGTTTGTAGAGGTTTCAGTCCACAGTCAGCTGGCTCCAAGCCAGAGTGCTACTGCAGAGGGGCTTAGCAGAGGAGAGGTACTCATGGCAGGTAGGAAGCAGAGAGAGATCAAGGCAGGAGGAGGGAGACAGACCCTTCCAGGCCACACCCCCAGTGACCACCTCCTCCAACCATGCTCCACCTCCCAACATCACATTTAGCTATAAACTCATCAGTGGACCAATCCAGTGTGAGTATCACATTCCCAGGGCCCGCTCACCTGCCAAAGCCCGGCTTATGAGCTCATGAGCTTTGGGGGACATCCAGATATAAATCATGCACTTGGCAGTATTCACATTGGCTTTTTGGAGCAGCAGCTTTTGAGAAGTGCTTCCTCTGCCAGTCTCACTCCTGTCACTCGCTGTCTTTGCTTTGTCCACTGATCTTGACATTTACATGAATCAAAAAAAGTTGAGAGATGGTAGATTTTAAAAGGTCAGAAAGGAATAATAACTGTCCAGGTAATGTCAGACTTTTATTTTACTGTACAGTAAAATTTTATTTTAAAAAATTGCTGTTCTAAGTTTGAATAAGTGGCTTTAAATCCTTTCTCTTATACTGTAGTCTGAAATAAGATTTTTGTTTGAAATGCTTAATAGTTTCAGTGTCACTAGACCCATAATCCCATCATACTCCTATTATAGTTGACCCTTAACTTACGAACTCAATTGTACACGAGGGCAGGTTGTAACTCAAGTTGGTTGTAAGTCAAGACTATTTTTCCCATAAGAAATAATGGAAATACCCATAATGCTTTCTGAACCTCCCAAAGCACCCCTTAACTAACCTTTTCATAATAAAGGTGGTGTAATATGTGTAATTTTCCAGAAACACCAATAATTGTCCTCGTCTATTCACCAAAAAGTTATAAAATGTACCTAATTTACCAGAAACGACAATTTCATACTGTACTCACCATCCAAGTTGACATCTTTGGCTCACAGGAAGGGAGATGAAATGGAAGGTGGTTATTGTTTGGAAGGACAGTCCCCTTCCATCAGAACATCAGGAATCTGGCTCTCTTGTGTCCTTTCTGTCCTTGGGAGAGTCTGCAGCCCACTTGGACCTGCTTCTGACTCACTAAATCTTGACCTTTTCAGAACTAAAAACTGGTCTAAGGCTGTCTGTTTCTGTCTGTTCTTTAAGACTGTTCTGTAGTGTGACATGACATTGTCATTAAGCGAGTGAATACAACAACTGGCTTTTTCTCTGTCTGTGTGAGTCTTCTCTACAAATGTTTGTGGCTCTGTCCATTTTTCCAGGATTTCCTTTATTGCAGAAGAAGAACTTTGTTGCACTGATTTATGATACTCCCCTCCTCTTCAGAAAGCTCCTCAGCTGCCATTCTCTGCTGCTTAGCCACAAGTTACTAAAGTTCCTCTGTGGACAGTTCCTCTGAGTGTTTCTCTGCCAGTTCCTCAACATTACCTCTGTCTACCTGCAAACAAATGGACCCTGCTGTCGTGACAGTGACATCAACCACAGGGTCAATTAAAGAAAGACTCAGGCTCCTCTACATTGCCTTCACAGTCTCTCTCCTATGTAATTTTAGGCCACACTTTCTTTAAGGCAAATCTCAGTGTCCTTAGAGAGACATGGGCCCAGGATTTCTCAGTTAATCCCACACAGGAAACACTGGCATTCAGGTTGTAGCTCAAGACTTTGGTTGCAAGTTAAAACTGAAATTCCTGTTGTAACCCAAGTTGTTCATATGTGTGGCTGGTCATAACTCAAGGGTCCAGTGTATAGTAATTCTCTGAGTTCTAGATTATTTTGGTAAGGCTTTGTGATATGAAACAAATTATTTTGTGTACTTTTTTTTTATACCGGAGATTGAACTTGGGACCTTGCGCTTGTGAGGCAGGCGGTGGAACCACTGAGCTAAATCCCCAGCCCTATTTTGTGTAGTTTTAAATCACTTATCTCTATCAACTTAACAGTATTGCATGGAGAAAAAATACTACTGAGACTTGGTTGCATGAAATGTTGCTATCTGAAGTCTTGGTTTACTTTAGAATTTAGTTTATACCTTTTTGTGAAATACTCCAGCCATAAAGGAAAATATAATGAATAACATAAAAGCCAATATCTAATTTTTTCACATATTTAAACACATATAGAAAACAGATACTGTTCAGAGTGCTCAGGAGGTAGCCATGAAAGAAAGAATACCTCCCAGCATAGCATGTACATTTAGTGGAGGATGTATTTGCAAAAGAAAAAGAAAACATTTAATGTGCTATTGAAGATAGGTATCAATAAAGAAAATTATGAAGAATCAGGGAGATAGAGAATGCTGAAGAATGGTGGTAATCAAAGAGTAGAAAAGAGTTGCTATTTTATATGAGGAGCTCAAAGATCTAGCCACAAGGTTACATTTGAGAAAAGAACCTACAGAAAGTGAGAAAAAATATATATATATATATATATAAATTTTCCAAGCAAAGGAATAGCAAGTGCAAAGATGATTGCAAGCTTGGTATATCAGGTAAGAAGTAAGGGGACTCTGGGCAGAACAAAATGAGTGAAGAAGAGTAGGAGACAGAGTTAGACAGGTACCAGTGAGCCAGAGCCTGTAGGTCCTTAAAGCCATCAAGTCCACAAGGACTTGAGTTTTACACAAATATGATGAGAAGCTGTTAGATGATTTTGAGTAGAGCGGTACTGTGATCTGACTTACATATAGAAGTGCTGCTTCTCATACTGCTGCTATATGGAAAATAGACAGAATGACAAAAATAAAGACCAGGAAGAAAGCAGTGGCAGCTTAGACCCAATGGTAGGAGTGAACGTGATGAGAAGTAGTCATATTTCAGAAACACTCTAACCAGTAGATTTTGCTGACTGAATATGAGGTATAAAAGAGAACAAAATCAAGAATAAATGCGACCTTTTTGTTCTAAGCTAGAAAGACAGTGTTTCTATCTACTGAAATAAGGAAGAGGGCAGAAAGACTGGATTTGAAAACAAATCAAGTGTACCATTTTGAACATGTGGATTTAGAGATTTTTATGAGATGTTCACATAAGGAATCAGTACACCACTTTGTTTTGTCTGTAGCTTATGCTGTTATTTTTCTAGTCAATTAGTGGTGTGTAGAAATATTATTTATTTCAGATTATTCTCATAGCAAATTTGTTTGATATTCAGATTCATCCCCTCCCTGACCTTAGTATTTAGGGAAGTCTCAGAGTCATAGCAAAATGGAGAGGAAGGAGTCAAGGATGGTGATGCACACCTGTTATTTCAGCCACTTAGGAGGCAGAGGCAGGAGGATCACATGTTCAAAGCTAGCCTGTATAACTTAGCAAAATCCTGTCGCAATTTTTTTTTTTAAGAATAAAAGCTCCAGAAGTGTTTTTTCAGGTTACTATCAATATCTTCACTCCATTCATTAAGCCAAAAAAAAACATCTAGCAACTTCAAGTTTATAACTTCCAGTGAAGTACAGAGCCCAGCCAGGACAGGACATGATGAATTGCAGGTACAAAGGGGACAGCGTGGCTTCTCAGTGTCGTCTCCCACTGGAGCTAAGGTGCTCCACTTGTGATCAAGGGTTTCTTTCTGCAAATCTGAATGTGACCACCTAGGTCCTCTCATGTGGCTGGTATACTTTCCTGATGTGTTTGTTCAGTTGGCATCTTGCTATGTTGCAAGGCTTTACCTTGACCTCCTTGGCTCAAGGGATCCTCTGCCTGCCTCAGCCTCCCCAGTGCTGGGATCAGATGTGCTCCATTATGTCTGGCTTTCGTCTCCTGACCTAACGTGTACTGTTGATGCCTCAGAGGTGTATCAACCTTCTGGGTCCCCCTTTTGTAGCCTGCACTGTGAGGCTCAGGAGAGTCGACCAATCTAAAGACAAGGACACTTGCTTAATGGAGAAGCTGCTGTCCTGCGATAAACTGCCCTAATCTGATTGCACCAACTGCTTTCTCTTCAAGGATGCCGAGTCCTGAAAGACCATGGCCGAGATGTCCTAGGTGGCTTCCTCAGAGTTCATCCCCAACAAGGAGCCATCTGGCCACTTTCCCGTGATTACGTTTCTAATAGCTGCTCCATTTCCTCCAGGGATTTTGTAAAATCAGTAACTTGTCACTTATATAAGATTTGCTGTTCTAGGAATTGGGCCCTTTCTTCTTTCATCTTCACCTTTGCCTTGAAGGCCTGTAACTCCTCCATCTGCTTCTTGGCAGTTTCATTAAATAGCTTCAGCTCATCTTGCAAAGTTTCTAACAGCAGCGCAGAGCCCACATGGTCCATAGTGGGTTCCTGCTGAGATGCCAGGGTGTCGCTGCCTGGGTTAAGACCTTTATGCTCCAAAATTGCTAAACAGTTGTCCTGAAACTTCTCCAGCAGCACCACCTTCTGGGTCAGGTCCTTCAGCTCTGAGTTTTAATCAACTTCTGGTGCAACTGCTTATTGGCAGTCTCTAAGAGCTGGTGCTTATCTTTCAGTTCTTCCTCTGATTTGTGTTCCCACAATGGCTTTCAGCTCTTTCTGATGTTCCTCTGAACAGTGAGCTCTGCAACTTTCATCTGCCAATTCTCTTCTTTTGGTTTGGTGATTTTCATTATATCATTGTCTGAATGAAGGTTTTTGGAAACATTGATGTCTTTGGACTTAACAGGTATCAGGCTCTTAGAAGTGGCTTGAGTTTTTGTATCCACGGGTGGGCCACTGCTGGGCACAGCCACGGTCTTCACCACACTGATCATCATGACAGGGCAGCATGGCTGGGCCCGCTCCAGTCCCTGACCCTTGTCACTCAAGTTCAAAAGATGCTCGGCAGCAAACGCCAAATTGCACTGTCTCAAAATTTTTTAAAAGGACTATGGCTGTAATTTAGTGGTAGAGCACTTGCTTAGCATGTGCAAGGCCATGGGTTTAATCTCAAGAACCAGAAAAAAATAATTGAGAGAAAAGTACATTGATTTCCCACTTGTGTGTTCCCTCACACATGTAGAGCCCCCTCCATGTCCAGAATGTTACCACAGAGGGTATATTGATTATAATTTCTATCATAGATATAGGCCTCCCCAGATTACCTATCATTTCTTGTGTGAGCTTTGTCCTATTGTGTCTTTGAAGAAATTGTTCATTTCATGTAAGTTGATCAAATTTGTAGGGATAGAGTTGTTTCTGATATTCTTTTATTATCTTTTTGATGTCCATGTGATCTGTACTATTGGCTCCTCTTTCATTTCTGATACTATTACTTTTACTTTGCTTGTTGATTTTGTTGATCTTTCCAAAGAACCACCTTTTGGTTTCACTGATTTTTCTCTATATTAACATCCTGTTTTCAATTTCACTGATTTTTACCCTAAATTTTATTTCTTTTCTTCTGGTTTTTGAATTTAACTTTTCTTTTTCTAATTTCCTGAGGTAGGAGTTTATTGATTTTGGATTTTCGCTTTTCTAAAATGTGCATTTCATGCTGTAAATTTCCCTCTATGTACTGCTTTTGTTATATCCCCTAAATTTTGATTAGCTGTTTTTGTCTCTTTTAATTCAAAATATTTTTTAAGATTTTTCCTTAGACTCGTGTTATTTAGATGTGTGTTGTTTAATCTCCAAGTATTTCATATCGGTTCTCTTTTGAAATGTACTATTTTGGGGCCGGGATTTAGTTCAGTGGTTCCACTGCTTGCCTTGCAAGCACAAGGTCCCAAATTCGATCCCTGGTACCAAAAATAAATAAAAAATAAATGTACTATTTTGTAGATTCTCTCACATGTATATATACTTAATCAACTATATGAAAAAAATTTATCTTTCCATTATATTTCTGATTATTTTTGTCGTATTGCTTTGGACAGGTCCTCAAGTATAAAAGAAGTGTTGCGAGTGAATAGATTTGATATTCCCTAGTTTAATGAAAATGCTTCACATTTCATGACTAAATTCGATGATATCGGTAAATGGTTTTTATTTTAACTGATACATAAAATTATACATATTCATGTTTTGATACATGTATAAATTGTGTAATCTTCAAATCAGGGTAAATATATCTACTTAAATATCAGTTTTTCAACATTCAAAATCTTTTAGCTTTTTGAAAAATATAAAGTCCACTGCTATTATGTATAGTCACTCAATTGTACAATGTAATCCCAGAATCTCTTTCAGGAGAAAGATTCTAGCTGTAACTCAGTTCCCATCGATCCATCCTTCCCTCTACTCTCCCAGCCTCTTTTAAGTACTGTTCTCTCAACTTCTATAAGATTAACTTTTTTAGATTTCACATATGAGTATGAGATCATGCAGCATTTGTCTTTCTGTGCCTGGCTCCCCATTTCCATTCATGTTGTCACAAATTGCAGGATTTCGTTCTTTTCTAGGGTGAAATAGTATTTCATTGTGTATATATTCAGCTGCTAATGGGCACTTAGTTTGTTTCTGTTTCTTGGTTATTGTAAATAATGCTATAATAAACACGGCAATTCAGATGACTTTTCAGCACACTGATTTTATTTCCTTCTTTATATATGTACTCAGTAGTGGAGTTTCAGCGTCATATAGTAGTTCTACTTTTACTTTGTTGAAGAGCTGTGAACTGCTCGCCATGACAGTGGTACTAACTTAGGTTCCCACAGGCAGTATTCAAGGGCTCCCTTTCTGCACACCCCCACCATCACTTGTTATCTTTCCTCGCTAATAACCATTCTAACTGCAGTGAAGTGATACTCCACTGTGATTCTGATTTGCATTTCCTTGGTAGTGATGTTATAAAATTTCTCATTTACTTGTTGGCTATCTGTATGTCTTATTTTGAGAAATGTATTTAGGTCTGTTGCCCATTTTTAATTGTATTGTTTGGCTTTGCTTGTTGCTTTGGTGTGTTTTGTTCTGCTTTACTGTTGAGATGTCCGAGTTTTTTATGTGTCCTGTATATTAACTCCTTGTCACATGTACATTTGCAGATATGTTCTGCCACTCTGTGATTTCGTCTCTTCACTCTATGGATGTTTGTGTCAGTATGCAGAAGCCCTTTAGTTTACATTATCCTCTTTGTCTATTTTAGCTTTTGTTTTGTGTGCTTTTACAATCTTAACTCAAAAAGTCCTTGCCCATTCCAAAGTTCCTGAGGTATTTCCCCTATATTTTCTTCTAGTGACTTCATAGTTTTAGACCTTACATTAAAGTCTTTAAGCTATGTTGAGTTAATTTCTGTATATATGGGTATCCAATTTTTCCTGTACCACTTGTTGAAAAGACTGCCCGTTTTCCATCATGTGTCCTTAGCACCTGATTAGTAGGCTGTAGATATGTAACTGTACTTCTTGGCTCTATTAGCACTGGTTTATGTGTCTGTTTTATGTCGGTACTCTGTTATTTTAATTGTTCTAGCTTTGTAATAAATTTTGAAGTGAACCAGTGTAGTGCATCCTGTTTTGTTCTTTTTCCTCAGGATAGCTTTTGCTAAATTTCCTACAAGTTTTATGAATGTTTTTTCTAGTAAGAATATCACTGGTATTTGGATGAGGATAGCATTGATTCGGCAGGCCTCCTTGAGTGGTATGAGCATTTTAACAACATTGATTTTCTAATCCATGAATATGAAATGTTTCCACTTGTGTGGTTCTCAGTTTCATTCATTGGTGTTTTATAGTTTTCATTGTAAAGATCTTTCACCTCTTGGATTAGGGTTAAATTTATTTTGTGGTGTTTTTGTTGTCGCTTTTGTTTGACCTTATATTTAGTAGCCCTTGCACATATGAGATAACTCTTGGTCACTACGTACACACGCACACACAATACCAAGTATTGGATTTGCTGCTATTTTTAGATTTTTACCTCTATGTTCACAGATGAAATAAATCTATAGTTTTCTTTACCTTTAGGTGCTTGTCAGGTTGTATTTCTTTCTCCCTTTGCTGTCTAATCAGTCTCTACAGAAGGAATTGCTGTACTTATTTCTTACAGGATGAGTAAAGCTTGTCTGTAAAACCATCTGAGCCTGATATCGTTTAATCAGGAAGATACTTGATTCGCACATTTTCTAACTCAGTTTTTTAAAGCTCATGTTATTTGAAAAGTGCTCCTATTTAATTTGGATGTGTATTTTCTCAAAATTATTTTTACATACCTCTTATGTCTAATTTTTATGCTCATTGAATTCTTTATATAAAATATTTTATCTGGAATTTTGTCCCCATTTCCATCCTAATATGGTTGAGGGTGCAAATTTAAATGCTAATAAAAAGTGGGTGGATATAAAAATATCTGAATGACCTGTAAAAGTATATTCTTTAGCTGGGTGTGGTAGCACATAGCTGTAATCCCAGCACTCAGGAGGCTGAGGCAGGAGGATCACCTCAAGTTCAAGGCCAGCCAGGGCTACACAGTGAGCTCAAGGCCAGCCTGAACTACTTAGCAAGACCCTGTCTCAAAAAACAAAAAGTATACTCTTTAAAATTAGGATAATCACACCTCAGCTTCATTCTTAGATTCTTCAACAGACTAAAAAATGGCTTTTTAAAAAATTGGACCATAAATTTCTCCAGCTGATGATAGAATGAAAAGTTGAAATGGCTATGAGGGACTTTTTTTCAAATTTCAGCCCTGCTGTTTGTTGTATAATCCTTTTTCTTTTTTCTATAATCTTGAATAATTCATATAATGCCTCTGGTTGCCTATTTGTAAAAGTAAAGCATAATTATAATAATACTTATCTAGCAGAATTAGTTTAAGAATGACACATGAGCATTTAAAAATAGTAACAGGCATTATTATATGTTAAGTAACCAAGCGTTAAAATTCTCAGCTTTGCAAACTACTCCTTAAGACAGTCTTCTGTCTCTAATGACCCCTGTGAAAGCAGCGCTGCTCTGGTACTCTCTTCGCCATAGCTGCGTCAGCTGTGTTAATACTGTTTCACATTAGAGGCCACCAAAGACGTAAGAGGAGCGAGGGTTGAAGGCTGGCTTTCCAAGGAGTCCTCCTGGCAGTTTTACCTTAGTAATTTCAGTTTGAAATTTCACTCTAACCTTTACTTCTTGGTTTTAGTATTATTTTGATTTCCAAGCTACTAAAGAATTGAAAAAAAAAATTTTTTCATCGAGTGCCAAGGTCTTTCAAATCTAGATTTCCTTAAATAGCAAAGAATCTGTTTCAGAATTCTGACCAGACCTTAATTGAAGAAAATTGCAAGGTAAGGTATGTGGTTTTGATGAATAGAATGAAATGGATTTTTTAAACCTGCATGTGTTTTACAGATTGATTGTTGGTCAACTTTAGATGTCTTTAGTCTGTTTCTTTATTAAATTTTAATCACCAGATTAATTTATTCATACATAAACACTAGGCAAGGATTTTTTAAAATAGGTGTTATTTTATTCACATATGGTGACTCCTTAAGTGTACTATTGTCATAAATAAAATATAACATGCATTGGATTTTCAATTTATAGCATATGCTTCTGTGTAGATAAAAAATGAATTTATTATATATAAAATCTTTAAAACACATTTTTATACTTTAGGTTGGAACAGCTTCCAAAAGTCATATACTGTATAAATGCCATTTTACCCAGTTTAATCTCAATAGTAAGCAACACTACTTTTTTTATTTGTACATCTTCACAGTACATGCACTTTACAATCATCTTGGGGAATGGATACATGTACATAATACAACTTGCTTCTTTTTTTATCACCTTTCTTCCCCCCACCCCTTCTCCAATTCCCCATTTTCCCATTTTCATTCTTATTGATATGATTAATCATGTTTATGGCATATGAATGTAAACACTACTTTTTATAGTAGTTTGGACAATTAGAAAAATAACACCACAAGTACTTTGTAGTTTTCAGTTATTCAGCTACATTATTTTCTCTACCCCTAAACAGATCTCTGAAGTGTTTTCACCCTCATTTGAGAGTTGAGGAGACTCAGGTTACTAAATGCAAATTATCCTTAAGGATGGCCATTTATTAGTAATGTAAAAATGTTCTCTCGTCATTGAAATGTGTATATCCATGTGTGTGTGTGTTACTCTACAGTTAGATTTTCAAGCCTTTTGTAATTTTTTCCTACTTCACCTAGTATATGTTTACATTTCCCTATATAATCATCTACCTACATACTCTTAAATAAGTTAAAATGTTTTGTAATAAGATATAAAAAAAAGGTAAATTATATGATCTCTTTTGTTAACATTATATTGAGAATAAAATGTGAACCTAATGGAGAACTAAACATTGTTTTCTAAGAGTATTCAGAGAAATAGATGAATTAAATAGAAAGTTTAATTTTGCACCAATTCTCCTTACTGTTTGTGTTCTAATATCTTTAATGATCTCTCCATAAGCAATCTGGGATTTTGGAGCAATTATGACATGCACAATTTCAGTAAGAGATGAAGAGTGGAAACCTTGTTTGTTAAATATGGGGACTTGGAATGAGTGTAATGGTGATATCCTTAAATATGACTTGGCATTCTCCTCTTGCATATTTTAGAATGTTTTCTTTGTCATATACTTTTGAAACTTTTTATATAATGTAACAATCTTTTCTGATCATATCAATTTGGTGTTCTGTAAGCTTCCCATACATGGATATCTGTATCACTCCCAAGATGTGTGAGATTTCCTACAGTTATTTTATTGAATAAATTTTTTTCTCTTTGCCTTTGGATATTCTAAAAATGTGGGAATTTGTTCATTTAATGGCGTCACAAAGGTCTAAAATACTGTCATCTTTCTTCGTTGTTGTTTTTTTTTTTTTTTGGTTTTTATTTTTTTTTCTATTCTTTCCTTCCTTCCTGTTCCCCTTTCCACTTTGGTCTGATTGAGATATTTCCAAAGATCTGGCTACCTAGCTTCAAGTTTAGGTCTCCTTGACCTCATTTCTTATTGAGGCTTTCAATTGTATTTTTCTGTTGACTTAGCTCTTCATTTTCAAAATTTGTTTGGTTCATTTTCAAGATCTCTCTCTCTTTTTTTTTTTTTTGGTACCAGGGATGGAACTCGGGCCTTGCGCTTGTGAGGCAGGCACCGGAACCCTGAGCTTAATCCCTGGCCCTCAAGATCTCTCTTTTTGCTGAATTTCTTGCTTATGTCTTGGATTGCTTTCCTAATTTAACTTAGCTGTTTATCTGTTTCCTGTTGGTTTTCACTGAACTTCTAATCATCCTTTTAAACTCTTTATTAGACATTTCATCCTTATTGTTTTCTTTAGGACCTGTTGCTGCAAAGTTATGTTCTCTTGGAGGTAATATGTTCATATTGCCTTGCTTTTCCATATTGCCTGTGCTCATACAGAGATTTGTACAACTGATGGATCACATATGAACTGCTTTCATGGAATGACCTCCTTAATAAGTAGTTTTCTCCCAAAGATGTGTCTTGGCATGTCAGTTTGTTATGCAATTTGGCTTTATTTCTAGCTGGGCACCATAGTATAGTCTCTCTATAGCTTCTTTGCCTGTGATTGATTACTTGAGGAACCGTTCATACGATGACAGAGTCAGAGAGAACAGCTGTCTCTGTGGGCCAGGCGAGAGTGGGACATTCTCGCCGTTCAGGCAGATGTGGCTATGGGGTGCTCACTGTGCGGCTACTCCTGCCGTTGGAGTGGCAGCACCAGTCAGACCATGGGAGTTTTCTCTGGCACTGCTGATGCTCGCTCTGCTTCTAGAAAGGGCCTGTAGACTGGCAGACTCAGCAGTGGTGAGGGGCCCAAAACAGTTGTTCTCCAATCAGTCTGCCGTGCATCCCTGATGCAGCATGGAGAGAGCTGGGGGCAGGAACACAGCAGCTTAGGCCCTCACACCCAGTACTGATGGCAGTGCCTGGTCAGACAAAGTGTGAAGCCAGGGCAGCGGGAGAACTGGGGAACTGGGGTGCAGCAGGAACCATGGTTCTTTTCTGTGAATCGCAGTGAACACCCATGAGTGGGGCAGTAGCTGGTGTTAGGCAAAGCACCTCTCAGACCTCTTTGGCTCTGTGTGCCCAGGGCTGGGGTGATGGCTGGAGCAGAAACATTTCTTCCCCAAACTCCTTCAGCTCTAGTGTGTGTTTAGAAGCCAGACAACTGCCGGAGACACTGAGATGCTCAAGGCCATATCAACACGTTTCTGTTGGCCGGGCAGCCCTGGGAGCCATGATCTTCCCTCCAAAACCTGGGAGGAAGAGGTGCTTGGATGCAGTGCATGGGGGAAGGGGTCAAGAACCACGTGGGACCCTGCCTTCCATCCTGGCACTGCAGGAGCCCACGGACAGGTAGCTGGCAGACCTTTGACGTCACAGAGCAACTGCCCTTTCTCCAGGGTGGCATCTCCTGTTGCCTTCCGTGGTGAACACCATCCCCTGCAGTGCAGGGCTCTCCATAGGCTTAGCTCAGGTCATTCGGGCCACGTTGAGTTCACAGGGCAGGCACACCCACCCCACCCCAGTGCACTGGATGTCAGCACCGTCCCAGCGATGGGAATATGTGGGGTTCTGTTGCCTACAGCAGTCCAAACTCAGACAGTGGCTCCCTTTCCAAGATGGCGCCTGACCACAGAAGCCTGAGTGTTTGCTGGGAGGTAATCTGAGATCTTTTTCAAAACAAGGCAGCTGTGCAGACTTCAGGTTATTTATCTAATTGGACTGCAAGCCTGTGAGGTTGAGAACTTTCCAGACACTAGGATTACAGCATCCACACCGATAGGGCTCACTGGGACTCTGTTACCATGGCCCTGCAAAGAGGACCCTCCTCCCCAGCTGAGGGGCTGGGGCGGCAAGTGTCCAGGTGTTTTCTCTTCCTATGACTGTTCTGGGCCTCTGGATCTTCCAAGGTTCCCATCCTCCTCCTGATCTCCAGTGTTTGCCTCAGCCACTCTCTTCACAGCACGCGGCTGTCCGCTTGTTACTTTGGGTCTTTGTAGTGGAGTGGCTGAGTGCCCAGCACCTCCCACGTCATCTGGGACCCTTCACAAAGGCCATATTTTAGCCCGCAACTAAACATTCTCAGTAGCAGTAACAACACAAACCACGTGCTTTTGATCTGCTAATGAAAGTACATGGAGTTCCGCTACTAACACTTGGGGTGTTAGCTACTGGCGCTAAGAATTTATTCTAACAGTTATGTTTTTGTGAGCATTAAGTGCGTAACGAGTTCAAAGAAGCTAGATAATTATTATTCCCGGTAAAATTTAAGGAATTCTACAACAGATCTGAAATTTTAAGTTAACAGTATAGTTATTCTAATCATAAGTCTAATCATCTTTTTTTTTCTTAAATTCTTTTATTGGTACATTTTATTGCAAATATTTATCATTTTATCATTGTAAATATTTTGTAAATATTTATCATTGGGTGCTTGTACCTGTACATGATGTATCTTGGTTCTTATTTTTTCCCCATTACCTGTGTGCCCTTCACCCCCTCCACCCTTCCCTATTTACATAGACTTTGTTTCCATTTTTTTTCTTTTCTCACAATTTTTTCTTACCCTTCTTTCCTATCCCCTTCTCCTCCCACTTCCCCTACCCCTTTGGACCTTTTCTTCCTATTTCAAATTATGAATCATTTGTTTTAATCCTTATTTACACTTTCAGTTTCTCACACTGAGAAACTGTTCAGTATTTACACATGTGTGTCCTATTTATTTCACTTAAGAGTATGGCCCCAATGTGCATCCATTTAGCTATAAATGTCTCTAGTTTCTCCTTCTTTATGGCTGAGTAGTACTCCATTTTATGAAAAAAAAAAAAAAACCACATCTTCTTTATCCAGTTTCCAGTTGATGGGCACATGGGGGTCTTTCCAAGCTTTCGCTATTACAAACTGTACCACTATAAACATGGGTGAGCATATTATCACTGTGGTATGATTCTTTTAATTCTTTTGGGAAGATACGCAGCAGGGGAATAGTTGGGTCAAATGGGACCTCTAGTCCTAGTTCTTTGAGGTGTCTCCATACTGATTTCCACAGTGGTTGCACCAGTCTGCACTCCCACCAACAATAGAGAAGGGTTTCTTTCTCCCCACACCCCCACCATCATTTGTTATTGGGTGATTTCTTGGTTTTTTTTGTTTTTTTTTTGTTTTTTGGTACTGGGGGATTGAATTCAGGTCCTTGTGCTTGTGAGGAAAGTGTCAGAACCACTGAGCTAAATCCCTGGCCCACTGGGTGATTTCTTGATAGCCATTCTTTCTGGGGTGAGGTAGAATCTCAGTGTTGTTTTCATCTGCATCTCTAGAATGACCAGGGATGTTGAACATCTTTTCATATGTTTATTTGCTGCTTTTACTTCTTTGTCTGAGAAATGTCTGTTCATTTCAGATGCCCATTTTTGATTTGCGTCTTTGAATTTGGGGGGTCTGATTTTTTTCAGTTCTTTATGTATTCTAGATAGTGGTTCTTTCTCTGAGGTACAGCTGCTAAAAAATTTTTCCCACATTGTAGGTTGTCTCTTAGCTCTGTTGGTGGTTTCTCTTGCAGTGCAGAAGCTTTTTAATAAGATGAGATCCCAGTTGTTGATTCTTTGTGCTAGTTCCCATGCTACTGAGGTTTTGTTCATAAAATCTTTTCCTATGCCAGTATCTTCAAGAGTTCTACCTAACTTATCTTCCAGCAAGGTTAGTGTTTCTGTTTTAATATTTAGATCTTTAATCCACTTCAATCTTAGTTTAGTGCATGGTGATATATATGAGTCTAGTTTTAATCTTTGGCAGGTTGAAATCCAGTTTTTTCAACACCATTTATTAAATAGGCTATCTTTCCTCCGATAAGGTGGTTGTGTATGTCTGGAGTTCCTTCTGCATCTTCTGATCTATTCCACTGATTCTCGGGTCTGTTTCTTTGCCAGTACCATGCTGTTTTTATCACAGTAGCTTTATAATATAGTTTCAAATTGGGGCTTGGGATACCCGCTGCCATGTGTCTGTTGCCTAGAATTGCTTTTGATATTCTAGGTCTCTTCTGGTTACAAATGAATTGTTGGATTGTTTTCTTTAGTTCTGTGAAGTATATTCTTGGGATTTCAGTAGGCATTGCATTAAATCTATATAAAGTTTTGGAAGTATGGCCATTTTCACTATATTGTTTCTTCCTACCCAGGAGCAAGCAATATCTTTCCATTTTCTTATATCCTCTTCGATCTCTTTTTTCAGAGTGCTATAGTTTTCAGTGTACAGGTCTTTTGCTTCCTTTGTTAGATTGATTCCTAGATGTTTCATTTTTGTGGATGCTATTTTAAAAGGAATTATTTCCCTAATTTCTCTCACATTAAGTCTGTTATTTGTGTACAAGAAGGCTATTGTTTTTTGAGTGTTGACCTTATATCCAGCTACTCTACTGAATCTGTCAATTAAGTCCAGAAGTCTTTTGGTAGAGTTTTTTAGGTCTTCTATGTAAAGTATCATATCGTCAGCAAATAATGACAGTTTAACTTCTTCCTTTCCTATCTTGATTCCTTTTATTTCTTTCTCTTTTCTAATTGCTGTGGCTAATATTTGCAGAACTATATTGAACAGGAGTGGTGATAGTGGGCATCTTTGTCTTGTTCCTGATTTTAGCGTGAAAGTTTTCAGTTTTTGACCATTTAGTATGATGTTGGCTGTTGGTTTTTCATAAATATCCTTAATCAGGTTGAGATAAAGACCTTCTATTCCAATTTTCTGAAGGGTTTTTATCATGAATGGGTGTTGGATTTTGTCGAATGGTTTTTCTGCATCTATTGAGATGATCATATGGTTTTAGTCCTTAACTCTCTTAATATAGTGTATTACATTTATTAATTTATGAATGTTGAACCATCCTTATATCCCTAGGATAAATCTGACTTGGTCAGGATGAATGATCTTCTTGATGACCATCTGTATTCTGTTTGCTAGTATCTTGTGGAGGATTTTTGCATCTATGTTCATTAGGGAGATTGGTCTGTAGTTCTCTTTTTGGGTTGGGTCTTTCCCTGGTTTTGGAATCAAAGTAACACTTGCTTCCAGGAATGAATTTGGAAGTATTGCTTTCCTTTCAATTTCCTTGATGAGTTTAAAGAGTAATGGTGTTAGTTCTTCTTTAAATGTTTTGTAGAATTCAGCAGTGAAGCCATTAGAACCTGGGCTTTTCTTTGTTGGTAAATTTTTTATTACATTTTCAATTTTACTCATTGTAATTGGGGTGTTTAGAACTTCTATATCTTCATTTAATTTTGGCAATTCATATGTATCTAGGAATCTGTCCATTTCTTCTGTGTTTTCCATTTTATTAGAGTACAGGTTCTCCAAGTAGGTATTGATGATCCTCTGGATTTCTGCTGGGTCTGTTGTTACTTCACCGTTTTCATTCTTAATTACATGGATTTGAGCCTTTTCGTTCCTTTTTTTTTATAAAGTTGGATAAAGGTTTATCGATTTTATTTATTCTTTTGAAAAACCAACTCTTCGATTTGTTGATTTTTTTGCATCATTCTCTTAGTCTCCATTGCATTGATTTCTCCTCTGATCTTTATAATTTCCTCTCTTGTATGAGCTTTTGTTTTGTTATGCTCCTCTTTTTCTAGGAACTTGGGGTTCTGCATTGGATTATTTATCTGAGTTCTCTCTGTTTTCCTAATATGGGCATTCACTGCTATGAATTTCCCTCATAGAATTGCTTTCATTGTGTCCCATAGATTCCTGTATGTTGTACTGGCATTATCATTTACTTGTAGAAACTGTCTAATTTCTACTTTAATTTCTTCTGTGACCCCTTGGTTGTTCAGGAGGGTGTTATTCAATTTCCATGTGTTTGTGGGTGTTTTGCCGATTCTTCTGTTGTTGATCTCCAAGTGTATTGCACTATGGTCTGATAATATACAGGGGGTAACTTCAACTCTTTTACTTAGACATGTCCTATGAGCTAGGATGTGGTCTATTTTGGAGAATGACCCATGTGCACCCGAAAAGAATGTGTGTTCTGATTTTGTGGGGTGGGACCCTCTGTAAACATCTATTAAGTCCATTTGTTCAATAGCTTGGTTCAGTTCTAGAATTTCGTTGTTAACTTTTTGTCTAGATGATCTGTCTATTTGTGCAGCAGGAGGCGAAACCACTGAGCAGATCTATTTGTGATAGTGGGGGATTGAGGTCCTCCACTACAATTGTGTTAGTGCTTATTTGATTTTTCATGTCCATTAATATTTGTTTTGTATAGTTGGGGGCATTCATATTTGGTGCATATATATTTATGATTGTCATGTCTTCCTCTTGGATTGTTCCCTTCACAAGGATGTAGTGACCATCTTTGTCTCTCTTAATTAGTTTTGATTTGAGATCTACTTTGTCTGCAAATAAGATTGCTACCCCTGCTTTTTTCTGGGTTCCTTTCACATGGAGAACTGTTTTCTATCCTTTTACTTTCAGTCTATGAATTTCTTTTTGAGTTAGGTGTGTTTCTTATATACAGTATATTGTTGGATTTTGGTTCTTAATCCATTCTGTCAGTCTATTTGTTTTGATTGGTGAATTGAGGCCATTAACATTGATGGTTATAATTGATAGATATTGACTCATCCTTGTCATGATGTTTTACTGTTGTTGGCTCTTTTATTTATTTTTCCCCCTTTCCCTTTAGTTTTGTACCTTGCCTGGTGGCTTCCCTCTGTTGGGCCTCATGAAGTTTTGACCTTCATTTGTCTTTTTTTAGGATATTGTTTAGAATTGTTTGGAGTCCTGGTTTGCTGTTCATGAATTTCTCAGGTGTTCTTTGTCGTGGAAGTATCTAATTTCCCCATTGATTTTTAAAGATAATTTTGCAGGATACAGCAGTCTAGGTTGGAATTTATTTTCTTTTAGGGCTTGAAATATTTCACTCCAGGCTCTCCTTGACTTGAGGGTTTGTGTTGAGAAGTCTGCTGTGATTCTGATGGGTTTTCCTTTCTAGGTGATGAGTTTCTTTTCTCTAACTGCCTGTAGGATTTTGTTCTTCTGTTGGGTTTCTGGGATCTTGACAATTATATGTCTAGGTGTAGATTTTTTTTTTGATCGTGTTGGAGTTCTATGTGCCTCACTTATCTCTATGTCCAATTCTCTACCTCTGTCTGGGAAGTTTTCCACTATTACTTCTGTGAACAGGTTTTTATGTCAATTGTACTTTCTCCTGCTTTTTTGTGCACTCCTATTAGTCATATGTTATTCTTCTTTGCATCATCTAGCAGCTGCTGGATTGATTTCTCGTGGTCCCTTACTAATTTGAAGAAATCTCTGTTCTCATGGTCATTAACTGCAATCCTTTCTTCCATATCTGATATTCTATCTTCACTTTCCCTTAAACTGCTGTGAATACTTTCAGTGGAGTTTTTAATCTCCTGAATATCTGTTTGAATCTGTTTCATGGATTCCATTTCTTTCTTATGCTGGGTATCCATGGCTTCCAGCATGTTTCTGAGCTCATCTATTTTTTTTTTTTGTCAGTTTCTGTTCTAGAGCCTCTAATCATGTCTTTCACTCTGCTCACAACCTCTAGTTATCTGGGAGATTATTTCTGCTTTGAATATTTCTAGAGCATCATTCATCTGTTTTTTTACTTCTGTGCTATCAGTTCAGGGTCTCCAAGTGGTTGATTATCAGACTTTTCCACCTCGTTTCCCCCAGAATTTGCCTTTTGTGGGGTGGAAGTCTGAGTTTGTGCCTTGTTTAACTGTCTTCTCATTTTTGTTTCTGGTACTGTCTTTGGTTTATTTCCTGGGTTGATACTTCAAAGTTTCTAATTGTAAGTATCTTTTTTGCTTGTAGTTAGAACCCTTATGGAATGAGTGCTTCTCAGAGGTATCTTCCAGATATAACTGATCTTTAGGTTTTGAGTCTCCAATAACTCTGAGGCTATCTCATTTTCATTATACCAGGAATGACAACTGATTAGATCAATCACAGCACCTTAGCCCAAGTGATACATTTAGCAACACCATAGCATCAAGCCCAGCTTAGAAAATGACAACTTGTGGTCGTTATTAATCTATCACCTTTAACTGTGTGAATTAAATCAAAATAGAGGACCAACCCAACATATGTTTATAGTGAATAAGCTCTTCAATATAACAACTTTACCCTTTGGGATGGGGAGTTAGAAGGAGTTGAGGAAGGAGGAATAGGTAGGTAGAAGGATAAGGGAAGGTTAGCAGTGAGGCCAGAGAACATAGGCAAGAGAAGAAAAGAATAATGAAGAAGAAATATGAATTAGGGCCAGAACAGGAACACAAAGGGAGATGAAGAACAATGTGGGACAGCAAGGGAGTGAGTGAGAGAGAAAAGAGAAAAAAAAGAACAAAGAGATAAAAATTTGAAAAGAAAAGAAAAATAAAAATTAAAAATTAGAGCAAAAACTAATACTAATAATAATTTTGAAAATAGCAAAAGATAAAAATGAAGGGCCTCCTTCAGGGTATGTCTCTGCTGTCACAATAGACAACATGGGCAGCAGTGTGCAGTTATAAGTCAATGTCTCAGCAAGCCAGTTGCAGACCTGTAAAATTCAGGCAGATTTCTAGCTGCGATTCCCGAGTTGAGCTCCCTGTCCTCCTGCAGGGTTGAACTCTGAAAGGCTGTACTTCAGGTTCCAGTTCCCCTTCCCCTGAAGATAGTCCAGGTTCTGATGGGAGGTGATGATCCCTCCAACTTACCAAGTACAGTGGTCTGGTGTGCCTTGATTGCAGAGATTGTCTTCACTTTTCCAGTGGGCTTCAGTTTTCATCAAGTAGCCTGAGAGAGGGCCTCTATCTGTTGTTCACTTCTGCACCTCAGGGCAATGGCCTTTATGCTCCCCCACCTCCCTGCCTCTGTAGTGTGGAACCAGGAAGCAGCACAGCCAGGAGACCAGCCGTGGGGGAGGGGGGTGTTCCAGTCCCCCACTAGGCTAAGCTGCTGGCCAGTGGGCATGCAGAGGGATCCTCACTGTCTTGCTGGTCGTAGGTGGGTGTGGTGAGCTGGACTGAGCTGGGCTCTAGATGGCCAGGGACCTCTCAGCTCAGCCGCCTGAGCTGCTTGCCAGTGGGCGTGCAGAGGGGTCCTCACTGTCTCCTAATCTTTTATTTTGAAGATACCTTTGAGTTCTATGGTGCAAACCTACCAGAGATCCTTTCTACTTGTGTTATCTTTGTGTTGTGTGTGCAAATTTTACTTGTTATTTTTTATTGCCTTCTGTTTAAATGATGAGTATTGCATTTTCAAAAATATACATAGTAGCAAATACACACCACAGGAAGAAGTATACAGGACGTACACGTTCACATCTTAAAAGGAGGCTTGATAACTTCTTGAAGGAGAAGAAAAGGGAGGATCAATAGAAATGATGAGGGCTGGGGATTTAGTTCAGTGGTTCTGGCGCCTCTCTGGCAAGCGCAAGGTCCCATGTTCAATCCCTGGTACCAAAATAATCAAAACAAAACAAAAAACAAATAGAAATGCTCGAGCCAGGGACATATCCTTAAACTCTATGGACTCGAGTTCATTTTATTCTCTGTTTCAATTATGAACCCTTATAACTGAAAAGAATATTGATAGTGGAAGCTTTGGTTGATTGAGAGGACAATAACTACACCAACAAGGTTCCTGAAGTCTAATATTAAGAAGTGAATTTTAGTCATACTCAAGGGGAACTGATCCTCAGGGCAGGAATTTCCCTGATCCACCACTAAAATCAGTCAGATTTTTATTTCTGTTAGATAAGGAGAACATTCCCCATGTTAGATAATGCTCCATGAACTTATTTCCTAAGTTAAAGAAGCTTCATGCTGCGTTTCATTCTCACTGTGTTAAAACTATCCAGACAAGCTAAGTCTGGTTACATTAAAGAAGGGAATGTTGATGGGCTGAGGCTATTTCCTGCCACTCATACTATTTGGTATTCTTTAGTGCAGTACAGCTGATTGGTCGCTTACATACAAGTTACCTTCATTTATAATAATCCACCATATGTATTTTCATCCATTTACCATGATCATGAGGTTACCATATCAGTTGTTCTTCAGGTATCTCTTCATAGCTGAGAACTGTATTACAAACTCCTGTACAGATTCTGAATTCTTTAGTGAAAAGTGTCCCTACTTTTTTCCTGCTTTTTTATTAGTCCATGTTTTCAGTACATGAGTACATTCCCCGTGGGATGTTGTTGCATACACATAACGCATCTTCATTCTTTCCACCCCTCCTCCCTGCCCTTCCTCCATCTCCTGGTCCCCTTCCCTTTTGCAAAAGATCGGTCTCCCTGTTTTTATTATCTATCATTTATTTCGCTGTTTATATTTTGGGATTCTTATATAAGAGAGACCATGTGATATTTAAGCTTTAAATACTTGGCAAGAACACCATACTATTGTCTCAATTAAATTCAGACCTAAAGAGAGAAAATATCACCATTCTACAAGTTTATTTGTATGACTAAGTTATTCTGTTGTGCTTAGCCACACTCACACACGTGCATGCACACACATCTGCATTCTGCTTTCTTCACACCCTTAAAATTACTCTGGCAAAAGCCACAATGACTTTTCTGTTCTAAGCAGCAGGGAACAGTCAGCATTTGTTCGCTCTTTTTCAAACATCTTTCCTAGGTTTCTGGTATGCCAGTCTCAGTGTTTTACTCTTTTCTTCTCTGATAGCTCCAACTCAGTCCCTGTTCTCAGGCTGTCCCTCTGTGCCATTAAATAGCAGTTTCTCAGGACTCTGGGTGGCCTGTTCTCACACAGGTGAGGAGGAGAAAATCTTGCACACTTGCATCGCAAGCCAGCATGGCTGCCAATACCCAGCTCTAGCTCAGATTTTCCTTAGCTAACGTGAAGAGGGAGAACCATAGATCAAATTAACTCTACTCAGATGTTTCACGGGCACCTGTAATTTGGCATGTCAGAAACTGGATTTATTTTCCTTTTTCTCTGACGTGGCATTTCCTATACTACTCTCTGTATCAGTAACCACCATTATTATCACCTCCCAACTCATTCAGGCCACGATCTGGGATACAATTTCTTTTCAGAAGTTCACTTTTGTTTTTAAAATTGTACAAATAGTTACAGGAGTATATTCTTACTGAGAAAAATACCACAGAATGTACAGAATTATCTGGGAGTACTGCTGTCATGCCCATTCCTTATGCCCATTGTGCATCAGTTTGGTAAAGTCACCTTCTAGTCTTCTGTCTACACGTTAACTCTGAATCTCTCTCTCTATATATATGTGTGTGTGTGTGTGTGTGTGTGTGTGTGTTTTACATGTAAATTAATGGGCTCATAGCATGTATGATGTTGCATGACTTGCTTTTTTTTTTTAGTTAGTGACGTGGAATTTCTTGTACTGTCCCTATGTTTAGATCAGCCTAACTTTGGTTTACAAGCTACCAACTATCACATGGTGCAGAAATGGCATTGTGTTAAAAACACAGTTGTTTTCCTTTGTTCACCTCAAGTGCGGGTGGCTGACTTAAGCAGTCTCCTCAGTTTACACCACCTCATAATTTTCAGACTAGGTCAGATACTCTCACCTACTTCCTGCTATGTCTTGCTTTCTCTCCTGACCCTCTCTGCTTAAGGAAAGTGCCTGGGCCTTTGAATGTTTAGGTTTTCCACATGACAGTCTGATGCCTGTTGTTCTGATGTAGTTTACATAGATAGTCTCTGAATATGTACAATCCTTTGTAAGTTCAGTCTATATGTAACTATGAATATTTGCAGAATATTTGTTAAAATTTTTGTGGTAAATACACGACGTGAAATTTACCATCTTAACCATTTCTCCCATCCAAGTACTAACCAGGCCCGACCCTGCTTAGCTTCCGAGATCAGACAAGATTGGGCGCATTCAGAGTGGTATGTCCGTAGACACCATTTCTAAATACACATTATAGCAGCATTAAATAAATTCACAATGTACACCCATCCATTAAATACCTGCCTGTACTCATCCCCCAGCAACTGCCATTCTTTCTGATTTTGACCTTTTACTTTGGTTTTGCCCCATCACTAAGTGAACTTTTACTGTTTCACTTTTTCAGCAAGCATTTATTGAGCACCTACTGTATGCTGCACACTTGACTGTCCTCATAGCAGTGTGAGGAAAGGTGGTCGGAACCTATCCTCAGTCCAGACGTAGGGGAAGCGTCAGCAGTGCGTGGCCATCCCATTACAGCTGTGCTGTTCGTTCTCCAGAATCAATTATTTAAAACACAGCTCCTCACCTCTAGAGTTAGCAAGATTTTTATTATTTTATGTAAACTTCCGTTCCCACAGTTTATCAGCTCCAAATTTGGGGTATAATTTAATTCAACGCAGTAGAAAACTGTATTTGTGGATGGAAATGTTATCAGCAAAGGATTTTTAAAATGCATTATGCATATAACAATATACCAAAATAAATCTAAAATAAAAATAAATAAAGACATGTATTAGATTGTAATCTGAACTAAAAGTCATCTCAAATTCTTTGTGGAATGGGGCAGTATAAATAAATGTAACAAAATAGCTTCAAGATAATTTTTTATTTCCAGGTCAAGAAATTATAAATAATGCATATTTTTATCATCGCTTTTTCTCAGTGAACTTTCATATATTTCTCACTTTCAAATTATAATTGTTAGCCAGGCATGGTAGAGCACGCCTCTACTGCCAGCACTCTGGGAGCCTGAGGAAGGAAGATCGCAAATTCAAACCCAGCCTGGGCAGCTTAGTGACTTAGTGACACCTTGTCTCCGAATAAAGAATGAGAAGGGCTGAGGCTGTAGGTCAGAGTGAAAACCCTGGTTTAATCCCCAGTACCCCTGAAAAATCTAATTGTTATTTCACTGCAGCAGTTTACATGGTATTTTTCACTATATTTTTAAACATTTGCTCTTGTCCTTTTAAAGATATTTTCTTCCTCTGAATTATAGGAATCTGAGTCTTTGCATCCTAAATCATCAAATTAGTAAGCATCACTGTTGCGATTTCACTGTGCGCATGCGTCCTCGGAATGGCGTCGTAGTCGTGCCCCGCAGGCGCAGCAAGTGAGGAAGCAAGAGGCGCATGCCCAGTCAGATGAGAGCTGATGGGCTTCCAGGGCACCCTGTGTTGATGAAGATGGTGGGCGGGCGGCAGGTAGAAATTTTGATGGAGAGGAAATTAGGATGGAGTTCTTGATGTCAACACAGGAGAAAGAAATCTGAATTATCGTCACTTTGGTGAAAATAACAATTGTCACGGTGTGGGGTACGTAACCCTCCTCGGGACTGGCCCGCCCGGACTGTCAGCCAAACTGATCTGGACAGTGGTACACCTCCCCGCAGACAGCAGGGCTGTGCTTTGACACAGGATTAGCATTTCCACATCGCAGTTGCTAGGAAGGTGATGCTGGTGACAGTTTTTATTCTTTTGCAGCCTGATTTAATTCGGTATTGATTTGACGCGGCTCCTGTAGCAGTGTTTTCCCCCAGTAAGTCCACAGAATACATTTGCTTCGTGAAGAGTGACAGGCAGAGAGTGTAGCTCAGTTGGCTAATGAATATCTGGGGCCTTTCCCAGACCTTTCTTCTGCAGCCTGAAAGTTCAGGCACATCATTTCATATACCACTAACATCCCTTGGCATTTAAAGAGAAATGGAATCTGGCGCCATTCTACAGAAAGGCGAGCCGCAACAGACAGTTATTATACTCAGAATTCACCAAGTCTAATGATTTTCAAATTTCAATGTATAAACGTCCTGTTTATTCAGCCCTTCTCAACATGTCCTATAAAGTATGCAAAAACAAGCCATGCTCTGAAATTCAAGAATTTTATGTACAAACCTAGTACATTTTAAAATTAAAATTTTAAAAATTTATTTGCAATTTTGTTAGCCTGATGTACACAGATACTACCACAATCTAACAAACAAGGTCCGTAATGAACAAGAGGCAGCTTTTATTGGCATCATTCTCATGTCTACTGGATACTTACTGCTAAAGGCGGTTTCTTTGTTCTCCCAAACCAAAATGAGTACGTTTCCCAAAACTTAAGCGATTCCAAACACATCTGATTTACACATTATTGTTCAGAATTCCTTCAAAAATTAATCAAAACAAGCACTTTAGCAAGAGTATGGCCAGGTAGACTCGTGACAGATTTCACTTAATGTATTTCCAACTTTATATTTTTTATTTTCTAGGAAAAAATAAATAGTTCTCATGGGTTTAAATATTCCTTTATAGTAAACTAGATTCCCGTGTGTATTTGTTATTTTTATGTCTTTTTCAATGACATTCATGTTTTTGTCTTTTCAGTACCAAGAGGTTGTTAAAACTATGTTTACACTACACATTTGACATTGCATTGTCATATAAATTACAGAATTGGCTTATCTTTTTTCTTAATCTCTAAAAGAAAATAATTTTGGTATCTATTGTGATTGAATTAAATTTATACAAAAGTAAACAGAATTGACGCACAATACTGAGGTTTTCCCCCCCAGAACAAAGTACGTATGTCTTCTTTTTTTAAGTTCTTCTGTGGCATTTTAAAGTTCTTTTTGCCTCATTCTTGTTGGTATTGCACTAGATATTTTAACCTTTTGATATTCTTAATTGAGATGTTCTACTTCATTACATTTTCTAGCACGTTATTTTTGATACATAGAAATACTGTGATTGTGCAGTTTGGTGTGGTAATTAAAACTGTGGAGGTTTAGACCTTGGACCTAGCCCTGGCACACCAGCTGTATATACAAACTGCAGCAGGTCACGTGGCTGCTGTGCCTGTTTCCTTCTCTGTAGACTAGGGCTACAGTCACACACTGCGCAGGATTACTGAGAGGACAGGATGAGACAATATATGTAGGACATTGCTGGTGCACTCCAAATACTCTAAGTCGCCACTGTTAAATCATTGCTTATCAGCCACATTACTGTTCTCGCATTGGTAATAGTTTTTCAGTTAATTCATATTCTCCAGTTATATTTCATTTTTACAGTAACTTCTCACTTTTTCAATTTTATACATCTTATATTTTTGTTATTAATGTCTTCATCTTTTTCTTCGGGGCAATATTAAGTAATAATGGTAGACATCTTTATCTTAGATTCAATGATAGTGTTTAATGTTTTTGCTGTTTAGGGTTCCAGAGATAAATTATGTTATGAAAATATCATTACATTTCTTATGTATCTTACCAACATGCTATTCTAATAATCAGTAAGAAATAATGATAAGTCATGAAGATTGATTACTAAAATTCGTTATTTCATTGTTTCAGCATTTGAAACCAGCTCTAAATCTAATTAGGCTCTGTCCTGACCTCTGTATATCCTAGAAGGAGTCCTATCCAAAACTGCTGGGCAGTGTTTAAAGTCTCTTTGCCTACCTTTGGGGTGAAATATTGCAGAAATTCATAGAATGGGAAATTTTGTAATTTGGAGAGAGAATAAGAAATTATTCGACTTGAAGAATAATGGAACTTTTTTGAAAATTTTATCAGCCAAAGTTAAAGAATTTCAGTTACGATTAAAATACCCAATATTCTTAATACCTTGACTATTTGGAAAGGTAATCATTGTTTCAAGTAACAACAATAATTAATTTTAAATTGTTTTCTTGAGAGGCTGGTATGAACTTTATCACATTCCAGCTGATTACGCGTGGCTGTCCCCTCGGATGGTACAGGCTGCCAGATGGGACAGTCATGTAGGTACAGCCCTACCACGAGCACACTATGTAACCATTTCCAGGTGTCGGTCAATTCTTGATTGAAGTATTCTTATAATTTGTAGCATTACCACTATTTCATTTAAAGTAGCCTGTGTTTTAACCAATAAATTTATCATCTGGTTTTATAATAGAATAGCTGTTTTATTTCTAAAAATGAAGTATCTCTGACAATGAAGCAAAAAATGCCAAAGAATAAAACAATAGGATATACATGTTCAGTTATATTTGCACATTTTATAGATATTCTATAGATAGTATTTAAAAGACTTCACCACAAAAAATACTGTCCATAACTACTTTTATCAAATGTTTTTCCTTGTCTTTGGCTTTTTTTGCACATTAAGCTATATTAAGCCAAAAGAAGGATATAAATTTTTTTGACACTTTTAAAATTGAATGTATATTTTTTAATTCATCTGTTGCACACTTAATTTTAATCAACTATAGCTATTATATTTGACAGACCTTTGTACATAAAGCAGTTTATTAGTTTTTGAGACATATTTGTACATGTTTATTTGAACATTGTAGTCATTTAGTACATATATACAGTGTATAAGAATCAAAGCATGGTAGTAAGCATTTCCGTCTGTTCAAATATTAATCATTTGTATGTGCTAGGAATTTCTTACTCTTCACGTCAGTCTTACTCTTGTAGTCTACTCTTAGTCTTCTAGTCAGTTTGAAATATATCCTAGATCTGTGGTGGGAACCCATGGCACGTGTGCCACGGTGGGCTGGTGGTATCACTGAAAGCTCTAAAAGATTCATCATCACTGTCATAGATTAAGTAAAAGTTACCTTACTATGCTATAGAAAAAACAGGACTAATTCTTCCTTTCTGAGTGATTGGTGCCCCTTTTAGGACTTCTGTCACCCCTCTCCTCCTCCCATCCTAGTCCCTGCATTGACCATATTTCATTCTGTTCTTTGATAACACTGACTTACTGGTATCCAAAAAGGAGAACACATGGTACTTGCCTTTCCTGTGTCTGCCTTATTTCACTTAACATAGTGACTTCCAGTTCCATACATGCTTCTACAAATGACAGGATTTCATTCTTTGTAGCTGAAAAACGTAGCACTATTGTATATACACTCTTCTCCTTTACCAGTCATCCACTGGTGGACATCTGGGGTGATTCCTTGTTTAGCTATCATGAGTAGTCTTGCAGTAAGTGTGTGTGTACAGGTTTCTCTGTGGTGTAATGACAGCATGTCCCTTGGATGTGTACCCAACAGTGAAATTGCTGCATCATAGTTGGTACTTCTGTTTGAGGGATCTTGTTACTGTTTCCCATAAGATGTACTAATTTACATTCCCACTGTCTATACAAGTTACTTTGCATCCTTGCCAGAATTTATTTTTTGTATTTTAGAGATGATAACTACGTGAACTGGGGTGAGAAGATATCTCATTATGATTTTGATTTTCATTTCTCTAGCGATTAGTGAAATGGAGCATTTTTTCATATACTTCACAATTTGTATGTCTTCTTTTGAGAAGTCTCTATTTAGCTCTTTAGCCCATTTTAATTTTTTATATTTGTCTTATTGGTGTTCAGCTTTTTTAGTTCTTTATATATTCCAGATACTAATCCCTTTTTGGAGTGTGCAAATATTTTCTCCTGTGCTGTAGATTGCCTCTTAATTCTTTTTCCTTTGCTGTTCAGATACTTCTTAATTTCATAAATCTCATTTGTCTATTTTTACTTTTGTTGACTGTACTTTTGGAGTTGTACATAAAAACATCATTGCTTGCATCAGTGTCTTGAAGTGTTTCCCCTGTTTTCTTGTAGTAATTTCATAGTTGAAGATATAAGACTTAGGGTTAGTATTTGATCCATTTTAAGTTGATTTTTGTGTGTGGTGAAATAAAAGGGTCTAGTTTAATTCTTACATGTATATATGTATTCCAATTTTATCAGCACCTTCTGAAGAGACTATCATCCCTCCACTGTATGTTCTTAGAGCTTTTGTCAAAAATTAGCTGGCTGTATGAGTATAAATTAAGTCCTGGGTTCTCTATTTCATGGGTCCATGATTTTTATGCTAGCATCATGCTGTTTTAATTACTATAGCTTTGTAATATGTTTTGAAGTCAGGTACACTGTGATGCCTCCATCTTTCTTTTGTTCTTGTTTTTCTTGTTGCTGAGGATTTGATTATTCTGGCCTTTTGTGGTTCCATATGAATGTTAGAATTTTTCTATTTCTGTGAAGGGGGATCATTGGTATTTTGATGGGAATTACATTGAATGTGTTGCCTACCATAGTTTGGTCATTTTAACAACATTAATTCTCCCAAATTATAAACAATCTATTTTTAGATTTTGAGATTATAACCTCAAATTTCTTTCATCATTGTTTTATTGTTTTTACTATAGAGATCTTTGCCCAACTTCAGAAGATTTATTCCTAAATATTTTATTTTCTTTGTAGATATTGTGAATGGGATTGCTTTCTTGATTTCTTTTTCAACAAGTTTATTATCAGTATATAAAATTCTATTGTATACTGATTTTTTTATCTTGACTGTATCAGTTCAGTAGCTTTTTGATGAAGTATATGGGGGTATGTATAAAATCATGTTATTAGCAGACATGAATAATCTAACTTCTTTTCCAATTTGGATGCCCATTATTTCTTTGTCTTGCCTAATTGCTCTTGGTAAGACTTCCAGTCTGTACTATATTAAATAAGAGTAGTGGAATGTCTTATTCCAGGTATCAAAGGAAATGCTTTCAAGTTTTTCCTAGTCTGATAGTGGCTGTGGGTTTTCACATCTAGCCTTTGTACTGTATTTCAAGGTACGTTCTTTCTATACCTATTGTTGAGACGGTTTGCATCATTAAGGAATGCCTCTTTACTGAAGCTTTTTCTGTAACTGAGATGATCAAACCATTTTTGTCCTTCACTCTCGTAATGTGCTATGTAATGCTTATTCATTTGCATCCCTGGGATGAAACACCCTTTGCCGTAGTGAATGATCTTTTTGACCTATGTTATATTTTTCCTTCTACTAATTTGGAGTTTGGTTTGTTCATGCTTTTCTAAATCCTTGAGGTACATTGCTAGGTTGTTTGAGATCTTTCTATTTTTGATATATTCATTTATTGCTATAAATATCCCTCTGACTATGCTTTTGCTATATCCCACAGATATGGATACACTGCACTGTAATTTGTATTTGCTTCTACAATTTTTATTACACTGTTAATTTGCTCAATTACCCACTGGTCCTTTAGGCGCATCTTATTCAGTTTACACACACACACACACACACACACACACACACACACACACACACACACACACACACACACACACACACACACACACACACACACACACACACACACACACACACACACACACACACACACACACACACACACACACACACACACACGCTTTTTCCATTCCTTTTCTTGTTGATTTGTAGTATTACTCTGTTGTGGTTTGAGGCACTGCATGATAGGATTTCATTTTTTTAAATGTATTGAGACTTGATTTGTGGCCTAATGGCATAACCCATTCTGAAGGAACGTGTACCCGGTGGCTGTTAGGTGGAACGTTCTATAAATACCTGTTGGGCTCGTTTGCTCCACGATGTGATCCAACTCAAATGTGTCTGTCGATTTATGTCTGGACGAGCTGTGTATCCAGGAGATTGGGCTGCTAAAGTCCCAGAATCATTGTATGAGGGCCCATCTCTCCCTGTAGGCCCAGAAACATTTACTTTACATATCTGAGCTGCACATACAGGCTGTAGAATGTCAGTTGGCCGGTGCTGAGTTCAATTACTGGGGAATTCCAGAGCAGTTTGTGTGCCGTCCTCCTCTTTGACCTGAGCATTGTTACACAGCGCTACAGTAGACAAATGCTCCCAAGCCTGTATGTCCTTGGGCTCCACAGAGCTGGACCCTGATAGTACAAGGTCTTGTGGCAGCGGCTACTGTAGCCTTAGTGGTGCAGGACGTGGAGAGGATTGTGCTCAGCTCCCCAGGGCAAGCACAGGTGACACTCAGACTGTGGCACAGGCAGCCACAGTCCTTCATTAACTTTTTCATATTGTTGTTTCATCCCAGGAAATGAATTATGAATTGGGTTGGTTTTATTTTGAAGATCGTTTTCAGAAGCTTATAGAAACTTCTACACAAGTGACCAGGAGGCACCACACCACCGGCCCCCCACTGCCACCCTCACAGATCACTGACTCCAGACTTCCCCACCTACCGTGACCTCCATCCCTTCCCTCCCCGCTAGACCAGTTTCAACTACAGAATACAAAATATGCCCGGCTACTTGTCTGTGACATTCTGAAGCAGCTTACTGGTCCACGTAGGCACGCCATGCTCACGAACAAGGCTTCACTGAGCCTCACTTGGGAATCTCTTGAAACTACAGTGGGGTCATGAAATGTTCTGGCCTAGAGGAAAACAAGAGTTCAGGACCTACTACTAGTTGGGAATCAGAAATAATGCCAGAGGATTCTAGAGTTAGAGAAATATAAATATCAGCTACTCCTGCTCGTTCATTTTATACATGAGAAAATTGAGACCCAGGGGGATGAAATCTCTCTAAACTGATACTGTGTATCAAAAGGAAAATTATTCTCTTTATAGAAATTTAGCTTACACACTTTTTCCAAGCACGTCTGTGAAAATTTTAGCATAAAATATCCCCTATCAATGCAAAAAAATTCTGTCTCTGCTCTTCTTTGTATTTTATATTCATATATATATTATCGCTTCTATTTAAAGACAAAATATTCTCTGGTGTGAGAACCACATTACACAGCTTTTAGAGCATGACGGTAATTTCAAATGCTATATTTCTAAATCTTGGAAATAGTAACCTCTTCCTAGTCCTTTAAAAATAAGAGGAAGAAATGAAAAGTCCAAAGTGCTGCTGAGCTAATGTATTGTTTTAAACATATGAATAAAAATACCTTAGTAAGTTGATGGAGTTTTTAAAGGTAGATTTTCTTTGTTAAAATTTGAGAATAATAGTTAAGGTTTGTTTCTGCCATTTGATGAACTATATTTCCTCATAGATGAGCTTGAAGTATCTAGTACAAAGACAGCAGAATCTACCTACTATTGACATGTGAAAAAATAAGAATACCATCCTAAAAATCTTAACTCCATTTTTGCCCAAGCCTTAATGTTTTATATAATTTAAGATTTTCTGAGCAATGTATAGATGCGCCTGCCAAAATTAAGATTTCTTTGCCATATTTTTCTTTAAAATTTTTATCTCATGAATTGAACTGCAGTTTGTGTGCTGATGATTTCAAAGATATGATCTTTGAAGCTATGACTTCTTGCAAATGCCAGTTTCTGTCTCTAACTGTACTCTTGACACTTCAACACGGTAGACCCAGTGCCATCTCAGTTTCACATATCTAAATCTGAACTGAGCCTCCCCTTATCGGCCATCTGTAACCATTACTTTTTTCCTAATCATCCATGTGTAAAACTTAAGAACCATCACATAGGCATTTATCACTGGCCTTTATTCATATATATTTGTCCCTTACATGAGTCCCTGTGCTGGCTCTTTTATATCTCCCTTTCTTCTTTTCCTCTTTCATTAATTCATCCTATTTTACTAAGTGGCTACTAAGCTCCAGGCCTTCTGCTGGGAAATGGGTATGAACAAGTCCAACCCCTGCTTTCAGGGGGATCATGGTATATTAAAAGAAATCAGTGCCAGTGATTTGTAGAGCAGGGGCCACAAACCTGAGAACCTCTAACTGGATATTTATGAACTGAACTTGTGAAAATTATTTCAAAGGAAAATAAGATCCTGACTAAAATGCTTGCTTCATCCACACTAGGCTATATTGAAAAAAACAGACAGTGGAGAAGTTTTAAATGGGAGGCTTTTCTCAGCATCCCTCCTCGAGACAGAATCAAACCCCTTCCCAGTATGTTTGGGTCAGAGCAGCATACTCAGGCAGCTCACCTGGTTGAGATCGTGACTGATACATCCAGACTGCACCTCAGAGGGCCCCTACTACTAAAGGATGATTGTGGTCAGTAACACTGCTAAATAAATTCTGACTCTGGGCTGGCAACAGAATGTGATTCTTTAAAAATATAGGTCAGGCAGATTCAGACATTTCTAGGGCTGTTCTATAGTTATTGTAAATTTTTATCCATTGTTCATAAACAAGTCTGAATTTGACACTCTGGTGACACAGGAAAATGATGTCTCCTATACTAAGTAAGACAAGTTCTGTACACAAAGACTGTTTATGTACCTTGAAATGCAATTTTACAAGGAAAAATAAGACCACTTATCTAATAAAATCAGTACTATGTATATTAATATAATTATTTTCTTATGTAGCTTTTTTAATTTCCACAAATTAGTTTGTAGGGAAACTTGTATAAGTCAGATTAAAATTTTTTATCCATACATGCTACAGAAGTTCAGACGGTTGTGAGTTTGTCAGTGACCCCTCTCCTGTCTGTATGATTTCGTGTAGCAATGTACTTTCCTTGAAACCTCCTTCCATCGATGCGCTTGATTGGAATCAATGCCAAGGTCATTCTTTAATCAATTCTAGTGAATACTTGAGTAAAATCCTCTTATCAGACAGTGCATTCCTTTCACTCAGATGAAACAGTGTGAAATGCTGTTCATCACTAAGTGACTAAGAGCAAACCTAGGCCAGTCAAAACTTCATCACATTAAATATAGGACTTCATGTGAAGCCTGGGAAAAATACCTGTAAAGACTGCAGTCTAATGGAAATGGAGACAGAAGCACTGACTTTATGGTTTGCTGACTACATCTCTTTAATCTTTCTGTAGCACTTTTCATTTCAGCATGTTTAAGTAGCTTTAATTCCTAATATTAAAAAATTAAAATTCCTAATACCTGCTTTTTATTAAAATCTTAGTGATTTCCCTTTCTACATCAAAGTTGATGACCTGAGAGAACAAGTGCTTTACCCCTGAAGAGTTTAGGGCACAGAGAGAAACCCAGGGGAGCAGTTGACATCAGACTCCGATTGGAAACAGTTTTTTTTTTCAAAATAAGTTTGTCTGATAAACATTTGCTATGATTGATTTGCTTCTGCCTAGTAATACTGTTGGAATTTCTAAGTGTGGAATTCCAAAATGAAACTGAGAAAAATGAAATAGCCTCAATTTTGCTCACTTTGTTGAGCATGAAAATAAATTTTCCTATGACTCCATTTTTTTTTTTTTTTTTTGGTACTAGGGATCGAACTCGGGACCTTGTGCTTGCGAGGCAGGTGGTGGAACCACTGAGCTAAATCCCCGGCCCCTGAATCCCTATATTTTCAATAAGTGAATTTAAAATGTTCTTAAATTCTCAAGATATGTCACATAAGTCTTCAAGAGTGATGAAATTAAATTTACATTGAATTGGGTTGTATTGGGCTACCTATTAATGTGTATAAGGAAATCGTTCTGTTAAATAAGTAACAGAAAAAGTGTCAATGTTGCTTTGTCCAAATCAGTCCTATTCCATATAGCACACACACAGACCAATGTGCTGTTCTGCAGACAGCATTCTGCTTTTACCTCCTTCACAATTAAGATATCTTGTCAATTTGGCTTCCTACCTAAGAAGATATTGGGTTGGTCTTCATCTTTGAGGATCTAATTTTCACTCAACCATTTATATATAAATTTTATTCTAAAAGCCTACTATATCTATATGAACCAGTTTCTTTAATTAGTATGTGTGTGAGTTACAATGCAATTTCTCATATAAACAAAGTTATAATTACTGTAATTCATAACAGTCATTATACTTGCGGAAAAGTGAAATGTGCTTAAAGGATCTGTTTTTGAAAGATACACCGTATCTCTCCTAGGGAAAAACTTGCCTCATCTCTTTCTATACACTTGATCTAGGAGCTTGCAGTGAAGCAAAGAATGATGATGATGATGATGCTTTCTTATATTGTAATGAGGAAGGAAACCTCAGTACTAAGGAGCAGTTACACAGTAGAGTGATACAATGAGATAGTTTCCCCTGTTCCATGTGCTGTGTTAGTTGATATCAGGAGTCAGAGGTACTTTGCACTGGTTATGGTTGGTCTCCATACTAGTCTTAGTATTTTTGTTCTGTGTACTTTTTCTTTCAGTCAAGAGAATCCATCCCACTAAATGACCTAAAGTCAGAAGTGTCACCCCGGATTTCAGCAGAAGACCTGATTGACCTATGTGAGCTGACTGTGACCGGCCACTTCAGAACACCCACCAGGAAGACGAAGTCCAGTAAACCGAAGCTGCTGGTTGTTGACACCCGGAGCAGTGAAGAGTATCCTTTGCATGTGTGGCTTCGAAGCACAGTGCTGCCTTCCTCATATTTCTTCCTTTTCATCCAAGGGGGCTGTGGCAAAAACAGTGAACATTTCTGGGCTCCCTCTGAATTCAAATAACTCAGTGACTCTCAAACTGGATGCTAGAAAGGTCTTACATGAGGTTTCATAAGGTAACACTGTATACAGAGTCCTAAAGCTGTTTCAAACAACAGTGAAAGGACTGGGGATTTAGCTCAGTGGTTCCGCCACCTGCCTCGCAAGGGCAAAGACCCAAGTTTGATCTCCGGTACCAAAAAACAAACAGACAAACAACAGCAGAATACGGTGATGTTTGCGTGGCTTGTGTTTCTGTGATTCAGGTTGCTGTTCTCAAAAGGCATGTGAATCCATCATTCAACAACAAAGAAAAACAGTAAGTGTATACATGGTGTACCTCACAGCCTCGACAAAACGTTTACCATTCTCAGTATTGAACTTACATTTACTATAATTTTCAGACCATTGGCTTATAAAGAACATGTATTTTCACAGGCTATGAAGTATTTTTCACTAAGATTTTACTATAAACAATAACTTATAGTGATTTTGTTTAGCATTAAATTATAAACAGTTCCAGTAATATTTCAGGTTTTCGTCTGTTTTAACCTTCTGTCAGATTCTCGTGTAGAATGAATGCCTTGATTATTCTCTAGAATATAGGTAAATGATTCCATACTTTTTTGGGGGGGGTACCAGGGATCGAACTCAGGTCCTTGCACTTGCACAGCAGGCAGCAAAACCACTGAGCTAAATCCCCGGCCCCAGATTCCACATTTTTTTTTTTAAACTTTATTGGTACATTATAGGTATACAATTCATTTACATTTATCATTAGGTGCTTGTACCTGAACATGATGTATCTTGGTTCTTATTTTTTTCCCCATTACCTATGCGCCCTTCACCCCTACCACCCTTCCCTATTTACATAGACTTTGTTTCCTTTTTTTTTTTTTTTTATAATTTTTCCTTTCCTTTCTTCGCTTTCCCCTTCCCCTCCCACCACCCCTCTACCTTTGGACCTTTTCCTATTTCAAATTATCAATTATTCGTTTTACTCATTTTCTTCCTTATTTACACTTTCAGTTTCTCACACTTGAGATACTATTTGGTATTTACACATGTGTGTCCTATTTATTTCACTTAAGAGTATTACCTCAATATGCATCCATTTAGCCATAAATGACTCTAGTTTCTCATTCTTTATGGCTGAGTAGTACTCCATTTTATAAAAAAACCACATCTTCTTTATCCAGTTTCCAGTTGATGGGCACTTGGGCTGTTTCCAAACCTTAGCTGTTACAAATTGTGCCACTATAAACATAGGTGCACATATATTGCTGTGGTATGATTCTTTTAATTCCTTGGGGAAGATACCCAGTAGGGGAATAGCTGGGTCAAATGGGACCTCTAGTCCTAGTTAATGAGCAACTCCTTTTTATACTGAAGTCTTTCTTTAAAACTCAATATATAGGGCCAAGGATTTAGCTCAGTGGTTTTGCTGCCTGCTGCGCAAGCGCAAGGACCCGAGTTTGATCCCCAGTACCAAAAAAAAACCAAAAAACTCAATATATAAAATATAAATGAAGAATTTCATGTTTAATTTTCTTCATAAGTTAATATTGATTGCATTTACTAAGTATAAGTTTCCAAGTGCGTATTTTTCAATCTTGGTTTTTGAGTTGAAATTCAAACCATACATTTACTGAACTGCTTAGGCAATCCCCAAAATCTTAAGTTAATCACAATATGATTTGAAAGCTCACAATTTCAAATGATACATCCCAGTCTTTTTGTGAAAGTTTGGTTTCTGCTTTCCTTAACTTTGAAACTCCTGACTTTGGAGAGTTCAGTGTCATGTCCCTTATTGTTAGGGCTTTGGGAACACTGGAAGCTTCCTAGGCAATAAATAGATTCCCAAAAGAGGCATGAAATTCCAGGTGCCAGCCAGAGACCCCTACTCTAGAAGTTCCCCTGATCTCATACTTCAAGGTTTTGAAATTCTTTTAATGATAATTTTTTACTTTGTCTCTTGCTTGTGCCTTTAGTCGTCATTATCTCAGAAACAGAAAAGTATAGCATTATAGTGCACTATTTTAACTTTAAAGACTTTTACTAAAGTAATGGAAATAGTTTAAGATGCTACTCCTCTGATATTTCCCTTCAAATAATTTGAATTTTTAAAATATGCACAATAGGGCTGGGGATTTAGCTCAGTGGTGCCACCACCTGCCTCGCAAGCGCAAGGTCCTGAGTTCGACCCCTGGGACCAAAAAAAAAAAGTAAAATATGCACATCATGAAGGTAGCACTCCATCTAAGATTTTCCAGACCTTCTGCTCTAATTTCATTGATATGCTCCATTATTTTCTGCAGAAGAACAGGAAGCAGAGCAGCTCGCCTAAACATTGGTCCGTGATAGATATGGACAAGTCATCTAAAGTAGGAGCATCTCTGTCACCACACGGTACCTGGTCTAACCTGAAGCTGGCAACTTGGGTTGGATGTTTTACTGTCTGTAGTTTCAGGCTGAAGAGGGAGATTCAGTATTTCTGAGTTAGTCCAAGGCAGGAAAGACAGGAAAAAGAAACTGCCTGTATTTTTTGACCCTACTAAAGGGCTCACCTTGTGCAATTTTTAAGTCATTTTTGAAAACCTGCTTTAAAACTAAGGCATTCTTTATCCTCAGACCCTATTTTCTTTTCATGTCCTCATACCTCACCATGTTTGTATTCATCACCGCCTGTGTACAACATACATCTTGCACCAGATGTCGGCACACAATTTGCAGTGCTTTGGGAGAAACCACAAGTTAAGCTCTTTTCCCAGAGTTAGAGGGCATCAAGTCTCTATTACCATAGTATCTTGAATACTGCGAAAAATGGAGACTTGTGGCTTTGAAGATCCTCTTTGTCACCTACCTAAGGATGGCCTTTCAAGGCTGGAAATCCCTTAGCTTTTTGAGATCTTCTACAGTGTATACCACTTGATTACATTAGAAGATAGCATTTCCTTCTAGGTCTATTCATCTTACATCCTATTTACAAGAAATTAAAGACAAGAAAAATGTACGTGCACAGTCAAAGGTATTCATAAAGGTTGTGCTCAGAACCAATGTTAGGATGTGATGCTTTTTTGTTTTAGATGTCATCACTAATGGCAACCAGTGAAATAGTACTCTCTATGTTGCTATGGATAAGTTTCTAAGGATATACAAAATACGGTTCTCATTTGCTAAGTTGTTTTAGTATGAAGACTATAAAAGCTTAAACTATTTTATATAGAAATAAATGAATAGTGAAGACAATGTGTAATAGCCAGATGAATGACGGAAGCAAAAAAAAAAAGTTCATCAGCAAGAACATAATCTCTGGGTAAGAGAAGCCAGACAAGGGTAGTACTCGTGTCCTTTTGATCTTTGTGCCCCCAGCCCCGGGCTTGACAACCAGAAGTACTCAGAAAATAATTACAGAAGAAAAAGAGCAGGATGGCAGACACCGGAGCCCACAGTCTCTCCTACACCCTCTGAGCCATGACAGCGGGGGATGGTTGGCAACATGTGGGAGAGCTGCTGGTGAACAAAACAACAACCCACTGCACTCATGGAGATTGCATTTTACTTGGAGAGAGGAAAATATCTAAAATGATCTTAAGTAGAAATAAGTGCTGTTTTAAGTGAAAAAAAAAAAAGGAAAGAAAATACAGAATGTTAAGTTTTCGCTAGAATACTCAAACCCTTGAGAAAAGGTGGTATTTCCACAGAGCCAAATGATGTGAAGAGGCTGGCTATAAATGATAGAGGGAGGAACATTTTAAACTGAAGAAAAAACAAGGTGAGAGGCCCTCACATACCAACATGCTTGGGATTTTCAGCCAAGAGATAGCAAAGTAGGAGACGAAGTCAAGTTACTGAAGAAGTTATTTCTGTAGTGTGATTTCAGACCTATTAACACTCCCTTTCTTCCCCTAATACCAAGCAGCACCCCTACTTCCTGAAAATCTACAATTAGAGATCTACCCTGCTGGCTTACAACTCTTTATGAAAGACACAGAGGTACACAGTAGCAGTGATGTTTGCGGTACCTGTTGCTTTAGAACAAGAGACATGTAGAATGCATACACGTGAGTGAATTGACTTCTAATAACCATCACTGACCTCTTACACCATAGTGCATGGCACAGTGCTAGTCCTATGATGTAGGTTCTTTTTTTACTGATGAAGAAACCAAGCCTTAAGCGATGAAGCAACTTGTCCAAGGCCACATCAGCAGCTGTTGGTAGAGCGGGCCCCATGCTTCTTAACTTTGTGCTGTTTTCCAGGGACCCATTTAGTCTGCACAGGCTGCTAAGCAGGAACAAGATTGAGACGAATGACTTAATGCAGATTCGTGACTGAGACATGAATTATTTCCCCCATGCATTCATTTGTATGCTGTGCATATTCCTTTAAATCACAGCTATTACCTCAGGACCCATGTGAAGAGGACCTATTTCCACCCGCTGAATCAATCGACCTTTGGTCATCTTTCTACAAATGTGACCGCAAAAGCAGGCAATATTCTTTCAATTTTTGAAAAGCAGTATTATAATACTTTGAGGGGGGAATCTGTTACAAAGGTCCTTTCCTTCCATAGTGCCTTAATTTATAAGATGTCATCCATTTGGGTTTTATTAGATTTTCCCTAAAACTACTAAATTAGAGCCTATTGAAATCATATTTTTAGTGTATCTTTGTCCAGCAAGTCTTAATTCTACCAAAGTTAAATCTAGGAATTGTGATACCAATCTGTTTAAGAAGTCACTAAATATTTAATATTAGTATATTTTTTAAATTTCATTTCTTCCTTGCCACAAAAAGTAGTCTAAATATACAGTATGGCAACACCTATAATACTTTTTGTTTCTCCAAAGAAAGTAAGCTCTTTTTAAAATAATTAGCAATTTGGAAAATATTATAAACATTATTTCTCAGTATTGTTTTATCTTCTAGTTTATGTCATCAAAGGTTTGTCTAACATGGTTCTTTATATAGGTGGAAATATATATTCATATAAATGAAAATTTTGTCTTTCTACATTGTGCTTCTAGGAGATTAAATATCTAAAATCAGAATTTATCTTTTTTCACCTTTGTAAAATAACTGAAAGGATTGCTGTGAAAGGGGGCAGGGGAGCAATCTTATCCTTAGGTAAAATAAGCTGATTTATACTGGAGAATTTAAGGGACCGCTTTGCCAGCCCCCAGAGCCTTCTCACGACTGACGTGTGCAGTTATGGCTTCAGTCAGTTGGCATGTGTGTGAACATCCCAGGTAACATATGAATACCTGCAAGAGATCATATTTTACTCTCTTTTGTTTTGTCAGTAAGGAGAATAGGATTAGCATGCCAGCAGTCAGAGAATTATCCCAACCCTGACGGAGGCCAGAGACATTCGGAGTATAGAAAGAGACCCAAAGGACTTGAAGACAGACTCCACCCCCTTAACAATAAACACATAATCTCAAAACGTTAGAAGGAGAAGGAACCCTAGAAGTAGTGTAAACTGGTGCAGAAGGCTTGGGAGGCTTAGGTAGAGATTTAGTCAAACTCACTTGTTCTCCAGTATAGTACTGTGGGGATTTGGGAACAAGCAATACTTGCATATTATAAAGAGGCAATAGAAAGTGTTTCTTGTGTAGTGGTATAAATTTTGTCATTAATTTTAGTGGTTTCAAAGGTAATACACAAGCCAAACTTTTTTAATAGTTACAAATATTTAAATATTAAATTTCCTGAAGTTCATATTAAGCATGGTCTTAGTTATGTAAATGAGAGTCCAACTGATATTATCTGTAAAAAGAAATAACTTTGAAGGAATGTTAATCTCATTTGCTTCAAGTCAAGGCTGAGTTGCAGCTTTGTTAAAAAGAACAAAACGGGGGGCAAACCCAAAGTGCCTGGCCATGGTGATGCCCGCGGGCAGTGCCAACACTCAGGAGGCGAAGGAGGGGAATCCAAGCTCAGGCCAGCCACTGGGCTCAATGCCCAGTAACCAACCCACACAAAACATCTTGAATTTCAGATTTTTGAAGTAGGGATCCTCAAGCAGTATTTTTATTCCATATTAGAGATTTCATTTTAATTCCTGCTGACTTTTAATTATGTTTTCTTTTCAATTCTGAGTGAGTCATCAAAATTCCTAATTTCTTTTGAACACTGGGAGGTTAGAAGTGGTTCCATTGCCACTTTTGCCAAAACCAAACTGAAAATCATAGTGGGCATTGGAATCACACTGTCAAGAAGCACATGATTGAGGCTAACCACCACATAAGTACTTTGGCTCTGTCTCCTTTGTAATCTCGAAACTGGGCACTGTGAAGCTATATGTTCTTAAGTTCTCACTTTCTACACAGTGCCTGCTGTCGGGTAAGACTCGGTACTAGAATGCAGGTAAATATAGAACCTCTGAGTGTATCACTGACCCCATATCTGCTTATGCAGACAAGCAGTAGCTTTTAAAATGCAGCAGTGAATGCAGCAAATTTCCATTTTTGTCTTGAATATAAAGGAAGCAATGAAGTGACAGTCATAATCCTAACACGGATTGCTGCCTGTTTATCTGCAGTGCTGTCTTGGTATAAAAATCTATAGACGCTTGTGTTCCACAGCAGGACAATGAAATAAAACCAGAGTCCCTAGAACAGAGGTCGGCAAACATATGGCATGCATGTTATCTGTTTTTAAGACAAAAGATGTTAATGTAGGCGTTTTTTCTAAACTAAAACTTGAATATACAGGTTTAATTTCAGTGTTAGCACTTTGCAATAAATAAGTGGGTTTTGGGCTGCGGTTTGGGCCCTCAGTCTCTAAAAGGTTCACTATCCCTGCCTTGGAGCATGGAGAAAAACCTTCTTCCACCACATTCTCCATGGCATTGCACTCCTTGCCAGACTTAGCTCAGGAGTGAGCACAGTCAGTGTTGGTCATATGCAGTCACCAAATGTCAGAAATTGTCTATTTCGCTATTCTAACTAAGCACAACATATACAAACATTTGTTTTTGCTCCTTTTTCGAGTACCTAATATGCACAATATTTTATTATGACTCAAAAGATAAAAATTTGATTCAACTGCATACCCTTACAATATAATCCGACCACCTTAAGATATTTACAAATTGTCTTACAATGTTTCTCACATGAAAATTTATTTTGTAAGCAGTGGAAGTTAAAAAAAAAACTACCCAGGAAAGATCCATCATAAATGGCCAGTATTTTCTTCATTGTCCACCTTATTAAGCCAAGGAGCCCAATCAGCCTAACTGTACTGATAGGTGCCCAGGCCCATCTGCTGTTTGCCAGGGAGGCAGCCACAGAGCCCTGTCCACCACCACTCTTGCTCACTCGGTGTCTTTTATGCTGGAAGTTTCATGACAAAGACTGTTCTTGGATGAATGTTTTCCAGGACTTTTGGGTTAGATTAAACTAAGAATAGGGAACTGTGCTTACTGCTCTATTGCTTTCGTTTCTTCCAAAGTGTAACCAAAAAGAGGTTTGAAATAGTTTTGTGTTCTAAATAACTTCTTCCTGTTAAGCAACTTAACATTTAATATGTGGGGTTTTTTGCAAAAACCATAAAAAGCAACAAAATTCTAGAGCAGGAAGACATTTATGACATATTTCTAGTGACTAAAAAGTTTAGAAAGAAGTTGTTGTCAAAGGTACATAATAAATAGATGATACTGAATCCACAAAATCATGCAGATGCTCATGTATAACTCTTAGGTACAGTTAGTGTATACTGGATGTTTATTTCCAAATGGATATTAAGTTTTTCTTCAGAGCAGGGGACTTCTAATTTTCTAAAATGTGACTGGACAGATTCCTTTCGGAGGCACTGGGACTTGATTTTACACTGGAGTGCTTAACATCCTGCATCTTGCCCTTGGATGTTCAAGGGAGAGAGCCGATTGGCCAGCTTACATCACTGTCCACCTGCCTGTCCCTCTCCCTGCTGTCCTGTCAGCCATGGCCGTGGCAGGGTTATCTGATGCCTGCAGGTCACCCCGCTCCCCTTTCCACAAGCAGTGGCTGGGGACCTTCTAAACAAAGTGGGTAGCAGGGCACATAAAGTGTGCCACCGCATGTGACAGGATAGGCTTGGGTGGCATCTGCTGCTGTGAGCGCTAAGAGAAAGAAGCTCACAGCTGATAATGCCCTTTGGTAAGCAGACTAGCAGCCTAAGGTAATGAGGAGTTAGGTTCCTAGGCTGTGTCACAGCTTTCGCTCTAAGATTCTGTCTCCACTGAGAATAACAGTACTAAAGAAGGAAGTTTAACCAGGGTGAGTATACCCATAGAATGAGGTCTTTGTTGTTTATGAAAACTGCTCCTGACAACATTGAATAATTATAAATGTTTAAGAAACTAATGCTGACGAAGTCCAAGGTAATCTGCCCATGATTATAAATCTCTACCCATTCTAGGAGACTAAAAATAGCCTCAAAAATCATAATGTTGATTCTATATTTCTCTTTTCATTTTTCATAACTTACCTATGGTTGTTTCTCTCACTGTTAATGCCAAATGTATTTCTTTAAAGAAAAACCAGTGAAGTAGCAGCTGAGTGGAAAATTTTAAATGTAAGAAATGTGGTCAGTCTCCTCCATCATTCTTTATTTTGTTTTTTGCACTGCTGGGAATAGAACCCAGGGCCTCACCCATGTTCTCCACTATCACTCTTGAGAGTGGGCACCTGAAATATGTCCTCTCTCCATTAATGAGATATGAAGAGGGAGGGAGAGAGGTAGAAAGATAGGTATACAAACGGGCGCAATTGAGACACTATCACTTCAATAAACAATTCTCTGCCCATTTGCAGTGGGAAGTTTTGGGGGGAAATATTGCTTGTGTCGTGATCTTTTAAAACTCTGTGTAAGAGGCATAAAGTAAAAGTTTGGGGGGAAACATCTACTGAACACATAAACATCCCTTTCATGGTTAAAGGGAAGAGATGTCGTCTCGACCTCTTGTGATTGCCCGTACATTCACTCCCTGTCTAGCCTTCCTCCGTAGTGTTACCCTAGTGCAAACTTCATATGTTGGTCTTCTGCTAGAAACCCTTCCTGACTTTCATGGCCCTTGGAGTAAAGGCCAGTATCCTCTATGTGGGCCCTGCAGGCCCTGCCTCTGCCCCCATTTCCTGCTGCTCTCTGAATCCCACTGGCCCTGGCCAGCCTTCGTTTCTCTTTAATGGCCGTGTGCCTTCCTACAGTAAGCCCCAAATTTCTGTCTTAACCTTTTATTCCCTCCACCATTCTATCGCACTTCCATTCCATCCCTTTGCCCAATTAATTTCTTTATTTATTGTGGCTGTCAATCAATGAAAACTTTCCCTGTCCTCCCTAAAGCAACACTGGTATATCTCTTAAAGCATCATATACATATATTTATTTAAAGTTATTTAATTAATGAGTAATATTTTAGAAGGTCTTTCTCTGGATTCTGTGTAATCATCTTTTTTTAATTTCTAAAGATTCTATTTTCATTCATTCGATTGGACTTTTTTTGTTTTGTTTTCAGTACTGGAGATTGAACCCAGGGCCTTGCACGTGCTAGACAAATGTTTTACCACTGAGATACATCCTCACCCTTTTTATTTTGCAACAGGGTCTCACTGAGTTGCCCAGGCTGGCCTCGAACTTGCAAAAGTCTTGCTTCAGCCTCTCAAGTAGCTGGAATTTTAGGCATGTGCCACCACTCCTGGTCCAACAGTGCTTTTTAGTTATTTATTGGAGCATACTTTTTTCTATAAGATCTTGTGATAGTTCTACATATTTTAAGTAAATGGATGACTGTAGCACGTTCATAGTGGGGCCATAATTCGTATGTCTTGCTGCCAGGCAGCTGTGAACTACCAGTGGTATGTGCATGACTATTCCATCTGGCAGTTTGTACCACCTGATGGGACTGTCCCATGCCACCCAGTGGGACAGTCAGGCACATGCCACCAGTAGTTCAAGCCACAGGGAACGTGTGACTTCCTAAATTAAAACTAATAGTCAATTAAACTATCACAATCCTTCTAATGTACAAAAGGAGTAAAACATCATCCCCTTCACAGAGCATAAAATTAGAAGTAATGGAAATGTGAGCTAAGTTCACCTGAGAAATCACCCAACAACAGAAGTGTGTCCAGCTAGTGCTCATGGCGTGTAACCATTCTAAGAGTCCATTTAGCAACCGCTTGACTTGCAGTATCAAACTAGACCTGAGATTACCCGCTGCCCAGTGTCACTTTCAAGGCTGTAATCCCAGTGGGAGTAACGTATTGGAAGGCATGAACATTGTGTCCCCATGCGATTACTGTCACTCTGCTGCATCAGGGTTACTTTCCTAATTCTTCACTTAATGAGGAGGGGCACCTTTGCCTCTCTGGGTGGTCTTGTACCTTTCTCCACCACCTAGGTGTGAGCATGGAGATGTTTAGTCTTACCCTCTGGGTGCCACTTACCTCTGTTTCTGACACATTCACATCTGCACCAAAAAGAAAACCAAAGTTTTCCTTAAGCTGTCTTCTCAGCTTTACCCGGGGTCACATTTCCAGCAGCATCAACATCCCATTCAGTGCCGCCTTCACTGCGGAAGGCGAGCTCGCCCAGGGCCCTTTCACCACGACACTCCAGAGCCTCAAGGGGAAGGTCATCGTCATTGTGGGAAATGTGGCAAAGCACACAGCCGAGGTAAGCATGGGCACAGGTGGGCCTAATTCAAGCTTTTTCCCCTCAGATTTTCGTTTCCAGGGTCAGTACTGAGCTTAGAAAACTCCAAATGCCATCTGCTCTGGTTTGGGTGTTGTTTGCCAAGGTTTGGGCCCGGGAGCTTGGTCTCGGCTGACTTGAGAGGTAGGGCCTTTGAGAGGCCTGGCCTCCTGGGAGGTCCCTAGGTCGCTGTGTGTGTGCCTTCCATGGGGACTGTAGCTCCCCCTCTTTCCCACTAACTGACCCAAGATGTGCCCTGTGCATTGCTGCTGTCCACCATGGGGCGCTCACCAGACTGGCCCTTATGTGTACAGGACTCTCAGCCCCCAGAGCTATGAGCTGATTGAACCTTTCCACTGTATAAAGTCAGCCTGTAGCACTTTCATGTGATAACGTAGGTGGTCAAGGGCTTCAGACGCTTCTGACTGCAGATATAGTTAGACAAGTACAGTGGATCCTTGAGTTATAACCAGCCCGACACAGGAACAACTTGGGTCATGACCAAACATTTAGTTCTAACTTAAGACCAAGTGCCAGTCACTTGTGCTTTCAGATGGTCTCAGATACAGATTATCCCTTAAAGAGTTCTGGAAGGAACATGACAGCATCCTCTCCCAGGTGGGGCTCACTGAGAAACCCTGGGCCAGTGTCTCTCTAAGGACACCAAGATCTGCCTGTGTGCAGGAGAGAGACTTTGAAGGCTGTGGAGAGGAACCTGAGCCTTCATTGACCAACTTCAATTACAATCAGCCCTCAGGAGGAATTGAGTTTGTAAGTCAAGAATCCACTCTACTAAGGGAAGAATATAGGCTCTGAAAGCTGGTCAGATGGACTTTGTAGGATTTGGAACTTTTGTTTACTAGAGGCTCAACACTTTGATTAAGAAAAGTCAGACATGATGTCACCTTTCAGGTATGAAGATACATGAAACAATCAGATGCCCTCCCTCTCCATCTGGTATTCTAAGCAGGTTAAAAATAAAGCAGAGGTGGTCTGGGGATTTAGCTCAGTGGTTTTGCCACCTGCTGCGCAGGCACAAGGACCCGAGTTCAATCCCCAGTACCAAAAAAAGCAGAAGCCAAAAAATGCAACTTTTTAAATAAAGGACAGGTCAAAGACCAGAGCTTAAAATGAAAACCAAACAGACCAAGACAAAACAAAAATACCTAGCTGTACACAGAGAACATACCTAGAGCTGAGCAGTTTTGAACGAGTACAGGCCTTTTTCTCAAGAAGGAAGGACAAGGCTACATCTTGCCAAACGTACTCATAAGTCTCTCTACTTCCCAGGGTAGAGTGACTAAAAGGACAAGAAAAGTCAGAAACATGCTTAGGAAAGTTTCCTCACGAAGGTTAGGAGTGGAGATGAACATTCCCTTCCAATACATGTATTTCCTTATCCTTATGTCTGCATGAACTGAGCAAACTGTATGTGATTACTAAAAATGCAGTCAGATGATGACTTTAAAACTTTTTGGTATAGGCCATTTTAAGTGTCCGAAAATCTTTGTTTCAGCAGTCCAGGGCTAATAGTAGCATTCACTTTGGATGTTAAATGAAGATCAGTCTTGATGATTTGTCTTGACTGATCATAGTAGAGAAGTATCTGAGTATTAGTTATGTCCTAAAATACACTCTTACGTAATTATATCTAGTATCTGACAGCCATCTAAAGACTGACCACTCTAATTTCAAGACAGTGAGAACATTTTATAGTTATGGTGTGTATATTATTTTGATGTATATTAAATTATTAGTACTTTACTACTACCACTATACTGCTACTGGTACCCTAATCTATATTGCCATATTGTTCTAACGAAAAATGTCTGTTTTCAATGAGAGTACATAGCAATACTGTCTTTCCACAGAAATACTATTGAAAGTTACATATTTCTAGGTTCCTAGTAATATACAGCTTTAGAAGTCTTAGCTATCATAGTACCAATTATGGATTAGTCTTTACATGCCAGGCACTGTGGTATACTATATATATATATCATCTCATTTTATTCTTCATAATAATTCCATGAGGGAGGAATCATTCTATACTTCTTACAGCCCTAGATTTGAACCTAAAAAAAAAAAACCCTGAATCGAAAGTTCCAAAGTTTATCTAATTTGCCTGTGTTTGAGCCAAGGTTGAAAGATGAGTCTGTATGACTTGGACAGGCCATCCTCTTAATTCAGTGAGCACTTGAGTCCTCTGAGTCTGAATCCTGCCACTTCCATTTTTTTAAAAAAATGTTTTCTGAGTTTTCATAGAACACAGTAGTTTTTCCCATAATAAAAAAGCAGGACCTGAAATAAACCTCCTGCTTGGGAGAAGGAGAATGGATTAAGTTCAGGCCTTATACTTGAAACCTAGGACCAAGCTCACTGTGGTGAAACCAAAGCCCATGACCTCTACTGCAAGGCCAATACCTGCTGATGGAGCCATTGGATCTGAACTAGGCCAGGCAGCTGACAGGCTCCATCATTCCTCCCACAACCAAGGAGCAAGACCCCACTCACTAGAGGCATGAAAGCTAGCACAGAGCTTTGTCCTGGAGCTCAGTGCCAGCCCCAACCCAGTGAGACATGGCATCTGTTAGAAATGAAGGCCCCTGCACAGGTCACCTGGTCGCAGAGGTCACAGACTAGGTGTGGCATCAGGCAGAGACCTGTGTGCAGGGAGGATAGACTTGAGATTTGCCCTGCATTATTTCCACCCATGGAGAGGGCCCAGGACACCCTCCAAGACAGTGCAGGCCCCTGCAGCTCTTAAATGTGTCTCGGCGTGCTATCAGCACGGTGTCCAAGGTATTGTATCCACCACCAACTCCAGGGAACACAGCAGGTCAGTGCTCGCAGGCAGAGCACTAGGACTGCCCCAGCACCGGGCATGCCAGTGGGGTGAACTCACGTGACAGCCTGCATCACGGTGAACTGTGGCGTGGGCTTCCATGCACCCCTGAGACTGAGAGACTCAGGCATGACCAAGCATAGGCCTGGCCTGCATGTGATCAGCCTCTTCAACAACACTTCAACTCCAGTCAGCACAGAAGGGCACCGGGCCTCACTGGCCAGGGGCAGGATGGGGTGGTAGACAAAACTGTGCCCTGAACCTAACACTGGGCAGAACCCAAAGGCCGCAGCCCCAGACTTGCCACACATGAAGCTTCTGAACACCTCCAGTGTCCAGAGAAGGCTTGCAGCCCCAGTCACTGACCTCCCTTCAGCTAGCATTGCCTATGCTGATGGTACCAGTGTTAGGCCACAGAGGCACCTCAGTAACATAACCCATAGTGTGGGCCTGGGCCCTACGCTTCTCAGTATTGTACTGGTCTTAGCAAGCTGGGGCACAGGTGGCTACAGCCGTGACAGAAGCCTAGGGCTGGTCCCTTCATTTTGATACCACCTAGAGCTGGTCATAAACCCTAATTACTAAGGAGGCATCTGGATGTATGCCAGCCCTAGGAAGAAGTTTATGGGAACAGTCTTCACTTTCTTGGAGCTCTCCTGGTTCATTCTGAACAGCACACCAACCTGAACTTGGACTACCCTCTAATACTGCATCAGTGACAACATACAAATAGCAGACTCCCAGAAAATCTGGACCTGACTGCCGTTCAGTGCTGAAAGGAGTGGCAGTGAGTACAGGTTCACTAAAATAAACATCCTGCTTAGAATTTCTGGAAAGCGAGGCACAAACAAAGCCAGATTTGAAAGATCGGACTAAAAACCTAATCCTTTAATGCCAAGAAGATGTTCGATGCCAACAAACATCAAGAGCATTGAGAAAACCATGACCTCACTTAATACTCTAAGGTGCCAGAAACTGACCAGATAGAAATCAGTATGAGAGAATTTAAAACTGCTGATTTAGAAGACATCAGTAGCAGGACAGATCAAGCAGAAGAAAGAATTTGTGAGCTCGAAGATAGGCTATTTGAAAATACTCAACCAGAGGAGAAAAAAAAATGAAAAGGAATGAAGAAAGCTTACTGAAATTTTGGAACAGTTTTAAAAGAGCAAATATTCAGGTTATTGGGGTTCAGGAAAAAATTGAGAATGCCAAAGCTTACTCAAAGAAATAATGACAGAAAGTTTTCCCAACCCAAAGGATACAAATATCCAAGTACAAGAAAGTCAGAGGTGAATAGTCAAATTTAATTCAACAAAGATATGCCCCAAGACATAGTCAAGTCTCGCAAGTAAAAGATGAAGATTAAAAGAAACAAATAGCACATGCACATGTCTCAGTTTGGCTGACAGCCAACTTCTCAGCAGATACCTTATAGGCCAGGAGAGAATGGCATGAGATTCTCACAGTATTAAAGGAATAAGCTACCAATCAAGAATACTGCATCTAGCAAAGCTGACCTTTACAAACAAAGATGAGAGAATTTATCCTCTACAAGAATTGCTGATGTAAGTTATTCAAACTGAGAAAAAAGATGTTAATGAGTACGAAGAAAACATGGGAAGATATAAAACTCACTGCTAAGAGTAATTACACGAAGAAATTCAAGGTGTTTTAATATGAGCATGGTACATATGCCAGTCTTCAGTAAGAAGACTAGAAACCAAAATTATTAAAAAGAATAACTACTTTGTGTTAAGAGGATGTCGGTATCAAAAGAGAATGTGCTATCAAAAACAAGTGTAAGGAGGAATGTAAAATACAAGTGGAGTATTCTCTCATTCTTTTTTGCTTGTGTCTATACTTATTTTTACAATCATATTCAGTTGTTACCATTTCAAAATAGACTTTTATAATCAAAAGATGTTTTCTATAACCCTCATGGTAAGCGTCAAGCCCAAATCTGTAGCAGACAGTGCAGAAGTAATAATCAAAACACAGGATGGGAGTTAATCACTCAGCCACAGAAGCAGTCTGTAAGGGGGGAGAAAGGAGCTACAGCAGGGCTGAAGAACAAGTTACAAAGTGGCTATCATAAGAATTTTTATATCAGTAATAACCTTGATTTATATGGATTAAATTCTCTAAAAGGCATAGAAAAACTGAATTGATAAAGAAAAAACTATGTTGCCTACAAGAATCCCACTTCACCTCTAAATACAAATGTAGAATAAAAGGGAAGAAATGGAATAAGATAGTGTGTGCAAATGCAGTCCAAAAGAAAGCAGAACTAGCCAAACCTGTATCAAATAAAATAGACTTTAAGGTAAAGGGGTAAAAAGGGACAAGATCATCATATAAGGGTATAGGGTTGGATCCAGCAAAAGGAAGTAACAGTTCTAAATGTACAGACCCATAGCAGAATAGCAGCTATATAAAGCAAACATGAGACTACCTTAAGGAAGAAACAGACCAGTGACCAATAATGTCAGGGACTGTAATACCCTGTTTTTCAGTGCTGGACTGCTTATCCTAACAGAAAATCAACAATCATCTACTGAGTCTTCCATCCAATGGCTGCTGAATTCACAGTTTTTGCTTCAGCACATGGAACATGCTCCTGAAAGATCATATGAAAGGGCGTAAACTAATCTCAGCAAATTTTTAAAAATTGAAAGATCCAGTATCTTTCCTGATCATAGTGCAATAAAACTAGAAATTAATAGCAAGAAAAACTTTGAACACTATGCAAATACATGGAAATTAAGCAACTTACCTTTTTTTTTTTTTTTGGTACCAGGGATCAAACTCAGAACCTTATGCTTTCGAGGGAGACAGGCACGGTGCCACTGAGCTAAATCACCGGCCCAGGAACTTTCTTTTTTTTCTTAAGTTCTTTTATTGGTACATTTTAGGTATACAATACGTTTACATTTATCATTGGGTGCTTGTACCTATACATGATGTATCTTGCTTCTTATTTTCTCCCCATTACCTGTGCGCCCTTCACCCCCTCCACCCTTCTTTATTTACATAGACATCATTTCCATTTTTTTTCTTATAATTTTTCCTTTCCCTTCTTTCCTTTCCCCTTCTCCTCCCTCACCCCTACCTCTTTGGACCTTTTTTCCTATTTCAAATTATCAATTATTCATTTGAATCATTTTAACCCTTATTTACACTATCAGTTTCTCACACTAGAGAAACTATTCAGTATTTACACGTGTCCTATTTATTTCACTTAAGAGTATGGCCTCAATATGCATCCATTTAGCTATAAATGTCTCTAGTTTCTCATTCTTTATGGCTGAGGAGGACTCCATTTTACACAAAAACCACATCTTTATCCAGTTTCCAGTTGATGGGCACTTAGGCTGCTTCCAAGCTTTAGCTATTGCAAACTGGGCCACTATAAACATGGGTGCACATATATCTCTATGTGGTATGATTCTTCTAATTCTTTTGGGAAAATACCCAGCAGGGGGAATAGCTGGGTCACATGGGACCTCTAGTCCTAGTTCTTTGAGGTGTCTTCATACTGATTTCCACAGTGGCTGCGCCAGCCTGCACTCCCACCAGCAATGGAGAAGGGTTCCTTTCTCCCCACACTCCTGCCAGCATTTGTTATTGGTTGATTTCTTGATAGCCATTCTTTCTGGGGTGAGGTGGAATCTTAGTGTTGTTTTCATCTGCATCTCTCTAATGACCAGGGATGTTGAACATTTTTTCATATATATATTTGCTGCTTTTACTTCTTGTTCTGAGAAATGTCTGCTCATTTCAGATGCCCACTTTTGAACTGGGTCTTTGAATTTGAGGGGTCTGATTTTTTTTTTTTTTTTTTTGGTACCGGGGATCGAACTTGGGTCCTTGCGCTTGCAAGGCAGGCGGCGGAACCATTGAGCTAAATCCCTGGCCCATGGCGGGGTCTGAGTTTTTTCAGTTCTTTATATATTCTAGATAGTAGTCCTTTGTCTGAGGTACAGCTGCTAAAAATTTTTCCCCACAGTGTAGGTTGTCTATTAGCCCTGTTGGTGGTTTCCTTTGCAGTGCAGAAGCTTTTTAATAAGATGAGATCCCAGTTGTTGATTCTTTGTGCTAGTTCCCATGCTACTGAGGTTTTGTTCATGAAGTCTTTTCCTTTTTCATTAGGAGATTGGCCTGTAGTTCTCTTTTTGGGTTGGGTCTTTCCCTGGTTTTGGAATCAAAGTAACACTTGCTTCCAGGAATGAATTTGGAAGTATTGCTTCCCTTTCAATTTCCTTGATGAGTTTAAAGAGTAATGGTAATAGTTCTTCTTTAAATGTCTTGTAGAATTCAGCAGTAAAGCCATTAGGACCTGGGCTTTTCTTTGTTGGTAAATTTTTTATTACATTTTCAGCTTCACTCATTGTAATTGGGGTATTTAGAATTTCTATATCTTCTTCATTTAACTTTGGCAATTCATATGTATCTAGGAATCTGCCCATTTCTTCTGTTCTCAAAGTAGGTATTGATGACCCTCTGGATTTCTGTTGGATGTGTTGTGACTTCACCTTTTTCATTCTTAATTGCATGTATTTGAGCCTTTTCTTTCCTTTTTTCTGATAAGGTTGGCTAAAGGTTTATCGATTTTATTCTTTAGAAAAACCAACTCTTTGATTTTTTTGTATTGTTCTCTTAGTCTCCATTGCATTGATTTCTGCTTTGATCTTTATAATTTCCTCTCTTGTACGAGCTTTGGATTTGTTATGCTCTTCTTTTTCTAGGAGCTTGAGGTTCTGCATTAGGTTATCTGAGTTTTCTCTGTTTTCCTAATATGGGCATTCACTGCTATGAATTTCCCTCGTAGAACTGCTTTCATTGTGTCCCATAGATTCCTGTATGTTGTACTGGCATTATCATTTACTTGTAGAAACTGTTTAATTTCTTCTTTAATTTCTTCTGTGACTCATTGGTTGTTCCAGAAGGGTGTTACTCAGTTTCCATGTGTTTGTGGGGGTTTTGTGGCTTCTTATGTTATTGATCTCCAATTTTATTACACGATGGTCTGATAATATACAGGGGGTAACTTCAATTCTTTTACATTTACTTAGAAATGTCCTATAAGCTAGCATGTGGTCTATTCTGGAGAATGACCCGTGTGCAGCTGAAAAGAATGTGTATTCTGATTTTGTGAGTTGGAACACTCTGTAAACATCTATTAAGTCCATTTGTTCAATGACTTGGTTCAGTTCTAGAATTTCGTTAACTTTTTGTCTAGATGATCTATTTGTGATAGTGGGGTATTGAGGTCCCCCACTACAATTGTGTTAGTGCTTATTTGATTTTTCATGTCCATTAATATTTGTTTTGTATAGTTGGGGGCATTCATATTTGGTGCATATATATTTATGATTGTCATGTCTTCCTCTTGGATTGTTCCCTTCACAAGGATGTAGTGACCATCTTTGTCTCTCTTAATTAGTTTTGATTTGAGATCTACTTTGTCTGCAAATAAGATTGTTACCCCTGCTTTTTTCTGGGTTCCTGTAGCATGAAGAATTGTTTTCTATCTTTTTACTTTCGGTCTATGAATGTCTTTTTGAGTTAGATGTGTTTCTTGTATATAGCATATTGTTGGATTTTGGTTCTTAATCCATTCTGCCAGTCTGTTTCTTTTGATTGGTGAATTGAGGCCATTAACAGTGATGGTTATAATTGATAGATATTGATTCATCCTTGTCATGATGTTTTACTTTTGTTGGCTCTTTTATTTATTTTTCCCCCTTTCCCTTTAGTTTCTTACCTTGCCTGGTGGCTTCCCTCTGTTGGGCCTCATGGAGTTTTGACCTTCATTTGTCTTTTTTTAGGATATTGTTTAGAATTGTTTGGAGCCCTGGTTTGCTGTTCATGAATTTCTCAGGTGTTCTTTGTCGTGGAAGTATCTAATTTCCCCATTGATTTTTAAAGATAATTTTGCAGGATACAGCAGTCTAGGTTGGAATTTATTTTCTTTTAGGGCTTGAAATATTTCACTCCAGGCTCTCCTTGACTTGAGGGTTTGTGTTGAGAAGTCTGCTGTGATTCTGATGGGTTTTCCTTTCTAGGTGATGAGTTTCTTTTCTCTAACTGCCTGTAGGATTTTGTTCTTCTGTTGGGTTTCTGGGATCTTGACAATTATATGTCTAGGTGTAGATTTTTTTTGATTGTGTTGGAGTTCTATGTGCCTCACTTATCTCTATGTCCAATTCTCTACCTCTGTCTGGGAAGTTTTCTACTATTACTTCTGTGAACAGGTTTTTATGTCAATTGTACTTTCTCCTGCTTTTTCGTGCACTCCTATTAGTCATATGTTATTCTTCTTTGCATCATCTAGCAGCTGCTGGATTGATTTCTCGTGGTCCCTTACTAATTTGAAGAAATCTCTGTTCTCATGGTCATTAACTGCAATCCTTTCTTCCATATCTGATATTCTATCTTCACATTCCCTTAAACTGCTGTGAATACTTTCAGTGGAGTTTTTAATCTCCTGAATATCTGTTTGAATCTGTTTCATGGATTCCATTTCTTTCTTATGCTGGGTATCCATGGCTTCCAGCATGTTTCTGAGCTCATCTATTTTTTTTTTTTTTTGTCAGTTTCTGTTCTAGAGCCTCTAATCATGTCTTTCACTCTGCTCACAACCTCTAGTTATCTGGGAGATTATTTCTGCTTTGAACATTTCTAGAGCCTCATTCATCTGTTTTTTTACTTCTGTGCTATCAGTTCAGGGTCTCCAAGTGGTTGATTATCAGACTTTTCCACCTCGTTTCCCCCAGAATTTGCCTTTTGTGGGGTGGAAGTCTGAGTTTGTGCCTTGTTTAACTGTCTTCTCATTTTTGTTTCTGGTACTGTCTTTGGTTTATTTCCTGGGTTGATACTTCAAAGTTTCTAATTGTAAGTATCTTTTTTGCTTGTAGTTAGAACCCTTATGGAATGAGTGCTTCTCAGAGGTATCTTCCAGATATAACTGATCTTTAGGTTTTGAGTCTCCAATAACTCTGAGGCTATCTCATTTTCATTATACCAGGAATGACAACTGATTAGATCAATCACAGCACCTTAGCCCAAGTGATACATTTAGCAACACCATAGCATCAAGCCCAGCTTAGAAAATGACACCTTGTGGTCTTTATTAATCTATCACCTTTAACTGTGTGAATTAAATCAAAATAGAGGACCAACCCAACATATGTTTATAGTGAATAAGCTCTTCAATATAACAACTTTACCCTTTGGGATGGGGAGTTAGAAAGAGTTGAGGAAGGAGGAATAGGTAGGTAGAAGGATAAGGGAAGGTTAGCAGTGAGGCCAGAGAACATAGGCAAGAGAAGAAAAGAATAATGAAGAGGAAATATGAATTAGGGCCAGAACAGGAACACAAAGGGAGATGCAGAACAATGTGGGACAGCAAGGGAGCGAGTGAGAGAGAGAGAAAAGAGAAAAAAAAGAACAAAGAGATAAAAATTTGAAAAGAAAAGAAAAATAAAAATTAAAAATTAGAGCAAAAACTAATACTAATAATAATTTTGAAAATAGCAAAAGATAAAAATGAAGGGCCTCCTTCAGGGTATGTCTCTGCTGTCACAATAGACAACGTGGGCAGCAGTGTGCAGTTATAAGTCAATGTCTCAGCAAGCCAGTTGCAGACCTGTAAAATTCAGGCAGATTTCTAGCTTCAGTTCCTGAGTTGAGCTCCCTGTCCTCCTACAGGGTTGAACTCTGAAAGGCTGTACTTCAGGTTGCAGCTGCCCTTCCCCTGAAGATAGTCCCAGTTCTGATGGGAGGTGATGATCCCTCCAACTTATCCAGTATGGTGGTCTGGTGTCCTCTGTGTCTTTGTAGTGTGGAACCAGGTGGCAGTATAGCCCAAAGGCCAGAGGAGTGGGCGGGGGGTCCCAGTGGATCGCTGCTGGGGCACAGGCTGGATCGTCAGGTTCCCTGCAGCCGGGACCCCGCTGGGGCCCAGGAACTTTTTAAAAGAAAAAGGAAGGAAATTTAAAACTTTCTTGAGACAAATGAAAATGGAGACATGATATTCCAAAAACTATGGGATACAAAAAGGCAGTAATGAGAGACAAGTTTATAACAATGCCTACATCACACAAAGAAAAATATCAATCTAAAGAATAAACCAAATCCTAAGGACCCGAGTTCCATCCCTGGTACCAAAAAAAAAAAAAAAAGAATATACCAAATCCAAAATTAATAGAAGGAAAGAATAGAGACCAGAGCAGAAAGAAATAATTTTTTTTAAAAAGACAAATGGTCAATAAAATTAAAAGCTGATTCTTCAAGAAAATAAACTAGAGAAACTGTTAATTGGACTAAGATAAAGAAAAAAAAATCAGAGATGAAAAGGGAAAAATACAACTGAAACCACAAAAATACAAAGGATCATTAGAGATTGTTGTGATCAACTATATCCCGATAAATTTGATAACCTAAAAGAAACAAATTCCTAGGTACAAACATCTACTGAATCAAAGAAGTAGCCTAAATAAAATGGCAAAACGTAACAAGATTGAATCAGTCATATAAAGTCTCCCATCGTGGAAAAGCCTAGGACCAAATGGTTTCAATGCTGAATTATGTTTACATTTAAAAAACCTAATACCAATTCTCCTTAAAATATTCCAAAAGTATAGAAGGGGAAGGAATTCTTCCCTACACATTCTACAAGGCCAGCAATATCCCCTTGACATCAAAACCAGATAAAGATATAACAACAACAAAAAAGAAAACCAAAGACAAATACACAAATGTACTTGATGAGAATAGATGCAAAAATCCTCACAAAATATTAGCAAACAAATCTAGCAGCACATTAAAAATATCATTCACCATAATTATTATGGCTTGTATCTAGAAGTGCCCCCAAAGCCTCGGCACTCATAGGTGGGGCTTTTCAGAGCTGGCTGGATCTAGGGTTCTTGAATGGGGGTTAAGAGTGTGTAAATATAGATTAAGGATGTGGTGACTGAATTAGTCCATTGATTGGCTTAGCATAGTTCTGGGTGTGGATAATGGGAAGGCCCACACTGAGTGTGCTTCGCATCACCCAAAGCCCCAAAGGCTTGTAGCCTGGATGGGATAAAAGGGAGAGAGAGAGATGCTGCTGCTTGCTTCTGCCTGCCCTGTCACAGACTGTTTCTCCTCTGCTATGCCCCTCTGCCGTGCCGCTGACTGTGGACTGAAACCTTTACAAACTGTGAGCCAAAATAGACTTTTTCTCCTTTAACCTGTGAGTGTCAGCTACTTTGTCCCAGCAACAAACAAAGTAACTAAGATGATAATTAAGTGGGATTCATCCCACAGATGTAAGGATTATTTGTTATCAGCAACTCAATAAATGTGATATAGCACATCAACAGAAGAAAGGTCAAATCTATATGCTTATCTCAACAGTTGCAGAAAAGGCATTTGATAAATTCAGCATCGTTTCGTGATAAACATAGCAAAGGCCATTAACAATAAGCCAATGGCTAGCATTATATTGAATAGGGATAAGCTAAATGCTTTCTGTCTAAGATCTGGAAAAAAAAAAAAAGGATGCCTACTTTTACCACTTTTATTCAACATAGTGCTGGAAGCCCAAGCCAGAGAGATCAAGCAAGAGAATAAAATAAAAGGCATCCAAAATTGGAAAAAAAGAAACCAAACTGTCAGTGTTTGCAACTGACATGGTCTTATATAGAAAACCCCCAAAACTCCACCACAAAACTACTAAACTTATAAATTCATTTAGTAAACTTGCAAGATACAAAATCAACATGTAGAAATCAGTCGTGTTGCCATACACCAATAACAAATTACTAAAAATAAAAATCAGTGATGCAATACCATTTACAAAAGCCATAAAAATGAAAAACCTAGGGGTAAGTTTAATCAAAGATGAAAGATCTTTCTATGAAAATTAGATTGGAAAAACCAACATTGCTAAAATGTCTCTACTACCCAAAGCAATGCAATACCTATCAAAACACCAGTGATGGGCTGAGGATTTAGCTCAGTGGTTCCACCACCTGCCTTGCAAGCACAAGGTCCTGAGTTCAATCCCCAGTACCAAAAAAAAAAAACAATGACTTTCTTCATAGAACTAAAAGATATGCACAGGAGAAAGGACATCAGTAAACAGTGCTGGGAAAATTGGACATCCATATGCATAAGAATGAAACTAGACTCCTATCAATACGTACAAAAATCAACTCAAAATAGATTGCAGTCTTAAATGTAACACACTAAACTCTGAAAACAGAAGAAACACTTGAGATTGGAGTGGACCAAGACTTTTTGGATCAGGGACAAAAACAAGCAAAACCAAAAATAGACAAGTGGAATTAATATCAAATTTTAAAACTTCTGTATAGCAAAAGAAACAACAGAGTGAAGATACAGCCTACTGATGTGAGAAAATGTTTAGAAACTATACATTTGACAGGGGTAAATATTCTGAAGATTACAAAATGCCAAAAACTTAATGGCAAAATAACCTCATTGAAAAATTTGCAATAGACCTAAATAGACATTTCTAAAAAGATGACACACTAATGCTCAATATATAGGTATATGGAAAAATGTTCAAAATCACTAATCATCAGGTAAATGCAAACTAAAACCACCATGAGAAATCATCTTACTGCAGTAAGAACAGCTATTGGTAGCATCCAAAAAACTGAAATACCTAGGAATCATCCTAATGAAAGAAATCAAAGACCTCTTCTCTGAAAATTATGGCACTCTGAAAAGAGACATTGAAGATGATATCAGAAAATGGACAGACATCCCCTGCTCCTGGGTAGGAAGGATTAATATAGTGAAAATGGCCATACTTCCAAAATTGCTATATAGATTTAATGTAATTCCAATTGAGATCCCAGCAGCATACTTCATGGACCTTGAGAAAACAATCCAAAAATTCATTTGGAACAAGAAGAGACCCAGAAGAGCAAAAGCAATTCTAGGTAACAGAGACATGGCAGGGGGTATCACAATCCCCAACCTGCAACTATACTACAAAGCTACTGTGATAAAAACAGCATGGTACTGGCAAAGAAACAGACTTGAGGACCAGTGGAACAGATTAGAAGATGCAGAAACAATGCCAGACACACTCAGCCATCTCATCTTTGATAAAGGAGCCGAACACCCTCACTGGAGGAAAGATAGCCTCTTTAATAAATGGTGCTGGAAAAATTGGGCTTCAACTTGCCAGAGATTAAAACTAGACCTGTATCTCTCACCATGCACTAAACTAAAATCAAAATGGATTAAAGATCTAAGTATTAAAATAGAAACTCTGAACCAGTTGGAACAGAGGTTAGGTAGAACCCTTGAAGACATCGGTGTAGGAAAAGATTTTATGAACAAAACCTCAGTTGCCCGTGAACTAGCACAAACCATCAACAAGTGGGATCCCTTCTTATTAAAAGGCTTCTGCACAGCAAGAGAAACCACCAGCAGTGTGAAGAGACAACCCACAATGTGGGAAAAAATCTTCACCTGCTCTTCCTCAGACAAAGGTCTACTATCTCGAATCTATAAAGAATTTAAAAAGATCAGACCTCCCAAATTTAAAGACCCAATCCAAAAATGGGCATCTGAAATGAACGGATATTTCTCAGACAAAGAAGTAGAAATAGCAAATAAATACATGAAAAAATGTTCAACATCACTGGTCATTCAAGAGATGCAAATGAAAACAATGCTGAGATTCCACTTCACTCCAGAAAGAATGTGTGCTATCATGAAATCAACCAATAACAAATGCTGGTGGGGCTGTGGGGAAAAAAGGAACCCTGCTCCACTGCTGGTGGGAGTGTAGACTGGTGCAACCACTGTGGAAATCAGTATGGAGATACCTCAAAGAACTAGGACTGGAAGTCCATTTGACCCAGCTATTCCCCTGCTGGGGATCTTCCCCAAAGAATTAAAAGAATCATGCCACAGTGATATATGTGAGCCCATGTTCATAGCAGCACAGTTTGTAATAGCTAAAACTTGGAAACAGCCCAAATGCCCATCAACTGGAGACTGGATAAAGAAAATGTGTTTTTTTTTTATAAAATGGAGTACTACTCAGCCATAAGAAATGAGAAATTAGAGACATTTATAGCTAAGTGGATGCACATTGAGGCAATACTCTTAAGTGAAATAAATAGGACACACATGTGTAAATACTGAATAGTTTCTCTGGTGTGAGAAACTGAAAGTGTCAGTAAGGACTAAATGTATAATAGGTAATGTGAAATAGGAAGAAAAGGGGCAAAGGGGGAGGAAGTGGGAGGGCTAGGGGAAGGGACAGAAGGGAATGGGATTAATATGAGAAAATGGAAAATAGGAACAAAATCTTTGTAAATAGGACTGGAGGGGTTGAAGGGAGGGCTGGGCCATGGTGAAAAATAAGAACCAAGAGAGACTATGTAAAGGTGCAAATTTCCAATGATGAATGTCATTATATTGAATACCTAAAATATACCAATGATTAGAATGAATAATCGATAATGTAAAATAGGAAGAAAAGGTCCAAAGGGGTAGGGGAAGTGGGAGGGGCAGGGGAAAGGAAAGAAGGGAAAGGAAAAATGATGAGCAATGGAAAAAGTGGAAATAAAGTCTTTGTAAATAGGGAAGGGTGGAGGGGGTGAAGGGAGGGCTAGGAATGGGGAAAAAATAAGAACCAAGATGCATTATGTAAAGGTACAATTCCCAATGAGAAATGTAATTGTGTTGTATACCTACAGTGTACCAATAAAAGAATTTAATACACTAAAAAAAAAAAAAAAACAGCTATTGGTAACAAGTGTTGGGAAGGATGTGGAGAAAAGAGAGTCCTTGCATAGTTGGTGGGAATGTAAATTAGTACTACTATTGTGGAAAACAGTGGAAGTTCCTCAAAAAATTAAATGTAGACCTACCATTTGGTCTAGCAGTTCCACTCCTATGTGTTAATAGCCAAAGAAAATAAAATCAACATGTCTAAGAGACATCTGCATGCCCATGTTCATGCCCCATTTGCTACAACTATAAAACAACCTCAGTGTTCGTAAATCGATGGACAAAGAAAATGTGGTATATTATATGGTGAAGTATTATTCAGCCTTAAAAATGGGGTTCTCTCATTAATAACAATATAGATGATACTGGAGACCATGTTTAGTGAAATAAGCCAGGCACAGAAAGACAAATGTTGCATGATAGCACTCATATATGGAATTTAAAAACATGGATAGAAGAATTGCCGTTACCACAGATTCTAGGGTTTGATTTGTTGAGCCTGTCCCACCAGTTCATCTGTGCCCTTCAGTTCTTGGTCAGACAGTAGTAGAGACGCTTGCAGAAGACAGTAAAGGGGTTGCCTTTACCTCTAAGGGTGTTTAAAACAAGAAGTGATTTCCAAGCCAGTAGCAGCTTTTCTCCCAACCTGGAATTAGCATGCCACAGCTGGCAGAGAGCTGTTCTGCGAGATGAAGGAAGCCACAGTTGAGTGTTAGGAGAGGAAGCCAGGGTACTAGCTCCAGTCAGCACACTTGCACATGTTATAATTGTAAGTCACATCCATACTGGACTTTGGAATTTTTTGTTTGCAATACAGTTAACATTGATTCTAATTTTTCTAGCTTTATATCTTCTATTACAACCTGTAAAAACTAATCTGAAAATCCAACAAATGAAAATACTAGATGAAATTGAGCAGATCTTAATAAAAGAAAATGGTTTTCAATATTAAACTTAACAAGTAGCAAATCAGCATTCAGCCGCACCAGGAAAGAGTGAATGCACCACTTTTCTCATGTCTGGCGGCACTAATGTCATCCATCTGACATGTAAACTAGGACCAGAGTGTCTTTACTACAAATATAAAGGAGTTACCATAGAATGACCAAATGAATTGAGTATGTGATCTAAACTCACGTAAGAAAACAACAGATCTGAGAAATATGACTTATTCATGTGCCTAATTGTAATCAGAAATGACCCCATTTTAATTATGTATTCACCAAGTATTTCTTGTACCTATAATTGATTAACAGTTTATTGCTGTGAGATGGTTTTGTTACAGTTCTATTTCCCTTTTATATTTGTCCTTGCTTCCACATTTAACTTATCAGGAAACCTTTAGAATCTGCCATTTCTTAATTTAGAGATAAACAGTGCCCCCCATCCCCAAATAGGGCAAGATAGGACTACAAAGATACTGCGTTTAATTAGAGCCCCATGTAGATGCTTCTCTGGGCCTAAAGTAAGTCCTGCTAGGTCTCAATGTCAGTCACTCCCTCATTTCTCATCCTGAAGGCTAGATGATGTGAGAGAGATCTTGTATGACCAAGCATATCCAGACGCGCCTTGCACAGAGGTTCCACTGGGTCATAATCTTCAGCACGTGCACTCCTAAGTCTCTGAAACATGTGCTGCAGCTGCAGGCATGGGCCCAGCTCCATGGCGATCCTTGCTGCTGTGTGGCCGAGTTTAGTCTGGGAAGCCAAACCAACAGAGACTGTCTGTGGGAATAGGAAGACCTTTGTCTCAAACAAGTCACCCAAGCTTAATGGTTTCATATTTAAAATGGAAATCATGGCAAGACCTCACTTTTGTCTTAATTTTCAAAGATAGTTTTGGTTTTTTTTTTTCAAAACTCACAGAAGTTACATCTTCAGTTGCTGAACTGGAATTAGATTCACTAGACATAGACAAAATATGCCAACATGATATACACAGAAAGCCTCCTAAAGGATACCTTTGACAAAACTGAAATGCACTGAATAAATCCCAGGGAATGTGTAGAAGTTTGGAAATTAAAGCAGTAATCAAAATAGAGATAGTCTGACATTCATATTGTATTTTAAATCAACAAGGATATGAAAAAGAAAAATTTTGTATCCTCGAGCAAAGTCAGATTTAAAGAAAACTTTTATATTTAATGTTAGTCAAATGTTACCCTGGGGGAAATGTTTGGTTTCTTTTACTCTGCATAGCAATCATTACCCAACTGCCTTACTCTTGACTTACAGTCTGAATCTTAAATATCGCGGCTTGACAAACTCCCCATGATTCCATGTGTTCCCTGGAAGGGAACGTTTGGTGAGAATGACACCTTAGTGCTGTAGCACGATTGGTGCCTTATTGGGCTGTTTCTCCCTGTATAAAAGTGACATAGCAGACTCATTTCCAGAGATAGCACATGGATCTCTGATTGGAAAATTCACCACTGTGGGTCAAAGCAAAACAAAATGCCTGTTTGCGTTTTTCTGCCATTTTCCCCTATGAAAAAAGTGTAAAACTAATATTGCTGTGCTCGTCACTGAAACTTGTAAGATTAAAAAAATCATTAGCTCTCTTTAGATCATGTTTTATGGGATTGTATCCCTGACAGTGATCGCATCCGAAAGTTATGTAAGAAAGAAACTGAAAGGCTCTTTACTTTGTCCTCAGTTTATCTGGTCCACCCTTCAGAAAATATTAGGGATGGCTCCTCTTCCTTCAATCTCCTATATTCTCGGCACAAAACCAATGCCTCTCTTCTGTCATGAGAAATATTCATTTGGAAGTGATATCTAATTACGGTCACATGGGCCATTATTCTTTCCTTTGAAACAAAACAAAGCAAACCCAAAAACCTAGAAAAATACACAAACATGCATTTCTGAATGTCTGAATCAGAAAACCTATGAAAGATGATATTTGTGGATATTCTATGACTAAACAGTCTGAGTGGCTGATGGTTTTTTATGTGGCATGTAAAACTTAAATTTAAAACCTGACATCTCTTTTCACCTGAAAATTTTCAGACTCATAACAAGGCATGGCATTTTAGCAATATTTTACAGTAAAAGTAGTCCAATTGTGTTTAGTTATACTTCCCTGCACACCAAGGTTATTTGGTCTTTGAGGGTTAGGTTGAATGTTAATTTGTGCTGTAGTTGTCTACCTCTCTTCTCCCATCTCATTACTTCCTGGATCCCTTAACCAAACTAAACCAAGTCTTACGGTGCTGTGGTAATTGGCTTTGGCGGTCACCTTTACCTTTTAGCAGTCCCTTTGTCCTGGGCTATTCAGTTCACTCTTCACAAAATATCATAAAACAATAGAGATTAAAGCAACAGAAAATGTTTCTCAGTTTGGTTTGACTGATAAACAGTTCTGGAGGTCGAGAGGTTCAAGCTGCTGCAGATTTCATGTCTGGGAGGAGCCTACTTTCTGGTCCAGAGCTGGCCGTCTTTTCCTGTGTCCTCCCATAGCAGAAGAGGGAGGAAGTTCTCTGGAATCTTTTATAAAACCACTAGGGCTAGAGTGTAACTCAGTGTTAGCGCGTTGGCTTAGCATCCATAAGGCCATGGGCTTCATTCCCAGTTCCACAATGAATACGCATATATTAGCTCCAAAGGTGCTGTTGCCTTGGTTTTAGGGTTGGGACATATGAATTGTGGAGAATACAAACTTGCAGTCCATAACAGCCTTAGCTCTTTGGCTCTGTCTCAAGCTCTTACCTCTAGCCTTTGGTCTCAAAGAGGTCATCCTGCTACAAGTATGTGCGCAGAAGAGGTTAAATGGCTCTGAAGCACTTTCTGCCAGTGCAGTAAGGTTCTGTCCCCACAGTAACCTCATAGCTCCAGGCAGTATCTACGTAGGTCTTCAGATTAATGCGATACTTGTAACACACTTGTATGAGGTCCTTTACCTGTTAGAAAACTTAAAAGATGTCTGTATATTTGGACTTCCAGCTTGTAGATAAAGAATGAGAAGCAAATCTCCTTTATCAGTTTCAAGTATGCAAGGAATTCTTTCTCAGTTTTGTTACATCTGTAAGCACTGGCTATGGTTAAGCTTGGCTTGCTTTCTTTTTCTTTGCCTTGCTTGTCAGCAAGTGTTTTAGTCTGTGGCTTTATATCAGATTGTAAGGCAATATTTTAAATATTAATGTAGCTTGACCTTGCTGGACATTATATAAAGGTGAAAGTAACAGTGAAAACTCTTCTTCAAAACTCTGATTTCTTAAATGATGGATAACCTAAGATGTAAAACCTATCGTGTAGATTCCCTATTCTGTCTCTTCTTAAATTTTATGAAGTAAAAAATATTATAGGAGTTGTAGTAATGAGGTTGTTAAAACACCAAATTCAGATTTTGACAATCTATTTTTTAATGTGTTTACTAGAAGTATTATGTCTACAGTATGAGTAGCTTTTAAAAAGAGAGAGGGGCTCAGTTCCAGTTTTTAGGAAGAACTGCCAAGTCATCCTGTGAATCTTGAGATGTGTGGTGCTTACATTCAGGACCTGACACAGGATGAAAGTTATCTTGTCTCAGTCAGTGTTACTCCACATACCCTCGCTCAGGCCCTCCACGGCCCGCCTTTAATTACTCCCCACCGCAGGAATGTTCGCGGCTGAGTAAGAAACTAACCAAAGGTGCCCTCTTGCTTGACCTACAGGGGTTGGAACATGGCTGTGATCCATCACAGCTCCGACTTTTTATTGTACACATTCCTTTCAGAGCGTGATGCACTGTATAATATGACCAGGGGCTGGAACACAGTGCAGTTTCACTATTCTCAGTTGTCTATGTAAACAGAAGGTGATAGAGGATTATTACCAAAATTCAGTTCCCACACATCACAGATCATAGCAAAATGGACCGCGAGACTTATTAGGGCACCTGAGACACGATGGTGTAGATGGTAGTAGATGACCGGGTGTTATCAGAAGAGGCCTGTCCTATGACAAAAGCCAGTGAACCTTTCTGGAAATAAAAATTGTTTTCAAGCAAACTTTTTATCACATTTACCTTTTTAAAACCTTCACATGTAGCCATTACTGAAAGAGTTCTTTGACAGTATAAACTATTGTTAAACATGAATTGTTACCCAGGAGATACTGGAGCAAATGCTATGTAGTAAGCATTCTTCTGAGCATTGCAGAAGCGATAAGTAAAATAAAGATGACTTTTACGGTGCTTGTTATACAAGAGAAATGGTCAATAAGCACATAAATCAGGTGATTATAAATGCTGAAATGGAAACTAAGCCAGAGTGAGGGAAGAGTTTCTTTATGGGGTAATTAGAGAAGGCTTATTCCGGGGGGGATGGAAAAGCCACAAGAAGGTGTGCAAAAAAGGGTTTAGATCAGTGGGAGTACCAAGGAAATTATAACAAGATGGACATTGTGGCTCCTACTTGGGGCTTTGACAGAGGTTGCTTTATAAGAACCTTTTTGTGTATCACAATTACTTAAGTACTTTTTCAAACTATTTATATGGAACAGTCACTTTATTACTCTTAAGATATCCCCATGGATTTTTTTTTTAGCATGACTAAGGCTTTACGTTTCCAAAATATTAAAAGTCCATTTTAAATTCCTACATTATGAGATGAGGACAGTGTCAGAATTTTAACATTTGACCTGAATTTCTATTTTCTTATGGCCAAAAAATATTAAATGTATACTGACTCCTAGAAATCTATTTATTAAAAAATAACTCGACATAGAATTCGATGTATATATGCTAACTACTCCTACATAAATATTTTAAATCAGCCTTTTTTTAGAGACAAATTCAGTCTCATAAAGTAGATTTAATTAGAAAGTTATACCAGACTGCTAGTTTTGTTACCAGACGTGAATCTCTTCTACCTTTGAAGAAATTGTAATTAAAGCTATTGTTAGTCTTCTACATAGTTTTTGTTTTTAAATTAATGTGTCTGTATTTTGTCTGAAAAGAAAACACCACTAAATGTGTAAATATGTATTATATAAACAATTTTTAATACTATTTTTAGCCCATTGTTTAAAAATAAAAGCAAAATATTTATAACTGCTTAAGAAGAAAAGGGTTTAGATCATCAGATTCACATTTAAAAAGAATCACTCTGGTTGCCGTGTAGAGGAATTCTATAGGGCAGTGATGGCAAAGGTTTTAGAGCTTTCAGTGATACCAAATTCCCTGCGGCCTGTGCGGCTGCTGTAGGAGGTGAGGACAGAAGCACGTGAGAAATTATTGCACTGATCTAAATAAGAGGTGGCGGCATGGACTACTAGGAGATGAGGTCAGGGAGACTGAAAACAGAGTGGGGAAAGGCCTTGCAAATTTTGAGACTTCAGAGTATATTCAGAATAAAACAAGAGGCCACTTAAGTGCTTTGAGAAGAAAAGGTAGTATCAGCTGTATCTGATTTGTATTTTAAAAGGATTGCTCACACTGTATAAGCGTCAAACCAGAGGGGCAGGGATGGAAGCAGGGGAGGCCAGTTAGGAGTCTGTTGGCAATAATCGAGGTAAAAATAGTGGGTCCCCGGGCTGGGGTGGGGGTGGGGAGGTGTCACACTGATAACGTTTTAAAAATCAAGACTGCGGGACACACTGGTAAAGAAAGTTGTCACATGATCCTGATGGGCCAAGTCAGATTCACAGTGAATATTAAAGTTGTGTGTAGCAATAGGACAGTGGAAATGATTGCTGGTTTTGAGAAGAGTGTTTGGAAGAGGGATAGTGACAAAAATCTGATTGGAGAACATTTGAGAGAGAATAGACTGCATGCTAAGAGATTTAAAAAGAGAACAAACTTACAGATTAAGGGAGACTTAAAAGACATCCATCAGTCCCCATGTGTGGCTTTGTTTGGATCCTGACTCAAATACAGTAAATTTAAATATAGAGGAAGTGGGGGAGGGAGGACATTTAGGAGTTATGGGCTAATTGGAAACGTGGACACTTAGTGGATGTTTGATTGTGGATTATTTTTTCCAGGTGGGATAATACTGAAGTTATATATTTTTAAATCACTTTATTTCAAAAACACTTATTTATGTATTAACTGATACTGTATCTAGATTTGCATCAAAACAGTACAGGGATGAGGAGTATATGGGAACAGTGAGTGAAATAAGTTGGCTACAAGTTGGAAATGTTGAAGCTGGTTATTGAGAACGTAGGGGTACTTTAGACCATTCTTGTCTATTTTTATATATTTGTTAATTTTTTAAAAAGGAAAGAATGCAAAGAGGTAAAATGGAAGTAGCAACTGCAGGGAGAGAATATTAAAACAAACACAATTAGCCCACTTTAGTCAGTTATATATCTCCTGACAAAACACAAGACAATTTTTACACTCTCACATTTCCTAATCCCAAAGATTAGTTCCAAGAAAAATAGAAACAGTGTGGTTAAAAGGTGGTTATAACCCTCTTCCTGGACAGACTGAAGTACACCGCGCTAGGTACTCTCCCAGACACCACTGGAATAGTTACCTGTAAGACAGGAGCAAAAGCCAGGGCCGTTTGAAGGCTATGCTTGGAAACTCTCACTTTTCACCATGCCATAAACTGGCGTATCCCAGTAGCTGTGGTTTGAACATCCCCTCCTCCCTCCAAATCTCATGTTGAAATCGCCATATCACACCGACCTGAGGCGAGACCTTAGGAGGCAATGAGCTCACCGCCTCCCCAGGGCTGAGCGCGGCTGGTCAGCCAGCACGGGTGGGCTCCTGAGGGAAGGGCACATTGCCCTGGGCTGTCCCCTCTGTGCCACAGTGAGTACAGCACAGAGGCCCTCGTCAAATGTGGCCCCTGCGTCCTGAACAGCCTAGCCTCACAACTGTCTGGAATGCATTCATTTTCTTTATAAATTTCCCGGGCTGTGGTATTCTTTTGCTGCAGCAGAAAACTTACCAAGAGCCCAGCCTGTAAGGCAGGCACTAAGCTGGTTCCTGGATGACCTGCTCTGGCCTTGTCGCGAGTGCCCACGACCGTGTGAAAGGGTCACGACTTGGTGCCCACCCTGGCTTAGCCCTGCTGCTGATTTCACTTCTGTGAGTGAAATTACAAAGTGCTTCACACTTGTAAACCTCACTGAGTTAAATAGGAAAGATCTGGACATAGGAAATTAACAGGATGTAAAACATTTATCTCAGCTGTGGGGAAACACAGTAAAAAAGGACGCAAAAGAGGACAGCAAAATTCCACTTGCCTCTAGAATCAGAGATCAGTGCAGTACCATGCAAATCCTCCCTACCTTTTCCTGCCGGTCCTTGTCACAACTGTCTTTCTCAGTGAGAATTCAAGCGGCCAGTTCTAGCCCAGAAATCCCTCAGAGGCAGAACAAGTCAGCGTGTCATTGTACAGCAGACCCTTGACTTAGGAACTCAATTCCTTCCGAAGGCTGGTTGTAACTCAGGTTGGTCAGTGAAGGCTCAGGCTCCTCTACGCAGCCTTCAAAGTCTCTCTCCTGCACTCAGGCCGATCTCAGTGTCCTTAGAGAGACCCTGGCCCAGGATTTCCAATTAACCCCACACAGGAAAGGATGCTGTCATGTTCCTTCCAGAACTCTTTACGGGTTAAATCTGTACCTGAGACCATCTGGTAGCACAAGCGGCCAGCATTCATGTCATAGCTCAAGACTTTGGTCATAAGTTAAAACAAATTCTAGTCATAACCCAAGTTGTTGGTATGTCAGGCTGGTTGAAACTTGAAGGTGTACTGTATTTATTCTAAGGCCATATCATACTCTACATGGAGAAATAAATTACACTAAATTCTATTTCTCATCTCAGAAACACTCATCTGGCCAACTCTTAGAAACTGGTACATTGCATGAAGTATCAGCCCTAGCCACAGCCACCATGTACCGGGTGTCAGCGTGCCGGAGGGTCTGCAGGGCTCATGAGCGGGCACAGGATCCGCCTCACCTTGGTTAGGTCACAGAAAGCAAGTTACTGCAGTTCATTATAGGGTAACCCCAAGTGCCCTTATTCAGTACTATGCCTGATCAAAGAGGCATTCCACACCCTCAAGGGAGCATTATTTAGGGAGAGAGAAATGGACACATAGAAGAGGGAAAAGATTTCTCTGCTCAGAGTCCGGCTGTCCAGTCTGCAGTATGAACTTAAACTCACAATGCTCAATCAAGAAACGTCCTTGGCCCACCATGTGCCCCTCCCCTAAACCTTGCAGAAGTTCAGATTTTAGCCCAACCTGTATCCTCAAGGACCAGTTGAAAAACAAGACGAGCCTGTTCTCTGCTCCTCTTGAACTTCACCTTGTCTCTTATTCATTTAACCTGAACTACTCTGGCTATCCAAAACTCCCCTGTCTCCACTCACTGTCCTGCTGCACAGAACCTGACTTTCTCTGGACAAACATGCCAGTCTTTCAGTCCAAGCCACCCAGAGAAAGCAAGATGGAGCTGACACTGCCGGCTTGAGGAACCTACGGCAGCCTGGAGATGAGTACCGGGTCCTGCCGACCAGAGGATGACAGCAGTGCAGGAGCACTGACCTCTGCGGGTGCTGCCCACACCGAGCACCTTCGGGGAGGCCCCAGTGTGTACCCAGCGATCACCAGGTCTGCCAGCTCCCTGTGGATCTCCACTGATCGTGCAGTTTGAAGAACTCCATTCTCCTGCCCGGGACTTGGCCTAACACACCCAGCCCTGTAGACGCTGCAGTCTTCCCTTGTGCAGAGGGACGCTCGCCCACACAGGACTGTTAGGGTTCACTAGAGGAAGAGTTAGTATTAAATATATGCATGGCTACACACGACTTACTAGGCAGGCTTGCAGGGTAGAAGCAGCAGAGTCCCAGGGGCTGTCTGCTAGATCAGAGGTGGAGAGTGCAGAACAGTTGACTTCAGCCTGGAGCTCCCCACAGTCTTTGGGGAAACCCAAAGGGTCGACGTGGGAGGCTGAAGGGACAGGGAGGAAGCGTCACAGGCAGGGGCAAAGACTGGAGCATCCATGAAGAAGAGAATAGAAGACTCCACCTCTCCCCTCACTCAGTCTGCAGCCTGCATGTCAAGTCATCCTCAGCCACACCCAGCGCCCTACACCCCACCAGCCAGTCCTCCCCCAAGTCACACTGCCACTTCACGGCTCACAGTCACACGCCACACCTGTAAGAGTGCCAGCCTCAGGTCCCAGCCAGCCCGACCTACAAATGAATGCCATTATCTCGCTAAGGGTCCTCAATGCTGGCCCCACATGAGAGCCACTGAGGGTGGCAGGCCTTCCTCCCAGACAGCTGATGTCGGATCTCCAGCCCAAGCATCTCCTGCCATCTCCTAGTCTGGAACAGACCTGTGCACTGCCACGTCCCACAGGCACAGGTGACATCCTGTGCTGCTACCAAGGCTGTCGCTCGGTACTGTGGACCCTCAAGGTATGACCAGCCTGACATACGAACAACTTGGGTTGTGACCAGAATTTTAGTTTTAGCTTATGACCAAAGTCTTGAGTTACGACCCGAATGCTGGCCACTTGTGCTTCCAGATGTCTCAGATACAGATTAACCCTAAAGAGTTCCAGAAGGAACATGACAGCATCCTTTATAGTGTGGGATTAATTGGAAATCCTGGGCGAGTGTCTCTCTAAGGACACTGAGATCTGCCTGTGTGCAGGAGAGAGACTTTGAAGGCTGTAGAGAGGAGCCTGAGCCTTCATTGACCAACCTGAGTTACAACCAGCCCTCAGGAACAGGTTGAGTTCATAAGGCAAGTGTCCATTGTAATCTCCCAGGTGGAGCCCACTCTCTCTGTCACTCCCCAAACTCCAGGCCCTTCTACATGTTCTCAACGGGCTGCAGATGAGGAATGAGGGCCAGGCCCTGTGTCCCCCCATAGCTTCTCTGTAAGAAGTCACTCAACACACACCTGTCCTTTCTTTGCTCCTAACTGGGATATCGGGATGATGACAAAAACTATTTGATCAGTGTAGCAGTTTTGGCCATCAGTTTAGTTCCCATTCTCCTCAGGAATCAGTATTGAAGAAGGAATAGAGGGAAAAGAGGAGAGGGGAAAATAGCTTCCCTAACCCCTGTTAAATTCAGAAAATCTGAACGCTAAGTACCCTGAACTTCTGCCTGTGAACACCCATACCATTTCGTGCTAATTGTCCATTTCGCTCCCTCCACTGAGCTATCACCACTCGAAAGCCGGAATAGCATCTGGTGCTGGGTCAGTGTTCTGTGAGCTGTTTGATAAATGAATGGCCAAACACCCTAGCAGATGAGGAGAAGAGCAGCTGTCCCATGGTCAGAGTGGAAAGATGCAGTCACATTCCACTGTGAGGGGCCAATATTCAGCACCCACAATTGGAACCACAAACAGAACCCGAGGAGACCCCACAATCTTACAGGAAAATTCAACAGGCACTTCTTAAGCAGTTTTGCTTCTTTTCAAGGAATTTAAACATTTGCCGTCTCCCTCTTCTCCGCTTCTACGTTTTAATCTAAGCTGCCCACCAGCCCCAGCCTGACTGACCCAGTAGCTCCTCGCTGCATGTCTGCCATCACTGCTCTCAGCGAAGCAGCAGCCTTTTGTCACAGCCCCTCCTACGGTCATCATAGGGCTCCTTCCAGCTCTACAGCGTAGTTAGGAAACATCAGTGAGATTGGCGGCGAGTCCTTCCTTAGTCATTTTCTGATTCCCATGGTGTTTTGAAAGTGCTGAGGGGCTGGGGATTTAGCTCAGTGGTTTCGTCGCATGCTGTGCAAGCGCAAGGACCTGAGTTTGATCCCCGGTACCAAAAAAAAATTTAAAAAATAAAAGTGCTGAAAACTGAGGCTGCTCATCTACTAGCCCTTCGGCTAATGTACTGTTTAGCTAAGAAGCTTTGCCCAAATGGGAATTGTTGTGCTGCATGTGAGAAAGCGCAGCCAAGGCATTTCCATAATGCTGGGCTTACAGGATGGGCTGCCTGCACATGCCAGGTGGGTGAGGCTGGGGCCTCTGTCCTAAGCACTGGGATTACAGGGGAGGAAGCGAGGACAGGGTGAAGCCCAGCTCATCTGGCTCACATGGCGCCTCAGAGTACAGCAGCATGACTTCCGTCCAACACTGACCATGACTGAGCATCCCGTCTGGGAGTTTCAAAGTGGCACAGGAGTCGGACTGAGCACTGCAGAGAACCCTGGGGAGCATGGGTGGCCTGAAGCGCAGAGATCACTTACGTGACTTGTTTGGAGATCACTCAGATCCCAGGCCACCAGCAAGTGTTCCACCTACTGATTTGACAGCTAGTTTCTGAATACTGGCCGTGGACTGTCTAGAATCATCTGGGGTCTAATACACATTCCTAGCCCCACGTGCTGGTGCACACCTGTAATCCTAGCAGTCTAGGAAGGTGAGGCAGGAGAATCACAAATTCAACCTCAATCACAGATTCTAGGCAGCTTAGTGACTTTAGTGAAACACGTGTCTCAAGATTAAAAACAAAAAATTTTAAAAGATTAGGGATATAGCTCAGTGCAAAGGCACTAGGTTCGTTACACAGTACCACCCCACCAAAAAAAGGCCTAAGCCTAAATAAAGCGTGATCTCTGGCAGTGTGGCCTTGAACGTATCCTTACTAAACCACTCAGCTAGCTCACACAAATCCTACAGTTTACCCTTCTGTCCTGAAGCCCTACTGAAGTAGCGTGGAAAGGAGCAATAGTCATTTCTCATGAAGGATCTGAGGTCAGGTTTCCACAGTGTAATCGAGAAGAACTTGAGGACATAAATACCCAAAGAAGAGAAACAGGACACTGCTCGGGGTGGGACAGGCAGAACAGCCCATGGGCCACAGAAAAACTTCACTTCGTAGTTTCTGCCAGGTTTATAGGTCATTTGTAATAGCTTAGTTCAATTTGCCAAACATATACTGAACTGCGACCGTGTGCCAGGCACTAGGAATAGAAAGAAATGCAAGAGTGCCTGCTCCGGGGGCGTAAAGGAAGCTCTGACATAATTAAATAAATTTGGTAGGGCCAACGATTGAGATTCACTCAAGAAACTTGAAGGGCTGGGAAGCAAGACCCCCAGTGGAGACCTCCTCTTAAAGGAGGAAATACTTCGGAATATGGGTAGGACCTAGGGAGCTTGGGGGCGGGAATTGGTGGGAAAGGGGGCGTGTTCCCCACAGGGGTGGCCTGCTCCGAACAGCGGAGCCCATCCTCGGCAGGGTGATGCATGGTGGGGCCGACGGGCGGGTCACAAAGTAGGAGTGGGGAAGGGAAACGGGGCCTGGAAAGCAGGCTGTGGGCAAGTCGGGGCCGTGGCTCATCCACACAACATGCGTGAGGCCCCGGTGTGCACGGCTTCCGGGAGCCGCGGTGGCTCAGGCCCTCGGATGCGGTCCAAGTTCATGGCCTCACTGTGCAACTAGGAAGTTGACGGTAACGTCAGAAAATTTTCAAAATAGACTTGAGATTGACTGTCACTGGCGGGTTACAAAAATAATAACCACAGCCACCTTGGGGATGGGTTCGGGGAACGGAGTAGGTCACTTCTGTACACCTTTTAAACTGAATTTGAATTACTTGCCATCTATTAGTCTGTCCAAGAAAAAATCCAAGAGTACTAAAGAGACACATTTATCCCATAGCATAAAGCTGTGTATCACCCGACTAGACTGATTTAATTTATAACCGAATAACATTTATACAAAAGTGACAGTAGAGGTCACGTTAACATTGTTTTGTCTCTCATAGCCTGAGAAAAATGGGCTGGGAAATCCATGCATCCTTTATAACCCGGCCATTTCCCCCAGTTTGCAGCTCATCTCGTGAAGATGAAATACCCACGGGTCTGCATTCTGGACGGGGGCATCAACAGGATCAAGCCGACCGGCCTCCTCACTGTGCCGTCTCCCCAGATATGAAGAACGGGCAGTGGGGTCCAGAGGGACACGGGGCGCCCCCGACCACCATGTCACCCTGAGATACAGCTGCGCGTCCTGACGGGCACATTCCCATCAGACTGCCCCGGGGGAATTTTGTCAGTCTCATGGCCCACGTGCTCAGTACCATGCAGGGAACATGACTGTACGTGTGTTGACAGAAGATTGATCTCAGCAATGAAATCTGATCATGCATCTTCACCACACTGCCACTCGCATAAAGCTGAAGGAATTTGGCTGACAGGCAGATTAGTGCTGTCAAGAGATCCCACTTACGCCGGGGATTTAGCTCAGTGGTGCTGCCAACCTGCCTCAAAAGCGCAAGGTCCTGAGTTCGATCCCTGGTACCAAAAAGAAGAGATCCCACTTCCACTGCAGACCAGTCCTTCATTGCACAAGAGATGGTCCTAAGCAAGGGTTACTTAGAAAGATGGGCCAGATGTGCGCTGGAAGCATCTTCCCATGAAAACAAACTCAGGCGCTCTTCACGACGCATCCCCTTAAGCAAGGAAGGGCTGTGTTTGGTGAGTGAGCCCAGGTGGACTGTGTGTATGCACACACATGTGTGTGTTCAGCCCACTGCAGAAAGTTCGTTCCCAGGAACATGAATTTCAGAAACAGTGTTTGGTAGCATACGTGTGCAACTCCTGTCAGAGAAGTCCGGGCCAAAAGCAGGTGTTCTGCTCTCACGTCAGTCTGCATGGTCAGCCCGGCAGTGTGGGCTGCACCATCATTCCCAACAAGGCATCCCCCTCCTGCATCTCCACCCTCAATACCTGGTTGTCTCCTGGACGAAAACGACTGCTATCACATCTGCAATCCAGGAGGAAGGGAATGCAGGACAGAGGGAAGGGAGAGAGAAGGGAAAGAAAAAACAGGGAAGGATAAGAGAAGAAGAGAGGCACGTTCCTTCCGACAGGGCACAAACTGTAAGTAGTCCTCGCCTCTTCTGCTCACACGGTGTGGCCAGAACGCAGGCGCGGCCACGTCTAGCTACGAGGAGCTCGAGGATAGTCTCTGGCTGACAGCCGTCCCCAGCTCTAAGGAACCCCTTACTGTGTGGAGGAAGAGAGACCAGCTGCGGGACAGCCAGCAGCCTCTGCCATACTACTTGGAAACTTAAGTACTGTTACTCGTTGACTCTAAGACATCGTAATTTTATAGACTACAAAGAAAGAAAAATGCAGCCAGATAAACTGTGACACACCGGCAATTACAAGGTATAATCCCATTTCAGAAATCTGAAAAAATACGCATCTCATAATTATTGAAGTACATCTTTTGACTTTATCTCCAAATTTGCTTTGAATTCAAATGCTCCTTCCTCTATAGCTTATATTCATCTTCAGCATAAAGAGCACCTCATCTGGACATTTCAATAAAAGCCTCAGTGTAACTTTCTGGGCCATGGCTTTGTTGTTACTACTGCAACTTGTTTTGTGTTTGTATTTTATCAAAATAGACTTTGAGGGCCGGGGATTTAGCTCAGTGGTACCGCACCTGCCTCGCAAGCATAAGGTCCTGAGTTCGATACCCAGTACCAAAAAAAAAAAAAAAAGACTTTGAATACCATGCCATAAAATTCACCCTTCTACAGTGTGTGATTTTGTGCTTTTTATTATATTCACAAAGTTGTGCAGTTGTCATCACTATCTAATGCCCGAACCGTTCATCACCAAAAGCGCAATATTGTACCATTAGGTCGCAACTTCCCATTGGGGCTTCCGGGCTCATTGATTGAATTTTCATATGGAGTGAGGCAGGGATCCAACTTCATTCTTGCATGAGGCTATCCAGGTCCCAGGGACCATGATATTTTGTTTGTTTTACTCAATTCAATTATGTTTGTTCATTCACCAAATAGATTATGAATACCTACTGTGTAAGACATTGCTGTAGAATCGGAACCAACCTCCATCAGGATTTTTCATTTAATCTAAAATTTGACATATTTAGGCTTTTTTCAAAAAAGTGGGAATTTTAAACATACAAATTATTTAATGTTCTCAATAGTAAAATGAGAAGAAGCATCCCATCACTGCCACCTTTACATGCAGGCTTATTACTCCGTGCCAGGTGATTCAGTCGTGTTGACCATAACTGCTGCCCAGTGGGGTGCAGCCATGTAACCCGTGATCCTTTTCAGTGTGCTGCTGCCCCTGCACCATCATGTTAGCACTGTTTCTGGTGTCTGCTGTCTCTTCTTTCACCACCCCATGCGCGCGCACCACACACACACACGCGCGCGCGCATTGTTCAAAATAGATGTCATTGTCCAGACGTCATTGTTCAAAATAATAAGGAGAGTGAAAGGATTTTGCAAAGATCATGGAGCTAGAAAAAGATCCAAAATTACGTTCTAGGGCTGGGGATTTAGCTCAGTGGTTCCGGCACATGCCTCGCAAGTGCAAGGTCCCAAGTTCAATCCCCAGTACCAAAAAAACCCAATTACAGTTCTAATTTCCTGATTCCTAGACTAGTTCTCTGTTTATCATACACAGATAAAGTAAAGGACACCAGTTTCAGTCCATTACACACTTACTGAGGGGCAGCTTAGGGTCAGTCCTTGTGTGATGTGCGAACTTCAAAAGCAAAGCACTGAACATGTGGGATAAACTGGCTGCTGACCCTGTGACCCTGGAATGCACTGTATATGACTCTTAGAAAGTGGTCTTCTCACCTCCTCATCCTGCTCACACACTCAAAACAAAAATATCCAAACAAGAAAGGCAACCGAGTCCGCACGTGAGTGTTCCGATCTGAGGAGCGTGGCTGTCTAGGATGCCCTGCTGTGCATCAGGCAGCTCCCACCTCCCTTCCAGGGAGCCCTACCCAGGAAAGCACCAGGGGGAAACCACACTGGCGCCGTGTGCTTTAGCAGAGTCTGCGGCCCACACAGAAGCCACCCTTTTGCCTTTCTCTTCTGGTCTTCTTGGGAGCACGCCAAGGGACTGGCCATCTTTATGTCCCTTTCCTAGTCATGGATGGACCGGCAGGTGGGGAAAAGAGCCATTTCTAGTCTGTTCATCGCGAAAGAGAAGAAATAGAAGTCAACGTGGTCACTTCCTAAGTTACTTTTATGCTCTGATATAAACTTTCCTGATAATTTCTCACTGCCAGGTTGCACATCTTTTCTAAACTTACCTTTGAGGTCATTAAGTAATCCCTTGTAGCACGCATTCCTACCGCAGACGCCATGCCACTCCCTGAGGATTGGAAGGCATGTGCGGAGCATGATTACAGAACAGAGGCCAAATGGCACAAAGGGGAGTTGGCCAAATGATGCACACCCAGGAAAGGAATCTTACTTTTTAAGCAGGTGGTGAAGATTTTTTTAATCTCTGTGCTCACACATGATCATTAGCTAAGTGTGGCTACATGACGGGACAAAGCACTGACTGAACACCATGCCCGGTGTGACCAATTTCACTCCTCACTGAGCCTGCTCCCTGTTTCCAAAGACCCCGGAAGCTCTCACACCGGAAGTGCACACACCCGTCCCCCAGCCTGGCCTGGCACGGGGCCCTGACAAGCTTTGCCTGGGGATGAAGGCCTTCCTTGAGCAACTGGGGTGCACACACCCATTTCCAGGCAGAAAAGAAATACCACAAACACTGATTCAGAGGTGAAGGTGAGTTTGAGTCATTTACTCTCCCAGTTACATAGTCTGCCACAGGCTGATCAGGGTCAGGAGTGTGCACATCACTTTGAGCTACTCCGACTCAGTGACATTACACCCTCCCAACTAACTTGGCATTCATCTGTAACACAAGTTTTTTCGTCAACATGATTTAGTGTCAGATGGTCATTCTGATTTATGCCACCATCTGGAACCTAAATAGAGGCAGAGGAGTAGTGCTTTTCTGGTAGCAAGGAAATCATATCCTTCACCTGTTGCACATTAAATTAGCTAACATGAACCCTAAGCAGTGAGCCTCACAGCACCCAGGTAATAGAGAAGGCCTCACATAGGTTTAAATAAGCCTGCAGATATTTATCACTAGTTTTTAGACAAAAAGCAGTTGAAGTATCTATCATGGCTTCTAGGTAACTAATATTTTACGAACCCAATGGATATATCCCAACATATGTTTACTTGTAAATGACATGTGTAAGTGAATGAAATAATTAAAAGGAGATAATTTTAATAAATCAGCCCACTCATTTCAAAGTAGTAAATATGGCACATGTCAATTTAACATTAATCCCTTCCAGTAATATAAAAGCTATTTAAAATTTCAGAGGTGATATGCAACTTAAACAAGCTTTTACATACTACTTGTACAACAATCTTATAAGATAATATAGTCTTATAAATAATTGTGACATCCTGAAATGAATTTAAAATTGCCCCTTTTGATTAAGCAAAACAATATCAAAATTCATATTAGTCACAGCCAAACTCTGTTAAATCAAAAAATAAGTGAGGAAACAAAGTATTGCAATTATTTGGCCCTCTTGGTTTGTCTTGCCCGGGACAGTAACTGAAATGAGAGAAAGGCAGATAGAGACACAGAAAAAGAGAGAGACAGAGACAGAGAAAGGAAAGAAGGAAGAAAGGAAGAAATACAGAGGAAGGGAGGGAGGAAGAAAAGATGAAGAGAACAGAGGAGGGGGGGGAGAGAGGGAGAGAGGGAGAGAGAGAGAGAGAGAGAGGAGAGAGGGAGGGAGAGAGAGAGAGAGAGAGAGAGAGAGAGAGGGAGAGGGGGAGAGGGAGAGAGAGAGAGGGAGAGAGAGAGAGAGAGAGAGAGAGAGAGAGAGAGAGAGAGAGAGGAGAGAGAGAGAGGGAGAGAGAGAGAGAGAGAGAGAGCTGTTAGGCATTTGTTGAAACCCTGATTGAAATTTTCTGTGAGTACATTACTGGGTGTCACTTCTATTACTATAAATGCTGAATACATTCATCTGGTACAAATTAGTTATTTTTTTAACTGAGCACGGTAGGTTGTGAAGGGAGCCATCAGGACCCACACATCCTCACCCCGCTACTGGTTGTGCTGCCCGGGCCCTGCGCTCACTGGCCAGAGCCAGGTGCACGTTCACCTGCAGCCCCAGAGTGAGGACCAGCTGGGGCTGGGTTTGTTCACTCTCCTGCTGGGAGTGGGGCTGAGCTTTCTCAAGGGCATTTTGTTTCACAACAGGAAGGCCCTAAGCCCCTGCTTGAGGGCCAAGCCTTCCTTGAAGCAGTCAGGGAGCTCGGACCTCCGCAACCTCACTGCGAGAGGTGAGAGACCAGCGTCTCCAGCTGCAGGCAGAGGCCAGAGATCCTGTGCTGCCAGCTAGCAGCGAGCTGGAAACACTGCCACTCAGGGGACACCAAGCCACGCTCTCAAGACCAGAAGGCGGGCAGTGTTGCCCCAGCCTGTGCCCCAGAATAGCACCACATAAGTGGAAAGTGCTCTGCAAACGTCATGTTCACAATTCGTGTAAGTCACGGCACAACCACTATGTAAAACTATCAGCCCCAAATCTTTGCTCTACTGTGTAAGTTTTAAAGGAGAAATATTGATGCCACAAATAATTCTCATCTCTCTGGTCATATTAACATCACCCAAAAAGCCCTCCCGGGCAGGGTTAGGGTGACCTGCTCACCTCTGTGCCTGATTCCATTAAATACAGCAGCCACTGCTGCTGAACTGATAAAGCCACTCCAAGGGCCTTCCAGAGAACTGTGTTACACACCTTTTCCCTGACCCAATTTTATCAACTCAAAACGTGCTCTCTGGAATAATCTCAACTCCCTCAATACAATCTGGCAGTTTTAGTTTTGCCAATAAGCGTCTGCACCTCCATGGCAGAGATTAACTTTCTTCAAACCCCCTCTTCCCGAGGCTTTATCTCCCTCTTCTCTGGCAGCTGTCTCCGCAACTTCAAAGCAGCTTTGAGGTTTGCCTCACAGAGAGCCCAGTGTGGGAGATGAAAAGCAGCCCGTTTATCTCTGCAGGCTGAAGGTCATCCAGTGCGGCTCAGCAGCATCACAGAGGACAGAAATTGATCACCTATGTGACACCATAGTCAAGAAAGAGTGGCATCTATTTTACAAGACAAGTGCATTAATAAGAGTCTGGAGAGCACAGGCATACTGCTATTTGGAATATAGATTTAGAGAGTGAATCGATGTGACCCTGACTTTATAAAATACATCTGGACTTGTTTTGGGGTACAAAACTCCATAGTCTGTTGCCTTCTCTAATAGGCACCTGAGAAGGGGCTTTAGCTCAGTAGGCTCTAAGTATCACCACCGGGCAGAGTATCAGCAAACAACTGGCCTGGCATCCAATTCCACACAGATGAATGAGCAGGGCACCCTTGTCCCGCTGCTGGCCTGGTCAGAGCTGTGGCCTTGCTTAGCCGGGTTTCAGCTTCTTCTCAAACCTGACCAGGTGGCTTACTCAAATCTACCGCGTGCATGGCTTGGCTGGCCATGGTTTTTTTATATTCCTAGACCATTTCTTCAACTGGTATTGGGAGAAAAACCTGAAAAAGCACAGTCAGGCCCACAAGCATAAACATCACATGGTTTCTCTTACATGAGAAACCCAAAGCATGAAAAAGAGCAAAGTAAAAGACAAATAGGAAACAGGGAGATAGATCTTTTGCAAATAGGAAGGGGACCAAAAGATGTTATGTCCACATACCAACTCCCCACAAGGAAGGAGCTCGTTACACACCTCAAATGTACCAATAAAAAGAAAAAGACTGCCACAGTGCTGCCCATGCCCTGAGGCGTGCAGGGTCCTTCTCCAGGGTCCTGCCCTACGCTGCGACCTCCGTGATTTAGCCGCTGCGTCGCATCAGGTAGCAGGGTCAGTTTGGGTAGAAGTTCATGGCGTTAGAGCCACAGCCCTAAAACTCCTTGCCAGTCGCTCTTTCCCAACCAAGTTCCCAAGTGAAGTTTATGAGAACCAAGCCCCAGTTTATGGCTGCATCGGTGACCACTACTCCCAACTCAGAGCTTTTGTAAAGCTGGATTAAAACCCACAGTTTAGCCTTCCACTCCAAGCCAGAGTCTAGACCTTGGAATCTCATTTTCGATTTCATTACATGGAATGGGAACTCAAGCAAAGGACCAGGAAGCCTTACATACACAAAAAGACCAACCAAGGGAAAGGGACTCAGTGACCAGCGGGGCCTTGATGCAGGTCACCAGTCACACCACTCGCAGCAGCAGCGAGGGAGGGCACAGCCTCTCACTGAGCAAAGTCTGCTGCCCACCCTAAGAGTAACCCCAGAAACGTACCGGAAGCAGACCAACCCGACTCCAGTGCCCTTCTTGTAGGGAGAAGCAAGGAGAGGGACAGGGTCCGGGTGTGGTTCTCGGGTCCTGCCTGCATGGGGGTCCCCGCCCAGCTCTCTGAGGACAAGATAGGTACTACTTTCATGTTGCTATTGCCATGGAAACCAGCACAGTTCACACAGAGAGGCTTTGGGGACTGTTTAGCATCCGGAGGAGGAGAGAGCAGTTCTGGCATAAAAAGCAGCCAGCAGCATTGACTGAGCCGTGAGCCTTCTGTGGGTGTGAGAGGGCAGCACATGCTGTCTGCTGGCACACCTGGGCACCGGAAGGAGAAGCCCAAGTGAGGCACAGGCAGCAGACCCCGGGCGTGCTCATCAAAGGCTGGCCTGGCCCTTCCTGGGTGAGCAGAGGGCAGCTCTTCCAGGAGCAGCCTTTGTGCTCCAGATTCTGATGCTTTGCCGCTTGCCAGCTCTGCTCACATCTGCGCCCTCAGGCAAGTAGCCTGTGCCCTTCGGCCTCAATCTCCTCACCTGTTAAGTGGGATTGATTAGTGCTTGCTTTGGAAGCCTGGCATGAGGGCTAACGGGCCAAAAGACGCACAGCAGGAGAGCACGTGAAGACGGGTAGCTGTGGTTCTACTTGTCATTATTACCTCCCAGAGGACAGCTCTCACCTTATTATTGGCTCACTCTTAACAGCTCCACTGCTCCACAGTTGAGGTCTTTTCCGTTTATTGCGTGGGAGTTACCTGGCCACCCCAGGAAAAGGCAGATGAGTCGCAGTGGCCTGGGGAAGAGCCAGAGAGAAAGGAGGACCCTGGAGCTGTCCGTGGCCAAGAGTGCGAGCAGGCACTGCGGACTTCTGCTACTCCAGCTGGGCTCCAAGGAATCAGCACCTGCTCACTAAGGTTGCCTTCCTGAAGCCTCACAGCTGCCGGGCTGTGGCTGCCTGGAGGAGACACTGGGTGCGCCAGCCACTGGCTCCTTCTGAACCTGTATGAAACGGGCTCCTCTAGACACACTGCCATCCCAACACTGCTCGGTGCCCCGAATCCCCGAGGTCCAACCTGGAGTCCGCTGTGTGGAGCCCCCAGCCCTGCCCACTGCCACCCTGTCCCCTCCCCCTGTAAAGGTGGCTTTAGCCTTTAACACACACCCTTGTCCCAACAGCACAGGGGCTGATTCTGCTGCAGGTGGTGGCCACATGTCCCCGGGCCTCACAGCAGGAATTTTATCTCCATGCAAGCACTGCTGCATGATTCGGTGCCACTGAGCAGAAAGCAGGAGGGAAAAGTCTCTCTCTTGCTGCTTAATTACCGATACAGTAATGAGTTAGTTCTTCCAAATCAGAGCACTTGAGCTCGGAAGAGAGATTTCTACTTCACCACAGTAGCTGGCTTACCGCTTATGTTCTAGAAGTAACCTAACACAAAAGAGTCATTCCTGGGAGCAAGTTTCCCCCTGGGACCTTCAGTTCTAAGGTCACCAGATGTGTGTTACTGCAAACACTCATCGGAGACAAACGTGGAGTTAATGGAGTAGGGTAACGGTCTCTGGTCGCACAGGGTTCCTTCCTCAAGGAGAAGCGCTGGTGGCCTTTTGGTCCCATGGGAAATCGCTTCCCCAAGAACACTCCCAGTGTGAAATGCGTGTGTCACGGTGTGAAGAGGAGTGCGCATGCTTTGCACCGACGCGATGGCTCCAATGCAGCAGGCAGGGGAAACGAGTGAGCACTGAGTCAGGAAGTGGGGGTCTCGGCTCTTCCCTGCCTGGTCCTGGCACCTGCAAGCGACTTTCGTGATCATGCAGGCCTCGAAGGCTCTTGGAGAGGATTAGTGTGGTGCGCGTGAGGGCCCTGACCAAGCGCCGGCCTGGAGGACAGGCTCAGGCTACCCGATAGTCTCGGAAGAGCCACACCCAGGTGAAACTGGCGAGCGAGATGCATGTTGTGGCTTGCAGAGGTGACTTCCGTAATCAGGGCATCTGTGAGCCCGGGATGGGCTAGGAAAGTCGAGGAAAATGGAGAAGACGCCAGCAGCACTCTTGCTCTTGAGGAATTGTCCTCAGACCCAAAAGGGGGGATTGTGCGACGGAGCGTGAGCAGACAGAGGCCCCTCTACCAGGAGCACAGGGACCTCAGGCCCAGCCTGGATTTGGGGCTGGGGCTCCCGCTGCCGCTGGACACATCCGCCTGCCCCCCTGCCAGAGGACGGAAGACAGAGGGGAGGAGCTAGAGCATGGAGCAGGACCCTAGCTGAGGCCACTGGACAGTTCGGGACATCAGACGCAAGGAGCCCTGAATGTCAGACTCAGTCTGGTGGTAGAGACAGGGTCAGCTGAAGGGGAGCGGCCTCAGGATGGCTGTGAGCTGCTTTTCCTGGAAGGGGTCTGAACATCGGGGACCGAAGGAGGGAACAGGGCTGAAGGTCTGAGGGTACAGAAGCAACAGCACCAGCACTGGGGATGTTTCCAAAGCACCTGTTCCTGTGGGGAGGGTGCAGAAGGGAAGCGAGGGAACCTACGGCGGAACTGTGTCCTCAGTTTGTCCCTCAAAAGGCGGACATAGAAGGTACCAAGTAGCGCCTGCCCCCATTTCCTCCTGACTCAGTCCCTCTTACCCCACCCTCTAGTAGCTTTAGCAGTAGCTGCCAGTCCACCAAAGAAAGAAACTTTCCTACTCCCCGAATCTAATGACCCCTGCAGCTCCCTCATGGTCGTTCTTCAGCACTGACGGGAGACCCAGTCTCCTAGCATGGCATCGGTCACCGTTCACACATAAGGGGTTTGCAAGTTTGAAGTTCCTGAGTGGACACCTACATTGCCTGAATGCGAGCAAGTGACGTCTGCTTCGAAAGCAACACACAGGAAAGCTGTGCTTTCATCGGCTGCGATGCTAACAGAGGCAACAGCTCGGACATCAGTTGGGACCTCTGCTAGGGCCTGCTCCTGTCTGTTATTTCTGACCTGTTGGTGGGCAGAAGCTGTAAGACACAGTCCAGAATGGTGGTTCTCAAAGTTCTGCAATGGCATCGCCCCCGTGGCTAAAAGTGCAAAGGCAGAGCCAGGGGATCTCAGGTTTGCTAAGCCAGGAAGTGTGGGGCAGGGCCCAGAAGTCTGCCGGAATCCCTGCCAGCTTCCAGCCCCAAAGGGCGCAGCACGGACCCTCCTACCCGGCCTCCGGAAGTTCACATCTTCAGGAAGATAGGCCACAGGCAGGGGACCGAGGACGTGACATGCGTCCACAGCCTGTGTATAACCCGGTCACCGAAGAGGTGACGGTGACAGACGGGGCGATGAGGCGGCCGCAGCCCAGGGGGACTCCAGAAAGTGCAGCCAGCCGCTGCCTGGCACCCTCTAGGCTACTGGTTAGGGTCACTGGACAAAGGCAGCCCTCCGAGCGCCCGGGCCTCAAGATGACTGCTGGAGCCAGGGCCCGGCCGGAACACAAGAGCTCAGGAAGGCTGTTCCCTCTCCCTCGTGCGGTCCGGCTGGGACGCGTCCAGCACAGGAAGGCTGGTGGAGGTGGGGTTTGTGGGCCAGGGCTGGGGCGGGGGCCGTGACATTTCTGCTGTTACCATTGATAAAATCCTGCTGGACCGGGAGCCCAGGAAGCTCGAGTTACAGCAGGAGAGGAAATTCATCCTCTGTGTGGGGCTTAGGGCACAGCAAGCGCCTTGAGGCCGACTTCTCCGCTGACTGCGGTATACACACCAAGAAGGGAATCTCGGCCTGGATTTAAAAGTGAGAGCCCCCCCCCCGCCGCCTCTCACACACAAGCACTCACGTATACACTCACGCATGCACTCACCTCCGTCTCCTTGCTCCGCTGAGCCCCACAGAACCAACAAGCCATTCAGAGGTTTGGGAAGCTTCGGTCCCAGCAGGGCGGGGCTTTGGCAGTTTGGGGTCTCCCTGTGCCTTCACGGGAAGGTGTCACATTTCTGCCCCCTTCCTGTGGGTGGACTCTTCCTGCTCCTTTGAAGAGTGTACCTTCTGAAGCACCGGCCTCTCCCTTTCTTTCCTCCTTGGTTACCCTCTTGGAACTCGAAGCCTCTGCAGCCCAAGTCGTGGAAATTGTTAATTGCACCCTTGAGCCTTGCTGAGCAAGGAAGTGGCAAAGGGCCCCCCCAGGGCTTCCCGGGAAGAGGCCCTGACTCGGGAGGCCCCAGTGCTGCTCCTGGCCAGGCCGACCGTGAGCGCTCACAGGGTGCGTTTTAACTACCAAATGCCTGTCATGGCACTCTCTGCGAAGCTGTTCCAGAAAGTTAACCTTTACAGGGAAATCTCGTGTTATGTTAATTCACCCAGACACCATTTTCCAGCCAGGGGCTCCTTGGCATGTATCCCAGCCCCCAGGGCCTGTGAGGTGGATGCTGAAATTCCTGTCAGTGGCTCCGTGCCACCAGGTTCTGTAGCACAAACCTCATTTCGCCTGCTCTTTCTGAGCCCCATTTCCTACACCAGGTAAGGGAATGTCAAAGAACGCAAATATGAGTGTGATCGAAAAATACAGAGTATGTTTAAATTTGAAAAAAATTATTAGAGCAAAAGACACATTGCCATGAGTCTCCCTCAGGGTCTTCCCCTCTCTTTGAACACATTCACCCCATGGTTTCTGCCACTTTCTGCAGCAGCTCTGGAGTCCTCTTTCCTCAGCGCCTTCAGTTGCACTGTCGTGCTGCCTCCATGTCCTGAATGGATTAAAACATTGACCTCTCACAGTCTTTTGACTTTGGGGAAGAGCCAGATATCACACAGTGCCAGGCCCAGTGAGTAAGGGGACAAGGATACATTGTTGTGTTTCTCCAGAAATTATCATAAATATCCATCAGAGTTGATCAAAACACAGTGAATGTTTAAATTACAAAATCGTAACGGTAAGACATCGCCATGAATCCCCCTACTCCGCCCTTGCTTCAGACAAACTCACCTCATTGCTCTTGGCAATGTCTTTTACTCTAAAACTTTTTTCACAAATTCGAACATTCAGTGAATTTTTCCTTCACCCACTGTATTTCCCATGCCAGGATCTGTTTGGAACCTGTCCCCAAGGCCTCCGTTTCAGGGCCCACCTGACCCCAGGCAGCCCTTGCCCCTGCCCCTGCCACTGCATTCGCATGCTGGGAAAGTGACTCGCTGCTCCGAGGGAGCACGATGGAGCCAGGCTCCCGCCAGCACCGCCTGGGCTGGCATGAGCAGCTGCTGCGCCACCTTGGCCAGCCGGACACACCAGGCCCAGCCCTTATCTCGTTAGGTCGGGATTCAGGGCTCCGCTTCTGTGGAAACGCCCTCTGAGCTCAGCTCTGCCGTCTCTCAGGGCTGCTCACAGTGGTTTCTTTGGTGTCCTGGAAAGGAAAGGTTTGGGCCCAGCCACCATCTCGCCCGTAAGCGACACGGCTCCATCTTCCACCTCCCCTCCTTCCTCCCGCGCTGCGTGCTAAGCACACCAGACACTACCTCCCTGTTCCCTGAATGAGCTCCCTTGTCCCGGGGTCCACAGCCCTGACATCCGAGTCAGCCCTGCGACGGCAACACACAGCCCCAGCCCCGCAGAGGCCCCAGGAGGCAGCAGGAACAAGCAGCCTCTTGTTGGCGAGGCCCACAGGTGTCCCAGAAAGCAGACCTGACCTTGCCCCTTGGCCCAGTGCGGCGGTGGCAGTGGTGGTGGCAGTGGCGGTGGCTGGGATGAGCATGGTGCTTAGTGTCCAGGGGTGAGAGCCAAGCTGGCTAACACGGTGGCCCTGGGGTGGAAGGTTCTGGCCTGCATCACCACTGTGAGGTAAGGCACTGAGCTGGGCCCCCTGTGCCTGCGTTGCACTCATTCTCTGCCCCAGGCGACCCAGCACTGTGATACAACGTGCTTTGCTCTCAGCGCAGTACAGGAGTCGGTTCTCAATAACAGGTGCTACTGGTTACAGCTTCCCAGCCCCGTGCTGTGGAGCCCAGTGTAGGCCCTGGGCAGAAAGCTCGGCTCCATAAAGAAAGGAATCAGAGAACCAAGAAGGTGCTTCCATCCCTACCCAGCCTGCTGTCCAACTGGGAGGCCCTGAGCCTGGCAGATCCAAGTCAGCTCCCCTCCAGGAAGGGAAGGCGATCATCCTCTCCTGAGCCTCCAGTAACCTAACTGAGGCTAACTTCCAAGACTCTCTGATACCCCCCACTTCCGAGGCCTCTCTCCCCTGCAGCCTGTGTTCTTCTGTGCTCCCTCGTTTATTCCAGTGTTGTCGGGCAGGACACCAGCGTGCCTGGAAACATCTTCCCTCAGGTAGACAGGAGGCTTGAAGATGTCTGCTCCTTCCTGAAGTGGAGGACCATGATGTCCCTTTGCCTGGGCTGTCAGCTGAGCCCTGCGTGTGTATCCCCCAGCCAGGCCTCTCCTCAGTCCACCTGGTGGCCTTGCTGCATTTCACAGGCATCTCAAACTACATTAGCTGGGAGGGAATTTCTGCTCTTGCCCCACGCCTGCCCAGCTCAGAGAATGGCAGCCGCTTCCCCTGCCGTCCCAGGCTGAATCCAAAGACTCATTCCAGATCCACACAAGGTGCCCTGCGCACCACAGCATCTGAAAACCTGTCTTCGCTGTCCCCGCCTGAGCCACCGCGGTCCTCACCGGATTGCTGCCACCTAGGAGATGTCTACCCGCACACCTTACAGTCATGTCGGGAAGTCCTCCCCAGCCGAGCCACCGTGCCACGCTCCCATGGGCTTGCATCGCACGCCCACATGAGTGTCCTCTGCATCCAGCCGGCCAGGCGGCCCCTGCGCCAGCGGCCCTCGGCTCCTCCCAGCCTCCCAGAGCTAGCGGAGCACCTTCCTCTCAGGGCCTCCACTTCCTGTTCCACCTGCTGAAATCCCTTCACCCCAGAAACCCTCACCTCCCACGGCCCCTTCCGCTCCTGCTCTGCTGGAAATCTCCACCCTGCCCCCCCCCCCGCACCACCGCTGTCTTCCAGTGGCCCTCACCACGAAGTCACAGCCAGTGGCTAGGTTCAGTCTTGAGCTTGTAGGGAACTTTGATTCAGTTCTCATCCAATCTGGCTTGTGATCAGAATCAAAGAAAACAAGGATGTGAACGGAGGAGGTGCCACTGTATTTGGATGGTTTAACTTATTCTGCCCCACTGCACTGCAGCTCCAAGAGGGCCAGGGTACTTGGGGTCTGGGATGCAGCAGTCTGAGAGTCTCATAGAAACTTGAACCCTGCAGGCTCCATCAGTCCCCCTTCTCCGTGTCGAGTCTGCCCGTGTAGATGCGGGTCAGGCAGGGGCTGAGGCTCTTTGTCAGTGTGGATCTGTATATAATGAGAGCATGTTTTCAAGCACAGTGTAAGACACTGCTCTCTGTGTATTCCAAAGAGGATGCTTGCTGCCGTTTGGCCCAGTGTCCGGGAACGTGTGCCTGGACATTTCTGTCCATCCGGTGAAGCCACAGCATCCTTCCTAGGGCAGTGATAAAAATTGACAGAACGCCCTGCTGAAGGCAGCCACTTTCACATCCATCTACTTTGGTTTTTAATTTAACTTTAATAGATTTGGAAACAAAGACGAGAATGAGCAACTCAGGCACATCTCGGATTTTATTCCTATGCCACGGCTGGTTAGGCAGCCGTCCCTGGGGACCCGGGCTCACATTTCCGTGTCCCTCTGAAACAGGTCCTGCTTTCCGAACACACTGCTCTCGTCCGCACCAGCTCACACCAGCTCGCTTGTTCACACACAGTGGGCTGGCAGACAGGGAAAACCTTCCCTCCACCCTGCAACACACTCCCCAGTGGCCAGAGCCGTGTATCTGACACATCTGGAGAGAAGCCTTTCCTGGTTACAGCAGAGCCAGCTGGGTCCAAAGGTCTAGCGTTCAGAGATAAATTAGCCACCTCACGGTCCATTAGGGAATAATTTTATTAATGATTTGCTTTACAGGCCATGGTTTGTTCAAAGGGTCACAGATTCTTTCCACACTGTGTGAAACAGACATACCGAAAAGCAAAGAAAATATAAATGTACAATACACAATTATAAAATATTCGCCTTACTTTTCACAGGTCACTCAATAGATCACCATCAAAGCCCAGAGCTGCTCATGTGTCGCTAGTTAGGCAGCTTCCCCCTGCACTAGCCTGACTTCCTTGCTGTCTTAGCCATCGTGCTTGTCGCTGAGATACAGCACCTGACCACCGAAACTTAAACCAGGAGAGGTTTGTTTTGGCTTGGCTTTCAGCCCACAGTTAGGTAGTGTCATGGCTGTGTCTAGTGTCCCCCAAACCAGACACAGTCACAGTGGGGCTTTTCCAGAGGTGGCTGGATCTAGAGTGTGTGACGCTAGGTTTAAGGGTGTGTGATTACTAAATTAGTCCACTGACTGGTTTGGCGCGCCCCAAGCTGATGGCTTAGATAGACTATGAAAGGGGCAGAAAGAAGCTGCTACTGTTACCTCTCCTTGGGCCCTTTTTCGCCTTTGCTGTCTTCTACCCACCATAAACGGTTTCCCTCTGTGACGCCCCCTGCCGTGCCACCCTGCTTTGTAGCCAGCCAACTATGAAGTGAAACCTCTACAAACTGTGAGCTACAACAAACCTTTCTTCTTTTATCTTTGAGTGTTGAATACTTTTTCTCAGCAATGAGAAAAGTAACTAAGACAGGTGGCTCCAAGGCCGGACACAGCAAGGCACAAGAGAGGCTCACATCACAGAGAGGAACCAGAGAGCCAGGGCTGGAGCTGGGAAGGGAGAGAAGCCCCTCCCATCAGCCCCTCCTCACAGCACACTGGGCTGTGGATCCCATTACCTGCTCACCTACCTCCCCAAGTCCCTGCCTGTCAGCACTCGAGGCAGGGAGACATCTAGATAGAAACTGTAACGCTGACGCTTGTTTTTCATTATAGTTCCACCATCTGTGTGTGCATCTGACATGGATGGAGAGTAAATTAATACAGCCACTATGGAAATCAGTATGAAGACCCCTTAAAAAGCTAAGGTTGGGACCAGGGATTTAGCTCAGTGGTTCTGTCACCTGCCTCGCAAACACAAGGTCCCAAGTTAGATCCCCAGTACCAAAAAAAAAAAAAAAAAAGCTAAGGTCGAACTAGCACATGACCCAGAGATGACACTCCTTGGGGTATATAGGCAGGAATCAAAGCCAGCACACAATAAAGATGCCTGCACACCCGTGTTTATCACGGCTCTGTTCACAATAGCCACTGCGGATGAGTGGGTAAGCAAAACGTGGAGTACATACACAAGGGAGCACTATTCGGCCATAAAGAAGGATAAAATCATGTCATCTGCAGAAAAGTGGATGGAACTGAAGGTCATCACGTGAAGCAGGGTCAGTCAGACTCAGACTGTGTTGCATGTTTTCTCTGTGGAATCTTGAGGTGTCACAAGATCTCGTGGAAGTGGAAGGGAGACTATTACACCAGACGAAAGGACTTCTGGAGGGCGAGGGAGGAATGTAGACGGGACATGGTCAAAGTACATCGTATGCCTATTTGAAAATGTCACAACCATGTCCATTATTCTGTAAGATTAATACACTAACAGAGTCATCACTTAGCTCTAGTTGTGAACTTTACCTAAGTGATTTCACCCTATCTGTGTTATTCTGAACCTTCTCCACTGAGCAGTGTGGTTACAAACCCCTAGCACTGCTCGTGACCGCCACGGATTCCCCTCCTGCAGTGGGGCAGTCCACAACATGAACTCCGCCCAGGCGAACCGGCGGACACCACAGTGCATTCAGGGCTCCGAGCCCCTTCACAGGCCGAGCCTCCTCCTGTGCGTGCACGTTGCTTTGTCCCCCTCTCTCCTCAAACGCTGCTCCCAGAACTAAATTCTGTCACCTGCTGGTGCGCCAGTGGGCGTGGGCGCCAGGCCGGAGCAGAAACTGTTCTGAAGCAACGGGGTGGCCCAAAGGTGAGGCCACTCCCACAGAGCAGCAGCAGCGGGCCGCAGCCTGCACCTCCTCGCAGGAAACCCTAGGTTCTCCTACCTCTCCCACTTGCACAGGGCTCTGTGAAGACTCCAGCAGGCCCTGAAGACTGCCCAGCTTCATCGCCACCCAGTGAATGTCCGAGCTCACCCCACTACTGCCGCCAGAGGTGCAGGGAGGGCATGGCCAGCTGCAAGTAAAGCTGAGGAGACCCAGAAAAGCACTCAGGAGCTCGAGGACAGCATGTACTGGGGAGCTGGACAGGTCAAGAGGCGAGGCATTCCAGGTGGCCTCAAACAGGGACGTCACTGCCGTGAACTGAGCCTGCGCTGACCGCTGGGTGTGGCCTTCGGCGCTTCCCACGCTTTGTCACATGACACCATGACACCCCGGGCAGCAGGGCCCCGACTGCTCTTTCCTTCCCTTCCTCGTACACTTTACCCTGGCCACTTCTGCTCTGTTCAGGAGTCACCTTCAGACCTCTACGCTCAGGCGGACTGGAACTCCTGCGGGTTTCCACTGACCCCACCGCTTCCGTCTTAGAACTGAACATGCCACGCTCTCATCGCCTTTTCTGCCTGATTCTTTGCAGGATTACAGCTCCCAAAGCAATGAAGACCATTGTCTGTTGTGACAAATTCAGCTTCACTTTAGCACATGCTCGGGGATGGAGGCAGAGGACATAGATATGTGTTGAATAAATGAATGACAGGGCCCTCCTATGGGGAAGTTAAGGCAGGCGTGGAGCCCTGGCCAGCTGACCTACCAGCACCAGCCTTGGCTCAGCATCTGTGTTAATTTGTGGATAAAATGTATCAAGGAGCAACTGCTCGGGTTCCCTGGTGCTAGTGCCACATTAGAAATGTGAATAACACTGCATGGGCCCGGATCCCGGAGACACAGGCCGGCTCCTCAGCACTCGCGTGACCCAGGCGGGTTCCCTGGCTTCCCCGGGCCTCTGCCGCTCACTTCGCCATCAGCTGTGACTGTGATGATGTACGTACATCCGGGCTTGCGTGAGGACGGGATGAAGTAGTACGCAGCCAGCCCCGACACAATGCCTGGCACACACGGGCCCATTAAATGTGGGCAGATTCCAGAGGGTGCGTCTCTTGCCAGGAGTGGAAAGTCTTGATTCCACTCGCTGAACAGCAGCAAGTGCTGTCAGAAAATGAGACCGAAGCTCAGGGCCTCCACACTTGGCTCAGGGCTCCCTCCCCAAGGGCTGGGGGCTCCACCTCGACACCTTCACTTCAGCTTTTGCTCCGAGTCTAACTTTCCCTGCTCACTCCAGACTGCACGCCAGGATTCGACGTGATTCCTGCAGGGCCACTCAACATCCCTCACCCTGACACGCCCGATCCGACCGCTGCTGAGCCAGCTGCAAATCCCGCTGAGCCAACCTTCCCTGTGGCCAGTTTCCTTCCTCCAACCATGACCAGCAGGTGCCAGGAAGGGTCGGGCTCTTATTCCTGCTTCCAGTACCCACCTCTGCTGCCCTTGGCAAGACTCCATGCTTCCTGGGCCCCCTGGGGGGTTCCGTCCCTCAACAGACCCCACCCGTGGTGCATGCTCAGGCTTGTCCAGCTGGGACCTCTTGACTTTCAAAATAGTTTCATCCAAAACAGCGATCTGGGAGGGATCCCTCACACCTCGACCAGTCAGCAAGGTTAACATCTCAGCACAAGCAAACCCCACTTCTCCAGGGCGTGGTCATTTCCATCCTTCCTTACTTTGTTTTGATTTTAGTATCTATTTCAACAGCAAAATCTCAAACCAGAAAAATTTGAAGATCCAGAAAAATAAAACAGGAAAGCACAAAAACATTCACAAATCCATACTACTAATGATCCTTTCGTATAGACATCTACTGTGTTATTTTTTTACTAGAGAAACATTTTCTTTTCATACTCTGTATTCAGTATGGTAACTGCTTTTCTTACCACACAATGTAGCACAGATATCTTTTAATGTTAATAGACATCATTTCTCAAAATAGGTCTAAATGGCTCCAGATGGAGGCACCCTGGTGTGTGTCACAGGCCCCAGGCAAGCGACAAGTTTCCGTCCCACGGGACAGCACCTTAGCCCGGCCAGGCAGGGGCTCCCAGGTCTGCTCTCGGCCCTCACCAGGTAGTGAGCACTTGCACTTCCGCTGTGCGACGCTGCAGTGGACCATCTCCTGGACGCCTGCCGTGCTCACCTGAAAATGGAAATGGAGCCCACTCCTCTGGGCCCCAGAACTGTTAGCTATGAAGAAACCCAACAAGCCCTAAACACTGTAGAAATGGACTTGGTGAGATGACCTGGAAGATTCCTCCTCGCTCAGTTTCCCCCGCTTGCCAGTCTGGGGCCAGGCCGCCTCCATTTAGGGCCCAGCTCTGTCCCCAGACAGCTCTCGGCTGTCACCTCCTCCTCCAGCCTCCCATGCGCCGACTCAGATGCCCACCGACTAATTTTTAACCTTACAGAACAAGCCGAACGTCTCCGTCAGAGGCCGGCTGGATTGATCTGGAACAGAAAGGGTTATTTATTTACCAGCTCCCCACCGTGTGGGCTTGTGTTACCTCTGGCAAAGCTGTGTCTGCCAGGCAGGAAGCGTGCACCCTCCGTGCCGCCGAGGCTGAGGTCAGGGCCATGATAGTCCCTTCCCGCTGGGTTATTTTCAGTAGCAGCAGAGAGCTGGGAAATTACGATGGCGGCTGGGAACCATCAGTCACTTGAGTCCCCCGGTCCCCATCTTTCGTCTTTCTTCTCTAACTGCAGGCACTGTCGATCCTTTACCTTCCCTAAACCTTCTGACCTGTCCATCCTCTCTGCGTCCATACCACATGCCTAGGCACTTCCAGGTGACCTCCCTCATCTCCCTACGGATGAGCCCTCAGAGCTGCGGCCAGGTCTGCTGCTGCTTCCAGAGCTTTAGCCCAAGCAAAGAGGGGTCCGCACTCAGCCAGCTCTCTGGAAAGACCGGCCTCCCCTCTTGCTTCCATCTCAGTAATCCAACAGCCGACAAAGGCCCTCTGCTCTAGGCTCCAGGCAAGACTTCATGCACAGGGGTGGTCACAGCCACTTGCAAAGCCGGGGATGAGGGAGGGACCCCTGAATGTACAGGATGCTGACTGCGTATCCCACACGTCTGCGTAACGGCAGGACAGAGAGGACCATGCTGGTCACCATCCTCCGTTAGCGGTGTCTGCACTGCATGCTGACCCACTACACGGATAGGAGGCATCCTTTATACTTAGCCTGAACCTTTCTCGCTATATACGCTCCTCAGGTAGGAAACCCTTGGCACAGTTTCTGGGCACACAGTAGGCAGCTCGGTGAGCATTCACTGACTGAATCAACATAGGAAAAACAACTTTAGGAAAGCATTTACTCCAGAGAGCAAAGAAGTTGCTGAAGTTAGAATTGTTGTCTTCTTTATTCTGGAATCTTCCACTGACAGTGCTGCAGATAGGGATTATCCAGTCTTTTAAGGTACGAATGATTTTCACACTGAATCTTCATAGTATCAAAGATTTAATAACCACCAAGAGATTACTAAGAGCAACTCTCTTCTTTTACACAGGAAGCTCTGGCCAAGACACATGAAACGTCTTCCTCAAGGTGACAGAGATGTTTTAGCCATCAAAGTTCCAGCTCTTTGTAAAAACTATAAAACTCTCTGTGGTTCTCAATGACAGACACGGTAAAAACTGCATTGTTCAGCAAAGTTCTATGTCAAGATCTGCCAGAGAAATAGACTTTAAGCATTTAATTGCTTTAATTATATGGAAAGTCTGAATTAAAATGTTTCTCAGGGAATTCTTTTCCTAAGACAACACCCTATAAGGTAAAGAATCCACCAAATAAATAAAAATTCACCCAAAGCCACCTCTGAATGGCCCCAAAGTGCTTGAAGTGAGAAGCAAAATAACTCCTTTTTAGGGCAACACAACCCAGCTCACAAATACCTCTCTGACACAGTGGCCTCTACCTGCAGCAATGCCCGTTACAGCTGCAAATTCCCCCTGCCTCTTCCAAGCGGGTTACTGCCATGGGTCTGGCTGCAAATAACATTCTGTCCATCCAGGACAATTTGAAGAGCAACATCAACATAGGCTGGTTTCACAGCTACACCGAGTTATCAATACTTAAATATTTTCATTTTGCAAAGCACAATTGAGTCATCACAGCAAAGCAGGGTGTTGGCAGATGTGACAGGGATGCAGATAAACCAGACTTAAAGCCACTCAGAGGGGACAGGGCTCTGTGTCACAGGGACGGCAACCCAGCCTGACCTCGGACAGACTCTCTGGCTCGGGCCACTGAAGGCCAAGACGCAGTTCCGGCTGTCACTGGAGTTCAGCCACATGTCCCGCACTGGGTCCCTCTGATTCCCTCAGGCTCCCAGTGGCGGAGGCAGCTTCAGGTGCTCCCAGGGCAGTGGCAGGCAGTGGTCATCCCTGCAAGAGTGTCACCTCACCACAGTCCAGTGAAGGGAGTCACAGAGCCTGGGGAGTCCTGGCTGCCTGGGGTCCTAGGGGGCAGAGCTGGCCCTGGAGCTCGGACAGGGACACTTGTCAGAGAGAGGGAAAGGATGCCCCTGCTGTACCTCGGGCTGCTGTCCTCTAGACGAGGGGACGTGGAAAGTGGGGAAGCAACCAACTAATGTCCTTCCAACAAATCCCCGGAAGTAACCTTGGGTCGGACGGAAGTGAAGATGCCCTGACCAGGGGCAACATCAACACAGGGTCATGGGCAGGTGGCTGCCCAGGTAGCTAACTAGTGGCCCAGGTTAACCTCTGCAACCCCAAGTTTTCTCACCCATAAAATACCCATCTTGCTATTGTTTGCATCCTTGGGGAAACTCAGGGGCAAAGGCAAACCCACAGGTTCCCATGCGACAAGCATGCTGCCCTCTGTCCAGGGACTCGGGACACAGCCCTCCTGGATGAGAACCGGGACAGCCAGGAGCAGCCAGCACCGATGCCAGGGCATCTCCTGCCTCAAGAGTGGCACTGTCTCCCCAGCACGTGGAAGCAGAGAGTGTTGGCTTCGTGAGGAACAAGAGCTGCTGAGGAAGTTTTCACACAGTCACCCGGAGGCACCCCCCGGCTCTGGCCCCCCAGGAATGCAACTCCCACTTCAAAGCAGGCCCTAGCTGAGTTGCATTCTGGCTCCTGCCTTGCTGTGTGACTCTGGACACCAGGCAGTCTGCTTACCACAGAGGGGTGTGGGCACCGTACATGGGGACAGGCGGAGTGAGAGATGCCTGTTCTTGGCACTCAGGATTCATGCCTGACGGCTTTGTGGTTTGAAGCCTCCTTCCTTACTGTATTTTAGCACTAGGCCTCAGAAAAAGATACTATAGCTTGAACATGAAATGTATTTAAATTGCAAAGTGCTCGATGGATGCCGGTGTGGCGTTGGAAGGGTCAGCCTGCCAGCGGACTCAGTACCACAGTGGTACGCCACGTGGACAGAAATGCTTCCTGGACGGCCCTGTAGGAAGCCACCTGCAGGACTTCCAAGTGAGAGAAGCCAGGCGTCCACCTGTGCGTGTCCCTGCCGGCCTCCGCTTCCCGGCCGGCTTCAACATAGCCACCAGTGACCCCAGGAACAGCCAGGTGTGACCACATTGCTCAGTGCCCCTACTCACAAGCAGCGCTGTGGCCAGCCCGTTTCTACTCTTTGGGTTTCAGTTCCCTCGTCTCCAGAATGAGAAAAACACTATTTCTCCATGAAGCTGTTGAGAGGTTTAAATGAGACACTATGTAGGCCCAGCTTGGCCCATTGGGACCGCTCAGTACAGTTCTTTCTGTGTTTTTATTGCTGTGTTTTTCTCATTTTTCCCTGGTTCTCAGCAAGTTGTTGGGTCATTCACCTTGTCCCCTCATTGCCTTATCTGGATCTAAACAATGCGACAAATGTCTGACTCGTTGCTAAAACTGGGCCTGGTCCTAGAGGCTGATCAATAATTGCAGTTGGTGTAGACGCCAGGGGCCTTGCTGCTTGGGGGGTGGCCCCAGCCTGTGGCTCTAAGATTCCAAGTCCTCTCCACTCACAGTCAACAGCCCTGGCGTGAGCCACCAGCCAGCCAGATTCCTTGCCCCAGGGCTGTTTTCTGAGGAGCATCCTCTCCGAAGCCCCCACAGGCCCTCCGTCCACAGGAGACCCAGTGCTTACGGGCCAGTCTGTACCTAAAGGGGGCTGTCTGGCCGGACCTGACCCTCCTGCTCCCCAAAGACTGCACCAGCAGGGATTAAAACCCGAGCAGCCCTTTTACCCCCAAGCAAGTTGTGGGAATGAATTTGCACTGCATGGAGGTCTTCTTGCTCTGAAATATCAGGCATATCCCATACATAATGAATGTGCCCCATTATTCATAAAAATAGTGCCAGTCACTTGAAGATCTAGGTGTTTGGAATCAGAAATCAGGATGTATGAGTGGAACTCCATACATATAGATGTCTACTACAAATACAGTGACAAGAGCCCAATGCAGTGGTATGTACCTATGATCCCAGCTACTAGGGAGGCTGAGACAGGAGGACTGCATGTTCCGGGGCAGCTTGGGCAACATGCGGAGACCCTGTCTCATGGCAGGGGGGCACCCAGAAGGCCTCTGGCAACCTGAGTGGGATTCTCAGCACTTTCTGACCACTCTCCCCCAGCTGCCAATAGATCAACACCAGGCACTCTAAGTGGACAGTAAATACAGCAGTCATACAAATGATCATAAGAATAATGGCTTCCTGCTTATCGAATAGGTGCTACACAAAGCTTACACCCTTCAGACTGGCCTGCATGTAAGTCCTACAAAAGATCTGCATCTCCTAAGAGGAGGAGACTAAGTGTCAGAGAAGGTGAACAGTTTGCCAGAGGTCATGCAGGAGGGCAGAGGGGAGGGAGAGGAGAAGAGGGAGGGAAGAGGGAGGGGGAGAGGGAGGAGAAGAGGGAGGGAAGAGGGAGAGGGAGGGAAGAGGGAGAGGGAGGGAAGAGGGAGAGGGAGGGAAGAGGGAGAGGGAGGGAAGAGGGAGAGGGAGGGAAGGGGGATGTGGAGAGGGAGGGGGAGAGGGAGGGGAGAGGGATGGGAGGGGGAGGGGGAGGGGAGGGGAGGGGGAGGGGAGGGAGGGGAGGGGAGGGGAGGACCGGGCCCCTAGGACCAGGTGCCTGGGTCACAGTCAGCTCCAAGGCCCCAGAGGCCCCTGCACCCTTTCCCTTCTCCATCCCATGTATCCTAGAGACAACCACAGGGCCATGCAGAGTGCAGACCAGACCGTGGCTTCTGTGGTGTTGGCAGTGTGGCGGGGCGGGGCCGGGCCGGGCCGGGCCAGGGCCGACACCGTGGCTCAAGGAATTCCGGATCCTCCCGGGGCCCTGGCACCCAGGGCGCCCCTCTCGCAAACCTGTCCCGTAGCCAGGGCAGTCATGAAGTCATCTGCTCCCCGTCCGCGGGGCCGGTCACTGTCCCCATCACTGTCCCGGTCCCAGAAAGCAGGCCCCCTCCCGAGCCTGGGTGTGTCACAGTCCCCACTCGTGACCGCCCTGGCGGCAATCTAGGGACACACTTCTGCCGCGCCTCAGACACACCGGAGGCCACGGCAGTGCCACTGAGTGGGCTCTGCGTCCTCAGGGCCACCACCGTGACTCTCGGGGACACCCCCGTGGCGCTGCCCGGCCCTGAGGCTCCTCAGGCTGGCTTCCTGCCCAGTGTCCCTGCGGAGTTTGGCTGAACCTGGCCGAGTGGCCCGGCCGAGTGCCCTCACCTCCCAGGACATCCGGGCCTTGTCTGCCTTCCTGACCAGGCCCTGCCAGGCTCGGGCCTCCGCCCTCAGAGGAGCTAGGTTACAACACCGACCACACCACACCTCGCCACTCTGCACAGGACGACACCGAAGGACGCGTCAGAGGCCAGTCGAAGCCCATGCCGGCACCTGCACCCTCAGCGCTGCCTGCAAACCCACGACAGCTGCTCTTGGCTACTTAGAGCCACTCACAGGACTTCAGTCTTCTCTGCCCAGGGACAAAGTCGAGGAGACCACAGGGAACAGAGCGAGATGGAGAAGAGCTCCAGAGCCCCCGCAACAGGGAATCCAGGGCCACCTGTGGGACTTGCCACTGCCGCATCTGCCCCTCTCCACAGACTGAGGGCTCTGCAGAGGCCTGGTGTTCACAGCTGCTGAGCAGCATGCGCCGGGACCAGAACACCCATGTGGGGGATGCAGCGGCTGCTGTTCTGCAGAGACAACACTCACTCAACAGCACCCCTTGTACGCGTTTTGCTGAGACAGGAACCTTTGTTTATACCACCAATGCCATCTATTGAAGAGTTAAGAGCCTGGTGGAATATAAACTGTGATCGTATCTTTAGTATTCAATTAGCTCAGGATTTTCAATTGACCGAAAGAACTGGATTGACCCAGTTTTCAGTACGGCACTTTCCACTTCATTTGGAACTGCTGGGCGTTTAGAAGCGACATTGCCAGGTCAAAGGGACATCTGACACTTGGGACAAAATAGCCACAGTGACCTCATCTCAGGAGCTGCCAGCCTCTCCCTCAATGGGAGGATTTCCTTCATGCCCAGGGATATCACGGGTTCTCTATAGTAGGCGAGCAGGAAGGCGGGCACCTGGCCAGCCCACATATAATAGTGTGTCCTAGTCCCCGGGGGTCTGGAGAAGGCCACACAAAGTTTGGAGCAAAAATGAACTTGGACAGATGGCTAATCGTCTTGGATTAAGTCGGAGCCGCTTGACATAGACTTGCTAAGAATAACAGTGAACACTGACAGGAGTCGCCATTAATGCTATTTTAAAAAATACCTAGAGACTTAACATTTTTTCAAATATAACTTGGTATTCTTTTATACAAGTGTGACCCACTGAGGGAAACATGTGTGGCAGCTCAGTTCCTCAGTGAGCTCATAAACATCTGAGTTGAGACATATTTGCTTTTGTGAAGAGGGTAAAAGCTAACATATCAAAGCAAAAACAATTCTTTGCAAAGTTTTCCTCCCAGGATCATAATACTGCTTTGAATATTTGTTGTACACAGAGGGAGTTTCTCAGGATCTTGGAGGAATCGGAAACAATCCAAAGTTCTTGACTCCATCACATTTAAGTTTGCTTTAGGGCAGGGCTGAGAACACTGCCCATCCCAAATCAGACATGTGGCTACGCGCACACTTATGCCACGCTGTCCCTTAACATCCACCACAAGGGTCTTTGCTCTGCTGCCACTGAAGGTGCAAGTGACACTGAACAACTGCATGGGAAGGAACCGAGAGGCTCACGGTTAGGACAGTGTCAGGCAAACGCAGGGTCGGGTTCTGCAGCCACGCCACTTCCACGTGGCTCCCCCCACTCCTGATGCCAGCTTGGCTGTGGCCTTGGCAGACGTGGAACCAGCGATCCCAGCCACTTCATGCCTGGATCCTGACTCTGACACGGTGAGTCACAGTGTGTTGTCAGTTAGGGGCCACTATTGGGGGCGGCAGGGGACTAACCTGGCCCACGCCACGCAGAAGGGCGAGGCCCTGGAACCAGGCTCTCCACAAGGAACCCTGGGACGCAGATGGGCCTGTGAGGGTGAGGACACCTAAAGTCACAAGTGCCTAACTGGCCTCGGAACCTACTAGCCTCCTAGCTCGTGGGAAGCATGGGCACGTGCACGTGCAAGTCCCACCCTCCTGCCCGGGAGACAGGAGCCCTGCAAAACACTCACCCAGCGTTGAGGTGACCACATTGTTCTCATTCAACCAAAGGGAAACTTGCAAAAATCAACCACAGTGCAAGTGCCGAACCACTACCTGTCCCACATCCTTGTCATTCCTCAAAACAAGGGAGAGACCTTAAAACTGAGGCTTGCGGGCCATTATTTTCTTTTTCTTTGTTAGCAGCTATGTGACTTGAGGTGAAGAAATTAAATAGGGAAAGTGTCTGAAGCAGATCTCCTCCGCCCCATCTTGTTTTCTAGCCAGGGGTGCCCTGGAGCCATCGGATTCAGCCCGTGACAATAACACGGAGGCCCAGAGACAAAATCGCTCCCTCCCTGAGGGAGGGCAGATAGCCACGCTTTCATCCTAACCGGAGAGTAGAGATTCTGTGAAACCTGATTGCATTCAATTTCCAAACAGGAGGCAGGAGCTCTGACTTATAAAGAGGCTTCTATTCCTCATGAGGAAAATCACAGTGCCTGTAACTGAGGGAGAATGGGGTGAACCGCCCTGATGGCCCAGGGAAAGCAGCGCCAGCAGTTTGGGACGCGATGCTAACTCTGAAGGAGCCCGGTCCACACAGAGCATGACTCGGACATCAGAGGACCCATGGGACCTCTGACCCCGAGAGCAGTCCAGGGCTGAGGCCAAGCACGGAGTGGAGCTGCAGAACGACCCTGACAGTCCCCAAGAGCACGAAGAAAGCACAATAACAGGGCCCATGGAAGACTCCCAGCTCCCGCCCGAGCCCCGATAACTTTCCTTGTGGCACTCAGGGGACGCTGTCAAGGCTAAACACAAGACACGTTTCCCACCAGAGCAGGACAAGGTTTTTACCTCAGAGCCCCAAGACCTATGTCATTTTTATAATTTTCTCAGCACGTAATCCCAAACAACACGATTTTTGCTAATATCCACCAGCTTAAGTGTTTGTTGGAATAAAAATGCTATTTTCAAGAAAACCCAGTCCGAAAGTGGTATTCTAAACTAATTATCAGAGGGCCTGCCTCTCAGTCACTTAGAGACACAACTGCGAGCTGTCTTTTCAGGGCCGCCCTAGCCCGGCACTGGTCTGGCCACACGTTTACCCGGGTTTTCTTCCCCAGCTTCACCCACAGGTGCTCTGCATGGGCACGGAGCTGAGTTATCCACGAGGACATCTACACTTTGACCTCATCCTCAACATGAGGGAGCTTTAATTATCAAAACAGGATAAGACTGTGAACTTTTTCTAACCCAATTTCTTGTGTTGCTTTTTAAAACAAAATGCTTCTGATCATAAAAGGAAGCTTCCTACGGGGCTGCTCCTGCCTATTTGGTTTCTAAAGGACAGCCCATGGCTCGGGGCTGACTTTCCTGAGAACCTGACCTCCCGGACCACATCCTGGGCCGCAGAGAAGGTTTCCACGGCTCACTGGAGCACGCGAGGGGCAGAAAGAGGCCAGCAATTACACACGCGCTGGGAATCGCTTCTTGCAGCGTAATTAGGTGTCTGCAGTCCCAAGTGTGCTGGCTGCACGGGCAGACTCAGTCCCACAGAGACACCTGAATGCACCAGAGGACCAGGCAGCCACTACATCGAGGTGACTACAGGAAAGCTGCTCACTAGAAACCTGTCCTGCTGGTCTAGGCAGCACACGCATTAAAAAACCACCAGAGTCAGAGCGAGGTCCCCACCAAGGCACCCTCAGTCTATTTCCATGCTGAGCTGTGACGTCCTCTTCTCCCCCTCCTAGCTCCTCTTCTTGCTGAATTTCTCAGTATCCACACTGAGCATTCGTTACTCTTATGCATCTGCAAAAACACTCCCTGGGCCCCTTGGCCACAGTCCAGCCAGACCCCAGTCCTCTGTGGACGCCGGGAGGAGCCACTCTGGCTCTGCTGCAGGGCACGCGGTTCAAACACCACAACTGAGCTGGGAAGCCTCAGCCACGTGACCTTGGGGACTTGGTTCCCTCGGTGACCCCCAGAGCTCTCGGCTGTAAACTCAGGGACTCAAGTGCGAGAATCACTGCCATCAGTGAGTGCCAGGGGAGCCTTGGAAACCGGGCACCACCTGCAGCTTCCTGCGCTCGGCTGGCCTTGCCGTCCACTGGGCCAAGTCGGGGACGTGACCCACGGGGGTCAGCCTGGCGCACTCCTCGGGCACTTGGAGGCCTGACTGCTCACGCGGGACAGGAGCCTTTCCATCTGCGTTCAGTTTCCCTCCTCACCGCCCCAGTGCTCTTTTGGGTTGATTCTCCCCAGTCCACTATTTCAGCAAAACGGCTTTAAGAACCCGGCTCTGGCGCAGGAGGGATGTACAGTAGCAGGACAATTTCTTTCATTTTTATTTTTTTGAATTTTATTGGTGCATTTTAGGTGTACAACATAATGCCATTCATCACTGGGAATCTGCACCTTTACATAATCTCTCTTGGTTCTTATTTTCCCCCTCCCCTGCCCTCCCTTCACCCCTCCATCCCTCCCTGTTTACAAGCAGGACAGTTTCTAGTGTCCCCACACCCAGCACTGCGGTCACGCACAGAAGCACTCCAGACTCGGCCAGGCCAGGCCACAGCCGCACCACCAAAGACAGATTTGCTGAGATCCCTGGCATTTCTGCGGAGATCGGGCCAGCAATGAAGGCAGCAGCTGGGAGTGAATCATCCGCCCCGCTGAAAAGCGTTAGCACAAACAGGCGCGTGGCGCCGCAGAAGAGAGCGAGGTGGCACCAGGGTGCTGCCCCTGCGCCTCCGGGCCGCTCTGCCTCACAGAGCCAGCATCCGGAGCGCTTCTCACTTGGAAGGCGTCTCGTCTCACCTAGGGCTTGAACACGCGGCGAGGAGTGGGAGCATGGGTTCCAACTCCTGGGCCACAGATCCCTGGTGCAAGGTGTGAGACACGCTGCAGAGCTCTGCCACTCGGACTCGGACCCGGACCCTGGCCCTGCCCCAGCCCCAGCCCCAGCCCCAGCCTTCTGGGGACTCCAGCACTTTCTCCTGCCTCTCCTTGGCCGGCAGCTTGTGAAGAGAAGGCTGCTGGGAGTCTTGTTTCTGCTTTCACTCACCCAAGTGTCCGAAATCTACTTCCCCGTTTCCCGCTGCCTGTGAAGCTGCTCTCCCTTTGCGGCGGCTGGGAGAAGCCCTCCGTGCTTTGCTAATCGCCCTCCCAATCAGGCACCCAAGACCCAGCTGCGGGCCCTCACTCCTTTAGGTACTGGCGCTGCTGCGACAGTGCTGGCTGGGAGGAGCTCGGTAAACCGAGGCAGAGCCCTTCTGTGACCCAGAAAGCACGAACCCCAAACATTACAGCGGCCGCCCTGGCCCGAACCTGCGGGCCTTGACCCGAGAGCCGAGCAGGTCGAATCCACCCCCGAATCCACCTCCCGCCCTGCAGAGCCCGCGCGGCCAGCGTCGGGGGCCGGGGGTCTGGAAGCCCCTGGAGAGCAGGTCAGATGCGAGGCCGGAGCTGGCGCCCCTCTCCCACCACCGGCAGGCGCTGCCAGTCTGGAGGCCGCGCTCCGGGAAGTGTTAGCTCTCCACCGCCAGGACCGAATGCCTGGGACAGTCAATTTTTCTGTTTTGTTTGGGTTTGGACTTTGGAGGTAGTGGAGGTGGAACCCAGGGCCCACACACTGAGCTACACCCTCAGCTTTTAAAAACATTGTTTGAACTTTGAGACAGGGTTTCACTGAGTTGCCAGGGCTGGGCCCCAGCTTTCAGTGCTCCTGTCTCAGCCCCCCAGAATGCTGGCCTGACAAGTGTGCGGCACCACGCCTGGCTGAGGTAATCTAAAGAGGAAAGGTTATCCTAACTCACAGTTTCAGAGGCTTCAGTCCATGGTCAGCTGCCAACAACGCGCTTGGGCCAGCAGATTGCTGCGGGAGTTCTAGGCTGCTGGGAAGGGGGGTGGGACAGGAAAGACACGCCCTGTGGCCTCTCACCCCATAGGCCCCACCCTTTAAAGTTTCCACCTGCTCCAGGTAGGGCCCACCTGGGTTCCGAGCCTGTAACACGGGAGCCTCTGGGGACATCCCGGGTCCCAGCTGTACCACTGTGCCCATTGCTGGTCTGGATCATCAGGTTTTCCGACCTCGGTGCGGTTGGTGTTGCAGGCACATTCCGGGCCAGGCAGCCCTGGTCGGGCACAGGGGCCCAGAGCCTGCGGGGAGGGAACTCACTCTCCGGAAGCAAACGACCATCTCGCAAGCAAGGGATCAGCCTGTAGCTTTTCATGAATCACAGCCAGAAAAACCTGGCTGGGGCCGACCTGGGTGTGGCTGCTGGTTTGGCATCCTGGGCCATGACGCCTTCGTGGTGGTCCTAGCTCAGGAATTTAATGACTGTCGCCGGTGCATGGCTGTCCCTGGTCTCCTAACCTGCAGCTTGCTGGGTGGCGACCTCATTCCTAAGTGTCCCTGCTGGTGATGCCTTCATCCTCCAGTCTTTGCCATTTGTTACATAAAGCAATGATCTGCACCACGAGGGAAAGTGACTGTTCCATGCCCAAAGAAGAATTTGTTTTAAAGAAAAACAAATTAACTGGAGCTTAGTGAATTTTTGCAAATGGAGATCTTGCAACCCTGGACCTTCAGTCCACCCAACTTTGAATGCAAATAGCAATAAAGCCCCAAACCCTGAGCCGGCAGTCGTGGTGCACACCTGTCACCCAGCACTCTGAGGCTGAGGCAGGAGAATCCTGAGTTCAAGCCCAGCCTGGGCAATTTAGCAAAACCATCTCTGAATAAAAATTAAAAACGGGGTAGGGAATGTAGCTCAGTGCATAGGTCCGGGGTTCAATCCCTAGTATAATAAGGGGGTCACGTCTTCCACAGGTCATTTGCATTAAGTCCCTATCACCCCAGCTGTGGCCTCAGGATTGGCCAATAGGGCCTCACCTGGCAAGTGGCTAGAAATGCACAATCTCAGCCCCACTCCAGACCTGCGGACACAACAGCCCCTACCAAGAGTCCAGGTGAGTCCCAGGCACACAGAGGAGCGCCAAGCAAGGGGCCAGAAGTTAGCCACGCTCCACAGCCTTCAAGCCTCCTACCCTTCCTGGGAGCAGCAACTGTCCATTCATTTACAGAACTTCCATAAAGTCCATTCCCCCAGGGCAGTCAGACCAGGGTGGACCCAGGGCCACACACGGGGCTCAAACTCTGTTCTGCAAACCAACACAGAGCGCCCTGGAATCCTCTCTGCCCCAGCCCCAACCTTGGAGCCTCAGGGAGGTTAACCTCTGAGTAACACTGGGAATTGCTGAGCTTCCTTCCAGTCCCCAGGGGATGGTTAGCAAGGGTCCTGAGAGAAGACACTCAGGGCCGTGCGTTTACCCAAGAGCTGCGTGCCCCAGCCACTGCTAGGGCTGATTATCGAGAAAGAAAGCCGCTTTGTGGAACTTCTAGCCTTGCCTGGTTTCTTTCACTTTCTTTATAGTTTTTCATTAAATCAGGAAATGTTATTGGACTGAGTAGAAGGTATAAATTTTAACAAAATTACTAGTAAAAAGGGCTTTTCACTTACAGTGCACATATATTGAAATATTTGCTTATAACTTATCCTGCCTTCCCATAAAAGAATTTGAAGCAAATGTTGACAGTGAAATGATAAAACATAACTAAAGGAACTTGGTAAGGGAGGCACAACAGAGTGATGTTCTTTTCCTGTGAGTGGTAATGAAGGTGTCTCATGTTTCATGGCCGAGAAGTATGTTAATGCAGGCAACACCATTGTCCCTAGCCATTGATGTAGATAATGTTCTTGTCCCTAGTTTTTCAAGCAATAGAGTGCATTCTCCCTTAGATGCCTCTGGGAAACATCAACGGTATCTCATACCCTTCCCAGTCACGACACACAAGAAACAGGGACCTGGTATTGTCAACAGTGTTTTATTTACAAAGAATTGTTTGTATTTGACCATTTGGAAAACCACTAACATTTTTCGCCTTAGAAAACATTAAATAAGAAACAAGATGTTATACAGTACTTTGGATAACTTCTTCCAACACTTTAGTGCAATGTCTTATTGGCACCGAAAAGTCAAATTTTCAATGATTTTCCTCTTTCATCTTCAGCTGTGCAGTTATATGACCCAAAAGGAAATGAATCATTAAAAATGCATCTAAGACCGTATTTTCTGGCCTTTACACAAAGGCTGAATGGTTTATATTCCCCTCCAGCCCTGCCTCTAACAAGTTAAATTACAAAGACTGGCTCTTGGGCCTACTGTTAGACCACATGATGGTTTTGTGAACCTGGAGAGATGTTGTGGATGACGCTTGGTGCCCAGGTTAACCCGTCACCCATGAAGCAGATAAGAATCAGTGCTCCATGACTGGGCCTCTAAAAACATCCGAATCATCATCTGTTGAGCAAGTGAGAGGTTTATACCAGGAAAGAAACCCTTAAACACCATATTGGGACATTACTGAAATACAATACCTGTCCACCACAACTAATAATAATAAATGGTTTAGTAATAAGTGGAGTAAGTGGTTTAGGGGAGTTTTTCCCTTTTGTGTCTGTCTGTTTTGATCCTGCCAGGTTTGCCACAGAAGGAGAGAGTTTGGGTGGACTCAGCATCTTCTCCTCCGGCCTCCTGTCCACTGGGAGATAACTAGAAAGGGCCAAACGACTGCCCCCTGAATCCCTGAATCGCCGAGCTCTGGAGATTTCCACACATATGAGTAGCAGGACCACAAAAGGTCTCCTGGGAGATGCTGCAATGCACTGCTTTACCTGAGGGAATCTGGCTTTGAGAGAAGGACATAGGAGAGCAAGATCTTGATTTTCACACGCCTTTTTATAAAGCACTCCAATTTAACAAGTGTCCCTGCCAGGAATCGCTCCCTCGCACGCCTGCCTAAGCCCACGCCTTCTCTGTCTATTCTCAGTGCCCACGGGGGACAGTGGCCACCGTCCTCTCTGCACCACCCTCTCACACACGTGACAGCCACCAACCGTTGGCCCCTTAGTCTTCTCCAGCCAGAATCATCCAGATCCTCTGATTTCTCACCCTAGATCTTTTCTTCCTCCCCCTTTAATCATCTTTGTGATTCCTGGCAAAAGCAGAAATATTCTGATGACTCCATCAGACATGAAGAAAAGCCTCAGGAATAAGCTGCCTTTTAAAAGTTAACCTTTTGAACATAAAGGTAAAACAAGCAGGAAGAAGATGGTTGGGGGTTTGTGGGCGACAATTCCCATGGTGCCCTCTTCCTGAGGTGTGAGAATCCAACACGCAGCCCGTGTCTCAGCACCAGGACCAGAAGACAGGAGACACACCTCCTGAAACAAGCCAGCTGGGTGTGACATCTGTCCCAGGGGAGCCTCCTTACACTCCTCCCCACTTCCTGCTAGAAACAGGGCTTCCCCCAAAACAACCAGAGCTTTTACAAAGCTTCTTGAGAGAGAAAGCCGTCAACTCAACAGTGAGCAGGCTTTCTATCTTAACTGCAGTTTCTTGTCACCCTAAATGGTTTATTACCCTTTGCAGAGCTCCCATTCAAGGCCATTAGGAAAATGCCACCACTCCACCATTGCTCCACCACTTTTCTTTCACCGCCAATGCAAGGTCACCACGCTGGATGACATTCTGCCTTTTTTTTTCTAAACTCAGGAGATCACAAGCTGCACTTTACTTTGCAACTAGAGTCTGCAAATACTAGGAACATGTAAATATTTAATACCAATAGCACATTCACACAGAACACAACACTACTAATGAGGAATTCCTTGCCCACTGTACGTAATTGTCTTTATAAGAAAAATACAGATAACAAGAATAAATGCATCTTGGTATGTTATACACCCTTCTTTATAAAGTGAGTGGCAGTAAAAGTCAGAGTGCAGGTCAGGTCAGGACGAACTTCATGGAGAGGGGGGCCGATTTCACAGGCACACCGCACATCGTAGCTCAAGGAGAGTCAACACCACGCACAGCACAACACTGGACAGAGCGCGGAATGGCCGTTTGCACAGTGTTCTGAAGCCCCCGTCATATGATACAAGGAGTGTTTTATAACCAGGACGAAGGATGGTGCAGGTGACACACGTGCGAGGCCTCCCTGCGTGGGCCATGGGTATGAAGGCGACACCCACAGCGGCTTGGATGTGCCTACACACACCTCGTCCTGCGGGAGTCACTGCTCACTGGGACTGCACAGCAGCAAGCCAGTGAGACATGGGTCAGCACGCGGGTCCCTCCTGCCCCCCGGCCCACTCTTCTCCTAGCCCTGGGAAGAGGGAGGAGAGGAGAGAAGGTGAGGATTGGAAGAGAAGAGGGAGCAACACGGGAGCCACTGCCAGCTGTGGGGCCACTAGCGCTCTTCGGAGCAGGGGCCCCTTCGCAAGCTCACGTCATCCAACGCGATCTCCCCGGGGTGGCCACGCTGCCTTTCACCCTTGAAGATGACCTAGGAGAGAATGCACAACCAGTCAAGCCACCTCTGCCCCTTTCGGCGCCCATTCCAGTAGCAGAATGCAACCTTCCCCAAATCAAACACAAACTAGGCTACAGGCGGACACGCCCGTAGGTCATGGCCATGTCACCTGAGGCAGGTTCCCCACCTGAAACGGAAGTCATCAGGAAATCCTCCTTCAGGCCACATGACTCAGAATCGGGGACTCTTTCAAAAGTCGCTCTGGACTATGTCCCATTCACCCCAGGAAGCTCATAAAAGGGACACTTGGCAATGAGGACCAAGGACAGGAGGAGGAAGAGCGTGATGGAACATAAGGGTCAGCCACTGAGCCAAAAACCAAGTGCTCCGAACAGCATGCGGCCTTCGGAGGTGCGTCTCACTCCTCCTGCTGACCGGTGGAGCTCTACTGGGCAGAGTGAACAGCTGCACCACCTGCACGTGGGTTTGCCCATGTGAACACCACTTTCTCTGCTCTTGTATTTTGTCTTCTGCAGAACTACCTTGCTTCTTTTAAAACGTGAAAATCCTTTTAGCGTCTGCTTCAAAACTATTTATTTTGGGGTTTTTTTTGCCCAAGTAATATAAGTATTTAGAAAAAAATTTAAAATGCAAAGAGTCAAACAAACCTAAATACCCTGACAACAGCTGTATTAATGGAAACTGTCTTTTCTTCCTAAAGTAGTTTGGAGAAACTGTATCTGTGAGCATACATGCTGTCTCTTTCTAGCAAGTGTCATAAGCATCAACATAAAGATGGCACTTTTCCAAATGCATGTGTTATTTTGGTGGGATGTCGTGGATCATTTTCTTGTTATCATGACTCCATCACTTAAAACAAGCTTCATATATTCCACCAAAGTTTTGTCTGAATAGAGCGGTGCTTTCCGATTCTACTTCTGGGTTCCCATCCGAGACTGCTGGACTAGAACCTCTGAGACAAGGAAGGCAAATGAAATTTAAAGAAACATGTAAAAAGAAAAAGAAAGAACCTCTGCACAGTAATTTATGGCAATAAAGGTTGGAAGTTTAAGGAACGGAAGGAAAAGGAAAAGCAGGCACAATTCAACACTGTCACTCCAGCCCTTGGGTTCCTGTCACTTTTGAGCTTCACCACTCACGCTCTTGATGTCCGAGCCCCGCAGGGTGATCTGTGTCTGCCTCCAGCCTCGGCCGCCGTCTCTGCCCCACAGGGCCACCCCGTGCCCGCCATGTCTCCTTACAGACACCTGCAGCGTGCCCGAGTGCAGCCCGGTCACCTTGTGCCTGAAGGACAGGCACACATCCCCTGAACGCAGGAGGTGGCCCAGCGGCAGCACCAGGCGTGCGGCTCTTCCCTCGGGGGCCTTGGCCGCCACGGTCAGGTACTGCCCACCTGCAAGGGAAGAGCAGGGCGTGTGAGAGCCAGGCAGCAGGAACAGCCACCTCCTCCCCGCTTCGTGAACTCATCCCTGGGACGGCCACCAGTGAAGAGCTCTGGACCTTTGAAGGAGGCGGACGTGACTCATTTCTGTCTGAAGTTCTTTGATGTCTACAAAAATAACTCGTGGAGAGTAGAAGTTATGTCAAAGATGCACAATAACTAGCAATCCAAACGCTATAAATATTTCAATGGAATACAGCCAGAATACACAGTCCTACACACACACACATGCACACACACACCCACGCGCACGCACCTGGCCATCTCTGGCTGTGTCACCACGCCCACCGCATTGCTGCCTGGGTAGTTTGGTAGAACTGGCCCTACATTTCCTGGGAGAAAGCTCTGTGTGCAGCAAAGCACATGGGCATTTACTGAGCTTTATCTGCTCATTCTCTCCTCCTCCTGGTTTTTAAACAAAAGGCTCTCCTGGAAACAGCACTGTCTACACTTTCCACACTGGTCAGCCTTAACCCCCGGAAGACTCGGCCTCTGAAAACCCTCTGCCTCTTCCAGGGGCAGCGACCGTACTGGAGGAGAGGCGAAGCTGTAACCCTGTGCCTACTTCCTACATTCACCTATTTCACTCCAGCCACTCCTGTATGTACACACTGCCACACTTGTCATATGGTTAAGTAAACACCTTGCATCTCCCCGTAGCAGACAGAATGCTGAGCCAGCTGCCTCTGATTCTGGATCAGGAAAGACCAGAGTTCCAGGGAAAGGGCCACATGCATGGACAGACAAGGGTCAAGCCCTGTCTCCTGCAAAGGGACAGCCTCAAGGCTGCAGCTACACCCTGCAGCACATTACCCCGTCGGTCTGCATTTTCATTCTGTGGGGGACCGTACGGATCTTACTTCTCGTGATGAAGTTCAGGACCGACTGCGATAAAACCTGCTGGCACCACGAAGGACAATCACCAAACACACTCACTTTGTGGCTGCTCCTTAAGGTGGTAAATCTATTGAATTGAGGGTTTTCTTTAGCATATAAAAATACTTGAAAATCTAGATCTTGGATAAGAACTATACACCATTAAATCAATCGTAACTGGAAATGCAAACACTGTAATTCTTTCACAAATGGCATAATCTGGAGAGAAAGAAGTAAAAAGTTTGTTAATTAGAATAATTCCCGGGAATTATTTATTGAATCCCTTATACTCTTCTCTGGCCTTCACTTGTCTGTCTCACTTCATCTCGCCATGCACCACCCGGACAAATGCCTCTCCCAACACAGAGCCCCCTCCACAGCACCTGGTCTCTTTTAAAACAGCTCTGCTGGAAAACGGAGAGGGACTCACAGTCTGTCTCTGTTGTTCTCATGCATCCGTGCCCTGGTGGTCACAGAGGACACCGCTAACCCTGGGTCAGTTCCTGGGGAAGCAGACCAGGCCCCATTCCTCCTCCAGGCTGAACATTCTGGTTTCTTCAACTGTTTTTCACAGGCTTAAGACATCCTTCTACCCAGGTCATTCTATCCTGAATGATCTAAATTAATCCTATTTTCCCTATACCTATCACCATGCACTAAACTAAGATTGAAGTGGAATAAAGATCTAAATATGAAGACAGAAACACTAAACTTGCTGGAAGATAAGTTAGGTAGAACTCTTGAAGACATCGGCATAGGAAAAGACTTTATGAACAAAACCTCAGTAGCATGGGAACTAGCACAAAGAATCAACAACTGGGATCTCATCTTATTACAAAGCTTCTGCACTGCAAGAGAAACCACCAACAGAGCTAACAGACAACCTACAATGTGGGAAAAATTTTTAGCAGCTGTACCTCAGACAAAGGACTACTATCTAGAATATATAAAGAACTGAAAAAAAATCAGACCCCCCAAATTCAAAGACCCAATTCAAAACTGGGCATCTGAAATGAGCAGACATTTCTCAAAGAAATAAAAGCAGCAAATAAACATATGAAAAAATGTTCAACATCACTGGTCATTCGAGAGATGCAGATGAAAACAACACCAAGATTCCACCTCACCCCAGAAAGAATGGCTGCTATCAAGAAATCAACCCATAACAAATGCTGGTGGGGCTGTAGGGAGAAAGGATCCCTGCTCCATTGTTGGTGGGAGTGTAGACTGGTGCAACCACTGTGGAAGTCAGTATGGAGATACCTCAAAGAACTAGGACTAGAGGTCCCATTTGACCCAGCTATTCCCCTGCTGGGGATCTTCCCAAAAGAATTAAAAGAATCATACCACAGTGATATATGTGCACCCATATTCATAGCGGCACAGTTTGTAATAGCTAAAGCTTGGAAGCAGCCCAAGTGCCCATCAACTGGAAACTGGATAAAGAAGATGTGGTTTTTGTATAAAATGGAGTACTACTCAGCCATAAAGAACAAGAAACTAGAGACATTTATAGCTAAATGGATGCACATTGATGCCATACTCTTAAGTGAAATAAATAGGACACACACGTGTAAATGCCAAATAGTTTCTCTAGTGTGAGAAACTGAAAGTGTAAATAAGGGTTAAAATGATTAAAATGAATAATTGATAATTTGAAATAGGAAGAAAAGGTCCAAAGGGGTAGGGGTAGTGGGAGGGGAGGGGGAAAGGAAAAGTTATGAGAAAAGAAAAATAATGGAAACAAAATCTTTGTAAATAGGGAAGGGTGGAGGGGGTGAAGGGCGCACAGGTAATAGGGTAAAAATAAGGACCAAGATACATCATGTACAGGTACAAGCACCCAAGGATAAATGTAAACGTGTTGTATACCTAAAATGTACCAATAAAAGAATTTAAGAAAAAAAATTAACTCTATTCTCAGACCAGAATAATGTTACTAAGTCACTTAACCACAGCAGGTTTTCCATCCTGGAAAAGTAACAAATTTTTATGGAAATTGGCTATTTTTTGAAAGTAATGTCACAGGGTTAAGTCACACTGATACCACTGCCTACCAAAACTCTGGTCTCTCACACTGTCCTGAGTCATGTCATCTGGTCCCAAGCCATGAGGCTGGCTGGCCTCTAGATCGCAAACCGCACTGTGAATTCACCCCCATTAGATTCTACCCTCTTCATCGGTACCAAGTCCACCCTCTCCATCCTGGCTGGGTCCACACAAAGCACTTTCCAGCTTTGAGTCAACCACAAGTAGGTCAGCTGTCTTCAGTACCTAAGTTCAGTCCACAATTTATTCAAGTTGTTGGTAAAAACTTGGCCAACACTTGGAGAGCGTCCTCCAGGGGCTGGAAGCAATCCTCAGCAGTCCTCCAACTGCCCGCAAAGCTGCTGCTCCTCCCTGCGTGTCCTGTGCTAGCACAGCCCAAGGACTATTTCCAGCGTGCTCTGCGCCTGCCACACAAGTTCCCCAACACTGAGCCGCACCCCAGTCCCCCCGTCTACTGTTCTAACTTTCAGCGCTCTTCACATTTCTCTATCAGAGGGCAAGGGGAGTTGTGGGCCACAAATTTAAACGTTTACAAATATGATGAGTAAAAAGAAAATGTTGACAAGTACTAAGTTGGTTCTCAAATACGCTGTTTAAATTCTGAAGCTCCTTTTAGTCTATTTTACAGAGACTCTCTTCAAAGAGAGTGTCTACACAGAAGCGCCATGAGCTCTGAGCATAGCAAGAAGCACCGAAAGGTACTTCAAAAGGAATTCATCAGGACCACACATGTTCTTCACAACTCTATCACACATGGCGCCCACAGACTTCTCCTCTAGCAAGACGCGCTGGGCCAGTGGCCAGTCCTGTGATTGGGCGGACCGAGGCCAGACCGGGGACCCGCAATGAAGCCACAGCAGCAGGACACGTAAGAAACAGACCTGGGCACTGGCCTCTCCCTTGTGAAATAAAGACAGTGTCACTTGCTCCTCGGGGTGGGTGAGAAATTAAATGAAAGTACCCAGCTGACAAATTGGCTGGGGACATAGTAGATAGTAAATGTACATCGGATTCTCTCTTATTCACACATTCCTGTGACAGTAACAAGCTTGTCCTGACCAGAGCTAGCTTTAAATGTAGGAGAGAGAAATTCGTGAGTGTACTGCATATGGCCTACATGGTTTTATAACTACAAGAAAGCTAAAAGTCCATTCTAATTTATTGAATATTCATATTTTTAAATGCTTACCCCAACTTTTATTTTAAAATACTTCTGTTATAATTCAGTCTTAGGGATGCTCATAAATAAATTTTAAATTAATTTTTAAATTTGTTAAGTTTATTGGTACATTTTAAGTATATATGATGATCACATTCATCATTGGGAATTTGTACCTGTACATGATATATCTTGGTTCTTATTTTTTCCCATTTCCCTTTCCTCCCCTCAACCCCTCCACCCCTCCCTATTTACAAAAGCTTTGTTTCTATTTTTTCCTTTTCTCTTTTCATTCCCTTCTTTCCTTTCCCCTATCCCACCTCCCTAGTTCCCCTTCCTCTTTGAACATTGTCTTAAATGGAGTACTATTCAGCCATAAAGAAAGATAAACTAGAGGCATTTATAGCTAAATGGATGCACCTTATGAGCATAATCTTAAGTGAAATAAATAGGACACACATGTGTAAATACCAAATTGTTTCTCTAGGGTGAGAAACTAAAAGTGTAAATGAGGACCAAAATGTATATTTTGAAATAGGATGCATTAATTTTTAAATATCTTGCTACTTGTGCACCATGGGCCAGCAGTGAGGCATCCCTGGGGGTCCTGTTGGAAACGCACCAAACTCAGCACTTCCATATGCCCCCTACAGTGGGGAGCGGCTGTCACAGATCACAGCTCTCTGAGCTCAGCTCCATGTGCCCGGCTCGGTCTACACACCTAACACAGTAGCTAAGAACCAGGCTTCTGACATAAGTGAAACTTATCTTCACATCTTGTATCTTTTATTCTGAAAATCTAATTAGAAGTAAAAAAAATAAAAAAGAAAGAAACCAAACTCATCCTTCCATTAAGTTGGCCTAACTGGTAAAAGATTTAATTATTAAGGGGAAGGGAAAAACAACAATACATAGCTTTGCCTAGAACTAGAAGACAAACATAAATACCGAGAGTCAGGCCAATAGGAACTGTGCAGGTTAACATTCTGTCAGGTTTCCAAGGGATTATGTCCATGTTCATCTTTCTAAGAGCCCAGCCTCCTGCATAAGTGGTGGTAATTTATAACTATTTCCTCCAGTGTTAGACTCAGAATGAGCTCTTGTGCAGAGAGAATCACCACATTGCAGGTTTCCACTGTCTCTCCTACTACCACTCAAATCTCAAAAAAAAAAAAAAAAAAAGCATTAGAGGACAACTGAGAAAACGACCAAGAACAATAACCATGGCCCATCCGCTCACATTGCTTCTTTTGTTCCTGGGAACCAGGCATTACAGATGCACAAACAACTCGAAGATTACACACTGGAAGGAGTGCACACACTGTCTTCACCAAGCTTTACGAGAGAAATCGGCTGGCCTTAGTTTACTCCCCGTCTCCCGTAAGGTCACTGCCTGGCAGCTAACAGACCTGGCTCCCATGGAACATGGGATCTGAATCCCAGGCACAGTCTCCCCCAGCCCTCGTGAAGCAAGCGTGGGGAAGAGCCACAGCGCCCAGTGTGCGGGGAGGACTGGGAGGAAGCCGTTCCTACCTGCCGGGTCCCGGGCCGGTTCCCAGTGCGAGTCACTGTCCTTCTCCCTGATCCATCCGCAGAGGCCGTGGTCAAAGTTGCAACTATGCACGAGGACACCTGTAAGGAAGGGACAGAGGAGAAGATGGCAGACGCGACAAGGGACCTGTGACCGTGCGCATCAGCGTCACCTCCCACCCACACCGAATGTCCGCCACCCTTTCTCGGCACAGCCTGCCTGCCGCTCAGCGGTGAAAACAGAGCCCTGAGCCCGGCAGGGTCGCAGCCTCGAACACCGGCACTTATAAAATGTGACTTCCCCCCCACAGTTCAGAGAGCACCGTGTTCCTACACAGAAATGATGACTCATAACTGTTTTGGCTCAACTGATTTAGCAGAGTTGTAAAACACTCAGGAAAGAAGCCGATGGATAATTTCCCCAGTGGGGCTGAAAATTCTGAAATTTAAGTTATTTCAATGAAATGGCAAAAGCAATAGAAGGTCACAACTGCGCCCACCTGGGTCGTCCTTCGCTTCGTCATCGTCGGCGCTGACTCCTCTCTCGATCTCGAATATCTCCAACAGGTCATTGGAGGGCTGCCGTGGGACTGCAAGACAGGGTTCGGTGCTGATGAGGGCCTCGCCCGTGAGTTCAGCTGGGAGCCCTCGTCTTTACACTGCACACTCAGCCTCAGCAAGTGCGTCCGGCGGTGATTTACGCTGTAACCCTGATCTGAGTATAATTTACAAAAATGATTTCCAAAAGTTTCTAAAGTTCAACATAAAAATAAGTTCAAAGCTTTCATCTGGAAAATGCCTTTTAAAATAGCTTCTGATATCTGCCAAGATAGGAATCTCTACAAATTCTAAACTGTGGCTCTCCGGAGGCCGCTGTGACCAGAAGGGCCTCCAGTTGCAGCGAGTGGTTTTCTAGCTGCCGAGTCCCCTCCTGAGCAGGGAACCCCGCACATGCATCCAGGGCTCTGCCCTGGTGCTGCCCCTGCTGATGAGCCTGCCAAGCTCCGCTCCCTCCAGGCCCAGAGCGTGCCCACTGCCTCTCTGGGCGCCTTCCGGCCCAGGCAGAGCCCATTCTGCCCCTGGCTCCCACAGCCCTGTTCACACCTGTCTGACCCCCCCCCCCCAAGGCCTCTGACACCCTGGACGGCATCAATTGCAGCTCATGCTGTGCATTTCCAGGGCATGGCCTGGTGACAGGTGTTCTGGGCATGCTCACTGGGGAAATGCAGACTATGGCAGAGACCCCTGCACTTGGCCAACACTGCTCCTCAAAGGCACCAGTGGGATGGAGCCAGTGAAGCCACTTAAAAACCACCAACTCATGGAAGTCACTTATGTAATCATTCACTCGAGGTATATGTGATTCCCACCCAAATGCCCGGCACCAGGGAGACGGGGTGAGCCCTGCAGAGGAGGCCATAGGAGAGGGCCCTGGTGCAGTCTGAATTCTGGGGGAAGCAGGTAGCACTGGAGGTGAGGAACATCTTAACAACAAACTCTGATGAGGGCTGCCAAGGAAACGCCCTGATACATCACGGGACCCAGGCTGTGTGAGGGAAGCTTCAGTGGGAGAGGAATTCCTGGCCCGAAGCTCGGGATGCTCCCTCCCCAGGAGCAGGGCTTCAGCTAATTAGCTCCATCAAGGAGGGCAAGGCAGGCCAGGCGGACAGCTTGGAACAGGCGCCAGTCTGAGGGCTCTTTGTCAGAGGTGTGGCTGCTATTTTTAGCAGGAATTTAAATAACTGACGCTGCCGAATCTGCACTAACAGCTTTTAGCTCACAACTGCTGGACTTCTTTTCCTTTTGGTCTCAAAAGTGAGAGCAGAGAGGCCTTGACACCCACCCCAGGAGCCAGGGAAGAGGCCACCCGCCCTCTTTCAGGACTGACAGCACTGACACCCAATCACAGCTCTCCTGTCCTCACTGGGGCTCGAGACCTTGACACCTCTCTTATTTCCTTGAAATATTAAAAAGCCTTAAGCATTCTTCATTCCTCCTGACCTAAAGTTATAAAAACAGTGAGAGAACAATCGTGCTCTTCACCCTCTCAAGGTGTAGGTTCTGTTGTAGCTCATCTCGGAAGCGGAATCATACAGGACCGTGTTCAGGGCCTCGTGACACTTTGCACGCCCTCCCACCCCACCCACGGGGGACTGTGGAATGCAGAGCAGTCCTGCTGCGGGTGGGGACAGGGATGGCGCACGCAGGTGCACTGACCGGCACAGGAGGTCCAGAGGCCCCCCGCAAGCACCACTTGCATGGCGAGGGGAAGGGTGTGAACTTCCCGGCCAAAAGCATGGGGGGGGGGGGGCGCTGGGCAGTGAAGAACCAGACCCTGCTGGACACTGGGACCCAGGAGTGCAGTGCCCGGGAGGCTGGGAAGTGAGACGGCACCCTGGGCTGAGAGTGAAGGGAAAGGAGCGACAGGTCAGTCGCAGAAAGGAGCCCCGGAAGAGAGTGATGCGCAATCTCGCCCAGCACCCACAGCGCGAGGACACTGGGCACTGGTCTCTGGGGGCCGCGCGACAGAGAGGGACGGACACGCGGCCACCTCCCCGCAATCTGGGACCCAGGAACTCGGAGACCCAACGCACGCAGCAGCAGTTTCATGCGCTCCACTCGGAAGCTGCCCACTTAGTTACCCAATCTCCCTCCTCACACGCGCCTGGCGTTGCTAAGGACGCCCGGCTGCAGTGTTAAGGGAAGGTCTGCTGCCGCTCTCTGGCCTAGTTTACGGTCGATAGGAAAACACTGAGTGAAGTAGGTCGGGGAAAAATCACTCGGGCAGTATTCTCTTATCAATCACCTATGCATAGAAAATGAAAAGAGCGAAGAGTGATGAGAAATACACCAACACGCCTGTATGCTCACCACAGTAGTTTAAATATTGGGAAAAAGAGTGCTGCCTCCTCGTTTGCTGGGTCTTTTTTTCTTTTGTAATTCTATATTTTTGGATTGTTTGTGAAAAGAAAAACATTTAATTATGAAAAAATACTTTCCTAAAACACTTAAGGAGGGTTGTATCGGAGCACATATGCATAGCAACTATGCCTGCCATTTTGCCTATTTTGTTTTTTTTTAATTTATAACCGACACATAAAAACATAAAAAAGCTGTACATATTAATAGGGCCCCATGAAATGTTTGATGCATTTCTATGTTAGGCGATGTTTAAATCAAGATAAAAATATCTAGCTACCCAAACATCTATAATATCTGTACAGTCAAGACTTTCAAATCTTTTCTTCCAGCTGGTGAAACGTATAGCACATTACTGTTTCCGAAGAGCAAGCTGCATGTACCTGTTGTTGGAATGAAAGCTGGAAGATAACACTGCTCAAATTTCTTGTATGCTTACGGGTTTGGTCCGTGGAAGGGAAAGGTGTATGTGTCACCGTTCTTCTTATATTCCCAATGCTCTCTCTGGGGGACAGAGCTAGAGACACAGACCCCAGACCGGAAGCAGGATGAACGGCAGGGTTTGTGAGGCGGCCCCACCCCCTCGGCTCCCTCCCCGTTCCCACTCCACATGCAGAACATAAGCGAGAGAGAGGGAAATAAAAAGCTTGGAAAGGACCTCCTGCAATTTCCTCTACCACATTAGAGAAAGTTCTTAGCCATCTACTGATTACTGGCAATAAGAAACGGGTCGCTGGCTTCAGAAGTAGAGGACTGTGCTCGCCAGCATTTCCATCCAACAGGAAGCATCTACAGAGTTCAAAAGAGGAGTGGAACTGCTGGAAGAAATTAAATCTCTGCTGAACGGTAGAAAGCAGACAACGACCACTCAGGAATGAGGCCACTCTTTGTGCCACCGCTCTTGTTCTTTTCTGTATCATGTGCACCTTTTATAAAGAATCAGAACAGCTCCGCAGCATGGCCCGGAGAAATCCCAGGTGAACCCAACAGCTAAGTGACGATGGCTGGCCCATCTCAGCACGGCCGGAAGGGCCCTAACCCAGCTCTTCCCCATGGAAAGAGAGAACATGTCACAGGTTCATTCTCCTTCCCTCTGTGGAACCAAAGGACTCAGTGAGGGCCAGGCTGTCCCAGGAGAGGACGGGCAGCTGCACCCCGGTGTCAGGCAGGTTCTCCTGGGTGGGGGCCTGGGCTGAGGGAAGCACAAACACGCCCTGCGGGTGGGGAGCAGACACCACCTCCCCTAGCGGACAGAGCAGGCTCCACCAGAAGGACGGGAGGACGCATCCATTGCTATTCATCAGACCCATCACACAAGCTCCTCATCCCGACAGGCCTCTCCTCTCCTCTCCTCAAAGGCCACCTTTGTTACTTCCACACTAAAAGAGTTGCTGTCTTTATTTCAAACTTCACAACTGTTTCCCTTGGCCCTAGAGACACCTAGATGAAACACAGTATCCCGATTACTCAGTAATAAGCAAAGCAGCAACCATCTATTTTCATTTTCTCTGCCCACACAATAGCTCACATTTGCAAATTGTTTCAAAAAGATCTGGTTCACCAGAAAAAACATTCAAGTTATAATGAACTGTAAAAATGCATCAGAAAAATACACAGAACTAGAAGACAACATAAAGCCATTGTTTATGATTAATTAGGAAGCACCATCATTACTATGGAAATAAATTCAACATCAACAGCAGTAGTAACTGTGAATGTGTACTGAGTTCTTATGTGCCAAGCCCTATGCTTAGAGTTTTATGTGTACTTTCCCATCAAATCCACTCAGCTTTTATCCCTGACTTACAAAACTGTACGAAAATTAGTAACATACCCAAGTCATAGATGGCTAGGACTACACTACTTTTAATTATACCTCTATAGACAAATGTAACTTTATTTTTTTAAAAAGTCTGATTTCTGACTTTGGTCACATTCACCAAGAACTCAATTTATACTTTCTAGAGGGAAGTATTTTTTTCTTTACCAACCACCACAGAATCCAATTAAAATATAACTCAAAGATGGCGAAAACTTTCAGAATTCACAGCACCAGGTCCTGACCTGTAAGCAGTAACAACTCGCTCCGTTCAAGACCCTAGCAGAAATTCAATCTGCAGGGAGACGGAGACGTCTTCCAGGGGCCTCGCGGTTTACCAGAAAACAAACCAGTTGGAAGACCTGTTCAGCGGGCAGCAGAAACAATCTTCCCGCTCATGAGCACACAGAATTGGGAAGAGAAACCACCATAGCTCCAAGACTGACAGCGGCCGGATCAAAGCAGCCACAGGCGGTGAGACCCGCCAAGGGACAAGGGGGCCTCAGGGCAGCTGCGCAGCGTGGCTACCAGCAGAGAGGAAGCGGTTTTCTTCCTGCTCCTGGCACTGAGAGATTCAACACATTGTCCCATCTGCTTCTGGTGCAGCCGCCCCTAAGCATCTAATCCACCCTGTGTCCCAGTCTTGCCTCTCCATGGTATGAGGCAGGTGAGCACGTCCAGGCGTGAGCGCTGTGCGCTCCCCCTCCTCCATCTGGCTAGTTCGGTAGCTAAGACACGGCTCTGCTGGCTGGAGGCTCCGTTAGTTTCTGGGACCCAGTAACCCAGGTGTGGTCTGCAGACCTGCAGCGGCAGCACCTGTGAGCTTGTCGGCGCTGCAGGGCCGGAGCTCCTGCCCCAGAACTGCTGGGTCAGCCGCGTTCAGAAGACCCGTGAGTCGGGCGCATGGGAAGATGACAGGGCCTCTCCTCAGAGTGTCCGAGGGAGTCCACCTGCGGGGGGTTGGAGCGCACATCTGAAAGAAGCGCCTCGGGTCACCCTGGGCCAGATCAGCTTCTGACAACATTTGGGAGGGAAACCTGCTTGCTGGTCCAAGCAGTGTTATATTCCTTGTAGTAATCTGAGTCTTTGACTAAAACTGGACATTCTGGCAGACTCAAGTATAAGGAAAAATTTGAAAAGTCAAGAGTAGAAGTTGACAAAACATTTCATGAACTTTTAAAAGCCAGTACGTGCAAACTAAATTGACCTGACTAAGAATCAGAGTCCTCTGGGGTTTTTGTTTTTTTTTAACCACACAACTCAGTCTTCTTGGGAGATTAGGAGTCTGCACCTCCGGCCCTCTCCTGCGGAGTCACTGCTACAATAAACCACTGTGACCTATGAGGAGGGAATGAGACGATGAAAGGTGACTGCCGGGTAACAAGAAGACAATGAAATCACTCGAAATAGAGTGAACAGACATGTCTGTGGCCACTGTGTTGGTCTTTTTCCGTCCAGACTTATATACATCCACACATATACCGACATGCATTTTACGTCGAATTGGGGTCAGATGGTATATGCAGTTTTGTATCTTTTTTCATTTAACATTTTTATCACATGGGTATTTTCCTGGGCTGGGGATTTAGCTCAGTGGTTCCGCTGGCTGCTTCGCAAGCCAAGTTCCCAAGCTTGATCCCTGGTACCAAAAAATAACGCACATGGGTATTTTCCCAAGTTACTAAATATTTCCTAAAGTACATAGTTGATATGAGTCATAAGTTTTTATTTATTATATTGCTAGAGCAGAATGCATTCTCTCTCAACTTCCTGCACTCTGGGTGTGCATAAGGTTTTTCTTTTCTCCTTTTTTATTTTTTAATTCTTTGCTCTGAAATAGCTCCTACCCACTCCCTTTGATGCTAGACTTTTGTGTTTAGTGGTCTCCACCTTTGTAGTGATTTCCCGCAGTGCACCCCTATATTTCACTAAATCTGCTTTGCTGCTCTTAAGTCTGACCAGCACTGTCCTGTCCTCCCTGAACCCCATCACCTCCTCCCAGTGATTCCGGAACCTCCAGCCGTCACACTGGTCTCAGGACCCATGAAGAAAGTGCATCAGCGGGGGCCCTGGGTTCTGCAGACAGCAGTCACCACCCTCCAAGCTCAGCCCAGCCCGATCTGAAGCTGGCTGCAATGGACTGTAACCCAAAGCATGAACCAGTCTCACAGTAAAACCCCTTGGGAAAGGATGCACATTACATTAAGCGTCTCCTAAAGACTTACAGTGTTGAGGCACATTAACCTAAAAGGCAGAGAGCTCCTCCAATGAGATTTATTTTTAAAACTTCGCCAGAGGTGGAGAAAATATTCAATGAAGAAATGGTGAACTGAAATAGTGTTCAGGTTCCCTTGTGTTTTCTGTGGATAGATACTGTTTTGCTGAATTAAAAACACAGAACCCTTCCTGAATGGAATATACGCTATCTCCAAAGACCACACGTATTTTCACAGGCGCTGACCTCACCCAGCAGCACTTCGGACACTAAAGTGAGGGATTTGCTTCCTGGCGACCATGGCCAAGGGCAGCAGGGTCAGCGGCAGCCTGCACGTGTCCTGGCCCAGGACTGAGGGACCCTCTCTGGGGCGGGTCGCAGGGCCATGCTGTCTTCAGCACCTCTGCACACCACTTTTCCCAGCTGTACCCTCGGGCTTCAGTGCTACTTCCAGTTCACAGGTGGGCAGAAATGGGGAGGAATAATGGAAAGACAGACTTTTCAAAATGAGACAATATTAAAATGAATGCTCAGAAAAATGTTAGCCCCGTTAGAATGTCTTTTCACATTAATCACCAAATTTTCTTGACTCCTAAGGCAGCAGAGTAATGTGAATGTCATATTTAGTTAAGCCATGAATAAAAAAGCACATTATAGGGTCACTAAGAGATGGAAAGACAAATAAGCAAAGAAGAGCAAAGGACTGAGGGAAAGGAAGAAGAAATTACAAAGTATGAACTTCAAAAAATAAACAGATACACACCAACAAAATGTACACTTAGGGTTACCATCTAATTTTCCTAAAATATACTAATGACCCAAAACATACACAGCCACCACCAAATTAAAACTCAATCTCTCTTTAAATGAATGGTGACGTAAGGAAAAGAGTTTAATTGAAAGTCACATACCTGGGGAAAAGCAGCTCAACTTTTCTCCCTTAAAAACTATAAATATCAGGATTCTACTCACCCAGTAAAAAATTACAGATAATTCAATAAAAGACACAACGTTTGATCCCATCAGAGAGAAGTGGATAAACGAATAGGAGAAACTGGTCATGTACAGAAAGGAGGTTGAAGGAGTGAATGCAAAGGTAAAATAAGCAGATTGAAACAGGACAAATGAATAAGAAATACAAATTAAAACAACACTGAGATTCCATCTTACTCCAGAAAGAACACCTGTTGTCAAGAAATCAAATAATAGCAAATGCTGGCGAGGCTGTGGGGAAAGGAACCCTTCCACATTGTTGGTGGGAATGGAAACTGGTACAACCACTATGGATATCAGTATGGAGAGTCCTCAAAAATCTAAAACCTAGAATTCCGTTTGACCCAGCTACACCCCTTCTAGGTATCTTCTTGCAAGAGTTAAACTCATCACAGCACAGTGATCCATGCATTCCCATGTCTACAGCAGCAAACTCACAACAGCTAAATCCTGGAAGCAGCCCATACATCCATCAGTAGATGAATGGATAAAGACAGTGTGGTATTTGCACGCAATGGAGCACTGCTCTGCCACAAAGAAAGACAAGCTTAACTCATTTTTTGGAAAATGGATGTGGCTTGAAACCATAATTAGGTGAAATAAATCAGTCACACAAGTTTAAATGTCACATGGTTTTTCTTATATGAGAAAACCAAAGTATAAATAAGAGCAAAACAAAGGAGAGATAATAGGAAGTGGGAGATGGCGCTTTCTCGAAGGAGAAGAGGATGGACAGATGGGAGGGAGGGGATGAGAGTAAGAATCCAGATGCGTCACATCCATGTGCCAACTCCTCAAGGCGAATGTGATCATTATGCACTGTAAACATGTACTCAGAAAAATTAAAATTTAAAAATATGGTAAAATTCCAACTCTGGCCTGGTGACACAAAACAAACGTCCCCCCCAGGACTGGCCTCTGCCCAGGGCCTCTGTCTGTGGGTGGCGCCGCCCCTCAGCCTGCCCCTGCCCGCCTGGCTGTGGCCTGCCACCTCCGGGGCGTGAGGCACTGCCCCCACTGCTCGCCTCCTCCTTGTCCCCTGGCCCGCTCCCTCAGATGCCTGCCTGCGGGCTCTGTGCCAGACCCTGAGCGCTTCCTCCTCTCTCTTGAACACAGGGCCACCGCACCTGGGTCGACTGTCCTTCCCGCCAGACAGGGGCCCTCTCTCTCTGCTTTACCTCTGCAAACCCCACGCCCTGTAAGTGCTGGCCCTCTGAAGGGCACTCCACCATGTCCACTGAATGAATGAGTGAAGGAATGAGTGACCTGGAGGATTAAATGTTAGATGGCAAGGAATACAGTTGAGTTTTCCACCTCCGAGGGCTTTCAATTGAGCCCGACTGTGTTGGGAGAATTCCCGTACCAGATAAGAGCTGTGACAGCCCTGTGTCTGTGACGGTCTGTGACGGCCCTCCCACGTCGACACATCCCCTGATTCGCCCACTCACACTGACTCCCCCCGGCTCTTCGTAATGCTCATCGAGAGGTCTAACATCACGGGACTCACTGAACACATCTCCTCTGGGCTTCTGCGGGTCCGTGTGTATCCTGTTGTCCACTGTGACCCCCGGCGCGGAGGTGCCATCGGCCGGAGCTGTGGTTGTCAGCCTGGTTCTTGGCAGTTCTGGGGTTGGTGGCGGCGGAGGAGCTCTGAGCTGCGTTGGCAGGGCGGGCGGCGGCGGAGGAGTTGGCTGTGGTGTTGGCCTCAGCGTAGGTCTTGCAGTTGGCCGAGGGGTGGGGCTGCTGGGAAGGCCAGGAGGGACAGATGGTGTCCTCGGAGGCCCCCTGGTACTGCCGGCCTCGGGGATCCAATTGCTTTGTCCTCCATCGCCCTTTATAATGGTCCTGTTTCCCTGCAGTCCGTGAATTGGACCTGAAGGTTCGATCATGACTTTGGGAATATCTGAAAGGTCGAAAGATGTCAATCAACAGGAGATCATTTTCCTCTAAAAAGGGGAACATCAGGCTGTGAAGAAGACACATGAAAACATCTTATACCGACTAGTGTTCCTTCTCATATTTACGTTATTCCCTACAGCAAGTCGTGCTATTTTCCAAATAACAAATGTGTTTGGACATATGCAAAAAGAAGTAGTATCTCCACAAGGAATATGTATTATTTGAAACACAAAAAGCTTTAGGTGCCTCATTTCTCTGAGCATTTGAGTACATCCTTTATCTACCTCTGGTAAATCCTCCTCATGTCTCTTTAAAAATAAAAGTTTTAACTATTTGCAAAGTGGTAACAGGCAATGATCAAGAAGACCATTTCAAATGCAGATAGTGTTACTCATTTTTCAGTAGAGACCTGTGTAGCGTCCGTCCCTGTGCTACATGTATGTAATAAAATTGTGGTCAGAATTATCTAGTGATTAAAACTTTTCTCACCCACACTTTATGTAAATTCAATTAATGTTTAAACGGTTTGACTAACTATTCTTCATTTTGTGTTATAGTTAGCTTTCCTTCCCTCTTATTCATCTATACAACTGCTTTCTAAAAACAATTTTCGAGGTTACAAAGACCATTTGTGGAAACTTTCCCTTGACAATATTCACCAAAAAGAATCAATAACCTGCCTGGAATGGTATCCTACAGACTAGGAATGAGGACTGCATGACCCTTTAATCCCCTCGATTTCATACCCCATGGTTTTCAGTAAATATTTTACTCAGGAAACTTTAAAAATTATCTACTGTTACATGGAAAGTATGCCTTTGGTTTACAAAACTCTCATCTTGGAGAGTTCGCATTTCTTCATGTTTGTCTAGGAATACACCATTGCTCCAAACAGCTCACAAACTTAAAAGCAAACGTTCTGAATGCAGAGAAAATACACATGGGAATTGTTTTTTATAGAATTAGGAGACACAACTTAGACAACAAAAACATGGACTATAATTATCTGATAATGATAATCTGATGCTAATGACAAACATTAATTTCTAATTTTAACAAAATTAAATTCTCAGGGAGGATTCTAATTTTGTTTCTAGCTAAAAGGAAGCTATAGAGGGATTTTAATCAAGGCATTCTAATGCTTATAAGATCAGATAGAATGTATTACTGGGTTTTTAAAAATACATAAGCAAGTGATCTTATTGTTTGTGAAAAGCCCAGACTCATATCATAGCTATGAACATAACAGCTCCTTGGTAAACATGTTTTTGTGTCTTGTGCAACACTGCCATTCATGTAGGATGGAACAGGAGGTGGATGGCGAGAGCTTACAGCAGCGCAACACACAACAGCTAAATCCTGAAGCAGCCTATATGTCCATCGCGGATGAACAGATAAGGAAAATGTGCACTTACACACAATGGAGTACTACTCTGTCACAAAGAAGGATAAACTTGAGTCATGTGGAGGAAATGGATGCACCTTGAGACATAATGCTTAGTGAAGTAGATCAGACACACAAGCTTGAATATCATATGGTGTCTCTTATGTGAGCAATCCAAAGTGTAAGTCAATCAAACAGCAAAATAAAAGATAATAGTGGGAAACAGGGAGCTAGATCTTCTGCAAATGACGGGGACGGAGAGAGGGAGGGCGGGAGAGGGGGTGAGAACAGGACCGTGAGGTGTGTGCACACGTTGGCTGTGACGCGCCGCAGAGGCACACTGACATGATTTTCAAAGAAGAATTTTTAAAAAGCTACTCACACACGCAGCTCAGCCCGTCGCCCTGGTAACCCTTGACACACTTGCACACGTACGAGCCGTGCACGTTGTAGCACCGGGCAAAGCCACTGCACTGGTGCTGCCCGAGGGCACACTCATCTGTATCTGTGTCAGAAAGCAGGGAGGAAATGGTTTCTTTAGGAGCCAGATATGAAGACATGAAAAGTACAGTCTCAAAGGGGAGTGAGTGTGTGTGAGTGTGCGAGTGGCAACAGGGATCGAAACCAACGCCCCCACAAATGACAGCTCCAGCCTTGTCTGTTTTTTTTGAGACAAGGTCTTGCTAACTTGCTAAGTTCCACAGACTGGGCCCACACTTGCAATTCTCCCGCGTCAGCCTCCCCGAGTGCTGGAATTACAGGTGTGTGCCACCATGCCTGGCTAGGATTTTTCTTTTTGTAATATGAAGGTCTGTACAAAATCAGCAGATAAATGGAAGAAATGAAGGGCATGTGGATCCAGAGCTAGCAGTGGTTGAGCAGGATGTCGGTTGGCTTAATTTAATGCCGGCCCCTCCCCTTCCCTAACATCGAAGAGACCTCTAAATGCCATGGGAGGAAACCACAGTACCGTGACACTGGTATTTGCCTCCGATGTACAAGAGCTCGAAGCCTTTGTGACACTTGCAGATGTAACTCCCGAAGGTGTTGACACACTGCCTGAACCTGGGGCAGGACACTCTTCCCGTGGTGCATTCGTCAATATCTAGAAGACAAGACAGCTTGTCTTAGGAGGGCAAGGGCGTGTTTGGACCCAGCTCAGCCAGCTCCTCAGAAGTGGCCTCCAGCTGGCGGCCCCAGGGCAGCACAAATTCCACTCCAAATTCCAGCTCTGCCGACAGGCTGCTCCTCTCTCTGCCCTGCCTGCGTCTGCCGGCTGCTCCAGTGAGAATGAGTCACCTGCCAGCCTGTGGTTCCATTCACCAAGTCCTCGGCCCTGTCTGCCCACAGCCCCTACCTGTCCCAGGGTGCTGGCTCGGGGCTGGGCTGCTCCGAGTCCCCAGACTGGGGCTCCTGCCAGTCTGGCCCTCTGGCTGGGCATCCCTACAGCGCTGTCCCTGCTTCACCAGGCGTCAGTCAAGAGCCCCGCTGCGCTGGTGCAACCCACATTCTCCTGCGTCCTTGGAGGCTGGCAGTGCCCGCTCTCACGGCTCCACCCGCACCCCGCATGCTGAGCCACAGCAGGCCACCTCCTTCCCACATCCTCCCTCACGCCCCAGCCCAGGGTCCCGCATGGTTCCTGGCCCAGGCCTGCTCCAGGCCCCCGACCCTGGACTTCTGTCTCTCTGCCATGGGTCAAAACCTGGCCTGCCTTGTTCGTCACCATCCACCTGGCACTGAGCACCGAGCGGGGACAGGAGGTGCTCACCGATGCAGCTTCCAGTCACCCGGTACCTGCCCTCACTCACACTCTGCACACTGACCTCGTGGGCCAGCCAGCCTCTGCCCGTCCTAGGACAAGGAGACCCGAGCTCAGGGAGCCCCCATGCTGTGTGTCAGTGCAGGGCACAGCAGGTTCGAAACCAAGGCCCAGACTCAGCAGGGTCCTCTCCCGCCACCCTGATTTTCGGGACGCAGCCCCGCCCCGCCCCTGTGGAGCAGCACACACAAGCTGGCCATCCCACCCAGCCTCGCCTCTTCCACGGCTCCCATCCTAGAACACCAGCTCGCTTGTTTCCGGACACCTGCTCCCTCGGGCCCTGGGCCTCCTCCCACAGAGCCGGGCCCAGAGGACGCTGATCGCTCGCTCCTCACACCCGGCGCAGCCTGTCCTCCATCCTCCATCCTCGGTCCTCCCGAGGCCAGGGCCTGCTATACTCACCCACACAGGTCCTCCCGTCAGGAGCCAGCCGCAGGCCCGGGGAGGGGCACTGGCATCGCACCTGTCCTTTGACAACGTCACAGCCGTACTGACAGTTTGCCATGGAGCACGACAGGGCACCTGGAAGAGAGTGGCCGTGACTCAGAGAGGCAGAAACCATAAGCTGGAGTCTCTCTGTCCGCAAATCAGTGACATTGGATCAGTGAGGACCATGGCCTCCGAGACCCAACGTTCTGAGGTAGAAATGGGGCGGGGTGGAAGGACCTCCTTCCTCCAGGACGCCTCTTACTGGGCCAGCTCTGTCACCCCATGCTCCGGAAGAATCTGCAGACAGACGTGAAGTGTCTGTCACTCGGATTATGTGGAAATTTCTCCCACGCCGGAGGAAAGTGGAGAGCAGCAGTATTTCCCAGACTACTCCAGCCGAGTGAGGCTCTTAAGCCAAACCTCCAAGTGACTGTGGTGGCTGGAACCTCTCAGTGGACAGGGACAGGGGACAGGGGACCCACTGCGGGCACGATGGATCCCAGGGTCAAGGCCACGCCCTGATCATCCCACCAAGGCCATCTAGGCTCACATAGTGCAATTAGCAAAGCTTCTCAGTGCTCAAAATGCAACCCGGCTAACTGGTAATTTGGTAAAAATAAAAATCAAGTCATTAGTTGCTAAATATCAATTTGATGTTCAGCCTGTGGAGAATTTCAGGGCCCCATCTTTTATTTTAACACATCCAAAGGACAGCAGGGACACGAAGCACATCTCCCCTGCAAAGCAAGACGCAAAATCTACTTTTCTGACATTATACCTGTTTATGTTTTACTTTTTCTTTTTAAAAGAGTCTTAGACTAAAGTCTAAAGTCTTTAGACTACTATAAAGAGTTATGAGAATGAAGTGAGAAGGTATTTATGAATGATTTAAAATCACTCAACAGGCCCGATGTATTCTCTCTGAACAGGCCAGATGTAGTATTACCCAAATAATCACCATGGTTCTTTTTTCTACCTGAAATAGTTGTTTTGGGTCCCATAAAAGTCTGGAATAAAAACTTTGGAGAAAAACATTTAGGAAACGTCCTCAGTTTTGCGATTCTTATCCTAAATACTATTTCCAAATCAACTTTGACATGCACGGTAAAAGAATATCACACATCTAAAATGAGCACCTCTCAGCTGGCTGTGGTGCTATATGCTTACAACCCTAGCACTCTGGGAGGCTGAGGCAGGAGGACTGTAAGCTGGAGCCCAGTGACAGTGAGTCCCTGTCTCAAAATTTAAAAAAATAAACATAAAAAAAAGGCCAGGGATGTAGGTCAGTGCAAAGGAAAGCCCTGGGTTCAAATCCCAGTACTGCCAAAGATAAAGCACAGTGAGCCCCTCTCGCTTTGACTTCAGCTCCTTGGCACACACAGGAGCACACGCCACGCCCGCGTGAGGATCCGAGAGGCCACTCCCTCCCGTCAGACGCCAGCGCGCAGGCGACAGCCGGGCTCTCGCGTACTTGCGCAGGAGCCGTCGGGCATGGGCATGTGGCCGCTGAGGCAGTAGCACTTGTAGCTTCCGAGCGTGTTCATGCAGCGGTGCTTGCAGGGCCGCGGCTTCAGGCCACACTCGTTCAGGTCTGGAAAGAAGGAGGCGGAAGCAGAAAAGAGAGTCACAAACCTTGGCACTGGGGAGAAACACTTAAAGCCGCTTGATGTTGAAACCTGAGGGAGAGAAGTAGGTAGAGGTTGGCGCTACACGGAGCGGATTGGAGCAAACGTGCGTGCACCTGTGGCAGCCAGGCTGGACTCGGGCAGGGGCCCCATCACCTCCTGGCTGTCACACTGCCAGCAGGCTCAGGCCTTCTCTGTTTCCGGCAGATGCGCGAGCACAGACAAAGCACATTTTACTCTCCTGTAAGGAATACGAATCTTAAAACATTCGACTGCTCGCTTCCCAAAGGACGGCTGCACTTTCAGAGGTAAGACCCACCGGACCTGGACTGATCGTCAGCGTGGCTTCTCTTGTTCCTTTTTGTGAGGCCACGCTGATCCCAGATTAAAGAAGAAAATTCAGTTTCCTACTTCGGTAACGTACTCAAGTCACAAAACTTTGAAAAAATTCCTCCAACGTATTTTCATTCTTTGGCAGGGAAAAAGAGCATGTAGAAATGCTAATGGGCAGAACACAATGAACTATCATTATGCTTTTTATGTTCATCGATTTAAAAATCAAGATGAAATGAATTCTGCGTCATGAAGTTTTCCAAGTTGAGCACCCCCTCAAGTGAACATAAAATGCATAATGGCATCCAAACACAGAAACAGGAACGCCTATTACATTACGCTAGGAAGAAATGTGACATGTTTGTGTACCTGACTAGCATAATTATCTGTTAATCTATAGTATTGAATACTAAATATGGATAATGTATCTAGTTAGAAAGCTATTTTCAAATCTAATCAAATTTAAATCTGACCAGCTCACCGATTAGGAATCTATGTGCTTCATTCAAGTAAATTACCAAGTTATTCTTTAGATCATCAAATAATTATTGTATTTAAGAATATTTTCCTGTCTTACTGACTTCTCAACTTGCTTTTTTTTTTTCTACCCATAACAAAAATGTAAGCAAGTCCCTAGCTGTGCAAAGCTGAGAAAGGTTATAATAAATGAAGCGAATAGCTTTGTTCTTTCCTCCACTTTCTGCGATGCTCCATTTTATTGTCTCTTGCCTGGTCAAGGGTTTTCAAAACAATATTTCAAAAACATTTTCCCCATAGAAAATGGCTGTGTAAAAAAGCTGATCTCTCCTTTTATTAAACAAACTAAAACTTGAGGAGGAATGACTAAGAAAGAAATTCCTCTTTCCACCTTCTCCCACCTTGGATTTGAATATTTATTGAAAACCTGAGTCAAGCAATCTTCTCTCTCAACTTCTAAGTGGAGTTCATTATCGTTCCTAATATGATCATGCGGCCTTACACTCGGCTTAGAGAAATCCTGATTGCTATCATATTAAACAGTATTTAAATCTCAGTATACTATAAGAAAAAAGCTTTGTTTTGAATATTTTCTGCAGGAAAAAAACATATAACAAGATAGCACCAGAAGCCAACAGAGTATAGGGCACTGATAGGTTTTTTAAAAAGCATGAATTAAGAACCCCCAGGTTTATTTGTGGGACTGGTGCAGGTGGCCCAGGAACAAGGAGTGTATGTACGCTGGATAAATCCCAAGGGCTGAGCCCCTGGGGCTGCCCTCCGGCACCTGGCTGCAGGGCTGGCTCTCCACCAGCCCCGCCAGGACCCCCGAGGGCGCATCTCCACATTCCCCAGGCTGCACACCCAACTCAGCCTTCCTCTCCGTGGGAGGGGACTGTGGGGTAGACATCACGAACAAAAGGAAATAAAACCCGGTAAACTTCCGTAATTCCAGAGACATCTGGGAATCGCTCTGTGAAGCAGCAGGGAAAAGCGCAGTACTCCGCGTAGTATTCCGTGGTGACCGCAGATCAGTGTCGTGGCTGCTGTAGCTGTAGCTGTCGCTGCCCTGGCTCACCAGCGCCCAAGTCCGTGGAAAGCACTCTGACCCGGAAGTGCTGTGAAAGCTGTTGATGGACGGACGGGTGGCTTCCCCGCCAGGTGGGCGTGCTCTTATCTCCAGCGAGGGCATCACTGCCCCACCCGCCGCAGGCAGGTGGCTCCTGAAAACTCTCTGTGAGCCTTACCCAGACTGCCTCAGGCATCAAACACAGGCCCACGGCCTCTGGGTCTATCAGTCCGGCCACACAGCGGGTCCTGCTGAGACAGGAAGCCTCGAAAGGCCATGCTGCCAGCGACCTGGGGAGGACGGCCTTGCCCCTGCGTCCCGGAAGCTTTCTATTCTAGAATTATGTTACCTGACTTGTATTGATCTGAAGCCTTATAAATTGAATTAATATGCACTGCTTCCAATAAATGCTGTATTCATTATCATAATATACCGTTAATCAATAATATTGTTATTAAATATAAACTATAAATTGACTCTACTGCTATCATTAGAAATTCAAAATAAAGACCATGAAAAGTCTCCTTGGTTCACACTGTCTCAGATGTTAAAAGTTGTTAAGAGAAACTAGGAAATAAAAATTAGAGTTTTTATTCTGAATTTATTTCAACCTTGCTCTTTCTCTGGAAGTGTCTAATAAAATATAAATTATCAGGAAAATCCATAATAAAAAATGTAATGAGTTCTATCATGTACCTGGTCTCATACCAAAGGATAGAGTTTTATAATTTAACCACTTACATTCAAATGCTCTAAACACGATACACATGATTCCTCAGGAGCATTAGCACGAGAAGGGCACTGAAGCAGGGGTGGATTCAGGAACTTGGGCAGGAGGAGAGGATGCCGACAGAGCTCTGGAACAATGCAAGCTGCAGGGCTTTCTTATCACACTTCAGGGCAAGGGCGATGGGAGGGGATAGCATGCAGACGCTGGGAAGGAAACAGCTTGGAAAACATGAGAAGAGATGCACTGAACATGATGACCCTGCAGGGCTTCAGAACCATCTTTCATTCATTTTAATGCATTTGAACCCCTCTGATGCTTATTAAATTGAGCAATGTTTCAGGAACCTAAGATTTTGCTGTTGTTGTTAGGTTTTTTTGGTTTTTGTTTTTTTAGTACTGAGGATCAAACTCAGGACCTTGCGCCTGTGAGGCAGGTGCAGTGCCACTGAGCTAAATCCTGGCCCCTAAGTTTTTCAAATTTATCTGATGAAAGTGAGGTCACAGGCAAGCAGATGTTAATGGATTAACTTCCATGTTTTCAACTGATTAAATTATGGGAAGGTATTCAAATGTGTCACATTCTTTATCAGCTGAGATAATACTTATTAAAAAGCTATTTTATTTCAGCTATTCTAAGCTCCTAACCCTAGGAATGGGTAAGAAACACAGTCTCTTAGAACTGTAAAATCAGCTGACCACTTTACTTTTCTGCAGCACTTTCCAGCACAGTGAAGATACTGAGATTGTCCACGACCCTATTTTCACAACAGTGCTGCTGGCAAACAGGGCAGAGGCCATGGTTCCCCATGACTGGTCAGTTTGCCGAGGCCCAGGCACAGTGAATGACCTACTCACAAGCCGTCACTGGAAGAGAACTTACGCTTTCTGACACTGCAAAATGCAGTGAAAGAAAGAAGCCAGGGTGTAGCTGGACTCCACTGGAGAGGAGAAGGTGAAGCTACCATTCGCCATCTGCAGTAGACAGTGGCGGGGAAAGGGATTCACTCACTCCTAAATCCACCCGCCAAGAGGCATCCACGCCCCAGCTCAGTTGCTTCCAAATTCCTGACTTGGCTGCGTATGAAAACAAAAGCTATTTGCTGTCTGGTTTTGGGAAAAGATTTTAAAATCCAGAAAAGAGGAAGAAAGGCGGTGATGCTGATACAGTACAAGGACAGTGAGCTTCCGTGCTTTGAGCATAGAGAAGGAGCAGCAGAGGACTCGTCCTGCCGTGGGCTCCACGTGCTCGACTGAAGGCTCTGCGCTCATGGCGGGACTCCAGCACATTTGCAAGAGGTGACAGTGGCAGGCAGCCGTGCAAGGACAGAGCGGGTCACCTGCGACAGCGCGCTCACCCTGTGAAGGTAAACTGGTGGTTTGATGATCCGGGGGGTGGAAAGGAGACTGCTCACTGCCTTGGTCAAGAGGAGCTGGGTAGGAGAGGCCATCTTCATACCGGAAGAAGGTAACAAGAGTCAGCTTTACCTGATGTCATTTGTAGCTCTAAGAATCTTTACAAGTATATAGTAAACAATTACACAAAGTTGAAGGAGTTTAAAAAGAACTCTTTAGATACTTCACCAAAGAAACAGTTTCTAGTTCTGCCTTTCCTTTTATTTAAATTTTATTTTCCTAAAAACTTATGTCATCTTGCTTCTCAAAGGCAATATGCATGTTATAAATTAACAATGCAGCATTCTCATACCATTTTTTAAAACCACTAAAAAAGAAATGGTCGTTTTAAAAACCATGATTTTAGTGATCAACAGAAGGGTGAAAACAACAAAAAAATTATACAAATAGGATTACAGCCAACCTACTCAGATTAGGGGTGTTAAAGCCTTAAATTACCAAGTTAAGATCTTTTTCATACATTGTTATATTGGACAATAATAGTTTAAAATATGCAGAAGGTATGCAAATTTATGATTTGCATGGCAATCTTACTGAAATAGCGGCATGATAGATCATCTGTGTTTTCATTCAGAAGTTAAGAATTTATACCACATTTAGGTCACACTTAATTAAAAGAAACATAGAAGCTTTACACAAAACATATGGTTGCCAATATTAGCTGTTATGATTTAGATCTAAAGCGTCTTTCAAAGTCTCATGTGCTCAGAGGTGGAGCCTGGTCAGGAGGGATAGGTCACTGAGGATGTGAACTAGAAGTGTCTGCTCTAGTCCTTGCTGCGTCTCTTCCCTGTTTCCTGCCACCATGAGGTGAGCGGCTTTCCTCTGCTAGGCCCTTCCACCATGCCCTTCATGCCTTGGAGCCAGCTGACCATGGACTGAATCCCCTGAACTATGAGCCTTTAAGTTGTGGATATTGGGTATTATGTCTCAGCAACAGGAATACTAATACTTTTGCTTAGTAGCAAGAAGTCAATCTCATACTGTTTTAATAATCAGTTAAACATCCAAATCAAAGGCATATTCATTTCTGGGGTGGAAAACATACTTCTTTCAAAAAGTAAGGCTGTAGGAAATAGTATCTTAATATTAGTGTTAAAGCACTTCAGTTGGTGTTTAGTAAAGTCAAATTCCAAGTATAATTAGTACCCAAAACTTAGTGTCTGGTTCTATGGGACAAAATACTAATTCTTTTCTTGGGATGAGGAATTCAACATACGAAATGTAAACCAGACCAAAGTATTAATAATTGATATTTATAAATTATTTCTTCTGAAATTAAAGTACACGGTAAATTCAAAAGAATGTCTTTCATTTCTAAAACATATGAGATGGTTATCTATAATAGTATTGGATTTTGGATGGGGAGGAGAAGAGAGGTGTGTAGTAGGTACAGAGGCTCGAAGAGAAGAAAAATATATGCCTGGGTAAAACTGCCAGAGAATGCAACAAGGTGGGGAGCAAGCAATCAAAGCGAATGTGGTCAAAACCTAGGTTAGAATCTCCTCTCCAGCGGAAGGTATCCTGGGCCTTAGGGAGCACGCTCGTGATCACTCCCCAACCACGACTTCCTGTCTCATCCGGGTAATGACTCAGAGGGAAGAGCGACCCCCAACAGCCGCCTCAGCCTGTGGCCAGGCTGTTAAACTCAGCCAGCTCCCAAGGGCTGCTTTCCTGGCTCTCTGCTTGCTCCAGACGGCCCACACTCATGCTGTTGAGCTGCCAAGCAAGTTGCCTGGGGCTGTTCTTTAAAGTATGTAACTCAAAGCAAACTTCTTAGCCAATACTTGCCTTACACCAAACCTCCTTCTAATCAATCACTCATTTCCAGGTCTGTGAAATGATTTCAAATGTACTTCATGACTTTTCTCTCCTTGAGAAAAAAGAAGTGGGCTTGACTACCCTGGGATTGGAGTTGTATTTTCTGCTCTACTGACATGTGGGCCTGGATGGAAACAGTCTCATAGGCACGACTTGCCCTCCCAGGTGCTGTGAGGGCTCCTCCCAACCTCTCAACCCAGCTGGCTCCCAGTCCGTGGACTCAGACGCCATCTAAGTGGAGGCACCAGACAACTCTGTGGCACTCTTTCAAGATCCCACAGCATTTAGAACCAAGCACCATGACATCAGTCAATCACTTATTTATCAGGTATTTACTGTGCACACGGCATGTGCAAGTTACCCCGCGACGGCTTCCCAGAGCCCAGAGGTCAGAGACACAACAAAGGGCTCCTGCAGAGAGCAGGACTCGGCAAGGGGCTGCAACTGCCTTTCCTTGGCTTCCCAAAGGGGGCAAAGCGAGAAATGACCAAATCCCTCATGTTTACTCTGAACTGGAGTTTTATTTTCAAGATTGGGCTTCAAATTACATCTTCAGGGTCTGGGCTATTTCTGCAGGTGTAAAATCCCATTTCACCACTATTAAAAGTCTTCCCCTTGAGGAATATGGCTCAGGAAGGCACCATTTTAACTCGGCATATTCCAGTTCTCTTTAGAAAACGAGGTGTGCATTACAGGAAAAAGTGCATGGTAAACTGGCTTTCTGGAAATCAAAGATGCCCAGTGGTGGAGCTTCATTCCTCATAATAGTTTTAGCATCATTGAAGGACTAAAATCGATGCTAATCCTAGGAATAAATTTAAACACACTTCTCCCATCTCAGAAGCGGCTTCCTTTAACAGTCTTCTTTATGTAAATTCCTGGCACTTGACAACAAAGGCTTAGAGTGTTGACACATTAATGAGCCCTCTGAGGTTATGGTTACCACATTAAAAGAAGAATATTCAGGCTCTGAAATGAACACTGATAACTCAATCGCTAGAACATAGCAGGCTGCTACTTGTGAACTCACTGCATTGGGGAAGGAAGGACAGTCAGATGGGTTTTTCAAGTTAGCCAACATCACTTACTCCAAAAAGATTACCCAAGTATGTCTGGTAAACTCCAAGTTTAAAAAAAGTATCATAAGACAGAAAGGGAGCCCTGGAAAAATCAGTTATAAATCAAATGCTGATAATATAAAATGTGCTTTAGGACAAGCTTCTCCCACCACTGGGACAGGTCACATTTTACTAGCGTGGACTTCATCTGATGAATAATCACATACACTGCCAAACGCCAGTGTTCTGGATGGCTGCAAAAGCTATGACCGGGATTTAGCTCAGTGGTTTCGCCCTCTGCTGCGCAAGCGCAAGGACCCAAGTTTGATCCCCAGTACCAAAAAAAAAAAAAAAAAAAGCTATGACCATAAATCATGGCTTGTATGACAGCCCTCAAGGGCTATCCTGGAATAAATACCAGATACTGAAGTGTTTCAACAGCATCATTTCTGTACCAACAAAGTCAGCTGGATATATATGGGATAGTTAGACCCCACACAGTTATTTCATAGGATATTTAAAATTAGGAGTATTACTTAAGAAATGAGAACAAATACATTATCTTCTTCTCCCGTTAGTGAAATCTAGCCCTAACTTTTCTTTAATCGTAGAGTTTTAACTCCTAGTAGTTGCACATTTTGGCTAAAATTAACTAAGAAGACAAGTCCAACTTTTTGCGTAGGGTCTGAAGACCACATTTCTTGTGATACAGCAGCTATATCATCAAAACTAACATGGCAGAAATAATATGGATTACAGAAACAATAGCTCAACCTGACATACATACTAACTTCTTGGTTTTTGTTTTGTTTTTATTTTGGTACCAGGGATCAAACTCAGTCCTTGTGCTAGCATAGCAGGCGGCAAAACCACTGAGCTAAATCCCCGGCCCATACTAACTTCTTAAACCAACTTCTTCTGTGAACTTGGGTAAGACATGTAATGCCCTGAGCTTCAGTCTCTTCAAATGAAAAGTGGAATGTATGAGTTATTATTTATATCTTTACTATGATAAATAGCACTCTCTCTCCCAATATTCTTATAACAGTAAAAATAGATTTTATATATACAAAATCTATTTATTATGGGACATTGTATCAGAATGATGTTTGTGTTTATAAGCAACTGATGCTGATATTACAAATCACTTCCTAAATTAATCAACATTTTTTTCTCAGAGGACAAACTTGAAGGGAGATTTAAACACATAACCAAAGGATGCAGAGTTGGAAGGGACCTCCAGATTTCAAACCCCACACCCCACCTGGCTTTGGGTATAGAGGGGAGCAGCGGGCCATGAGGACCCTCATGGTTTTCGAAGGCCTCCCTCCACCCAGTTAATGGCAGAACAAGAGGTACCAAACATCACTCTTCTACAGGACTCTCTCTTCAAAATACATCTTAACTAGCACCAGGGAATAAAAAGGGGATCAAATTAATTTAATTGTCTTTGGATTAAAAAAAAAATCTTACAAGATCCACCATTATTCTTTTACCCATCAGCGAAAGGGCGGCTCGCACGCTTGGGGAAGGTGCCCTGGGAAACCGCTTTGGGTGAGCAGCATACGCTGGCCCTACCTTGACTGCAGGTTTTCCCGGCATATCCAGGGTGGCACTTGCACTTGTTCGGCCCAACACATTCGCCATGCTTGCACTGCGGGTGGCACACGGCTGTGAAAAGACAGAATCGTGTGTTATTTCTACGCCACCAGCACATCAATCGTACAGCACTATGCAATGGACCAGTTTGGTCATAAAAGAAAAAAACATGGAGAACTTAAAGTGGCAGAAAGAAACAAAACCACTGTTTCCTGTAGACACAGTACACACTCACAGGTCGTGTGTGCGTGTGCGTGTTGGTATTATTTGGGGCTGGAAAATTTTCTAAACTTAAGTTCAAGACTCAATTAAATGTTTGTCTATAACTGTAACTATAATAACTCACATCAGTAATTCCACATTCATTTTCCTTTTTTTTGGTACCGGAGATCGAACTCGGGACCTTGCGCTTGTGAGGCAGACGCCAGAACCACTGAGCTAAATCCCCAGCCCCTTCATTTTCTTAAATACACTTCGAAAAGGTAGTTCTTAGTCCAAAGACACTGGGTATGGATAAAATCCAGATAAGTTAAATAATAAAACACTTATTTTATCAGAAATGATAATCGAAGTATGAACTGATTCCAAGTGGAACATAATCTAAAGCAAAGCTTTGGAACTTGAGTGTAAGGCCCTCACCAGCACCCCGATCTTCCTGAACCCTGGGCACACTATCACTGCCCTTCCATCCGTGATGGCCTTTCTACGGCAGACGGGGCAGACCAAGCTCGAATTTAACCTTTACTCCCTTCCATCAACTTGCCTCCACTTCCCCTGAGACCTCCAAACGCTGTCAACCACCACTCCTGTCTTTTCCCAGTGTGTGGAGTTTATTCTGTTCACACCAGCGGTTCTCAGCTCTTCTCTCCACTGGGCACATGTGGCAACGTCCTGAGGCCCTCTGGCCGACACATGTGCAGGAGCACTACTGGCTTCGGTGGACAGAGGGCGTGCTGCTAGCCATGCTAAATACAGACAGCCCATCCGAAGATAGCATGCCAAGCCTGAGACAGCTTGCTAACACTGTACCTAGGATGCTCATGATACCACCGTAGACAAAAAATAAATGTGCAGCACTGTTCTTGGTTTCAGGGGGCCTAGGATCTAGATGAAGGGACAAACTGCCATGTGCCTGTAATTCAAGGTAAGATTTATGACTGAGCAAAAGGGTGGTATGTACGAAATGTGTGAGGAAACCATCGCACAAGCAAATACACACAGAAAGCCCTCAGGCAGGGATTGTGTTAGATCTTAAAGTGTGCAGACAGAAGGGAGAGGATTACGTGAGGAGACAGGGCCACACGGCAAGTGGACCCAGGTGAGTTAGAGGTCACTCAGGACGCTTGCATCACCGAGAAGATGGTAGATGCTGGTGAAGAGCAAGAAGCCATCGCTCGTGAGTGATGTCAGACAGGGTTTCTGAAATCTCACTGAGGAGTATACACTGAGTCTGGGGGGAAGGGGACATTTCCGCAAGCTCATCGTCAGGAGACTGAGGGGGCACGTGGAAGAGCTGGGACACGGACAGGGTGGTCCCACGCAGGAGGAACTGGGAGAAAGCCACGGGCTCACCACTGAGCTGGCAGGCCTGGCGTGTACGTGGGAACCACTGAGCGAAACACCGGCCTTGAACACCCAGGGAAACGGAGTCACAGTGACCCTGAGGTCTGGAGCCTCCAACACCTGTGCTTCCCTCAGCAGCCCATCCCATCCACCCTTCTGGGACCGCTCCAGCTTCCTGGCCAACTCTCAGGCACGGCTTCCCTTAAAACTTCAACGTGTGTGCCTGTCCTGTGCCGCCGCCCTCACCCCCACGCCCCCTCACCACCCTCCCCTTGTCTGGCCTCCACCGGCTTCTTGGCTAATTTTAGGCTTATTTGCTGCTGCAGCTGGACCTGCCCCACTGTCACTCCCTGGACAGTGCTGCTCTGTATGTATTTAATTAAAAAGCCTCTGGAGAGAGCAGAATGGAAGTGGGAGAGCAATGCTCCTGTAAAATCCCTAAGATCTGACTTTAGACCTGGCGTTAAATTCCAAGGGAGACAATTTTGTTGAGATTGGTGAGAAGAAACGATGTGGAGGGCCTTCTAATTATACCCTCAGTGGACTGTACACCTAGGAGATGTGCGCATCATCCACAGCTTTAAAAATGAGTCCCAGAAATGAGCCTCTCGGTGTGCAATTTCCAGGCCTCACTGGTGCCCAAGAAATCTGAGTTTGAAAAACAAAAATTTATTCTTTAAGGAAAAGATGATCCATAAATCTCAATATGTACATATGAACACAACCTGATGAATCAAGTATTACACAGACACCCGGAATGTCATATTAAAATAACTAACCATCTCGAAATCATTACACACAAGTCAAGGTACAAAGCCCCGTGGAATAACTGGAATTTGAAAATATCTTTAAAAATGTGACAAAGTAGTTTAGAAGGTGTCACTTAAACCATGAAGGGTTTCGGCAGAGGTTCTTATATAGCAAGGGTAGGGTTTCAAAGTAAAAAATTAAGTATGCTCTGTGTTTTCCTTTAAGAGAAAAGCATGAAGAAGTTTATCTGGGAGAGAGCGTTTGAGGAACAATTAAACGGGCCCAGGCGTGCTGCCTTCCACCCCGGCCCCAGCCCGGCCAGCTGCTCGGCCATCCACATTCAGGTTCAGGTGCTCTCCAGGGACAGAGGGCTTTTGTGTTCCTCCTTCCCTTCTATCATTTGTGCCGTCTGGGGCACAACAAATGCACACTTGCCAGGAGGTCCAGGCTGTTAACGTTTCTCCTACGTCCAGGGGGTAGGATGTTAAGCATCGTGCCAGCCGTACTTCTGCCCAGAGGTCACTTCTGAAGTGAGCACTGCAGCTGCGGAAAGTGAGAGCAGTCACTGCTCACACAATCCACCCCTTCTCCCTGGAAAAGGGAACCCTGCAGTCCTCTGGCCAAATGACTTTCTCCTGTTACCCGGCTGACCTTTGGTCTGGGTAGAACTCCATAAGCAGGGATGGGACGCCTCAATGTATGATGCTATTATTCCAGATGAGTGTGAGGCAACAGAGGGTGCCGGGGGTGTGCTGTGTTTCCACCGTGGCCAGGGCTGTGACAGAGCAGCGGCAGAGCACAGGGGCACAGGTGGCAACTGTAACCGCAGGGCCTGGAGAGCCTCGGGTGTGAAAGAGGCAGCTAGGACCGCAGACAGCTTTCCAGGAGCCAAGAGCTCGGGCGGAGCTCACGAAGGGGCTCTCGGGGAGGCGCAGTGCCCTCCCGGGCTGGGGTCTAAGTGCTGACCGCAGCAGCTGCCATCAGCAGGGCAGCCAGGACGGTCACTCAGGGCCAGCTGGAGTCTCTGGACTCTCACCAATTTCCATCCTTCCTTTTCCCTTCTGTTTTAACATAGAATAGCTTCTGTGTTTTTATTCTCATTGTTCTGAGAGGGTGATAAGTTACATTTCCTATCCTCCTTGGCCGACGGACACAGCCAAATGACTGAACTCTGGTGGATGGACAGGTAAGCAGAGGTCACAGAGGGGGTTTGGGGTGCTGTGTAAGGGGTGAGGAGTTTTGCCCTGGAATATGGAAGTGTTGGCTGACCTAAGGTGGCCTTGTAGGACCCTGAAGTGATCCTGGGAATGGAAGTCATAATATGAACCCTAAATTCTTTGTGTCATTGTTACTTCTGGCCAAAGAACTGGCTGTCCTTGAGCATCAGCCTGTGGAATCCAGACTTAATATATTTATTATCATGCCAGCAAAGGATATGCACTAGGACAGACGTGTTAGGGGAGATCCTAGTGGAGAAATAGAACTTATCAAGTTTATTTTGTAATTGAAGTACCTTATGCTTATAGAAGGAAAGAATAACTTCATTTTTATATCCAAGAAACTAGTTTAGAAAGTACATGGCTATTTTAAAAGTAGAAGGAAATGACCGCCAACTTTGAGGCAGACTGGCCCACCTTTCAATCGCTCCTTCTACTGTAAAGTTGGCCTCAGAAGCCAGCAGAAACCAACCTTTATAACATGTGTCTGTGGACAGCAGCACGTCCACCTGCCCCCAAAGAAAAAAGGACAACTGACCCATTTTCACCTAGCAGTGATCTTCTAACACATTGGAATAGGTGATGCACCAGACTGGGGGGATCCTGGGCCTGTCAAGCCGCAGGCCGACCAGGCAGGGCAGCGCTGTTTCCCTGAGCCACCTGTGGGCTGGAACCAGAACTCTGGGCTGTATTTGGTGGTTCACTGTCCCTGGCATCCACATCCAGTTAACCAGCTCCGTTAATAAAGGCAGGTAAGGACCACATACGTGATATTTTTTTCCAAAAGCAGTTACCAGAATTAAGCCCAAATAGGGAAATCACAATCAAAATTTATTCACTAACATTCCTACAGCCTAATCTCCAAAAATGCCCTTAAACTAACTTCTAAGTCATTGTTTTAACTAGAAAAAGAAACAAGTCTCAACTGGCAAAGCAAACATAGCTCTGTAATGTCCCATGTCCAGTTCCTCTGTGTGACAACAACATAAAATTTTCCTCTTAAAAACACATCCTGGGGCTGGGGATTTAGCTCAGTGGTTCTGCCGCCTCCCTTGCAAGTGCAAGTTCGATCCCCAGTACCAAACCAAACAAAACAAAACAAAACCACATCCTGATGCTGGTGAGGCTGCAGGGTTCAAAGGTTCTCCACTGTTGGTGGAAATGTACATTAGTACAACCACTATGCAAATCAGAATGCAGATTCCCTCAAAAAACGAAAACTAGAAACTCTATTTAACCCAGCTACTCCCCTTTTAGGTATCTTCCCCCCAAAGTGAAAGACATCAAATTACAGTGATCCATGCATTTCCATGGTTATGGAAGCACAACTCATGACAGTTAAATCTTGGAAGCAGTCCACACATCCATCAGTAGATAAATAGATAAAGAAAATGTGGTATTTATACACAATGGAGTACTACTCTGCCATAAAGATAAACTTGAGTTATTTGTAGGAAAATGGATGCACTTTGAGACATAATGCTAAGTGAAATGAATCAGACACAGAAGCTTAAATATTACATGATTTTCTATATGAGAAACCCAAATTATAAAAAAAAAAGCAAAATAAAAGATAGATTATAGGAAGTAAGGAAAGAGATCATTCCCAGATGTGAAGGAAAACGAGATGGAGGGATGGGCAGGGAGAAGGGATTTTAAAAAGGAATTAAAATGTGTTGTGTACATGTAGCGGCTCCACACAAGGAATATAAACACATACTGTGTACTGCAAAAATAAAAAAGATACATGCATCCTAACAGGCGTTCTGAGGGCTGGACAGTATTTTCTAACTCAGATGTAAGTAGTGAGATATCACATAAGTTAGAGGGAAATTAAACTCCTGCCCCAGTTCTCTGATGGTCCAAATGTAAGCTGACACCCTGGGAGTCAAGGGAAGTGCCACAGATGGAAGGCCGAGGGCCTGCTGAGATGTCCCAGGAGGAGGGAAAAGCAGTCCAACCTCAGGTGTTGTTAGCAACCTGAGAAGGCTTTTCTTCCTGTAAGAAGGTTGCTAGAGCGCTAGCTAAGAGTTCGTAATGTTTGCAACCTACACCACCTCACTATTCAGAAATGGCCCACTCAGACCAGAACAAAGAACACTGCCCGCCGGTTATCACAGGCAGAAAGAGGTGACACAGGTAGCCATGAGCGAGCGGGCGGAGACGGAGAGCCACAGAACTGGGGGTCAGCGCACTCCTGACAGCCAAGGAGAGCCACAGATCCCGATCTGCATGCACCCAGCTAAGGAAGAAGCACAGGACTGGCTTCCCCAAGAGCAGCTGGCCTCGGAAGAGGAAAGGCTGCTGAAAACAGCACGAAGCAACCCGTCGCTGTATTAATAGGACCGGGAAGGAATGCGGGAATTTCACATGGTCCCCTGGAGGAGTCCCCGCAATGTCAGGCAGCACAGAAGCAAACCCGGAGGAGAGAGGCGCGGAGCCCAAGCCCCCCAGGAAAACGCCTCTCAGCCCGCCCGACCCCTGCACTACAGCATCAGTTATCCGACATTCAATTCTAAATTCTGCTGCAAATGGAGCCGAAGTGTGCCTCTGACTGTTAAAACTGAAAAAGGCCATCTCCCAAATGCCCTCATGATGAGATGGGCTGGATTTATCCTCACGACAGCCACAGGAGGCAGGAGAGAAGCAGGTCACACCTTCGTCTCCCCAGAGTTAGAGGAGTCCAACAATTTCTGTGAAAACTTCCTAACCCAGGTGCGATACACTAAGACCACATGCTCCGCTGGTGTCAGAAAAGGACCAGAAAGGCCAGCCTTTTGAATGGATTTGGAAGGGAGGGAGGTGTAGTAAAAGGAAAAGCAAGAAAGGATTGGGGGGTGGAGCATGGTGATTTAAGGCATAAGGTATTTAAGTAACTTTTCCAGAAAGGAAGAGTTGTAGTTAAAAGCACAGTCTATAGTTTAAAACAAAAAACAAAAGTAACCCTGCCCAAATATTTTAGAATAAAATAATCTATTATTGTGTATAGATGCTGGATTCTGAATAAAGTTTAGACTTATTATCTCTTTTGAACCATTGCTATATCTAGGATTTTTTCTCCTCTTTGGGCAAAATTTAAAGTTATGATAATTAAGAACTTAACTGGTCACAGTTACAGCAATTTACAGCACGAAGTTAAAATAAATAAGGGTTTCTGGTCCATACAATTGTCTCACAATAATTTATTTTTGTCTTGGAGAACATCCAATTGAGACCAGTCTCTCAAGTAGCTCCTTCATGTCTCACTGATGTTCAACTCCCAATGTAGCCCCCAGGAATACGATGGGCTACATTGGGTTCTTGGCTTCTCAAGCCAACTTTTGACATCATCAGCAAGCACTCAGCCCCTCCACTTCAAAGAGCTTCCCCTGGGCACTGTGGTCCTTTTCAGCTTACCTGGAATTCTAACTTTTTTTTCCTGCTTTCATTGTATAGAAAACTGTCAAACTGAGAGCAAATTAGATTTTAAGAGCACCTTTAAAACCGTTACTAGTAATTGCCTGGAAAGGAACTAAGGGGGGTCTGTGTAAGTAGGGCACCAGGAGCAACAAGCACCCCAACACCCGGGTCTTTGTTCCTAAATATCATTCCTCAAAAAGAGGAAACAGGGCTGGGCAGGAAGGCAGGGGTGATTTTCTATGCCACAAAGCAAGGAAATACTTCGAGAATGGGGAGTTCTGGCTTGCTTGGGGTTCCCACTGGCCCAACCTGGGATCATGTGGGATCAAGAAGACAGATGATAGTAATGGACGACAACTGGAAAACAAATCATCCACGGGTCAGAGCTATTCTAAACAATGAGAGGACTGAGCTCCCCTTCCAGAAGAACGCCAGCTAACACGCAGAAGGAATGCTAGGGTTTGAAAAATACGATTTAACAACCACCACGGAAGCAAGTAAGTTGAGGGAAGATCCTCTACAGATGTTAAAACACTCACTGGGTAAAGGTTTACTGGGAAACAGCATATTCAGTCTCCGTGTATCAGGTTACTTACTAAGGAAAAGGAAGGTGACGCCACTTTAACCCCAGGATCCAACTTTGCTTCCCTGGTATCGCCCTGATGCTACATGCAATGGCAATATCGTAGCACAGCATGGCCTATGGGATGTTAGTGCCAAACAAACAAACCCGGAACTGAATGACACGGAAACTGCGGATGACAAATTTAGGTTGTGGAGCATTCTACCAAGCAAATGAAATGGATTGTTCAAAACTGTGATGTCAAGAAGAAAAAAAATTGGTAGAACTGTTCTAGATTAAAGGAGACCAAAGAGGAATGTCCCCCAAAAATCCATAAAAACCTTTATTGAGACAATGGGGGATCTAACTATGGACTGCTCGCTATACAACATTATTGTATCAGTGTTAATTTCTTCAGTGTAGTGATGATGTATGTACTGGGCATTCACAGTTCCTGTTTTTAAAACTGCTGTGTAGGTCTTTAATTTTTCAAATTAAAAAAAGGGGAAAATATAAACACAGGAGTATAATAATGTGGATCCCTGCAAGCCTGGCGAGTGAGCTGCTGCTCATTTTGCAGTGCGCTGGAGAGAAGGGGTGGAGGGTGGTGCTGGGTGCGGTGCGGCTGCGGGGTCCAGGCCCTGCACCTGGGAAGCGCGACCCCACCGATCCCCCGCTTCGCTCTACTCTCCAGCACATCAGAGTGAACCATGGCACCTTGCCAGAGTTGCCACCTTTTTACTTAAAAAGTAGTGAACGCACGAGCTTCACCTAGAACTCACTCCTAGGTTTACTGAGAAAACCCAAAGGAAGCCCTTAAAACAACACCTTTCTCAACACAGTGCTAGGTAAAATGCTGGATGGATGAGGGTGACAGGACCAGCAGGAGGGAGACACGGCGGGCGCCTCCGACCCCACAGGAGGATGGGGACATAGAAGTGAAACCAAGGCCAGAGCAGGCAGGGTAGAGCGCTGGTTTGCAAAGCCAGAGAAGGCTGGGTGCATGAACCAGTGCTCAGAGCAGCCCACAAGCTCTGCGATGTCGAAACATGAGAATTCGGGAGGATATAACGAAGCGCTACGACCTCTCATTTTGGGCTGGTTAATAACGAATCACCCCAAAGGGTCAGAAAGTTTAATGTCACCATCATCACCTTTTTAGTAGCCCAAAACCCTGTTTCAAGGGGCCGCTGATTAGAGAGTTCCACTAAGCTGCGCATGAATTACTCAAGAATTGAAGCAACTGGTGACTATGAATAGACTGACATGATGCATTCTTCAGTTTGGCCTTTTTTTCCCTAAAGAGAAACATCAAGTGTTCCGAGTTTATCGCATAAGAACTTTAACCAGACATGTGAAAACAACCCTAAGCTCCATTAGTCAGAGGTTGCTCAAGTGAGGGACGGATGGCTCCACGGTCCTTCTGCCTCCACACTGTGACTGCAGTCCAGGCCGGGGCTGCCGTCTGCCTGCACTTCTGCTCCCGACGCTCAAGTCCCTGGGTTCCCACCGCATCTCCTTAGCTCCTCACGTGAGACCCAGTGCTTAGCACGGCATTCAGTGCCACCTTCCATGATTGGACTCCTGCCCATTCTACCAGCCCCATCCTGATTCACACAGATGCACAACTAGCTGAGCTTTCCAAAAAGTAGCCTGAATCCCTCCACAGTCCCTTGTTGGCTACACTTGGACCTAGTCAGGCTTCAGCATGGCTCGGTTTACACATTGCCATCCCAGCAGTACTGAGCGCCTGCCCTCCCAGGGCCTTCACCAGCCCCTCGCAGCCTTCTGTCACAAGCCAGATGTCTTGATAGACACACATCTCACACTGTTTTTATAATTTTTAAAAGCAAGCTCCGTCGCTAGACCTGAGCTGTCTGAACCACCGGCCCTGCTCAGAAGCACTGTCCAGCCTCCCAGCACTGACGGCGGTGACAGCTGGAAGGTGCCAGGGAGCACAGGAGAAAGAGCCTCACCCCTGGGAGGCAGAGTGGGTACAAGGTCAGGAGGAGACGTGAGCCGAGGCCTAAAGGCTGAGCAGGACTCGCCATGCGGACAGGGTCAGGGACTTTCACTCAGAGTGAGAAGCAGAAGAAAAGCCAGCAAGGCAGGAAGCAGCATGGGTCTGAAAGGCCAGGGCGTCCACAGTGACCGAGGCCACAGAGCAAAAAGTAGTCACTCGAATGTGAGGCGCTGACAGCCTGAAGAGCCTGTGTGCACTCGGATTTCTACCCATAACTGAACAGTCGGAGGATTGCAAGCCATCGATGCCACCATCGGATTACATTACTGTGTTTCCAAGATGTAAATTGGCTTTTTGTTCTTTTAACTAAGCACTAAGATCTGTGATATGTATAAGGTCCTAAGACAAGCCGGCAAAATATATTCCTTTCCCCAATAAACGGTCTTTCCTAAAAACTGTAATCCATGATCCATGTATCAAGATCACGTCTCACTCGTGTTTTTATTCCTTTCATACAGAAATGCGGAGGCCTTACGCCTTCAGGGTTCCCGAGCTGAAGTGGACGGGGCCCTGCACACAGCATGGCCCGGGTCTGACGCCGTGGAACACATGCTCTACCCCTTCGTGGCCAGAGCAGATCACACGGCTCAGGTCCACACGCAGCCACGCGCCTCGGGACAGGATGTGGAGGGACAGGGGAGGAAATGGAGTTCGAGCCGGACCATGGTTGAACCAGGAGAGAATGCAAACTTACAACATGAACACAGCCATCTGTTCCTAGCAATGATTCACTTTCAGTCAAATATTTGCCCGTGTTAGGAGTGACAGTGACAGGAGGTAGAAAAGGGCAACCCAAGGGGAAAAGGTAGATTAGCTCCTCCAGGGGGCTCACAGGGCAGGCCAGGAGGAATTCTCTGGATTCTGGCTCGGCCGAAGCGGGATACCGTGTCTCGGCTCTCCATATCCTTCTTCCGTTTGAAGGAGTCCTCTGTGGAGGTTGGGAAATGGTCAAGGCTGAGTCGGGGTGATGAGGACGGAAGGAGGAGAGGGAGGGAGGAAGCCAGGGGCCTGGGGGACAGGAAAGGGGGTGCTGGGTGAGATCCCGCTCCCCAGTCCACCCCACACCAACCTTTCCACTTCCACATCTCACAAGCACGCCAAGCCTGACACCCAAACCGGCCCGCTCACTGGCACTGCCCGGCATACTTGGCTCCCTGCAGAAGAGCTGGAACAGGGTGCTCTCCTCAGTCCGCTCCTCTCCACTCTCCACAAGCACCCCTGGCATGACAGCTGCCTTGTGGAAAGTGACTCGGGAGCCAGTCCCAGGCCGAGCCTCTGAAAGTGTTTTCTTTTGCTCCTCACTAAAATCCTCTGAGACAACACTGTTTCTTGTCTACATCTTACCAAAAAAGAAGCTGCAACTCGGAAATGTTGTTCCCCAAACACAATTTGTTCTGGGAGTCAGACTGGGCCACTCCCCAGTGTCCTAATGCTGTGCGATGCTCCGCCCTTCTTCTTAATATCAAACCCTCCCCTTCTTTTTATTCCCAATACCACTACTTAAAATCGAGCCTAAGTTTTCACCAGTCGACTGTACACCAGGTGATTCTCCAGCCTGCTGAAGCAGAAGCTCAGGGATCGGCCTGCACCTCCAACATCTGCAGCTCCACGCATCTGCTTTCAGCAAGTGAGTCCCAGGGGAAATGACCACATGCTTCTTCCTGGGACAAGGACCGAAGCTGTTGAGAAGCCTCTGCCCCAGGCTCCCTGGGGGGATGCAGAGCTGCAGCCCCACTGATACGCACAGTTCCTGTGCAACGCTGCTGACTATTTCCAAATAAAGTTAAAGTGCTCTGAGCAAAACTAAATTCACCTGCCTGCTATATCTGGCCCATGAGCACAGCCTATACTTTCTGAGTCAGTACTGGATGTCCCTGCTTCGGACCTTTCCCATGTCCCTCTGCTGATCAGCTCTGCCCGATGTCAAAGGCACCCACACCTCAGCCCACCCCCACCTCCGCTGTGCCTCTCTCCTGGAACACTGCAAATGTTCACACGATTGCTGCTCTGAAGAGCTCACGCTCCCTACAGTGCCCTCTCTGCAGACCCTCAGATGGCCTCACATTTTTCGCTCTTCCCAGGTGCCCTTCCTGTGACCTCCTTACCCTCAGGGTTTAGCTGGGCCATCATGACTCATCTCTCCTGGGCCAGGACGTGCTCTCTCAGTGTGAAAACACTTCCCACCCAGGGTTGCCATGGCCTGGGGCCTGCAATGAGGACCCTGGTTTCCTGGGACACTGTTAGAGTGGTGGGTGTGGGACCAGGCAAGCAACAGTGGGCAGTGCCCCTGGGCCGAAGGGATAGATCCACTGACACCACCGGTCCAGGAAGTCCTCCCCATCCTCCTGGCAGGAAGGATCTCCTCCCCTGGGCGCCCTCCACTTTTTATCCCTGTCTCCCAGTTTAGACTCACAGAAGGAAGAAAAGCCGATCCTCTTACTGAACTCAGCTCCCTGAAAGTCCATGTTTCCCTCAGCTGTATATCTTCCTAGTTCCTAACTCAGCTCCCGGCCTCTAGCGAGCTCTAAAATGTTTCTCAGATAAATCTCAGAACCCTACAAATACCAAGGTTCCACAGTTCCATTCATTGCCTTCTAGTTCATTTTTTAAGTGCAAACACTGCTAAATAACCAAAACTGTTCCACTCTGAGGTCTGCGGATGGATATTATTAGAGAAATGGGAAAGAAATAGTGCAGAAGCACAGCTATCTGGTGAAAGGTTTTATTTTAGAAATGAATCACTGAAGAAATTTTCTACACTCCATTGAGTTAGTTCCAAAAGACAGTCATGATAAAACACACTTAAAAACATATCACACCACAGGTCCTATGATGGTCCCCAGGAAGACATGGCTCGGAGTTCTTCATATGTTCTACGTGTTGATCACATACTAATGATGCAGATGTTTAACAATAACCATTCTGTAGATAGCATTCTACGGATGGCCAGCAATAATCTTGCAAACCAGGTTCAAAGCTTAGGAAAGCGTGCCTCTAAAAAGTTCAATAAAATGTCTATTTTCTCATAGCTGGGAGGTCAGAGGAATAGGCCCTAAATCTGCACCTATCAGTGAGAAATCTACTCTTTCTCTGACGTCGTTGCCCCAACCCAGCTCTGCCAGTCACCCTGCAACTGCCACTTACCTTAATGTACATGTGCTTTGGTTTTTTAAGTCTCCCTGAACAAAGAAGCACTTAACTTTTATTTCTAGAAACATCAATTTTGTCCCCAAGTGTTCTTTTTATTAAAATCCTACCTTAAAAATATTTTCTATAATATATGATAGTGTCTTTTTGTTTGTTTGTTTTTAATTTGTTTTTTGGTACCGGGAATCAAACTCAGGACCTTGCACTTGCAAGGTAGGCGCTGGAACCACTGAGCTAAATCCCCGGCCCTACGATAGTGCCTTTCATCTACATGGAACCAACTGCACTGAACAGGAGAATTTTACCAAAACTTTCCACTAAAACGTTATAGTTTGATTTATTCACTGCCAATACATTGTGAACAATGAACTCTTTATGTGCACAAACAACTGCATAAAGACCCATAAGGGCTATTAATTAAAACAGCTGGTATATCTCATACAATCAAAATATTTCTTACCTGAAATTCCATGGAGAATTAATAAATATGAAACATAATTCCCTCAGGTTAATGATAGGATGGTGTTAGTAATTTCATTTAGTGGACTTTTTTATTTGCTTAAGTATTAAAAATATAAACTGTGCTTTAGGTTAGAAAGGAGGTCAATTCATTAGATTCATAAAACAAGAGAAATGAATTATAAAGTGAAAGGGAAAAGCTAAATGTAATGACTGAATTAAAATTAATTTAGTATAATTACAAACAGAATGAGCATATTTTTAAGGAATAGTTTCCCCAGAAGGAACTCCAAAACATAACTAATGTTTTGTGTATAGCTTTATAAAGTTATTATTTAGAAGTTATGCCTTTCAAGACATAGATTAGCCAAAATTATTTCAAGAAATATGATCATCTAACCTTGAAGCTGGCACCTTATCCTGGCTATTCTCTGTCTTAAGACGTAGAAAGCTGCAAAACAAATGTCCAAAAAAAGAAATTCCAGATCTTTTCTCTGTAAGGAGGCTGGACTTGGGTATTTATCAACTTGTTACATTCCCGGAGACTTACACATATTCAACTCTCAGGGCTTCTCTGAAACAACAAAAAAAAATCTAGGACATGTTTAAAATAGCAACATTTTAGTCACCATTTTGTTATTAAAAAACATTTTGTAACAAAATTATTAACCAATAATTGACGTTATGCTATTTTTCTGTAGTCCACATTCTAATTAAAATATTTCAGACCTTGTGTGACGCTGTACCTTCCAATTGAATGTTTCATTTTCAGAATATTAATTTTTGTTTCTCAGAGACAGTATCCTTTTATTTAAATGAATATTTTACCAACCATCTGAAAAGTATTGAAGCTGTCGACCAATTAGTAACCAAGGCGGGTAGTTTTGAATGGACACAGTTTACTTACCCGGTTCTCCAACTCTGGGAGGAAACAGTAACGTGTCTTTCTTCCTTTCCCCGCATTCGCTTCCTCGCGGCTGCCTTGGTTGCAGTGGCAATAAGGGCGGAGTGGGAAAGTGCAGCGTTCCCCTCGCAGGTGCAGCCACACCAGGCAGATGGACAGGTTAGGGGCAGAGACCGAGGGGCTACTGGTAAAGGGCAGGGCTCACCCAGCCCAGGATGCCAGAGGCAGGGAAGGGGTGATTTTTATTACCTCCTGCAGATTAACGCTTCCCCTGTTTGAAGCATGCGATAGCCACTTTAACATGATTTTTATGTACTTGTCTTATTTAAGATTCGTGAATGAGGCCTTCTTTTGGATAACAGTAGAAAAATTTTTAAGTAAAATTTAACTCAGTTGAAGCAATACATTAACCATCAATCCAGAATGACTGCTTTGTACTTTTAAACAAACACATTCCATTTGTGTGCTAGGCTCTTTATTATTACGGTTACTGGTTAGGTTTACAACAAACTAATATTCTGCTTTATTGTTGTTTTCAATTTTTAAAGAACCCTCCATTTCTTAAAACAGAATAATGAAACATCAAGTATAAATTAAGCAAACAGCTGCAAATAGTCAAAGCATAAATTAAATTCTGGATCACAAATTAAAGAAAATTATTTACAACTTAGTTATGCATGAGAAAGAAAAAAATATAAAAGGATACCGTTTCTTCAGTACTTTTGAATTGCCAATTTTGAACAATGTAATTTATCAGAAAAAAATTTTAAATTATTTTAAACAACGTAAAACAAGTTAGCAAAGAATAACAAACATCATTCTTTTCTAACTAGGTGTATTAGTACCAAGCAATCAAACAGTTCTGTATAGTTTATTTCCTTCTTATAATATCATAAATTTGGGTCACATCTGTGCTACTTAACAAAAAATAACCTGGACATACACAGGTTTAGTAAATTTTATGATATAAATATATCTACTGTACCGGTTTAGACTTCCAGCATAAAATTTTAGATAAGGTCCCATATTTTTTAATTTACCTTTTAAAATTATAGAGAACTGGATTTTAAATTAATGTTAAACCTGACATAGATTTATCACTATTGATGGATGAGGAAATTTTCATAGGCAACCATCACTACTTTTTGTAAAGTTGTCCAAAAAGGCCCTGCATGCGATATGTGTGTGTGTGTGTGTGGTTTTGCTCCTTGTGGGAAACCCTAAATGGGACTCATTAGCAGGACTCACTAGCAGCACCCAGTGTAGAAATATGGGTCCCACTTCTCCTAGTGACCTGTCTCTCGGGTCACCACAAAGCGGCTGCGGAGTAAACGTTAGCCATGCTGGCCGCCCAGTTAGCCTCAGCTTTGGAGCTCACACCAGGTGCTGCATCGGCTCATCTGCAGGTCGCAGTGCTATCACGCATGCTACGGGGATAACATGATGAAGCCAGGACTCATCGGAACCAGAGAAAGCAAGCTGATCAGAGATGATTTTTTCTTGCCTGCTAAACACAGGTTTACAGATTTGGAGATAATCCGAAACTCTGGACAGTGTTCAAGAGAGCAACAAAAAGAAACCCTAAGGAGCTTCTAGGGAACCTTGTTCTTATCCAAAGGGACACCTCTGTGCAGGGTCTTGTTTAAGCTGCTGTGAGGTGTATGAAATGCTCAAAGGTCGGGCCAAGTGAAATCTCTGGAAAGGAAATAAAACGCTGTGGAGGGAGGTGGCAGCTCCAGGGACCACAGACTCAGCGGGGCACAGGGCCTCTCGGGCCAGCAGTACCCACAAGGGACAACCCAGGGACGCGGGGAAGGGACAGGGCCGTCTGCCATGTGTATTTCTACCCCCAGGCAGAGGAAAGTAGTGACTCTAAAGAGTTCTCTTCCCTGTCCTCACATCTGATGGCATTCATGGCTGGTGTTCGTCTGACACTCTATTCACAGACGACTGTCCAACTCCGACGCCAACATTCAGGATGACAGAGCCCAGGAGCACCACGTTAACTAGGTCAGAGCCTGGACAGTCCCAGCAGCAGTGCACTACTTTATAAATACTAAAGTTACAGAAGAATCCCTCAGGCCTCAATGCAAGATTAGAGAACACTTAGCAATTCTATAAATTACTTCTTTATAATTCTGTATTTTTCTTACTCAAAAGTAATTGTTTCCAAAACCCCTTCACCCTTAATTAAGAACTATCAGAATGTCATAATCTTGGCCATTCACCAACAGCAAGACATAATGACTATTTTAATTCATCAGTGAGTTTAAAACTCAATCCAAGCTGGGCAGCATGCATATGCCTGTAATCCCAACTCCTTGGGAGGCTGAGACAGGAGAATTGCGAGTTAGGGCCAGCCCAAGCAACTTGGTAAGCTCGTTTCAAAACGAAACGAACCAAAAATACTACTCCTCAATCTAAGGCACAAAGGATCTCAAAAACACCATTATCTCTGGGAAACACCCTGAAAATATAATCATACGAACTTGGAACAATTTATCCAGTAGAAATAGTTAACATAATAAGCAGACACAATATGAAATCAGCTTTTAATACTCATGGACACTAAATGCAACTGCACATGAGCTGCAACCTGTGCTTTTCTATGAATGATCAAGGACTCTGCTGCTTGCTGGCATACAGACACGAGGCACATGATTATGAGTTTCTATAAAATCTTAGCACTGAAATAAAACAGGAGGTGCCAAAGGCTTTGGAAAAATATTCTGGACATTGTGAAGCTTACATCTGGAAAGTCTACCCATGAAGTTAGTTTCTGTAAATTTAGCAGCACACACCTCTGACCACTTAAGGAGCTTCCACTGAAATTGAATTTGAAAACTCTGATTTATGAAGATAAGGCTAGAGGATTTGAAAACTAATATCATTTTTGTCAAAGTATGTATAAATCTAGGAATTGCTAATTGCTTCTTCCTTTTATGTACCTTAGCACAAAATTAAATGGTGACGGCATGTTTCCTAGAAGTTAATCTATGAAAGCAACATTACCTGTGAGATCTGCTCTTCCTATATGTAATAGGAAAGCCATGTCAATTCTTGGGAATTTATGTCATTCATCTAAAAAATGGCTAAAGAAATCCTGGCCAAATGAAGTATTTTGTTTTGAATTGTAGTTACCTTTTAATTACTGACATGCAAATAACCTACAGAAGCAAATCTTGAGTCCCAAATCCTTGTGTCCCTGGAAACCAGTTCCTACCACAGCTGTCTGCAGCCTTTAGTCAATGAGGGCTCAGAAAATGAGGGCTTCTACTGAAATAGAGTTGGGGGAAAAGTCGTTTTCCAAATCAGATATTGTATTCTAAAGCTAAAAAATCATTTTGATTATTCATGAATCTTTCTTCCCATCAGAATGAAGAATAACAAGTTCCTTTAACAGTTTCATCAGGTTACATGAGAACTAAAATTCCTCACAGAATCAATAAAATAGTGTGGAATGAACAGACAGCTGTCCATCAATATTTACCACACATCCTGATACTTCTCACACTGTATGTGGGCTGTATATTCTCCTTTATGCTGGATTTATTAGGAATTTTATTAGGAATTCTACTGTGACAAAAGTAAGAATCTTTAATTATACACTGAAAATATTTAGTGAAACCAGAAAAATTTTCTAAACTTTTAGTGCGTTCAGATAGAAGATGACCCTGTATGTGATATTACTTCACTGAATGCTGCACCTTGCGACGCACCAATTTACTACATAGGTGCATTTGGTACCTAAGGTGCAGTGCGCTCCCGGGAGTCACCTTAGCGTCACATCAGACCTCTGTCACCTACTCCTGCTATGGCGGAGCCCACGATGGCTACACGGAAATGTTTTCGAGTTGGGTTATCTTGGCTGCATTCTATTATCTCTGGGGACGGGCCTTCATTCGCTCTGATGAAGAAGCGGGAAACGCTGGTTGTGGCGACGCTCCCGCCTCGGCTCCCCTGCAGGTTAGAGTACTGGTCAACGTGGGTGTCTGAGGAAACGGGATCTAGGAGCTTTCTGCTTCTCCCAAGGAGACGGGGCCTTGACTGGGTGAAGCCTGCTCAGGACACGCACGCAGCCACGCTTTTGTTACTTTATCATTATCTGGGGTTTTGCGGGGTTTCTTCCACGTGTGCACCAGGACCTCAGGCCCCACTGCTCCCGGGCTGTCAGGACTGCTGAGAATCAGCCTTCCTCAGGCCCCCTGGAAGAACTCTTCAGTTTGGGTACTGGATGAAGACGTAGAGTAACCCCGGCTCTGTTGAGGCTGCTCAGGCCTCCGCAGCTCATGTGAAGCAGCACCCCACCAGACATTCACGTCCCTACTCCAGCCATAATCGGGAAGAACACGAACAGGTGCAAAGCAACTTGGTGAGGGGCTTATGTACCGATACCCAAAGAGTGCAAACCTGACATTAAAATCTCCCACTGATCTCTCTGCGGAAGCCACCTATATTGAAGCCCAGCCCAGGGAATGTAGATTTCCACTCCGTTTCCCATTCCTCTGGCTAAAACTTCATTAACTGCTGCCTGCTCCTGAAAATAAAGAGACTAAAACCAAAATAAATACACGAAGACTGGCCTTTACTAGAGTGCAGCAATGCTTAGGAGGACTAGCAGCAATCCCAGCTAACAGTGCCTGTCTCACCTGGAGCTGTCGGCCCGAAGTCCCAGAGCTTAGCAGCACAGCGAGATGCTAGAGCTGGACCATGCCGAGCCCGGAAGATGCTTCTGAAGTTAGGGGTACCATGGTGCATCCAGATAACAGTGGACCTGCTTCCCGAGAGCTGTGTGTTTATAGAGTCAGGGCCTCGTCCTACTGGGGATGACCTTCCATAAAACTGCTTTTCCAAAACCACCCAGCTTCCTGAGAGGAACCTGCTGTGGCCCCAGCATTCACGGCTCTATGGGACCACACAAACATGTGCTCTCAGAACCACATGCAGCAAAGCCATACTTTCCCCGCTAAATAACTGGTTTGCTTTTACCCTAACAAAAAACACTTAGCAGTAATTACCCTTCTCTTTTTCCTTTGGCTACTGGAAGCTAAGTGTCAAACTGTAAGACATATTTAGTTTTCTATGGCTTACACATCTGCATTTTCATAGCCCTCCTCCCACCGCCTTTTATTTCTCCCTCCCATCCTTGTTAATTATATTTTCCAATCTTGTTGCATGAATTCCTAGAAGCTACTTCACATCTTTTTCCAAGCAACGTAAAGCATAAGCAAACAGACATAGAGACATCAATTATGTTTATCTTTTAAAATATCATCTAAGGAATCAAAGTAGAAAGTGACTGAACTGGCTTCCACTCTGTAATACTGGCCATGATTTATTCTCCTTTGATTTACATATTTGTAACAATAAAATGTTATAAATATAGAAAACTTATAACAATGAAATGAAAGCTTTTCAATTATTGTACTAATACAGAAATGTGACATGTACCTATAATCTTCCCATATCTAATTTGTATAATAATGATAATGATAGATGCACGGATATTCATTGTAGCATACTGTATTTTGTAAAAGCACAATATTGAAAAACACTTAATGTACCTAAATTGGCAAGTATTATGGCACATCCATAAAAGAGCATACTGTATAGCTATTTAAAAGAATCAGTCACACTTCTATGAACTGACAAGGACAGTCTTTATAGGAAAAAAAGCAAGATAAAGAATGGTTTTTACTTTGTGTTACTGTTTTATGGAAAAGGGAAATTTGGGGAATATTTAGAAGGCTCCATAAAGATTAATAGGAAACAGTATTTGCCTGTTGGGGGTTAGAATGAGTTGTCGGGACAACTGAGGAATTGGAAATGTTTACCTTTGCTGCCCCCTTTCTCTCTCCCCCACCTTTAATTTTTTACTTAATCATACATTTCTTACTTTTTAAAATTTGAGTTAAATATATAATTGTGATAAAGATTAGAATAGCTGGTGGAAAGTATATACCCCTACAGCTCTAAAATCACTTTAAAAGAGGTTTTGATTAAAAAAAATGGGTAACGCTCCCTGAAAGTCCTTCTCATTATAACAGGAATTGAGAAATGGTACCAAGATCTTGGAATCCCCCCAACTCCCCAGTAGGTCGTGAGAGTAGTAAAACAGCACATGCCATGCACACAGGAATAGAAATCATGGCTGAAGCACAGATCATGAAAGATCGATGAATGAATCCCCAGGGAACAAGTGAGGCTTACGAGTAAAAAGAAATGCAGATCTATTAAAAGTAGGTGACTCATGGGCAGAAATGTAGGGGACCAGACAAATGGCACCTTGCGCCCCATGCTCCCAGCTTCTGTCAAGGTGCCTCTAGCCCTCTGGTCCAAGAGGAAACACTAAAAATGAGGACAGATTTGCAGAGGCAAGAGTAGAGACCAGAGCACCCCAAAATCATGCAGCAGATGAGACTTGGGATATGGGGCAGCCGGAGTCTGAGCCAACACTGCCTCCCTAGTCTACTTACTCCCAAGTAAGAAACTACTGGCCACAGATCAAAACAACAAATGTATGCGTGTAGCACTGGACCACGTATAGAAATGCATCCCGGGAAATACCAGCACATGTGCAAAATGACGTATTCAACATACCCAAGGCCATTTTAGAACTGCTTGTGTTAGCAAGAGACTACAACCAACATAAAGGCCCATGGACAGAAGACTGCTTAAATTGTGGTAGAGCCATACAGTGGAATGCTACAAACCTATTAAAAAGTAAGGAGGCTTTTCAATACAGATGGTAAAGAATCAGGATGAACTGTTAAGAAAAAGAAATAAGGTACAGAGCAGTGTATATAGTATCTTTCCTATGTGTAAAATGGGGAGCTAATTTACCATTAAGTATGCCAAGTATTTTCTTAAAGATACACAGACAAAAAAAATCCTGATAATATGCATTTCTCTATTTCTCTGAGGAGAGGTACTAGAGAAAGTGAACACATTTTCTCTTACAAAGAAAATTAATATTTTAGAAATAGTGATGGGAAAAATTTTGAAACCTGCACAAAATGAGTGCAAATGAACAAAAGTGCCTACACACAGAGGAGTGGGGAGCAGGCCATGGAGCCCTTTGCCCAGCCCTTCGGCCGCTCCAGCCAAGGACAGTCCAGTCCCTGTGTGGGCCACCTTCCTTCACTCAACACAGGATCCCGGGCAGAGTCACCCAGTGTCACTCACTGTCATACTGCAGGATGCAGCTCATTCCACCGACTCCCATGCAGACAACGTGAATTCCACACCCTTGCTCTGGACAGAGGGTGGGCGGGATGCACATCTCCACTATGGAGTGGTCAGCAAGTTTCCAAGCAGCGGACAGTCCCTGGGCCAGAGGTGCCTACAGCAGGCGCGTGATGGGTCCCGCAGCTGGGCCTGTGCACCTGAGGGCTTCCCCCGAGCAGCCCTGCCTCCCACGAGAACCCAGTGCTTTCTGCTCCATGGGGTTAAGGCCATGCAGCTTGATTTCAGGAGGAAAACTCACGAAAATGGCAGATCCTAATTGCATTCAGGTAAAGGTCAGCTCCAACCAGGGGAAAGAATGAAGGAACCAAGTAATTCCTGTGAAACTGAACCTCGAAGGCTACACGTACTCAAAATTACCTGTTTGAAAAGGTCAAGTGTCCTCCACACTGCTCCTCGCCTGCAATCCGCATTCCAAGACCACCTGATGTTACTCAGAGTACATAGTGTCTTTAAACAAGCTTTGGAGGTGAGTGGGAGCTGAACACTCTCTGCCCCAAATTTCCCTTCCTAAGGCTTCAGGGGCGCAGGTGCAGCACCGGAAGTAACTGTAAAATTAGCCTCTGCCTTCCTTGCTCTTATTCCTATCTCAACAAAACAGAAGAATAACCTGACAAACAAAAAGTGGGTGCACAGGGGAGGGAGCTACCACACCTGGGACAGCGGGGGTCCCACTCCTGCCAGCTCCAGGGAGGCCCCACAGCACCTGTTTTCTCCCCGTCGCCCCAGGTGACACCTGACTCCACACACAAGAAGTCGCTCCAGGTCTAAAACACCAAGTCACGTCCAGCAGAAACTGTGCAGCTCTGACCACACGTAGGAAGGCATCACTAGGGGCCCTGGCTGGGGTGAGGCGCTGTCTGTGGCCCAAAAGCAGATCCCAAAGCTTCTCACGTCGGGGTTAGGGGTCGGGCGCAGGGGTACAGCCTCAGCTCCCAGCACCCCGCCTAGCTTAGGCCACTACTGTAAATAGCGTGTTCACAATCCGAGGGATCAGAAAATCAAAGAAAGACACCACTGATACAATTTTGTGACCTGGGATGGGGAGTCAATGCCAGCAAAGTTAATAATCATGTTCCTTTCACAAGACTGTTTCTGAGCCCAGATGCAAGAAATTAAAACTGAAATATCTCTCTTACCAAACCAAACTTCTCTGCTGAAGCTAAGACTCTTGCCACTTGGAACACAGAAATAATTTGGTAATTTGCTTATCAACCTTTCCAGTTCACCATTAGCCAGTAATATACATTACTCAATGACAATTATTTGACCACTACAAAATAGCTTCCAAATAAAGTACTATTTCATAATTCCTAACTTTCCCTAATCTGTGTTTCTAAAGCTGATAAAAAAATGATATTTTCACTTTACATGACATTTGTAAAGCTGTAAGCTTTATTTATTTTAAGGAAGAAATAGAAGAACTGGGAGCCATAACTAAAAAAGCAAAGTCAATCTGTAGGTGTGTTTTACATCTTCTCAAACCTCTGGCATAAACATGACAAAGCACCTACATTTTCCCTGGTCTGGATGATATAAGCCCACCCTAACCCACATCGTAACCGAAACCACAAACGGTTCACTGACAGCCAAGAGACTCAGAAGTTGAACAGCTTTGCTGAAACCTGGAACTACTTGCATTCTGAGTTTTTCTTCACATCTCTAGAAAGTATTTTCAACAAGATGCTATTAGGGTGGGTGTGGTGGCACACATGCCTGTAATCCCAGCACTTGGGAGGCTGAGGCAGGAGAATGCCCATGAGTTTGAGGCCAGCCTGGGCTACATACTGAGACTCCGTCTCAAACAAAACAAAACAAAACAAACAGAAACCCCAAGATGCTATTGTCATGAGCCGTACATTCAGCCAAATCTCCAAGTACACAGAAAGACAACCATAGAGGAAGACACAGGAAGCCAGTGTCCTGATCCAACAGTCTTTTCTCCCTGAAGGAAGTCCACGTGCAGAGTTTGGGGCTGGAAATCTGCTGTAAAGTAGATGGCTAAGAAATGTTAGTTCGCTAATCAAACACAAAATCCAGGACTTGGCCTCAGGCAGTGAAAATTATCTAGTGCCTTTAGTTAAGAGTTATTCCCATAGCATACACAGCTTTTAAAGTACAAGAGACAAACCCAGAGAAATCCCTATCACAGAAGTCTCTCCTTGGTAGGAGGAGAAAAGTAGTCAATATAATAAAATGAAATGTGCCACTATGGTCATGGAAAAGTTAAGGAACAGAATAATTATAGAAGCAAAAACCAAAAATACACTATGACAGTCTCTGAGGGCGTAAACTGCTGTGTGCTGCAACCACATAACCATTAGCGCGTGAACACAGTGATGAAATTTCACTTGACTGTAAAGAGCCGCAGGATGCAAACCAGTACAATGACGGAAATCAGCATGGAGAGTCCCCAGAAAACTAAAAACAGAAATTCCATTAGACCCAGCTATTCCCCACCAAGCTATCTTCTGAAAAGAGTTAAAGACTTTGTATCATATTACAGTGATCCATGTGTACCCATGTTTACAGCAACACAAGTCAGAATGGCTAAATCCTGGAAGCAGCCTCTATTTTCATCAACAGATGAATGGATAAAGAAAATGTGGTATTTATATAAAGTGGAGTACTACTCTGCCATAAAAAAGAATAAACTTGAGTCATATGTAGAAAATAGATGAACCTTAAGACCATAATGTTAAGTGAAATGAATCAGACACACAGGCTTAAATGTAGCGTGGTTTCTCTTCTATGAGAAAGCCAAAGTATAAGTAGATTAAAGAGCGAAATGAAAGACAGATAAGAGGAAGCAGGAAGATGGGTCTTTTGCAAATGGGATGGGGACCGAGAGAGGAGGGAGAGGAGGGGAAAGCGGAAAGAACTGAGCTGGGTGATGCACATGTTCCAGCTCTCCGCAGGGAACATGACCATTAGGTACTGCAAACATGGACTAGCACAACTGGAGGTTAAAAAATAAAGTCACATTGATGGTCACAGAAGTGAAGCCAAGACAATTAGAAAGTCAAGTTTTGGATTTTCTATATGCAAGAGATCAATTTATGAGTCAAGATCACAGAGCCAAGAAGGGCAGAGGAGAAAGAAGCTGAGGCCAGGACGCCAAAGGACCTGCCAACCCCACACACCTGTTTACCTGTTTCTAGCACGGCTGTGCCCTCCTAGCGGGGCCAGAAGCTGGGACCCAGCGCTGGCAGGACAGGCTGGAAGCGGGGAGAAGCGGGAATCATCCTTCCTCAGTCCTGAGGGAGAGGGGTCCCTGGCTGGTGCAGCTGTGGCTGGACGCAGTGAGCAGAGCGGGTGCAGCAGCTCCGCACCCAGCAGGAGGCCGCAGCAGTCTCAGGGGATGTGGCGCTCAGATGCCCACATCTGACTCAGTGACTGCTGGGCCAGTATCTCACAGCTGCTCTGCCACCTCCAGTCACAGAAGGATGAAGGGACGAGGACAGCTCTCACAAGTAGCGTAACGAGGGCATCGCCCCAGCACATCACCTTCCAAGAGATGAACCGGGAGGCACTGTGCAAGGAGAGTGACTCCCTGTGCAGGAACATCCAAAGTGAGACTCAGAGAAAAGAGCACAGGGTCCCTTTGATGAGGAGCAGAGAGAACTCCGACTGCCAGGGGTCAAAAGCCAGAAGCACTTTTCACATGGAATTCACTGCTGCTGCTTGTAACTTTTATAGGTGACCATTACCACATCTAACTGTGATAGACTAGCAGGGCATTTTTCTTGAGCATAAGCCCTGACAAGGCGTGTTCACTTCATAACTCTTTCTTTGAAAAGCAACCGGGAATGTCTGGCGCTGTTGCATCCATCCCACAAGCTCTCACGGTGCCGTTCTACCCCTTGGGCTGACCTCTGACGCCACATTCGTCCACCTGCTTATATCGAAACAAAGAGGCAGAACTCTGAACTGACCAGACCTACGGACCACCTAGAACTCTGGGAAAATAAAGCACACGGACAAACACAGCCGTCTCTGAATTCATTTTTACGACCTTACTGTCTTCAGTGTCAAGAGTGAAGAACCATCCGGCCGCTGCGTAATTTACGGGAGTCTTATTTTATCAAAACACAAAGAACTTCGGAACCAGGTTTAATTTCGGCAGTACCAATGTGCGAAGTGTCACGGCTCATGATCACAGGCTCTGATAACACAGACACGGCTCCTGCTGCGCTGCTTCCAGGGCAGCTCCCCCGTCCATTTCCTTCACTTTACCAAATTCACACACAGTACTGACTCAGTGCCAAGAACTGTGATCTGTGCAGAATTCTTTTACGTTCTTTTATAACACGACCATTTCAATAATCAACTCATGCCATGCTGCAGTTTCCTCAGACCACTGAGGAATAAGAGACGAAAAAAACAAACACTAGCAGATACTATATTTACCGGTTTGCCTTTTTTTAGAAACAAAATGAAAGTATAAACACACTAAAAGTGTCCTGTGGCTGTTAGGAAAGCTATGTGGAAAGTGAAACACTTGGAAATCTCTTGAATGATAAAACTCTGTAATATCGTTGTAACTCTAAACCTCTGCATAAATTTAAATTCAGAATTGCCCACTGTGTGCCTGTTAGGTACAGAAAACCAGAGCAGCTCCTGCAGTGCTACCTGGGGAGCTTCGCAGTCCAGGAGCCTCCGGAGATCCGGGCAGCTTCCCTTGGACTCCTTTCCGCGCCCTGGCAGGAGGCCTGCACACCCCAAGTTCTGCCTTTAGGAGGGAAGGTGCCCCCGCTGCTGCCCGGGGCTTTCTGCCAGGGCAGCCCTGTCCTGGGCGGGGCCGGAAGCCTGCAGGACCCTGCAGCGCTTCAACATCTGGTTACGGTGAGGACGCGATGTCCACCCCTACAGACTCCCACTTTCCCGTGGGAGGGTGTATTTACAGACAGGGCCGAGGCAAGGATGCGCTCAGTTACTGCAGCCCGGGGTCCCCCAGGTCCCGCTGTGGGCGTCCAGCTGGGCAAACACTCCCGGCGCTTGGACCTGACTGGCCGGAGACCAATTCCCGCCAGGCACCGCCCTCCGCCCTGACCATCTTCCTTGAGCCTCTCCGAACAGACCAAGCGGTGGGGACACAGCATCTTCGCCTCCTGTCGCCTACTGGGAACCAGAGTTACCGCATCTCTAACAAAGGCAAGGGGCCGGGCAGGGCAAAGGGCCTCGCTCAGAGCAGGGAGTAAGCAGTAGCCCCGGTCACCGACCCTGCCCAGCCAGCCAGAAACAACAGCCCGTGTGAGCCACCAGTCATAGCGCAGAATCCTCACCAGCACACGCCAAAGCGAGGGAGCTGAGGGAGCTGAACTTTCCCGCCTCCGTTTACCGGCCAGCCCCGGCCTTAACCACCTGCCTCTGGCCTCTGGAGGGCTTCCCTCTTAGGGACGAAGTGACTCCCCGGCACAGCCTGCCCGGCCTGGTTCCCTCCTCTCACCTCCCAGCCCCCAGCCCGAGAGAGATGCCCTGGATGTTTATTTGATCATTTGCTGTCCGGGGCGGGGGGGGGGCTGAGATAAAATTCTGAGATCCAGGTAAAATCTGGAAACACATTTTCTAGATTTCTCCAGCGTCTGTGATGTAGCTCTGATAGTTTACCATTATAATGTTCATTTTGAAAGTGAGAAAACAGAAACTAGTGTTCTGGTTCGGTAATTATTAAATGAGCCTGATTACTTCCAAAACTTACAAATATTTTCCAGGTCTTCTCTGACTGAACTAGGTGCCCCACTAAGAGCACCGTCAATGCACCCTCTCAAAAAACAATTATAAACAGGCCACTTTACACAACAACTGCTGTGGAGGTTTGAGAAGTGCTCTAAGGTTCCGAGTTTATTTAGTGTAAATATCGTCTAGACTCCTTGTCTTACTCCACTCAGGGCCTGCAGCAAAGAAACAAGTGAGCACAAAGGGAACACGGGAGCCAGAGTCTTGAGGACACCTGGTAAAATGCACACCGGGGTACGTCAACACGGGGGGCTCAGGTGAGCCTGCTCTGTGAAAATGAGCCTGTGTCTGACGTGTGGGGCCCGGGGCCAGACGGACCCCTTCCCGGAACCGGTCCGCGGGCTGATACTCACGTTGGCACTGTCCCCAGGAGCGGCGAGTCCAGCCCCAGCAGCAGTCAATCCGCCCACCATAGCGACAGAGGCCAATCGAGGACACGAGCTGTCCGGGCCACCTACCACACACACAGACAATAGCACACGTAAGAGGCTCGAGCCGGAGAAGAATTTCAGGACCAATCAATCCACATCCAACCATCTCCTACAACTCTCTCGTGGTTATAGAAATGCAGGGCTAAAGACACTCGCAGAAATAGATTTGTTATGATGTAAGACCAAATCTCAGACACCCAGCAGGTATACACACACACACATACACACACACACACTGCAGGGTAGGAAGAAGGCCCCCTGCCAAGTAGAAACAGCAGCGTCCTGCCAGTCGCAGGGCAGCTTCCGAGGCTTGAAACAAGACAGATTCCTCCAGGGCTCACACCTGTTGCTGGGATGGGGGAAAACCAGTTTCGACGGCTTCCTCACACTGAAAAGTAAAAGGCCTGTCAGGGCCCAGGGCGTGCTGGCCTGTGGGGAGGGCAGGAGGGAAGGAACCAGAGAGGAGGCTTCTGAGGACCAAAGGAACCAGAGCTGAGGACACTGCAAAACAGAGGAGAAGGGAAACGGAAGGGAAAGAGAAAACAAGCAACAGAAAAGGAGACCTAATGAGACCGGGGAGTAGGGCGCAGCAGACGCTCCGTGCGGCTGAGGTCGGCACCGGGCGCGTTAGCAGGCTCGGGTTGGCTCGCACGGGGCGAAGGGCGCGGTGTTCATCGCCTTTAACGCCTTTCAGCACTTTCACGCGAAGACCATACCTGCGTGTGAGCGCGTGTGCAAGAAACGCAGGCCCGGCTCAGGCGGAGGAAGAACCAACCGCCCGGCCCCTCGGAGGCGGCTCTGGCCGCGCCCCGCGCGCTCCACCTGCGTCTCCGCCCGGCCGGGCCCACGCGGGGCACAGCTCGCCGCGCCCCGCCGCCCGCCCGGCCCGGCCTCCCAAGCCCCCAGCGCCCTCTCACCTCCCGTCGAAGTCGGCGGCCGCCCGCAGGGACAAGGAGACCGCGAGCGCGAGCGCAGGCAGCAGCAGCAGCGGCGGCGGCGGCATGGTGCGGGCAGCTCTGGCCCCGGCTCAGCTCGCTGGGCTCCGCGGCCCGCCGGGGACGGGGCGGGCGGCACCTGGGTGGGCGGGGCCGGGATGAGGGGCGGGGCAGGGGCCGGGACAGGGGCGGGGCAGGGGCGGGGCAGGAGGGGCAGGCGGCACCTGGGTGGGCGGGGCGGGGCCGGGACAGGGGCGGGGCAGGGGCGGGGCAGGAGGGGCAGGCGGCACCTGGGTGGGCGGGGCGGGGCCGGGCGGAGGGGCGGCACCCGAGTGGGCGGGGCCGGAGGGCGGGGCGGCACCTGGGTGGGCGGGGAAGGAGGGGCGGGGCGGGGCGGGGAAGGAGGGGCGGGGCGGGGCGGGGCGGGGCGGGCCGAGCAGGTGGGTGGGACGGGCGTGGAGCTGGTGGGCGACGCGACCCCAAGGGGGTCACAGACAGTGCGGGATCCGCGCTAACTTCCCTCGGGCTCTGCTCAGTCACCGCAGAGCGGCCCACGTGGGCCCTGTCCACGCATCTTCTTGTCTCCCGCGAGTGTGCATTCTTCGTGTTAGAATGCGAACCCCACGAGGCCGGGTGCCTTGTTTAGGGCCTAGGACAGGGCCAGGCATAGAGCAGGTGCTCACAAACGTCCGTGGATTGAGTTTGCTGCGTTACGCAGCTTTCCCCATCTTCTATTTTTGAGATTTCTGCAAAATCAATTTGTTAATGGAAAGTTCTGCAGCATGGTGACCTTCCTATCCTGACCTCAGTATGTGTAAAAACAGGAATTTTCGGCAAGCAAAGGCAAAAGAACGGTTCCAACTTAAACCACTCTTTGATTTCCAAGTTGTTTTCTGTCAGCAAAACAAGTTTCTATTTTAATCTCGGGACACATCCGTGCCAGTTCAGGCCTAGGACATTATTTTAGGCAAACAGCTTGGTGTCATCCATTTCAGATCCTTCTAATGAGGTCCAAAAATGTAGAAGTCAAAATATTTTTCCTGCAGAAAATCAGATTTTGTGAGTATGGGGCAGGCCTGGGTCCAGCCCCCGCTGGCCACCTCTCCGTTGTTTTCTTTGTTTACTGTTCTGTACTGGATTCGAAAATAAGCTCTGCTGGAGCAGTGATGACTGGGGGAGAGCTAAGCTCCAGGTCAGAGAGCTGGAGGCAGAAGGAGAGCGGAGGACGGAGGGGGCCCATGGGGTGTGGTCTGAAGCAGAAGGCGATGCCCACCCCCACCCCCACCCCCGTTGTTTCCTTCGGCCTGGAGAGCAGCCCATTCATCTCCCTGCTTCACATCGAGGGGCGGGTCCCCACTCCCCACCCAGGACCCGACTCTGACCCTGAGCTCGGCAGATGCCCAGAGGAGCTGTTGGTAGCCTGTACCACAATCGACTCTCCAACGCTCTGGGTCCCAGGAGATGGCTTCTCACAGGGGGGCACTGGCAGCACCTGTGCTCTCTCCATGTCCCTGTACCCACGCGGCCTGGCACCAGGCATCAGTGCAGTGAGATTAAACAGATGGGAGTGGATTGATTTGAACTCTGCCTGTGAACATTAACTTCTCCCTTAAGTGGGGGCTGATTGTCAGTTTTTGTTGGATCATGGAATAAGGAATTCCTGGACTTCCACGGTTAGGCTGCTTATTGTACTGCAGTTATGACCAGCAGTGATCATTCAAAGAAAGAGGTGGCGTTCCGCCAGGGGTGGGTGGCATCTTATTATCTTATCATTTTTCCCGGTGCCAGAGACCAAGCCTGGGGCCAAACACAGGGCCTCACACACACTAAGTGAGCGCTCTTCCAGCGAGGGGCAGCCTCAGCCCCACAACCTGACTTAAGACAACGAGCAAAGTGAGATCGAATGCCTTGCTTTCAGCAGTACCTATTCATCCAGTATGACAGAATTTTCCATGTGGGGTCCCACCATGTGATGCCATCTCATAGGTCACCCCACTGTTCTCAGGCACAAATAACTATCTGTCATTGGTTACGGGGTGGTACAGATAAACAGTAGACTAGAATCAAACAAACCTAACTTCAAACATTCAGAAATTAGCAGCTCATAACTACTTGGATTTTTTCCCCAATAAATATTCATCAGGAGCCCACAGTGCATCCACATTTCTTGGTCCTGGGACAAGCTAGGAAGAAGACGAAGTTCTGTCCTGAGAGTTTGTATTCTAGCAGGGAGCAAGCGTAAAGAAAGGACAAAGGAAGGTGAAGGCAACAGGAAGTCTGAGGGTGCGGTGTGTGATGGAGTGGCCTGGTCACCTCTGCACAGGTGACATTTGAACCAGGACCTAATGGGGTGGGGCTGGGGTGGGGTCCAGGCGGAGGGGAGAGCAAGATGTGTTTTCTCTGTTAAGCTGTTGTCAGGCACGGATCATCAGGTGTTGCTCCCCACCACACAAGCAGGGTGCTGACAAGGACACAGGGTCATGCTTTCAAGAACCTTTTAAGAGAAGGTACCTGGAGCTGCTGGTTCACAGTGATTTTGACTCCCAGCTGAGCAAGAATTCTGGAGACCCTGCTCTGGCAGTGGAGGAAGTGCTTGGACAGACAGTTGGGGCACGCTGTGTTAGGACTTATACTCGGCTGTCCCCCCAAAGACCCATGGGCCGGAGGGTAAGGGATTGTGAGGAGCAGTTGGATTATAGGGGTTTACAGTGGCCTTGCATTTGGGAGGTGAGGCCTGGTGGAAAGAGGTGTATCCCTGGGGCCTGACCTAGAAGATGGTGTCCCTCCTGGCTCCTCCCTTTTCCCTCCACTTTGTGGCCACTGTGAGGTGAGCAGCATCCTCTGCCACACCCTCTGCCATGCCCTTCCTGCCTTGGAGGCTCCCAAGTATGGACTAAAAACATGAGCCGAAAGGAACCTCTCCTTTAAGTTGTGGGTGTCCAGTATTGTGTCTCAGTGGCAGGAAAGTGAGCAGGACACCCTGCTTCCTTAGGTGAGCCACGTTAATGCCTGTGGGAGTGTGGTATATGCCCCCTTTGGGGGCCACATCACTGACAACCTTTCTCACTGGCACAAACATAAAGGCCTGGGTGTTACTCTGAGGAACAGAGACAGGCATTTTCAGGCCAGACTCACGGTTTCTGTGGTGACCAGGTGTCCTTAAAACCTCAGCAGCTCTGATCTGATTGCTTCCAGTCAGTTCCTTATGCAGAAGACAGCAGCCGGAGTTCACTCCAGTCCTTGCCCCAGCTGCTTTCTGTGCTTGCCTGTATCCGCACCTCACTCCTGCCTCAGTGGAGGCTACTGTGAGACGTGCTGGGGTCACAGGTCCTTTGGGAGGGCAGCACCCTTCCTCTGACTTTTGTCACGAGGCTCAAGTCCCAGGTGTTTATTAATGTGTGGGACATAAAAGGAACAGTCTTCCTGAACTTTGACAAACCCTACAGTGCTGAAAGTTCTCATTTTCTTGCATTTCTGCATATGGACCAACCAGCTGTTGCCTGAACTTGTTTCTTTCTTATGATACCTTACACAAAGCAGGGAGCAGCAAGATACACTGACACCATCGCTTTTTACAAGCGCATTCCCTCGACACAGGTGTGCTGTGCTTTCCAAGCTGTGGTGGGTAACGACCGAAGGAAACAGTGAGTCACCAGCTTACCACCCTGCCCTCAGCACTTCCCACACACCAGGTCACCCTGGGGTCTGCTGTGTCACCCCTCGCTGATGCCCCATCACAAGCAGAGTCAAGGACTCCTTGCTCCGTCCTCCCACCAAGTCCTCTAACCGCACGCTTGCCTGGATGGTGGAAAATGCAGGTTTCCGTTGAGCTGTCCCGCTGGTGCCGGTTTCTCTGTCTAACATGAAAGGTTAAAATTGTATCACAAAGGGCCCCCAATGTGTAACGACTTCAGCAAGGTGGACGTTGCTAGTCAGAGGCGAGGGTACCTGGGGTTGGGCAGCTCCGGGTCACACGCCCCTCTGCACTCAGGCTGAAGGAAAGTGCAGGGAGGCTGTGTGCGGGCCAGGAGAGAGCTCCAAGCTCTGCTACTCCCCCCGACCCAAAAGGACTGCTTGGGGGTCACACCCATAGCCCGGCCCTGTATGCAGCTTTCTCTCTGTCCCTGCTGAAAGGGGAGTTGGAATTTGGAGAGCAGTGAGCAGTTCCGCCCACACAAATTAATAAGACATCCACAGACGTTCAAACATAGAGGTCAGGTTGGCAGGTCTAGGGTGTCCACAGGAGTCTGGGGCTGGAGATATAAATCTGGTTCTCAGGTAGCATTTAAGTCTCGGGGCTGGTGGGGGCGGGGTGAGTGACGTGGGTGTGGAGTGAAGTGTGATTAGGAGGACTAAGGATGGAGCAGAGGGGTCTCCACAATTGAGGCTCCAGCAAGGAGGAGGGCAGGGCACGAGCCAAGAAGCAGATGTGGATGGAGGGGAAACCAGCTGGGAGTCTGCTGTCCTGAAGCCGGGTGGGGAGGAGACCGGGAAGGGTCCGAGTGTGGACACCTGCAGGAGACAGCAACACTGATCATGCCTAAAGCAGGCTGAGCAGTGCAGGCTGTAAGAGTGAACCCACAATTGTCTTGTTTGAGAAACAAGTCTGGCTGAAGCCTACATGGCGAGGTCAGAGTAACTCTCAACCAAATTCCATTCCCACAACTAAAACCTTCTTAACTAGAAGGACAATGTTCTAATTACAACCATATATTTTGTCTATTCTGTACCTAATTCAAGAATGCTTTGTCTTGTCCTTCATGAGCTTTGCTTACATTAATTTCTATAGAAACTGCAGAACTGCACATCCTTGCATGTAGTACCGACCTTGCACATAGCTCACCTTTACCCCAATTGATTAGTAAGAAAAATCAGTGGCTTGGACTGGCCAGTGCCTTTGTTGGTTGCACAGACATTGTTCGTCCTGGCCCCTGATTTCTGTCTTTCTTAGTTCTTTTAGTATTTTTCCTCAGGCTTGCATTCTACACTGGGCAGGAGACTGGACCCTACTGCAGAGGTTTCCAGTAACGTTTTGGGGTCCCCAGTGCTGCTGAGGATAAGGAGGCTCACAGCTGAGCAGTGATTGCCAGGTGGCAAGAGGCAGCTCTGAAGACCTGGACAGGAGCAGTTCCAGAGGAGGGGTGTGTGACCCTACTCTAGTGAAGAGAAAGAGGTGTGGAACCTTTCCTTGTGCTGTGCTATTTATCATCTTCTTGTGTCTACTTTTTAACTGGGTTGTCTATTAATGAGCTGTAAGAGTTCTTTATATATTCTGGTCATAGGTTATATGTATTATAAATATGTTCTGGTTAAGGACTACTTTTCATTTTTTTTTTTTTTTTTGAGGCAGGGTCTCTCCCTTTGTAGTTCAGGCTGGCCCTGAACTTACTATGTAGCCTAGGCTAGCCTCGAACTCACAGGAATCCTCCTGCCTCAGCTTTCCGAGTGCTGGGATTACAGGTGTGCCCACCACACCCGGCTACTTTTCATTTTCTTAATGATGTCTTTTAAAATTCTAAATTTTGATGGAATCTCATTTAGCAATTTTTTTCTTTTATACATCATGTTTTTTGTATCCTAGGAAATTCTTGCCTCCCCTAAATTCATGAACATTTTCCCTTATAATTTCTTCTTAAAGTTTTTTAGTCTCAGTCTTTCATATTTAGGTTCATAGATCCTTTCAAGTTATTTTTATGTATGGAAATAAAGGGTCGAGGTTAATTTTTTACATACGGATGCCAGGTGTTCTAGTACCATTTGTTGAAAACATCTTTTCCTCTGCTTTTGAGTTGTTTATGTTCTATAAAATGTTAAATAATCTTTCAAAACTCAATGGACGATATATGTGTGGTTCTATTTCTAGATTCTTTGTTTTAGTCCAATGATCTATATGTCTTTCCTTACACCTACACTGCCTTGATTACTGTAGCTTTAGAGGAAGGCTTAAAATTAGATAATAAATGTCTTCCAACACTGTTTTTTTTCTTTTTACTCTTCCAGGTCCTTTCTACTCTTACATAACTTTTAAATTTCAATATCCAATTCTTCATTTATAGCAAGTATACATAGATCTGAATTTTTATATATACCTTGTTTTCTAATCCTGCCAAATTCAAATACAAGTTCTAGGGGCTCCTAGAGATTTCTTAGTATTTTCTCTGTAGATGATCATTTCATCTACATATAAAGATCTAACTTCTACTTTGTCAATCCTATGCTATTAGTTTATTTTTATTGCCAGACTATTTTGGTTTAGGCCTATCTTTCAAAGTTTAATGGACAGATGAAGAGTAGGCATATCTGTCCTTGTTCCCCAACTTAGGGAGAAAGCATTGTATCTTCTCCATTCATAGAAGGCATTTTTGCTGGAAGGATGGAGTACATGTCTTTGATCTGTTGAGAAGGTTCTGCTCTACTTCTAGTCTCCTGATAGCTTTTACCATGAACAGCTATAGAATTTAGTCTGATAGATACTTTTTCTCCAACTAGTGACAGGATCATATGGCTTTTTCCTTTCCTCTGTTAAGATGACGACTTTTGGGGGTGGATCTTCCAATGCTGAACCAACACTGCCATCCCTATAATAAAACCACTTTCTACATACTGCCAGATCTGACTTCTAATTGTTTTGTTAAACAAATTTCTATCTATGTTCATGCTTTTTTCTTCTATTATCTTTATCCAGTTTTAGGATTAGCACAATGTTGATTTCCTAAAATGAGGGGAGAAGTGTTCCTTCTTTTTTCTGCTCTAAATGTTTGAAATAATTTATCAGTTAAAATGTATATGAGCCTGTTGTTGTCATATAGGTAGGTTTTCAAGCTAGGAATATACTTTCTTTAATAGGTGCTATTCAAATTTTGTATTTCTTCTAGAGTCAGTTTCATTAATTTGTCATCCAAGGTACTTCTTAGAAGTTGTCAAATTTATTTCAAAAAAGATTTTTGTAATATGCTTTCTATATCCTTTTAAATTCTGTAAAATCTGTGGTAATATCTCCTAGATCTTGATATTGTAATTTTTAAAAATGTATAATTGATATTGTGCAATAGGAAGAAAAGGTCTAAAGGAGCAGGGGAAGTGGGAGGGGTAGGGGAAGGGAAAGAAGGGAAAAGAAAAAATATGAGAAAAGGAAAAAAATGGAAACAAAGTCTTTGTAAATAGGCAAGGGTGGAGGGGGTGCAGGGAGGGCAGGGGAAGGGAAAAAAATAAGAACCAAGAGACTCATGTAATGGTACAAGATCCCAATGACGAATGTAACTGTATTTTATACCTAAAATGTACCAATAAACTTAATGGAAGAAAAAAAAAGAAAGAAAAGCATGGAAATGCAGGCGCAAGTCACACAATCCTGCAGTTTTGCTGTGAAAGGAGGCAGAGAAACGGGGCAGGAGCTGGAGGGAGGTGTGCAGTCTGATCAGGAAGCGTTTAAAGGATAGAGATGCACAGAAAGATAGGAATGGCCCCAGAGAAAAAAAGAAGCAATTGCAAATCAAAATACTGAGGGAAGTAAGAAGTTAGATTCAGCAGTCCAGTCAAACTAAAAAATTAAAAATGACAAGTAAAATTGCAGAATATCTAGAAAGTGATGAGAAAAAATACATTATCTATGTAACCACTATGTACGACTACAAGTGAACTTAAAGGAAAATTCATAGCTTTAACTCATATCACTAAATAAAAGAGAGTGACACTTATAAAGTATTTGATACAAAGGATTGGAAAAATAATCACAAACTAAACAAAGACTGCAAAAAAGGAATCAATAGTAGTGAAAATATAAATTAACGATTTAGGTTACTGAATAATAGAATTGGTAAATTCACATAAGAGTTGATTCTTGAGAGGAGAAAAACTATTACAATGTTTAAAATGTTAGCTTATATAGCAAGAGAAAGTGATTGAGCATATATCTAAATACAAATATAAAAGGGGTAAATATAATTTAAACACAGGAAAAAATGAAAATTACCTTAGTATATAAAAGAATAGCTCAAGAGAAATAGAATATCTAACCTAACCAATAACCCTGAAATAAGATAAGCTAAGAACTGCCTTTCAACTCTTCGAGAAATAGATAATTCCATACTATTTAAACTCATCTAACACACACCCTCTCTCTCTCTCTCTCTCTCTCTCTCTCTCTCTCTCTCTCTCTCACACACACACACACACACACACACACACACAGGGAAGCTTACAAATTATTCCTAAGACATAGGTACCTAAACCCAGGGGGTGGATACCTTCTCACATATGCAGAAACTTACACAACTCATTTTGTCATCTGAGATGCAAACATCACTGCGAAGGCCTTATCAGCAAGTATAATCTAGCAATTGTTAGTGTGTATAAAAACCCTTGTTAAAACAAATCCTACTTATGGAAGCCAGTCTAGGTAGGGGCACATTAGCTATCAGCTTCCTGATTTCCCAAATACTAATCTTTGGTCAAATTACTCCTGGAGCTTAACTTCCAGAGAAAACTCTTGTCTTACTGTGTTGAACTTGACTTGTTATGAAAAAGAATAAAATAAGATCCATACTTACATTTTCCTGGAGAGTATTGTGGATGTTGTCTGATGTATCTATCTTAATTCCATAAGATAATTGGTTTCTTATAGAATTAGGGCCAAGAAAATGTTTTGTCTCCTCTGAGAAAAGTTTATATCTTCTTCAAGTAAATGCAAGAAAACTATGGCAACAGTAAGAAAGATCAGAATGCCTGGCATGGTGGCAAATGCTGGTAAACCTGGCACTGCGGAGTCTGAGGCAGGAGGATCACTGTGAGTTGGAGGCTAGCTTTGGCTACACATGAGTTCAAGGCCAGCCTGAGTGAGGCATTGTCTCAAAAACAAAACAAAAAAACCCAAAACAACAACAACAAAAAAGAAAGAAGTGAAAGGAAGGGAAGGGAAGGAAGGATAGAAGAAGATCGAAAGTTGCCAAGGTTAGAGGGTAGGATGAACAGGAAGAGGACAAAAGTGTTTCAGGGTGGTGAAGTTCCTCTGTGTGCCACTGCAGTGCAATTCATGTCATCATACATTTGCGAAACCCACAGATAGAGCAACATCAGGGTGAACTCTGGTGGGAACTAGGGTTTGTGGTGATGGCAGCGTGTGGATTCTGGCTCACAAACTGCGGACAGAGTTGCCCATTCGATGATAGGAGAGAGTGCCTAAAACTGACCTAAACGAGGTCCTTGTTTTGTTAAGTGGCTGCCAGGAAGCTCATATTTTAATTCTATCACAAGAGTGATTTGAACTCTTGGGGGTGGGTTAGCATCTGTGTTCTTTCCCCATTTGTCAAAGTTTGGACTTTTCTCTCTCTCTTTTATAACCCTTATTTTGCATTGTCATTTCTTGAAGCTTTTCTCCAACTCCAGTTTAGCTAGAAATAGGACTAAAATAAACACAGTAAATGAAAACATTTTAAAAAATTGTTCTACTTCTATTAACATTTAGCGGATTTCAGAGCTGCAGCTTCGCCATTTGTTGTTTTAGTATTTCCATTTTTCCTGCTTCTAACACTGAGCTCTGTTCTCCAGAAAAATCTTTAAATTTTGGATTGTACTGTCTTTCCTATATATAGGTGCTCCCCTTCTTTACATATTCACGTTCACACCCTCTGAATAGTAATCCAGGGAATAGATCGTGTTTTCCTAAATCAGGGTCTCGTGTCTCTCTACTGGAAGATTCTTTATGTATAATCTAAATCAACTGAGATGACTTCTACTTGTTCTACCCAAGTGGAAAAAAGCTAAATATCATTCTCTACACAGCATAAGCTACGTGGTCTATCAAAGGAGGAAAACCTCAGTCCTTTGTGCAAATAGCTTGAAGTGTAAAATTCATTGAAATGGAACAGTTGGAGGATGTTGTTAGATGAATGTTTGTAAGTACAATGCCTTCAATGGAGGTAAACGTGCATGTGGCCTCTAATTAATCTGTATGATAGTGTCATGAAAGAAGTCAAACCCCTTGAGAAGTATTATCTCGTTTTCTAAATCCAGGTCTAGGAGTATAACGTAATTTTGAAGAACTTTCCATAAAGAAAAAGCTAGTACAGAACAGTGCCTAAGGTCTGGCAGATCATCAGATCTCAGCCCGCTCAGAAATAGCAGCCGGGCCCTGACAACTATTCATCTGCCTGGGCCTTCGTTTGGCCCATTGTCTGCGACTATCCACACGAGTCCTGAAGAGTTGCTGCAGACACTTAATGAGTAGACAGACACTGACGGCACCCGAGATGGAGGCAGATGAGGGACCTGATGACTAGGTCGTCTTTTTGTTACAGGTTTGCATCCCTCACTACCATGGAAGCCAGAGCCAGAGGCTCCTGCTCTGTCTTCCAGTACAGGGATGAACTGTGCCTAGGGAATAAAGGTTCAAGAGGAAGCTTCCCGAAAAGGAGAGACGCGCCTGCATTAGACACCTAAAGCGCTTACTGTTTTAACGCCACAGGATGCAGGTGGCAAGGCCAGCTCGCGGGCAGGCAGAGGGGCCAGGCAGGCCTGGGTGCCTGGCTCCATGTCCGGAAGGGTGCCAAGTGCTCCCTCTGGGTGGTTTCCCTTCAGGCCCACAGCTCACGAAGCTCCCAGCTCCAACGTCCCGGGAGTCTGGAAGGGAGATTTGTTATTTTCAACAGATCCCTGAGCAGGCATCTCCCATGCAGCCCTATGGAGCACTGGACTGACTCAGACCCAAGTCTGGTCCAACCTTTAGGGCCGGGACTGAAGCCACTTACTTTCTTCCTGGCCGTCATCCAGTTTGGCTTTAGTTTTCTTAAAACAACAAAGACTCCATTGCACTATCCAGTTGCCCTTTTTATGGTAATGCATCTTTTTAACTCATAAAAGTGATGGTAGGATGGGCTGGAGTACCGGAGATTCAAGCTAAACATGAGGAGCAAAGCGCACCCAGAACCGGGCGCAGGCGTGGCAGTCGGAGGAGTTTTACACCACGGAAGCTCACGGGGGCCCTGCCATCCCAGGAACCATTGCTCTGCTTGGAGATGTCTCCAGACTTTCCCATTAAGCTATCTGTGCCTCTAAAACTCATTTTGCTCCGCTAAACGTCAGCGTGGCAGGATGTTTGGAACTCTGCCACTTATTTTTGTAGAAATCTGTGTCTGGCTTAGAATATGAAGAGCATCAGATGTACATCAAAAATACAGGGAAGAGTTCTGCATGTAGAAATGGTAGATGAGGAGTGTTGAACTCATCTTCCTTGAGAACAAGTAGAAAAACTGCCTAGGTCAAGAGGAGCTAGGAAGGTGGGCACAACCTATATTCTCAGCACTCTGAGAGGCTGAGGCAGGAGGATCACAGATTCAAGCCCAGCTGAGCAATTTAGTGACTCGGTGAGACCCTACCTCGAAATAAAAAAAAGTAAGAGAATAAAGAGGACTGGGATGTAACTCAGTGCAAAGGCCTGGGTTTGAATGCTGAGGGGTACGGTGTTAGCAGAGCCTAAGAGCTGTGGGATGTGCGGTGGAATAATTCATGTTCAGAGCTCCCCTCTAGGAGTCAGAGGGAACTGGACTGACCGTCAGCAGACGCAGCCTGCAGCCGGGTGCCCGCAACCTTTACCACCTGCCGAGCACGTGCCCAGGTGACAGGAGCCCCTGCAGGACCTCTCCGTCCCTGCCCCAAGGGTCTCTGCTTGCTGTCCAGCACCCCCCCCCCATGCACAGTGCAGACCCCTCCCGGGTGTTAGAAGCCAGAACTGAGAGAAGAGGGGACAAGAGGAATGGCCTCACATTTGGGGCTAGATACTGGACTTAGCCAACAGAATTAAAAAAAAAAAAAAAGAACATGACTCAAACATTCAAAGAATTAAAAATGAAAATTGAGAATTTGAACACAGAATGGGAAATGAACACAAAATCAAAAAGTAAAGAGAGGGCCAGGGATTTAGCCCAGTGGTTTCGCTGCCTGCCGCGCAAGTGCAAGGACCTGAGTTTGATCCCTAGTACCAAAAAAAAAAAAAAAAAAAAAAAAAGAGTAAAGAGAAATTTCTAGAACTGAAAATGGGATCAAGCTTTTGAAGAAGTCAAGGAACAGGTTTGCTGACAGATTAGACGAAGAAGGTGAAGAAGAGGTGGAGCAGTCAGAAGAAAACGTCTCTGTTGAGAGCCCAGAGGGTGAAAAATACACACAGGGTGCAGGGATTTAGGAAAGGTGCAAAGGCAGGGATGTGTGTAGCAGTCACAACCCTGGACACAGAGGGCGGGCGGGTGGAAGAAAGGTGTGAAGAGATCATGGATGAGAATTTCCCCAAATGGAGTAAGACACATTGTGAACTCCAAGCAGGATGCACAAAAGAAAGCCACACCAGACAAAGCTTGAAGACAAAGGGCAAGATCTCAGGCACACAAGGAAGAAAGAAATACTGGCTTTCCCACCTCCTCTCCCAAGGCGGTGATTTCCGAGGAAGGCTTCGCACGGGGCAGGGACAGAGGTGGGGAAGCCAACTGCACTTTGTGTTATTCTGTGTTCTGCCTACCGTTAATTACTCTGGGGAAACTGAGGCCGCTCGCCCCACTTTTAAATCTCTAGTCTGTTCCTGGAAGATAACACTAGCTATTCGTTTGCCACTTAGAATCCAGTATGTATATATAATTAACTTGGAGTAATTATGATTGGTAACCCTCTTATCATCTCCAGTCTTAGATAAGAAATGAAGTCATTTGCCTACAGCAGAGAGGCGGGGGAGGAAAAGCTGCAGACCACACCCACAGCTGCCTGGGGCCCTGGTCCTTGACCCCTTCCTTTAAATCACCAGGAGAAACAGTACATTCCTGCTGGGAAGACTCCGACTCCGACTTCCTATAATCCCTCTTCTGCCTAGCCTTGCGCCTTGTAGCCAGTGACTGCTCAAATAACAGCAATCACCACCACCACCTCCTTACAGTACAGCGGCCCCTGCTGAGTACTGAAACACCCAGGACTGACTCTTTCTCCTTGGCCACTTGTGAGGTGGGTACCAGCGTTACCTCGTGTTACAGAGGAAAACACTGGGCATGGGTGTTAAGGGACTTGCGAGGCCACACAACGACGACATGGTGGAGCGGTGCGGGGCGGCGTCACAGCCTGTGTCCGTGAGCAGCACAGTGCTGCTCTTGCACCAGCAGAAGATGTGTGGAAGAAGTGACAGGAGGAGAGCAGAAACTGCCGGACTGGGGAGCGTGAGGCTCAGTAGCACACACTGGCTGAGACCATCAGGAAAGGCAAACCAGCCCAGCACCTTTCCCGCGGTCCTGTGTGGCTGCAGGAGATTCTTCAGAGTCTAACCCACACCAGCACGTGACGCCCACAGGTGAATTCCCAGGCCATCTGTTCCCACCATGAGGTTCCTCGCTCACTTTTCATTCTCCTGTTTCTGAGAGAAGCCTTTTAGTGTCCCCCCAGGTTCACTTGATTGTTGCTTTGCCCCTAGAGTGAAAGGTAAAGGACCTGGAGCCGCAGCAGGAAGGCTCCGAGCCAGAACCCAAGGCAGTGGAGGGTTTGCCGGGAGAGGCTCCTGGGAGCTGTAGACTGCACAACTCGCTCTCCACTGAGGAGCTGAATTTCAAAAGATGACCTTCGACTCTAAGGCGGCATACATCTCACCTGGGGCTGCAATTAACGTCACCTTTAAATGTCAGTCGCCTCAGAAGAGGGAACACAGATGGTGGCTGGAAGTATTTCAAAGACGCCACTATGGAATACCTCTGCCCAGGGTGGAGCAAGACCAGGAGGGTTTTTAGTGCATGGCTGCCTGCGGCCTTTGCCTTATTTGATTGAAAGAAACAAAGCATCTGCTACTCCCAGGAAAGGAGAATATCTCCTTTAGCAGCAGCTACTCAGGGCAGAAGAGGCCACAGCCAGGCCCCCGGGGGCAAGACTCCCAGCCTGGCCCTGGCTGCAGGCCTCGCTGTGACTCCTCCTGCGTGGTGTCCCCGCCAGGGCCCTTGGGAGCTGTCCTCCCTCCCATCCCCCTAGAGCACCATCTGCTCTCACACCGCCACCAGGGCTGCCAGGGCAGGTTCTCAGCCTCATCAGAGAGCGCTGGGTTTATTCCTTATAAACATGGGAGAAGCCATCCTTGAATCTGGGAAAAGAAGGGTGTCCTTAAGGAAGAGAACGGGGAGCCTGTTGTGGTGCTGCCTGCCTGAAAGCCCAGCACTCCGGGAAGCTGAGGCAGGAAGATCGAAAGTTTGAGCCCAGCCTGGACAATTTAGTGACTTAGCAAGACCCTGTCTCAAAAGGAAAAATAAAAATGGGCCAGATACAGAGTTCAGCATCAGGGCCTTGGGCGCAATCCCCAGTATGAAGCAGGGGGGACCTGGGAAGAAATCTCAGAATGTGGAAGATGTGTGTGTAACCCCTGGGATCGGGATTGTGTTCCAGCACCCTGGGTCCCTCACAAAATGTGGAATAACTGGAAGGACAAGTTCACAGGTCAAGAGAGGACTTGAGAAGAATGGACATGCCAAAAGCAACACTTCTTACATTTGTAATCTGCTCTCTGCCAATTCAGGGTTAAGCTCACAAATTTCTCTTCGCTGACCGAGTGATACGCCACTGAATCAGAAGTAAAACTTTTAGCGACACATTTGAACATTCACCAAAGATTAAGACGAGCTCCAATGAAGCTGTGAGTCTCCAGTCAACAGAACTCCTGCTCCTGTCCGTGACTTTAGCGGGATGGAGCGAAGTAGCTTGACAGACACTACCTGAGGACTTCAGAGGGCTCAGCAGAGGCCACTAGATTTTCCCGCAGACCTGCACCTGCGGGAGTGAGTGCCTGAGCCGGGACCTGGACGGAGACGTCCCAGCCCCAGCAGGATCAAAGCAGGAGGCCAGGCCCTGGCCAGGCAGAGGGCGTCAGGGTGTGGCCGGCTAGCTCCGCTTCAGTTTTCTGGGGCCATTTTTTAGGATCCACCCACCTTTGGCAACCGAATACTTTCATAGCAAGATACCATTCTCACATTTTAATAAAATTTGAATCATGTTTGAGAGTACTTATATTAAAATATGGGATATAAAATATTTTAAATGTTAAAATGTTTGCATGAGTGTTTGAAAATTGAATGGTTGCTCATTCTACTCAAGCAAATGAAGCATCTGGGTATATAATTCACATTTTGGGGGGAAAGATTTGAAACCTGGAAATTTCTTAAGTTTTTCAGGTCAGATTTAAAAATTAATTTGTGTCCATTATTTTGATTCTGTATGCTGTGTTTGAAGCCTATTTGATTGAGATATAATGGACCCTTGGCTTATGAACTCGATCGGTTCCCGAAGGCTGGTTGTAACTCAAGCTGAAAGTCAATACAGCTGAGATCTGGATGTTTACCTGGGTACATGGTATGAAGAATGAGAGGCAGATGAATCTTCCATTAACCTAATTAACCCAAGTTGTTCATATGTCAGGCCAGTCGTAACTTGAGGGTCCACTGTGTTTGCTTTTGAAATCCAGTTTGAATGTCACTATATTACTTCATTAGTGTTTTATGTTTGAGTCCCTTACACTAAGGTTCTATATATAATTTAGTGGTTGCCACTTGCAGCCCAAAGCTACAGAAAATTATATATTTTTATATTGTTTTAATACTTGAGTGTGTCTCATTTTAAATGCAACTGTGGTTTCTAATAAAAGAACACTTTTAGAGAGAGGGTAAAAATGTGTCTATAATGGACATTAATACTTGGCATACACTTATTCTTTGGTCTTATAGAGAGGAAAAGGAAGTTGGATAATGAAGCAGTTATTATTATTATTATTATTATTATTATTATTATTGTTCATTTTGTTTTGTTTTATTTTCCAGTACCAGGGCTTGAACTCAGGACCTTGCGCTTGCCAGGTAGGTGCTGTGCCGTTGATGGCCCCGAAGCAGAATTTTTTAGTTGCTTTTCCAGGAGAAACAATGACCTTGGTAGTTCAGTATTATTCCTAGGTTTCCAACGAAGGACCTGAGTTCTAAGGAGGTTAAGTGACTCCCTCAAGGTCACTCCGCTACTAAGGGCACCGTCTGGTTTCTAACCCGGGCCTGGCCACGGCGAAGCCCAGCTCCTCACTGCACCCTGTCATGGACAGCTCCACCTACTGTGGATTTGCAGCCTGGATTTCTAGGGTTGAGGAAAACGCAGGTTTGAATTAGTTACAGCGCAGTCCAATTTCCAAGCTCCATGCTGAATGTATGTGTACCTGTGAGCAAGCTGGGGTGGTCGGAAGGTTCTCACTCCATCATTACAAAATGACGCTCCCTGTACCCTTGCGACTCCTCCTTCCTCTGTGAAACAGGAGGAAATCACTTAGGATATACTGGCTACACAGCCTTGCACAGTAAATGCTCCTTAGGCTGAATTATTGCAGCTAAAGTCAATGCAAAGGCATTGCCGTGAGCCCAAATCCCTTAGGGAGACAATGTGAAGGCGAGGAAGGCTCTTATACTTCTGCGCATGTGAAGGGTGAGCTACTGAATCCAAGGTGCAACTGAAGGAACATCAGTTTACATTTGGGGATTCTGGAGATTTTCTCACTGAGGAAAGGCTTCAAAGCTCTCTGCAGCCAACCAACTGGGTAAAAAGTGAGGGCTGCAGGGGTCTGTGTGATACAGGGTTGTCTGCATGCTAAAGTGGAAAGTCAGGGCTGGGAGCAGTTAAACCAAACATTCATACGGCTTCATGACCAGATGTCTCCCGCTTTCGGTGACGTCAAGCCCTGCCTGGTACCTGGAAGTGTGTCCTCCGACCAGCGAGGCCCTCACAGTCTCCTTCCTCTTCTCTCCCAGAGCCTCGCGCTGAACCTCCCTGTGATCTTCCTGCTCTTAAAGACCTCCCTGGACCACAGCCACACGCTGTCCCCTCTCAGATGGCACCCATGAGACATAGCCCATGAGACATACCCGGACATAGAAGATGCCCCAGGAGTGTTTTGGTAACTATTCTTCAGATATTAAGAAAAAATGTCTAAATTAATGTATAATGTTATGTTTGTAATGTAAAGTGGTGAGGATATTGAAATTAATTAAGTACTCTAAATGGATTTGTGATTATTCCATCTGCATTTCTAAAAGTTCCCAGGACCAACAGTTGGCACAAGGAATATCGCACTGGGAAAATAAGGATTCCATCATTTGCTATGAAATGATTTTTGGACCTCTCTTTTTGCTCAAATGTTTGTTTCTACCAGTAAATCTTAGGTACGGAATGAAATGAGGACCGAGGTCTTTCACACAGGTATTGTGACAGCTGTGTATCCAGTGAGCTGCGGAAGACCTGGGAGGGAGAGAGTTATAGTTAGGAACCTGTCCCGGGAATGAAAATAAAGTGAGACTGTTTTCAAGAGCACTGAGGAAAAACTCCACAGTTCTTAGAGATGGAACAAGGGTAGGACACGGCATTGTAAATAAATGAATGAATAATGGGGTCCCAATCCCAGCCCTGTGACTGGGGAGCGCGCTCAGAATGGCGAGCATACGACTGGCACTGACATGGCTCCCTCAACCCCACTTCTTCCCGGGTATCCACCGAGTGAAACGCTGCGCATGGGCACCAGGAAGCCAGCGTTTTGTGATGCAGTTTGTCATTTCTGCATGCAGCAGCAACAGGACACCAGCTTCTGCCAAACTCCTAGACCCCTGCTTAGGGGTGTCCCTGAGACAGGAGAGCTCCGAGGAGAAATGGGAGGGAAGTGGTGGACTCCACAGTAGGCCTGGTCCTGGGGAGCCTGGGCACTCACGCTCTGAGTGGGGCTAGAACCTTTCTCACGGCTCCACAGTTGTCAACTGATGGGAGCATCTACTGGGCTTTGGTACAAAGATCGGTGTCCTCTCTTGAAAAGCCAAGGTGGTACTTGAGCTGGTGCTACCTGCCCCTCAGACCACCTTCCTCACCCCAGCCGCTGACTCTACCTAGTGGAGACATCTACCACTGCAGGCAGGCCTGGCTAGAGGGGCCGCCTCTTCATCTTCCCTGGGCCTTCGGAAAGAGGCTGTGGAGCCTGAAACGGTCACTGCGGATCACACCAGGCTCACCAAGGCTCCCTGCAAGCTCATGCTAGTGAAGTTCACCTTATACAGTATTTGGGAGACTCACAAATGCTCACGGATACTTTGGAGAGAAAAAATCGATGCTACAATTCAAAATTAGCAGTCGGATATGGTGGCACACACCTGTGCTCCCGGCTATCTGAGAGGGTAAGGGAGGAGGGTTGCAAGTTCAAGGCCAGCCTGGGCAACATGGTGGACCCATCTCAAAGCAAACAGAGCCTAGTTCATTGTTGAAAACTCTAAGTGATAGTATATCAGTACAAAGAATGCCTAGGTATCCATTATGGGCTAAGCACTACCGTTCACACCGAACACTAATGTGCCAAATCAACACCGAATTAATGTACTGTAGCAGTTATTCAGAAATGCAATCTGTAAAAATTCAAAATAAATCACTTTATGAAGTTAAAATTAGTGTCCAAATACAGCAGAAAAACGAAAGCAGCCCCAAAGGAGCCACAGGTGGAAGTAAAATGTGCCCCGCTCCCTGCACACTCTGTCCACGCCCTCAAGGCGGCCTTGCCCTGCAGGAACCAAAGCCCACGGACAGTGGCGGCTGCTAATTCACAGGGCATCCGGGCTGGTGACAGTGACGACACCCAGTCACGGAGTGGGGGCAGCGCCACACCTCAGGGTCACCGGTGGCCTGCACAGCTCCAGGCAGTTCGCTGCCACACGAAGGATTTCCCAGCAGGAAGGCAGGGGCAGAGACGAGACCGACCTTCTGCCCACGCACATCCAGCGGCCTCCAGGCCCCGGATCACCTGGGTCTCAGGACCTGTCCCTGGGAGGAGGGAATGAAGCTGCCCCACCCGGGTTAGGCTGGCAAACTCAGGGCCCGTTCCCTTGGCAAACAGGAGTGGGGCCTGGGGCCTGGCACACCATGAACCGCGTGTTAACATCTGCCCAGAGTCTTGCTGACATTCAAGCAAATGTGTTACAAATACCATGTGTCGTAGGATATCGTTAGCATATTACTTTATAATACAGGAATGTACTACATGCTCCCACATGTATGTTTACACATGACTATTCACACTTGATACTTGCCTATGTATGTTATATATTTTCCATGGCACACTCTGCATATAAGGCTTAGTGCTTAGTAAGTGCTCTGCCAACCCTAATTATAATGAGTCCATGGTTATTCTTACAGTTTTTGAGACAATGTACAAAAACAAAAGTGAGGATTGTTTCCAGAAGCGTCTACGTTTTACCTTCTTAGCACGTTTAAAAAGGATGCCAGAACATTTGTCTTAGTCTACCATCCTCTTGATGGTATGAACAGCAGAGTTCCTTTAAAAAGGTACGGGAATTACTGTGGGTTGCAGCGGATTCCACTTAAACATAGCGAAAAGATTTGGAGAATAACAGCTGGGTGACTAAATGTTTACTTTCTGATGACTATCTAGCCATGAATATTTTCTAATCATGCTAATGTGCAGGCAGAAGAGGGGGTGAGGTATTAAACGTTTTTTGATGTATTTGTACAAAATATCATGTTAACAGATAAATTTTAAATTATTGACAGATTTCTGCAGGAAAAATACCACTTTTTCTTTTCTTTTTTTTTTTTTTGCCTAATTTATACTGCAGGGATGAGGTGGCTTCAGAGACTGCAGAGGAAGGCAAAGCCAATATAGAGACTTTAAGTGAAACAAAACACTTCTCTTCCGGTAGCTGGCACGACTGGACGGAGGCGGCGGGAGAGAAAGCCCGTGTGGAAAGGCTCCTGGGAGGGGTCGAGGCGCAGGAAGGGCCGACCTGCAGCGGACCTCTCCTAGTCTGGGGGCCACCGTGAACGACAGTTTGCCTTTTTTGGTAAAAACCATATCTTTTAGTCTCATTTTCTCATTGTTTGTTGTCATTTATCCAAAAATGTGTTGGTAAAAATGAAAATATTAGGATTATATATGACAGATTGTTTAATCTCTTGGACTCCATGTTCCTCAATTTCCAAACAAGCTGGTAGAATTAAATGATGGTAAAATCTCCTCTGGACCTGGGGTTAAGGAGGAACCACAGTCTCTGGAAGTGACGGGTCATCAGAGGCATCTGGGGAGGCTGCAGCATTTCTAGTCAAGCTTCTGGACTCCGCCTCCAGAAAGTCTGAAGCTTCCCTTCAGCGAATGATCCCTGAGGGCCTGGGTGAAATGTTGGGTGTGCAATGAACAAGGAACCTGACACAGTCCTGTCCCATCCCATGCCCATAAAGGGCTGAGACTGAGCCCAGTAACCTGTAACCTGCGTCTGTAAAACACTTTCCAGGCAACTCTGGAAACCGGGAAGTTTTGAGCAGCTCTGTGTCAGACCCTAAACATACTTACGATATTTCTGAGGGATTTTCCATCTGCATCTTATTTGGGATGAACTCAGTTTTACACTCTAAGAAATCCTTCTACATTTCCCCATAGCCTTTAAATAGTTATTCTAAAACACACACACACACAGCTAGAATCTAAGGTCTACGTAGCGGTCCCTGTCTCTCTTAGTTGAAACACAGGTGTTAGGAAAGCGCACACGTGACACGTGCATTTACAAGTGTGGGTGCTGAGTGAGGGTTTAACAGACTAACACGGTTAGCTCCTGCACTAACCAGACATCTGCAGAAGTTGGAAGAAAATCATTTGGTTTAAAATGAGTGTGAAATTTCAGATTGCTTATCCAAATAAATGAGATGTTTAATTTGACTTCTATTATTTAATTTTACCCACTCAGTGAGGAATTTTAAAGCTTCACCTACCTTAGTATAGAACGATTTGAATCATGATGAAATATTTGACTTCGTGACCTCTGAGTGCTGAGATTTGCGACATTGTGTGTGTGTGTGTGTGTGTGTGTGTGTGTGTGTGTGTGCGCACTAGGCATTGAACACAGGGTCTCATGGTGAACTACATCCCCAGCCCTCTGGGGTCACTACATTGCCCAGGCTGGGCTCAAACTTGGGACCCTCCTGCCTCAGCCTTCCAGTGCTGGGATTGCTACAAATAGGCATTTTCTGTTTGCTGGGGTTATGCAACTCAATTTCCCTTTAAATAATACCAGATTGTTAATTTACCAATATTAAATAAATAAAAACTCCATTTCTTCATGTTACCAAATTATTCACTCAATGGGAAAGACAGTTACCTGCATTTAAGAGGTGGAACTTTAGGATGCAGTAAGAATAAATGTCAACAAAGGGCTAAGAATAACCACTCCTTATCTAGTTTGTAAATTAGTCAGAATCTTTGCCACAAGTTTCTTGCCTCCATCAATACCTGCATTCTAATGTATTCAGTAAAAAAGGCTGGCGGGTGTGGTGGCCGCGCACTTGTAATCCAGCACTGGGTGGGGCTGAGGCAGGAAGGTCGCCATTAGTTGAGCCCAGCCTGGGCTACATACTGAGACTGTCTCTACCCCTCCCTTCAAAAGCAGAATGTGGAAAGCAGTCCATATCTATGTACTTTTAGTCTCTATGTCTCAACCAAAGTTCCAGCAGATCATCACGAAGGTCAAATGTTTTCTCTTCGCCCTTCCTCCTACAGCGAAGCAGAGACTGGATAATGGATCAAGAGCAGAAATTTACTCCTCACAGTTTTGGAGTTGGGAAGCCTGGGATCCAGGCAAGGCAGGCTCTGTGTCCGGTGAGAGCTGCTGGGCTCCTAGGTGGGTCCTGCGCTGTGTGGGAGGCAGAGGACAAAGGACAGGACAGGAAAGGTGAGAGCAGGCACAGGGCCTGGGAGTGCGGGGACAGAGGGGGTGCCCTGAAGACTGGAGCCTGGAACAAAGAGGGCTCTGCCTTTGCTGGAGCGTGTTCTCTCTCTCTCCATCCCTCCCTCCCTCCCTCCCTCCTGCTGTTTCCCCAGTGCCAGTTTCCTGAGTGAGCAGCAACAGGCCAGAAAGTGAATAGGGTATGTGTGAATATTTAAGGAAAACCCATTGACTCTCAAAAAAGATAATTTTGGAACTGTTTAAAACTATTTTTAAAAAGCAGATTTCTTACTTGAGGATTATGGCTGTTCTCAAATCAAACTCAGTGCCTGGATACAAACAAGTTTTTACTTGCCATGTTTCCATAAATCCCAGCTGCAGGAATGCATGCCATTGTGTCACCTCTCCTCAGGGTTTAGAGGATCCGGATCTGTAGTAAACTCCATAAGCACGGAGCCATGTCTAATACCAAGGAAGATGTTTACACTAACTGCACATTGCTCCCCTCATTGAGGACGGACAGTCCAGACTCCGAGTTGGTGTTAAACTCATGGGACTCATAAGCAATCCTCGAAGGTGTTTGTCCGTGTGCTGGGAGCCAGCTGTGCAGTCCATTGACCTCTGTCACCGGGCCAGTGTGCGTCCCAGTCAGCACTCACACAAAGCCTGCCTTTCTTGAATATCTTGGTAACTGAAAATGCCACAGTATATTTTATGAATTCAGCAAGACAAGAGAGCAATAATCGTCACTGCTGCTGAAAAGCTGGCTGAGCAACTGGTTTTGGGACACAGACAGAAGCAGGCAACAGCAGCTCAAATGTCACCCTGAGCGAGGGCACTATCCCAAGGCTGGTGCAGCCAGGTGAAGGTTACCCGGAGGGGCCTTCCCACTGCAGGAAGCACATTTGCTGCTGCCAGATCAGCAGATCAGCAACTGCAGAAGACAGAAGTCAGGAGGGACGACACAAAGGGAGGGCAGCCTAGGAACCGAGGGCCTACAGGTCCAGACAGCGGCACCTGTGCCAGAGGACGCTTGAGAAGCAGCACCAGGGAGCTGGTGTCACCAAGGGGGAGACTGCTGCTTGCTTTCAGAGTGATGTGGGTGATTCATGGTTTTAGAGAGCAAATTGTCCCGATTTCATTGCTTTTTCTCATGTGCAGAAGTCACCATAGGTGTAAGGCGGGGCAGGGCAGTAGGAAGCCTGTTAGTTCCACTCTATTTGCAAGTTACATCCGGAGGTGAGGACTGGCCTTTCATGTATTCCCAGTTACTTTCAGGCGGCCAGTGTAAACTTTTTTTCATAATAATTTCAGAATGCACCATATAGACCAAGTTTGGAGAATGTAAAGATTAAGAAGTGAGTGTTTGGAATTGAGTACAAAATGTCCTTTTCCTTACGTTCCTCCTTTGCCATTATGACCCCGATGCCTAATAAGATCCCCTGCAGTTTGGATTACATCTGGATGTTCACTACTTTACCTTTCACCTGTTTCAGCTTACACTAACCCCATCTCAGGCTCTCTGAAAGAAGCAGCCCCTGCCTCTTGTGAAGTGCTAATACTGCTTGGTTGACAGATGGCCAAGTCTTGATTCTAAATTCGCAGCAAGTATGTAGGTTCTCTCTTTTCTTTTCTCTCCTTTTGTTTCCTCTTCTTTTCTTCTTTCTGTCTTTCTCTCTCCCTCCCTCCCTTCCCCCTTCCTTCCTTCCCTCCTTTTTTCCTTCCTTCCTTTTGAGAGGAGGTCTCACTGTGTGGGCCGGGTTGAGCTTGAACTCCTAGGCTCAAGTGATTCTCCTGCTTCAGCCTCCCAAGTTGTTGGCATGTGCCACCATGTGCATGATTTTTCCCATTTTTTAAGTAATACTTTCATGAGTCATTGTCCTCCTCAAAGAACTGAATGGCTTCTCATTGCAAGTGAGACTGTCATAGGATAATGTACTTAGAAATTTATTTGTAGTTTGGTTCTCTTTGCCCACCTACAGTTACTGTACTGTTTTCACCACCCTGCAATGGGCAAGTTTGTCTGCTTTAGCACAGGGGTCTACTCAGGGCCTAAGCAACTTGAGGACCACACCTTATTCTGTCTTTCCAACAGTCTGAGAGTGCAGCTCAGACAAAGCTATGTGTCCAGGAGAAGACAGGAGACAGAGGGGTGATGCTGAGGAGGCCAAGGGAGAGGAGATTTTCCCCAGACCTCGAATGGCAGTGGGTTCCCCGAGGACAGGAGACCCACACTGCACTTGTGGAGGGATCCGGCTTCAGAAGGAAGGGCGGGGTGATAAACCAGGGAGTGATGGGCCTGGAGCCGTGAGGTCCCCAGAGGGACAACTGACGACTTCCCAACTTAGACATGGCACTCAATGGCCCGGCCTGATGTCTCAGTCAGTTGCTGACAGGAAGCTCTGTGCTGCCGTCTGAGGGATTGGACCCGTTTCAGACCCTCACTCTGATATTAGTAGCGATACTGTCAAGAGTATGCATACTTGAGCCTTATTATGTACACCTATAAAGTGCAAGATTAGTACCCCCCGGGGCCAGGTTGTGAAAATATGAGGTTATGAACAACATGTAGTAGTCAGTAAAGAAAATGAGTTAGAATAACTGGAGTTATAAAAGTTTTTCATATACAAAATAATATTCCCTGAGTTGACAGTTTACAACATTTCCATCCTTTCCAAAAACCTTTGGGTCAGTCTTGTGAGCTGCCTTTTTCTCTACCCTATGGTATTAGCCTAGTGCATTAGTTCTTGACACATTTTCCATCACAGACCCCCTCAAGAATCTGATGAAACCCACAGACTGTCCTCCTGTGAAAAGCATACTTACAAAAATAATACAAGTCCTTTGCTGGAATGACAGATCCCCAGAGAGCCATTACAAACCCAGTTTAAGAACACTTGTCCTAGAATAAGCTGTTCTCTGACTTCCTCAATTAATAACTGACTTACAGTTACTGATATAACTCATGGGGCAGCAAACTGTTTCACTAAAAGGCAAGAGTACCACTTTTAGCTTTAGGGGCCAATCTCCACTCAGCTCCTCATTTGTCATACAAAAGTAGCCACGGAAAACATGTAAACAAAGGAGCATGGCAGTGTTCCAATAAAACTTTATTTGTAAAAATAACCTATGAGCTGGCTTTAGCCCTTGGGCAATAGTTTGACCACCTATAATTCAGTTCTTTCAAGAGTAGCTATGAACTGGGATGACGCTTGAGCGCACACACACACACACACACACACACACACACACACGCTCCCTCCTTCCCATCACACTTGATGATCATCTTTTAATTTGTATCTGATAACAACTGGCAGCTTTCAGTTGTGTCGGCCCATTATCAAAGTCATCCATGAGACTTCCCACCAGCGAGATGAACTTCTAGTGCATTCTATAGCTAGGAGACAGGGAAATGCACAGGATGCCCCTCCGTGCTTGGGTTCTACCACGCCTGCCAAACACAGCATCCATCTTCTAAAAACTTGCTCAGATTCTCATTCTGCTGTGTAGTTTGTATGGCCATATTTCTAAAATTTGATTTTGAAAAGTATTCTTGTTGATAGACACAGTCAAATCCTTCAAGAACTGAGATGATACGATATAAATTCTATAAATGCCATGCATTTGAAAATTAGCCAAAGAAAACAACTTGCAAGCACCTTGCTGGTTGCTGCCAGCAAGTAAGTCTTCATGAGCAACGGACACTGTCAGGCTAACCGGATCGAGAAAAAGGGATGGCTCTAATGTATCTGGATTCAGTCATCTGAGGCAATCATTTAAAAAATATAGTCCAGACAGCAGGAGTATTCGGTGAGAACACAAATTGCTGCAGGGTCAAAAATATTGCAGTGTTTTTCAAAGTCAGTTAGCAGCCTAGGTTTTTGAAAACTTTTTTAAAAATCTTTATCCTAGATAAAGAAATAAAGGAGTTAACCCAGACAATGCCTTAGAAAAACAATTTAGCAAAGCAGTCAAGGGGAAATGGAAAATTGGAATATACTAATAATCTTCAAGGAAACTTAATAAGTATGTTACAATCTAACACCTATTCTCCCAATCCCAAAGATACTGATGGTTTTCCAGGCCAGTGAGTCAAGCATTCTAGAAGGATAATCCACTGCACATGGTGGCAAATGCTTATAATCCCAGCTACTCTTGAGGCTGAGGCAGGAGAATCTCAAATTTAAGGCCAGCCTGGGTAACTGGGCAACTTAGTGAGATCCTGTTTCAGAATCCAATAAAACAGGCTGGCAACGTATGTCAGTGTTCCCTGGGTTCAATGCCCCGAACTACACAGACACAGACACACACACACACACACACTCACATTCACACACTCCCTACCTTATAAAAGCAGCTCCAGAGAATAGAAAAAATATTTTTTTTTTGCCAGTTAATGGTGCTAGGATAACCTTGATTTTGAAAGCAGATCAGGATAACATCAGAACAAACATGTTCATGACAACATCATGAACAAAGATAAAATTAAAAATATTAGTAACTAGAGAAAAACTTATCTTGAGCAATTTTAGTCTTTTCCAAGAATATGACAGTTGAACGTTAGAAAATATATGAATACAATTAACTTCATGAAAACATGGAATGGAGAAAAAACAGATGATCAATGGGTATAAAAAAGGGATTTGCCTAAACTGGCAAATCTATTTATGGTAGAACTGACTTGAATGAGCTGCTTGTGTATACAACTGTCAGGAATAAGACGAGGCTGGCAATTCTTCCCAATTAATCTCTAAACCAGCACAGCTCCAATAAAAATCCCTCCAGGCTTCCATGGAACATGACGAGCAGGTCTTCATTTTAGATGCCAGAGCAAATGGGCAAGAACAGTCGAGACTGTCTGGAGGGAGCACAAAAGCGCAGGCCCCTCTGCCAGGTACCCACACTCACCCGAGTTAGGTGACCACGCGAGTTCCCAACGTTCTTCACTCTGTCCAGGCACGGAGAAGCTCAGCAACGATGCAGAAGAGGAGGTGGGCGTCATGCCCGGAGAGGAAGGGCGCCTTGGGAATGCTGAGCGCCTCAGGAAGCCAGACTCAAACAGGAGAATGGGGATTGTTCAGTCTGGTGACAATTCCAACCCTACTCTACGAACCATAGCAAGCACGCTGAGGGCAGTGCTTTTGAAGGAAGCGCCACTTACTGACTTAACAACTGAAAGCAAGGGGAGTCGCCCCACGCTGTCGTCTCTTGCCCTTAATACAAGAACCTGCGATGCATTTCTGTGTAACATGCAGAATTTGGCTGAAACAGAATTTCTCTGCAGTGAGATCAGAAAAATACACCAAAGATTTACGGAGAAAGGAGGTCCAAGCTTTTGTTCTGCATGCCTTTAAAAATCAGATTGACTTGACTTTCTCGGGATATTTAATAATTTAATGTAATAAAGGTTTTGAAATTAGTACTTTGGTTATATGAGTTATTCCCAGTCAGACAATCCCAGAAATAACCTGAAGAGGCATTCCCGGGAAGAAGGGAGAATGTTGGGAGGGTCACTGGCGTGGACACTTTCCTGCTTCCCTCTGTCTCCTTTTCCTTCCCCAAATACACTCACAGATGCTGCCTCGGCATCTGCTTGTCCGGATTCGGACACAGATGTGGCCCCGGACAACAGGCTGCTCCAAGTGTCCACACCATCGGCTTGTGCTGCAGCGGGAGGCCCGCTGCTCTGTGCCCAGGGATGTGCCTCCCCATGTCTAGTCTCAGGAAACTCAAAGCCAGCTGCAGGACAAATAGTAAGTTTGAATCAGAGAAATGAATGAGATGACCATTGGCAAATTTTCAGTGAAGAAGACTTGATTATGCACAAAATGCACTGGATTACTATTTTACATTTAGTAAATTTAGTTTTTTATGCATATAAACAACAGTTTTAACTGTCCACGGTACACTTTTAGTCCCAGGACAGCTCTCCTGTACACCTGAGAAGTTCTGGCTTATTTGTCCCGATTACCGAGAAATTGTTAAGGGATTAAGTTGCTATTCTCAACAAAGTATGTGCTACTTTCCACACTTATACTGGGACATCTGTTACCTGCAAAGGAGAAAACATCTGGCAGGAAAATCAGTGCCCAGGACTCCAAAGCCTGCCCGTGTCCCCTCCGACTGAGACACAGGCTGATGGCACTGACCCTAGGGGCATACTTCGCGTTCCAACTGAAGATGCTCTCGTGACAAAGCAATGGCCCCCACCCCTCCGCACCCTGTAATCTACATCCTGTTGTTTTATTTCCTGGATGATCACTCAGTATATCTCATCCAACAAATACTACACACCTAGTGTGAGCCATGCTGTATGCTGAGACAGGTGTACAGCGGTGAATACCAAACCAGCACTGGGTAGAGCCTTCTCTCCTCACTTAAGCTTGAGCTTGTTCTCTTTTGCCTTCTCCTTCATGAGCAGGGAAAATAACTGAACAGTATCCTCTCTATGTGCACTGCTCAGATGACACAAGGCGGTGACTGGTGTTGCTTAGCATGCTGTAGCACTGGATTGGACAAATGTGTTTTAAGGACGTGGAACAAAACAAAAGCAATGCAAACCAAGCCAATATGAAATTTAAGACATGGGTTAAGACGCATATGACTCATTCTAAGTCTGTTGAATTCCTACTCTCTGCCTGACACTGACTTAAATACTGAAAATGCAATGCTGGACCAACAGACTGCTTAAAGCTTAGTTTCCAGCAAGGAAGACATCGTGAACGTATACGTAAATGTAAGTGTACTGTGGGGTGACAGAGTAACTGGGCTTGCATATTGCAGTTGGGCACAAATGCTGCTGGCAGGAGACAGCAACGAACAGAGCATCTGACTCACGCTATGGAAAATTGCAGGACCTTTAGGTGACTCATCCTGTAAATTTAGTCTTCTGCTTGCTGCTGACTTTGTTTCCTTACTTGATAATATGCTGTCGTTATTCACATCTGATAAACTAGGCCTGAAGGCAAACAAACACACAATGGACAGAATCTAGCTTTTTAATAAAAGAGCTATGAAAGAGGAGCCCTACAAAAGGAAAGAGTGAGTCTTTTGTTGTTGATATTGGAAAGGTTTCAATGTTTGGCGAATTTGTCAGTGCCAAACGCGAGACTGGTGTGGTGTTGCTGTCCCCTGGATCCTGACGCTCACCCACCCACCCTGGTCAAGGCCTGGTCCCCAGCATGGTGCCCTTGAGAGGTGATGGGGCTTAGCAGATCTCTGGGTCACTGGGGGTGGCCCTCAGGCGACTCTGGGCCCCTCTCTCCTCTCTTGCATCCCGGCCACAAGGTCAGCGATTTCCTCTGCCGAGCTGTGCTGCCACAGGCCCAGAGCAGGCCGTGAGCCCCACATCCCTCTTCCCTTGTCACCCAGGCAGTTGCTATAGTAATGGAAAGCAAACGTTTTGCTTCCTTTAGAGATCAGTGATACATAATGTTATTTTGGGTCAGAATCTTTTTGAAAATTTAACTGAAACTATTGTTCCTCTCTCCAGGAAAATTATGTCTGTTTTAAAAACTGGGACAATTTACTGGGGAAGGTTCACCCATTCTCCATATCTCAGGTCACGAATCTATTAGTGGACTTCCAGGAAGATAGCGGAGCGGTTAGCAACAACAAGCCAACCTCTCCAAGATTTGGAATCCAAGCATTGAAAAATTACAACTTGGAGAAGAGAGGAAGGAGGGAGGTGGATTCCCGGGACTCAGGAAAGGTCTGAAGGAAAAGTTGGAGCCTGCAGAGGAAGCGAGGAGACAGCCCAGGTACAGAGAGGAGGCAAACTGTACCCCTACCCCTCAACTTGGGGCGTGACGGGGAGAAGGCCATCTAGAGGGACAGCAAGGACGGGTGAGTCGAGGCCTCCAGCGAGAAACCCGAGCAGCAGAGCAGTGGATGTTGTGTGCTGCAAGAGCCGGCCAGTGACTGCAGTCCAGGCAAGAGCCGTGTCCCTGGAAAGACTGCTTGGTCGGTTGCTGTTGAGGGAGGGGCACCTGAACCCAGGACTCAGAGCAGCCGTGCTTGGCTTTGTCTCAGGCTCCCAGAGCTGGAATCCCACAGCAACTGGGTGAGTGACACATGCAGGGAAGACTCAGGACCCAGCCCCATAGCCAGAGGCCAGCATCAGCCTGTGCTGTGGAGTTGAAAGAAAGCACCTCCGCAGCCTCACTGGGGTTACCCAGCACAGGCCTGTCCCCGACCTGGGCACCGCCTCAGAGCTGCAGGCGCCAGAAGATGGCCACAGGCTTGAAGTCACAGAAAATTTCTCTTTTCTTTTTTATTTGTGGTTTTGATCGTTCTTTCCTCATCTCTTTTTGTTTTTTTTTCATGAGTGTGAACATTGTGTTTAGTTTATTTTGCTTTGCTTTGTTGTTTTTTTCTTCCCTCTTTCGCTCATATCTTCTTTACCAGTTTCTCAAACCTGAGTAATCATCCTTTCCTTGCTTTTAATCCATTTTAAATTCTCTCCCCTGAGGGTAAAATTGCTCTAAGTGATTTTTATTCTATATAATTTGATTGGTTTTAGATTCTGTTATATAACTATAAAGCCTGTACCTATGGTTAAAGTGGCAAATTAATAGTTATTATAGTTTAAGATTTTCTGGACTGTGCTTGATGCTAATGTTACACTAGTTGTACTTCTTTAGCTGAAGCGAAATAGTTGTTGTGTTCAGTTGTTTTTGCTTGTATGCCAATACCAAGATTGTCTGAGGATCATAAACAATACCATAGTCCAGTACCAAAGAACTGGGTGCCAGGCCAAACAGACTGCAACCTTCAGTCCCTAACAAATCTCTCAGGCCAGACTCACAAGCCAAAAGCCAGCTAGAAGACATAGAAGACATCTTTGAAAAGTAGTCATTTCCTAAAGAGATCTAGTACTAATAACAAAGCTACCTTTTGATAGGCAATTTAAAAAGATCAATGCAGAAAACAAATTTAAAAAAAAGAAAATGAGGAAACACAGAAGCAAGATGCAACCCCATACCTTGAGCTCACATCTAGAGGGCACTGAGGTGGAAGAAATCAAAAGCCACCCTGCTGGACTTTCTGAAATAGTATAAACAGATGTAGCAAAGCAGATGAATGAGGCTCTAGAAAAAAAACAAATCAGAAATAATTATAGTTCACTAAACAGATGTGACCATAATGAAGGGCATGGTTAATAAATGTAGCATAAATACAGATTAAAAAAAAGAGGAGCTTAGGAAAGTGATAAAAACCATGAATGCCCAACATAGGAAAGAACTGGATTCTATAGAACAGATATCCAGAAGATTAAAAATTCTATTGAAAGTATACACAGCAGAATCAACAAATGTGAAGACAGAATATCAGACCTACAAGACAGGTTCAAGGTTAGCAACCACCAAATGAAAGACTTCTTACAAATAGCAAGGCACCACAAAAAATAAATCCAACAGTTGTGAGATGATGTAAAGAAGAGTAACCTAAGATTAATCAGGATCAATAAAAAATCAGAAGAAACTGCAAAGGACATAATAAACCTGTTCACAGAAGTAATAGCAGAAAATTTCCCAAGAAAGGAAAAAGAATGTGACATACAGATAAGTGAGGCATATAGAACTCCAATTAGCCATAATCAGAGAAAAACTACACTGAGGCATATAACAGGTAAGATTCTAGAAATTCAACACAATAACAGAATATTAAAAGCTGTTAGAGAAAAGAAACAAATCACCTATAAAAGAAAACCCATCAGAATCACAGCTAACCTCTCAACACAAACCCTTAAGTCAAGGAGGGCTTGGAGTGAAGTATTTCAAGACCTAAAAGAAAACAACCTCCAACCCAGACTGATGTACCCTGCAAAATTATCTTTCAAAATTGATAGAGAAATACGATACTTCCATGATAAAGGACACCTGAAGAAATTCATGACCACCAAATCAGCACTCCAAAAAGCTCTGAAGGATATTCTAGAAAAAGACAAAGAGCACAATAATTCCATGAATCCCAGTAGAATGAATCCATCAGGCAAGGCAAACAATTAAACAGAGGGGAAAGGAACCAACAACAGGAAAATGTTATGACAAGGATAAGTCAATACCCATCAGTTCTAGCCAATGTAAATGGTCTCAATTAATCATCAAAAGAAATATTGGCAGAATGGATCAAGAAACAAGATCCAACAATATGCTGCATACAAGAAACATATTTAACTCAAAAAGAAATTCATAGACTGAAAGTCAAAGGATAGAAAACAATATTCCATGTGACAGGAACCCAGAAAAAAAGCAGGGGTAACTATTCTATTTGCAGAAAAAGTGGATTTCAAGCCAAGACTGATCAGAACAGACAAAGGTCACTACATACTTGTTAAGAGAACAATCCAAGAGGAAGAGTAGCAATCATAAATATACATGCACCAAATGCCAGTGCACCCAACTGCATACATCAAGCACTAATAGATATGAAAAAATCAGAGAAGCACCAAGAGAATTGTAATGGGAGACCTCAATAACCCACCGTCACAAATAGATCAAGTAGACAAAAAAATAATCAACATATAAATATTAGAGCTGAACCAAACCTTTGAACAAATGGACCTACAGAGTATTCCACCTCATTAAGGTGGAACACATATTCTTCTCAGCAGCACATGGGACTTTCTCCAGAATAGACCATACTGGCTCATAGAACATGTTTAAGTAAATGTGAAAGAATTTCTTTCTTTCTTTCTTTTTTTTTTTTTTTTTTTTTTTTTTTTTGCCAGGGATCAAACTTGGGACCTTGTGCTTTCGAGGCAGGCAGCAGTACCACTGAGCTAAATCCCCAGCCCCAAGAATTGAAATTATACCATGCATATTACCAGATCATAGTGCAATGAAACTGAAAACCAATGGCAAAAGAAATTACAAAAACTATATAAACACATGGAAATTAAATAACACTCTTCTGAACAATCAATGGGTCACAGATGAAATTAAAGAAGAAATTAGACAGTTTCTACAATTAAATGATAATCCCCAAATGACATATAAGAAGTTATGGGATACAATGAAAGAAGTCATATGAGGAAAATTTATAGCAAAGAGTTCCCTTATCAGAAAAAGAGAACAAGATCAAATAAATAACTAGCTTCTAGAAAATGAAGAGTAAGTCAAGCCAAAAGCTCATTTGAGGGAGGAAATTATAAAGATCAGAGCAGAATTTAATGCAACTGAGACTAAGAAAACAATACAAAAAAAATCAATGAATCGAAGAGTTAGTTCTTTGAAAGATTAAATAAAATGGACAAAGTCTTAGCCAACCTTATTAAAAAAAAGAGCAGAAAAGACTCAAATCCATACAATTATGAATTAAACGGGTGAAATTACAACAGATTCTGCAGAAATCCAGAAGATTATCAATATCTATTTTGAGAACATGTACTTTAATAAGATGGTAAACTCAGAATAAATGGATTGATTCCTAGATACATACGAATTCCCAAAGCTGAATCAAGAAGATATAAAAATTCTAAAAAACACAACATAAGTCAATGAAATTGAAGGCATAATTTTAAAACTACCAGCAAAAAAAAAGCCCAGGTCCTGACGGATTCACTGTTGAATTCCACAAGAAATTTAGTGAAGATATAATGCCACTCCTCCTCAAACTCTTTAATGAGATTGAAAGGAAAGTAATACTCCCACATTCATTCCTAGAAGCAAGCATCACCCTGATACCAAAACCAGAAAAGGATACAACCAAGAAGGGGAAATAGAGGTCAATCTTCTTAGTGAACATAAATGTAAAAATCCTCAATAAAACAGAATGCAAAAAGTCATCAAGAAGATTATATGGATTCCATGGAAACAAAGCTTTTGTAAATAAAAGGGGAAGAAGTGTTGAAGATAGGGGAAGGGAATGGGGGAAAAAAACAAAAATTGAGATATATTATGTGCAGGTACAAATTCCCTATGACAAATGTGATCATTATGTATATCAAAAGTGTACCAATAAAATTAATTTAAAAATATACAAAAAACCAATCTATTACCCACCTTGAAACAGCTCACTAGTTAACAAAATTTAATATAAATTATGTGATTTAATATATAATTATTACATTTAATTTAGTGTAATATAACATTGCAATAATTTAGTGGGTGCAGTTCAGATACAAGAACACAGTAAAAAATGAAGGAAGTGCTAAGTATATACTTAATACATGATGAAAGTGTCTCAACAGGAAGAAGCCAGCTTTTTATAATGGTATTTGTGTTAGTTACTTTTCTCTTGATGCTAAGACAAAATATCTGACACCTAAAATTAAAGGGGGAAAAGTTTATTTTATTTATTTAAATAATTAATTTTGGGGGGAGGGAGGTTTATTTAGCTCACAGTTTGCAGAGGTTTCAGCCCATAGTTGGCTGGCTCCAAGACAGGGATAGCAAACAGGCATCGCAGAGGAAAAACAAGGTAGCAAAGGAAATAAGGGCCCTTAACAGAGTCATTCTGCCCCTTTTATTTTATCCAGACTACCAAGATTAGGGTGGTGCGAAACCAATCACTCACGTGGTTTAGTAATCACACGGCCTTAATCCCAGCATTACACATTCTAGATTCAGCACCTTAAAAAGAGCCCCACCTACAACTGCATGAGGCTTTGGGGGGACATCTAGGCACAAGCCAAAACATTCTGCCCCTGGGTCCCCAGAGACTCATGCACGTCCCTTTATGCAAAAGGCATTTAGTCCATCTCCAAGAGTTGCCAAAGTCCTAACAGTCTCAGCACGGCTGAAAAGTCCAAGTCTCAAGTCTCCTCTGAGATTTAGGGCAACCTCTTAGCTGCAAGCCCCTGCACAAACGAAAAGAAAGTCAAACACTTCCAACATTCAATGGCACAAGACAGACATTTCCATTCCAAAAGTCACAAACAGGGAGATACAAGGGAATGGGCCCAAAGCAAGTCCAAAATCCAGCAGGGCAAACATTAAATCCCACAGTTCCATTTCCAGCATCCAAAGGGCTTGGATGGCTCTGTCCCTATGGCACTTCTGGTGGTTCCCATGGCTTCTCTCTGGGGCCAGCTCTGCTCCCTCCTTGCACTTTCCTCAGACGATCCATGATCCTGGCTTCTCCACACTTCTGGGGTCTCCACTCACCTCCAGCCTCACACTCACAGCTTCACACACTGCCCTCTCAGGGGCACACTGCCCAGCCTCTCAGGCCTTCTTCTGAAGTCTGGGTGGAAGCCTTTGAACTCCACAACTCTTCCATTTTGCCTGCACCTAAAACCAGCACCACATGGATGATGCCAAGGTCTGCTGCCAGCTAGAGTGGTAGTAGCCAGTCTTCCCTCTCTCTTGGCTGTAGGGGTCGAATGCTGAGCACTCTGAATCCAAGTCCCAGGAATAAATTCTCTAGGCTGCCACCATTCTGGAACATGGTGCTCTGGGGCTTTCTTCTCAAAGCAAAGTCTTTCACTTTTGCAATTTTGAGGCTGCAAAGGGTAGAATCCTGTTGCTTCCTGTGATGCCCTCAGCCCATCTTTTCTATTTTCCTGTTCCTTCTCAGCAATCAATATTTCCTGTGCTCTAACTTTGCAGTCCACATCTTTACTGGAGCTTCCTTTCGGGCCAAACTCCAAACATTTTAAATCATTCTGCTGGGCTCTTTGTTCTTGATTCTCAACATAAGTCTGGCTAAAAGCCCCCAACAGTAGCCATGCCACTGCCTCAACATTAGAGTGCCTTGAAATTTCTTCTGCTAGATTAATTAGTCTGCTGCCCTTGATCTCAGTCTCAGGCAAAGTCTCTGGACATGAGCAAAATGCAGACAAACTTTCTGCCAAGCCATAACACACACTGTCTGGAATCCAGCAGCCAATGCAGCCCTTCTTCCCAGTAGAAACCTCCTGAGCCTGGTCTTTACCGGCTTTCTGGTATTCTGAGCTCCGAGCAGAATCTCCCATGCAGAACAGCCTAAGGTGTTCCAGCCCTACTTCTTCAGCTGGCATCTCTGAACTTTTCTTAACTCTTCCTCTTTCCACAAGCAAGTTCCAAAGGCTCTTGAGCTACCTGATCAGATGATGTCACAGCAATGACCCCACTGCTTTGGTACCAAATTTCTGTTTTAGTTACTTTTCTCTGATTGCTGAGACAAATACCTGACACCCAAAGTTAAAGGGGAACAAGTCGCCATTTAGCTCAAACTTTGTGGAGGTTTCAGCCCATAATCAGCCGGCTCCAAGGCAGAGTGGCACATGGCAGAGGGGCGTCGCAGAGGAGAAACGGTTCATGGCACCCACAGGGTAGCAAAAGCAACAATGGACCTTCACAGTGTCTTTCTGTCCCTTTTATCTTTTTCAGACTATTTAGGGCAGGCATGCAGCACTCACGCCCTTAATCCTAGTGCCCTCGGGCCTAGCCCCACCATGAATAAATCACACACTATAGATTCAGACACCTCCAAAATAGCCTCTGACCACATGAGGCTTTGGGGGAACATCTAGACACAAACCATGATAATATTGTATAAAGTAATAACATAGAAAGTAATACTAGATTTCTATCTCAAACCACTCACCAAAAGAAATTCTTGCTGTTATAAAGATTTAAATGGAAAAGCTAAAGCTATTAAAAATTAAAATATCAAAAATATGAGTTTTAAAAGTCAGTGGGAGCTGGGCCTGGTGGTGCACACCTGTCATTCCAGCACTCTGGAGGCTAAGGCAGGAGGATCGCTGTGAGTTCGAACCCAGCCTGGGCTACATAGTGAATTCAAGGCCAGCCCGAATTACATAATAAGACTCTGTTTCAAAAATAAAACAAAACAACAAGAATCAGTGGGTAGAAAAAAAACATTTCTGAGCAGAAACCAGAAGGAAAAGAGTGACATATATAAACGTGCATATTTTGAATTTTCTAATAGCAAAACACAAAAACCTACTTTAAAAAAATGTAACCAACACGTCCTTGATTTGGAAGTAAACCTTTACTAATTTATGTAAAAGATGAAAGTACAAAATGAAAAATTAGCAAAGAACATAAACACAATATCTGGTCTCAAAATTCTATAAATTTGTTGATTAAAATTAAATAAATGATGATTGAGCAGGCCACTCAGACTATAAAGGGCCAATAAGCATACAAAAAGTATCAAATCATAATTTTAAAAATGAAAATCAAAAGCAAAATGTTTTTGCTGATCAAGTTGGCCAAGTTTTTTTTTTTAATTGTGATAATGCCTATGATGATTAAGAGTGCAGGGAAATACACACTGGTGTATCCCTTGTGGGAGTGTGAACTGGAACCTTCATAAAGGACTATTTGGCATTGTGGATCAAGCACTTTAATGTATGAGGCAGAATTTGCGAATTTGAAACGCCATTTAATGTTTCTCTGACCTTATGGAACAGCAAACAACTCCTCTGAGTGTTTTTGGAAGATTCCTTTCCAAGAGTAACTGTGAGCCCACAGAGTAGTAACAGGAAATGCTTGTGGCACGCGCCCTTCTCTTAGATGGAGTTGATAGAAAGCTCTACCCCAAGGCCATGGCGCTCAGGATCGGTCTAAACTGGAACAGGGCCTTTCTTCTGTTCTTTTCCGCCTTTTCCCTGACTCTGTACAATGGGAGAAAGCCAATACCCTAACCCTGAAACTTTCCCTTTAGCTGGTCCCACCTTGTCTGGCCAACTCAGTGAAGAGTGAGATGCATCACATATGGGCTAAATCTTTAATTGATCTCTGGTAGTCTGCAGCCTATTTTTCCTTGCAATGAAACCAGTTATGCTCCTGATAGAGGCTGCTTCATCAGGCTGGGTCTTGTGTGAAGGTAATGTGGATAGCATAGAAAGATGGACAATATGTCCTGTGAGTGAAAAAATCCATCTTTCTTATGTAAGGGCACTGAGACAGTGTTGTCCTAGTTCATCCCAGGCAGTCTGGACTGACAGGATTGCCAAAGAGCTGCCAATTACTGACTGAGTTCAAGTCCAGGTCTGCTTTTACTCCGGAACCTTAGACTTGGTTTCTGTAAAATGGAATTATGTGCTACTGGTATCAAGCTTGCAGGGTCACTGTGAGGATGAAATGACCTAAAAGATGAAATGAATTGTTATTCGTGAAGAGCAAATACTAAGCTCCGTACTATTAGTGTTTGTTGAATAAAGATATCGTGTCTGTGTGTGTGTGTATGTGTGTGTGTGTGTGTGTAAGTAAAACAGAGCCTGATGGGGCTCAGGATATAGTTAGTGGTGGAGCACTTGCCTAGCACATGTGAGGCCATAGGTTTAATAACCAGAACCAACACACAAGAAAAAAAGAAAAAAATGCTAGGAAGGTACACAACAAAGTGTTAACACATTGAATTTAATTTATTTTCTTCTTTCTGTTTGGCAGGATTTACATTTTTCCTTTTTGCTTAGCCACATCTTATAGCTGTTCTACAACACAGATATTTCTTGAGTAATTAAAATATTCCATCCTCAAATCCCAATGCATTCTGCTAGTTTTTAAGATTGTAATTTAAAAATGTATAGTTTTCTTTGTATGACTTCTTTACTGTGATAACTTCTCAGGCACATAACTTTAATTTCCTTATGAACATCAACGAAAAAAATGGTTTCTGTACAATTGCAATTTTCTATGGAGAATTGAGGTGGGTAATCCCAGCAGCAAAAATCTTCAGCAAGCGACTAAATATTTAAGTATTGATGTGTGTGGCTGGAAATGTTTTGATTCCTAATATGAGTGAAATGGGCCTCTCTAAATAAGATATAAGGTAGTTTAGCCACTAATAATTAGGACCCTGGTTCTCTGAGCTGTCTCAGGTTCACACAAGGGGAGCCTGGTTTCTCACAGGATTAGAGCCTGGCTGTGGGGAAGGAGGGTGCGGGTGAGCCCGGGTCACTCGCTGAGATTTCTGTCCTCACCATGCTCTTCCTGCCGCCTGCACCAAGCCCCTTCTATTTGCTCTGGCAGGAAGGAGGCCTGGCAGAGATTTACACAAAAAAGTCCAGACCCCAGAGAAGCACAACACCGTATCTATTCCCAGCGCTGGGGAGCAGAGGACTCCGCGGGGAGGCTCCCCCGCTGCCCCACTATGCTGTGGGCTCTTCCGGGTACGGGGGACAGCAAGGTAAAGCTCAGAGTTAACAGCTCACACACCATCAAGTAATAAATGAAATGAACCCTCTACCCTGAAAATTACAAAGCACGGCTGAAATGAATTACAGGAGACCTTAAATATATGGAAAGACACATTATATTCAAGGCTAGAAAATCCAATATTGTTAAGACGTTCAGTTTTCCCAAACTGATTTAAAGTGAAAATATCAAAAATCCCAGCAGGGTTTTTTTTTTTTGTCTTTTGAGGGAGGGGAATTAAAAGCTAATTCTAAGGTTTATGTAGAAATATAATGAATCTAGAACAGCCAAAACAATCTAGAGAAAATGAAAATTGGAAGCAAACTACCTGATTTTCAGGATTACTATAAAGCTTTTGCAATCAAGACCAACAGATTAATGGAACAGACCAGAGAATTTAGGAATAGATTCATAACTACACCCATTGATTTTTACCTGAAGCATCAAGTCAATTCAGCAGGTAGAGGAAAAGATTTTTTAACAAGAGGGCTGAAATAAGTATATATTCCCTAATATATGCCTACTTCTATATGTGAATAATGATTTCAGACAGATCACAGAATTAACTATAAAAATCTAGGGCCGTGAAGTTTTACAAAAAAAACCCAAGAAGCAAAAAAACAACAACAAAAAAAGGAGAGATCTTCCTAATCTTAGGATGAGTAAAGATTTATTAGAGAGGGCACAGGAAATAGGTAACATAAAAGAAGAAAGATGAATTTCATTTCATCAATATCAGAACATTCATTGTAAAAATAAGTATAAGTCATAGACTGGGGAAATATTCTCTGTACACATATCTTACAATACATAATGGAAATATTAGGCATTTTATTTAATGGCTGTTTTGTGGGTATATACAGTTGCCAAAAGTTTTCAAATAAAACGCTTAAAAATCTGTTACTTTGTTGTACATAAATTATATCTCCATTATTTTAAAAAATTCAGGATAAAAAAGCATGTTGTATCTGTAGACACAAATGGCTAAAATTCTCAGAGCTAATGGGTAATTATTTTCTTAAATTTTATCTCGCAAAATAAGACTAGAAAACCCCCCTTCCCCATCCATACTGCCCTATAAGCCCTTGGTGATGGACAAAGACTTATCTTCTTAGGGTATGCATCACATAGGGATTAGAATCATCAAAACCAGTGAAATCTTACATGGAATGATTCAGGACACATAAAGTTAAGTAAATAGCATGGGAGAGAGGATATGCCACCTCTAAAAATGGTGGCTGGTAAAAAAGAAGAATTTAGGCAGGATTATTCAAATAAGATTTTGTATCTTCAGAAAAATGTAGGCCAGGGTCTTAAAAATACCGGATTCCAAATTATCTTTTATAAAGTTGAATTAAGTAAACAGTGTATTTACAATTTGGTTAGAATTTATGAACACATAATTCTCTCCACATAAAATGTTTAAACCAGGAGTGATCTTATTTGGTAATTTAACTTAAAAGGACTATACTAAATGATATACAAAAGTTCAACTAACCCCAGCTTAAAAATAACCATGCTATACCTTTCTAGATTTAAAAAAATAATAGAAAAAGTACATTAAAAATATAAAATACACAAAACGTCCACTGAGTTTAGTTTCAGTTTCCATGTGTGACTACCTCAGTGATTATAAAATAAAGGCTGCAAGTACATTATTTGGGACCGAACATGACATTGGCAAGCTCAGGCAAGGCTTATGAATTGAGAAGTGCACTGCTGTTCCAGTACTGGGCCCTCAGTGGCATTATTTTTTTTGGCAGCTGAGGTTTCAGGGTGTTCTCGGCATGAAGCCAGCAGTCCCAATCATCAATAAGGAGCTTATAGTGTGCCCCAGGCAGGCAGCCTTTCTCCTGGGATTTCCATTGTTTCCTCCCTAAGCACTACAGGCCCAGGATGGCTAGTGCTGCTTCTGGGTACGTCAGGAACCTCCTGGATGCCCCTGGGCTTTTACCCTGAGGCCAGTGGGAAATCATCCACACACGTGCATCACATCTTACATGGGGACTCCCACGATCATGTTATTTTTGGGGGAGCAGCTCTCCGGCTCCATGGATATCACTTGGACAGAGTAGCCATGCTCTTCTGCAGCTCTCGCTCGGTCCAAATCCACCAGGCACATGCACTGTTTTCCTGAAACACAGGCAGACGGCACCATGAGATGCTCTTCCGCTGGCAGGGAGATTTCAGTTTGTCTAAGGTTGTCTGTCTACACAGTGACAAAATCCCCAAGTGCTGTGGAAACCCTGTTAAGTTGCTTTCAAGTTAGTTCTTGATCAATATGGAGGGAAGGCAGTTACAAATACACATTGCAAAGATTTATCTGTGCCCATAAAGAAGGTTAACCTTTTCAACTGTATGAATAAATAAATCTCAAATTAGAACTATAGATTCCATTTTCTACAGTGGTTAAAAGCCCTTTGAAAACTTTCCCTCTGTGTTCCTATAAAATTGCATCATTTATAACATTGTGAGAAAAATCTGTCTTTGAGAATATCTAAAGTAACTTGCTGACAAAGAGCCATCTGAAAGACATTTTCCACCTGGAGTTTTTCTGGACTATGAAGAAATAAGAACTGGAAAATAGTTGAGGAAATTCTTAATTGTGTGATGATGATTTCAGGTAGACAAGTAATGCTGAGTGCAATATACTCTTAATTTCTCAGATCTCCCCCACCCCTACAAAATAGTGATACTCATTTCTTTGGCAGTCTTTCAGAAAGGTAAGAGGAAACCTGACTAGCAAGCAAAGCGGTTAATTTGTTTTCCCTTGGCAAACACAAGCATCAAACTTGAAAAGTAGCTCAGGAAGAAAATGATTTGGGGCTGAATGTATGCAGAGCCATGGTTTACTTTCATACTTTCAATTGCTCTTAATTCAACATGTAAGTTTCCTCATCCTCTTGGAAAGGTTACAGACTATGCAGAACTGCATTCATTTGATTTTTTTCCTCAATAATTATAATAATGGCTGAACATTATTTAAATACAGTAATTTATTTGAGTGACAGGGAAACTGCTATACTAAAATGACTTTGGAAGTGGAGACAGATAAATGAAATAGAAAACTTCTGTGGAAGGTAGAATCCTTATAGAAAAAAAAAGTACTGTGGAAGGGGAACGCAGTGGTGAGAACTGGTGGAGACTCAGATTTAAAATGTTGATGTTATGTGTGTCCTTAAAAGGACCGTGCTGTAAAGAATGAACTGTGTGAGAAACCATGATATGGAAGGAGAGGTCTAGACTTCCACTCAAGCAAAACCGTCACCTCTTCATCAACAGCTACATGGCTGATATTCCTTTCCCCTCAAAATGTTGTCCTCCTTCAGGATATCTGTAAATGTTCCCCATCTACCTTTTAGTTTAAATTGAAACGTTCTCTGTCAGAGTGGGATGCTCTACATTCTGTCAGGACCCACCCTGGGCTTGTATTTCAGCTCATTTACCCTTGGCTTTGATCCCAGTCTGGTCATTAATTTTTTCTTTTTCATTATGTATGAGAACCGTGTTTTCACATGCTTAAGTGTCATTACGACTAAAATGCAGCTGTTAGTAGTCTACCTTTGGAGGCCTGGAGAACTTTCTACAAAGTATCCACAGAACACAGAAAGCCGGTCTGAAGCAGAGATGCAGACATCTGATGGAATCTATGGCTTTGTATGCACCCCACTTCCTGTCAGCAGTCTTGGCCAATCTACTTCCTCAACTGCAGCAACTTCCCTCCAGTCCCTCCTCTCTGCCTCTGAACACCTCCATCCACCATACTAACTGTGACTTTGCTGAGCTGTGTGGCTCGAATATGTCCTGGAGACGGCATGGGCTGGAAACTCATGCCCCAGTCCAGTGTTGGGAAGGGAGGTGATCGGCCCACGAGCACAGACTAAGTGTGTTAATGCAGGCGTGGGTTCGTTATCAAGAGAGCGGCTCTTTACAGGACGAGCCTGCCCTTTCTCACGTGAACGTTCCCCCTCATCTGTCTCATCTGTTCTCATTCTCTTTCTCTCTCTTCTCTTCTCTTCTCTCTCCCAAGTTAAGACACAGTAAGAAGCCCCTTGCCAGATGCCGTCCTTCAGATCCCCCAGCCTCCAGAACTGTGAGCCAAATCGATTTCTGTTCACTATTACTCAGTCTGTGGCTTTCTGCTACAGTGCTGCAAGTGGATTGAGCTGTGGTCCAGTGGAGCTATAGCAAAGGTAAACTGCACTAACTCAGTGCTGGGGAGGGAAGTGTTTCCGTCTCAGAGTGTGAGATGAGAAGGGAACCGCTGATCCCTATCTCAGGCCCAAGTGTCTCTCCAAGTGTGAGCATCTTGCCATGCTAACTTTGCCTTGCAAGTATAAAGTTAATTGTTTCTCATGCAGTGTGGCTTTGAGTGCAAGCTGATACTAATCGTGTGCTCAGCCAACTGATCCTGTTTCCCAGTGCACTATGGACGATAACAGGGTAGCTGGGATTCTGGAGGACGGAGGGGCAATGTCCAACTGGGGCTTCTCTGAATAATTTCCAGGATTATTTGGTTTTACCCACCAAGCTAAGCCCTGAGTTTAGAATCTCAACCTCTAGTGGTGACTCCAGTGTGCTGAGAAGCAGTACTGCAAGGGGAGCATGAGCTTCATGTCAGGAATCAAATAATTTGGGCTCACAGTGTAGCTCCATCACCTGCCACATGAAGAACACCAGGTAGGCTTTTCATCATTGAAATAGAAATGATACTATGCACCTCATACGCCCGTTTGCGAGTGTTTACTGAGATATTAGGTGAGGGCTTGTAACTCAGTGTCTAAATGTATAAAGACAGTTCTGATAAGGTTTCAGATTTCTTTTTTCTAAAGTCCTTCATAAATCAAATACATCATAAATTTGAAATGGTTCTGTGGTCTTCTAATCTGAGTAGTGCTTAATATTGCAAATGTTGAACACATTTGTCTTGATGAATAATATATTTTTTTCTGAGAAAGAAAACATCATCCTCATTTATACATTTTTAGTACATCAATTTTAGCGTGCACAGTGGACTTTCCCATCTTTATTAACTTCTTTGGTGTCTTTTGATAGATCCTGCAGTTGGTTCATAATAGAAAGAAAGCTATTCTGTTCAGTGTAAAAACACTGAAAATATATCGAAAGGTATTAACCAAAACGGGATGAGATGTTATTATAATTAAAAATGCTCTTATCAATATGGGTTAAATTTCCTGGGAAGCACAAACTCCCGCTTCTTGTTGCTACATGGCCCAGTTTTGCCCACCTAGCCTCAATCTATCCACTCCTGGGCAATTCACGCACCGTCCACATCGCAGCTGCCCTGTGAAAACGCACCTGTCAGCCTGCGCTGGGGTGGGAGCTGGACGGCTGTCTGATCTGCAAATCTGCACAGAATCATGTGTTCCTAAAAGAAAAGGTAATGGGATATGGGTTTATCTCAGTCTTCTGTTTCAAAGTTGTACAAGCAAATGAAAACCGAGAAAAAAAAGCTACTTCCCTTTTTCTGGAGTTCCACATTGTTTAACTGAGTAAAGCACTACACAGAGAGTGCTTTTGGAAAATGCAGTTTGAGAAGATGGTGCCCAATAGCTTCTTCCCTTCACCACGCTGCTTTCAGCTGTAGTTCTGGAGAAGAAGCCCACAGAAACCCTTGGGGTCACATTGCCCCATTGCTTTTAGGCAGAATGGGGCAAAATGTTATCACGTGTTCAATTAAAAGACCAACAGCTCACTTCATTTTTCATTTATAAAATTGACTTGAGCCTCTTGGCCTGGGCTCCCAGAGGACATGCTACGTGGCTCCCCGTACACGCGGAAAAGGAAGCCAGGTGTTGGCCGCTGTGGCTCCACCAGCCCCAGGGACCCGCAGGCTGCGCTCAGGAGCTGTCTCCAAGCTCCCGCGACTGGCCTTAGCGGAGGGCAGCCTGGCGCTCTCTGAGCCTCCCTCCAAAGGCTCCGGGTGGCCCCTCCCTCTCTGCTGTAAGACCACCCCAGGGGAGACCTCAGCAAAGGGAAGGAGGTTTTTTACTTCTGCCTATCAGTTTTAGGAAGGATTTCATTAATGGGGAGAAAAAGGCCTTAAAGGATCAAAGTCGATGACCTTAAATCTGCAAGTAGCCCAAGGAGAATGGCTGGGCACAGCCAAAGTGACTGCCAGGCCCGTGACAACTACTGGCTAGAACAGTTATGGGCCCGAGGGTGCAGGCATCAGCACCCACTGGCTGGGCAAACGGGGGCACTCAGACACCAGGCGTCCTCAGCATGCTGGGCACGAAGTCTGAAGCCTCTGCTTTTACAAATACGGCAAGAGACAGGATTGTGGCAATTCTCTAAAGCAGGGATATATTTGTCTCAACTTTTATGTATTTAAAAAATTATAATGTTCACTATAAAATCTAATGGCAAAGGGTAGGGAATTAATGAAATGGTTCGAATGAATAACTTTTATAAATTCCCACAGACTAACTAGTCTCAACAAGGGGGCAGAAGAACAACTCGGAATAATGCGATTTGACGAGAAGGTGAATACAAGCATGTCCTGTCCTCTCGGTGCTTCTAAGCCATGGTTCTCAGGTGGGAAGGGAGGTCAGGCACAACTACAGGCACGCTGCAATCCTCTTACTCTGCTTTATCAGAATTATGTGTACGCTCTCTCTCTGCAAAGCTAAGTTTGAGAGGGCATCTCACACAGCAGGTTCTCAGCAAAGATTTCTGGCTAAATTGAACTGTGGAGAAGAACATTTCCCAAGCGTTCTTCAGGGTATTTGGGCCTCATGTCCCTCTCCAGGCCACATATTTTGATGGAGCTAAATGAAGCGAGCAATTGTGAGATGTCATCTTGCCACAGGGTCCGAGCAGTGAGACTTCTCCACAAAGCGGGCCGGGGCAAAGCTGCTTTGGGGGTGCAGGGGGAAGAGGAGGTACCAGTGGGACCCTGGGAAGCTGCTGCTCTCTGGAGCGGTCTGTGCCACGCACCCTGTCTCAGGGAGTTTCACTCTTTTCCAGCCAGCAGGACTGCGGCCCATCTCCTCGCTGCCCGAGTTTCCCCGTACCCTCTCTCACTGTTTAAGAGGGATCTAGTTTTTGCTTTTCCCAATTTATTTGCTACTTCATTGGCAGAGCCCTGTAAGAAAGCAGAGGTCCTGTATTTTGAATCTTATGCAAATAAACTTTCTGGGGTCCTAATGTTTCCCCGAAAAATCTTAAGTTTCCTAGAATGTGGCCATGCTTAAGATGTCCAGCATATTCAAAGGAGGAAGGTGCAGCTGGGTCCCCTTTAGGAGGCAGGAAGGAGAGGGGATGGGGTACAGCCGCTGAGTTGGTAAAAAGAACACGACAAGACACTGTGTTCCATTATTTCACTGTGAGGAGGAGAAGGCAAAATTCATAAAATGGAGGGGCTGGTCTAAAATGAAACTATGTTTTTAGTGGGTCTGTATAATAAGTGGAATTGACCAAAACAAAACTTCACACTAATTTATCAAGTTTCAGTGGGATTATGCATGTATTTCTCTTACGTGGTATTTAGCCCTGTTTATGCCCTGTTATACGCAGCCCTTGCTCAGCGAGGCGCGGCGCAGCGGGAGGTGAGTGGTGCAGGGTGCTGAATGAGGCCGCCGGGTGCTCGGAGAGCTCTGGGAGTCAGTTCTGTCGTGGAGCTTTCACACCTGCCAGGGACATGGCCGGCCCCAGCTCCAGACTAGGGGCGCCAGTCTATGGTGCAGGCAGCTGGGACCTGTTTAGGGACAGCTTGCAAGTCAGTAGATTTTTTATACTCTGAGAGGGTTCTAAGCTAACAATGACAAGGAGAATGAAGAATACGAAAGAGATTTGTTTGTGGCCAGCAAAGTCTAAAATATTTGCTATCTGATCCTTTATAAAAGAATTTTTCTCTAATTGAGATGACTGTCAAGCTTGTTTTTATAGTGAACAGCCTTGACAAACATGCAGACTCCCTGCAGAGGCACCCGGCCCACACCTGCTGCCCCGTGGTTACCAGGCCTCAGGGAGTCAGGGTGACAGAGACCAGCCGCCGCTTACTGCTCTTCCCGGGCACCACACTGTCTTCTGTCTCAGACTTGGGACTTTGATGCGCTCTGCAGCATCCACCAGAGCTCGCTAACTCCTTACCCTAAAAGGAGGGTACCAGCCACTGGTCCTTCACTAACCGTGCCAACCACTGGAAGCCTTCATCTGGAGCCAGTTTAGACGTTCACAAGCGATACAAGTCTACACATGGGTCATATGCTCCATGAGAAACTTGGGGAAAATGTGAGGAAAGGATAAAAAGTATATTAGGGAGACAGCTAGAGCTTTTTAAGGTTACCTTGTATGATAAAGTTTTCTTGAATTGTTCACTGGAATAGAAAAGAAAACGAATCAGTCATCATTCTAAAAAATTAAGCACATTGAATAAACTGATATGTGTGTGTGACATCTGAAGAATATAAAATGCTATCCTGAAGTAAACGCCAATTTGAGATGTGTAAAAGGATAAAAGCATGTCATCAGTGTTATTAATTTTAAAGGGTTTCTTTCACAGATTGTTTACTGTTAAGAGAAGCGCAACCGTTACTTTTTCTTTTCATTCTCAAAGGAACAAATGGAAGCCAGTGGGGGAGTCCGAGCACTGCTGAGGGAGCGAGGGAGGCCTAGATGAGCAGGCCCTACACAGAGGTCCCGTTCCTCAGTAGCCCCTGAGAGAGGGGCCATACGTGCCAGGAGGGCCCCTAGGGCCAGCACCCAGCCAGCTAGGGCAGCGGGGATCTAGTCATTGCAGCCCGGGGCCTGACCTGGTCCCTGGGCAGCAGTGGGGAGCAGAGGAGCAGCTGCAGGGGTGCTGGTTCATGTAAAGCCAGTGGTCTCTGAAGTGTGGAGGAGTCCTCCTCATCCCACAGCCATCCCCGGGGTGCTGGGGCAAGATTAGTGGCTGGGAAGTGACAGATGTAATGAAGGGGGACATTGTGGGTAAGGGTTCTGGATTGGTTGGTTTGCAGGTGAAAGTCATAGCTACCAGCACAAGTTATTTACCCGGATGTCAAAACATCAGAAAACAAAAAGGCACAGGGACACTAGGAGACCGGCACTACCACAGCTGTCCAAGGCAAGCACACAACCCCCGAGCATTGTCTTAATGCTCTAGCCCTTGCTCTCAACTACGTCTCTTGAAAACATACACTGGTACATGTACCGCTAAAGTTACTAGTGTCAGTCATCTTGTTGGAAATGAGTATTGTTTCTACATATTTGAGAAATACTAGCTATTCATAAATTCTCAACTCTGTCTTTGGTGACAGAGAGGTCTAACACACAAAGAAAATCAACTTTCTTAAAACATTGGTTTCAAGGGAGGGAAATGTCAGCAAATCTACAGGGACATGAAAAAGTTAAGACTAAGTCAAGGCATTTCAATCAGTTAAGTTAGAAGCTGAGCAATCATCTTAGAGTTCTTCAGAATCTTTATAGTGTTAGACTTATAAATTTCTTAGTGAGTTGCAAAACTACACATTTTACCAGTATAGATTTAGAATGAAATGAGATTTCAATGGTTGAATAAGCCTCAAATTATATTTTATTGTTTGCTTTTTAATAGTTCCTTTGCTTTTTTCAACTAGCTGTGAATCATAGTAAGAACAGAACAAAACACAAAAAGATGGCTACTATTTGTATTTTACTGTGCTATATGGAAATCTTTAAGTATAAATTCTAATGGAAATTTTCTGAAGTATCCTAGAAATAAATGATGTAAGTGATCGAGAAAGTTTTTGGATATACTATAGGACAATCTTTCTAAACTAACATGAAGTAATCACTGATGATGACCCACAGCAGAGCCGGCTGTCAGCAGGCCACTGGGAGCATAACCTTCCACCATGATGTTCTACCTCACCCAGGCCTAGAGCAACAGCCAACTGACCATGGGCTGAAACCACCAAAACCCTGAGCCAAAATATATCTTTCCTCCTCTTAGCTGTTTATCTCAGGTACTTTGTCTTGTGATGGAAAGCTAACACTACTTACAAATATTACTGCTACTGCTGTTACTAGCAACAGTTCACATTTATTGAGTGCTTACTCTATTCCACTTGTAAGTACTACATATATCATTATGACAAAAATTGTTACTATTGTACATTGTTCCTATTCTAACCCTTATTTTAAATGAGAAAACAGGCAAAAAGAATAACTTGCCTGGGGTTAAGCAACCTATAAAATCGTAAGAAACTAGTACTTGCACCCAAGAAGTACCCATCCAGGTCCTGAACACTTCCCCATTGTACTCTACTGCCTCTTATAAATGATGGCTTTAATTTTACTTAGAAGATACAGAGGTGCTGAAGTGCGTGGACTTCTAGTTGACCACTCCTAGACAGACTTGCTTCCAACTTCAGCAGAGCTGGACCAGGGGAAAATCAGGACAGACAGGAGATGCTCTTTTCCCATAACACTTATGAATACTTGGATTGTGGAAAGAGTAAATGGCCTCAAAATGAAATCTCCTTGTAACTTTATGGCAAACAAGTTTTGTATGCTGGTTTATCTACAGATATCGGTGTCTTAGGTAGAAATGTTAAATGTCACCTTTTTGGAAAGTTAAACTTCGAAGTGTTCTGGATGAAACCGTAACAACAGGGGCAGGTGACGAAGGAAGCCCGGGTTTTGATGCAGTGTTCAATCACCATGTCTGTTGCCACGCCACAAGCATGCAAGGCCACCTGGAAGACAAAAACTAGACCTTTCCACTGGATCCTTTAACCAACAATGAAACTTCTGTGCCTTTAAAAAAATGTGCGACTGATCTTCGAGAGGTTTCAAGTTACCAGGGTATCATTCTATAACAGTTTAAACAGTTCTTATTCGGACATACCAAAGGGCTACTCAGCTATTCATATTAAGAAAATTAAGCCAGGTTGAAAGATTAGAAAAGGAATACTGTGAATAAACCATAAGACTCATAATGGGAAATGTAATGCAATGTCACATGCAGAAACAGAATACACATGGATACCTACACTAGCACTCTGGGTAATTTTGAGTTTAGTTCGGTTGTAGTACTACAGGAAGAACGCTAGAACAGAAATGAGGATTGCAGTCTAGAATTCCAGTTTGTTGGGAGCCCTGGGACCCCTTGAAGTTTAACTTCCGTAGGCCTTTCTCTTCTCAATTGGAAACTATGCCTAACAATACTGATATAACAAAATCCTTACAAAACTGAAATAAAAATGATCTGAAAGCACTTTTACAATTGCTGCATGAATATGATTTAAAAACTGACCAAAGCATTTTTACGTAGCACCTTTCCAGGTGTTTTCATACAATAATCTTTAACACTGAATGATGAGTTGCATCAACTATTTTCAAGAGTTTATTTTAAAAGGGAAGGCTGAAATTGCCTGTTAGAATAATGAATAGGTGATTCTAAAATGTTCTCAAAGCACACACCCTTAAATGTACTTATACATATTATGATCTAAAATAGACAATTATGAAAATTATTAGGCTAAATAAGACAAAATAGGACTCTGAAGGAAAATCAGATGTGGGGATCCTGAAAAACAAAATTATTACATTTGCCAGATAAAATGCTCGGACCTTGATTTCATCCTAGGGAGGGATCTCACCACTTCACAGCAGGCAGGGCTCTCAGACTGAAGAAGTTTTCTGGAAACCTCGGGATTGTAAAGTATTCAAAGTTTTGAGTTGAGACGCTAAAAGCAATACTATATGGAGAAGAGGAAAGAAAGACCTCTCTGCCCCTGTGAATTCTCCCCGCCTTGTAGACTTAAGGGCCACGGAGACCTCAGCCTTCTCCTTGGTGGCTGTCAACCGGCCTTCCTGTCTCACGTGGAAGCCTCAGTAGGTGCCGTCCAGCGAGGGCAGCATGACTGTGGGGAACGCGGGATAAAGATCCTGCTCCCCACCTGCCGTCTTTACTTACTCACCTCTGCAGAATAGAAAACCAGGCCGGTTTTTATTTTCATAGGTGGGGGATCTCCTGGTAATAGTTTTGAGTGCATTTCCCCCAAGAGAGCGACAGCGGGACAGACACGGGCTGTGCGTCCCATGCACGGGCACCGTGCCAGATGATGGCACGCAGGACACCACCCGGAAAGAGCGTGTGAGCCATGGTTTGCAAGGGAGGAAATGATGGCGTGGAGAAAACGAGAACTGGCTCACAACACACGGCTACTTCTACCTACTGAGGGCAGAACTCTGACCCCAAAGCGTGATCCAATTCCATCAGGGTGCTCGAGGCTCTGCACAAAGAGAACTTCAGACAACGGACTTGCTACTTGCAAAAGACTGAGTTTCTTTTCCTTCTTTTAATAAAATAACTCAGAATATTTACTTGATGGACTTTAGGTCTAAAATGTTTTACTGCATCCCATATTCCTAATTTCCATGGTTATCAAATGCAGGGAACAAATAACAGACAAATAATAAGGAGAGGTACAGAGGAAAGGAACATTACAATTTAGCACGCCAGAGAGGTAGTGTTTCAAACCAGGGAAGAAAAGATGAACTTTTCAATAAGTGATGTTGGATTAACCTGAAAGCCACATGAAAAATAAAAATAAAATATTTTCCTCATATTATATTAGAAATACATTTCAAATGGAGTAGAGCTTTAAAATGCAAAAAATTAGACATGAGTCAATTTCTTCATAACCTAGGGGAGTGGGAAATCCTCAAGACCCCAAAGATCCACACACAATACAGGGTAATGTTAATAAAGCTGACAAAATAAAAATTTTAAAAAATGACTTTTGGATTAGCAAAAAGACAAAATCTTAAATAAAAAGACAAAGTAGAAAAAGGATTTATAATTTACACCATAAAGGGTTAATATCCCTAGTACATAACAAGCTTCTAAAAATAAAAATCTCAGTAATGTGATAGTAAAATAAGCAAGAGATTTGAACAGTTAACTAATACATTATGCAAATGGTCTGTCAGGGTTTAGATCTAAATTCTCTCCCAAAGTCTCATGTGTTTGGAGTAACTGGATCATGAGGTGCTACTCTCATCAGTGGATCAATCCATCCACTGCTGAGTTCAGCAGCTAAATGTGCTGTCAGGAGGTGGCTCTGGTTGGAGGTGGTCACTGGGGGCTGACCTGGAAGGTGTCCTGGATTCTTGTTCTCAGCTCCCCCTTCTCTGCGTCCTGTCTACCCCGAGTCGAGCAGCTTTCCTCTGTCAGCCCCTTCCTCCATGCTCAGAGCCAGCCAAACATGGAAGGAAACCCTAATCAAAATAAAAGCCTCTTCCTTTAAGATGGGAGTATTTTGAGTATTTTGCCCCCACAACTAGAAAGTGGCTAAGACATTTCGGTATCAGGAGTGAGGTCATTGCTGTGACTGTACCTGATGAGGTGATACAGAAGCTTTCGGACACGGTTGTGAGAGGAGTTTGGGAAAGTCTGGAGGTGTGCACTAGAGAAGTCCTAGAATGTTGTGACCAGTGCGGACAGGTGATTCCTGTCAGAGCTCAGGACAGACTGAGGGAATTCGGACAGTAAAGATCAGGCTCAGGAAGTTACAGCTGGGAAAAAAGGACTCTACCAGCATTTGGGCTAGAGGTCATTTATGTTACACCCTAGCAGAAAATTTGTCTTCATTTTGCCCATCTCCTGAGACTTTATGGGAGACTGAGATTAAGACAGGTGGACTGACTGATCTAGTAGAAGAAATTTCAGTGTGGCATGGATGTGGGCGTGGCATGGATACTGCTCGTGGCTTTTAGTTAGATCTTCAGTGAGAGTCAGGAGCAAAAGTAGATGTGAAAAGTCTGCAGTTTCATCAGAAAGGACATTCCTGCAAAGTTGTGGCCTTGAAAAGTGTAGTTGCTGAAAGGATTAGTATTTTATTAAACTACAAGGTTAAAAATATGAGAGATAGGAATGATGTGTTAGGTAGAATCATCCCCTAAGGATGCTGTGTCTAATTCCTAAAACCTACAAACAGGGTAAAAAGGATTTTGCAAATGTGATTAAGGTTTGGTCTTCAGAATAACAAGATTATCCTGGGTTACATGGGTGGACTTCATCTAATCACAACAGGCCTTAAAAGCAGATTTTTCTCAGGGACAGATTTTGAAAAATAAGACAGAAAGGGGAGGGTCAAAGAGACTTGAGCCACCAGAAAGACTTGGCACCCCACTGCAGGTTTTCATGGTGAAGGAGGCCATGTGCCAGGGAATGTGGGTGGCTCTAAAAGCTGAGGAGGACTCCTAGCTGACAGCCAGCAAGACACATGAACCTTAGTCCCATAACCAACAACATAAATGGCCTCAGAATAGATTCTGCCTTAGGACCTTGAGGGAAGAGTCCAGTCAACAATTTGCTTTCGGTCTTGTAAGAAGCCAAGCGGAGAATCCAGTTGAGAAGACCTTCATTTCTGAAGCACAAAACTGTTAGATAATCTTTATTATTTTAAGATGTTGAGTTTTTGGTAATTTGTCAGAGCATAAACAAAACCCCCTTTTTTTTTTGTACCAGGGATCAAACTCAGGTCCTTGTGCTTGTGCAGCAGGAGGAGAAACCACTGAGCTAAATCCTCAGCCAGAAAATGTATTCAGATGAAAGCCTTTGGACTATATGCTGTGTGGTTCACATTAAATCATTTTAATTTCTATGCCTTCTTTCAATAATAATTAAATAAGTAAAAATTATCAGATAACTAGGAAAATTTGAATACTGTTTTTAAGATAGAAAATGATACTGTGGTTATTTCTTTTCTTTTTAAAAAGATTTTTAATTTTTTTGGTTAGTGTGGAAAGTAAAACCCAGGGCCTCATGCATCATGCATACCAGGCAAATGCTTTACCACAGAGCAATATCCCCAATCCAAGATTTTAATTTTTTTAAATAATAGTCTTAGGTTGACAGCAAAACTGAGAGGAAGATAGGAATTTCCACATACCCTTTATACTCCCCCATGAGGCTTCCTCATTATCAGTGGCCTGCACCACAGTGGAGAACTGTTAAAAGTAGGTGACCCCACTGACACACCCTTATCCCCGAAGTTCATGTGTTACATTAGGTTCGCTCTATGTACATTCCAGGAGTCTGGACAAATGTATATCACGTGCCCATCACTACAGTGTTAGACAGTCTTTTCACTGCCCTGAAAATCCTCTGTGCCTCTGCTTACTCCTCCAACCCCACCCCACCCCTGACAACAGCTAATCTGTTTGTTGTCCCCCCAGTTCCGCCTTTCTCGGAAGACTGCACAGTTGGAATCTTACAATACGTGGCCCTTTTCTGTTGGCTTCTGTCACTAGTAATGTGTTTGAGACCCCTCCCTGTCTTTTCATGGCATGACAGTGCATGTTTTTAGTGCTGAATCATATCTATCATATGGATGGACTACAGTTTATCCACTCACCTATTAGAAGAACTCTTGGTTAATTCCAAGTTTTGGCAACCACGAGTAAAGCTTCTATGAACATCCACATGCATGTTTTTGAGCAGATGTAAGGTTTAAATTCCTTTGGGTAAAAAATGAGAGGAGCAATTTCTTGGATTGTATGACAAGAGTATGTTTAGTTTTGCAAGAAGCTGCCAAACTGTCTTCCAAACTGGGTAGTACCTTGGCACATTCCCACCAACTCTGAATGTGGGGTTATATTGCTTCACATTCTTTCCAGTTTGGTGTGGTCAGTGCTCTAGACTTTGGCCACTCTAACATGTGTATAGCAACAACTCATGGCTGTTTTCATTTCCCTGATGATATATGATACAGTGCTTTTCCTATGCTTATTCGCTATCTCTATATTTTCTTTGGTTAGGTGTCTGATAAAGGTTGGCCTATTTTTCATTTGGGTTTTTTCTGGTAGCTCAATTTTAAGAGTCCTTTGTTTATTTTGGCTAAGAGTCCTTTATCAGTTCTTGTGTATGTCCTTTAAAATGTTTCCCCCTACCACGGCCTTTTTTCACTCTTTCAGTGATGTCCTTTGCAGAACAAGTTTTTTAACTTTCATGACTTGTTCTTTTTCTTGGGTAGTGCTTCTGGTGGTTGGTAAATCATCACCACACCTAGTTTGTTCAGATTTCTCCCCATGTTACCTTTTAGAAATTATATTGTTTGATTGACATTTCCTTTAGGTCTGGAATCCACTTGAGATAACTTGTATGAAAGGTGTAAGGTCCATGTCTAGATTATTTTGTGCAGGAACGTGTCCAGTTGCTCCAGCATCATGTGTTGGAAAATATTTTTTTAAATGATTATTTATTTTTGATAGATAATTGCACAAATTTTTATGGATAAGATGAAATGATGCTTGGGATTTGCTTCAAAATAGCCCAGGAGAGGGAAAACACAGGAAAGGGTATAAAGGAAGCAAGAATGGCTAGAAATTAAACTGGGAAATTACACATCTACATCAGGGATTCTCTTATGTATGCTGAAGTTTAAGGATGGTCATTCCAGAGCAGTGCCTCTTGACTTGAATGTGCCATCAGATAAGGGCTCATCTTACTGAAACAGAAGAGGATGTAGAGACCCAGGGAGGGGCCTGGGAACCTGCATTTCCAACACGCTCCCAAGTGCCAGGCCTGGTGCTGGTGCTCCCAGTGCACTGGAAATTTTATTTTACTTTCATACTTGATTGTTGGATTGCTCAGGTATAGAACTTCAGATTGAAAATCAGCTGTCAGAATTTTGTATGCATTTTTTCACTACCTTTGAGCCTCCCATGCTACTACTATTAAGAAGTATGGTGACATTTTGATTCCAAATTATTGTTCATGACCTGTTTTCTTCCTCTATGGAAATTGGTCCAAAATTCTTGTCATCCTTGGTGTTCTGAAATTTCACCACGTACTTTGGTTTAGATTATTTTTCAATAAACTTTAAATCAGAAGAAATATTTCCTTTATTATAAATATATTTTTTCTTAAATTAGTTCATTGATATTTTCCTTCCCATCCCTTTATCTATTCTCGCTTTCTGGTCTTCCTATTACTAAGGTATTGATTGGATTCTTGGACTGAATCTCAACTTTTTAAATTGCTTCTTTCCAGTTCTTTCTTTTCTTTGTTCTGTTTTTTCAACTGACAACTTATATTTCATCTCCCTTCCTTCCTAGCCCTGGCCTTATTTAAATTTGATCTTCCTCCCTCCCACTCTATTTCTTTCTTTCTTTCTCTCGGCTACATTCTCAATCCTTTCTGATTTTGAGACACCGCTCACTAAGTTGGCCAAGATGAGCTCAAACTCATGGTCCTCCTGCCTCAGCCCCCCAGAATGCCAGGATTACAGAAGTATGTGACAATGCCTTCCTTTTTCTTTTTCTTTCTTAGCACTTTACCTTTAAAGTTTTCTATTTATTTACCTAACAAAATTTTAACTTCCAGGAAACTGTCTTATTCTCTACCCATACAATTCTTTTCTGTTCTATACTGGGTCCATCAGTGTAGTACTCAGCATTGTCTCTGATCTTTCCCTGAGGCAGATCCTTTGTCATGCTTCTTGCTTTGGGCTCTGTCTTCCATTTCGGATGCCTCCCTCTTTGGCTGGTTGGTTCATATTAGTGAATCACCAAAGAATTGACTGGAGGTTCTGAACAAGAGACTAAGGCTAGAAGACTAGAGATCGGGTTGCCAAATAGCCAGGTAACTTTTAAAAAATGACACCCATAATATCAGTTGTTTTCTTCTCTGGAGATAGTTCTGCTTCAACCAAAGAGGCGTTTTTAATTCTGCTGATGGAGCAAACGAATCTGGCTTCTGAGATTCTGGAGCTGGGAGGCAGGCAGGGGCAGGGGAGAGACCCACGGTTCAGGGCAGAGGTTCTGCCACTCCTCTTGTTTCAGCATGGCGCATTGCCACTGCCTCCCCAGTGCCTTCCAGCCCACCATTTGGTGCCGCTGTGGCTTAGTTTCTTCCTGCTTCTTGCAGGGAAGAGGTACTTTTCTGTATGAGTTGGGGGTGGGAATCTCAAATACTTTAATTATGATTTCAGCTCCTCTTCATTCACTTCCTCCGGGTTTCGGGAATCCTGAAGTGACTTGCCTCCTGGTAACCCTGCTAACCCTGGCCTTATTTAAGTTTGATCCGCCTCCTACCAGTGCAATAATCTATCACTTTTTTCTTCAACCTGCTTTCCATCTTCTTACTTCAGACTGTATGGTTCAAGGCGCAGTATCTTCAGTGTAGCTTCATCAAAGACTGATTTTTCTGGTTCTTATTGTATAATTTGGGAGACAAAGGGTTGAAATATCTCTGTCTGCCATGTTCATCTTGGAGATTTTATCTTTTGCCTTAATGAGTTTTAGAAATTATGTTTACAGAACAAATAATTTCTTCAGTTCCTTATTCTTCAAAACAAGGATATGTAACTACTCATCAAAAGTAAATCACACCTGTAATTGCATATACTTCTTCTAATTGTACACTAACAGGCATACCTAGAAATGAGCCTGGAATTAAGTACTCTGTGCACTGATAAGTCATAAATAATTCCATTAAAATTGTTAAGGGTGAAATAAAACAAAGCAAAAATAACTTGAGAAAAATTTTTGAGATTTTGATATACAATGAAAAATGTAAAAATATTCACCAGTGCTTGTTAGGATTGGAATTACCCAATTCAAGCATTTTAGTGGGCAGGTTGTTAAGGCTTGATCCAGTTTTTGTGTTTAATGCAAAGTGTACACTTTTCTGTAGTCACGGTCCTTTCCATAATGCCATTTGAGAGAAAGGTGTTTGGATCCTTGTTTGAGAGAATGAGAAATAAGGTTTATTTTATAAATTAAATCTTAAGGTATATAATCTTTTAAAATAAAAATTTAAAATAATGAGACACTGATTCTAGAAAAAAAAGGTAATAATAGGAAAGAAAACAATAATAGACTTCCTTTAAAAATAGCCTTAAAGGGCCAGGGATTTAGCTCCATGGTTTCACTGCCTGCTGTGCAAGCTCAAGGACCCGAGTTCAATCCCTGAAACCAAAAAAAAAAGAAAAAAAGAAAAAGCCTTAAAAATACACTTTTATATGGGCTGGGGATTTAGCTCAGTGGTTCCCCTGCCTGCCTTGTAAGCCCAAGGTCCCGAGTTCAATCCCCGGTACTGCCCCCTAATACACTTTTATAAATAACCTTTAAAAGTCATCATTTAAATGTATGATAATCAATACTTACATCTGAGTCATGAAGCTACATACAGTGAAACCGGAAAGAGCTTAAAAACCTTTTCAGACATTTCTTACTTTTGAAAAGATTTCTATATTTTCCTCAGGACGCTGTTAATCATCATAATGAAAATCAGAGTAAGTCCAGGCCAGGTTATTCCTATGATAATCAATGCTTGTTTTGCAGGAAATAATACAGACAATCCCTAACAGCCCTAACAGTGGCTCTATGGTCTTTGCGCCTGCAGTAGCATAAACACGACACACACTCAGTGCACAGCTCATTTCGCAGTGTGGTCCTCTTCTGGGCTAGTCACACGGCCAGGAGACCCATTTGTGACCGGTGCTGGGGGCAGCAGGAGCCTCGACACCCAGCCAGCTGCGTGAGATAAGGCAGGCAGCCAGCCAGCAGCGCACAGTGCCGCTCCACCAATGGTCAGTAGGTTGAGTACTGAACACATTGCCTCTTATGATATTTCCATTTACTGCAGATTTATCAGGATCTAACAGGTCAAGGAATGTGTATATATTTCTTCAGTCTTTATTGCTTAAGTTTATATACATAAAATATATTAAAAGTGGGATTTTTTGAAAATATTTTTTAAAAACATAGCAGACACCTTCAAAAACTACCAATTAGCACAATTTGCTCCCATTGCTTTTGAATGTGTAGTTTCCTCACCGCTGAGATTACACTTGCAGAGGAAGCGGCTCAATGTACAGAGTATTCCTAAGGCCAGGCAACCTCCTCAGTTCACACGCACTGTATCAACATCCAATCAGCAAGGATTTTAGGACATTTTACTGATGGGAAAACGGAAGGTCTAGAGTTTAAATAAATTGCTCAAGACCATACAGCTATAAAGTGTGCAGCTGGGACTTTGGCATAGGATTATCCAATGTTAAAACACATCTTTTATTTTTCTTCTTTCTTTTTTTTCTTTTCTGGTGTTCTCCCCCTTTTCCCCTTACTGAGGATTGAATCCATGGTGTGTGCTTTACCACTAAGCTGAATTTTCAGTTCTCAAATCCATGCTTTAAATCACTACATTTATTTGCTTCTTTCTTTATCATATTAACTAATTTTTCACGTCATTAACAAACCATTGCAAACATCATGTAAATGAGGTTGTCAGTAGGCTCATCTCATTGAACACTTGTAGCTCACAAGCAGTAATACTTTTAAAATTTCGTAGATTTCAAGAGCAAAAATGGGACACTGTTGTTTAAATTAAAATGCATTTAATTTCCAGAGACTGAATATTCTCATATGTTTATGAGACATTTGTATTTCTAAAGAAATATATTTCTCAAATAGGCACAATATAAATCAGCAACTTGAAGGAGGTCCAGCATACCAGGGGTATTGAAAGACTTTAATACAAGAAAGACTGAAAATATTTTGATTTTTTCCCTTTAACTATTTCAAATCAAACTAGTTACCAAGTTAGTAAATCTACTAATTTTTGCATGATACAGGTTGTTGCATTAATGAAGATAAACTAGCAATCAGTATTTAAATTCTCATGTATACATGATGTTAGTTCCTGAGAATAATTGATTCTGACTTAAAAATTCCTCCTTAAAATCTTATTTACATCATTAATTTTAATATCTAAGGAAAAATAGCAAAAGTACTTGTTAAGCAAAGGTAAATGCAAAAAAGCCCTTATTAAAATTTCACACAGTCATGGCTGATGTCATTTTAATGTATTTCCAGTGCTCAGTTATTCTCATTTCCTTTGGGGCCCCACTACTTTTATTGGATTCTGTTTAACATGACAGTTAAAGCCACCGATTCATTTCATCTGATTTATCCAGGGACAATGCCTCAATTATCTTCCTAGGCAAATTATTTCCTTGAGAATCTAATTCTGGCTTAATCTTCTAAGTGATTTTAACTCATTTGCTTTATACCTTGACAAGTATAATTATAAAAAGAGGGGGAAAAGGTGTATAATTATGAAACATAAAGAAAAATATTACATACTCCCCAAAAGACAGTTTTAGTTGGTTTCATGAATTATGAATCAGAAGTCACACGAATATAGCAGTGTGAGTCACAAAGGACCCACGGGCCAGGGTGCAGGGCCGGGGACCTGAGTTGGGAGAGGGAAATGGGCAGTTGTCTCTGGCTACCACAAACTTTCCCCCTGGTGTACTCCCCCTGTAGTCCTGGGCTTGGGGACTAGCCTGCTTCATAGGAGAAACTCCAACTTACCACAACATTTATGTTAAATTAAAGATGTACACAGGTATAGTTTTAATGAACATTTTCTAGATCTTATGTCTACATTTTTCTAAATTTCCTTGTTAATAGTTACCGAGGCTTGGCTTGAGATAACCACTCTAGATTATGTCTACAAGGAAACAAATTACACACTTTTTAGCTTAAAAAAACAAACAAACTGTAAACCCCTCAAAAGTCAGAAGTCAGTATTTAAGAAATGAACTTCATTGGACAAAACTCACAAGATTACAAAAGGTCTGAACTTCTGAAGTTAGATAAAGCTCCCACCCAGACAAGCCCATGCTTATGTGGATGCATATAGTCGGGAAAGTTAGGGAACTCTCCTAGTGATTTGGCAAAGGTGTCATGATTCTTAAGTGATACATAAAATATCCATTACAGTAAGAATTACATTAGAACAAAACAGTAAAAAAGTAGGGAAATGATTTAGGACAATGTTTAATTTATGGTTCAGATGTGAAGTCTCATGTTCAGAGGTTGGGGGTTTGGAAATGTCATTGGATCATGGGGGTGCTATAATCATAAGTGGATTAACTCATTGATGAATTCATAGCTGAATGTGCTGCTAGCAGGTGGGGACTCATTGATGAAGGTGATCACCATGGGGTGGGAAGAGGACCTGGAATGATCTATTTTTGTCCCTGGATTCTCCCTTCTCTCTCTGCTTCCTAGCCACCATGGGATGCACAGCTTTCCTTTGCTATCCAATTCCACCTTGTTGTTTCTGCCTTGGAGTCAGACAACCATGGACTTAACCTTTTGAAACTGTGAGCCAAAATAAATCTCTGCTTATTTAAATTGTGGGTGTTGAGTATTTTATTCCCTCAATGCGAAAGTGATTAATATATACATTTAAAGTAGGATATGTATATAAGGCTGAACAATATTAACATATGCATAAATTTGTATTCGTATGTGTGCATAAATATATGAAGACCAAAAAGTTTTGGTAAAGGTCCTAATAGTAGATATGCACATGATTTCTTCTTTGTATTACTAGAAATTTTACTATATTGAGCACTTATTCCTACAAAAGTCAGAAAAATGTTATTTAAGATGAATAGAAGGAATAGCAACAACAGTGACACCTTAATAAAATACCAATTTCCAAGAGAATCTATAAAACCTGGAGTGTACATGAGCTGGCATCTTAGGTCTTTTTAGTAATATCAAATAACAATTTGACTTATGCATTTAATAGTTTGATCAAAATACTTCCTGTCTCTTGGAAGCTAAAAATACATGTAGATATCAAATCTCAGCTATAACATTATATAAAGGCAGTTCTAGTATTTAGAAGTTACTAACAAGTTATTTTTCTTTTCTAAAATTATCTTCATTTTTCTTTTCTACTGTTTTTCAAAAATGCAGAAATAAACCAAGGCACATCATTGGCATTAGAACTCATTCAACGAACAAGTGTTTTCAAGTACTTTTTGTGTGCCAAACACTGGTCTTCACACTCGAGTCTCTAGTGATGGAAATAATGTTCGACTGCAGTGACAAGTCCAATGTTATCTCTGTCACTTAATGAAGCAGTGTTATGAGTAAAATAATAATCATATGCTCTACTTCATAGGTAAAGTATAGTAAACAATAGACTTGTTTGTTTAGGAAAGAATATAAAATCATCTCTCTTATTTATCATAGGGCATATAATTTTTCTCACTTACATAAAGAAATGGAAATTGCTTGATTACTTACCCCAATATTAAACATTCCTGCAAAATACTCCATATTTGCTTGAATGAACCAAATGTTGCTTAAACCTAGTTCATCACTTCTCTTCTTAGCACGAATTAATGATAATTCCTTGTTTTCTATTAATATAACCTGTATATTACCCAGAAAAAAATAGTATATTCAGTAAGATTATTCAGGCTCCAGTGAAAAGCATTATTACTATATTTCATAGCCTTAATTATGTGCAACATACTATAGTGGTCCTCTGTCCTGTGCACAAACATCAGTAAGGTCCTTGAACCCTTGAAACTTATACGAGTAATATTTGCTATCAGTGAAACAAGACACAAGCATACATACAGTGTGATGAGTATTATTTTGTAGTTTACTCTTGAGATGAGAGTCTCACTAACTTCCCCAGACTGGACCTGAACTCGTGATCCTCCTGCCTGAGTCTTCCCCATAGCTGGGGTTACAGGCATGAGCACACCAAGCCTGTGACAGTATTTAATGAGAGACAAAAAAATGTATATTGGGAGCACCCAGAGCTGATGATCACGGAAGATTTTCATGGGGAATTAATATATCAACTGAGGCCTAAAAAGTGAACAGAAATTAGCTAGGGGACTGGAAGAGTGTTTTAGGCAGAGAAAAAACACGTGGAGGCCCAAGGTGGAGAGGGTGTGGTGTGTTTGAAGACCCGAGCAAGCTGGCATCTCTGGGCCATGTGCAAGGGTGACGGGGCATGGGGAGACAGGTGGAGAGGGTAGAGAGGTAATGGGCGCTGGATTCTGCATTGTGATGAAGAAGATTCTGGCAGCCGCAACGAGAGTACAGATTGGGAGCGGTGAGGCAGAAGGGAGCGAAAAGTCAGGGGCCTTCTAACCCCGAACCATGGGTGAAGAAAGACACTCTCCTCACTCTCACTTCTAGTTCCTATTTTGTCCTTACACTTGCCTGCATGGAGAAGCCTGGACCCCTTTGTAGAAACACTCGGTTAGAGTACATGTGGTATTGATGGCTTTCCAGACTTTATTCCAGCCAATCCCTTTTCCAGTCTCAACTAAAGAAAGGGACTATGTCCCTGACTCCACCTTGCCAGAATTCTACTGTGACCTCTCTTCCTCTTTATCATGAAATGTTATTTTCCTTCATAGTAAAACAGATATTTGCCTCTTCTCTTAAATTTTCTGGTTTATTTAGTCTTCAGTGTCTAAGAAAAGAGAACACTTCATCCCCAATCATTCTCTTACGTGTCATTCTGACCAGTGTACTGGTTTGTCACATTTTTTCTTCTGAAAGTATTCAGTGTAATTAGCTCATACCTTCCAGAGAGCTCACAGAGCCTCTGTTCAGCTGAATTTGTATGAAGAAGAAGAAGAAGAAGAAGAAGAGGAGGAGGAGGAGGAGGAGGAGGAGGAGGAGGAGGAGGAGGAGGAGGAGGAGGAGGGGGAGGAGGAGGAGGAAGGGGAAGGGAGGGGGAGGGGAACAAAGACAACTCTCTCCCATGATTTTTGTGTTAAAAGATGGTCACTGAGGGCCGGGGATTTAGCTCAGTGGTTTTGCCACCTGCTGCGCAAGCGCAAGGACCCGAGTTCAATCCCCGGTACCAAAAAAAAAAAAAAAAAGAAAAGATGGTCACTGGGGAATCAGCTTAACATGGTGGAAGATTAAGTATAAATTTCTAGCCAACAGTGGCAATAACTGAATACAGTACATTTACTTAAAAACATACTACATAGTTACTAAAACATGATCACATGTAAAACTATTACCAAGAGGAAAAACATGTATGATACGTTATTGAGTGGAAGCAGGGATTAAAACTGTATTAGCATTTTCTAACAGTAATGTCCATATGAACAATGGTTTAATGAGAACAAAAGAAGAAACACATTTGGTGAATTGATGTAGTAAGTTTAGGTTTGCTTTTTTTTTTTTTCCAAAATCTTATTATTATAATTTTGATGTAATGGATCAAAAGAATACCAAAGGAACATGCTAAAGCAAGTTTCAGAAGCTAGCATTTCTAGATATGGTTATGTCGAAAATTAAATAAGTTTAATCATAATTATTTTATTTAACAAAGGAAGTTATTTATTTTAAAAAGTATTTAAGCATATGTACCTTTTTAAAAAGTTGATAACTGTTTCGTGGTCTTATTTTATTTCTTTTCCCCCTTAAGATTCTGAATCTTAGAAGTTTACTTCAAAGGCAAAAGAAAAATGCCTGTGCCATGTATTTGACTTGGGTGAGTGTTGTGAATTTAAGAGCAAGGACAAGCCCGACTTGGCTAGCTGAACTGTGTTTAGCTAAAATGCTTCCTTTTACTTGTTCTTTAGGATTTACCTGGCACGATGGCAGCATGTGAGCGAGAACAATTCCAACATGGCCCTGAAAGAGTCAGTATCAGAGGAAGTTAATTTCGGCCCTCATGGCTTCTGCTCATTCCAAGACAACAGATAAAAACATGACCTTGAATGTGATATAGAAAAGTCACATGGTCTTGGAAAGGATAAAAGAGACATGTAATACCCCGCCGCTGCAGAAATCCACAATTCTGTCCCCGGGCTTGGCCTGATTTATCACCACATAAACAAGGTTGTTTAGCTGCTGCTGCTTCCTCAGAGCTCGGTCACTGGACATTCGGCCTGGGAAAGACGGAGATGAGGAGAACGTTACACATGGTGAGGGGCCAGGCAGACACGCTTGGAACAGACTCCTAGGGCACAGCAGGGAGATGAGCATGCACACAGGAGAACGCGATAGATTTCACATAGCTGACATGAGGGGACCCAATGACTGGAACACAGAGATTCATGCTAGTTTTGATTCACTTATAGAATTTATCTTTTGATGAAATAAAATATCTTTCAGTGAGTAGAAACAAGAACTAAAACATTAGTTCAGACTCATAAGCAAAATGCTTAATAAAATTTAGCTGGATGGGAAAAAAGCCAGTAACTGTCGTCTCCCTTTATCACTCTTAGACATACACAGCAAAGTTGGTCTACTTTGCATACATTCCTTAAATCTCCTTGTAGCAAGGTGTATAATAAATAAAAGCATTCCTATCATTTAACTGGCACGTCCTTGAACCCTGAATTCTTCTGTGAGGGCATTTGGAAACCCTGCCCCGTGGCTGCTGCGTTGTCTGAACTGTATCAATGGTGGTTGTATTTAGAGATTTAGCTAAAATGGTAAATCTCTGGATTTTTCTTTTTCTTTTTTTTCTCTTTGAAGCTTCCTTTCCTCATGAGTCAGACATAGAAATTTAATGCAGTTATAGATTAAAGATAAGGCATTTCCAAGTATGAAATGCCTTGAGCCCAGCAGCATGAAAATATCTTAACCTCACTTCAAAACCCACTAGTCAAGTCCACAAAAAATCTGCACAAGGAGGAAAATATTATTTGTTTTCACATATTTTAAGTGCATTCTTTACAAGAGTGGTTTGATAAAAGAATTTTAAAAGATACTAAGGTTTTTGGGGTGCATTTTAACAGAAAAACAGCACATTACTTTTTCTTCTTTCTTATGTTACTAAATTAAATAAAAAGTATTAGAAAAATTTTACTTTAGGACAAAATAGAAAATTATAATTTCATAATTCACAGCATAACACATATACATTATGTTCATAATACTTCCTAGTCAGCATACAAAGTATTATCAATGTCTGTATGTCAGTGGATCCATCTATATCATATACTGCGATGGCCGCATAGTATTTCATTCACTATACACCGGAATCATGTAACCAGTTCCCTGTTGTAATGATATGATCACCGTCACACCGTTGGATGTTTAAATACCATCTCAATTATTCAGCACGGCCTAAGGCGAATTGCAAACACGGAGAGTTTGTAAGTCACTAGTCTGGTGACTTCATTTGTGAAGATAATTGAATGTGGCTTTTAAAGGAATTATCCACATTTTTCTCTACTAAAATAATTGTAAAATAGTTTAAACATGAAGTGAAAGCCCCTGTAATCCTATCCTTCACGGATAACCACTCCTAAGTGATTTTATTAAGAAAAATTTCAAACACATAGCCCAGTGGCGAGACCCTCACAGTGCACACCTCTATATCAAGTCCACTTTTCATCACTGTAATGAAATACATGACGCAGTCTACATCAGAAGAAGAAGAGGCTTATTTAGCTTGGCTTTAGAGGTTCAAAGTCCACCCAGCGCTGTGCTGGCTGTTGTGAGGCCCCAGGCAGATGGCAGAAGAAAGAGACCGCACGGCCCGGCCAGGCAGGGAGCCGAGAGACTCAGGATCAGGGTCTGTAACAGCTTGTCCTCTGGAGGACTCACAGCAGGAGACCAGCGCTCCCGTTCCACTCCGCTCTGGAAGGTTTTACTGCCCTCCTCAGCCCACCGCCCTGGGGACCAAGTCTCCAGCACACAGACCTTCGCAGGACAAGGAACACCTGCATCGCACCGGGGTTGCCTCCGCCCTCCACCTACACCATACCGGTAACAGCTCACTGGGCTGGATTCATAACACGCCTGGCCATCCACCCCCTGCTCACCCTGACGTGCCTCATTTTTATGAAAATGTAGATGTAATGTGGAGAAAGAAGAATAGGAACAATGGAGAAGCAGAGGGGTGGGGGGTCAGAAAACAAACAAAACAAAAGCCCTTCCAGGCTCTTTGGAGATCACAAATTCTGCTACTAACAGGAGCCACCAGGAGGCAAGGAACAAGCACCGGCATTTCTGGCTTTGCTCTGTTTGTGGATTTCCTAGTAGCTCCTTGCGGAAGGATTTTCGTTAAAACAAAGTCAAAAGAAATGATCTTTTTCTTAAGAACAAGGAGTCAGGAAGGAAAAATTTATTAAATGGAATACAGTACTCAATAGCAAATCTTATACCATATTGCTGTTAGAAATTTAGAATTACCTAAAATCCTTAGGTCTGTTTCTAAAGCCAGTGCTGATAGATTGGTATTTTTCGTAAGACTGCATCTGTGTGTGTGTGTGTGTGTGTGTGTGTACGTATGTGTAGCAAGGAAGGTGGAAGGAAGGCTGAAGGCATAGAGGAACTTTCCTGGGTTGTGTGTGAGTAGAGAGACTGTTATGTTGCAAGTAATATTCACAAAGGTGGAGCTAAAAATACAGCAGACAGATGCCCCAATGCTTTCAGGAAAAATTGCCTCTAATAAAACATTCTCTCTTCCATTTCAGTCTTATAAACATTATGAGGCTTCTGGAAACACAAACAGAATCTCAAATGTATTTAAAGAAGGTTAAAAAATGGTATTTTGGGGTATGGTAAAAATGAAGGCCCACTTTCTGTTTTTTTATCCAGTATCCTTGTGCCTGAGACATCATGTAGAAGCATAAAATTACAATCTCCTTTAGCCTGACTAAAAGGGATCATTCTTTAGGTGCAATGGAAAAAGAAACCCAAGAGCAGAACGTTTTAACCCAAGTGAGGGGGTTTTTCTGTGATGTCATTCTCCTGTAATGGCATCTCTAATCCAGTTGGAACACTGGATTATTTAGACAACTTTAGTGTTGTTTGCATTGATTTCCCAAAGGCAGTACAGGACAGAAGCCCATTTTTAAGCCAAGGACAAGGCATGTTAAAGCAGCAGCATTTTCAGTTGGTCCAGAACAACAAATGAACGTCAGTGGGAAAGTGCCCATGTACAGCCAGGCCATGTGCTTAGTCTAATGATTCATGTCCCAAATCAGGTGGCTCTTCACTTCTGTTTCTTAGCCTGAAGAAACAAAGTGCCTTGCATGTTAAACTGCTTATAAGAATAAAAATGGCTGGGTTGGCTACATATGAGACTTCACTGCTAAAATTCTTTTGCTGTTTTGTTTTCAAAGCATTTTTTCTGAGTTGTTGCAAAACCATATCCCGTGAATTTTAGATAATATATACAATTAAATATAGAGACAAAGAAATGGTTAAAATGAATGGTTTAGAGATTTTTAAAACTTGATTTTGCTTTAAAAGCTATAAAATCAAGAGAGCAAAGCCAATTTCTTCCACAGAGACTGCTGCAGTGCACACTACTCTTCCCGGGAAGGCGTGAGACAAGTGAACAGACCAGTGGCACTGACTTGGGCAATGACAAGAAAGAGGGACGGCGACAAGCACATATTTTCATGTTTTCAAAACAGCCTGATGAGCAGCATCAAGACAGATAGGCCGGTGAACAGCCTTTGTCAGGGCAACGGACAGGCGAGCCCAGCCCCGTCCCCAGGGCAGGTATGTTCTTCCTGGTTCAACAGCTGCCAGGCCCCTAGGATACCCCAGCACTTGTCTACCTGCCGAGGGAGGATGCATCTCCAAGTGAACAGCAATCCCTGCCTCCAAGGGACTAACAGAGCATCTAAGAAGAAGGTGTGCGGGTATCAATTCTCTGCAGCATATGAGCACTATTGTTGAGACTTTAGAGAGGGCGTCACAAAGCCGTGGAGCATTGCAGTTTACTCTAGAGAAACAGAAATTTACGGGACAGTCCTTGCTGAGAAACCAGGTCCACAGCAATCTAGCTTATTTAAGGGAAACCACATTGAGCTTAACAAGGAGGGACTGACGGGGAGGTGGGAGAACAGCAGGTGGACCAGATGGGAAAGGCCACTGCCTAGCTCCTCTGTCTTTGCACATCCTGCAGAAAACATGCCTTGCTCTAATAGTAAAAGTGGGGCCTTAGAGATCAGTTTTATCCAAATAAATAGCACTGTTATTCTTACATTGCATATGAGACACATTCTCTTATAATGCTAGCTTGCATCATTTTTATCCTGGATAATGTGTATCTTCAAATTAGATAAGATTATTCCTAAAATTTTCAGGAACATTCAACCTCAGCTGCTGCTCACTGTAATTAACTGATTCAATTAAAATGGAATTGAATCATCAAAACTCACTGAGTCACTCTGAACCCTGGTGTTCTAGATGAAGACCTCTGTTGGAGTCCACATTGGGTTCTCCTTCCTGGGCTCCTCTTCCCTAGGAACACTCCTCAAGTGCTGTGCTCACCAGCTTCTCTCTCTGCACCATAGCGTATTGCTAAGTAGGGTTTTCCATTAGTGGGACACAATACACACAATACCTACAGCAGAAGAGGTTTAATTTGACTCATGGTTCAGGGGATTCAGTGCATGGTCAGCTGGCTCCAAGGCAGAAGCAGCGTGGTGGAAGGGTATGTGGAGCAAAGCTGCTCACTTGTTAGCAGCCAGAAAACAAAGGGAGGGTGGGAGTTCCAGCGAGAACACCTTCCAAAGGCACAGCCCCATTAACACACCCCCTGCACCTAACAGCACATCCAGCTATGGACATCAGTTGATGAAACCACGGAGAACTACAGTGCCCCATGATCCAACCACGTCTCCAAGGAGGCTTATTCCAGTCAAGCCGACACCAAGATTCACTGGCGCTCTGTATCACTAAAGTCTCTTCAGAGTCTACCCTGAAATAGTTCTCCTTTTTAAAATCAGCTTAAAGGTTTTCCTCTGTCCTAAGAAAAAATAAACACACACACAAAACAAAAACAAAGAAACTTGACTTCTTGGTGAGAAAACAAGCACCTTAACCACCCGGGCCCTGACTAATCTGCCAATGTCACTTTCTGCTGCCCTCTGAGTGTCCCTGGTGCCCAGCCTCTCTAAACAAGTGACAGCTCCTTGAACTCAGACAAAGTCACTGACTTTATATGGGTGTTCCCTTTACTTGAATCCTTTCTTTAGAACCTCAGGGACAAACCTCATCACTTTGCTCACCCCAGGCTGCTTTTAGAAAAAGTAATACATATTATTACAAAAGTAATAATGCTAATAGTAATAATGATTTTTTTTTTTTGGTACCGGGGATCGAACTTGGGACCTTGCACTTAGGAGGCAGGTGCCAGAACCACTGAGCTAAATCCCCGGCTAATAATGATCTTTAAAAGAAGAAATAATTGGGCTGGGGATTTAGCTTAGTGGTTTCACCACCTGCTGCGCAAGCGCAAAGACCCAAGTTCGATCCCTGGTACCAAAAAAATAAAGAAATAAAAGAAGAAATAATTATTTTTTTCAGACTCTTTGCTATTACCCAAACATTGCTAATATTTCTACTATCAAGCCTATTATTATTAATTAGCAAAAAATATTTCTTATTACAAAATGATACTTAGGCAAAATGTATTATAATATCTCTTCAAAAAAGAAACATTAGCTGAAATTGTCCGTGTTCCTGGAATAGATATAGGTGACTTTTCCTGGAACAACATGAAATTGGTTCCAATTAAATGGAGAGAGTATTAGAAGACTGATAGGCATATAAAAGGTGCTCAATGTTAGTTTTAATCAATGAGTTTTCTCTTCCATTGTAACATAAAGTGCATTTCAAGGCAGAATGCTAAATTTTGCAGGCATTAAGTATAGAAAGAAGTTAGAAACCAATGCTATACCTTCAGTTTTTGAAATAGTGAAAAAAGTCAACTATGAATTAGCATCTTAAGAACGGAGGGAAGTTTCTGAAAGCTTGTGAGGGGATAAGAGAGCAGGTATTTAAAACTCTATAAACAGACATCAAAATTAGAGTGCAGGAGCAGAATTCTTGAGGAACACCTGAGAAGGTGCATGGAAATATGCAGCAACATAAAGCTTCCCCTTTAGGGAGATTTTGTCTTAAATTCTGCAGATAATATGCTGGAAATACTAAAAATTTAAAATGGTCCTTTCGATTTTACATGTTTGAAAGCCAGCTGCAGGGTAGCATCACTGATCCTTGTAACTATGCTGCCTCCAGCTCTGAGGCTTGTGCGGTGGTGGGCGCGGTGTACCCAGGGCCTCCATCCCATTCACATACCACATTTAGTGTAGGAAGCCAACAGCAGCCTAGTGATGCGACAGCACTTTTACTCTGATTAATTTTGTACATATAACAGTACAGCATTCAGTAATATGAACTGAAAAGACGGTAGAATTCAGCAGAAACTCAAAATTGAGAGGCTAATCTATATAGTGGACCCTCAAGTTACGACTGGCCTGACATATGAACAAGTTGGGTTAATTAGGTTAATGGAAGATTAATCTGCCTTTTGTTATCTATCACTCGTACCTAGGTAAACAACCAGATCTCAGCTGTATTGACTTACAACCAACTTGAGTTACAACCCGCCCTTGGGAACCAATCGAATTCATAAGTCAAGGGTCCACTGTACTTCCCAAATGAACAAATGACTTCATAAATATCTTTCTCAGTCAATCATTCAACAAGCAAATCAGCCAACCAACTTGACCTGCATAGAACTATTTTGGAAAATGTTAGGCACAAAGAAATGCATAACATTTTGCTTCTGTCCTTAGTGAACTTACACCTCATTTGATTATTACAAAACATTATATTAGAGTTTATAAAATGTATTTTATAAGCTACATTATAAAAAACATTTTAAAGTAATTTTAATATAATTTATAAAAATCCATATATGTTTCATTAAAGCTTCTAAACTCTTTTAGAATGATTGATTAGACTTTCTGATTGTTAAGCACTTGAATAAGTGATGTCATGGTTTAGATCTAAAATGCTCCCCAAGTTTCATGTGTTCGGAGGTGAGGCTTTGGGGAAGGTGGCTGGATCATGGGGGCACTGTACTTATCAGTAAATCAATCCACTGATGAATTTGGAACTGAATGTGTTGTTAGGAGGTGGGGCCAGGTCAGAAGAGGTAAGTCACAGTTGTTGTAACCTCAGCCCTGGCTCCTCCCTTCTCTCTGTTCCTGGCCATGATGAAGTGAGCAATTTCTCCTGCCATGCCTTTGCACCATGTTCTTTCTGCCTTGGAACCAGATGATCTTGGACTGGATCCTCTGAAACTGTGAGCCAAAACAGCCTTTCCTTCTTTAAGTTGCCAGTGTCAGGTATTTTGTTCTAGCAACAGAAAAGTGGCTAATACAGATAAAATCTCATCCAGCCTCACAACTGCCAGGCTCACAGGGTAGAAAACATTTTCTTTTTTCTTTTCTTTCTTTCTTTTTTTCTTTTTTTTTTTTTTTTTGCATATGAGGACATTGAATAATAAGTTTGAACTTGAGGTTGCTCAAATTTAGCACTTGCTCAAAAACACACAGCTGCTAAGAAGTGAATCTAGAACTCTAAATGAAGAGTTTCTAACTCCAGGTTCAGTCTTCTTTCCAACACATTTTGTTACTTCTTAAGAAAACAGATAACTCTGATTGAGATTTAGGTTGTTTCATGTCTGAGAGTCCAAGGAAATGAGATGATTTCTAATAGGCAGGCAGGTGATTTCCCTAACACTTATATCTGAGGGAAAAATAATTCTTCAGAATCAGTCATAATTGCATTTTATCTCAATTTTCCCTCTAAATAAAATTTCAAAGAACAGGCCAATAAAAAGATCAATTTAAGCTGGGGATTTAGCTCAGTGGTTCTGCTGCCTGCCTCATAAGCACAAGGTCCTGAGTTCGATCCCCAGTACCCCCCCCAAAAAGATTAATTTAAGTTTTGAAAGTCAGTGTTTTGAAATATGGCATTAGAGGTCTCATAAGTCACTGTGTTTAATGAATTGACCTTTGATTGTCAGATTTTCCAGAAAGAGACCATTTCCCCACCTTGCAACTGTAGCAATCTTTTTGAATATATAAAAAAGTGACACAGGGAGGTTGAGCAATCAATTTGTTGCAAAATAGGATTTCCCAGGAAGAAAGAAATGGAAATAGATTGGAAAGAACTTTCATGTTACAGTACTGTAGATGCGCAGTAAAAATAGCTTGCACTTCTAACCTTTCCATATCTAACTCTAAGGCATCTTTTAAAAAGCTGATAACTAAAAACGTTTAGGGAAGATGCTGATTTGAGGGACAAAATATATCATTTTCAAAGTCAAAGCTTCTGCTTTATTTATAGAAGAACTCAGATAAAGTGAATAATGAAAACTTTAAAACTATTTTCTGCTAATTTTCTCTTAAGATGAACATTTTGACCTTAGAATACCAGAATGCAGAGTTAATTGAACACATACATTTCCATTCCATTCAACTATTACTTATACCACACAAAATAAACATTACTTTGCTCTGGTATTTTGGTTTTTTCTCCAAAAAAGCCCACAGTATCTTTCAAGTTGTCCACAAGATGAAAAAATGCTTTTAGAACAAAAAAGTTAACTCTAGGAAACAGTTTCTTTTCTTTCTTTTTCAGAGGCTTCAGTTAACAATAGGATTTTAGGAATTTTAAGAGTTTCATTAACTTTCTGAAGGCATTCGCGTAATCCTCTTCTCACTTCCAATTTGGCATGCTTCACAGTAATTAAATGAAATCACACTCTCACAGCTCAAATGGTGAGAGCTAATTTTCCTACTAGAGAGAGCCTCTTTTCTGCATCGTATTCTAATTTCCACTATGATTAGATCCACAGTTTTTCTGGTTCAATTTTATTCGTATCTTTTATTTTATGTAAGAAACTGAAATGCTCTATATCTAGTGGCATGGCCCCAAATCTTCTGATAACACCAATATTGTGTTTATATGGAGCATCCCCATGGAACTGCTGTGTCCTCTTGAATATGAGCTCTCTGAGCATGCTTATGAGCATGCTTGGCCTGTATAACAGAAGCAATCTTTCCCCACTTCCAGAGGATTCCACTTCCTGTCTGTTATTTTTAAATTTATTTTTAGTTTTATTTTTTTTGGTACTGGGGATCGAACTCGGGTCCTTGCGCTTGTGCAGCAGGCGGAGAAACCACTGAGCTAAATCCCCAGCTATGTCTGTTATTGTTCATATGGAGATGCCCTCCTAAAGCCTCATGGGATTACAGGTGGGACCTCCAGAAAGTGAGTGGATTTTAGGGGCATCATAGCTGGCTTGCTTGTAGGTGGTGGGGCCTGGTCAGAAGAGGCAGGTCACTGTGGTCAGGACCAGAGAGGGTGCACCTCCCTTCCTTGCTCCTCTTTTGCTTCTCTCTCTGCTTCCCCACTGCCATGCCATAAGTAGCTTTCCTCTGCCCAGGCTCTTCTGCCATGGGACTTTGGGCTGCAGCCAGTGCACCATGCAAGGGCTGAAACTTCGGAACGTGAGTCAAACTAAGCCTCTCCTTCCTTAAGTTGTAGGTGTTGGGCATTTCGTCTCAGCGATGATGAAAGTGACTGTCTTTTGAGATACTTGCTCTTGAAACACAGCACCAAGCATTAAGAAGCCAAGCTGTCCTCACTGATGCTGTGTGAGCAAACAAGCTTTCCCAGCAAGTCTCATCTCAACTGCAGAGCTGTGAATCAAACCCATAACTGTCCACCAGGCACTAATCTCTGCGGGGGTAACTTATCCAATACAATGCAGGGTCTGAACACTGGCCTTGGGTGTTGTCAGCTTTCCAGCTGCTGAGACACATACCTGATACATATAACTTAAAGAAGGAAAGGTTTAATGTAGCTCACTGTTTCAGAGACTCAGTCCATGGCTGGCAGGCTCCAAGGTAGAAGCACTGTGCTAAAAGGATGAGGCAGAGCCAAGCTGCTTAGTTCATGGCAGCTGGGAAATAGAGCAGGGGAACAGCCTGACGAGAAATGAGGGAGAGAGCACAAATACTACCCAAGGCCACACCTCCCAGACCCATCCAGATGCACCCAGCAGCAGAGCTTACTGATCTGCTGGGTATTTCTTAATCCAATGAAGCTGACATATCAGGATTAACGGTTACACTTTGGATTATCATCATTAAATAGTATTTATCAAGGCACCTATGTATATATGAAATGATGCTGGATGCTATGATAATCACCAAAATAGAGAATGATTATTACACCTAAGATTTAATACATCTGGCAGTGGTATTCATATGAATTCCATAGGGATTGTATAAACATCTTGGTTCCTAGCTCCACTGTCCCTTTTCTCTAAGGGTCCTAAACCTGTGGCCCCAGCTATGTCACAGCAGCAAGGGAAGGTAGAAAGCAAAACCTCTGGGCACTAACCTAGGTATAGCATAGATAGGATGGCAAATGATGCAAATTAGTGTTCAATATGACCCAATAAGAGCAAACCCTGACATCCATTCAGGTCTAACTGGAAGGATAGCACCTATCAGCAGTAGCGTTAAGCAGAGGTCTAGCCAGTTGAGTTTCAGAAAAGGAAGAACTATGAAGGACTTGTAAGGAAAAGCTGCCCCATGGGTACATGTGTGTGGCCCCATCTTACTCAAAGTAGCAGCAGATGCCAGATCTAAAACAGGGGAGCTACACTGAAACTCCGCCAGTCAGGAGGTCTCAGTCTGCAGGTGTACTGGTCCAAGCCAGGGGAGGGCAGCAACAAACTTTCTTTCTTAAATTGAATATTTGTGTCCTCTATTTCTCTGAAAATTTCAGTATAACCCTACAGAATAATTCATTAATTTAGCAAATATTTTAAAAGCACTTACTACATACCTATCCCTGATCAAGGTGCTGGGACACTTATCTTCCATCATGAAACCTGTTTCCTTTCTGGTATCTTTCATCTCTTCACCTTCCTCCAGCAAAGCCACAGCCTCAGACCACTTTTACTGTTTCTTACTTATGCTATGGCAATGGTCTTCTAATTAGAAACTGCCCTATGTTCTCACCCTTTCATGCCCATTCTTCCCAAAATACAACTATGCTCATGCTTCTGACTTTCTAAAAAGTTTCCAATGTCTACCCACTGTCTGCAGGGTAGGTTGGTAGCTCTGGGATGTCACTGTATGGCCCAGCTCACTTCCTGCTCTCAGGGTCCTCCAAGGAGATGCAGCAATCACTTGTTCCCTAGACTCACCACACCCAACTGCCTTTCTGAAGTTTTCAACATGCTGTTCACGCTGTCAGGAGTACCACTATTTCAGCTATTCCAAGCCATTTATGGAACAACCACTAGTCTCTGAAGATATTACGAGCTACGAGAGGAAAAAAACCATGAGTTCCACTACAAGGCAGACTGGGAAATAGATAGACAGCGGGCTCCCCTTGACTGTGGGTTCAGTTACAATCAACTGTGGCCTGAAAGCCTTAAATGAAAAATTTCAGAAATGACTTCCAGGAAATTGGCGGAGTGGTGAGCAGCAGAGAAAGAGCCTCTCTGAGGTTTGCTGTCCAGACACTGGAATAAAACAACATGAGTAAGAGAAGAAGGAGGGAAGTAGGGCCAGGGGACCTAGGAAGGATCTGAACCAAGAACTGAAGCCCAAGGGGAGAGCAATGAGAGAGTCTCTAATAAAGAAGGAGGAGTGTGCAGGCAGAGCCTTCTCCCTGAGCTCAGACTCACTGAGTGCGAAGGGCAGCTGGAACCTGCAGACGACGAACTGTGACTACTGGCGACCCCAGAGCCCTCCATGGAGAAACACACCAGTGGAACTGAGCTGTGGACACAGTGGACTGAAGTGGTTGGTGAATTGTTGGGGTTTGGATATCCCCCAGGAGACAGCAATCGGCTGGTAGCCATCTTGGAGAGGGGTCAACTGAGCTCAGACTCAGAACAGCTAGGGGCCGGCTCCATCTAGTGGCTTCCAGTGTCAGTGGCGGAGTCCAAACCTGCAGGAAGTCAGGGAGCCAAGCTCAAGCAGGAGGGAGCTGAGCTTGAGACAGTGGGTGGCATGCGGACTGTTGCAGGCTCCACAGGTCCAATTCCAGCCTCTCAGCCAGAAACCAGCTCAGTGGAACTGAAGGTGCAGTCTGGCTAGGATTATCCATTACCCTGACCTAAACCTGCAGCTGGCTTGCTGGGATGAATCAACTCATTGTGTACTCTGCCCACATTATCTATCAGTGACGGCAGAAATATGCCTTGAAGTGGACATTTTTTTCTCTAAATTTTTTTTCATTTCTCCCTTTTCTTGTCTTTTTCTGGATTGTTCTTATTTTTACATAAGTGTGAACACCATTTCTAGTTTTTTTTGTTGTTGTTTTCTTCTGTTCTTGTTTTTATTTTTTCCTCTTTTCTTTCCTGCCTGTCTTCCTAACCAATTTCCCAGAGTTTGTGTGATCTTCCTTTGTCCTCCAGCCTTGCTTCTAATCTCTTCCTCTTCTTCTCCTTCTCTACAATTCCTCCCTAACTTCTTTTAAATGTTTTCCCCCGAGGGTTGAATTGCTATATTGAGGGCTTATTTACCGAATAAAATTTTCTGGTTTGTTTTAGATTCTGTTCTATAACCACAAATCTAATTCATATAGTTAAAGGTGACAAATTAATAGTTACCACAGTTTTTCATTTTCTAGGTTGTGTTTGATGCTATCGTTGTTGCTGATTGTACTACTTTAGGTGACATAATTGTTCTAATCAGTTGTTCTTTCTGGTATGCCAAGTCTGAGATTGCCTAAGGGTCATAAAAAATACTGTAGGCCAGTGCCAAAGAACCAGGGGCTAGGCCAAGTAGGCAGCAACTTCTCATCCCCAATAAATGGAAAAGATAGGATCTTACAAAAGATTCAAAACCCAAAAGCCAGCTACACTGGGAAGACACCTTTGAGAAGTAGTCATTTCCTAAGGGTTCTAAACACTAGCAATAAAGCTACTCACCATAAACAATTTACAAGCATCAACCCAGGAATTAAATTAAAAATGAAAAAATAGAAAATGAGAAGACACTTAAACAAGATGCAACCCCAGACTTCCAGCTCACCAAAGGCAAATCCAGGGGACAATGAGGTGGAACAATCTAAAAGCTACCCATCTGGACTCCCTGAAGTGGAAACAGCAGAAGTAACAAGGCAGATGAATGAGGCTCTAGCAAAATCAAATAAGAAATAATTTCTTAGATAACTACAGAGATGGTGACCATAATGAAAGACATGTTTAGTGACTCTAGAGTAGATATAGATTTAAAAAAATAGAGGAGCTTAGGAAAATGATAGAGACTATGAATGCCCAGCCTAGGAAAGAAATGGAATCCATGAAACAGATTCAAGTAGATATCCAGGAGATTAAAAATTCCACTGAAAGTATATGTAGCAGAATGAGCCAATGTGAGGACAGAATGTCAGACACAGAAGACAGGATAGTGGTTAGCACTCTAGCAGCTATTGGATTGACTTCTCATGGTCCTTTGCTATTTTTAAGAAATCTTTCTTAAGATGATGCAAAGAAGAATAACATAAGATTGATGGGAGCCAATGAAAAAGCAGGAGACAGCACAAATGACATTAAAAAAACTGTTCACAGAAGTAATGGAAGAAAACTTCTCAAACAGGGAAAAAGAATTTGATATACAGATAAGTGAGGGATATAGAACTCCAATTAGCCATAATAAAAAAAAACTACACCTAGGCATATAATAGTCAAGATTCCAGAAATCCAACACAAGAACAGAATATTAAAAGCTGTTTGAGAAAAAGAAACAAATCACATATAAAGAAAAGCCCATCAGAAATGCAGAACACTTCTCAACACAAACCCTCAAGTCAAGGAGAGCTTGGAATGAAGTATTTCAAGCCCTAAAAGAAAATAACCCCCAACCTAGATTGATGTATCCTGCAAAACTCTTTTAAAATTGATGGAGAAATAAGATATTTCCATGACAAAGAACACCCAAGGAAATTCATAAACACCACCAGCACTCCCAAATGTTCTGAAGGACATTCTACAAAGAGATAACAAGGATTACAGCTCCATGAACCCCAACAGAATGAATCCACCAGGCAAAGCAAGAAATTAAATAGAAGGGGGAAAAGGGAGCCAACAACAGGAAAGTAATATGACAAGTATAAGTCAATATATCAGTTATAACCATCTATGTAAATGGTCTCAATTCACCAATCAAAAGAAACACACTGGCAGAATGGCTCAAGAGCAAGATGCAACAATATGCTGCATACAAGAAACACACTTAATTCAAAAGAAATTCATAGACTGAAAGTCAAAAGATGGAAAACAATACTCCATGGGACATGAACCCAGAAAAAAGCAGAGGTAGGTATTTTATTCACAGACAAAGTGGATTTCAAGCCAAGACTGCTCAGGAGAGTCAAAGAAGATCACTACATCCTTGTAAAGGGAACAATCCAAAAGGAAGAGATAACAATCATAAATATATATGCACCAAATAAGAGTGTGCCCAACTATATAAAACAAATATTAATGGACATGAAAAATCAATAACCACTAATACAGTTGTGATGGGGGACCTCAATACCCCACTGTCACAAATACTCAGGTCAACTGGACAAAAAATTCAACAATGAAATGTTAGAACTGAACTGAACTTTTGAACAAATGGACTTAGTAGATGTCTACAGAGTGCTGCACCCCAAAACATCAGAATACACATTCTTCTCGGCTGCACACAGGACATTCTCCAAAACAGACTACACACTATCTCATAGAACATGCTTTAAAAAATGCAAAGGAATTGAAATTATCTCATAAATATTATCAGACCATAGTGCAATGAAACTGGAAGCTAATGGTAAAAGAAACCAGAAGAACTCCATAAACACATGGAATTTAAATAACACTCTCCTGAATAACCAGTGAGTCGCAAATCAAATTAAAGAAGTTAGACAGTTTCTATTATTAAATGATAATGCCAATACAACATACCTGAATTTATGGGACACAATGAAATCAGTCCTACAAAGGAAATTTATAATGGTGAACACCCGTATCAGGAAAACAGAGTGAGCTAAAATAAACAACCTAATGTTGAACCTTCTAGAAAAAGAAGAGCAAGTCAAGCCCAAAGCTCCCTATCCCCTATCTTTCATCATGCACTAAACTAAAGCTGAAATGAATCAAAGATCTCAACATTAAAACAGAAACACTAAGTTTGCTGGAAGATAGATTAGGTAGAACTCTTGAAGACATTGATATAGGCAAAGACTTTGCAAACAAAAGCCCAATTGCACAGGAACTATCACAAAGAATCAAAAACTGGGATCTCATCTTATTAAAAAGCTTTTGCATAGCAAGAGAAACCACCAACGGAGTGAAGAGACAACCAATGGCATGGGAAAAAATTTTTGCCAGCTGCTCCTCAGACAAAGGACTACTATCTAGACTATATAAAGAACTTAAAACAGTCAGACTCCCCAAATTTAAAGACTCAATCCAAAAATAGGTATCTGAAATGAATAGACACTTCTCAGATAAAGAAGTAAAAACAGCAAATAAATACTTGAAAAATGTTCAACATCACTGGTCATTCAAGAGATGCAAATTAAAGCAACACTGTGATTCCATCTCACTCCGGAAAGAATGGCTGCTGTTAAGAAATCAACCAATAACAAATGCTGGTGGGGCTGTGGGAAAAATGGAACCCTTTTCCACTGTTGGTGGGAGTGCAGACTGGTGCAACCTCTGTGGAAGTCAGTGTGAAGATTCCTCAAGAAACTAAAACTAGAGGGCCAAGGCTTCAGCTCAGTGGCACAGCGCCTGCCTTGTAACCACAAGGTCATGGGTTTGATCCCCGGCACCAAAAAAAAAGAAACTAAAACTAGAGGTTCCAATAGACCCACCTGTACCCCTTCTTGGTATTTTCCCAAAAGAAATAAAAGTATCATTCCCCAGCTATATACACACACTCATATTTATAGTGGTACAGTTTGTAATAGCTAAATCTTGGAAATAGCCCAAGTGCCCATCAATTGATGAATGGGTAAAGAAGATGTGTTTTATTTATACAATGGAGTACTGCTCAGCCATAAAGAAAGGTAAACTTGAGACATTCATAACTAAATGGATACACATTGAGAACATACACTTAAGTGAAATTAATAGGACACACATGTGTAAATACCACATTCTCTGGTGTGAGAAACTAAAAGTGTAAACAGGACCAAAATGTATAATAAATATTGTGAAATAGGAAGAAAATGTTCAAATGTGTGGGGGACCTAGGGAGGTTGGGTGGGGGAAAGGAAAGAAGGGATAGGAAAAGAAAATGAGAAAGAAGGAAAAAAATGGAAACAAAGCTTTTTTAAATAAGGAGGGGAAGAGGGGTTGAAGGGAGGGGAGGGGAATGGGAAAAAAAGAATCAAGATATATCATGTACAGGTACAAATTCCCTATGATGAATGTAATCATTATGTATATCTAAAATGTACCAATAAACTTAATTAAAAAAGAACAATTTCAGAAAAAAACAATTCATAACTTTTAAATTGTGTGGTGTTCTGAGATGTTACACTGCACTGCTGTTCCTAACTGGGACACGAGTTCTGCTGTGCTCCAGGGCATCCATGCTGTATATGCTACCCACCCATCAGTCAGCCAGGAATTATCTCATGGAACAAACTGCCTGTTGAAGTATCACAGGGCTTCTGCTGAAGTAATGCTTATTTTACCTGGTAATGGTTCCAAGGTGTAAGAGTAATGATGCTGGGAACTTTATCACAGTATATTCCTACAATTATTGTATTTCCTCATTAGTTATCATTAACCTCTCACTGTGCCAAATTTAAAATGAGGGTTTGGTACTACTATCTGCAGTTGCCAGAGTCCCAGACAGATCAAGGAACAACTCCCCCAACATGGAGGTGGGGGGTGGTGTAGCGGCCAATGGCGGAGCGGAATCACAGTGCCCATTGGCATGGGAAAGGCTCCAGGAGTCTCAGGTGCAAAAATGAGTTCGATTTAGAGTAATACATGCTCCCTAACATTACTTGACCACTGAATGCTTTTACTACCTATTTCTCCTTAGGGACTATTTAATGATTTTTTAGTATGTGTTTGCAATACATAGTAACTACATTCACATGTACATATGAAGTGGTACATGTACATACTGCATCTTGATCATGTTCTCTCCCTCTCCTTCCTTCCCCAGAGGCCTTTCCTCTCTCCACAGAGTCTACCTCCCTGTTTCCTTCATCTCTCTTTTATTTTGCTCTTTATTTATATTTTGGGACTCTCGTATTGGGGAAACCATGAGATGTTTCACCTCTACGTTTGATTTATTTCACATAGTTGTGCTGCTGTAAGCAAGGATACACATGGATCACTGTATTATGATTCTTTAACTGTTTTAAGAAGATATACAGAAGAGGTATAGCTGGGTCAAAGGGAATTTCTGTTTTTAGTTTTTGAAACTCCTTTAGGAAACAGTGCTTTATCACACCTCTTTGCTTAAAGATATCTTGTCACCTTTCAAAATCCAGTTTCAATGAATGAAATGAGTGAGCAAAGACAGACCAAATTTGTTGCATTACAAACTGTCCTACCCCATGACAACTGTATTCCCTGGGCCTGCATAAATTAAGTCTGAGACCTGGTGACATGCTAATTAGGCTCAAGTCACTAAGTACGCAGCACTAAAGAGGAATAAAAGGCACCAAAATAATTTTCCCCTTGAAACTGAGAGGTATAAAGGCTTTGTTAAAAACTTAAATATATTAGTCATATTAATACTTCATCTGGAACACTGATTTAGAAAGGGAAATGACATGGCCTATTAAAATAATATTTGGAAATATTCTGAAAACACAGAATCATAAGTAGCGTCCACTTCCATCAACACACTTAATTGTCTAAAAAATAGCTACTTCTGAGAACTCTTGCAGATAATGTTTAATATTTCACATTTCTGCATATTTAATGAAAGGTGCAACACAAACACTTTATTATCTTCCCTAAAATCTACCATCTGCTGTTAGGGAGGCAGGTTCAGTAGCATGGGGCATTTAAAAGTAACCCACACACACTGCATGCCCAGAAGAAATGCATGGGAATTTCCTCAGTCTTTAAAACAGGGATACATATACTGATGAATTCTAAGAACTGCTAAAACCAGATTTAAGGTCTCATATATTTCCTCCAATTACTTAAACCCCACATCTATGATACGCACAGAAACCAAATAAATAGAACATAAAACACCAGGAAGATGGTGGTTAGTCAAAATTTTCCAAGTTTCCATTAGTTTAATCTTATAAACATGTGATTAGCTTTTACTTTCAAATTAATAAGAGGAAGCCAGAACTTTCTCCCTTCTTTAGTCAAGTAGACTTCCTCAAAGATTATGTCAGACAATAAAATAAATATTGTCATATGAATGCCCTTTAAAATTCATAAATGAATGATTTAGTAAAAAACCTTGTGCTATCATTTACAATAAAATAAATAACACTACATTAGCACATGAGAATTTTGGTTGCCTTTTAAGAAATCATATCCAAACACAGAAAAATATATTGGATTGGAAGTAAAAAGGGGAACTATAAATAACCTATTAATTTTTACGACCCACAAAAGCACAATTTCTCTGCTAAACTATACTATGAAAAATTGTAAGCAATGTTTTGAGGAGAAAGCAGTTAAAAATTAAGATTTTCATTGTAAATGAGAAGAAAACCCTCATTTCATGCCAGCATTAATAGAAGAGTAAGAGGAATTCCAATCGTTAATTCAATAAACATTTCTAAGCGGGCACTGTTTAGGAATTGGTTATGTAGCAGGGCCTGCTGTCCGCGAGCACTGGGGGCAGACAGATGATACACACAGAACACACAAAGCAAGCGTGTCAGGACTGAAAATTAAAGAGAGACAGAGTGAAGAGAAGACTTACTGTAGACAGGCTGATCTGATAAGGAAGGTAACTTCTGAGATCTGAGTGCAGCCAGGGATCATCCGGGGGAAGAGTTTTCTAGACAAAAGGGGCACCGAGTACTGTACGACGAGTGAGCAGAAAACTGGCAGAAAAGAAGACATAAGAAGAATCTAGGATCCCACTATGAAGAGCTTTAGCATCCAAGGAGAAACCGTGGATTATTCTTTGAATTGGATGCTTTTTAAAAAAAGATTTTTATGGGTAAGCAAGAGTAGATGCAGGATGCTAGTTCAATAGTCAAGGCCAGACATAAATAACACTTGATGAGTAGTCTAAGGATGGAGCAAAGCAGGGAGTAAGAAGCGATTTGGTTTGTTACACTTTAAAAATAAAGCTGATACAATTTGCTGATGGTTTAGATACTGAGGGTTAAAGAAAGAGAAAACTCGATGGTTCCAGGGTTTGGGGCATGAGTAATTAAAAGAAACAAACTACCATACACTGTTGTAGTAGAGGTAAGCAGCTTAAATCCCGAGGTTTTTCAACTTTAAGAGGTTTACAATCTGAAGAACCTGGAATGGAAACTGACAAGGAGTCATTCTATTGGTTCCTCAGAGGCAAATCAATAACAGCAATTCAAGAGGGAATTACCAATTTTGTCAAGTACAGCTGATACACACACACACACACACACACACACACACACACATGCACAAAAGGAACGAGGTTTGTTTGTGATTAGTAAATGGAAGTCATTTGTGGCCTTGGCAACAGCAGTTGTTAGAGTGATAGTGCAGAAGCCTGATTATAAATGGGTTGAGAAAAGAAGGAAAGGTAATAAATGTACAAGGCCCAATAGAAATAGAAAAATCACCATTTTACAATGGCCACTGTAATATACGACTCGGGTATGAATTATCAATGGATGATTGAACTGTTGAAAAACTACTGGGGAACAAGAAAGTTTCAAAGTAGCTTCCAGAGTTTATTAATTATTTCAAAAGGAAACTACTACTTTTTCAATAAAGAAATCTAACAGATGCAATCATAAGTGATCAAACCTAACATCACAAATCGTGCCTCACACTGGTATCTTGGGTTACCCGTGTGGTACCCTCAGGTGCACATCCCAGTGAAGTCATTCTACTGCAGACTTGTCAACAGTTTACCCTTCATTTCATAAAGAAAATACATACATCCAAACAGAACATTCTATAAAGCAACTCACATATATTCTTTTCTAAATGTCAATGTTATAAAAATGTAAAGGCCAAGGTCCAGATTAAAGGAGACTTAAGATACATGACAACTAAATGAAACATATAATCCTCGCGTGGCTACTGGCTGTTGAGAGAGTGAGGGTGCTGACAGCTGGGAGAACTTGAATATGGGCAGTGTGTCCAACAATCGCACTGTATTAATGTTAAATCTTCTGCAAGAAAGAAATCGGGCTGTGGTTATATGGGAGAATGAACGTGCTCTTAAGGGACACATGCTTAAGTAATTTGGGGTGAAATGTTGCTATGTCTGCAAAGAACCTGCAAATGGCTCAGGAAAATGTGTAGTAGACAAAGAGAGAAGCTGAGATGAAATAGTCAAAGTTGATGAATCCATATGAAAGCTACATGAGTATTCGCTGTACTAATATCACAACTCTTAAAAATGGCTTTGTAATTTTTTGAAAAAGGATTGGAACAGAAAGATGAAAGTATAGACTTCAAAGAGTTTTGTGTTAATGGGGACCTAGTAAATGGGGTGAGTATGGGGATAAATGGGATAGAAGGATTTTAAAAGTGGTAAGCACTTTAGCATTTTTATTATTTGCTAGGCATGAATGAAGAGAAAAAGGCAAACTAATGAGGTCAGGAGGGGAAGAGATGTAGTGCACAGTGACTGAAGAAGGAGGCTGGTGTCCACTGGTAGGAGTGGATGTAGAAACTCTTCCTAACCGTTCCTATTTTCTGGCTGTGAATTAAGATTTGAAATATGGAAGAGATGATACGAAATAGTTGTACGTACTGAAGTGATACAGAAAATCCTGTATAAGGATTGACAGTATTACGGGCTCACTTCCTTGCACAAACATCTATTTAATCATATAGATGGAAGAATCTCTAGAACTCATCTAGCCAATTCTTGTGATTTTATAAAAAAAACGGAGACCTGAGTTTCTCTTATAATTGATGGGTGGAGATTAGGAAAATACTATGGAGAAAATAACCATCTTTAATTGGCCAAATATTAAAATAGTGCTAGGAATACAAACCATTTATCAGAATCCTCCTACATGGTGGAACTATGCTAGGTACTTTGTATACCTTATCTTCTGGACTGAAAACTACCTATGTAAAACTATATACAATGTATGTGTTTAATCTCCACTCTCTATGAATAAAAGAGGCTGAAAAAATTTAGATACTTTCCCACAGTAACGCAGTTACTCCCATGAACGGGTGGACGTCACATTTGTTGTGAAGTTATCCAAGTCGGTCTTATTTTAAAGGATTCTCAATGAGACTATAAACTCTTGAACCTTATTCAGCTCTTTACGGACTCTATACTTCCTTGTATCTAGCAGACTTTCAGTGTATTCGTGGCATCGTGTACTTTGGTAAACCTGAAGCCTAATAAAAAGCTATTAAAGGCAGAGTGCTTTCCATCACGCAATGAAGCCAAGAAGTACATCGAGGAACACAGGCAAAGCTGAGCTGGTGAAGATGGTACAGATCCGCCTGTTTCTTCACTGAGAAAATATACAGATGAAGCAAAGGCGACACAATCCTCACTGACACTCGAACACTTGTAACAGCCAGGAGGGGAGGTTCCTGTGAAAACAATGTTTCACATCGACAGGAACAACAGAATAGGAGGCGGGGAAGGGTCTCAGCTAACTAGCAATTGATGAATTCTCACACAAGGAGGAGGCGCTTACGGGACTGCAACTTTCACTGCTTCACTTTCAGTCTTTTAATCCCGGCCTGTCCCATTTTTATTCAGCACTGAGAAAGGCACATTGTTTGATTTGAGTATTAGCTTTTAAGGAGATTAGTTTCCAGGAAAAGGAAGCATTTTGCATATAAAGCAGGACCCTGATACAAGGCATTAGATTGTACTCTGTTCCCAAATCATCTGTTTAAAAAGAAACAAAAAAGATCCCAGGATCCAGAATCTGATGTTCTATTCCTTCCCCAAGTGCAGATGCAATTAATAATTGTGTATAGAAAAAAATTCTCAGTGAAAAATATTTGAAAATCGTTCAAAATATATGCACTTTAGTTTTAACCAAAGGGAAGATGAATATTATTATTCATATGTCATATGAAAGTTAATAGATTTTTCTTCTTAATCATGGATGTCAACCTGCATTGGATGGTTAATTATGGGTTATAATGCAATTAAAATGTAAACACAATGGGAAAATACATGACACTTCCTAAATCTTTATGTAGGTTTTCTTAGGGATTTCTGGTTTGATGTGAATACTTCAGAAAAAGTTCATATCATTACACATGGGTAGATCTGTTTTGTTCTCAGCCCTACCCATTCTAACATCCCTTTTATAACAAATATTTTGTAATATTATTCTTAATTATACTGAGATGAAATGCAAAAATAATTTAGCTTGACTACCTATGTAATATAAATAAAAATAGACAAACTCTTATCTATATATAAAGGAGAAATAAAATTAATATCATATAATAGAATAATGTTGCAGAGTGTAGGTGTTCAGTCATGATTACCAGGGGACAAAAATGCCCCTAAAAATTGTTCAAATACCTTCAGGGCTCAACATTGAATGCCATGACACATAAGTCCTCTGAATTACACGATGTTCTCTCTAGAACCTTAGGCAACATTTGGTCACTGGAATTTTATTCTTCACCAGCCTAAGGACCATAAACTTTAGATGACAGGTTTCAGAGAGCACATCAAAATTTGTATATTGGACTCCTCTTTCAAATAATTCTCTCATAAAAAGCATTATATGTGTATTATTACTCAAAACCCTGATACATTTCTTTAGATGAGTGAATATTGTTTCTTAAATGAACATCCTGATGTAGTTTATTTTATGTCTTATTTTTTGTAATATCAATAATGATTCATCTACCTTATATTTTTCTAGTTTCCTACTAACTTTTTCTAGAGACCTAAAATACAGTGGTATCTTTGGTTCACCAAACTTAATTTTTCTCATGATTCTGGTCCCAAACTGAATTGGAGGAGAACCTAATCAAATTTCCCTACAGGTCAATATTGAACCTAACCATTGAATTTGATTTGGTCCTCTGTTCTCATCCAACTGAATCGTGGAAAGAATTAAGTTCATGAACCAAGGCACCACTGTATACCCCTCTTAACCAACAAAACAAACAAAAATAAAAACAAAAAAAACTCTCCAAAAAACCCCAAAACCCTGTAATTAAATATTTTATCCACAGAAGTACATTTTAAATATGCATGAGTTACACACAGTGATGATGATAAAAATGAACACTGAAGTGACAGTTAAAACACAGAACATAAATGTTACCTCTCTCACCTTTCCCTGCCCTGAGATAACCACTATTTTAAATTGTGTTTATCATTCCATTAGTTTTCCTTTTAGTTTCACCATATGTGTACCTCTAATATTATTTAGTTCTGAGTATTTCTAAACTTTAGAAAAATGGAATTGTATGTATACATTGTCTTTTCCAACACTTATTTTTCATTTAACAATATGCAACTCTCACTCAGGTTGACACATGAACAATATCCCATTGTAGGGTCACAATATAATGTATCTGTTCTCCCGTGGATAGGCATTCGGGAGTTGCCATTTTTTTCTGTAAATAAAACTAACCTAAAGTTTTAAAAAATAATTTTGAACTTTCTTCAGTCAGTTCTTATTTAGCTTGGAAAAAACTTAAATATAATGTAATCTTTCCTTAATGACTCTAGTCATATTTTAAAATGTCAGTTACATATAATATAGTATTATAATAATGCTGTTAGAGATTATAGAGATATATAATCTAATTTTTATTAGAAGTAGTAAATTTAGCCTGCTTTTTAGCCTTTCTTTTCTTACTCTGGGGCCATAGGAAAGACACTTCTTGCTGCTTTTGATGTTTATTCTCACATTCTCTATTTTCAATTTCCTCCTTGTAGACCTGGAGGCCAGCCAGTGAAATTTTAGAATAATGCCAACAAGAAGAAAAAATAAATTATGACTGAATGACAAAATAGGAGCTTTTCTTGGGGGAAATTTGTGCTACTCTTTGGGATAAAATGGTGTTATACTTGGAACAAAGGTTTAGGTGTTTTACATCTGGTTCAGGCATTCATTACCTATCTAATTTTTTGTAGTTACCAAATCTGGGTATCTGCTTTCTGATCTGTAAAATGTAAATGACAATAGTATTTGATAGTGCTATTAGAAGAAGTGAGTAGCACCATAGCATAGTCCCAGGGAAACTTTCATCTTAGTCAGTGCAGGTTGCTTAGCCTTCATGTCCACTCACTGGGAGCAAGGCTGCTCTTTGCCCAAATACCCAAAGACACCAGAGACCTCCTGACCTCACAGACACAAACCCACCGTCTCTTGGGCCAGGGATTTAGCTCAGTGGTTCCGTCACCGGCTTCACAAGCACAAGGTCCCAAGTTCGATCCCCAGTACCAAAAAAAAAAAAAAAACAAGAGAAACCCACCGTCCCAGACATACAGCGACTTCCACAGAGCTGAGAGTTACTATAGCTTTCAAAGTTACAGTAAACACCTCATTATAAATATTAAGACGCGGAATTCCTACTGCAGAATAACTTGAGAAAACCACTTGAATGAAAAGGAGAAAGAGAGAGAAAAAACAATTTAAAGGGAACAGAGATATGAAGAATGTACGTTCCTGAAGAGAACACCAGAAAAACCGGAAGAAAATTTTTATTCAAAGACACAAATTCTCTTGAAGGAAGGAAAGTCTCCTGGATAGAAAATGGATAAGAATTCTATTTGAAGAAACTCATATGCTATGGAAAAGTTAACACAGAGCACTTAATGCCTTTAAGAACCCCCCAGACCTCATAAAGAAACAAAAGAAATGAAGGCAAGAGGTTTTGGACAGACAGAACACTCAGGTTTAAAGGCAGGTTGGCCTCAGTTCTTCCTTCACCATTACATCCATGTAATGCAGTAATATTTAGGTAGACAAATGAGGCAACTCTGTATGCAGCTGCATTTTCATGGGAAGGCAGCAGAACCATCTTCTCTAGTGTCCAACTGTTTAAACACCCTCTCTCCGGGGAAATGGGCAAATAAATCAAACACAGTAGCATGACACGCCAAGCTCTAGGCTAAGTGGCTTTTATATATTATTTCATTTCATCCTTGCAAAATTACCCTCACTTTACAACTGAGAATAAATTTTATCCCTCATTGTCTTCATTTTACAATCGGGGATACTTTTCATTATCTGCACTTTACAACTGCTGCAAGACTCTGCCCAGAGAAGTTAACTAACTTGTCCAAGTGCCACCATTAGCAAGGAGAAAAGTGGGTATCTCAGCACATCTGTCAGATCCTGTAGCTGAGGCTCCGTGAGCACCCTTAGGATGGCTCTTCCAAGAGGAAATATCAAAAAGAAAAGGTACAAAAGTAAACATCAATGATTACAAAAAATGGCAGATTTTATGTACTCTGGTATTGGTAATCTTTTCAAAAATCTGACATCAAAAGTTTGCTTTTAATTTTATTGACTTTAGTTTTTGTTCTCTACATAATTATTTAAAACTTTTCTTTTCATTAAAAATACAACCAGAGAAAATTGCAAGTTCATTACAACAGAAAGACAAAGCAAAGAGAAAGAGCGTATTGACAAACTTCATAAGGAGTCATATTACAAGAAATGATTATTTGGTTCTAATTCAATTATAAAATCAGACCACATTATAATTTTATTTAGTCATCTCATGACCCTCCAGAAATCTGCAAGAGAGAAGAATCCAGCCTTTGTCCCTTACCCCTAACATAACCATAAATCATTCAATATAAATCATTTAACAAAGTTTGACTCATTCCATCCTGGGATCTCCAAAGCCGAGGGCAGAAGGAATAAATCCCCATTATTCCTAGACTGTGTACTTGTGAGTTTCCTTACTCACCAGAATTTACTTGTAACACTTACATGAGTCCTTGTGGTGCTTTCCCGGGCACTTGTGCACATGTGATGAGTGCACAAAAGCACAAGAGGACTGCTCTCCGCTCGGAGGGTAGGGGTGGGAAGTGAGAATGAGACAGGAGGCTGGATACCTGAGAGTGACACCCATGGGTGACTACACCTGGCCAAGTGACAGCCAGGGAGGAAGGTGAGAGGAGATGCAGAAGTGCAGAATATTTAGAAAAGTGGAATGGTTAAATGGAGTGAAGGGGAAAGAAGAGTTGAAAATGACTCCCGTGTCTGTGATTTGGGAAATTAGAGACGCTAGCACTGTCAGCTCCAGAAAGGACCACAGTTTGAAGAGGGAGGACTGAGCTCAGGGATGGAATGGGGGGGGCGGGGAGAGGAGGGGATGAGCTCGCCCTGGGGATGGTGAGTGTTACAGGGAGATCTCCAACTAGGAAGACCAAGGGGTCTTGGAGACACAGGTCAGGCGCTCAGGGGAGAAATGAAGTGGGAGGAGATCAGCACAGCGGGGACTGATGCCAGGAGTAAAGCCAAATGACCCCTGGAGATGCTAGGGAACGTCAACAAGGAAGAGCAAGGAAAGGAAGAGCCGTCAGAGGATGAGGGGAAGCCACAACCAGGAGCGCGTCGGGCAGGGATGGAGGACGACAAAGGCCGCCAAGGAGCGATGCGTCCGCGGATGGTCAGGTAGCGAAGAACCAAGACGTGTCCAAGGAATTCGACGGGGCGAGGTCACCCCAGAAAGGCGACTCTTCGCTGCTGAGTCTTAGTAAAGTGGTGCGGAAAGCAAGCAGCTCGTCACATGAGAAGTGACAAGAGGGACAGAGCGTAGACTTTGCTTTCCCAAACGCCAGCGCTGAGACCAAGGAGGGAGGGGAGACGCTGGGAGGAAGAAGTCTGATGCTGAGCACGCTAGGCAAGGACCCGGATGGAACTGGGCCTAAGCGATGCCATCAACTTGTGATGGGGAGGTTTTTTGTTTTTTTCTTTCTGAGCTAGAAATGGCCTGAAGTGGAGGGAATTTGTTCTCAGCTCATTAATCTCATCATTTGCACTCACAGAAAACATGTCTCTCATGCACCACACATCTCCTGATCACTCCCTCTTGGATCCTTCTCTACAACCAAATCTCTTCACCGCACTGGAGCTTTCCTTGCCTGGGAAGGAATGGGCTCAGCACAGTGGCGGTGGAAACTTCCTGAAACCAATCCTCCATGCACAGAAGTGATTATAAACTACATAAAACAGTCCCTAAACCCAAACTAAATGTACATCCATGCGACTTAGCCAGTTCCAGAAATACTCCTGTATAAATCTGCAGCTTTATAAAAGTAAGCAAATAACTTCAAAAGATGTTTTAGTGGGGGCCGGGGATTTAGCTCAGTGGTTCCGCCTGCCTCGCAAGTGCAAGGTCCCGAGTTCAATCCCATGCACCAAAAAAAAAAAAAAAAAAGATGTTTTAGTAGTATGTGGGCTGATGAGTATCAGTCAGTGGTAATCTGGCCCAAGTATGAAAAGTAAGGGGGTGGGGGAGCAAGAAAATCCAGGAAGAGAGAAAACTAAACACGGTAAGAAAAGATGATGAATCAAAAAAGAGATGGCCTAAATGAGATCAAACATGGAATACTTGGCTACCAAAAGATATGGCTGTTTAAGGTAATAATAAGGAAAATAAAGATTATACTCAGCTAAAATAAAATGATAGAGAAAAAAGAAAACAAAAGGATGAATAAAAATATTCTAGGTAAGGAGCTAGAAAAATGAATTCAAACATTAATATCAGATAAAAGAATGCAAGGCTAGAATAAATACACTAATGAAAGCTAGATTCTACAGGGATGAAATAGGTGAATTTTTAGGAACAGAAGAATAAAACACATGGAACAATTTCAGCAAAAAAGAAAAGACCAACAGGCCATTTTCAAAGTGGGAAACTATATAACAAATTTACAGTTCTGTCAATAAAATATAGTATGTGTAAATTATTACCAAGGTGATCTCTAGATGTGTGTGTGTGTTTGTGTGAGTGCGTTCAAATATCAGCACACGGCTGGAGCTGAGCGGGGACGACCTCCCTTAGGCTATGTGGACACAAGTTTCCTCCTCAACTCCTGCCACTTGTTTCCAGGGAACTACAGGCCCAGTGCCTGTAGAAATTTCAAAAATCTCAGCTATTGTATTTATGTATACACATATAAGTTTTGTGTCTCGCACAGACAAAATACACATTTTTAAATGTCCACAAACATTTGAAAAATTGGCCATGCACTGCATTACAGATAGTAATCAAATGCATCAAAACTTGTCATAAAACAACAAACACACTATACACCTGGAAATTAAAAACCCTCCATAAATAACTCTTGGATGCATACATTAATCAAAACTATATTAATATTTATGAGATATGGTCAAAGCAGGTCTCAGAAAAAAGTCTGCAACCTTTAAGAAATACATTTATGAAAAAACAAGAAAAATAAATGATTTAAGTATCAATCCAGGAAACAAGTAATCAACCACAACATGTAAGCAAGAAAATGATAACATAAAAGCAGAAAAGATAAATTGTAAAAGCAAACACAGTGGAAAAAAAAAAAAGAAAAATCCAACTCAAATTTTGGAAATAAAAGGCTCCCATAAATTTATTTTACTTATACCTTGCTGATGGCAATATTTTTAAAATAAAAGACATTTTATAGGCCACAGAGTTGTCAGATATCTCAGTAACTCAGGATGAAGCACATTAAAAATATTACGGGATGTGTGTGTGTGTACACACGTATGTGTGTGTGTGTGCATACATGTGTGTATTTACAGACTACTGGTCAGAGCACTTCTAAATTCATGAAAAAACTGGGCAGAAGCTACAGAGATTTGCCATGCACCTACCTAATCCCCCATCCTCAGCTTCTTCAAGCACCATCGCATCCCGCCCACAGTGGTTAAAATTGGTGAATCCACACTGATGCATGAATAAAAACCCAGCGTATGCAGGACTCGGGTTCAGTCTTGGTGGTGTAAATCCCACGGCTTTGGGAGAATGTGCAATGAAGCACCCCAGCTGTCACAGCACCACACACACACGTGCACGTGCGCGCACACACACACACACACACACGGAGGATTGCCACTACCATAGATCCCTGTGTGAGCTGCCTGCTCACCCCTGCCTCCCTCACTGTAACCCTGGCAACCACTGACCTTCAGTCGTGCCTGTTCCAGAGTGCTGAGTAGTTTTCAGTGCTGTATTTCAGTACATGAATAAGAAAGGATTGTTATATAGATTCATATGGACTAAACTACTTTAGGAGATACTGCTTTCCTGGACATTTTTCAAAATCTCCAGAGAATAAATCAATCTTTTCTGCACTTACAGGGAAGAGCTGTTCATCTTCTTTCAAACCAAATTAATCCACAGTGTTTACAGGAACATAACACATGTGCTCACATTGTTTCATAGTAGGGCTCATCCTACTAAGGCCCAAAGTAGCAGCATTATGTGTGTGTAAGATTCACGTTTACAAATTATAATTTAATGGGCACGCCCTCCTTAGGGAGGCCTTAGTCCAACTTCAGAAGAGCACAGCATAGCTCTGTCAGGGTGGGCTCCAAGGACACTCACATCATTTACGCAGATAAAAACATCCAAAACTCAGGAGTCCACTCACTGGCTTGAGGAGGAGAGACTAAGACTGTGGCTGGAGCGGGTAGAGGTGAGGGAAGAGCAGCAGAATCATGCAGTGTGCTGAGATTTGAGGTAGAAGCCACCCATTGTGAAGGCCATTCCTCTAACTGTGTATGTGTGGGAGGAAGGGTAAATATGAAAAAAAAGCTGAATGTGAAATCAGACCTGCAATTTAATCCAACTGGCACCAAATTAAGGCATTTATTATAATAACCTCCATTGTAATGCTAAAGAAAACCCAAAACAATCATAGCATTTCACCCCTAAATATTTCAACATGTATCTCCTATAGACAAGGGCATTTTTTTTTCTTATAAAATCATGACATCATGCCCAACAAAAGCAATGCCAAACAAACAAACAAACAAAAAACAAAAAAGCAATGCCTTCTTATACATATGTATGTACACTTTTTGATCAGATAAGGCTCTGTAAAAAAGCCAATAGTACAAGAAACTCTAACAAAGATCTTGCTAAAACTGTAGAAATCTGGGGTTGTTATTGTTATCAGTCTTATAGACTGGGAATATTTCCACTGCAACAAATTGGTAGCAGCTGATTAGAAGATGCTATAAATTAGATAACTATTACAAAGGTAATCTGGTAAAACTGTGATGCTTGTCAGTTAGTATTACTCTTATGTTTTTGTAATATTCATCATAAATTTGAATATTTTAAGAAATTCTAATTTAGATATACATTCTAAGAGTGTAGATTTTATCATGTCATGAACTCAAAAAGATTTATATCACAGAAACCATAAGCTTTCCTTGTTGGTTACAAATAAGGCTTTTAAGTTCTAAAATGACTGTTTTACCTTTGCACATAAAACCAACTGCTAGCCTAAGCTTTATTTTAACTAGAATAATGTACAGGAAATTTAAGGAGATAATTTAAGTTTCCTTCTAGCCATAAAGTTTCACAAGTCTAAACAGTACTCTTATTTTACATAGATCATTTTATAAGAACTTACTAGAGCATCTTGCAGGGCATCCAGCCCAGTCTCATTGTCAGTGCTCACTAGGGTAGCAGTACCTCAAGATTAATAGTACTGGTTTGATACCAAATTCAGCTCTGGTAGCCTCACCGACTATGGCTGAAAGGCTCTCAATGTGCTCCCAGCCTGTCTCTGATCCTGCATTTCTTCACACACCTTCTTTCTGATTTATTAAGCACAGACCTCGCTTGACTCCCCAGCCATGATCTGGAGTTGGGACCCTGAGTGCTGCTTCCTGGACTCTGACTTGACAGGGAGTCTGGGCCTCTTCCCAGGACATACACGTTTCCAACTTACTATATGAAAACGAGATACATTTAAGCCATTTTAGAATAGATAATGGTTCCTGCAGTGCTGCAGGAAATTTAAAAGTTTTGAAGGAAATAGCTTTGTTTGTTTTTTGGTACCGGGGATGGAACTCAGGACCTTGCACTTGCCAGGCAGGCATGGAGCCACTGGGCTGCATACTCGGCCCAGGAAATAGCTTTTCTTTAAAAAATTCTTTCATTGGTACATTTTAGGTATACAATACATTTACATTTCTCAATGGGAACTTGTACCTTTACAAGATGCATCTTGGTTCTTATTTTTTCCCCATTCCCAGCCCACCCTTCCCTATTTACAAAGACTTTTGTTTCCATTTCTCATAATTTCTCCTTTCCCTTCTTTTCTTTCTCCTACCCCTCCCACTTCCCCTACCCCTTTGGACCTTTTCTTCCTATTTTACATTATCGATTATTCATTCTAATCATTGGTACATTGTAGGTATACAATATAATGCCATTCCTCATTGGAAATTTGCACCTTTACATAGTCTCTCTTGGTTCTTATTTTTTCCCCTCTCCCCTGCCCTCCCTTCAACCCCTCCATCCCTCCCTATTTACAAAGACTTTGTCTCCTTTTTTTCATTTTCTCAGGAAGTAGCTTTGATGAACACCTATTGGGTTGCATGCAGAAGGCTAGATGGGGTGGTTACAGTTTCAGCAGCAGTCTTCAGGGTTTGTGTCTCACCGACATTATGAAGCCGGATTACAGCAGGTCACGTGGAACAGGACATGAGGATGGTGACGTCCCATTGGAGTCTCGTGCTTGAATAGTGTGCAGTGCGTTACAGGTACACATATCTCATTTGTCAGTAACTGCAGTTAAGAATAAAATGTTTTTAGGGCCGGGGATTTAGCTCAGTGGTGGCGGCACCTGCCTCACAAGTGCAAGGTCTTGAGTTCAATCCCTAGTACCAAAAAATTTTTTAAAAAGAATAAAATGGGTTTTTTTCCTTAAATTATCTAAGTAGTAGTAGATTTCCTAAAGGCTACTAAGTTTTTTAGACATAGATGCTTTTAAATTGTTTGCACATTACAACAGCCAGAGCCACTTGGTATCCTTTTCAAGCGGTGCTGTCTAAAATCTGACAGCACTGAGGGTGAATCTACACACAGGCGCTCTTGCTGTGTGTCTGCCATGCTCCATGCACCTGCAGGTAAGTGCAAGCAACACAGTAGACACTGCGGCAGGTTCTGAAGGCCAGCAATGAGCAAGACAGACAGACAGACGGTCTGCCCTCGTGGTGCGTGAGCACATGGAGAGGTGGAAGGCAGTGTTAAAAACGGATGCGTGCTGTGCAGCGTCACACAGGGTAACCTGACAGCGACAGGCGTGGGGAGCCCCAGTGTAGACAGGGTGGCCAGGGGAAGTGAGTCACTCAAGGTCGTTTTTAAAGACCGACATTTTACTCGTCCTTATGCTTCAGATCTGGAATGTGCCTCCAAAGAAGCCTTGTGCTCAGCACTGGAGCTTTTGGAGGTGTCTGGGGCCTGGGGCTTGCGCTGCCTTGCGCTGAGAGTGGGGCCTGGTCGGAAGAGGCGGGCCAGTGGGTTTGTAGCTGGGCCGGGTTCTTCTCCCTCCCTGGCTTCTCCCTTCTCCGCTTCCTGACTGCCATGTCGAGAACGGCTTTCCTCTACCCAGACCCTTCCATCTCACGCGCTCTGTCTGAGCCGGCCAGCTCCAGACTGAAACCTCCACAGTGTGTCAGCCACAATATACAACTCTTCCTTCCAACTTCAGGTGTGGGTATTTTGTCTCATCGATAACCGGTTCTACACTGAAATAATTTCTTACTCCCTCTTTTTTTCTTAGCATACTGTCAGTCTGTATGAAAGGAATGACTTCTATTTCTGTCATGGATTGTTTTGCTCTGTTCTGGCCACAAGAAAAACCAATTCACTTTTTCTAAATGAGAAAGAGGTGCTTGAGTAGATGCACAACAACTTATTGCTAGGATATTACAGCTGGGCATTCTTTAGTGCAGAGATAAAACTGGAAGGATGACTGGATGTAGGTGCTTGTTTTCAGCCAGCACCTACTCTAATAAAACCGAAGAGGAAAGCAGTAGGGATCACTTGTGTTGCTCATTTTCTTACACGTTTTACAAATCACAAATTGGGTGTAGGTCCTTTCCTGCTGTATCCCCTCATCTCCAGGGCTCATTCCCCAATAGCTGATAGTAACAAGCACCCCTGGACAAAAACACAGCATCACTGCTGCCTTTTGCATTTTAAAACCTTGCCAACTCTCCTACTAGGCATTAGCCTATTTTATTTGTACAACCATTAAGATGTAGAAGGACTTAGCTAGCATTCTAATGTCCATATTTACCATTCTCTCTAAGATGTGGGTTATTATAGACCCACCCAACTAAGAAATCAACCTGGCTGTGTACTTCTGAAACCCTGACCACGGAGACCCCCACGTTAGCTGCTATCACTGTCTCCAGCTCTCCCTCACAACGCGTTTCTATGTTTGGCACAGATTTCCACGGAGTAGGAAAGCAGAATTAGTAATGGTATCACACTAACCAACCTTCCCTTCCTGCATCTTCCCCTACTGCCACATTATAAGCAATCTTACAGTTTAAGAGAAATCTAAGAATTTCCCCTCTCGAAGAGTTACCATGTCATCAAGTTTTTAAAAGGAGTATAGAACTTGTGAAAGGGCAGTGGATTGGAAATGAGACATCAGAGGGCCGTTCGTGGTGTGGCACTAACAGTAGGGATGACTGCGCATTTCATTTTCTGGGTCTCAGATGCTTCTCAGTGATCCCCACCCTGTACCCACGCCCCTGTGTAGTCCCTTCCCCTGACTGTGAGCTGAACCTAGTGACTCACTGCTCATGAAAAGAATACAGCAAAGTGAGGATACACCACTTCCAAGTGTGAGCTATAAGGGGCCAGACTTCCCTCTGGCTGCATCTCCCTGGCTGCTGGTGGGTGCCAGCTGCCACGCCTGGAGCCACCCACCCAAGGTGTGCAGGACGAATCTCTCAAGATCAGCCAGGAGAATCGGATCCCCTCCTTCCCCAGCACTTGAGGAGCAGGATCCAGACAATAGACAAGGAGATGGGCCCGGAAGTGTAGGCCCACCCAGCCTTGTAACCAGACCACCTCCAGTGCAGGCTCGTGAAGGGCTCTGAGCTAGAGGGCTCCATGAGGCCATGCCAGAGTCCCCACCATAGATGCTGGGGGGGGAAATGGCAGCTGCTTTCAGCTACCAAGTCCAGGGGTAACTTATGCAGTAACAGAAACGAGAGGACAGTCTTCTTCTCAATATTTAGGTTAACTGAGCTTTTGAACCCATTACTGCCTTGAAGAGCCAATGATTATGTTATGCAGGTAGCGAAGGCATAAAGAGAAACCCCACACAGACATGAACGCTCCACTTTCATGTTCTTGTATTCAAGTTAGTTCAAAACTCTATGCTAGTTTTGAAATAAGGTTCAGGATTTGGTCTTCTAGCCCTGTATATACTACGGCCCCAAGAGCACTATACTAACAATGCAATTAAGAAGAAAAACAGGGAAAACTATTTTCTCATAAAGGATGTGTTGTTAATAAACATGCCTAGGAATGCCAGTGAAATACTCCAGATTTCACATGTGTCCCCTCAGGAATTTCATGTATTTGGGTTAAAGAATCTAACGTGTTTGGTGGGCTTTGCATTCAAAAACTTATGGATGATGTAAGAAATACATCTATTTTATTATTACAAATGTCAGTAATGTACAAAATGTTTTATATTTATGCTAATCCAACAATATATGTGGTCTTAGTTACTTTTCTCTTGCTGAGAAAAAACACCCGACACCCAAAGTTAAAGGAGAAAAGGTTTATTTGGCTCACAGTTTGCAGAGGTTTCAGTCAATAGTTCAGTGGCCTGAAGGCAGGTAGCCTGGTGGAGGGCGGGGCAGAGGAGAAATAGTTCTTCTCACGCAGAAGACAGTGAGAGCAACCAGGGCACCCTAACAGCATCTCTCTGCCCCTTTATCTTATCCAGGCTGCCAGGGTCAGGGCGGTGCCAAACCAGTCAGTGGACTGGTTTGGTAAACACGCGCCCTCAATCCCAGCATCACACACTCTAGATCCAGCCACTGCTGAAAAAGCCCTGTGACTGCACGAGGCTTTGGGGGAACATCTACACACAAACCGTAACATATGTTTGGTTGAAATTATTAGCTCACTGTGAGCCTGAATTTGTTTGGCCTACAGCGCTTTCAGAAAACACTATTTGCAGGTCTCTGATTAAACTAAACTAATACTGTTTGTCTGTAAACTGTGAGCCTGGTTTATTTAAACCCTAAGGAAACAATACTGAGTTTTTCATTTGTTGTTTAATTTTTTTGTGGTGCTAGGGAACAAACTCAGGCCCTCATGCATGCCTGGCAAGTGCTTTACTGCTGAGCTGCAAGCAATTATTTTTCCTTTTCTTTTTTTCTTAACAGTAAGTCAATCATTAAAAAAACCCAAAATCATAAAACATACTCAAAATATTCAAAAGCAAGCAGGAAAGGGAGGGATAAAGAACAGATAGGAGACAAGAAACAAGATGGTTGACTTTAATATTTTGTCTAATAAGATTGAAAGTGTCAGAAAAAGCAGCACATCATAATGGAATAGTGAGGGTAACAGGAGTGAAGAGACTTGGTTTTTGGCTCTATCTTTGCCACCTTTTAACTTTGTGACTTTGGAAAAGTTAGTTTAACTATAAAATGGGCAAATTAAAATAAAATATAACTTCCAATAAAACATTTTTATAGATATAATTATAAAGGTTTAAAGTGTAACTATAAAACATCTAAAACCATAAAATAGTTTATAACTATGACTCAATGGGCTATGTTTATGAAGTTTTTATAAAACCATAGGGAAAATATTTTGACAAGTAATTAAGAAGGAAAAAAGGAAACATCATCTATAGTATCACCATTAATACAAGCCAAAAAACCAATAACAATAACAACTCTATACTAAAAAAACACAAACACTATGAAGAAATTCAGAAGTTTTATAATAATATTGAGACTAAGAATGATTTTTTTTTTCTTTAAGTTTGCCGATATTTTAGTCAATAAATGTGAAGGCTATGATGGTATGAAAAAGTAGTAGTTCTTCTTTTTTTGGTACTGGGGATCGAATTCGGGTCTTTGCGCTTGCACAGCAGGCAGCGAAACCACTGAGCTAAATCTCCAGCTCAAAAAAGTAGTAGTTCTTCAAGTGCATAATATTAAGAGTATGATGGTAAACAAATAATTTACATAATTCATATATTCCTGGAACAAGTTTTTAAGCAAAAGTATCAGTGTAGCTCTGGAGGAAAAAGAAAGCTTTCAAACATTTCTATCTTTTTGGATGCTTCTCACTAGCTTAGGTCTTTTTTTTCTCTATCCATGCCCTTTATTTAAAAGGGAATTCAAAGAGAATATTTCTGGCTCTGAACTTATTCCCGACCCTAAGAATATGTGCAGAATGGTTTTCCAGTTTGCGTGCCTAACTGTATCCCAGCCTCTTATGCCTGTGAACTGTAAGCCCCATGCGGAGAATTTCTCAATCTGACAACCTTAGGCCAGCTGGGTCCTAGTCACCAGTGGTCCTTGTTAATGCAGTGTCTGCAGCTAATCGCTGGGGGCTTGATGCATAATTTCTAGGGGGCAGAGTCTGAACATCAAACGTTCCCAGGCACCCTGGGTCAGCGCTAGCCTTACAAGAGAAATGTCTAAGTTCTCAATGCTTGGTGCCTTCACAAGCAGGCGGGCAGTACCTGAAAACTGCTCAGAAATGCAAACCTTCAGACTCCACCTGGATGTATGGGGCTGGGGCCAGAGACCTGTGTGTTCACACCCCTGAGCCTGGTGCACAGGTGTGACAGCCCTAAGGTGTGGTCTCTAGACTTTCTGAACACTTAGCCCTTACTGGTAAAAAAAAATATCTTGACTCAGTGGTTCTGCTGCCTGCCTCGCAAGCCTAAGGTCCTGAATTCGATCCCCGGTACCAAAAAAAAAAAAATTTTGAGCTTATGCTCCATTCTCAATATATGGACATTACATATACCCATTACTGTCAGTCCTTAGGTCACACACAAGGCCATTCACGCTGGATATTTTCATATGGATGTGTACTTTCATTTCCCTTGGGTATATACAATTGCTGAGTCATAGTATCATGCTTCATCTTTTAAGCAACTGTCAAGCTATTTTCCAAAGTGGCTGCACCATTTCACCTTCCTCCCAGCAGTATCTGCATGCAGGTGCCAGTTTCTACAGAGTAGCCAACACTCATTACAGCCTGTCTTTTTCATATGTAGCAATTCCTATTAGGTGTGAGCAGTAATGCCTTATGGTTTGGATCGCCAGTTCCCTCGGGGCTGATGATGTTGAGCTCACTTGTATTTGTGTGTTTATTATTCACCCATCTATCTGCTTTGAAGAAATGACTACACAGAACCTTTGTCCTCTTTTTTTGCTGCCCACTTTTAGGTATTTTTTATTATATTGAAATAATAATTTCTATATATCCTAGATACAATTCCCTTATCAGATATATAATCTGTAACGATGGTCTCCTATTATGTGGGTTAGTGTCTTTTTACTTTTTTGATGGTGTTCTTTGAAGCACAAGTTTTTAAATTTGGATTATGTTCAATTTACCTATCTTTTGTTGCTTGTGCTTTTTGTATTGTACCTTAGGAGGCTTTGTGCAACCCAAGGTCATGAATATGTATGCTTATGTTTTCTTCTAAAAATGTCGCAGTGTTAACATCTCACTTTTATATCTTTTATCCATTTTGACAATTTCTGACAATGGTGTGATGTAAGGGTTATTTTAATTCTTTTTGACAGTATTGTTGTTTTCTTCATTTCATTTTCAAATTGTTCACTGCAGGTGTTAAGCACAACAGATTTTTGCATATTGCTTTTATATGTTGTAACATCAGTGAGCTTATTTAGTAGTTCTAATAGTTTTTTGGGCTATTTCTTAATAATTTCTATTATAAGATGAAGTTATTTGCAAATAGAAATAGTTGTCTTTCTTCTTTCCATTCTAGATCTGTTTTATTTCGTTTTCTTCCCAACTGTCCTGCTGCCTGCAAAGAGAAGACATTCTTGTCTGTCTGTGATCTCAGGAAGAATGCATCCAGCCATTCACAAAGTGTATCAGAGGAAGCTGGTTGTTCTTGTCTGTGTCTCTTTACAGGTTGAAGAAACACTCTCCTTTTTCTAAATCATAGAAGTCTGCTGGATTTTGTCAAATACCTTTTTTATGTATAAATTGGGAAAACTGAGTATCAAAATGAAGAATGACAATAAAGAAGTACAAATCATTGGATAAAGTAAAAGCTCATTAATGTATTACAATCTGGTTACTCCTCTGTGTTTCATTCATACTGTATATTATATTAATTGATTTTTGGATGCCAAACCAATCTTCCCTTCCTGTGCTAAATCTCATTTGTTTATGATCCGTAATTCTTTTATACATCTGTTGCTGGTTTTGATTAGCTAGTATTTTTTGAGGATTTTAATACCTGTATTCATAAGAGATACTGCTCTGTTTTATTATGGTGTGATGACTTCATAGTAGGATTGTTTTAAAAGTCTTACAGCTAGAAATTTTGAAAATACTTTCTGTTAATTCCATAAGCCAGCAAATGGCTAAATAAATTAAGGATGATGTATTGTCAGGGTTCCTACTATTGGAGAAAGGCGATGCAAACACATGGAAGAGTGCAAACATGGGAGGGCCAGAGTGACCTCTCAGCTGATGGATGGGAAGGATCCGTTCAACTGTATTTCACAGAAGCATACACACAAACTGACACACGTGTCCTAGCTGTGCTGCCGAGATGGCCTAGAAGCCATAGCTTCCAATGGCTGCTACTGTGTTTGCATCCAGACCTTGGAATAAAGGTTACTTCTAAGGAAGTAAGGAAAATGACAGGAGGATCTTGGAGTACCTAGTGATGTCAGAACTTAAGTATGTCACAGAATGTTGGGGACATGTCAAACTGATACAGGATTCAATTTGAAGAGGTGCCTATTGGCCAAATCTGGAACAATTTCATTATAAAATTATTAACAATAAGTGATTCATTGAAAAAATAAGAATCTAGGAATCTATACTGATATAAGTAGGGAACAAATAAATTAGCAAATGGAGAAGGCAAAGCTTTTCCTTAGTTTTCCAGTGAACATATGTAGAAGGGAGGATAAATACTAGAAAATCACCATTTTGCAAACATTAGAGTAATTTATTCAGGTGAGAATTATGAATGGGCACTAGATTAAAAGTTGATGAGGAATAAACGTGTGCGTCACTTATGACACAGAAGGAGGTCACACAAACAACTCCACAGTAGGGAGGCCGGGCAGAGGCACCTGCACCAGGCATCCGCATCCTCGTCTGTCACAGGGACAAGGTCTCACCTCCTTAGGAGAACATCACAGCTCGGAATCCCTGCCCTGAGGCCATCATCTGGGTCTCTCCTGTCAAGTCTATGCTGTTGGGAACCCCAAGAAACCAAAACTGATGGACAGTCTTCAGAATAATTTGTTTGAACTCTTCAAACACACTGAGATCATAAATGACAAAGAAAAAGCTTAGAGTATTCCAGATTAAAAGAAACTAAAGAAACACAAAAGCTAAATACATGATCTTGGGCTGGAGCTAAACCAGATAAAAATAAATACCAAAGACATTATTGGAATAACAAATACAGGCGAGAGACAACAGTATTGTGTCAGAATTAAAATTCCTGATTTTGATCACTGTACTCTGATTATGTAGGAGAATGCATAAGGGTACAGTGCCTATAACTCACTTTCAACCACCTCAAAGGGACAGAATGAAAAAGAAAATAGGGCAAAAGCAGAATGTAAACAACTGATGCATGTGGATAATATTTTCACAGTTCTTCTACAGTTTCCTATAAGCTTAGATTACACTAAAAATAATGGAAAAACTTAAGGCATTCATGTCAACACTAAGTACAAAAATACCCTTGAATTTTATCAAGAATGTACCAGGAAGTTTAGTTTCCGGGGGGGAAAAAAGTAAAAAGCACTGGAAAGCTATTTTTCCTGTAAAACTAAAAGGTACTATGTAGCAGAATAAAAAAAAAAAAAGGAAAAAAATAATGAAAAGCAAACGGCTAACACTGTCTCCAACATATTCATTTCAGAAAGCTGTTTGTTCTAAAAGGTAAACAGCAAGAGTTCAATTTCCTGAAGATGTAATCTTGTATTATCCACACCAGGTGCAATACCCAATTTTATCCAAACAAACCCGTCAAAACTTCTGCCTCTAGGAGCAAGAGAGGTCAAAAGCTGAACATATCGTCCAACTTGAGCAGAAGGAAGGAATGGCAGAAGTGCTTGGTACAAATACAGTGAATTTGTGTTCTAGCATGGTTCTATTAATAAGATGACTTGGATGTTAAAGAAAAAAATTACTTTAGGTCCAGCCAAATTGGTACAGTTATTTTTTAGACATAATATACACACAAAAGGACTAATTCCTTTCATATAAATTGAAATGAAAAATCTGAAACTCTTTGTCTGTTTATCAAGACAAAAGACAAGAAAGGACTATTAAGGAAGGGTCCTGGGCCGGGGATGGAGCCCAGTGGTAGAGCGCCTGCGTGGAGTGTGCAAGCCCTGGGCTCCATTCCCAGCACCGCAAAAAACAATGAGACAAAACCAAACGAAACAGTCCTACAGTCAAATTCCTGTTCATTACGAAGCCCTGGAAGACTTGTTCTCCTCTGCCTATCTCCCTCTCTTCCCCCGTTCCTCACGTTCCCTCTTCACTGCTTTCTCTCTCAAGGAGGCTGCTACCCACAGACCCTGCTCCATGTGCCTGTGGCTCCTGCAGGCACAGGTGCCGGCCTTGTCCAAGGCATCCACACTGAAGCAGCGCACGAATTCTGAGCGGCATTGAGAGGAAGCAAAACATCTTTCAAAGCAACCCACTGGAAAACGATTCCTTCTGGAAAGGGTCTCTGGGTTTGAGGACAGAAACACCCCGGGGTATCAAGCTGCTGTGCACCTCGGAGAAGGTGGCAGCCAGCGGTGGGAGAGGCTCCCCCGATCTAAGGCCGCCACCCAAGTCCCCATTACCCATCAAAGAAAAGGATACACTGTTCCTGAACTAAGGGGAAAAACACCAAAAGTCTGATTTCATTTTCAACAATCTTACCAACATCTTTTACTTCTTCCCTTGGTAACAGAAACGTGTTCATATTTCCCCGCTTGTTTTGCTTCTGTTCTGCTGTAGGCTACTCCCTAAGAATGCTAACAGATTCATGCATCCTTTTTTGTTTCAAAAGAAAGAAAAACTAAATGCAAGAAGTTCAAAGAAAAACAAAATGTGATAAAACCCAAGGTAATATTTACATTTATAGTCTATTCTTTGTGTGATTTTTTTTTTTTTTTTTGGTACCAGGGATCGAACTCAGGTCTTTGTGCTTGTGAGGCAAGTGGCAGAACCACTAAGCCAAATCCCTGGCCCTATAGTCTATTCTTTATAGCTTACCAAAAATATCAAAGTACTGGGTGAAAGAAGAAAGCAAAGCTAGGCACTGTGTAAGCTGCTCTATGTATTTACTTAATAATGTGAGGTAAATATTTTTCTTTTCTGACAAATGTATTTGTGAGGCTAGGTAATTTGCCTGAGGTTATACAGAGAGAAAGTAGCTTTAAATACAGCTCTGTTTGAAAGCTAAGTTTCTTTTCTTTCTTTTTTTTTTGTATATCCTTTTATTGGTACATTTTAGGTGTACAATATAATGACATTCATCACTGGAGATATGCACTTTTACATACTTTCTCGGTTCTTATTTTTGCCCCTTCCCCTGCCCTCCCTTCAACCCCTCCATCCCTCCCTATTTACAAAGACTTTGTTTCCATTTCTTCATTTTCTCATATTAATTCCATTCCCTTCTGAAAGCTAAGTTTCATCTACCTGTCTCTCTAGTGCTTCCCTAGAATTTGTTTACTAATATTACAGCAACATACGAATATCTTGACTTTTCAAATAAAGCAGGAAAAAATAATACCAGAAACGAATGAAAGTTTTTGAAATAAAGTATAAGGATATAATACATACTATACTTTCAGATTCACTGCTCAATTAGTCTATATTTAATCTGACTAATCAAGTTCATAAATTGAATATAAATTATAAATTATTTCTTACTAAAAAAACAAATGCTCAGGGCCGGGGATTTAGCTCAGTGGTTCTTCCACCTGCCTTGCAAGCGAAAGGTCCCAAGTTCGATCCCCGGTACAAAAAAACCCCCCCAAAACAAATGTTCAGACTTGAGTTAACTGTAGGAATTGCTAAAAACCAGTCCCTAAGGGGAAAAGGAAGGGCACTAATAGTCCACTTTCTCCTTTATTATCCGCATCTCCCCCATCACAAGTCCCACTCAATGTCTCTCCATTCACACTTCCTGCTATCAGCTGGGGTAAGAAGACAGACAATTTCCTGCAAGCTTTATTTTAGCAGTCTGGCTGCTAGCCCCACGCAGTAGCACACATTTGAACTTAGCTGCTGCGAACATTTTCCAGACCATCATAAACACAGGCCTTAGGGAAAAGCAGGCCCCGGATGACAAAGAGATAGCTGAGTGCTGTAAGACAGCTCTTGCCGAGCCTGCACGGCTCAGACCAATCCCTGCAGGCCCCCACTGCACCCCTCCTCACCCGGACAGGTGCCCTAAGTGGGGACCCCGAATGAAGCACCCTGTCCACCCATCACGGAGGACAGAAGGCATCTTGTGCCATGCTGGTGAGCAAAGTTGATCATTCATTATGATTAACATGTATTTGTTGGCAAGGAACAATGTGGAACATATAATTAGACTAAGCATCTGCACAGCAGGTTTGACAATCAAGCAGGTTTTTTTTTTCCTCTAGAGAGGAAAATACATTTTTTAAAAAGATCAAGTTGGGGCCGGGGATTTAGCTCAGTGGTTTTGCCGCCTGCTGCGTAAGCGCAAGGACCCGAGTTCGATCCCCGGTACCAAAAAAAAAAAAAAATCAAGTTAACAGTCTGAGTATTATGTATTTATCTAAATAAAGACCATTGCTTCCAGTCATGTTGATGCATGCCTGCAATCCCAGCTAGTTTGAAGACCAAGCCAGGAGAATGGCAAGTTCAAGGTCAGCTTGGACAACTTAGTAGATTCTGCTCAAAATAAAAATAAAAAAGGTTGGGAATGTAGTAGAGTGCTCCTGAGTTTTATCTCCAGGAGAGAGAGAGAGAGAGAGAGAGAGAGAGAGAGAGAGAGAGAGAGAGAGAGAGAGAGAGAGAGAGAAAGAAGGAAAAAAATGAAAGATTTAAAATCAGTTCTGACCCAACAGAAAACATTTCTTTGAATGTTTAAAAAGCTTACTTACAAGACCAAGTGAACATTAACAGGAGAGGCTTGAATCCTGTTTTTGTCAGTGGACAGGAAAAAAATTGACAAAAGTAAATCTCTCAAATCAATTCATTCAAGCTCTTCGTTTATGTCTGCTAAAATAAAATTCTTGCCATAGTGCATATTTCGAATCAAGCCTGTGCCCTCATTCACTACCTCCGATACTACATGTCTTAGAGTCTCTTCCTCTGCTTGCCTTTATTTTATAATAAATACACTTGAGAAACTGTATAACTTGACTGTAAGCACTGATGTGGAAAGGGTCACCCACACTCAACACTGTACTGATGGGCAGAAAAATGAGAAACATGAAACAGAAACGAAAGAATGGAAAAAGTGAAGCCTATCGGTTTCTAAAAATACATAACTGCTGCTCTTCCCAAGTAAGATTTTTCTTTAGAATTGGCTGTCCTCTTGCCATCATGCACCAAGAGGACACTGCTACGGCTTCTAGTCCTCTTCACGGGGCATCCTGAATCTAACATCAGAAAACAGTGGACCAGCTCATCCGAGGAACATTCCCAAAGCACGTGAGCCTGCTCTTCAGAGGTGTCGAGAAAAACAAAGGCAAATGGAGAAGTGTTCAGATTGAGGGAGAGCTAGAGAGAGGTGACAACTAGTTCAATACACAAAAAGGGATTTTTCTGTCGCTACAAAGGACATTATTGGAACAAACAGCAAAATCTGAATAAGGTCTGTGGATTATATCCATGCTAATTTCCTAAACTTGATCATTGTTTTTTGATTATTTAAGAAAATATAGTTGTTTTTTCTTGTTTTTAGGAAACATACTCAGAAGTATTCAGGAGTAAATGATGGGCATCATATCTACAACTACCTGAAACAGTGCAGAGAGAGAGAGAGAGAGAGAATATAACAAAATTGCTAACATTGTGAGATGTGGGTAAAACATATCAGAAATCTTTGTAGCATTCTTGCAAAAAGTTTGGAAAGTATATAAAAATAAAGTTTTAAAAGAACATAACAGACATTAGTTTTATTGTGTTATAGAATATACTATAATTCAAGACAAATGTTTGATTAAAATAAAGTGACCTTGAACTTCACACAATGTATCCCCTTCAACTGTTTTCATATATCAAGCAATTACAGATGTTGTAAGCTATTACTTAGTTTTTTCTCTCAGATTTAGCTGTACCAATGGGGAACAATGATGTGATAGAATTTAATAGTTAATAATTTGCAAAGTATTATCTCAGTATTTCAAATAAGTATGAGCAATAACATGTAGCTGAAATGAAATTTTAAAATAAATGCTTTTCAAACAGGCACTGCAAACCAAAATACCAAAGAAATGTTGCCAGAAATCCTTCACTATAGTGTTAAAGTATTTGCGTGTGTGCATACACAAACACACATATAAAGTGAGTTTTGTTATTTAATATATAGTCCATATATGAGTTGTGAAAACAACAGCTAACATGTACTGGGTCCTTACCATGTCTACACTTGTGATGCATTTATTATACAAAAGAACACTACGGGCTACATATTATTATGAAGATAAAGCTTAAAGTGCTAACACTTTTCTGAAATCACAAGCTATTCTCAGCTTCAAATCCATTTTTTCTCATTTCACTTGTAGAAATTATACTTGAGACATAAAAATTCAAATGCCAATTCCAATTGAGTCTTCTTCTATCTTAGAATTAAGCACTCCTGAGTTTCTATGAGCGTTTTCTCACAGTACGCGTTAAAGTTCTTCTGAAGATATGTATTAGACACTGTATCCAAGACATGGAGTGACCCATGAGATGGCAAAGAGATCACTAATATAATTTTACTTATATAAAACAGTGGTGTCATTAAGAACGCTATGAATTTATTGGACACTTATCAATATGCCAGGTAGGCTACAAGTACTTCAAAAATATTTCACTCAGCCCTTGCTAACACCACAAAAAGAAACCACTTTTAACACCTGCCCTTTGCAGATGAGGAAACTGAGGCTGAGAGAGGAAGAAATTTGTCAGGGTAGGGACAGAACCATGTCTGACTCCAGCCGGGTTGTTCAGTTGCTTCCGGCCCTCACAGAGCAGGCTATGGCAGGAGAAAGAGAAAACACACAGTGGCATAACAGTACAAAATTAAAAAGTACTGCTTTAAAACAGGAGAAGGAAGAGGTTGAGAAAAGACTTCTAGGTAATATCTAAGCTGTATATTGTGCAACAGAATTGCATAAAGGGACAAAAGCCATTTTGGATTGTTAGTGATAGGGAGATAGATAAACATACGAAATAGTAACAAGTTATGCTTAAGAAATCCACAATCTGCATGTGGGAAATTAATATTAGACAGTTAAGCTAATGAGGTTAAATATAAAACTATAGAATTTCAACTTTCCTCATGTGAAACACATAAATTCTAAACTCATTATATGTGGCTCTAAAAATTAGCAGATATAAAAACATATCTATGAATTTTGCTTAATAAGTATAATTTATTTATTCAGCTTTTAATAAATAACCCAGAAAAACTTATCACATGAAGAAACCTGTTAACATTTAGTCTTTTCCATGTCAGGAAAGAGCTAGATGTGGTGAATGTTGTATGTCATGAAAATTAATCTGAAGGGGAAGTGGGAGGTAGGGGAAAGGAAAGAAGGGAATGGAATTAATATGAGAAAATGAAAAAATGGAAGCAAAATCTTTGTAAATAGGGAGGGATTGGAGGGGTTGAAAGGAGGGCAGGGGAAGGGGGAAAAAATAATCAAGAGAGATAATGTAAAGGTGCAAATTTCCAATGATGAATGTCACTATATTGCATACCTAAAATGTACCAATAAAATAAAATGAAAAAAAAAAAGAAAATTGATCTGCCAACAAGGGTGAGTTTGAGGGGATTCGAGAGTGGATACTGGGGAGCAATTATAAAATAATAGGACTCCCTGAAGCACACAGCAGCATCGTAGAGACAGACAGCCCTATAGAAATTGCTCAACATGACTTCCTCATCCTAGAGATGAAATAGTTAGAAGAATAGAAGGAGCAGACAACTGATTTTTGTCAAGCAAGTTACTCTTAGAAAGGTGCTATGAGGGGAAAGGCTAAGTGTATACTCCAAAGAAAGGATAAATAAAGGAAAACAAATAGATGATAGAACAGAGAGAAACAGCCATGCAAATGCTGAACTTTCAAGACACATGCTTCATATTCCACGAAGTTTACCACTCTGAGGTTAAGGTAAAATAGATTTTTCAAACCGCTTTTTCTGCTGTCAATCTCTGAAAAAATATATATGATGTATATAAATGAACAATAGCTGTTTTCTGATAGTACAAGTTACATATCTGCATGAACAGTAAATATTTGGAAAACCAAATTAAATAACCCACTATAAGCCACTGATAACAATTCTGTGGATCCCGGGGAGAAGAAACCGCAACTATACAGACGCAGGAAGCCGCAGGGAGCTTGAAAACCTCCATTAGCAACCTGGGTAAAACCGAGACAGGCGGGAGGCGCAGGAGGGAGCCGAGCTCAGCCCAGCCACCCTAGACTGTGTCTCCCACTGTGGTCCACCCCTGTGGTCACCATGGAGATGCTAACAGCATCCTGCATCCCTGTAGCTCCTCCTTCTTCGGAGAGGACTCCTTGGTGAACCTGAACCTGGGATGGCCGGCTGTCCCTCGCAAGGAGGCTGCAGGCATGTGTGTGTGTGTGTGTGTGTGTGTGTGTGTGTGTGTGTGTGAGAGAGATTCTATAAAGTAATTTCCTGTTTCTCTAATATAAAAGACTCAAGTGAAATACAGTTCAATAATATGTAAAGAAGTGGATTTCTAATTAGTATAAATTCTCTTTGTATATATTTAGTGAATGTAAAATGTTTTCCTTGTTTAAATTAAAACATTTCAGAAAATAAGTATTTTCATGCTTTATGGTTTTTTGTTCTGAACTTGTTTCACAGAATAGATTACATGAGGATAACTAATAATTTTCTCAGGGAAGAATAAGTCATAAATAATACTTTATGACAGCCAGCATAACATTAGTCTTATGCAAAAATCAGCATATCTTAGATATTTTATTTATCTTATGAAAAATTATTAAACAATTAGTGTGAATTTAATTTAAATTATGTTGTCTAATGCTTTCAAAGGAAGGAAATTAAGGCATTTACAAGATCAATTAAGCTTTATTGTTTTAAGTGTTGAATGTATGAAAGATGCTTTATTTTTCTTTTGAAATGTATTTTCCTGTGTTGGTGAATGTGTAAAAAATAAAACAGTGGGCCTGATTGCTTTTAAGATCTTTTCTAATTCTAAAAGAAAGTTTTCACAGCTAAAGGATGCTGGGAACTAATGTTCAAAGCAATAATAAGACTCCAACTATCATATGTAGACAAACACATTGATACAGCATTTGGAAGGCTGAGGCAGCATGATGGCAGGTTTTTTGGAAGGCTGAGACAGGAAGATCTCAAGTTCAAGTTGCACCTGGGCAACTCATAATAAAAAACAAAAAAAGGGCTGGGGATCTAGCTAAGTGGGCTCATTCTCCAATAACATACACACACACACACACACACACACACACACACACACACACTCTAACAGATTCGAGCATATAAAAACTATTGTTCTATTTCTTGTCAAAGTGCTTTATTTGTGAAAAACTGATTTTAAGTTCAAATGACCAGAAACCATAGAACTGTTTCTTGAAAAGGAAATCTCATCCTAGTCACAGGCTCACAACTTTGTAAAATAGGAAACCAAACTATAGAACTTTACTGCTTAAAGGTGACACAGGGACTTCTCCCCTACCCCACGCCCAGATCCAAGAGTTCAGAGAGAAAAGATCCAGGCGCCGATCATGATCCTGTGCAGGGAGATGGGAACCGGGCTGGCTGCAGGGCTTGGGAAAAGCCAGATGGTCCAGTGTAGTCCACCGTCCAGGTGGCATGGCCCGAGGATGGACATAAGCTTAGAGCTGTTGTTTCTTTTCATGACTACTTCTATACAAAGGCCAAGAAAAAAAAATTAAAGCTATCATGCTAGTATACTCCCCTGCCTAAAGTTAAAAGATATGACTACAAAACATGACCTAATTTATTCTCAGTGAGGTACTTTAGGAAAAGCCATCCTCACTTGCTGTATAATCCTCCTTTATTGAAACAAGAGCACACAACTCAGAGAACCTGGCGGGTCCTCCCTCATCACAGGTAGTAATTGCTGTAGGTCAGTCTTCTCCCTCAAGGGTTGTGGGGCAACCTCCAACACAGCTGTGTGTTCAGTAGCTGCTGTGCTGTAGGAGGGGCCTGGCTGGAGGCGTCCTGAGTGTGGGACCCGGAAGGAAGGCCTGTTCCGGTCCTATTCCTCCTGTCGGTCTCTCTTGCCAGCCTCGGGGTGGGCAACCCCTCCCAGGCTGCTCCTGCCCAGGAGTCAGCTAACCACGAAGTGACCGGCACCCTGAAACTGGCAGCCAAGATAAACTGCACCTCCTTTAAGTCTCAGGTGTCAGATATTTTGTCCCGTTGAAAGGGAATTTGACTAATTGTTAAGTTTTTGATGTGACTTTTTGTCCTGGTCTTGGGTTTTTTTGTGGTTTTTTTTGGTACTGGGGATCGAACTCGGGTCCTTAGCTTGCGAGGCAGGCGGTGGAACCACTGAGGTAAATCCCCGGCCCTCTTGTTTTTATTATAGCCCATTCCCCTTTCAATTTTTGTTGATCACTTCTGAAGAAAAAAATTTTGTGTGGCAAAATGCTACAAAATTCAGGTAAGAGACAGAATAGAAGCAAATCTACACACTGACTCCGAAATTAACTATGCCAAGGCTTTTTCCTTTGAGCAATAATAAGTGTGCAATGACTTTGGTAGTGATCCTCAAAAGTGACGGGTCACAACCAGCTCTGAGCAAAAATTAAATTATAATGAAATATTTATTTTTCTGATTCAATGGGAACTAAAGCTATATAGAGACCTTGGAATGGTTTGAAACAGGAGAAACGTTCTCAGGAAATTTTAAAAAAATCTTTGATTCACAATTTTAATGTAGTGTATGACTGGACAGCTCAGATGTGGAGTTCAGATTTCTAAGAATACCTAAATACTTGAACTCTGCCTCTAATTGTGCTGCCAGCACTAGCACCTTACTATGTGGTACAGTGGCACACTGAAGGCTGACGTGCATGCTCGTGTGCACAGCATGGTGTGAGTGCCATGTCTGGCTGCAGAGATGACTCCTGTAACCCCAGCCTGGCTCTCCATAACCTGGAGCAAATCACCTGCCGTCTTATGACATGGCTCTGCATCTGTGAAATGGGCATAACGGTACAAATGCCCCGGTGTTTTGTGGGTTATGAGTTAATAATATTGAGACTGCATTTTCCAAGTACTAAGCACTTTTTCAAAGAGCCAAGAAGGAAAACATGCAGCTCTCAAATTCTCAAAGGCAGCTGTCCCCTCTGCCTTCCCTCTTATTCCTGTATCATTCGATGTTAGTCTATGTGCTGCCAAAGTGACCACAGTCTCTCTTACTCCTATGGGCTCATCCTCATGGAGATTTCCTTCATGGTGGATGAGCGACACATGGCTTCCTACAAGGTCTCTGGAAGGAATCCTAGTGTCCTCTGCACTCAAGTCCTATTCTGCTTTGCAAATTTCTAAGATGAACCATCTACCATAAAAGTATTTGCGTCAAATGGCACCAAAACAAGGGAGAGATGCTGCTATGCATTCAGTACAGTTTAGAGTGTTTATTTTACTTTTTATTTTGAGATAGGATCTTGCTATGTAGCCCAGACCAACCTTGAACTCACAATCCTCCTGCCTCAGCCTCTCAAATGCTGGAATTACAGGTGTGTGCCACCATGTCTGGAGCAGTTTTTCTTAAATGAACTTAGTTTTAGAATATTTTTAAGTGAGCTAGATTGTGCTTGTTTGGTATGAATTAAGTCCGTTCTCAACTGAAAGCAGCTGGATCAGGTAATCTTTCAAAATCTAAAATATAGTTTTACTTAGAAATGAACAGTGTTTCCAAAAAGATACTGACACCAGGAGATACAGGGCAATAGGCAGATAGGGCAAGAGTGGGTCACAATATTATACTCAAGAATAAAATGATTCAAACTACTATTACACCTAAAATTACTTTCTAAACCACTTTATCTAAAGTTAAGGCATGAATAAATTTAAAACTGAGAATCAATCTTAAAAAGCTCACAAGTAAAAGAGGCGAAAAGTTCATCAACAGAAAGCAGTCACTGTAAATGGCAAATCTGGCAGTGGGAAATGTCAATTTCACACTGTGCTAGGCATACCCTGCCAAACATGACCAAACTGCTGTTTGGAAAAATAACAACACCTGCTACTACATGCTTTCAAGTAATAGGCCAGACCTATTAGCCAGACCAGGTACAAGCCAGACTCACATGAACCGACCCACCCAGGAATCGTTTTCCATCTGCTTCAGGGTTTATCATTTTAAATCAGTTGTGTTAATTGACTCAGAACAGCAGCTAACTCCAAATAAACTGTTGTTTGGCTTGGTGTAAAAAACGCTAAAAATATCCTTAAAAAGCACTGGGGAGAACCTGAATTAGAACATCTTAATACAGGATTTCAGGCTGGCAGCCAAAATGCATAACCTACTGCTACATTCTGCCACTCATGTGTCCCCTCGGGCAGGAGCCCACCATATGGCTGACAGCCCCAGACAGAACCACTGATTAGGAGAGGAAAATCATGCAGGGATGGACTGTTTTCCCTATGAGTTCCTGTGGGAAAACTGGAAATCTGGCTCAGGGACCGAAGATGCTGACACTTCCAATCTGATGAAAAATCAAAAGAAGGCGTTGCTGCCTTACTCAAAACCTCTAGGGGGCCACTGTTCCACCACTGCCAGACCAGAGGAGTGAGCCATGTGGGCGCCAACAGCACTCTCTCCCCATCAAAATAAGAAGACACGTAAACAAGTCTTAAAACCAGACTTCCAGATCACCTAGAGCAACCCCAAAGGGAAATGAGATGGAACACTCTGATACTCAACCACCTGGACTCCCTGAACTGGCAACAAAAGAGGATCTGGAAAAAATGAAATCAGAAATAATGTCTCACATAACAGCAGAGATTGTGCCCATAGTGCAAGACATGATTAATAAATCTAAAGAGGACACACATAAAAAAAATAGAAGAGCTGAGGAACACAATGGAATCCCAACATAGGAAACAAATGGAATCCATAAAACAGATGCAAACACATTTACAGGACATTAAAAACTCCACTGAAAGTCTACACAGCAGAATGAGCCAATGTGAGGACAGAATTTCAGATAAAGAAGATAAGATTGCAATTAGTGACCAGGAAAAGAAAAATTGCTTCAAAATTGTAAGGGAACATGAGTAATCAATCCAGCAGCTGCTAGATGATGCAAAGAAGAATAATATAAGACTGATTGGAGTCAATGAAGAAACAGGAGAGAGTGCAGATGACATAAAAAAAACTGTTCACAGAAGTAATGGCAGAAAACTTCCCAAGCAGGGGAAAAGAACTTGACATACAGGTAAGTGAGGCATATAGGACTCCAAATAGCCTTGATCAAAAAAAGTCTACACATAGGCATATGATTGTTAAGATTCCAGAAACCCAACAGAGGAACAAAGTTCTAAAAGCAGTGAAAGAAAATAAACAAATCACATACAAAGGAAAGCTCATCAGAATCACAGTAGACTTCTCTACACAAACCCTCAAGGCAAGAAGAGCTTGGAGTGACGTATTCCAAGCCCTAAAGGAAAACAGCCTCCAACCCAGATTGATGTATCCTGCAAAACTATCTTTCAAAATTGATGGAGAAATAAGATACTTTCATGACAAAGAGCACCTTAGGAACTTCATGAATACCAAACCAACACTCCAAAAAATTTTAGATAATATCCTAGAAACAGACAATGAGGATCACAACCCCAAGAAGCATAGCAGAATGAATCCATTGGGCATGGCAAGAAATTAATTGTAAAGGGGGAGAATCCAACAAAAAGAAAAAAGTCATGAACTTCATCTCCCTAATGAGTGTATAATTCAATCTTGTTATTATACTGATTAGTATTTTTCTGATTCTAGTGTTGCACACCTTTCCTTGTGCTGTACTGGCTATTTATCATCTTCTTGTGTCTACTTTTTAATTGGATTGTCTATTAATGAGCTGTAAGAGTGCTTTATATATTCTGATCATAGGTTATATGCATTATAAATATGGTCTATTTAAGGACTACTTTTCATTTTCTTAATGATGTCATTTAAAGTCCTAAATTTTGATGGAATCTCATTTATCAATTCTTTTTTATACATCATGTTTTTTATATCCTAGGAAATTCTTGCCTACCCTCAATTCAAAAAGTTTCCCTTATAATTTCTTCTTAAAGTTTTATACTTTTAGGCTTTCATATTTAGGTTCATGGATCCTTTCAAGTTATTTTTATGTATGGAAATAAAGGGTTGAGGTTAATTTTTTAATATACGGATACCAGGTGTTCTAGTGCCATTTGCTGAAAACACTATCTTTTCCTCTGCTCTTGAGTTTATGTTCTATAAAATGTTAATGTTAAATAATCTTTCAAAACTCAGTGAACCATATATGTGTGGTTCTATTTCTAGATTCTCTGTTTTATTCCAACAATCTATATGTCTTTCCTTACATCAACACTGCCTTGATTACTGTAGCTTTAGAGGAAGGCTTAAAATTAGGTACTAAATGTCTTCCAACACTGTTTTTTCTTTCTACTTTTCTAGGTCCTTTGTACTCCTACATAACTTTTAAATTTCAATATCCAATTCTTCATTCATAGCAAGTATACACAGACCTCAATTTTTATATATACCTTGTGTTTTCTAATCCTGCTAAATTCAAATACAAGTTCTAGGGGCTCCTAGAGATTTCTTAGTATTTTCTCTGTAGATGATCATTTCATCTACATATAAAGATTTTACTTTTACCTTTGCAATCCTATCCTAATTGTGTCATTTTATTGTCAGACTATTTTGGTTTGGGCCTATGTTTCAAAGTTTAATGGGGAGATGAAGAGTAGGCATATCTGCCCTTGTTCCCCACCTTAGGGAGAAAGCATTGTATCTTCTTCATTCATATAAGGCATTTTTCCTGCAAGTATGGAGTACATGTCTTTTATCTGTTGAGAAGGTTCTGTTCTACTTCTAGTCTCCTGATAGCTTTTACCATGAACAGCTGTAGAATTTAGTCCAATACTTTTTCTCCAACTACTGACAGGATCATATGGCTTTTTCCTTCTGCTTTAAATGTTTGATATAATTTATCAGTTAAAATGTACATGAGTCTGTTGTCACAGTTAGGTTTTCAAACTAGGAATATACTTTCTTTAATTTGCTATTCAAATTTTATATTTCCTCCAGAGTCAGTTTCATTAATTTGTCTTCCAAGGTACTTCTTAGAAGTTGTCCAATTTATTTCTAAAAAGATTTTTGTAATATATTTTCTCTATCCTTTTAAATTCTGTAAAATCTGTGGTAATGTCTTCTAGATCTTGATATTGTAATTTTTAAAATGTATAATTGATATTGTGTAATAGGAAGAAAAGGGCTAAAGGAGCAGGGGAAGTGGGAGGGGTAGGAGAAAGGAAAGAAGGGAAAAGAAAAAATATGAGAAAAGGAAAAAAATGAAAACAAAGTCTTTGCAAATGGAGAAGGGTGGAGGGGGTGAAGGGAGGGCAGGAGAAGGGGAAAAAAATAAGAACCAAAATACTCATTTAAAGATACAAGATCCCAATGATGTATGTAACTGTATTTTATACCTAAAATGTACCAATAAACTTAATGGGAAAAAAAAACCCTCTAGTGGATTTTCTCCTTTGGGAGGGTAGGGACAGGGAGGCCACTATTAGCCAGTCTCTGGGACCAGAGTACATGAAGGCTCTGAACTCAGAGTAAAAAGCAGCTTTAGAAGTGGAATTTTCAAATTCACATAGAGATAACTGAGGGTGACAAACCACAGGGCCACAAAAAAGGTGACAGATTTCAGGCACAGAAAGAGGCTAAGGAGCACCTGAAGACAGCAGCAGGTTATTCTCTCCACAATGTGCCCGTGCATTGCTCCACCACAGAAGCAAGGGGTCAGGCAGGCCAGTCAGCAGTCAGCCGCAGGTGCCTATTACATTAGGAAGAGAATGGTGGTCAAAGAGGAGGCAGTAAAAAGTGCTGCAGTCGGAGCTGGGTGTGGAGGTGCGGCTGTAATCCCAACCCTCAGGAGGCTGAGGTGGGAGGATTGGGAGTTTGAGACCAGCCTGAGCAGCACAGAGAGTTCAAGGCCAGCCAGGACTACAAAGCAAGACTCTGCCCCAAAAACACAAACACAAAAATGCTGTAGTCTTTCTGTGAGCTACAACAAGCAGAGTCACATACAGGTTTGAAGAGTGAAGCAGCCAGAAAAACAGCTTTACATTCAGTAAACATAGGACATTTACTAAATTGAGTCAGCACTGTCTCTTAAGGAAAAATAATTCTGCTGGTTAAATAGACAATCTGTGTCCTCTAGTAATTTAGATGCCAAGGTTTATATCTAATGTCCCCCAAAGCCTCACATGCTCCTAGGTGGGGCTTTTCAGAGGTGGCTTGATTGAGGGTATGTGACTATGGATTACACTGACTGGCTTAGCCCAGTTACAGGTGTGGAAATGGGAGCCCCACCCTGGGTGTGGGTGGCACCAGCCAATAGGCTTGTAGCCTAGGTGGGATAAAAGGGAACGGGAGGCTGTCGGTGCTGCTTCTTACCTTGGATTGTTTCTCCTCCATCATGCCTGCTGCCATGCTGCCTGCCTTGCAGCCAGCCAACTGTGGACTGAAACCTCTACAAACCACGAGCTAAATAAACCTTTCCTCTTTCAACCTGTGGGTGTTAGCTATATGGTACCTAGGATCACAAATGCTTTTGTTTGTTAAAAATTTGGTTCACAAGCAGAAGTGTTCAGAAAAATTTTGTTTTTGTTTGCAAATTCTGCATCAAGTGACAAACACAACCGCAGCCATCCTTCCCACGTGGACACAAACAAACCTGGTCACTTTTCCAGAACTATGGAATGAATTAAGTTCATGAACCAAGGTACCACTGTATTTTGTCCCAGCAATAAGGAAAGTTAACTAAGACACTTATCAATGTCTATGAGACCAGAAAATGAACAGATTGTAGTAGGACCGAAATCTCTCATCTCTTCAGAAAGTTTACTTAGGAAATAACATGTGAAAGTATAAAGGGATATATAAAATGATTAGTTGCTCTTTGTCCCAAAATTCTAAAACCATGCAAAATGGTTTTGAAATCAAAAGAAAACAGCTCTCCTAAAAAGAATTGTAAAAATGGGCTTTGATTATGGGAGAAAAGAATATAGATACTAACATCAAAGGCTCAGTGAGCTGATCCTAACTCTACCAATCCATCCACAGCCTGCATTACTAGCTTCTTGGCATTCAGCTGAAATTCCCCTCATGCTCATTTTTGAGTCTACCTTTGTTAGTTTTGTTCTCTCATTCAAATGCTTTAGTCTTCTTTATTTTTATCCGGAGCTTGCTCTGTTCCATGGCCAAGGTCAAGACCTACTGGGCTTGCTTGCAACCTTTCTCAACCAAGACTCAATCCCCCCTCTGTCTTTCCAACCCAGCCAGCCTAAAGAAACATGGAAATTACATCCTTAAAATGTAATGCAGTGGGCAAAAGCTGCTAAGATCAAAATGTCACAGAAAAGAAGGGATTAAGAAAAAATGCTTTTAAATATATTTCCTTAAAAAGAAAAGGTTTAGAAGCTATCAATTCCAAAACAACATACATTTATTAGTGTTACACTGTAGCCATGGGCTTCCAAATAGGACACCCTGCTGCTGAAGCAGATTCCCCAGTTTAAAGCGAGGAGGCTGATCTCTGGTCCATGAGGCAGGCTCTTCTGATTTGGAATTCCTTCTCTCCTCTCCCTTTCTCTCTTCAAATTTTAGCAAAATGTTGCTTCATTAACTGAGCACATCACTACATGATGGGAGGCACAATGTCCTGGAAGAGCCATCTGCATTTTTGTGATGGCAGAGAACACAGCAGTGCCCTCTCATCTCAGCACCGCTTCTCAGACCCCAGGGGATGAAGGAGAAGCAGCAGTGACAACATGCTCTGTTATTTTGGGGCATAATTTTAAGGATGAGTTGTTTCAAAATATTGATTGTGAGGAGTTAATGTGTTATATTTCATTGGCTCTTCCATTAACAAAGAAATGAATCTCACTGTCAGTGAAAAGAGCCCATTTTAATTCTGAACCTACCTATTTAAAGATGTTATTTGTACTGTTATTTGTTATCATTTTCAGTAAATTCTTAAACTCCAGGTCTCAGGGATAATTCTTAAATTTCCATACTATTTTCTCCCTCTGAGGACTCAGGGGTTGGGTTTGGTATTATGTTTTACAACTCCCAATTACTCTCACACTGTGTCAGCCTCACAGCTCTTCCTTCTCATTCCATATTCATCAGACCTCCAATTCGTTGTGCGAGGGATGTAGGCATCAGGGTCATAAACATGCTTACTGACCAGTGCTGTCTAAGGGCCCAGGCTGTTAGGGAGAGATGGCAACTGGTCAGGGAATCACCTTCTTCACTGAAAGGAAACACAGCTACCAACACTTAACCTTCTGACGTAAGAGCACCTGGACCAACAGTCGCCACTGTGCTTTGAGCTTCTTTCTTGAAATGGGTTCACCTGAATCAGTGCTGCTTTCACGCTGCCCTCTGAAGGTACAGTGGACCTTCAAGCTATGACCGGCCCGAAATACAAACAACTTGGGTTATGACCAGAAGTTTAGTTTTAACTCATGAACAAAGTCTTGAGTTATGATCCAAATGCTGGCCGCTTGTGCTTCCAGATGGTCTCAGATATAGATTTAACCCTTAGAGTTCTGGAAGGAACAAGACAGCATCCTGTCTTGTGTGGGGTTAATTGAGAAATCCTGTGTGATGAGGCCTCTGTGAACGTCCCAAGTATGCACTTCTGTGAGCTTCTAGACCAGCACACACGTGTGCAGAAAGCGGCAGACCCAGCTCTAGGGGGACTGAAGCTTTGTACTTGGGACTGTCCAGACTTCACCATACACATCTCCTAGCTGGCTGTGTCCTTTACCATATTCTTTACTAAGAACCTGGTAAACGTAAATAAGACTTTTCCCTGGTAGCTCTCTGCAAATGGGTTGCACCTGAGGAGGGCAATGGGCGAACTCAACACACAGCCAGTTGTTGGACTGAGAGCAGCACCTGAAGCAGAGAGCAGTTTGATGGTACTGAGCCCCCACCCTGTGGACCGGAAGCTGTCTCTAGATAGTCAGAATTGACTTCTGCTGAGTTGGTGGACACCCAGCTACTGTCGTGCCTGTAGAGAACTGCTGGGAACCCAGGGAAACTCTCCACTCATCCGGTGTCAGAAGCGTTGTGTCTGAGTGAAGAGAGGAAGGAAAACACTTGCTTTTCCTGTATCCCAGAGAAGCCCTGGCAGAAGACCGGACGGTGGTCAGGGTGCTTTACACCTCGGTGCTCACCCAGGGCTTCCCCTCCAAGCCGCTGGGCCCTCAGGAACTTCTCTCCTCTCCAGTCAGGGCAGAGGGGAAAGCAACTCTGCAGGTGCAAATCCTAGGTTCAGTCTGTCCTATCACGGCTCTGACACCCTGCACACAACTCTGGAATTAGTCTTCTTGTATCCAAGTCTTCAAATGATCCCCGCTCGAATGTCCCTTCTTTTCCTACTGGGAGCTGAATCGATATCATCATATTTTAAAGAGTTGGTGCAAGGGTCCAGTCAAAATTGAACACCTCTTGAACTGCTATATAAATGTGCATGTTGCTTATTAATGATATTTAGTTGAACTTAAAAACTTATTGGAAGCACTTAATAAACAACAAAATTATTTAAAGCCTTCTCTTCAGACATACCACAGTCTTAATCCAACAATGACCCAATTTTACGGTAAAATTTAGGTTAGAAGAAACAGATCAGCCTAAGTAGAAAGCAATTTTCCAAGTCATTTTCTTCAATATGGCCTATCACAGCTGGGTTTTCTTTCTTTTCCTTGTTTTGCTGAAAAAAGTGGCTACATCCTAAGGACACAGAAGTATTTAGTCAATAAATTTGTTAAAGTGAGAAAGAAAGAGATGACCCTACTTATTAGCCCCCAAACCATTAAATAGCTTTCAATGCCTCCTTTGTGAGATGTGCAGACTGCCACAAAAATTATTTTTCATTGCAAAAACAAATCAGAGTAGAACTTTCATATAAAGGTGTTTGTTCTTAAGATAAGGAATTGTCCTAGGAACTAAGACTTTGCCCTAGTTTTACAAAATATTTTCTATGTGAACATATGGAAAATTCCTACTTTGTCAAAATTAAAAAGCATGTAACCTTTTGCATTTATGTATACAGAACACAGTCAACTTTCAATACAGGATTCAACACAATAACTAATTCAATCATTATCCACTAATAAGCATATAAAATTCACATCTATAAACACCACACTGTTGATCATTAAAACTGCATGTTTATGCTCTGCAAATAAAGGCAGGTTTGTATTCATGGCTGCATTTCTGCCCTGTGGTAAGAATAAGTTTTCTCCAGGTCTGGTGATTCAGTTTTAGGCAGCTGGATTGTTTTTGGGAGGCATAGCTGATGGGGAAATTTCCTTGCTTCAGGTACCTGCACAGAGAGCTGGCCTCATTAAATAGAAATAATGAAGAGTCTGGGTGCTGAGGGGAATTGGTTCAAAGCACAGAAGAAAATAGTTCATTGTGTAGCCTAGCTGATTCTCATAACTGTCTGGAATAACATAGAGGATGCCAATTGAAACTAAAGTGAATAATACTCATTAGTTTCCTTTAGTAGAAAAATAAGAATCCTCATCATTTCCCTCAATCTCCTAAATGTGATTATAAATATTTAGGTTTAAAAAATAATTCTTGAAAGTTTAGTAATATCAAAATACTTTAAGTTTAAAAGTTGTTACTGTGAAATATTCAAAAATAGTCCAGGAGGTAAATTATGTGAGAAAATGTGGCTTTGCAAATGCATAAAATGAAATTAATTCAGAAGTAGTTTTGCATTAATTATACAGAGAATCTTTCAGAGTTTTCAAAGCAATTATGCATAGTTCATATATAACTGCAAATAATTCTATCAGTGTTTTATCTTCATTAGAAAATGATGGTGAAGGCTGGAACTGAATACTTTATTGCGGATATATTTTAGAGCAAAAGGTTTTCCTTATTCCTCATGAGACCCAAAAGCATATTGTACTCTACTTAAAATGAATTATTACAAAATTCACCCATTAATAATTTATGTAAAATATTTATGAATTTTCATTGAAAGTTGCCTCATTCAAAAACACCAAAGCCTGTTATTATAGTCACTATCTGTGATCATGAGAAAATCTCATTAAAAAAAAACCCTTAGAAAAAGTCCTTTCCTGAAGATAAGCCAGGAGTTGCTGCAAGCCTAACAGGACAAGAATGGCCCCATCCCAACTATGTTTGACAGTAACTGGAGAAGGATTTGAACCCTTGGCTACTGCTCTTTTTCAGAAACAAGTATTTCAATACTTATACAAATCCTATTTTAGCCTTTTAAAGTAATATAATCTCTGAAAAAACCACTAATACTTAACAATATTCACCTTTGAATGGATAATCCCAACATCCTTATTAGGGAATTCAAATATTCCTAAAATAAACCATGGTAATTTTCAAACTTGCTTAGTGCTATAAGCAACAGCTTACAGGAAGCAGGAAGAGATCCAATTCTCTTTGACTGTTCAATAAATACTTCTTTTGTTCACTTGTATACAGACCAAAACAATTCCAAATAATTTTTAAACTGTACATTTGACCTATTAAAATAAACCAGGTCAATGTGTATAGTCACATAGGTATTTCCTCATGTTAAATATAGTATTTTGTTTTTAAAAGAAATACTCCTAGAAGACTCATGAAATCCACCCTACTTAGTGGCTGTTAAAACTCTTCTTGGTAATCAGGCATCAGGGTCTCTGTGAAGTACTTTACAATCTGATCTTCAAATAGAGTTCTTAAAGTCTAACCCTGGAGGGCAGAACAAAGCATAGCACAATACTGGGAAGGATTACAGCACATCTGCCTCCAAGAGGGAAAAAAATAAAAAGACTTTTCACTTTTCCCTTTAATCACCTGCCACAGTTAATTCACATAAAAGTCATGTACTTTCCTAAGGAAATCTGGTTTCAGGGTTCACACACACACACAAAAAGACACATACTTTGTGGATGTGAGGTACCAATGCTGTGAGCCCATTTTACCAACAGCCTATATGGTAGATATGGGTCCTGCACTTATGTTTGTTGAAGACTCTGAAATAACAAAACTTGAATTTAATCTTGATATTCCTTTTTAGGCCTTGCTTTAAAAAAAGGTGGTTCCAGGGTATTTAGCCAGTAGTATAATGCTATGCAACTATTTTCCTTTATACACACAAACTGAATTTAAAGTTCAAAACAAACTCTTTGAAACTGAATCATTTTGACAGTCAAAACACTCAGTCCTGGTGTTCTCTGCCATTCTCCGGCCAAGGCGCCCGCTTTAACCCCGACAGGCCAACGGTCGTCGCAGTCCCCCAGCCTCGTACGGAGGAAAGCCAGTGACTGAGTAGAAATCAGGCCTCACTGGAACCCTGAGCAGAAGTTGGACAACTGCTTCTCAGGAACTCAGGAAACTCATGTGTCAGAAAAGGTGACTCATAAATAAACCAAAAGAATATGGCTGCACAGATATCAGAATCTGATCAAATAAAACAATTTAGGGAATTCCTGGGAACCTACAATAAACTTACAGAAAACTGCTTTTTGGACTGTGTTAAAGACTTCACAACAAGAGAAGTAAAACCTGAAGAGATCACCTGTTCAGAACATTGCTTACAGAAATATTTAAAAATGACCCAAAGAATATCCATGAGATTTCAGGAATACCATATTCAGCAGAATGAGGCCCTGGCAGCCAAAGCGGGACTTCTTGGCCAGCCCTGATAGAGAAGTCCCAGTGGCTGAGCTCTGGGTGGAGGCTGCCCTGGGAAAGAGGGCTCATCAGGTGGAATCCCTGGAAGTGATGAGCACCATGGTGAACCATCTGTCATGACTACTTGGCAAATGGAAACCACTGGAAAATTGCTGCTCACCAGGAATAATCAAAATAGAGGATCTTATTGTTCAGTGAAAATAATAAGGTACAACATTTGTTGAGACCTTAAGATTCAGTAGCTTGGTAACTTAATTAGAAAAATAAGCCACTGTTTCTTCAACTGTGAGCAAAATATGTGTTCAATCACTTAAGAGAAAAACATTACTGAAAGTGAAATAAATGGGGATATCACTGAAAAAAAAACAGTCCCAGTTTTCAGTGCTATCAAATGCAAATGTAGAATCAACTTGGATACTACTAAGCTTTCAGTATGCAAATAACTTTCCCTGCTTCTCCTGCTCATTAACATAAGATCCATAACATTATAATATATGTATCACCAAAACATTCTCAGGGGACCTTGAAGTTTTCAGGGAGCCCAGCGTAAACTACCAGCCAAGTTTAATACTTGCGCTATTTCTAGTCTATATTAGTCACTATTCTGAAGCAATGTTTATAAAAAAAATTCAAATTATGCTAAGTTACTATTTCTCTGTGCACTTAGGAACTCAACCTGCAAAATGGGCTTTCAAAGGTGAAAGTCAATGTTGATCTGTGTATATGTTCATTATAAAGGAAATTTATTACAATGTCTTTGTTTTGGATAAAACTATCATTTGATTCACAAATCATTTCCAGTATTTTTCTGATATAGATAACAGAGTGAGCTGAGCAATATTTCAATATTCTTTAGTTCCCTGATTTTTTCTAATGTTTCTGCTCAAATTATTTTTATATCTTAATTTGAAATAATTATAGAATGACAGGATGTCACAAAAATATTTCACCCAGTCCTGTGAACTCCATACCAAGGTTTCCCAATTTATACTACAACTAAAGTAGTGGTAGAAAAACATATCCAAACTAGGAAATCATTGTTAGTATGATACTATTAGCTTCAGATTCTACTCATTTTTCACCAGTTTTTACATGCATTAATTTATGAATAGATAGTATCACTTTATGCTGACTGATGTCATGTATACATTCATGCAACCACCATCACACAAGTGACACTTCTAGCGCTATTTCCTACCAAGCATTAATCTATTCTCTTTCTAGCTTTATTTTGAGAATGGCATATACTGGTAACTGTAATCAATATAGCATAAGTAACTGTTTTTCCCCCAGTACTGGGGATTGAATGCAAGGCCTCCACACTAAAATATAGGTCCAGTCCTTTTTAAAATTTTTTATTTTGAGACAGGGTCTTGCTAAGTCACTAAGTTGCTCAGGCAAGGCTTGAATTTGTGATCTGGGATTATAGGCATGTGCCATCATGTCCAGCTAGTATAGGTAACCTTAATGCCCTTGAGGTCCATCTAAGTCATTGCAACTATTAAAAATACATTCCTTTTTATGACAAGTAGTATTCCATTGCACAGATGCACCAGAATTTGTTTAATCATTGTCCTAGTTACTTTTCTTAGTGCTGAAACAAAATACCTGAAACCCACACATTAAAGGAGGAAAGGTTTATTTCAGCTCACAGTGTATGGAGGTTTCAGTCCATAATCAGCTGGCTCTAGGGCCAGGTGGCATGGCAGAGGGGCATCACAGAGGAGAAACAGTCCATGACAAGGCAGACAGAAGGTAGCAGCAGCTGTCGCAGCCACCAACACCTGTTCCTTCTGTCCCTTTTATTACATCCTCGAGCTACAAGCCTATGAGCTGGTACCGCCCACATCCAGGGTGCAGCTTCCCTTTTCCATAAGTGGATTCATCTACACCCAGAACTATGCTAATTCCAATGAGTGGGCTAATTAAGTGTCACACTCGCTTAATCCCAGTATCATACACCCTAGATCCAGCCAGCCCAGCAAAGCCCCACCTATGAGCAGATCAGGCTTTGGAGGGACGTCTAGACACAGCCATAACCATCAGTTATTCACTGAGGACATTTAGGTTGGTTCTTGTTCGAAAATCACTAAGAATAAATTTGGTATGACTATTCCTTTGCAGATTTTTGTGTGAATAAGTTTTCATTTCTCTGGGATAAATGTCCAAGAGTACAATTACAGAGTCTTATGGTAATTTCATATTTAATTTTGCCAGAAATTGCCAAACTATTTTCTAGAATGCCTGTACTATTTTATGTCCCTACCAGCAAAGTATTAGTGTGTAGGCATTGAATCAAATAACAGGAGCATCTTATGTTCATCATATGTACCAGGCAAATAACAAACTTGTTCTCTGTAATTGTATTATATATACTTCAAACCATTTAATGTAAATTTTGTGCATGTTTATATTATCTTTTAGAGGCATTTAACTTCAGATTACAAGACAGTTTAGATAAATACTTTAAATAATACTTTGGTGAAACACCAAAAAGTCCTGCTTCTGGCTCTCTTCTTTCCGCATGTGACTGATATGGTTATCCTGAGAGAACCTCAATTTGTAACACAGCAGCCCCTGCTCCTGTTTAAGACAGGACAGCAGAGGGGCCACACAGACCCAGTGCACGAAGGGAGTGACGATGGCCAGCTCTGTCCCAGGTTGTAGGATAAAAGATGACATCTGCTCCCTCTTTCCACTCAGAAGGTAAAGATGCATGAGATCAGAATACAGGGTGACCCTGGACATGAGAAAAGGAATCCTTTAACAGTATTCTAGTTTATCTCACAGGGTAGGAAACCACACAGGTACCTGACAGGGAACAGTAATAGGGTACGTAATTGGCCGGATGTTCCCATTCTAGCAGGAGGCTCTCAGTTGAATATTTGAGAACAAGGCCAAGACTCTCTGTCAGGAGACATGATTAATATTAACTCAAGTCCTTCATTCCTTATTTTATATACAATTCATCCTGTATAGAAACATTTGATCACAATGATCGCATGAGAATTTTCATGACATGTCCTGAGCTCAAAGATGAAAATAAGTATCTGGAATTCAACTTAGTAAGTACATTTTTCACATAGATGTGGTCACAGCAGTACTGAAACTGATATTCATACATTGCAAAACTGAAAAAATTAGCAAATTCAATGACAATGTTGGGAGCTATGATTTTTTTCTATTGGAAAAGGCAGACAGAGATACTGAATTTGGGAAAAGTAGGATAATCTTGTGAGGTTGAAATGGAATTAGAAGTATCAGTATAAACTAATGATTTTCAGTGCATGTAGATAACGGCCATAGACACACCAGTGGGTACTGCGTGTGTGGCTGTGTCTGACTGTGTATACAATTATATGTGTACACATCTATTTCCTCGGTCTCTATACACATACACAACTCTGCTGAGATGACACTGTAAAACAAAACGTGCAGCATTTAGAAACTGCTTTCATTTCTTTTTTTAGTACATGTGCTGCCGAAGCAAGCACTTCTTTTCATTTCTCGATAAGTATCAACTGGAACAAAAGCCCATTTTTATTCCATTTTATTCTGCTGGTGTTGGGATCGAATGCAAGGCTTTGCCCATCCTAAGCTCGTGCTGTACCATTGAATTGTATTCCCCAACCTGAAATGTGATAGTTTTTAATTTAATAAACTAAAACTTCAACCTTTTCAGAATCTAACTTATAAGGAACCAGTAAAAAAAATCCATTTGCAAGTACCATAAAAATAAATATTTAAGGGCCGGGGATTTAGGTCAGTAGTTCCAGCACCTGCCTCACAAGCACAATCCCCGGTACCAAAAAAACAAAAAAAACCCCAAATACTTAAAATTTTCAAAATGTCAGAAAATATTTAAAATTTAAAAACTAATGAATTCACCAGAGACTCTTTTTACGTACAATTGTCAAGAGACTAAAAAAAAACAAAAAAAACCTTAATTTTTTTCCTCACAAAACATTTTGTAAAAATGCACCAAAATAAATTTTTTTTTTGCAGTGCTGGTGATCAAGCCCAGGTCCTCATTAAGCAGACACTATCACCGAGCTACACAATCACCCCCTAAATTATTTCTTTAACAAAACAGAACTGATTCATGAGACACAGATAACATTAAGCAGCGTCACAGAACAGAAGAATGTAAAAAGGGAGGCAGAATATTTCAAAAAGCTTTGAAAATCAAGTCATATGTAGCTAAATATAAAAGTAAAAAGCAGCGAATGATTGAAGGGATATTTGAGCTATTCTAAAAAAATTTCCATCTAAAAAGCACATTAAATGATATTTCAAACACATTAAGTGTTCTTTAGATATTTAATTGGGTTTCTGAGAATAATGAAAATCCACATGGAGTGGTACGAGGGATTGAACCCAGAACCTTACACATGCGAGGTGAGCACTCTACCACGGGGCCACATCTCCAGTGTCACTGGGTCTTAAAACAGGGTAAAGGGTTAAAAACTGGGAGAGGAGTTCAAAATAGATGTAATAATCCTGAACTGATATCAAACTGCCCTGAGGAGATTTGCTAATGATTAAGGACCTAGACTAACAACAAGACAAGGAAGTCAGGCTAGATCTGGAGGCTAACCATGCAGAGAGAGTCAGGGTGAACACTACCATGTAAAAGTAAAAGACTCAGAAAATGATATTCCCTCTGAGAAAACTCAGAAAAAGTGCTATCCAACAGGAAAGGAAGATGATAAAAAATAATTTATCTATTTAAAATCTCAGATCCACATAGAAAGGTTCAACAGATTTGAAGCTGAAAAACCACTGCAAAATGGTCTTAAGTTCTAACACTTTGAAAGCCTGCCATAAGCATATATAAACACTTGCTGTGCAGATTTAGGCCCACCCCAAACCTCACAAGTTTCCACACAAATTGAGGTAACCCAAAACTGAACTCACAGTCTAAAATTACAAAATTCACATGGAAATAAGAAGCCAGAAGTAAAGTCAACCGAATAAACAAAAAGCAGAATTAGACATCTATGAACATTAATTATGATCAGTAATAAACAGACTATAAAACTCACAGAAAACAGGAAACCAAAACATGAGCAAAGGTTCTCAAAAACTAAAAAGAATTTCTAGTAATAAAAATATAATTATTTAATTAAATGCCCAACAATAGAAAGATATTTTTTAAACAATATTTTAACAGTTAGGGAAAATGGATTATGGACTATTAGATGACCACAAATGTTTTGTTAATTTTTATTAGGTGTGATAACGGCATCGTTATTGCTTAAGATATAATTTTCTTTTAACTGTGTGTGCTAAAATATGACATATTACTTGGGATTTGTTTTAAAATATGTCAGAAAATAAAAAAGAATAGATGAAGTGAATGTAGGAAGATGTGGAAAATATTAAATTTAAGAGATGTATATATATGAAAATTTTGTAATAAATATGAAAACTCAATGGTTACTTCATTAGAATATCAGACACAGTCAAAGAAAGAATTAAATAATTGGAAGATGGATCTGATTTTAAGTAAAACTTAAAAGAAAAACACACCTTCCTTCGGGCTCACTGCAGCAGGAAGACCATTCCAGTCAAGGGTCCACGTAGGGCAGGGGTGGGGAGAAAACATCACTTCAATGCCTTTTTCCTAGAAAAGAAAATAGGCTCTTTCCAAATTAATGAATTAATAAAAATCATGATTTGTTTAGAAGGCCAAATTTCTATCTCCTATCTTATTAAGAAGGGGCATTAATAGTAAAAAATCATCAATTATTGCCCCAAATATTTAATTACATGAGAAAAGGCAATATGTTGGGGGTTTTGATATCATACTTTTTTATACTGAGATAGTAGAAAGTAAAGCTGTCTTAAAATGTATTCCCTGAAAACATATAGAAGTAATGAGGCATCATCTAGAAATACACTGGTATCAAAAAGTCACCTGAGGATAAAACTTCATAAAACATAATCCACACAAAGATTATAAAAAGTGGACTCTGCGTGTCCATCAAGGTCCACGTATACATAACTGAAAACTGCCACAGCCTATATGGTGTATTTGCTGAACCGAAACCCTCACACTTCAACACACACCCCAACACACTGCCCCATCAGCGGGCTATCAGTGACACTAATGTCACTAGGAAAAATTCCTCTGATTTAACAAATGGATTCCAACATTTGTAAGGAGGAGCACTTTTCAATGCACTAAAAAGTTTAAGGCTCTTTTCCTATGTTAGAAGCCCTGCATTTATTTATTTGATCTACACATAGTGAGATGACAAACACATGGATTCGCAGACCTCTCCCATTACATTCTCTGTCTGTGCCCCACTGGACAGATAACCATGTTCTGGTATTTTTATGTGTAGGAATAACCTACTCAAGAGATTCACCCAGGTATAGTCCCAGCACAGAGAAGGCTGAAGCAGGAGGACTGGTTGAATGTATGAGATTGAGGCCAGCCTGGACAACAAAGAGAGATCCCTATCTCAAAATGAAACAAACATAAAGAAAGGAAAAGGAAGAAAAAATTGTTGAGAATTCAGGACTAATCCCTCAGCAAAGTCAGTGAGATTACTTTTCTTTGTGAAACTTGTTGAGTTTAGGTCCCAAAGGCACTGGTAGGTAGGTCCCTTTGTTAGGGCCAGGCACAGCCATATATCTACAAGTCCGGAGCACGCATTTGCCTCTGGAAAGATAAACATCTCTCTGACATCATCTGCCCTCTTCCATCTCCTTTACCCTACTTTAGCTACGCTGGCCTTCCTGTTCCTCACGTCTAGGTAGGGTCTTTGATGAAATACAACTATACTGAGATACCACTTATATATCTCAAAGTTTACTCTTTTAAAGCATGGAATTCAGCAGTTTTTATAATATTCACAGTTATGAAACCACCCCCTCTATGTGATTCAGAACACTGCGTCATCCTCCAGAGAAGCCTTGTATCCTCTCAGGAGGGAAATCAAAGTCCCCCATCAGAGCTTCCACCTGACCCAGACACACCAACATCTAGACACACCTTAGTAACTGCTGAAACCAACCTTATATCCACATGCCACTGCTTAAGGGCTCAGCTAAAGCCACATGGAGTTGGTGTCCCTACTAAAGTGTTCTAGTACATTTCTAAACCAGTAAACTTTCTGTCACTACAGAACTCAAATACTTCCTAGCCCAAAGAGGAAAATAATAAATATTTTTCCTGAGCAATTCAGATGAATACTCAATCATTTTGTGAATTCTCCTTTATTTAAATAATCTGCAAATAATCTAATAAAAGCAAAACATTTTTATAGATTGTTTCAAATTATAGAGAAAAGAAAGCCTATTGGTAGAATTTTAGTATTATAAGAAACAAATTATTGTTTCATTGTTCTTTTTTTTTTTTTTGGTATTGGGGATCAAACTCGGGACCTTGTGCTTGCGAGGCAGGTGGCGGAACCACTGAGCTAAATCCCTCGCCCATCATTGTTCTTATTAATAGCAAGTATATTAAATTCATAAAGAAAAATAAAATTCAAAGAATTTCAAAATCATTCATTTGGATAAAACATTGGAAATAAACTGAGATAGTCATCTTTTTTTTTGGTACTGGGGATCAAACTCGGGTCCTTGCAGTTGCGAGGCAGGCGGCGGAACCACGGAGCTAAATCCCTGGCCCTAGATAGTCATCTTTATATTTCTTTAACTTCAAATCATCATCTCAAGCTTAAAAAGACTGAGATCAAAACCTTGGCACAGAAAAACATCAGAATGAAACACTACATTTGGCCAGGTATATTACATTGGTCCATGTCCTAAATTTAAAAATATTTTAAGAAAAATACTTTTTAAAAGCATGTATCATGATTTACTTGGCTCCAAAGGCACATAGTATAAAAACTCTTCAATTTACTATATTGTACTTAAATACAAAAGACTATCAGGAATACTAATTAGTAAAAGCAATGCAAGACAGCTATGAATGAAATTTATAACAAAAATTGTGTCAAGAAATGATTGCTCATTGGGGTAGGATGCTCAGACACATTATCATGTGGAAGTTTTCAAATAAGATTTTAATAAAGCAAATTTAAGTACCATTAACTTGGTCATTGTTGGTCTTGGTCCTCCCGTAAATAAAGGATCATTCTGCTCCTCTCCACCCGGGGCTTCAATTAGGTGCGGACAATGTTCATTCGGAGAGGATGACAGCTCTGGTAACTGGACAAAGTGGATCCCACACTTGGAAGCTGCTGTTTTCACTCTTGGCACTTCCTGAATTCTCTGGTACCAAGAGGCTAACAATGGAAATTCTGTCAACTTCTCAGAAAATTTCTTGCAGATAATGACCTGGATAGGAAAAGGAATAAAACACATTATTACATAGTTTTGTTTGTTGAAAACAGCTGTATTGCAGTAGCTACATGGTATAAAATAGATACAATTTAAGGGTAGTTAGTGAAATAACACAATTGTACAACTACTACCACAATGCACTTCCAGGTCATGAGGTCACCCCAAAAGTCCCTTTGTGGTCATTCGCAGTCAATCTCTGTTTGCATGGTCTGTTGCAGGCAACCAGTAATCTGTTTTCCATATTTAAAATTTTATCTTCTGTATAACTTTTATAAATGGGATGATAAAATGAATGTATCCATCTTGCTTAGCACTGCATTGAGATTCATCCATGAAGTTGTATTTATCAGTAGTTCTTTTATTACATGTGAAAGTTACTGTGTAGATATAGTGTATTTTGCTTATACATTTATGAGTTGATGGACACTTCATATTTCTAGTTTTTGACTATAGTGAATAATGTTACCACACATAATTATATACCTGTGTTTATGCATAAGTGTTTCTCATTTTCAGGAGTACATATTTCAGATTCAAGTTGCTAGGTTGTATGGAAAGTATATATTTAACTTCCAAAGAAACCACCCAATGTGGCCATACCATGTTATATTCTCAAAGGCAATGGACACAGACTCCAATTGCTCTGTATCTTGTCAACACCTGTTGTTGTCATCTTTATTTTAGCCACTTACATGGGTATGTAGTAGTAACTCATTGTGATTTTCATTTGCATTTCCCTATGATTCATGATGCTGAACATTTTTTGATGTGTTTATTTGCCAGGTGTATATCTTCTGTGGTGACACATTTATCATTCGCTTCATAATGTAAAAATTGGGTCAACCCAATAACAAGGAAAGAAGTAACTCAATTAACAAGTAGACAAAAGATCTGAATAAACACTCAGAAAGACATGCAGGTAGCAGCACAACATATGAAAAAATGCTAATCATCAAATATAGAGGATTACAACAAGGAGATACCACTACACGTTGCTTAGAAAAATGAAAATCCAAAACACTAACAATGCCAAATAATAGCGAGGACATGGAACAGAAATTCTTCTATGCTGGTAGAAATGCAACCCAGTACAGCCATTGTGGAAGACAGTTTGGCAGTTTCTTGCAAAACTCCACATACAGCTTACCATGAAATCCAATATTCATGCTGCAGAGAGCTGAAAACTTACATCCACAGTTTATAACAACTTTAATCATAATTGCCCAAACTGGGAAGGAACGAAGATGATATTCGGCAGGTGAACTGGGGTGCATCTCCACAATGGTAAAAACCAACATTCAATAGGGAAAGGAGAAAGACTGTAACAGATAATTCCAAGGGGAATCATATAAATAAAAACATTTGTGAATGTCTATATTAAGGGCTACAACTGGAAAGCATTTTGGAAAACTGTACGTCTTGCATCCATTTGTTGATCTTCTTTCACTTGGTGGACATTTTTTTTTCTTTTGAGACAGGGTCTCACAAAGCCAGCAAGTTTCTTGGGCTGTCCTCAAACTTGCAATCCTTCTTCTTCAGCCTCCCAAGGTACTGTGCCACCACAGGCCTGCATTGCCACACCCAGCTTGGTGGATGATTCTCAATTGTCTTCAAGAATTACTTTTCAATCGACTTTCTTCAAATCTGTAATTCATGACCAAGAACACATTCTGCTGTCCCTGGCCCCATTATATTTGATAGGTTCTCTATATACAGAATATAAAGACCTAAACAGCCCAGAACCCAGAAGGAAGCTCCCCCACCGCCATCTCAAGCTCCTAGGGCAGAGAAGGTGAGCTGCGTGTGAGCCAGAAGCACAAGCGCCCCCCCCCCCCCCCCGCGTGGAAATGAGAAGACATGTAAACAAGCCTCAAAAACAGACTTCCGGATCACCTACAGCAACCCCAAAGGGAAACATGATGGAACAATCTGATACTCAACCACCTGGACTCTCTGAACTGGCAACAAAAGAGGACGTGGGAAAAATGAAATCAGAAATAATTACTCAGATAACAGCAAAGATTTTGCTCATGGTGCAAGACATGATTAATAAATCTAGAGAGGATGCAGATAAAAAAGTAGAGGATCTGAGGAACATGATGGAATCCCAACATAAGAAACAAATGGAATCCATAAAACAGATGCAAACACATTTACAGGACATTAAAAACTCCATCAAAAGTCTGCACAGCAGAATGAACCAATGTGAGGATAGAATTTCAGATATAGAAGAAAAGATTGCAATTAGTGACCAGGAAAAGAAAAATTGCTTCAAAATTGTAAAGGAACATGAGAAATAAATCCAGCAGCTGCTAGACAATGCAAATAAGAATAACATAAGACTGATTGGAGTCAATGAAGAAAGAGGAGAGAGTGCAGATGACATGAAAAAAACTGTTCACAGAAGTGATGGCAGAAAACTTTCCAAGGAGGGGAAAAGAACTTGACATACAGATAAGTGAGGCATATAGGACTCCGGCTAGCCTTGATAAAAAAAATCTACACATAGGCATGTGATAGTTAGGATTCCAGAAATCTAACAGAAGAACAAAATTCTACAAGCAGTGAGAGAAAAGAAACAAATCACATACAAAGGAAAGCCCATCAGAATCACAGCACACTTCTCAATGCAAACCCTCAAGGCAAGAAGAGCTTGGAGTGATGTATTTCAAGCCCTAAAGGAAAACAGCCTCCAACCCAGACTGATGTACCCTGCAAAACTATCTTTCAAAATTGATGGAGAAATAAGATACTTTCATGATAAAGAGCACCTCAGGAACTTCATGAATACCAAACCGGCACTCCAAAAACTGTTAGACAATATCCTAGGAAAAGACAGTGAGGATCACAACCCCAGGAAACCCAGCAGAATGAATTCATTGGGCGTGACAAATTAAACGCAAAGGGGGAGAATCCAACAAAAAGAAAAAGTCATGACAAGGCTTTTAAAACTTTTAACTTCATCTCCCTAATGAGTGTATAATTCAATCTTGTTATTGTACTGATTAGTATTTCTCTGATTCTAGAGTTGCACACCTTTCCTTGTGCTGTACTGGCTATCATCTTCTTAGGTCTACTTTTTAATTGGGTTGTCTATTAATGAGCTCTAAGAATTCTTTATATATTCTGGTCATAGGTTATATGCATTGTAAATATGGTCTGTTTAAGGACTACTTTTCATTTTAATGATGTCATTTAAAGTTCTAAATTTTGATGGAATCTCATTTATCAATTTTTTTCTTTTATACATCATGTCTTTTGTATACTAGGTAGTTCTTGCCTACCCTGAATTCATAAACATTTTCCCTTATAATTTCTTCTTAAAGTTTTATACTTTTAGGCTTTCATATTTAGGTTCATAGATCCCTTCAAGTTATTTTCATGTATGGAAATAAAGGGTTGAGGTTAATTTTTTTATATACGGATACCAGGTGTTCTAGTGCCATTTGCTGAAAACACTAGGTCTTCCTCGGCCCTTGAATTGAGTTTATATTCTATAAAATGCTAATGTTAAATAATCTTTCAAAACTCAGTGGACCATATATGTATGGTTCTATTTCTAGATTCTCTGTTTTCTACTTCTAGTCTCCTGATAGCTTTTACCATGAACAGCTATAGAATTTAGTCCAATACTTTTTCTCCAACTACTGACAGGATCATATGGCTTTTTCCTTTTTCCTTTTTCTGTTAAAATGATGACTTTTTGACTTTTGGGGGTGGATCTTCCAATGCTGAACCAACACTGCCATCCCTATAACAAAACCACTTTCTACATACTGCCAAATCTGACTTCTAATAGTTTGTTTCGTTGAATTTCTATCTATGTTCATACATTTTTCTTTTATTATCTTTATCCAGTTTTAGGATTAGCAGAATGTTGAGTTCCTAAAATGAGGGGAGAAGTGTTCCTTTTTTTTTCTGCTTTAATTGTTTGATATAATTTATCAGTTAAAATGTATATGAGCCTGCTGTTGTCATATAGGTAGGTTTTCAAGCTAGGAATATACTTTCTTTAATAGCTGCTATTCAAATTTTATATTTCCCCCCCAGTTAGTTTCATTGATTTGTCTTCCAAGGTACTTCTTAGAAATTGTCAAATTTATTTCAAAACAGATTTTTGAAATATGCTTTCTATATCCTTTTAAATTCTGTAAAATCTGTGGTAATGTCTCCTAGATCTTGATATTGTAATTTTAAAAATGTATAATTGATATTGTGTAACAGGAAGAAAAGGTCTAAAGGAGCAGGGGAAGTAGGAGGGGTAGGGGAAGGGAAAAAAGGGAAAAGAAAAAATATGAGAAAAGGAAAAAAATGGAAACAAAGTCTTTCCAAATAGGGAAGGGTGGAGGGAATGAAGAGAGGGCAGGGGAAGGGGAAAAAAATAAAAACCAAGATACTTAGGTAATGGTACAAGATCCCAATGATGAATGTAACTGTATCTTATACCAAAAATGTACCAGTAAACTTAATGGGGGGGGGGAAGACCTAAACAGACAGTATTACATCAAAAACATAATTAATATATACTTATTATAAAATTAGCTGAACTTGTTCATTAAGAATTTAAAAAGCTGAACTGCTGAAAGAAAATTGTCACATTTTAAAATTATCGTATTTCGAGTCCTATAGTTTATAATCTTGATATATTTTGAAGAGTCTCCATGAAAATTTTGCATTTCACTGGAGAAATATGGAGTAGAGTTTGCATTTTTTTTTTTTTTTTGGTACTGGGGACTGAACTCGGGTCCTTGCGCTTATGCAGCAGGCGTAGAAACGACTGAGCTAAATCCCCGGCCCAGAGTCTGCATTAATAGGGATCTAACTCCCATTTTTTTATGTGAAATTTTTTTGTCTGAATATATGAACTATAATATAGAATCTAAACAATATTACCTTAAAATAATGTAAGAAGCACCATTCAGAATCATTAAAAATTGATTAAAATGATACTTGGTAAGATGAGAGTATTTCACTAATGTAAAATAATAATAGTAAAATTTTAAATATTTAGAACTAAAGGGGCCAGGGATTGAGCAGTGGTTCCGGCACTTGCCTTGAAAGCGCCAAGTTCCCAAGTTCGATCCCGGGTACAAAAAAAAAAAAAAGAACTAAAAAGATAACTACAGTTGGGGCTGGGGATTTAGCTCAGTGATGCTGCCGCTTGCCTCACAAGTGCAAGGTCCCGAGTTCGATTCCTGGTACCAAAAAAAAAAAAAGACACAGTAAGAAAAGATAACTACGGTAGCCTCTCTCCACCAATCCACGACTTTGCTTTCCAAGGTTTCAGTTACCCAGTCTACAATGACCCTAAATATTAAACACAAAGCTCTACAAACAGTTCAAAACTATTTAAAATTGAGATGTAATCTTGTCATCTCTTTCCAATTAACCCAACCATTGACCATCGTATCCACGCATATGCGCCACCAGCTTCTCGAATATTTGGGACCCATCTGGTTCCTGGATGTCCAGTGCTGAGGTCAAGGTGACCCTTATCTTACATGAGGCCGTCTCCATGTGCAAGACTGGTGGTGCTGGCAATTCAGCATGCCAGAGAGGCTATAAGGGCTTCCTCGAAGTGAAGGTGAAGGTTCTAGACCTAATTACAACAACAACAACAAAATTGTGTTCTGAGGCTGCCGAGATCTAAGAATAAATTGTGTTTGCGAAATTGTGAAGGAAAAGAAAACCTTGCTGGTTTTGCTGTCTCACCCCATTGTTTGGATATGGCAAGAAGGCACAAGTGCTTAGTTAAGACGGAAAAGCATTAAATTGTGTACGTGTACACACTGAGACTGCGTAGACTGGGTTTGGTGCTGTCTGCAGATGCAGGCACCCACCCAGCCCTGGAATAAACTCTCCACTGATAACAGAACAACTGCAGCACTACTCGGGGATGCTTGTCATCAAGCAGCCCTAAAACCAGGCTTTCCTTTATTAAATTAGAAAAATTTGAAGCCATTACTCCTGATGAAAAAAAAAAAAATCACATCTTTTTGTTTTCTTTCGGTCAGATGCTTTCTCCCTAGCATTATAACCAAACCAGTTTCTTTCAAAATTAGTGTCCTTGGTTCCTTGAGAGGCAAAGAATTTGTTTCCATAGAAACCATTTTAATGTCACAAACAGATTAAGACTCAGGTTTAGGAACAAACAGATAAGTAAAAAGGTCAAGCCACAGAAAAAACTGACAAATACATCTAGAAACTGGCACTACAGCTTGAACCATAAAGGACAGAAGATTCTTAAAAACTTCATACACATACATATTTCTCTGGATTTTAAATGGACTTTAAGCAGAAGCAGTGGAGGATAAAGCCAGAGATTATACAGGATCTACTGTCTGGGAATGTTCCAAACACTAAAAACACAGCCTTGCAAATAATGCTCTGTTAAGTGAATGACACATAATCAAGGGTTTATTTGTATCTTTAGATAATCTTCTAAATTAGTGTTTTTCAAATTGCTGTTTATTGTCCATTAGGAGGTTGAGAAATCAATAGTGTAGGCATTCATTCATTCATTCATTCATTCATTTTTGTGGTGCTGGGGCACAAGCTAGGCTATCACTACACTGATTTATACTTCGCATTCTCCACAGTGGATTTTTTTAAAAAGAGAAGTAGGAAATATCAGACTACCCATCATGCACTTATTTCCTAAGGGTGGCTGTAGGAGTAGCTCAGTGGCAGAGCCTTTGTCTGGCATGGGCAAGGCTCTGGGTTCAATCCCAGCACAGCAAAAGAAAAGAAAAAAGAAAAAGGAAAGAGAACAAAAGAAAAACTTAGGTATTACTTGGCATAAAGGGTCATGGATTTTGATCAATCTACAAGGCCACTCTACTACAATCCAGACAGCTCAGGCGAGTTCTGGGCCATTAGGGATTAGCTCTGCAAACCTACTAAAAACTTGGAACAGATTCACACACAACAGCTCAGCCACTCAATCTGATACCGCTTTCCGTCTCCGGCCTCACTGGATTTAGCAGAACTGGGTATTTTCCCTAGTCCTTCTCGTTTTGACCTCTGAAAATCCAAACCTTAGCTTAGCAGAATGGTTTCTGCTCGTTCACGTCCAGGACCTTATTCTTGTGGCTGGTACCAACCCTGACCCTGGATTCAGGTCAGAGCTTCTGACCCCAAGCTAGTTAGTACCTTCATTATGGTCATCAATGTGATCCTGATTCTGATCATGTGGACTGGCACTCCGCTTGCCTCAATGTATGTTAGTTAGTACAAGAGCAAAGGCTTGGCAACGGAGCCACTATATGAACTAAAATGATGGCTACATGACCCAGAATGGCTTACAGGAGGGAAACAGAAACAACTTCAAAGCTTTGGCAAAGAAAGATAAATTCCTGAAACAAAATGTGTGGATCCAGGAAAAATACAAAGGAATAAAGGAAACTATTTTAAGAATTAATTTACATATAAAGTGTCAAAAAGCACAGAAAAGGCTAAGTACACAAGTTTCCCTTATTTAAATGGAGATGAAGGGCCGGGGATTTAACTCAGTGGTTTCGCCCCCTGCTGCACAAGCGCAAGGACCTGAGTTTGATCCCCAGTGCCCCCCCCCAAAATGGAGATGAAAACAAAGTTTGCTCATAGCATGGTCCCAGGGGTGCCACTGTCCCAGATTAGTCAGGTAGGAGTCAGGAGATGACACACCTGACACGAGGGGGTTTGGGAAGGAAGCCTGTCTACTAGGAATACTTTGGCTTCTATTACTTCTAAAGAGGTAAATGGCATTTAAATACAGCTAAAATAAAATGAAATAAACATGCCCATGGAGATGACCTAAAATCACCTTCATGCAGGTGACTACGTCTGTCTTAAATCTCCTTTGTTGCGTTTCAAATACTCAGGTCTCTTCCGTCCCTTGTTTTTCCTTCTCAGCACTTACATTATTGTAGGTAAATATTACTTACTGGTTTATTTCTATCTTCCTCTACTAGAATATTAACTCCACGAGTGCTGGGACCTTATCTGTCCTGTTCACCACTGGATACCTAGTGCAATGCAGTCCTTGACATACACCACAGCTTTCAGTAAGATTCTCCAAAGAGTGAGCAGATGTGCCACTTTGCCTCAATTCTTACCAAGTTAGAAACAGTTATTCAGAGAAGTCATGAATAGCAAGTACTTCACAGTGCACCAGATGTCTGCTCTAGTGATTGAAGTTGGTAGCAGAGGGAAAGAGTCAGGGATAACAGGATCTACAAATCACTTGACTATGAAAAACTATCAATGTGTTCTCCCCACTCCGCTCTGTGGACACTGAACACATAAGACACCAGACATCTAAACAGTTCCTAATCTCCCTCTTTTTTCACATTGTTGAATTCTGAAATTATTCTGCTAGTCTTGTTTTCAGTTTTGAAGAAAAAAAAAGGGGGGTTTAAGAAATGGCAATTGATCCACACTGCCTAATTCATTAGTGAAGTACTGGCCTCCAAATATATAGGTTTGCCCTCTACGTCTTTTCCCATCTGTCAGTAGAGACGCCTGATGTAGCCATGTCCACAATGAGAATAAAATCTGGTATCTGACATCTTGGTAGGAGAAAGGGTGAAATGCTTCAAAGCAAGAAAAATGCAGCTCTTGGAAACCAACCAAAAGGCTGTAGCATGCTGTACTATTTTCACTCTATTCTTTTTTTCTCCACACAGGATAAAATATATATACAGAGATAAATACAGATAGCTCTCCCTAATAGGAAAGAAACCTTCCATCTACATTCTCCCATAGCAGAGAATAGCTTTTAATCATATAGAAAACTGGTGCACACACAGGAGGGGACAGAACCTATCTGGCTGATAGTACCTACCATAAAGGAATTAGTATTTTAGGTGACTATAAAATATCACTGACAAGATAGTCTTTTAGTTTTTAGGGTTGTCTTTTTCTTTAATTCTGAGCCCTCTTACATTAGAAGGCAATCGCAAAAGCAATTGAAACAACCACAGAACCGCTAACATTTTAGCCTCTCAACATTAAAAGTCACATATCCGCAGGAGAGCGCCTAGCGTGCGCGCCTGGCGGCGGGGAAGGCGCAGGGTTGCCCTGGGCAGCCGCGTGCGTCCCGGCCATCCCTGTCCGTCTCCCTCCGGGACCGTGTTCGCCGGAGGTTCACGCCGGTGCACTTGTGTGCCGGGGGATGGGGGGGCCACAGTGGGAGCGATTCTGACCTGTCCACTGGAAGGTGCAAACCACGGCTGCAGTCATCTTGTGACGCTTTATGTCTCTGAAGTTCAGCTGAACACTGTGGCTGGAGCCAGCGTTAACCAAGTCGGGTCTCCTGGACCCCTCCATTGCCTAAAAGCAATCCTGGAAAAAGAAGGGCCTTGTTCCTTGTTTAAAGGATTAGGCCCCAGTATAGAGGGGGTGGCCCCTTCCAGAAATTAAACTTCAGAGAAAGAAGATGGAAAAGTGGAACCAAAGAGCTAGGAAGAGGCAGGTCTTAAAACAGGCTTGATAAAGGGTCAAGAAGTGTAAAATAATGAAGATTTGTGCTGCATTAAAGGGCAACAAGAGATACCCACGATACCTGCCATGTAAAGGCAGCTCAAGGAAGGAGGTACCGAAGGGAATCATGATGGCTGTCAGTATGTTGTAACAGTAACCACCTAAACCGAAGAGCAGACTGAACCCGCAGAAGTTCAAAGGACCTCCATCGTTGTGAAGCAGTTCTTGCACCAAGTTCAAAAGCAAAGAACAAGTACGGGGACTAATAACTAAAGGAACTTAGCAGTAACAAATAAGACTAGAACTCTAAAACAAAACCATTTTTTGGCTTTGAGTACAAGCTAGACAGATGGAATAGTTCCATTTCTATGAAAGTAGCCAGAAAGACTTGAACATATTACTTTGCCATTTTCCTGATACTATTTTCTCACAGGTTGATCTCACCCATGATAAGACACAGTATAAAGTTCATACTTAAGAGTGAACATGGATACCCAGCTGTCTGTATCCAAACCATGTACCATGTACCTGTGTTGCTACTTACTGGATTTTAGTTTTTTATATACTCTTTTCTTTGTTCAAGAAATTGTCTACCAGCACTCTGGAAGGCTAAAGTAGAAGGACTGCAAGTTTGAGCCTCCCTGGGTAACTGAGCAACTGAGATCCTTTCTCAAAATAAACGTTTTTAAGAAAGGCTGGAGATGTAGCTCAGTGTGAAGGCCCTGGGTTCAATCCCCAGTACCACCATGAATGAATGAATGAATGAATGAGTGAATGAATGAGTGAATGAATGAAAAAGAAAGTGTCTATTTTGCATCCTGATTGTAAAAGATTTAAAAAGTTTACAGTTGGCTTTCTATCTTAAACACATTGCCTCTTACCCATATACCTTTCAACATGTTCTTCTCATATATAGGCACTATTAAACAGTTGCATGTGTAGCCACACCATAATTTTCCTGGGTTATCATGCATTAAAAACAATGCATACTTATATTTATAATTATATTCACATAAATTATATCACACTAAATATTTAATATAATTTGTCTAGAAGCTCTTTCCATGATATGTGGGGTGGTTTTCAATTGGATAGTGTTATTCTCCCATGATTTTTACTGTTAAAAACAACAGTAGTTTTGTGAACATACCTGAACTGTTATCCCTTTTTTTTTTTTTGGGACCAGGGATCGAACTCGGGTCCTTGAGCTTGTGAGGCAGGCTTCGGAACCACTGAGCTAAATCCTCAGCTGAACTGTTACCTTTGAGTACTTAAGGACATACATTCTTTTAGGATGGTTACCTAAAGCAGAATTTCTGAATAAAAGAGCATGTGCACATTTAAACTAAAAAATAGTTTACCTTCTGAGAAGGCATACAATATTTTTATATTCAAATAGTGAATTAGTTGTTCTTTATCCATATCTTTACCAGTGCTGTTTACTATCTGCCCACTTAATACTTGCCAAGTTAACTAAAACTGGTTTGTGGCTGTTTTAATGTATATTTGTTTAATGTTTGACATAATTACATCCTTTCTTATAAAAAAATTAAAAATCATATAATCATCTTTTGTTCCTTTCACTTAGCACATTAGAGTCAGCTTTCCATCGCTATAACAAAATGTCTGAGAAAATCAGTTTAATAAAGGAAATGGCTCATTTTGGCTCAAGTTTCAAGGTTTCAGTCCACGGTCAACTGGGAGCACAGTAACATCATGGCAGGAGCATGAGGTGGAGGAAACCTGTTCACTTGGTGATGACCCGGAAGCAAAAGGGGTCAATGTCCCCACAGTATCTTCAAGGCCCCTAGTGACCTGACTTCCTTCAGCTAGGCCTCACCTCCAGAAGTCCCCCCACCTCCCTACTGCAACACAGGCTGAGGCCCAAGCCTTCAATACAAGAGTCTTCGGGGAATATTCGAGATGGAAACTAGAGCAGAGAAGCAGCATCGTCTCTACTTTGCAGAAAAGAAAATGAAGACAGATATTAATAATTTGCCCAGAAGCATAAAAGAAAGAAGTAGGATTGGAATTCAAACCTAAGCAATTTCACTGATGGAAACACACGGTGGTAATCGCACTCCAAGCGTAACCTTACCAGAAAGTGGTGGATACAGGGCAGGAGCACGATATCTGCCAAGGTGAAGAAAAGCCCTTCTGCAAATACATGCTCCAGAGGAGGAAGCTCAGTGGCTTTGGCTTTCCGGATGTGGGAAGGCTCCCTGTTGGTAGCAGCTGGCCCCTCCTGCACAGTGAGCTTGGAGAAAGCCACTTTCAGTTCCAGACTCTGGGATGCGGAGTCTGACTCTTCCGAGGCTTCCGGAGGACGCACTTGGCTCTTCCCTTGTCCCCTAGTCTGCTGCTTCAGCTTCTGCCTGCGGAGTTTGTCATCATTGTGCACTCTCACCGGCTCGCTCAGCTTCTTCTCCAGCTCCAGGATTTCCACGGGGATGGCTGGGGTCTGCCCCAAAGACTCCCTGAGGAAATTCTCAATAGCCAGAGGGATGGTGAGCTCACACAGCCTGGTCCACTGGCTGACCTGCAAGACAAAACAAGAATGGGAGGATTTTCTACCTCAAAGTGCCTAAAGAGAAAGAATGGTCTTATGGGGCACTAAGACTGGTTTGGGCAATTTGAGTCTTGAGCTAACCATCTCCGTGGGCTAAGCTTTTATGCTATATATCAAGAAACATGTTACAGTGCTTTAAAGTAAAAATAGTAGGCAATGGAGGTTTTCCATTTCTGCATCCGCCTGCTGAATAAATCATTACTTCCCAACGACTTCAAAATCATTTCCACTCCCCACAAAAAAATTAAAAATAAAAAAACAAAGCAGGGCTTCCAAAGCATTGCTATTTGAGCTCCTGTTTATACGTAAACCTTTCTGCCCTCTAAAAATCCTCAGTGTAAATAAAGTAAAGCATAAAAAGGAAGTCATCCTCTAAGAAGGTCTCCAAACTTCATAAATTAAATCTTCAATTCTTCTTTCTCAGTGTTACACTGAAATACTGACACAGGCGAGGACTACCTCAATTACTTCATTGGTTACTACGGACTTTAAAAAAATAAGTGACATTTTATTCCCAACAGGAAGTTAAAATAATTGTTCAAGGGAACTAGTATTACTCTGCAGCTGTAAATAACAGAAAAGGAAGACGCTTTATACTTACTTCAGCACAGGCTTTCAAACAAGTCTTTTTAAAACCCAGAAGCTCCAGAAGTTCCTTCTTCGAGGGGTCTGTCTCATGCACTTTCTGGATTATGTGTCTCAGCACAACAGCAAGTCCTGCTCTACAGAAGTTGTCTGGCTGTTCCACTACCGCAGGCAGACAGCAATTCTGTGCTATGGGAGGAAGCTCTCGCCGTGAAACAACCTGGATTTCAATGTCCTGGGACAGCACATCTCTTAGTGGTGAGCTACCTGTGCCTTCTTTGGTGAGGACCAAGCAAACTTTAAAGATTCTGCAGTCACAGTATGATAACAGAAATAACGTTGCGGATGTATGAAGAGGAAGAATGCATCCTTCTGTTTGGTGAGAAAAGTCCAGGTATAGGTATTCTTCTGTAAGACTTTTCTTAATGCCTTTCATTTTCTTTCACTGAGTCACCTAAAGCATAAAACAATGTGGTTACAGGCCTTAGAATTTAGCAATCTAGAAGATAAAAAGATGAGTATTTTAGCTTATTCTAGAAATCAGTAAGAATTTGCGACCCATAAAGATGTTACAAGAATTTGCCCGTCAAGACAGAAATGGCTTCCAAAAGATAAATCTCCTCCCCCTTGTGCAGTTAAGTAGTTTTAGGGGCAGTTTTATACTTAGTAACTTTAAAATGAGCATACCTTGCTGTTTTCTTACAGTCTGCATTAATCACCTTTATTTTCCATACCCCCATCATCAGTCCATTAACAGCATTTTTGATTCTATCTTTAATCCACGTTCAGAATCTGATTATTTCACACCACTTCTACTGCATCCACTGTGATGGAAGCCACAGCCACCGCTTCTGCATTACAGCAATTGCCTCCTCACTGCTTCCCACCTCACTTCCCATTTAGTCTATTTTTAACACAGCAGTCAGTGATTCTATTGAAAATGAAGACATGCCGCTGTTATGTGCAAAGCCTCCAATTCCTCCCACCCTACTCAGAAAAAACCAAGCTTCGGCAATGGCCTCCTTCTGTATCTCTGGAGCGCATCTCACTAACTCTCCTACTGCTCCCTGCTCACCGCCCCCCCCCCCAACACACACACAAAGTAGACCACGTTAGTTACCTGAAACTCTAGGTACCGCCCACTTCTGCCCTCCCCACTTGGTCTTTCTAGAACCTAGAACACTCCTCACCTCTACTGCTGCTTTACACAGTGGCGAATCCTTACTGGGACCTTCCCAGACTACTCCTTTATACTGCAAACCCCAAGCCCACCCTTCCGGAAAAAAGAAAATCTTTCCATTCCCTTCTAGGCTTTATTTTTCTGCACAGCGCTTTTGAATATTGTAACATACTATTTATTTTATTATTTGTCCCTCCCAATCAGAATATTCCATCAGAGTGGCTATTTTGTTTTGTTCACTGCTATGCCTGAAACAGGGCCTGTTCTATTTGTATATAACAAAGAAGCACTTGTTAAATGAATGCATGGATGAGTCCACACAGTGGTTATTTTAAAAATGCACACACACACAATCTTGAGCTCAAATTATTCCTTCAAGGCTTTCATCAATTATTACGATGTTTTTATGTTTGAGTCAAACATTGCCTGGGTCCAATACTTCCCATGTTCCAATCCATGGATCATAATTCCAAAACTGACACTAGATGGCACTCTTTGTAAGCATTCACAGGGAAATACGTAACAAGAAGGTAGCACATTAGAGAAAAAAAATGTTAAAGCCTTTAAAAAGTATGTACGCAATTTTGTCTTAGATGTGCATCTGAAATGTTAGTATACTCATATCTTTTAGGGGAACTTCAACATACTAAATTTCCTTTAAAACTGTAAATTCTTCTGGGTTTTGTTGTTTTAATCAAAAGCAAGAGTAAACACTATTTAAGCTTCTTGGTTCTTGTTTGTTATTAAAGAGGTTATAATCCATTATAAAAAAGAATGCAATTAGGAAAGTACCATCTTTGAAAACTTCTTGATAAGAGAAATAATCATCTGCTGTTATATTTCTTTTATTAAATATAGCAGATTTCTACAATGATTACTTTTTAAAACGATTATCTGAGGAAAATTTATTTCATAAAATTTTTAAAAACAATGACTTTTTTTGGGCTTCAACTTGCCAAAGATTAAAACTAGACCTGTATCTCTCACCATGCACTAAACTAAAATCAAAATGGATTAAAGATCTAAATATTAAAATAGAAACTCTGAACCAGTTGGATCAGAGGTTAGGTAGAACCCTTGAAGACATCGGTGTAGGAAAAGATTTTATGAACAAAACCTCAGTTGCCCGTGAACTAGCACAAACAATCAACAAGTGGGATCTCTTCTTATTAAAAGGCTTCTGCCCAGCAAGAGAAACCACCAGCAGTGTGAAGAGACAACCCACAATGTGGGAAAAAATCTTCACCTGCTCTTCCTCAGACAAAGGTCTACTATCTCAAATCTATAAAGAACTTAGAAAGATCAGACCTCCCAAATTTAAAGACCCAATCTGAAAATGGGCATCTCAAATGAACAGACATTTCTCAGACAAAGAAGTAGAAATAGCAAATAAATACATGAAAAAATGTTCAACATCACTGGTCATTCAAGAGATGCAAATGAAAACAACACTGAGATTCCACTTCACTCCAGAAAGAATGGCTGCTATCATGAAATCAACCAATAACAAATGCTGGTGGGGCTGTGGGGAAAGAGGAACCCTGCTCCACTGCTGGTGGGAGTGTAGACTGATGCAACCACTGTGGAAATCAGTATGGAGATACCTCAAAGAACTAGGACTGGAAGTCCCATTTGACCCCGCTATTCCACTGCTGGGGATCTTCCCCAAAGAATTAAAAGAATCACACCACGGTGATATATGTGAGCCCATGTTCATAGCAGCACAGTTTGTAATAGCTAAAACTTGGAAACAGCCCAAATGCCCATCAACTGGAGACTGGATAAAGCAAGTATGTTTTGTTTATAAAATGGAGTACTACTCAGCCATAAAAAATGAGAAATTAGAGACATTTATAGCTAAGTGGATGCACATTGAGGCAATACTCTTAAGTGGAATAAATAGGACACACATGAATAGATACCAAATAGTTTCTCTGGTGTGAGAAACAAAGTGTAAATAAGGACTAAATGTATAATAGGTCATGTGAAATAGGAAGAAAAGGGGCAAAGGGGAAGGAAGTGGGAGGGCTAGGGGAAAGGATAGAAGGGAATGGGATTAATATGAGAAAATGGAAAAATAGGAACAAAGTCTTTGTAAATAGGGAGGACTGGAGGGGTTGAAGGGAGGGCTGGGCAAGGGTGAAAAATAAGAACCAAGAGAGACTGTGTAAAGGTGCAAATTTCCAATGATGAATGTCATTATATTGAATACCTAAAATGTACCAATGATTAGAATGAATAATCGAAAATGTAAAATAGGAAGAAAAGGTCCAAAGGGGTAGGGGAAGTGGGAGGGGCAGGGGAAAGGAAAGAAGGGAAAGGAAAAATGATGAGAAATGGAAAAAATGGAAATAAAGTCTTTGTAAATAGGGAAGGGTGGAGGGGGTGAAGGGAGGGCTAGGAATGGGGAAAAAATAAGAACCAAGATGCATCATGTAAAGGTGAAATTCCCAATGAGAAATGTAATTGTGTTGTATACCTACAATGTACCAATAAAAGAATTTAATAAATTTTTAAAAAATGACTTTTTAACTCACAGCAACCATTTTCTCTCTGGGCTTAATTAATGTCTTGGTCTTGCCACCTGGAGCTGGTATTTATCCATTAAAGTTCACAGGAGAAAGGAACCAACCACTTTCTAGGAATTCTTAGTCTCTTTTCAGAGTTTCCCCTAGAAATTTATTGCTAATTAATTCACCATCCTCTTGACTCAGTCTCCTGACAGTGAGTTACAATGAAGAAAATCCCTACGTACTTCAAGAAGGCAAATTTGAAAGGAAACATGATCAACTGCTTCACCTGTCTAGCAGCTTAGGAAATATTAATTAAGAGACTGTTCTGCTAATGCTTTTTAAAAAATATAAAACAGTGCCATGCTATTTTATAGCACTTAAGATTTTCCAAGGCACCTAAGAATGTAAAAACTGGCTTTTACACATTCTCTATAAAGTCCTCTCACTGTGAACACAATATTAAATGTCACAAAATAGTACAGCAGGAACTGCCATGGTTAAAGCTAAAAATCAGTGATACGCCTAATAAAATTGCAAAGTACTGTTGATTCTTAATATATATTGTTTTCAATATAGATGTTGCTGCATTTTTCTTGGGAGCTCACAAATGTTATCCAATGATCCTGGAGTTTAAATAAAGTTATTCCCCAGGCAATTTGTCTCTGTAACGTATTAACATAATTTCAAAATAATGAATATGTATTTACTAATGCTGTATACATTTGATACCTTTTTTGGCTTGCACTGTGTCTTTAATTTTTCAAGAGAGAACGTGATTTTTGCTCAAAGTCTGTGAATATCATGGAAGAAATCCCTCTTCCATTTTTTCCTTCTCTGTGTACCCTGAGGAGGCCCTTAGTTCATTAATTGTACGCCATGAGCTTTAAGCAGGCAGGAACTAGGGAATAACTTCCGGGTCTCCGGGCTTCTGTAGGACAGTCCTGGCCAGCACAGAAGTGACATCTTTCGCTCTCTCCGCCTTGGCAGGTGCTGCACTGCAAAAGAGTGAGAAGCGTCAGACAAAACCGCCAACTTCAGAACCTGGACAGAGCTCGCCGCAAGCACCTCTCCTCCGGGGACAGGCCAAAGGGGGTGGGGTAGGGTGGGGAATCTTGCAGAAGGAACAAACAGGTCAAGAGAAAATACTGAAGCTTCATTGCTTCATTCCTTGGGCTTCTTCAAAGATATGTTTCAATGTTGCATTGATCACAGGTTTAATATCTAGGCATTGTGATTTTGCATTCTCATTTTAATTAGTGATCTTGACTTTGATAAATTAAAACATTTCATATATGAAAAAGGGAAATGAGTTTAAGTTGTATAAGTGTAAAACCTACTAATGTAGGTGTACTTCACTCCACACATGTTCGTGTGAAAACACACACATGCACACACACAGATACAGAACAAGTCTTGCTATGTAGCCCAGGCTGGCCTCAAACTCACTACATAGCCCAGGTTGGTCTCGAACTCGCAGCAATCCTCCTGCCTCAGCCTCCCAAGTGGTGGGATTACAGACATGCACCACCACGTCCAGCTAAGTATACTTATTTAGAAGGTGGCAGGGGGTGGGGGGAGAACACGTTGAACTGAAAAATTTGGGCTCAAAATTCAAGTCAAGATTTTTGCAGCTAAATGTTACTTAATAGATAAGTTACGCACTATATAAAAACCAGAAACTGTGTTATGTAGCAAAACATTAGCTAGTGATTATTTTTTCACTAAAATAAAGTATTAATTACATTTATTCAGGGATCTTTTTTGAAAGTACTCAGCAATAAGTTTTTTGGGGTTTTTTTAGTATAAAGAGTACTACCAGTATTTTTTAGAGTTAGACTTTCATAAATTGAAGCACAACTCAATAGCAGCAACGATTTCACTGAAGTGAAAGGCATGTTATTTTACACAACGGTGCTAGTCTCAACAATTCTTGGTAAAAACCTCTGTTCTGAAGGCTGGGCTATTCGACAATTCTCAGGACCGTATTAAGTTCTACTGGATATTCCTCAGCCCTCTCAGGGACCTGACTCAGTACTTTATCTTTTGCCCAAACCTACGCTCCATCCTTGGATTACTGGATTTCACACTCCTGATCATGCCATACGATACAAACTTTTAGATGTACTGAATGAAACGGAAACAAAACTGTCAAGGGAAAATAGCCTACTGCAGGGGTTAACCTACTTATTTTTACTCTGTGCTTCTGTCTTTTAAAACGCTGGCTGTTAACCCATGAAAGCCTCGTGAAGGTGATCTCCTCCTGATGCTGTGTGTGTCTCAGCCACATGCTCTCCCTAAACTCCTACTTGACATCTCCTCTTGGAAGATTTTCTAAGCTGGTTCCCCTTCTTTTCCTGCTCTTGCTCCTGGTCAAACTGCAAAGCCACTCACCAGGTGCTCTGGACAGAGCATCAGGTCCAGCCCCACTCCTCTTCTCCAGAGCCCTGCCAGCTCTGCCAGGGCACACAGGCTCAGTTGGGCCCCTCAGAACCTCCATGCTCCGAATCTATGGCATTGCTAGTTCCAGAGGACTGCTACCAAAGCCTGTTTGCTTCCCACCCTCACACAGCAGTCCATTCTCCAACGGTCTCGGCAACCCTTTAGAAACAGATCCTGGCCCTGCTCAGGACTGCCCAGCGGCTCCCCAGAAGACTTAGAATACAGCCCATGTGCATCAGTATAGCCCGTGGGCCCTCACTCGAGCCCAGCTGTCCTCCTTTCCGACCTCCGCTACTGCTGTCCCAGCCACAGTTCCCCTTGCTGTTCCTGGAGATGCCAGCAGCTCCCACTTGAGGATGTTGGCACTGGCCTTTCCTTCTGCCTAGAAAGCTCTTCGCAAAGACAGTCACTTGGCTGCTCGTCTCACTGATTTCTCTGCATAGATACAGTGAAAGCAGTCTCTCCTGACCCTCTGAATTGAAACAGCACTTCCTCCTTCCCCGGCCTCTCGCCTGGGTTTTTCTTCATAGCACTGGACACCTGATGTTTTATCTCCCCAATGCTTAGCAGCACTCAAAGTTTAGTTCCTACTATGAATGAACATACAAATGAATGCTAATAATCACTTTCTCGACAATAGCACTTTTGAGAATCTTAGTCCTGCTATAAGCCTCACCCTGATGACACCATTCTTTCTCTTGCAAATTAATACATCTACGTTAAGGGCCAACTAAGTGTAAACATAAATGAAGAAATGAGATCATCTTGTGAGCTCATTCAGCAAAAGTATAACTGGAATCCACCCAAACTTGCAAATAAAGAAAACATAAAAAATTTTATGTGAATTGATACTCAGCCAAAAGAAACAGGAAACTTACCTAGATTCTATAGTTACATAGCAAGTGGATATGTATACAAGAAGTGTAAAGTAATGGACAGGGGGCCAGGGATTTAGCTCAGTGGTTCCAGCCCCTGCCTTGAAAGCGCAAGGTCCCAAGTTTGATCCCTGGTACCAAAAAAAAAAAAAAAAAAAGTAATGGACACGAGCCCAGGCTCTTCAGCTAGACTAAATCCAAACCCTTGTTCTGATTCTCAGTTGCTATAAAACTTCTACCATAAGTTTCTAACTTATAAAATAAGGACAATAAAAATAGTACTTCATACAGTGCATTCTGGGAACAGAACAATGACTGCCACGCAGTAAGTCCCTAAATAAACACTACTATTGTTTTTAATTCTTAATTTTTGACAGTGACGGGGACTGAGCCCAAGGCCTTGCACATCCCGGAAAACTCTCTGCTATTGAGCCAGGTACATCCTCAGCTTCTACTATTCACTTAGGATTTATGTCCAAATTCTTTACCCATGATCATTTTTTAAATACACAAACTTTAAGTGTAAAATCTAAATCATGCTTTACACTTCCTAATTTCTTCCAGAAAAGGTAGGTGATTCATGCTGAAAAGTACCGTCCTTAAAATATCGAAAAACACTGTTTGCTAAGGCTGGAAAACAGAGAAATAAAAAAAATAGTAGAATATAAATATGAAATTTGTGATTCCACATACATATTAATCACTTATAAAAAATATGTACACAGTGTGAAAAATTACAAACTTACTTGCCTTAAAGATTAAATCTTTTTAAATTCTCTCCTATATAAGCTCAACATTTTGAATATTAGAACTTAGCTCATGTTCTATACTTTTCATAAATCAGAACTATTTTGTTGCAAATCCCACCCTATTACAGTAACATAGATTAAAAACAAAACCTTAATATTAAAGATCAAACAAGAAAACAGAAAACTGAGCTTCACCAGAGCTCATTACCTTATGTAATGCAGGATATAATTAAGTGCTAGAGGACAAAAGCTTATGATTAAAATTAGCCGTTTTCTTATCTGAGCAAGAAATTAACGGAAGACAAAGTAAATAAGCTTACTGTAATTTTAGTCATAAAAGTGTGTGATCTCTCTGGGGAATCAGGGAATCCTGTTGCCATGGAGTCATAATGCTCACAGCTGAGCCCGACCTCGACCTCATAATTAACAGGGATCTACTGAGTGAAATGCTCACGTTAGAAGCATCAGCAGAAAAATCATCTGAAAAAAAATCCACTAAATTCCCACAGCAAACAACACCTGGACTTGTTATGATCCAAACGGTTCAAATTTCTGCCTCCAAGTACTAATCCTAACAGAATTCAGGAGGCTACACTGAATACAGTAAATGAGCATACAAACAACACACACTATAGTTGTGTCAGTTGGCCAAGACCCAGAATTTGCTTCAAAGTCTGCTAAGTTGTTGCTAGTAGAAAGGCAATGTAGATACTAAATAATCTTATTTCAAACCACAGGTGAGGATATAAAAGCTACAAAGTCAAATATGTTTAAAACAAAACTTGACAGGCCAATGGCACAAAAGTTCAACAGATTTCCCCCCCAGTACTGGATAAAACCCAGGGGCCCTCTACCACTAAGCTATGCCCCCAGCCTTTTTAGACTGGGTGTCTTGAAACTGCCCTATGGGACTGAACTTGTTCCTCTTCCCTCAGCCTTCCTTACTACTGGGATTACAGACATGGACCACGGGCTCTGAAGTACAAGGCTGACCCTTTTTAAGAGTAGGCAAACATGTTGAAAAAAAGAAAGAAAATGAAAGAAAACAATTCTTGAATTCCAGAATTCTCCTTTTTGAAGTTAGACCACTGAAATCACACCTTTAGGTATTCTCAAACACCGTTTCAAGAAATGAGTATGCTTAAGGCAATCAATCATCTCAGTAGTGTATGGTCCCCATCAGGCAATTAAAAATATAGTTCAATGTTTATTAAATATGATAGTAAATCACTCAGTTGTTTTATTTTCATAATATTTAAATGACCATGTTTACATGTTTTAATCTGTCACATCGCTAGTTCTTGTTAGCTTTTGCCTTTTCTCCTGTAAACATTTTTTATAGATAAGCCTGGAAAAATATTATAGAACTATACTACCTTCTTTATCAATAAGTTAACACAAGACATGCTATTAAATGTTGGCATTTCCTTGATATTCAAGAATGTATGAATGACATTCAAGAATAAAGAGGAAAATACTAAGTCACCTAGCTCCAAAAGCAGGTGGAGAGTTGGGACGGGAAAGTACGTGGAAGAATGAACATTTCTGAAGCCGGAGAAATTTTCGTTTCTATATAGAAATTTCTATATAGGTAAATAGCCCTAGAGAAACACTGCTTTGATGATGTACCATAAGCAGACGTCCCCAGATGAAGCAAGCCCTTTGCAGCGGTCACACAAAGTGCTTGCTCCAAGTAGGGAGGCTGCACTGGAAATCTAAGTGTCAGAAAGAAAGGGAGAGAGAAGTAAAGAAGTGTGATCCAAGAGGTCTCGTAACTACACTGACGTGCAAACGACCCACAGCGCCTAGGACAAGAAGCTGCTGAGGAGCCGCGAGACTGGCTCGGGGAAACTGAGGCCCGCTCAGGGCGCGACCCCTCAGCGGCACCCTGGGCGCCCTGGGCGCCCTGGCCGCGAGCGCGAGGCCGGAGAAGTCAAAGCAGGGACCGCAGCCCTCCCCACCCTGACGCAGCCCCGGCCGGGAGCGCGGTCCCCGGGGGGAGCGGGGCCGAGGACCCGGGCCCGAGCGCCCTCTTTACCTGGGCGCAGAAGCGCGGCCAGGCAGGGAGGGTGCGGGAGGGCGACGGTGGCCGCGAGGGTCCTCCCGCCAGCCCGAGCCGGGATCTGGGGCTCCTCCGGGGAGCTGCTGCCAGCCGAGCCCTGGCTTCCAGAGCCGCTAGAGAGAGAAACAGGCAGCTCGGGTAGCAAACAACACGCCAGCAGTCATTCATAATCCGGCGGACCGGAAGTCGGTGCTTTGCGTCACTTCCCATTGTCGCTCTGCCAGGCGTTCCCCTCGGCTCTGCTGCCGGAACTTTTGTTTCCCGGTGTCTGAAGCCGGGCGCGCGGAGAGCGGTTCGGGGGCGGCCCCGGCGCGGCCGGCGGGCGGGCGGAAGGGTGAGTGGTGAGGGGCTGTGCTCGCGGGCGCGCTGGGACGCTCGGGTCCCGCGATGGGGAGGAGCCGCGGGGCCCGCGGGCTCCTGGCTTCCTCGCTTCCTCGCTGCCTGGTGATTGGGAGGGTTCCCCGTCCGGCCGCCCCCCACTGTCAGCGAAGACTGAGCCTCCTCCGAGGGTGCCGTGGACGGAACGCGCGGGTGGGCACGCGACGCGGGCTCGGAACCTCGTCCTGCTCTTCCTCCCTCGGGCACAGCCCGCTCCGTCCCGCGCCCCTCGTCCCTGGTCCCTGGCGTCCTGTGCTGGGCCTCCCTCGTGTCGGGCCGTGCCGTGATCGGAGGGTTAACACCGCTTCCCTGAAGTCCCCTCCCGTCGCTTTCCGGCTTCTCTGCCTCTCCGTTCGTGTTGGGATCGGTGCCCGCATCACCTGCCCTGCGTTTCCGGGCGTGTCCCTAAGGTATCAGTATAATCCAGGGCCAGGGACTCCGTGGAGGAACTTCGAAAGAATGTTCATTGGAAAGGATTCCAAAAGCTTGCAGAGACAGGAGAGGAAAGCTCTCAGAGCTGTGAGGAGGTGGCAGTCCTAAGATCGCACTGTCCGAGCACTGGCCGGTGGCTTTATCTCAGGCACGTGCGGAGGATCGACTTTAGACTCATTCTGAGATGGGCAGGTAGTGTGGAAAATGAGATAGAAGGGAATGTATGTATTTATGTATGAATACTCAACTTAGGTTGGAGAGACCACAGAAGCCCTGGGAGTGACATTTAAATACAAACCTCTTTCATTCATTCAATAAATAATTTAAGTACCTGTCAGATTTCAAGGATTCATAAAATGACAGTGAACAGCAACAACAAAAGTCCCTGCGCAAGGAGTTTACGCTTTACTGGGATTGATGAGTTTAAACCAGGTGAAAGATTAAGAAAAGAGTACTGTAGTTATAAACATTGTACAGTGCAAATTCCCAATCATGAAACAGGTGGTTTTTGTTTTGCTCTTTTGATGTTTGGTTTTTTGGGCGGTAGGAGGCTGAGTTTCTTTTGTGCCTTTTGCAGAAATGGACCAGCAAGTGTTAGAACTGTGTGGGATGCTCTCCCCAGCCCTTAACGTACTCAGTTTTATAAGTAGTATAACAGGTGTGCAAAGAGAGTATTGTTCAACACAGAAAGTCTTGATGCCATGAAAAACACTAGGAAATGCACTAGGAGAGAGAGCTTACTAATAAGATTTGGAGTGAAAAAGCACAGTAGGTATCTCAATCTTCATAAGAACTTATATTTGAATTGGATCTTGATAGGATTTGGAAATATAAAGAAGGGTAAAGGCTTCTCAGACAGAAAAAAATAAGAATGTTATGCCCACCAAGCACTCGGCTGTAAAGAATATCTGGGAAAGGAATGGTAGTGTTTATGTCAGTTAATGAATCTTCTTAAATGTTAGGCCAAGAAATTTGGGCTGTAGTGTATTTTGAGAGTGATGGGAATTCAAACTTTTCATCAAGAAAATAAAAATGAAAAAAAGAAAGCTTTATTTCAGAAAATTAATATGACTAGTGTTGAAGTAAAGGATAATAACTGGATTATTGGTATCATTCAAGTAAGCTAACTGAGAGCTTGAATACTATCAGTGCAATTGAAAAATGAGATGTATGGAGAATGTTGATGAGTCAGAATCCACAGGAAAGCCCTGGTGATTGGATGCAAGGAATAGCGAAAGGCTCAGTGAGGAAACGATTTTGATCTCAGACCTGATTAACAGAGAGTTTTGTTACTTACTGAAATAAAGTGCAAGAAAGGGAACGTTTCAGGGGAACCTTCATTATCTCAGTTTTAGTTATAACTTAATTTTAGATACTGCTAGGGCAGTCAGGTGAAGATGTCCACTAAGCAGTTAGAAAAGTGGGATTCGAGCAGGGTGGGGCCATATGTGAAATTATCTGCCTACAGATTGTAGCGGAAAACATAGTGTGTATAATGTTACCAAGGAAAAACATGGTAACAGAACGAAAGAAGATAGGTAGGGGTAGATCTGTGAGCAATACTGAGACAGCAGGGATGAAAAGATGGGGCAGAGAGAGAGTGACCAGAGACCAAAGAGGAAAAGCAGCCCAACAAAGCTCAAAGAAGAGGCCTCTGGAGGCGAGGGCAGCTAGCATGTGTTTCGTTGGCCTGCACTTGCTGAGTACCCGCTGTTTGCCAGGCACTCTGGTAGACATGGCATACAGCAGTGGGTAAAACCAATCCAGTGCCCACCCTCATGGCATTTACATTCCAAACAAGCATTTCTGTAATGAACACTGTGATCCATATTACCAGTGAACGCTTTTGGACCATGTACAATGGGCCCTCAAGTTACAACCAGCCTGACATACGAACAATTTGGGTTAGTTAGGTTGATGGAAGATTCATCTGCCTCTTGATATCTATAGCATGTACCCAGTTAACATCCAGATCTCAGCGGTACTGACTTAGTTACAACCAGCCGTTGGGAACTGACTTAGTTCATAAGTCAAGGGTCCACTGTAACAGTAAGACTTCTACTTCTGTTGAGGAAATGCACAGAAAAAACCCTGAGACTTGAAGTATGACTAAGATGTGTACAATGCATTTGCTACTAAAGGACTGAGGAAAGAAAGGTATGATACCTGAGGGACTTGAAATTAGTCAGGTGGCCACAGCGTGACACATTTGAGCCAGCACCATCCTAAGGGCATTGGAGACCTTGGTAGGAATTTTGTTCTTTAACCTTAGCAGTGATTAAAGTATTTCAAATAAGGAGTGATACGGAAAAATTGCGAGGTAAACAAGAGTAGTTACAGGGACCAGATAATAGGTGATGGCAGGCTGGTCTTCAGTGGAACTAGTAGTGATTAGAAAAGTTGGGTGGATTGGAGGTAGAAAGAGGATGGGAGGAAGTTAAAGCCAATTCCCAGGTCTCTGGCGGGAGGAGTGGGGTAAAGACAGTAAACAGAGATTTGAGGGGTAGAACTGGCTGGAAGATCAGGCTGTGAGTGGCTGTGCTGGGAACATGTTCCTCAGGTGGCCCCGGGGCATAGCCACATCCAGCTGGGAGATCTTGGAAGAGAAACGGGCTGCGGAGATAAATTTATCACTGGCCAGAGACTTGATCACATCATCTAGGGAAGTAGGTCTTAAACCGCAGAGTGGATCAGAATGGCCTGAAGGTCTGACACAGATTCTGGGCCCCACCCCGAGTTTCCGGCAGAAGGCCTGGGGGTGGAGATTCTGTCCACACCTCGCTGTTTCAGGGGACACTGTGTGGTCTGGAGCACAGTTGTGGGAGAAGGTGTAGAAGACCTGATTGTACCCTGGACAGCCTTGCTTTCACTGGGATAAGAGGAGCCTACAGAAAAGACTGGGAAAGAAGTGGAAGGGGAAAATAGTATTTGTTAGAGACACATAAGACTGAATTGCCTCTGGGAGAGCGTTTGCATAGAATAATGGTACAAAGGCCAAGTTGTAGGAATTGCAGTAAAAGTAGAAGGAATGGAGGGAAAAAAAAAGCACAGAAGTAGATGATACTCTGAGGAAGTTTTGTTATAAGAAAAAACAGAATTTGACAATAATTTTGAGGTTATCGAATAGATAACTAATACCTTCTTGGAAACCTAAAATAAGCCTAGGGGAGTGTGTGCATCCTGTCACATGTGGAGAGGGATGAGAAGGGAAGGGATAAACAATCCATTTTCAGCCTGCACTTTCACATGCCAAGATTCAACCTACAGCAAGTTTTAATGACATTATAAACCCCTGGAAACGTGAGATTACTGTGGAATTGCCGACAGATCCTTAACTGTAGCGCTCCAAGTGTGTGCATTATTATAATATTAACCTCGAGGACAGAAGAGGATTTCAAACTGTAGTATATTGATCAAAAGATTGAATACAAAGAATATATTTTTTATTTTCATGATTCCTTGCTTGGAGAAGTATTTGGAAAAGTGACAACTAGTTAGAGCCACCTGGTAGCATTGGTATTAGCTGAAGAGAAAACTTTGTAATGTTGTCGAATTCCAAAAGCCTTTGATATACATCACCCATTGTCTTGGTTATTCTTTGGGCTTCTTGAGACACAGAGCTCTGTGGGTCCTGTGGGATATTTGTAGAGGGCGTAGACCCCTCCCCGAGAGCCTTTGCTTTTTAAAATAGGTCAATGCATGTGATACCACCATCTGCCTGTGATCCATAAGGTTATCTTGGATGTGTTTTCTGAGACATTCACAACGGGCCGAGGGCTAAGGAGGAAGAGAAAGGGTTGAAGTCGAAGCTGCCACAGTGGCTGCACAGCCAGTCACTCACTTCCTGCACCCCTCCCAGCAGCACATTCACAGGCCCTGAATCTTTGCCTTGGTGATGGAAAGAAGGTGGGAAAGAAGAAACCGGTGCGGTGCGTGGTAAACCTGACCTTCGCACTGTCAGGTTGTGTGTGCTGAAGCTGTGTGCATCTTCGAAAACAGCTGGCGGGGTGTGGACCCAGGAAACTGAAGATCCAACTGTCTCTGGAAGGACAAAAAGAAGACTAGATAATGACAGGCGGGATGAGAAAGAAGTTTCCTTTGTATCTTTAATAACCTTGTGGACATGTGAAATTTTGTATCGTGTGCACAGTATTATCTATGACTGTACACACAGAAGAACAAAGTAGATAAAACTGTGACATAGATAATTCATATTGTCTCTAAATTGCTTCCTTCTCGGTTTATTTTTCCCCCAGGAGTTTGCAATGGCTGCAACTGTGAACTTGGAACTGGATCCTATTTTTCTGAAAGCACTAGGTTTCTTACATTCAAAGAGTAAAGATTCTGCTGAAAAGCTGAAGGCGTTGCTGGATGAGTCTTTAGCTCGGGGCAGTGATTCAAGTTACCGTCCAGCTCAGAAGGTACCTGCACGAATAAGACAGCCTAGAGACTGTGCTGCAGGAGTAGCATGGTGATAATCTCTCCTGTGGCACAAAGATGTTATGATCTTTAATTTTCTTCCTTCGGACTTAGCTTGGTTGGGCCATATCCTGTTCTACTACTTGATCTGTGTAGAAATCAACTTCTTTATGATTTACTTCGATTTCCAGCTGTTTATGGTCAGAATTTTTTTAAAGCTGTTGAATTTAACCATGACTTTTAATTATTCTCTAATGTTTTAAGGACAAAAAATAATGAAGTAAAGAGACTTTTCAACAAAGTAAATTCAGTATGGGTGGGATAATTTAAGAGAAAGGGGGGTCTGGGTGAAATCCGAGCCGTGTAGCTCTAGTCTTGATAATAAAGTAGCTAAGGGCAGAAAGTTGTGTGTGGTAAGAATCATGTTTTGCAACCTGAAACCTTTTTAAAATCCCAGCCTGCTTCTTGGAGCCAGTGGTGATCATGATGATAATGATGATGATAAAGATGTGAACACTGTACACCATGAGCTTTTCTGAGTGGTTTATGTGTATCGTTAATTTCAAGTGATCCAAATACACTTTGATATAGGTATTTTTTATTTTCTTTTACAGTAAGGAAATGCCCATCTCCTTTTATTTATTGGCAAAATAAGAATAAGAAGAGCTGCTTTGCAGATAGAGTATAAAAAGCTGGTGTAGTGTCTACCCGTACATATTACAGCTATGGCAGTGCTCACTGTCCCCTCTCTTATCTGACTGAGAATTCTTCCCAGCCCTCCTACCTCTGACCCTGAAACTCAAGTCACTGGGGTGTGGGCACGTGGATACCACTCTGAGAAGCGGAAGGTGGGACCAGATGACCAGTTCTACTCATATCGGGAGCTCAGAGAGTGTCGAGTCCCAGACTGTGTGCCAGGCCCATAGGGAAAGCCGGGGTACTGGATGTATCCAGTGTGGCCAGCGGTAGCGGTGCTGTGTCAGAACTTGGTCAGCTGTACACTGTAACAGGCACCGCCGTGTGCCGGTCACCGCTCAGGGCAGCCGCCAAAGTGTTACACTGCCCACGTCACGCCATCGTGCTTTTTAACTTAAAATTGTTTGCATTCATTACGTGTTCTCATTCAGTAGACTGTCTAATTACTGGTATCTCATCATTTTACCCTTTAGGATGTGGAGCCACCCAAAATTTCAAGCACGAAATCTATTTCTATTAAGCAAGAGCCCAAAACATCATCCAGTCTTCCTCCTGCCAATAACAATGGCAAAGTCCTTCCAACTGAAAAGGCGAAGAAAGAGGCTGAAAAGAGGCCTGCTGATAAAGTAAGAGTTTATTTTAATTCAGTTTATAAAAAAGCAAATCAGTTGTTCCATAGGCAGAAAGAAAGTGTTTTATGCATACTTCTTTTATATAATAGGTATAAGCACATAACAATCACACAGAAAATACACTTAAATAACCACAGAAGTTGACTTTTTGAAAAGTGAGTAAAACAAACTTTCATTAACCATTTACAGAAGCATGACCAACAAATATGTAAGCCTTTGGTGCGCAGTAATTTCAAACGTATACTCTAATCCGTACCTCAGAGATTCTCGTTGGGATGGTTGTTGGGAAGTAAAGATAGAATGTGGAAAGATGTAAACCAAAAAAAATTAAAATAAAGAACAGCTGGATGTGGTGGTGCACACCTGAGACCGCAGCACTCAGGAGGCTGAGACAGGAGGGTCACTATGAGTTTGAGGCCAGCCTGGGCTACATAATGAGTTCAAAGCCAGCATAAGCTACATAGCAAGAGCCTGTCTTGAAGGAAAGATGTAAATGACTAAACATGAACTTTGTTACTTGATGGCCAGCATCTTAACAGAGTCACAGATAATTCTTGGATAATATATTTTGGATGAGTTCTGCAAATATGAAGTAAGATTTTAGCAATTAATAAAAAGTACATTAGAAAATATCTTCAGTAACCCTTACCATGAAGGTAAGGTATATTATTATCCTATATATTCCATCTTTTTGCTAAGTAGTAGCCTTTCATAAACTACTCAGTATTATTTTTGTGCTTTTAAATTTATACAAATGGTATCCTGCTATGTATTTATGTCCTTTGGTAAGTGTTTTTCTACTTAACAGTGTGCTTTTGAAATTTATGTTGATGCATGTGGATCTAAAGATTTATTTTGGCTGTGTACTATGCATTCTGTAAATATACCAGTTTCTCTGTTCCCCTGTGAAGAGCAGTTGGGTTATTTCTCCTCTGTCTACTGCAGTAGGGCTGCAGTGAGCTTCCATGTGTCTGAGCTACTTTGTACCTATCCTTTTCTGTCCACGGTAATGGTGTTTATACCCATAAGTGCATGTAACAGGGTATGTTCATCTTCTGCACTCCTAGGCATTGCTAAGTTGTTATTCAAAGTGGAGATACTAAATGTGTATTCTCACCGACAAAATATTGTATAAGAATTGCAAATCCTCCCAGTCTTACCAGATTTTAATTTTTGCCAATCGAACAGGTGTACCTAAAATACTTACAGCTTAAAGAAGGCAGAAGAAACTATGGCAATGTATTAATTCTGGATGACTGGCAGAGAGCTTATTATTACTTGTTTTCAAAACATTTTCAAGAGTCGTTCATAATTTTAAATATTTAAAATAAAAGTAGCTTTATTAATGCTGTGGTTCCTCAAGTTAAAGCATCTTGTTAGGAAAAAAGACAATGTAAGAAAATTCGCTGAACTTCCAAATATCCCATAGTAGGTAGAAGAGTACCGAGAGAAATATAGATATATAGTAAGCTGTTTTGATTCATTTCCTTCTCTCTTGTTAGTTGTTTGTAAGGGACTATACATGAAATACAGTTCTGTAGATCTTTAATATGCACATCGTCTGAAACTCTGAAAACACCTGTGAGCGTACTTGGTCATTGCACACTGTCCACCCTGTCCCTTGGTGACTTATAATTTATTCTGCTGTTTTCCTTTGATTATCATTTTCTGACTGGTTACTTGTTACAGATGAAGACAGATATCACTGAAGGAGCTGATATCCCTAAGAAACCGAGATTGGAGAAACCAGAGACGCGGTCCTCTCCCATCACCGTCCAGACCAGCAAGGATCTGGCCATGACTGACCTCTCCAGCTTCGAGGAGACCAGCGCTGATGACTTCGCCATGGAGATGGGGCTGGCCTGTGTCGTTTGTAGGTGAGTCGCTCCCAGCCGCCGATCCTGTGGTTTCTCTGAGAAACAGCAGACAGCTCCCTCCCACCAAGAGTCTCAGCAGTTGTGAGGCATTTACTTAATTTGTTTTTCTTTTGGAAGGATGCAAAAGAAATAAATTATGTGTTAGGAACCTCCCATATAACAATTTAACATCTTGAAAATTATCGAATATTTTATCTGCTTGACTATGACTAGGGATTTGTTATTGTTTGGCTGCTGTTAGTTTTTGTTCACACAAGGCAAGCACCCCTGCTGAGCTGCACCCCAACCCTGACTGCACCCCTGTAATGTTTTCTGCATTCTCGGGTTCTGGAGGGATGGTGATTGCATTATTCCTCAGTGCGGAGGTATCTATTCAGCAGACTGAGTTACTCCCATCTTTCTTTTTAAGGTGTCTGTGTTGCTGGTTTTTTCTGAATTGTTCATAGCACTTTTTAAAACTAATTTACATATTTCCTAAAACACAATTAACTCTTTTTCTAAAGATAGTAAAAATGAAAGGAATGTCAGTTATTCTGAGTGATGCTTTAAAATTTAGATGCATAATTGTAAAAACAAAATTCTGCTTAGTAGAAGATACAGTTTTAAAATCAGAAATAACTAGACTTTGAACTCCTTCCTGTCAGGGCTCGTCTTTAATTGTTTTTTTTGGTTTTTTTTTGTTTTTGGTACCGGGGATTGAACTCAGGACCTTGTGCTTGCGAGGCTGGTGGTAGAACCACTGAGCTAAATCCCCGGCCTCCTCTTTAATTGTTAATGGTTCTCATTGCCTAACTCAGCAAAAAGATTCCCATCTCGGGTGCTCTTTGCCTCATGGAAATGTTGAATCCTGGCTCTGGGACTGAGTAGCTCTCGGCCCTTGTGGGCTGTATGAGGAGAGCTGGTGTGCTGTGAGCAGGATGTGCCTCTGAATAGGATCGGTGGCCAGGACTCTCAGTTTCACATAGATTTGGTTATTTCAGTCTTTATCCTCCATGAAAGTTAGCATTTATGAATGAATAGTAAAGTGTTAATGGGGAGAGAACTAGCAAGAGTAGCCCTTCTTCAGTCAGCTTACTATGAAATCTGGGACTGTGGAGATTGCTTTTTGTGCTGTCGGAACTTCTACCTCCCTGACAGCTGTATGTCTGCATTCCGTTCAGCCAAGGAGACGTTAATCAAACACCCTGTGTCTGCAGAGCCCTGTGCTAAGCACCATGGATAATTAGGCTCAGATACACCTTCAGGTAACTCATCCCTGATGAAGAAAGAAGAGCATGTGTCCACCTAGCATGAAAGAACGTGACAGGGATAGTGAAAAAGCATCGTGAGACTGTCGAGCAGTTAAGGTCTGCTGCCTCTGGGAGGAGGAAAATGATGAGAAATCCAATACAGCCAAGCTGAAAGCAGCCGATGTATTTATGACTGGGCATGAGCCTTAGAGCAGCAAAGTGCTCATGCTGGCTTTGCGTTGGGCTTTACTATTCTCCTTGGTTTTCCTGGCTTTCTTTTTACCTTTACTATACAGAGCTTTACCAGAACAACCCCGCGATAACTAGATTCTTTTATCCAAGAAAGTGTGACATCTGATGGTGTGTTTTCCTTAGACAGATGACGGTGGCATCTGGTAACCAGCTGGTGGAATGTCAGGAGTGCCATAACCTCTACCACCAGGACTGCCACAAGCCCCAGGTGACAGACAAGGAGGTGAACGACCCTCGCCTGGTGTGGTACTGCGCCCGATGTACCCGGCAGATGAAGAGGATGGTGGGAGTCTTGGTTTTCTCCATCTCACATAGTCTTTGATGCTTTTTCATTGATAAAATGCTTTCAAGCTAACTGTTTGGACATTAATACTTTGAGAAGCAGATAATTTAAGCTGATTGTTTAAATGTTTGTGTAGATAGTGTGCATGTGTGATTTATGTTTCTATGGCGGAAGACCAAACCATCTTATACGCATTCCTCTCTGCTCACCTTTTAGCTTATTGTAATAAGAGGAGGATCGCAAGTTCAAGCCCAGCCTGGGAAACCTAGCAATTTACTGCAGTGAGATCCTGTCTCAAAAATTTAAAAAAGGGCTGGAGACAGACCTCTAGGCAAAGGCTGGGATTGAACCTTAGTACTGAAGAAAAATAAGGAGAAGGGCAAGAGGAAGGGTGACAGGAGGAGGAGGAGGAGACAGGACACTGTCTGCATTCTGTTGCTCTCACTGTGAGCTAAGAGGAACTGTAGATTAGTACCGGAAATCAACAGTCAGGCCAGTCTCCAGGCTCCCTGGTGCAGTACTGTCTGGATGGCTGAGGATTGTTGACGGTGGAATAGCTGCGCGGAAGGCTGGATTCTTCGACATTCCATTTCTGTTTTTTGTAAGTAATGATGAGGACTAAAAGGCACCTGTCTACCCAGAGTTGGCATGGGCCAGACCTGCACTGCACTCTCAGTGATTGGAGCTCGTGCCCGTGGTCCAGTTAGACACATGGTGCCGTCACCGCTCTGCAGATGAAGAGAGCAAGGCTTTGGGATTTACGTGTTTTGTCGGGTGGTGGAGGGGAAACAGGTGAGCTGGGCTTGAACCTGCTTCTGGTGACTCCGAAAGCCGGGCTCTCACCGCATCATACTGTGTGTGCGGCTTTTATTCTCCAGCCGTGAAGTGCTAGAAAGAACTGGAAAATGAGCTGATATAGTCAGTTAAAAATAAAGGAAAAGTCAGTTATTCACCAAAATAAAACTAATCTTTGTCTCAGTAAAGGAAGAGTGGGGTAAATCCTTCCTTGATAACATAGAAATTTGTATTTGTGAACTTTCTCTAAGGATTTAGTTTATCTAATTGTGCAGTAAGGGGAAACTTCAAAAAGATTCTCTACTTACAAGTATTTTTCCCTTTCCACTCTGTATTTAAAACTGTATACATTATCTCAGCTGTTTTGAACTCACCCTCAGTAACTAAGATTCATGCCGGCCCCGAGGAGAAGGTGTTTGGTTGACTCTAATGAGTCCTGTGAAACACACTCCACAGGGAGGAGTGCTCACTGGCAAAGCGCTACACACAGTGACCCTGTTGTGTGCATGCAGCACCTGGGGATTAGACCAGCTCTGGGCGGGAGAGGAGAAAACTGCCTTGGCACTGAACAGATACAGGCTTTTTTCCTTGTCTTTAGTTACAGCATATTGTTACATAGCATTTCCATCATATTGGGTGTCGTAACATAGAAGTGATTGAAAGCTACAGAAGGGCACGTGTAGGTTATATGCACATGCTGCACCATTTTTGGTCGGGGACTTGAGCAGCCACAGGTTTTGGAATGGGGGCAGGCTAGAGATGGTCCCCTGCACAACCAGGGGAAGCTGTGTTATAGTTTGTGAGTTTTCTTTAAAAACAACTGGGTTTATCTTGTTAAAATGGACCCTAATCTGCATGATTTCTAATAGTTACTATTATCATTACTGTTTAGAAACTAATGAAATCTGTAAAACTATTAATATTACTATGAGAAATGACTTGTCAAGCAGTCTCTATTTTATTACATTTTCAACTCCATTCCATGATTGGTCCTATGATAAGTTTTTATTATATGTTTTGTACATTCAGTTAAGACTTTGTATCTAATTTAATTCACTGATTTTTACAGGCTCAAAAAACTCAGAAACCACCACAGAAACCAGCCCCCACCACTGTTTCTGTAGCTCCGGCTGTCAAGGATCCCTTGGTTAAGAAACCGGAAACCAAACTCAAGCAAGAGACCACCTTCCTTGCATTCAAGAGGACAGAAGTCAAGGTGTGGTACATTCTGCTGTCTTTCTTTGTGAAGCAAAACATTTATTGGTACATTTACATATATGCAACGATAGCATTCATCATCTACCTGTACATGATATATCTTGCATCTTCTTGTTTTATTTTTTCATTCTGCTTTCATCTACAATCATATCTTCATTTAATCAGGAATTTGAGTTAAATTCTGAAGCTCTTCCTGCAGTGGCAGCCATTTTGCTCCTCAGACTACTTAATGCTGCTTGGCCTTTTAACGTTTTTCCTCCTTATTGGCTACTGAAGAAGTTTTCTTACGCTCTCTTCTTTTATTTTTTTTTTCTTTCACTGTCATCAGATTTCATTCTGCCTACTTCCTATACTAAGGGACCATACCATCCAACAAGAGCATCATTTTCCTCAGTTCAGGTTCTCATTCTTCAGATCACTGCATTATTGTTAATACTTTAGCATTATGACATTATACAAAAAATATTTATCTAATCTAGTTTTATAACAAAAAGAATACTGTTGCAGAGTTATATGTTCCAGTAAACATAGTACTAAAGATTGAAAAAAACATTAGCCTCGAATTCTCAAAGATTGACCCCAGAAAATTCTAATGACAGTTTTTCTCAGTAGCTGTAAGTAGCAAGCTCAAGAACCTTGATGTGCTGGAAAAGTATGTGAATAAATAGTACTCTGAGAAAGACTTGGATAATTTTGTTCACTGATCTTTTCTTTAAGTTAACCAGAGAAGAGTTGGTGTCCAAAGTATATCCATTATTGTTTTGTCATGTAGGAACTTGGGAATTGAAATAGAATTAAGTAACTAATTTACGAAAAGTAATTAGAGTTGCTATATTCTTGCTCATGTTGTGTGGGATTTTTCTTATAGTAACCATGTTACTACTAATGTTTACTTTTAGGAAGTCCAATGTGAAATCACTTTATGGCACATAAAGTCTCAGCTGTCATTTTGTCCGAGAGGTTTTGGTGTTTTTATGATTAAAATGAATACATTTTTGGTATGAAAAGAAAATTTCATTTCCATTCACATATAAAAAGCAAATGCCTTTCTAACTAGAATGAAAAAAAATTTGTAGTTTAAAATATGTGGGAAATTTATTTTCTACACTGAAATAGTAAGAAATTGCTTGGTCTCCATATTTGTGTTGTTTTACTTCTATGTCTCTGAATAGTATTATAAACCATTTGTCATTCTGTTGAAATATCAGGCAATACCAGGCAGCAGCAAGCCATTAAAATAAAATGCCAAACACATACAACCTGTTTTCTTGTTTATATTTCATAAGTTTTGGTCTTTTTAATTACTTCAAATGGGTTTTCTTTGGTGAAGTTTGTTGAGAAAACATTTAGCCATATGGCAGACAGTTTTAGTTTAATAGAAAGTAAAGGGGAAAAATTAAATCTTTTAAAACCGAAAATTAAAAAGTTTATTGCACCTGGTTTTTTTTGCTTCCTTTTCTAGCTTTTTCTCTCATTACTCATGTGCTTTTCTCCTGGAATTTTTATTTTATGTGAAGTTTTCCTTATCAGGATAATCTGGAGAGTTGTCATATGATGTTATTATAGAGAGAGAGAAATCTATCATTTTCAGCACACTTGAACAAAATCTGAACTCATAAAACAAGGATCCCCAGAGCCTCTGATCTGATTACTTTTCTGTTGCTTAAAGATGTTCACGTGCAGACAATATTCAAGGCTCTTCGTAAAAGCTAACATTGTTTTAAAAACTTTCAGAGTTCAGTTTTAAAATACAACTGGGTATATGTTAAGCCTATCATAACCATTTTTAAAAGTAGAATGTTCTTTTTTACAAGCCTTTACTCATGGGTGAAACTAACTATGAAGATAGTGTCAGGAAGTAGTATGATTCTAAATTAACTTGAAAAAAGTAGATTTTTGCCTAATTGTTCTCCTGTAAATAAGACCATTATGGGTATATAGTGGCATTGGTATCACTGCGAGCTTCTGATTGGCTGAGTTGGGAAGTTAATCGGAGAAACTAAAATGTTCTGCACTTTCATTAAACACTTGGGAGCGAGTCAGACCCATCCAACATGCCACTGTGCAGCCTTGCAGACAGCTGACAAAGTCTGTTATATGAAAGCAGGAATTTGTTATGTGATAGTTCCAATGGAATCATGCAAACTGTAAATCTTAATTCATGAGATCTTTTCTTTTTAATATATCTTGAGAGTTGCATACTTTCAGTTAGCTAACTTTGCACCTGTGTATATTTTGCAGTGCTGTAGCTCAAAATTTCGTAGCGACTTTTTCTTACAAATGTGGCTTTAGAATCTGTATACAGATGTTTTCTTTTGTATATTTTTTTATACATTCACTCAATAAATTATTATTGGCTAATCTTTATCCCAGACATCTTTGGAATATCCTGGGTATGAGGGTGTGAGCATTTTTTCCTTTAAGTGTAGAGTTTTTAAATAAATTAGATGCCTTTCTTAGCTAAGTAATATTTTTCTTGGTAAAAAATAAGTTAAAGCACTAATTCTGATTTTTTTTCGCCTTATGGCTTCTAACTGAATCTGAAAGCAATTCTAAACAAAAATGTGGCATTCAAACACTTCTGCTTTGTAAATGGCAACACGCCCATTGTCTATGCGTAAGTTTTCTCTCTACGTCAGCTTCAAAAGCTTCAAAAGCTTCAAAAGCTCAGGTCAGCGTCGGAAGAACCTAATTTTGTAGCATGGCTTAAATTTTCTAAGCTGTGACTTTGGAATAAAAAGTGTAACAAGTACACATTCAAGGATATTACGTACTGTAGGTATCAATGTGGCTTTAATGCAGTACTTCCCCTTTTTTGTAGACATCCACTGTTACTTCAGGAAGCTCCTCTAGTGCCAGTGTCTCTTCTTCAGCAACCAGTGGCCTAACTGGATGGGCAGCTTTTGCAGCTAAAACGTCCTCTGCTGGCCCATCAACAGCAAAATTGAGTTCCACGACACAGAACAGTGGTGGGAAGCCTGCCGCCTCCTCAGCTGGCCAGAAGCCCGTGGGTTTGACTGGACTGGCAACGTCATCCAAAGGTGGACTTGGCTCCAAGATCGGGTCCGGCAACAGCACTTCACCCACCGTGCCACTGAAACCGCCACCTCCGTTGACCCTGGGCAAAACTAGCCTTAGTCGCTCAGTGAGTTGTGACAATGTCAGCAAAATAGGTCTTCCGAGTCCCACTAGTTTAGCTCCAGGGAGCAGCAGCCAACTGAGTGGAAATGGAAATAGCGGCTCATCAGGGCCCAATGGAAATTCCACTGGCAAAACCACTTCAGAAGCTAGCAGCAGCCCGGCAGCTTCCCTTAAAGGTCCAACGTCACAGGAGTCCCAGCTCAACGCCATGAAGCGGTTACAGATGGTGAAGAAGAAAGCAGCCCAGAAGAAACTCAAGAAGTGAAGTGGCCGAGTAGGTTGTTCTGCCATGTTACCCTGGAGATGAAAAAGCTACTCTAGGACATGCGCTGCCATATTCCATAATTTAATAAAAATCATGATAATCCATCTTTAGGGTCTCTTACCTTAAAAGGTTAAGTATTATTTAGCAAGACATGGAAACTTTTATCTTAAATGTCTTTAATGCTTTTATTCTAATATTTTCCATAGTGAGTGAAAAAAAATTGTTAGAATCTAATTCCTGATGAGAACTTCAGGTGGTTGTGAGCATATGCACATTAAATAAAAACACATGAGGGCCGGGGATTTAGCTCAGTGGTTTTGCCGTGCAAGAACCCAAGTTTGATCCCTGGTACCAAAAAAAAAAAACAACAACATGTGGTTCGTGTAGCAGAGCCCCAGGAGCTGACCTGCTGAGTAAGGTACCTCGCCGGTGGGCGGACGGCCCACTATGAGGCTTTCAGTATCCCCCACCCGGTATTCTCAGTGATCACTCTCAGTGCTCGGTCTCTTTCCAATTGCTTCTCCCTCTTCAATTACTTCACCTCTTTTGAATTTTTTTGTGATCGAGTTCTGACTCATCCTGATCATACCCTTTCCTGAGAGTTGTTGAGAAAGATTTCCAAGAGTTTTTGTGGATGGGAATTTATGGTATTTTTGCACACAGCTTCCGGTACCATGAAAGAAAAGGCTGATTCTGCCTCCCGAGTGTTGGAGCATTTCACCGCATCTCAGCTAACTTCGCAGAGAAGGTCCTGTGTAAGGACTGGCTGAGGTTGCTTTGTCCCTTAAGTCAGGAAACACTTATGGCTTGGGTCCAGCTTGTCACCCAGCGCTTCCTGTGCTCAGTCCCCTCTGGTGCTGGTAAGGGGTGGTGGGACCGTGGGGGAGATGCTTGGGTCACTGGGGCACTGTCCTCATAAAGAGTTCACGTTCACATGGGACTCCTGAGTTAGCTCTCACAGTGCAGCGTTACAAGCCCAAGCCCGTCCCCTGAATGTCCCTGTGGCATCTGTCACGTGAGTCTGACCATGATGCCACACTCCATAAGCTGATGCAGCCAAGGCCCTTGGACTTTGAGCTTCCAAGACTATGAGCTGAATGCCCCTCTTTTCTTTACCAAATTGTCGGTCTCAGGGATTTCATTACAGCAACAGAAAACCTGGCTGATACAGAAAGCGTACGGGTCAGAGCTGGCTTACAAACTAACAAATCAGCCTGCCATTGTTTTATATGTATATTCTGACTGAAGACAGGAGGCCTTGTAGATGAGAGAAATGGTTTATTCACAAAAATGCAGCAGCCATGTGATGATTTGTGAATACCTCATTTCCTCATACAGACTATACATCCAACAAGCTCTCATATTTATAAAACGGTCATAGCATGGTTTTATCAGCCTTGGGGTGTGCTAATGCATCTTCACTGTATAAACCAATCCCAGCCCTGTTCCTTAATCCCTAAGTTTTTCTGACATTCTAAAATAAACTGATAAGTGTTCTCTGTGAAGGTAAAACTTTTAAATTAAGCTTGTTCTTTTTCTAAGGTAAGATTATTTTAAACTCCTCTGTAAAATAATAACAGTAAATTATTCATAGTAAATTAGCATCCAAGATTGAGATAATTCCATTACTTACATGTGGAGTAAATGTTTTTTTAAAATCTGCCTGCAGAAGATTTTTTTATGAGACACAGATTTCTGTTGATAAAACATCAATTTGACATAATCTTCAAATCCCCTTTAGGCTAAAAAAGACACTAATAAAATCCAACATTGTTTGTTTATAGTTCAGAGCCAGTTTGGACAAAACTGTGGATGACCTGACATAGCTTATCTGAAAAAACTATAACAATTCATGTAACCTCACTGTTTATAAGAAATTAAATCCATAATGCTTAGTACAGTTGGCACGTCACCATCTGAAAAGAAAAACTGCATCTCAGAAAATTTGGGCTACATAGAATTGAGAAGAGAAGCAATTATTTTAATTTTATTAAACATCAGAGACTTTAGGGAGTAATTGTCAGTGGAAATGACTTTTTACATTTAGAATATGTACACATAATTATGTACATATCTAATAACATGTGTAACTCGGTTTGGTATTTTTATAGAGGCATATTTGTTATTCAGAGCTTGTTTCAAGGAGCTCATAGATCTAAATTTTTCTGTATCACAAAGTGATCTGCACAACTTGTTAGCTGAGAAGTGAGCAGTGGTGATAGGATTTGTCACTTTGTTTTGCTGCATACAGTTCGTCCCCCCTCGAATGTAAGTTGTGTGCAGGGAGAGAGAGTGTCTTGCACAGCATTGTAATCTGCAGATTTCAGTACTTGTTGGCTCAGGGAATGAGTGGAGAGATAAGAAGATGTGCTCATAAATAAACTTTCAGTATTTAATATTCAGTTCCATTTTACAAAAAGTTTGGTCAGGATCACTTTTTCTGTTTTGCATATTGTGGTTCCTGTTAAGATTAACCATAGATTTTAGTAATTAAAGAAAGAGAAGGAAGGAAAACGCTGAACTCTGACCTTAAAACTGGTTGACCTGATTTGAGTCCCTGTCTTCAAGTGTTAGCTGTGTGGTCCTTCCTTTCCTCTTTCATAAACATAGGTGAAAATGATAACTGGTACAGAAGTGCCCGGATCTACAATGGCCTGGCTTGCAGTGTTTCCGCGGTGCAGAGTGATGCACAGTAGTAGAATGTATCCTTCCTTTGATCTTTTCCCAGCCAGCCCTCCGCCCTGTGATGCTGTCTTGCATTCCCAGGCAAGGCACCGACTCCCCAGTCATTCGCGGAATTAGCCCTGAGCCACGGGGCACTGTACTAAGCCTCCTCGGGCGGTAGCTTAGCTGCACTCCGTGCGTTTTCAACTGAGGATATTCCAACTTATAGTAGGTTTACAGAACATAACCCCGTCATAAGTCAAAGATTAAATGATTCCAACTCTTACCGAAGATTTGGTAGTGCTATTAGTAACATTATAAATTACATTATGATGATCATAGGTTATATAGGAAATTCATTTTACAATAAAATTTTATTAATACAATAATTATAAAAAGTACATAAAAAATTAGAGAAAACCAAAAATATACTTACATACCATAATGTTATTTTTAAGTAAAACAAATTTTAATTTGCTAAGAATATATTTCCTAGAGTTTTGAACATGAACATTTCATTCTAGTATTTGCTAAAGTATGTCTTATTTTTCTGAAAAAATAGAACAAATTTTGCCTATATCTATAGCTAGTGTAAAAAATTACTTTTAATAAACAGTAGCATTCTCTAAATAATGATCTTTTCCTAAAGTCCAGTGTTCTTCTTGTCAGTGAAATTACTTCCTTCTCCACTGTAATACACATTTATGTCTTATTTAGCTTGATTTTTAGATATTTTCCACATTTAGCAATACCATAAGTACACTAGGAACTGTAGTTATTATAAATAGGATTTAAGTAAGATTGGGGGTTTAAATAACATTAGAATATAAAGCTTTTCTTGTTTTATTCATATGGCTTTGAGAGTTTTTGCAATGGACAAAGATCCAAGAAGTTAATGGGAAAAATGAAGTTTTAAATTCCATGTTTTAATACTGTTATTTTTTGTAAATCACACAAGCTACATTCATCAAATAAATATCTCTAAAAGTCCAAGTTACATTTTTGATTGACATGGACTATTCCAGCACTTAACATACATCACACAGGGCTTCACTGCTCTGATTAAAAACGTTCATTATATCTTGTTGCAGTGCTCAACCTTCACATTCATGGTATTTTTCTGAAATGTACGGAATGTTCAGTAATGGCTTTGTGCCTTTTTCATATGACTTCAGCACCCATGGTAATTTTGAATAACTGCATTAATTTTTATACCTTCTAAACTTTATTAAATATACTATTAGCTTAGAGAATCAAAGAGTAAGGCTAAATAAAATGTATACATATGCTTATTTCTTTTAAAAATAAAATAGCTACATAATTTCTCCTTCATTCTTGGTTAAAAACAAAATACTTCAGAAGATCCTACTCTAAGTATTTTTAAAGGAACATAAAGAAATTAGCATCCCTTCCCTTAATTATGCTGATGCCACCAACAGTTCTGTCTATTAAAATTCTTAAAGGTTTATACATCTCACAACTGTCTGGGAAGTTTATTTCCCTTGGACCCAATAAAATAATATCAATCTTCAAAATTATAATTTCAACTTTTAAGCAAAATATCTAGAAAGTGAAGCTCCCGTATTATGCAAAGCCTACGCAGTCACGAATGTTCACCACAGTGCGGAAGGGCAGTCAGCGGCTTCATTACAGTCTTGCTCAGCAGCGACTGCAGCTGTGACTCTGGTGGAGTGGGCCCTTCAAAGTCCAGACTGGAGGTGTCCATCCTAGGGCCTCCCCAGTGGTGAAGCCTAGGTACTCCGGTCATGTCAGCCTAAAAAGCAGGGCCATGCTATTTGTATAATTCTCCACTTTTGTGGGAAGTACTGTGGCATATATATTCTGTTATTTTGATCTTTGAGCATGGTCATATTTTCCACAAGTAGCAAGTTTAGATTTCTTTTTGCTTTACCCTGGGCAAACTGGTGCTTAAATTTTCAATCTGAGTACAAAGGATAGTTAAAAGACATAAAAGTCTATCTAAAAACAAGAAAGAATCCTCTTTTAGTGCCCAACTTAAAGCAGGAAAATGCTTCATGCAAAAATAACTTAGATTTAAAAAAATTTTTTCCTCCAGTTTTTTCTTTTTATCAGTACGTTTGCACCACACGATTACATTCCTCGTGGGGAGTTAGTACATGTGCATAGCACATGTCAATTCTTTTTTATACAACAGTAAAATTTTATAAAGCTATTTTTGGATTAATGATCTTAGAACAATATCATAAAGTTCAAAGTTTTCTGTCATGTAAATATCTTCTGAATTTCTGTGGTTGTATATGTCGTGTGTGTGTGTGTGTGTGTGTGTGTGTGTGTGTGAAGTGAGCTACCCTCTGAAAAGTAGCACTCCTTTTTCAATTAATTTTATTGGTACTATTTACGTATACAATATAATGACATTCATCACTGGAAATTTGTACCTTCACATAATCTATCTTGGTTCTTATTTTTTCCCTATTCCCCTGCCCTCCCTTCAACCCCTAGCACTCATTTTGTGTATGTGTTCCTCAGTAATATATATATATATATATATATATATAAAACATTATACATTATAGGATCAAATAGAGTGACAAATTTAAAATTTAATTCCATATTAGCCTATTATGTGGATAATGAAAGTCCACCTTAATTTGATTTTGAAAAGAAACCACTGCAGTCAACTTTAATTTAATCTTTTCTGTGGCAGAAAACCATTTTTAGTTCAATAAAGTGTTGTGAGAAAATATGCCTAAAATCAAAGGTCAGTGCCCCAGGACATCGTGTGACAGCAGATGTTATCCCAAAGGCCTGCCTTGCCTAGGTCCAAATCAGCAGCCGGAAATATTTACACCTTGGCTCTGAATACAGAACACACACTCCCCATTCATCATCCCAGTGATGGAGGGATCCAAAAATATTTCCTCATTAAAGTGTCATTAGCAACCATGTAACACAGTTTTTAAATAATTTTTTCAAAATGGTTAAGCAAAACAATAAAACTAGAAACACTAAACAAATATTTGGGTTTTTTCTAGGCTAAAATGGAAGTCCTTATAGCTTTTAATTTTGAAAAACTTCTAAGTACTTAAAGATGAGCACGAGAGAAAAATGAATGGTCCTCCTCAGCTCCTGATCCGCACGTAAGTGCTTTGCAGGTAACACATGTGCAGGCCTGGGCGAGCACAGGGCCCTGGGCTAGGATCGTGGCCCCGGGAAACAACACGCAGGCTTACTTCCCAGCCCTACCACTTACTAGCAGTGTGACTTGGGCGAAGTTACTCCACCTCTTTGGGCTGTGGGTTGCATTAAATATGTGACTAATTACATATAAAGCGTTTAAAGCAGGGTCTGTCATGCAATGTGCATTCAGTCAGACAGTGTCATGTTACTCAGTTTTTTTCCTTTGCTTCATAGCTTATATTAAAGAAGGTCCACATCAAAGACTTCTAGTGGACTGTTAATTCCTATTTGTATGTATATTTAGTAGATGCTCTGGTACACAGATGTATGTATATGATCTATGTGATACAAAGTATACACTCCATTATGTGTGTATATATAAACATGTTTATGTACAAGTGAAAAACAAAGACAATATAGTAAGAAAAAAATTTTATAGTAAATTGAAAAACCTTATTCTGAGACCCAGCCTTTTATGACAATAAAAGAACATTCACCCTTTCAAAAGATCTCCACTTGTAAGTGGTTTCTCGTTGGAGCCTGCAGTGTTGGCTTTGCTGTTTGTTTAGTTTAGTATTTATAATATATTTGTGAAATCATCCTGTTATGTAGGATGGTGTTCCTTCAAACCTGATACAGTATCACTTCATGTAGTTTGGAAGCTTCTTGCTTTCTGGCTGGGAGTTTCCGAATGTCAGTCCTATGAGGTAGTCAGCGACTTGCCAGGAAATGAAGGTCTCGGGCTTTTCTTACGCATAAGTCATCTTCCCAAGGTAGTTAGCTGGCACATACCCTTTCTGCCCGTGAGCTTCGGCTAGCCACCACTCTTTATTGCCACTTAGATCACAGAATCTAAGAATATGGACTCTCTGGTATTCCTGAAGGCTCAGTTCATAGTTACTTCGTGCTTGGAAAGCGTGAACTGCATAGAAAATCTAGACAAGGAAGCAAATGACATTATTGGAACCAGAACCCAAAACCCAGAGAAACACAGTACAGGTTTCCAAGCATTCAGAAGCAATGCCAAAGTTTTCTTATTTTCTCCAAGTCACCCTACCAAGCTCTTTCTGTTGGATTTATTTTGCTAAAACATGACCCAGATGATTACAGAGGGAAACAAGCATTCTTACTCTACTGGGAGTTCAAGTCGTCCACGCTCGAAGGCAATTTGGCGGTTTCTATTAAGATATTTTAATGTTAATTCCTTTTGAATCAGTATCTCTAAGAATCTCTTCTGCTGAAATAGAAGAAGAAACTGGCATATATTTTGCATAATGATTTGTGACAATTCTCTTCATGAAAGAAGAAAACTGGGAGGGGAGTGGGGATATGCTAAAGTTTTAGCAAAAGAGGGGAATAAATTCTAGACCCTCACACTAAAGAAATGTGTAGCCATTAAAATGGTGTTTCTGATATTAATAACTTGCAAAATACTTATGATGAAGTAGTAAACAAAAAAATATAAAATTAGATGAACAATTTATTCTTAAATGCTAGCTAATGTCTTTGAATGGTGGGATGAGAGGTGATTTTCATTGTTGTTTCTTTGTTCTTTTACTTTCCAAATTTTTATAACAACATTGTTAAATTATTTGCAATGACCCGGGAGAAAGTAATAAAACATATTTTAATTAAAGGAATTTTTCTGTAACTTCAAAGGACTACTTTGTAATTTTTAAGTACACAGAAGCCCTAAAATAAGTCTTCAGTCCATCTTTCAGTAAGATCACAAGACTGAGGATAAAAATGTTTAGTTATGGTTTCAAAGTGAGCAACTGGCTATCAACATTTATACACTCATTTACTCAAACTTTATGAAGTACAAGATACTATACCACCAGATATTATTTTTCCAGGGAACTTTCAACTTAGGAAAATAATAACTGTCAACAAAACAAAACGAAACAAAACACCATACCACCGCCTCCAGCAGTAACAAAACTTTCCACATGTGGATGACTCATTGCTAATTATGAGCTGGATTCTGAAAGAAGTAACCTTCATAAATGACAAAATTGACAAGGAGGTGGATATGTCACATTCAAAAGGACAGAGATAAAAACAGTATACGGGAGCTGGGGATTTAGCTCAGTGGCAACGTGCCTGCCTTGCAAGTGCAAGGTTCTGAGTTCGATCCGCAACAGTACATAGGAAAAGGCAAGCAGATTAGCTTTCAAAATTGAGGGCTGATCGTCAAAGAAGCCTTCACACAGCAGAGTGAGATGGGGAGAGATGGTGGCCCAAGTGTCATCCAGTTAAGCCACTGAGGCTGAACCTGATGCTCTGACTTGGGGAAAAGAGTGTAAATGACTGCACAGAAAACTGGCAGCTTCCCATCAAGACTTAGGGTGAAACAGAGTACAGTTAGAGATTCCTTCCTGATTCAAACAGCCAGGTATGTTTACACCAAGGTTCGAATTCCCACCTGTTCATCTACCTCTTGAAAACCATCAACATCAGAGCCCTTTGTTTCACACTTCCCACAAGTGCCACTCAGCGAGGAGCTGCTGTCACTGATGCTGCCTTCTGGAGTGCCCGAGACACTGTCGCTGCCTGGCCTCCAAGACACAAAGAAGCTGATGTCGTCAAAATCATCATCACAGAGCCTGGTCTCCGTGTCCGCCCTCTGTGCTTTTGCTGGATTGTAGGGCTTCAGGAAGGAGGAATATACATATCCTTTAACAACTGGGGAGGAAGTTAAAAGAGAAAATGAAGAACAATCAGGGTCATGGGTATCCTTTTCACCAACTGTATACTCACAAAATCTCCGCCTGAAGAGGAGCGGTAGTTCCGGGGAAAACTTACTTCCCGTATCAACCAGCCACCTGCTTGTACTCCCCAGGGGGTCCTTCTGCTCCACCACAGCCACTAACTCGCCCTCCAGGAGATCGATGTCGTGCTCCTGGGTAGCATTGCACTTGCGCTTAGCTTGGTAGAGCCCCTCCGCGCTGTACGTGGACAGAAGATGGGAGCGGTGAGTCTCGGTCTGTCTTGGCACTTCTGGCTGGGAAAAGGAAGAAGTTTTGGTTTGCACGGATGTATGATAAAATCTTCATTAAGTTGGTAAATACTTCTCCTCTGGAGCCTTTTCTTTTAATGCAGAAGTTACATATTGATTTAGATTTATTTCAGTGTGGAGGCTTGGATCAGGCTGCTACTGGAAAATTATGGCATTATTCAGCGCAAAATTCTCTAGTAAGCACACGAGGGCAGTGTCGCAGAAAAGAAAGAAAATTCAAGTGTGAGTGAAAGGAAGGTTCAAATCCTTCCTAATGGTGAACAACATTTTAACTCTTTGCTGTTCTGTGGATAATCCCTTGAATATTTAACACTTTATACATAACATTTGATTTGGTGAGTTGCATACTTGGACATCTTTTCAGGGGAAATACCAGGAAATTAGGCTGGAGTCAAACTCTGGTGCTAAGTGACTGGGAGAACCACTTTATCTCCTGATGTGTGTCATCTTGAGAATAAAAGGGTGGGACATGTGATTTATCCCTATAAAGTCCCAGTAAACAAATATTTGCTAAGGGTCTACCTTGTGTCAAGGAGCATTTTGGGCAACTTAGGGACAAATCATGTATAACACCGAAACACAAACCAGCGATTTCATGGCACTCACAGTAGAGAGGGAAGAAATAGAGCTGACATTTTAAGCATAAATAAATTATAAGATGTTAGAATTAAATGATAGAAAAGACATTATGATTTTACGATCTGGACAAGGCAATGAAGTGATGTGTACCCTTTCATGAATGCCGCTAAACTCACCTGAGTCTGTATAGACTTCTTCTTTTCAAAACTAAGTTTTCTCTCAATAAAGGTGGCACTGTTCTCCTTTACAAAGTTCAGGTTTTGAACTTTTACTAGTATTTGATTCTGAATCTCACCAAGGCTTGAGACCAACCGTGGCACCTATGATAGATAACAACATATTTTTAGACAAATAGACAACCATGCTAGATATTAAGTGTACTAGAGTTGTGATGAACATTTGAGAAAATGTAAGATAATTCTAACTGAAAAAATAGGGCAACTCTAAAACCTCTCCATAAAGCTGGCCTTTCTGGAAACCACACAAAAATGATAGAAATTTTTTTTTCACCAAGGGAGTGTTTATTTTTTGGTTTTGGTTTTGTTTTGTTGGCACCGGGGATTGAACTCTGGTCCTTGAGCTTGCACAGCAGGCTGCGAAACCACTGAGCTAAATACCCGGGCCTGGAATTTTTTTTTAAAGTTTCAAGCTTAAATAAAAGAACAAAAGAGAAAAATTAACAATAAAGTATTGGAAGAAAGGCTCAGGAATTAATAGCAGTAGGACTTCCTACATGGAGGGTGATGTAGTAGAAAGGGGAAAAAAATATAAAGCAATGAAGGATCTGTGTTAGTGCCAAATTAGCAGTTTTCTTTGATGTGCTTCTCACAAGAGGTGGAGTCTATGTGCTTAATTCTCAAAACTAGGTGGGTCTTGATGGTTGTTGTTTTGTGATGTGTTTTGCTTGCAGTGCTTGGGATAGAACCAGAGCCCACACCCCCTGCGTGGACCTTTATGACAGCCACAATTAGTACAATGTTGGACGGAACAGATGAAAATGATCCCATTTAACTTCCAACATTAGTCCTAAAAAAGACAAAGCAGTAGTCCAGCTGCAGTGTGGTCACTATATAAAAAGACCATTCTGAATGACAGGGGCATCTCTGGAGGCCCAGCTGTTCCATTCTCATCCCTATCACCAACCTCCCAGTTATCTCTGGATCGTCTCACCAGCCTGACAACAGAGAGCTAAAGATGCTATGATTGTGGGTTCCCAAAATGAAATGACAGCCAGATTGCTCTAGACAGAGTGCTCTAGACAGCGGAACTTAGGGTTTTCATCTCTTATCTATGCTATCTACTCAAGCTGAACAAGAACATTACAGAACTCAGGTATGCCTCTAAGAGAGAGTTCTATGAGAGAACCTGATAAAAGCAAAAGAAGCGTCTTAATTTTAAGAAAACAAAAAGAAGCTTTGAATATTAAAATTTTAAGAGCAGAAATAAAATGAAACAACAGACGGGTTAGAAAAGTAAAGTAGAAAATTTTGATAGGAAGTATAGGAAAGTGATACAGAGAGAAAATAAGTGGGAAAAGACAATAAAATTTAGGAACAACCAAGTAGGTTCAAAAAAAGAGTGAATAAAGGGAAAAATCATCAATTAAATATGTAAGCACATTTTTAGAAGTGAAAGATATAAATTTTCAGGTCAAAAGGACCCCACCACATCTCCAACATACAGTGTACCTCAGATTTCACACCAATGGAAATAAGGACAAAATCTGGAGTTTCGGGGAGTGTGAGGGGAGAAGTATATACAAAGAATAAAGAATCAGAATGGATTTTAGAGTTCGCAACAGCAACTGTGGAAGCTAGAATACAGCAGAACAATGGAATGCTTTCAAATTCAGAAACAATAACTTTTACACCCAACCAAACTATGGATTAATTGTGATGACAGGAGAAAAACATTTTCTGATACTCAAACTGTCAAAAATATTTATCCCCAATCATTCTTTCTCACAGAACAACTCAAAAATATGATCCTCCCCAAATAAAGGCATAAAGCTATAAAGAAGTCAACGTGGGTAAAGAAGTAAAGAAGTAAGACCCCACACAGAAGAGAGGTGAAGGCATTTCCCAGAATGAGGATGAGGTGTGGTCCCCACGACCCCTGGTTAGCAGATGAAAGGGGGATTGCTTTGGACTGGATCAGCTCAGAAAGGCCCAGGAGAGATTTCTGTAAGAAACCACAACTAGGGCTGGGGATTTAGCTCAGTGGTTCCGGCGCCTGCCTCAAAAGCGCAAGGTCCCGAGTTTGATCCCCGGTACCAAAAAAAGAAAAAAAAAAGTAAATAAATAAATAAACTTCTTTAAAAAAAAAAAAAAAAGAAACCACAACTGACAGAATACCTCATGCATCTGGAAGTCTTAAAACATGATTTAGTCAACCCACGGACAAAGTAAGGCAAAGAAAAATTGAGTAACTGGTCAAAGAAAAATATGTTATTAATTTCAGAGAAAACAAAAGCTGTGAATGAAAGAAAGAAAAGGCAGCTGCCATGCTCTGTGTGGTTCAAGTCCAGCCAGCATTCACTTTGTGTGCCGATGTCGGTTTGCTTCTTCACATTTATCCTCCTTCCTTCCCCACCCTGATCCGTGCTCCAGGAGTCTGACAGAACGAAATGTGGCAATAGCTTCTCTGCTCTCTAGCTTCCAGATGGGTTCAGTCAATGAGGAAAATCCATGAGAAATCAGAATGAGGGAGGAAAATGAGATAAGGATGTTTATTTCCTGAGTTTCTTTCTGTCGGACTGACTGAACAGCACAGCCAGCCAGCTGCTCCATGGTCAATGGCTCCACACCTATGTCTGTGCATCGCCATAAGCTCCCTTCCTTCCTCCTGTTGTGCCACATGCTGAATGCTCCCTCCTAGGGCCGGGGCACAGGTCTAACGGTTCCCCCACACCATGCTCTCATTTTTATAAGTAGTATATTAATTTTTCTCTAAATGCCCAATTTAAGTGTGTTGTATATTTTCTACTGTTATTATGACTGAAACACAGCAATTTTAAACATTGAGTATGAATACAACCTAATTTATGATATCAGTGTAATGAAAAAGGGATTAAAAAGTATGTGAATATATTCATACATATATGTATGTGTATATGTATATATGTTATGGAGGTATAGAAAAGAAAGCTAAACCCTCATTTTTCAAAGTGGAATATATCATGTCTATAATCAAAAATTAATAGCATGGCAATGCAAGTGTCTAATTTTAAGACATGAAGAATCACCTAAAAGAATTGAAAAGCAGTTGTGCCTGAGGAAGAACAAATTGAGTAAAGAGATTAAAGGACAACTTCTTGATACAACCTAATAAACATAAATAACCAACCTAAATCTTTAAATCAACTGCATGCATAACTCTTATAAAAATGAAAATTAAATACAGAGCTGGGCAACCCACTTTCCGGTCCCCGTTCCGTCTCTCTTAGACTGAAGCTTTCTTTCGCTCAATAAATTTTTCCTACTCTTAACCTCTGTTGCTCCTAGAATTCATTCTTCAATTTTAGAGAACACGAACTCATGTTTTGGATACCTAGTAGGTTTGGGAGTTACACCTCTTCCCCCTATATCACTTTGGAGGTCTTCCACCAAGATTACTGGTCAGGGGTAAGAGTTTGCTTTTGTTCCATAGGTTCCAACTTTGGTCTTTTTGCTTCATAGATTGTAACTTTTGTTTCATGGGCTCTGGCTATTTGTTTCACAGATTCTGGTTTTTGTTTCATAAATTCTGGCCTTTGTTTTACCTTTTGTTTCACAAGTGTTTTAATTTTAAGCTGTGTGTTTTAAATGTTTGCAAATTTCTTGTTTTTCTTATTCATTGTCTTTTGTTAAAACTACATTTTATTCTTGTTTTGTATGTGTTGCATTTGGACTTAGTTGCTTAAAAATGTTGTAAAATGGGTCTCTTATGAAATTGTCTCAGATAAAGACAGCTCAGGCTTTTATCTGTCCCTTATAGAATGTCAAACAGCAGTTACTCTGCCACCTAGTAACTGCCTTTAGGGCAGCTGCCACTCTCAAAGCAGAGGACAGGTCTCCAGTTGCCCTCTGGTGAATCCCCACTCCCACTGCCACCACTGGCAGGTGGAACATTGACCAGATAGGCAACTGGGTTCCTTTCGGGGACAGATCTCTGATTGTGTGGAACTAGCAGAAACTGAGGTGACAACTGAGGGTTCATGGGCAGGGCCACTCTCTGGCAGATACCCAAGGTCCCTCAGAAGAAACTAGCTCCCGACAGCCCATCTGGGGAATAAGCAGAAAATCTCCACATCTTGTCCCTATCTGGACTCCTCAGCGAGGTGAAAGGGGAACTCTGTCAGTGATCATCAGATATCCTCTGTCTCAGAGTGATCTGAAATGATGCCCTCAGAGCCCTTTCTTAAGCCTCCATTAAGAGTTGAGCTACAGGTTTGGACTGCTTTCTCTATTACTAGTAAGATCTCTAGACAAATGTAAAAATCTTTGATAGAGTAAAAATACCTGAACTTTTCTCCCCCCACCCCCAGGCATGGTCTTCACCATTTATGTGTGTCGGGGAGAAAAATGCCTTTTCTGATACGTTATGGACTTTGGAAAATTGACTGTGGACTTATAAAATGCTGTATGGTAATTCTGGGGGATGTTTAACCAGCATGAGCTTTATTTGGGCTTTTTCTCTCTGCTAGTGAGTAAAAAACTCCACTTAAACTTTTCTCCAACTTGTTGGGAGTTCATTTGAAAATCCCTTGTAGTCAGACCACTCCTCCTTCCAGAAAGTCAGACTAATGCAACTCACAAAAACTGTTTTGTCTTATACTAGGGAAAAGAGCAATCAGTAACTTGCATTTGTGTTTTTACTGATTCACTAGAATATGGGACTATCTTAGCCTTTCTCTTCATTCATGCATGCATAGGAAGTCAATAAAGTTGCCTTTACTATGTAGATTATGGCTGCTAGAAAGACCTATGAGTTTCAAATACTTGGTGAATTTAAAATGGACCTTAAAGGAGTAGCCTTGTCTTGCTGCTAATAAAAGTTGCCTAAATGACTGGATAGACAACAGAAATGTCTCAGAGCTCTCTCTGCCCTAGGGCCCAGGGCAGAATCTCTGACTTACCATCTCTGGAGGTGATCTCTTTTGCAGGAAAAGTGCTCTAATTTCACTGTTGACTTATTTTCCTCTCTCTCTCTCTTTCAAGGAACTAGATAGCAGTGCTTTAAATCTCTTGGTTTGCTAGCAATACTTTCATCTTTAAACATGATTGTTATGGCTGAAGTCAATTGTAACTTGTGCTTTAAGAGTACTTACTGGAGTAAGGATAATGAGTTCCCTGAGGAAGGTAAGATCACGTGCTGGTAAAGGATAGATAGTCCACTCCTGTTTTACTTTCTGGTTCTCTCTCCAGATGGCAGCTACCTACCCTGGAGTGGAATAAACCTTGGGGGATGCCCTGGGGACACCCTAGGGGGCACAGGAACCAAGCAGAGACTTATGGGACGCCATATTTGTTTCTCTTGTTTCAAATTGGGACTCTATATCTGAACCTCTTACTCCTTTGGAATATATTAAGGAGCAATTTAGTATTTCTCTACACCCACGTGTGGTGTGCCTCCCTCCTAAAGCCAAGTACACAGAGGAAAATACTATGATGCTATCTCACAATTAGAATTATACTGTAAGAGAGAAAATGGTCAAAATAATCTTATGTTGAGATTTTCTTTACATTAAGAAGTAATTCTTGCTTGTGTTCAAATATAAATGTGGGCCATAGAAAAATGGGAGACACCTCACCCTTAAGGCAATCAGTACCTCTAAGCCTAAGGCTACTCCTCACCCTAACCACCAAGGGCTGAGGGTGGAATTTCTAGGCCAGCTATAATCAATCTCCATGAGGCTATATCCATCCTTAGCTAAGTTGCTGAGGTCCCTCAAAGACAATATCTCTTGCAGGAAGTAAATGGCAAATATGGGACTACCTGTGTTCATGTGTCTTTTTCTCTCAGTAATCTTAGACAGATCAAATGAGACTTAAAAGTTTTCAGATGACCCTGATATGTACATTGAGGTCTTTAGAGGACTTACTCAGACCTATGGACTAGATTAGAAAGATGTAATGTTGCTCTTAAATCAAACATTGATTTCTAATGAGAAATAAGTAGTATTATAAGCTGCTACTACATACAGAGACAGATATTTTAATTTTGGAGGCTCAAAAAGACAGGCAGGCAGGGGAACAACTAGTTTCTACTAGAACACAAGGAATTCCTATACAAGATCCCCACTGGCCTGCCAATCAGATAGGAGATTAACTAGAAGACATTTTCAGGCATGTATTCTTGAAGGTCTAAGAAACATGAGAACTAAGTCCTTCAATTATTTTAAACTGTCAACTATTTATCAGGAAAAATAGGACATCCCTACATCCTGATTTGCTAAAAGGAAATACTATAGTTTTTCCCAAGTCACAGACTTACAATATGTAGATGGTATGCTGTTATGTGCCCCCTCAGAAGAGCTTTCTAGCCCAGATATCTGCTCTGGTGAATTTTCTAACAGACAGGGGTTATAATGTTTCTAGATCTAAGGCACAACTTTGCAGCCTGGAGATAAAATATTTAGGCCTTATTATATCTAAGGGAACCCAAAGACTGGGGGAAGAAAGAATTAAACCAATTCTTTCCTTTCCATAGCCCATGACTCTAAAACAGCTAAGGAGATTCCTGGAAATTACACAGGCTTTTGTGGCCTTCAGATAGCAGGACATAGTGAGATCGCATGACCCCTCTATTAGCTTATAGAAAAACCCAAGAGACAGACACCTGGGGACCTCATTCCCAGACTGCTCTCTAGAAGTTCAAACAAGCACTTCTAAGTGCCTAACTACAGGACACCATTTCCGTTTGTGTGTTAATAAAAGATGAGACATGGCTTTGGGAGTGTTTCTACAACATCAGGGAGCTGCTCAACAGCCTGTAGGGTATTTCAATCATAAATTAGATATTACAGATTTAGAGTAATTCATTAAAAGGGTAAGCCCTATATAGTTAGAACACTTTCATTCTCTTTCAAGAGGCAAAAAAGCAGCCATTCGGGTTCTTTGCTTATTGGTTTGATTCTTCTGCTTGGCAATGCAGTTGGAGTCAGTCATAGCTTTCGTCTCTGGAGACATGTTTTGCTAAGGATCACAGATCCACGGAAAAGCTCCTGATCTTACTTGTCCTTCTACACCAGAGATGGTTAAGATTTAGTTCTTGTGCCATACTTAAAGGCACTCTTCTGTCCCATCTCCACTGCCCTGCTCCTAAGAAATAATGCAGTTTGATTCAAAGCACTTCCCTCTTCTGTGGCTGCTGGATTTCAAGACAAAGCTTCCAGAATGGTGAGTCTCCCCTCCCTGGAATCCTCCCAGAGTAAAGCTGACCTTCATTTTTCACTGGGCCATATAGAAAACTGGTCTAGGTTTAATCCTGAAACTCTCAAAAGATAAATGTAAAAGTTTTAGTTCAGATTTATCTGTCTTTCAGCCCTCAGGCAAAATCAGAGAATGGTAAGAACAGCTAACCTGGCTCTGGCCTGTTCCTTGCACCTCTAGTCAGCCGCCACTGGCACTGGACAAGATAAAGGCTAAGAGACACCTTAGATTGGGCACAGAACAAGAGAGATAGACGGGGATGCCTTCTTTTTGTTTCCTTTCAAAATGGGAGAAACTGTCGTAGGTAGACATCTGCAGCACAGCAGGTTGGAGCCTTGGCAGGCCTTCGTCCCTCACTGCTTGGAATTCATATTTCGCTCCAAAGAGTGTCACCTCGTCTCTTCTACATGCAAACCTGGCCTGAGTGGACCCCCACTGGAGATAATTAAAATTACCTTTAACAGTTTGTCTCTTTTAGGGGGAACAATTACACGTGGCTATCGAACAACTATGGTTATCAAAGCAACAGTGAGAAGACTGTAGTTGGGTATTCCAGTCAGATAAACTGTCAGTTTAGGGTCCATCTTAAAATGGTCTTTCCTTTCTTAAGTGTAGAAGATTTTTATTCCTTTTGATTCTTATTACAAGAGATCTCTGTTAATTGATCTATGAAGTTATGACTAGTCTTGTTTATAGTTATAAACCTAAAAATTATAAAAGTTATTATAATTCAACTTGGCCAAATACATCTGAGTGCACTCTGGTTTATAAACAAGTTGTCTTATGTGTATGTCTGTCTGTCTGTTCAATTTGTTACAACACATACAGCTGTTGTATTTGAGCTTTTTTCTTTTGGCATTTTGGATTTTTTAAGATGTTAGCCTGTTAACTTAAGTTGGCTTACAGATAAATGTAATTAAAGACATGGTTCCCCCAGGTTGCCAGATGATCCAGATAAACTTGTTTTACAAATACAGTACATATTGTTGTCTATGTATAACTTGGGAATCTTTCACTGGTCAAAAATAATGTGTTAATGGGCCAGGGATTTAGCTCAGTGGTTTCGCCACCTGCCGCGCAAGTGCAAGGACCCGAGTTTGATCCCCGGTACCAAAAAACAAAACAACAAACAAACAAAAAATAAATGTGTTGTTATGATCTGGCTCTCAAAAATTTGTTACGATAATAATAAAGACTCTTGGGCTTAGGAAAACTACTGGACAGGATCCCCCTTGGTAAATAAAGGAGCAGCTGCCTGGAAAATAATTTATTCCAGCCTTTGCTCACAAAGGGGACCCCAATAATTTCCATAGCCTTGTAGGAAATACATTGCTAAACATATCATTGTGATATGTATACATTGGTCATGGTCTAAATTTTCTGTGGGAAAACAAGGTTTTATTTAAAATGCTCTTGGTACAAAACAAAATTAAGAGGGGCTAGGCATTTAGCTCAGTGGTTTCACCACCTGCTGCGCAAGCGCAAGGACCCGGCACCAAAAAAAACCCCCAAAACAAAACAAAATTAAGGGACAAAGGGTTTCATGTAACTGATACTCATTATATTTCATTCTTGCCTTCCGGGTGTACAAGTCTTCTGGGATATTATTTACAGTAATGATCTTTTTTGACTCAGGTATCTGCCTTTCTCTTGCACTCCAGCTCCTTGTGATAAGAGGTACATGTCAAGCCAGCATGAGAAAACCAATCCAATAATAGTTTTCTTAACAACTCACGTGATGTGTACGTGTCACCACACTTAGGGATGTTCAGTTGCCAAACAGTTGAAATAATGTCACACACTAAAATTAGAGGCTAGACATTATGAACTCCTGAGGCACATTTATAGGTCAATATGTGTGCTGTCTTTAGATGGCGTCCTACTAAGGGATCACAAATAAGAATTTTCTTTATGTCATTTAATGTCTTGTGATCAGATGGAGGTGTTTGAGGAAAAGACTATTCTGTACTAAGATGGACATGTATTACAAAGAAAATGTCATCATGATTGTCATGCTAAAATACCATGTGTAGCTCTTGATCTTAAGTTTCTCTGTAATATATAACTGTTGTCTGTTAACATTCTGCAGGGATTCAACTACTAAAACAACCATGGTTGGTAAGAAATAACAGCCCTCTAACTGTGCTTTATACTTCAAAAGTTCTTGATGTCTTAACCATTATAATAGTTAAGCTCACTGCTCCTACTGAGATACTTACGTCACTGATCTTCTCTTCTGGGTGTTCAACAACTAAAGTTTAGAGACCAAAATTAGAAAGGTAACTGGGCTATGAGGACAGCCAATATTTTGGGCCTGGGCCCTCAAGCTCAAAGAATCCAGGACATGAGGGAGCCTTTTCTACAAAATCCTACATCTTTGGTAAGTCACTCACCCTCCTGAGCAGGGAGATTGGTGGGCACCAGAGGACAAATGTACAGTGTGTCAAAGGAGGGTCACAAAGAGGAAAAAAATCTCCCATGCTTTCACTGAAAGCAACATGGTCAAGCAAGGCCATGATCCATCCTGACAGCTGACACTGACAGAGGAGCTGAGACACTATGCATGGTTCCAAAGTAATGCCTGAGAAGACTTAACTGACCTTGATAGATAGTAAGAGCTTCATACTGATTATGACACAAGTCTCACTTCAACTTGGCCTTAAACACCCAGCAGAAAAGAATAACCACAAGAGGTATAAAATAATGCCATAGTAATAAAGCTAGATATAAAAAGGGGCTCCAGTCACTGACCCCTTCTGGCAGTTTCCAGCTCTACCAGGAGCTGACCACAGTTACAGATCATTACGAAAAAACTATGGTAAAATCTGTAAGAGCTCAGCTAGAGTTTTAAATTTCTTAGTGAGATTTGTTCATCAAATTGTCTCTTATCTTCTTACAGCTAAAACTAGAGAAACTTATGACAAAGTATCAGACTTATACATAACCTCTATCAATGGTTACAATCACTATTACAGTACCTAAATGTAACTTTCCCCCAACCTGCCCTTCCATTCTAGTGTGCTCATGCTTAGACTATACATGCTCTAATTTCTTAAAAGTTTTGTTTATTCTTGCCTAGAGGCTGCCAATTCCAAGCAGTTATACAAATGGAACCAATGACAAATGTGCTAGCCTTCTTTTACCAGGATTCAACAGATCGACCTTGTAAACAGCTCATAACTGCTAAACTACACAATACAACTTCTGTGTTGGATTCTGAAGTCCCCTGGACCTTCTCCTTATCCTCTTTGTGGGAGGCTATTACTAGTTCCTCCCAGTGGAAACCTTTGTTGGCTATATTCGTAGCAGTCCTGCTGACCTTAGTATTTGGTCCATGTATTCTTCACTGTTTCTTTGGTTTTGTCTCCTCCAGACTCAGAGCTATAAGGCTACCCAAGGTGACAATGCCTGGCACCTATCAAAGGCCTTTAAATAGACCCTCTGGAGAGTAACTCTGACTGCTGATCACAACTCCAACCCTCTTCAGCTGGAAGTAGCCAGAATGGTCTTTGCCCTTTGCCCCCTCATAGAAGATAGGGGTCCTCCTTAGAGCGGGGAATACTGCAGATAGGTGAGTTAATTAGATATCTTGTAGGAAGTTAACAGGGCCTCTCTTAAGGCGCCAGCTCTCCAGGAACCAACACAATGAGAAGCCAACACGGAGGACAATTGAGGCACATTCACTGATTAGCATTATAAAAAGGAAAAGAAGTACTACTTCCCCTAGAGATAGATAGCACTGGTTAATTGATATTCTAAATGGAAAATTCCTTATATGCTTGCTATGTGATTTGCTCCCCCATCTGACCCCCATTTAATCAATATTATCTGGGTGACTGTACTTGTAATCTTATTGGTTGGTCATGGTATGGCCCCACCTCGTGCCCACCTTGTAAATTTCCATTGAGTCTTATAGTTTTGTCTCGCTTTATACCCACCTCACCACATGGCTTTGCTGTATAAAACATCCTTAAAAAATGGGGTGGGTGGGCAACCCACTTTCTGGTCCCCATTCTGTCTCTCTTAGACAGAAGCTCTCTTTCTCTCAATAAATTTTTCCTACCCTTAAAAAAACTACAGAGCTTTGGGTTCTATGGTACATTAGAAAAAAATCTACCACATAATCCAGCAATCCCACTACTGGGTACATGATCAAAATAATTGAAAGCAGGATTCTGAAGATACATTTGCAAAAACAAACAAATATACTGGAAGAAAGGGAGAGATTCCTAGATATATATGAATTACCAAAAATAAACCAAGATGACTTGATTATCTTAAATAATGTAATTATTGGCAATGAAATTGAAGCAGGAGGAAAACCCCTTTCTTAATAGAACTAAGAAAAGCCCAGGATCTGATGGACTGATTCACTGCCAAATTCTACAAGAACTTCAGGGAAGATCTAATACCAATACTTCTCAAACTCTTTAGGAAAATCAAGAGTGAAGTAGCACTCCAAAAATCATACTTGGAAGCTAACATTACAATGATCCCCAAACCAGACAAGGATCCAACCAAATAAAGAGAACTACAAGCCAATCTCCATGATAAATACAGATGCAAAAATCGTCACAAGATACAGGCAAACAATGCAGCAAAACATCACAAAGGTCACACACCATGACCAAGTAGGCTTCATCCCAGGGATGCAAGGATGGTTCAACATATGCAAATGAATATATGTAATCTATCACACAAAAAGAAGCAGGAACAAACATCACAGGATCAACTCAATACAGAGAAAGCCTTTCACAAAATTCAACATCCATTCGTGATAAATACCCTGAAAATAGGTATAGAAGGACCTTATCTCAATCTGATAAAAGCCATTTATTACCAAACTACTGGCACTATCATTTTAATTGGGGAAAACTGAAATCTTTCCCTCTAAAATCAGTAACATGACAAAGATGTCCACTATCACCATTCCTTCATCACAGTCCTTGAAACATTAACCAGAGCAATCAGGCAAGAGAAAGAAATAAAAGGGATATGTTTGAAAAGGAGGAAGTCAAAGTATCTTTATTTGCAGAAGACATAATCCTTGACTTATAAGACTCAAAACTTTACACCAAAAGACTCCTAGAATTAATAACCAAATTTAGCAGTGTAGCAGGATACAAAGTCAACACACAAAAACCAACAGTGTTCCTACACACTACTAATGAACTCAATGAGAAAGAAATTAGGAATACAGTGCTATTCACAATAGCATCAAGAAAAATTAAATACTTAGGAATCAATGTAACCAAGGAAGTGGTGGACCTCTACAATGAAAATTACATCATTCTGAAAAAGGAAATCAAAGGCCACATGAAAAAATGGAAAGACAGGCAGAACAAATATAATCAAAATGGCTATACTTGCAGAACTGATATACAGATTTAATGCAATCCTCATCAAAATACAGCATTTCTCACAGATGTAGAGAAAAGAATCTCAAAAGTCGTGTGGAACCAGAAGAGACCTAGAATAAAAGCAATCCTGGGTAACAAAAGCAAACCAGGAGGCATCACAATCCCAGATTTGAAGTATACTGCAAAGAAACTGTTTCAAAAATATTTTAAGGTATATGTTAATTTGTTTCACTTATATGCTAGTTTCTCTTTGCTCATTGAAAAGAATATTTGTTCCTTTCATTTGTTTGTTTCTTCTTTCTGCAACATGTTACTGCTGGGAAAACTGAAAGGTATCCAGGGGCTCTGTGTTACTTCTTACAACTGCCTGTGAATGTATAGCTACAGTATTTCAAGACAAAAAGTTTAATTACATACAGCACACATAAAGTATAGAATGAAATCATCTTAATATAGCTACACTTCTCTGGAGTGCTTTCCACTACAGTACATTAGCGATTTCTCAAAAACAAAGAATCTCTTCGCTCCTGTTTTATAGACTGCAATGTGAGAGATTTCTAGCTAATTTAAAACAGAAAGTGAAGGCATCTTTAAAAGTTCCATAACGCAAAGTGGGGTCCCAGAGCGGAGGACCAGCTGGCTGCTCTCCTGAAACCACACCCACACAGGCTGCACCATGCACCCTGTGCCCAGGCCTGCCCCCGCGTGCTGTGCTCCCCAGGACACCTGGCCACGTGGCCGGGGCCATGTGCTCACTGGCAGGATGGTGGCGTAGCCCTGCTGGGCCGCGAGCATCAGGTCCCTGAGGAGGCCGCCAAAGCTGCACAGGCCGTTAATCAGAATGGTGCGAGCCGCCTGGTTGAAGGCCTGCAGCTCCTCCACGAGCTGGGCATTGAGGGCCTCGTACTCCTTTTTGGCCAGGTCCGACTCTGCTCTCTCGGACCGCTGCAGGTAGCTGTTGTAATCCAGCAGTTTGTCGTAGCGCTTCTGGATAAGCTTCTGTGGTCCTGGGAATAAGGACAGCAGAGCGGACAGCGGGTTCAGGACGCGTCTCTGGAGCTGAGCCGCCTGCCGAGAGAAGACACGGGCCCATTACAGGGACGGCCAGCTAGGAGCACGTGCAGGCTGCCCAAGGCCACCTGTCCGCTCCAGGGGAGCAAAGAAGCAGGGATGAATCTGACCGCCTCTGGATTAGCTAAGCCTGTGCAGGGACCAGAGGCTCCTACTGAACCCGAAGAGCAACAGGAAGAGGAAAATACACGTGAAAGCCTCTCTCTCAAAACCTAACTCCACCTGTCTTTCCACTGCTAACGCCTGGACTGGCACTGCCCTTTCCCTGCTTTCTAAACCGGAGCCAAACTAAGCTCCACAAGGTGGAGGACTAGCTCCGCCTTTGACTCCCAAGACTGTGAATGCTCCACCATGTCACTCCCCATCTGCCAGCGGCCAAGGGGACACAGTCGGTGGTGGGGAGACCTGAGCCCACTCCTCCCACCCCAACCCCAAGTCCCTGACGGCTGGAAGGGCTTATCTTTAGCAATGGAACTGCATCCCCTATACAGACAGTGAGCTTTGAATGTAGCTCTTTTACTCCTGTGACAGAAATAACCAGAGTTATAACTTCCTCTTTAAATACCCTGAAGGGTTAAATGGAGGCTGGATCTGGATCTTAAATCGAGACATTTTTAGGTCTGAAGGACTGAAATAAATTTTGCTTGAACACCCAAGCCCATGTTGGCACCAGGCACCTTAGATTTAATTTCTTCTATTTCTCTTCCCTCCCACTTCACTCTGAGATGCACTAGTGCCTCATGCTTGCTGACTGCCTTCCCTCACCACCACCTCTGCTTGTATCATGTGGCTGGGTGACAGTAAGGTGGAAGGGGGCTTTTCTGCGGCCCCTCTGAGATGATTCAGGAAGTTGGCACCTCAGCAGCAGCCTCTATTAACTAACTTCCATGGCCCTGCTAACTGTCCAACTCATGGGAAATCGAGAAGAGAGGAGACCTGCTCTTGCTGGCGCCAGCAACAGCCAACCCACATTGGATTTGATGTCTAGTATATGAAATAATCAATACAAACCTGCACATTGTTTAATGAGTCTCCTAAGCAAAGAATCTATTTACTGCAGCTGATATAAATTTTTGTGTTTGTGACTTGACTGGATTCTACAGGAAATATACTATAATATAATTTCTATCTAATCTATCCATCCATCCATCAATCTGTCTCCAGTGACTCATAGACATGAACTGATTCACCTAAACACTGGAATTGTGGTTAGAACAAATAAGAAGGGATTCTATTTTAATATTTTGTCCTACATAAAAGTGTATATAAGTATCATTCATGGTTAGATAAGAACAATTGCTCTGCCTTTAGACAGGTTCTGGGTTCTTAATATAGTTTTTGTTTGTTTGCTTGTCTGTTTGTTTGAGACAGGGTCTTGCTATACAGTTTAGGCTGGCCTTGAACTCACTGTGTAGCCCAGGCTGGCCTCAATCTTATGAAAATCCTCCTGCCTCAGCCTCCCAAGTGCTAGGATTACAGGCAGGTGCCACCATGCCTGGTCTTAACATTTCATTTTTTAAAAAGAGTTATATATGTTATATATAAATTGTTACTTTTATATTGAGGTTTCTGATATTTATTTTAATGGCCTAATAAATTATCTTGTGGTTTTATGCAGGGCTCCTTCATCTTCCTGCTAAATCATGGAATGCATTTGCAGAGGGAGATTCTTCACACTACAGTGGTACCTCAGGTCACGAACTTAACTCGTTCCATAGTTCTGGTCGCAAACCAGAGAACTGGATGAGAACTGAATCAAATTCAATGGTTAACTTCAACATTGACCTTATGGGGAAATTAGAGTCAGTATGTGCTCAGATGTACTCAATAGATATTTATTGACTTAATGAATTTGAATTAACCTAAAGAGCAGACCTGTAAGGTCTTTTCTAACATGTGCTCTCTGTAACTAAACCCAGAAAACACATTAAATAATGAATCACATTTCTCCCATTAAACACATATTGTAAAAACGTCAGTCATCCACCCATCCACCCATGAGTGGGAATCTATCATCTTACTTCAGATGTACTCCTGACTTTCTATTTCCCAGTGCCAGGGAAGCAAGATGCTTCTTTCTGTGTGATTTCCTAGTGCTCCTTCCCGGGTTGAGAGACTGTGGCCATGGTTCACTGGTTGTCACAAGGACTTGACTCAGCCTGGTGAACTAAGAATGTGACCATCCTCCTACACAAGCCACTTGCTGAAGACTTATCTGACCCCAAAATGCCGGTAATGCCACCACACAAGATGTCAATTTCAACACGATGGAGTCCACGATGTCCTCTATATAAACTTAGCTAATATGTAATAATTATAGCTATAAAAACACAAGGCGCTGAGTTAAAATCAGTGTTACCCAGATGACTTTACTAACCAAGTATTATTGATTCAAGCATGTTTTTATGGTTCCCAAGCTATATTTTGCATGACTCTTAGAAAATACGTATTTTATCATGGAAAAGAAGACATAACGCGACTTTCAGCAAAAGTGCTTTCTCGGCAGGTAGGTTTGCGGCCCAGTGTGCATTGCGCTGACAGCCCTGCTATCTGCAGAGAGGACCTGCCCTCCTATGGGACAGACTCCTCTAAGAAAACCACAGCTTTCCAGCTCAAATCCTTAATATCTCTACGCAGACTTAAACTAAATCTTGATTCTAAAAGGAGCACAGCTACTGACTACTACCCCAGAAGCAGTCTTGGGCTGCTTTAAATTTCAATTATAGCAAAATCCTCACTAATCTACCTAAAAATATTTAATAATTTAAAAAATCTCCTACTAAAAATCTCCTAATTTTGACTTTAGTATTTGCTTTCATTTTCTAACTGCAGAAGAATAAATGAAAAGCCACTTTTAACCCCATTATTTAATTTGCATTTAGCTGTATAATTAACTTACAAAGTCATGGCAGAGGTCTGGGGCAAACCGCGGGTTCTCTGCCGAGCTCCGCTCCTCCTGGTCCGGGTGCTGTGACATCTCCCGCAGCTCTGTCACCCTCTGGAGAGCAAAGGGCAGGGCATCCTGAAACCCAGCAGAATCGTTACAAAAGGGCAGGCTCTGGAGTCGGTGCTATTAAAGCCCCCAAATGTGAACTAGATCATTGTAATACTCCACTTCCGGTGACGGATTAAAAACAAGATTAAAAACACATTTCATGAATATGCCATGCGGCCAGGTGATTCCTAACAATCTACTTCCTCCCTCCCCGGGTCAGCTTCTCCTTGCATTCCGTCTAAGGTCCCTGGTTATGTGGAATCCACCTTAGATTCCCTCACTGGCCGCTGTTTACCAATCAATTCCTTCAGACTGCTTATTTTCAACTTCAGTCCTCTTGATTTCATCATCAGTTTTCTCTAGTTAGTTTAGCCCTCTTTTTAGGAGAATATGCTCACATTTTTGTTGACTCAATTGGTGAAAACACAAGACTTGCCAGTAAATATTTCCCAAAGGCGTTCACTCTCCAAGGGGAACACAGGACAGGGCTCCCATGTCCTCTGGCTGCCGCAACTATGGTTTGGTTTTGGTTTCACAGAAGGCAGCACTCGAGGAAGAGACAGGCGGACCCAGTTATAAAACAGGCTTTGCACCAGATAACGAACAAGAACACAATGGTGTTTGTCCTTACAGAACCTGGAACCTGGTCCCCAAACCAGTGTGCTTGACACCTTAATCCCCTGCTGGTGTGTCATTCTATCAACATCTACTTCAAAGAGAAAAACTTCCAGAAAAGGAAGGGGGCCATTTACTAGCTGATTTATGTGTAACACTACCAACTTCTACATCCCATAGTCATAACCATTGTCAAGACATCTCTAAGGACACTGTGACCCCTTGTAAGAGCCATGAGACGCCAACTCCTGAAATAATTAATCTTGAAATAATTGTGCTGTACTCCAACTGGCACGTTGAAATCAGTGATTCTGAGGGGTTCTGAACAACGATCTAAGGGACTAGGCATTTTGGGGAATGTATTTATCTTCTAGTGTAATTGTGTGAGAGTGTCTGCTTTTTGTACTTTATATTACTTCGTAGTTCTGTTTAGTTTCTTACATACTGATTTTAGGTACTAGAAAGTGAAGTTCTAGTAAAATCAAACACATAACACAATTTCTGCCTCCTGTATAACTTAGTATTCATGAACTCATCTCTGTTATAAAGAAAACAGGCTAATGCCCATATGACAAGTATTGGAGCGAAGGCCCCAGAATATAGTAGCTTGGATGAGGGAGAGGGTGGAGCGGGCAGTGGTTAAAGAGCACAGCCCATCTTCTGCGGGCTCCTTTCACTGGCTGTCTGCAGCCGTCCAAATTTGCTACAGTGCGCAACATAACATAAATAAACAGTCACGTTTACTCCCGTGATAACATAGAAAGCAATGCATTCTTGTAGTAACACCGAGAAGGCCATGGCTCACCTACCTGTATGTCTTGAAGACAGAATGAGATGTTCTTCATACACTGCCTCACAGTTTTTTCTAAAGATCTGAATAGTTTTTCTTCTTTGTTAAAGGTATTATCTTTCACCTAAAATACAAATGAAATTACTTTCATAACTCAAATGAATCTAGTATTTAAGAAATAACATAGACAGTAAAGGCCCAGAACATTATAAAAAATTCCTTGTTGGTTCTGCTGCCTGCCTTGCAAGAACAAGGTTCCGAGTTCAATCCCCGGTACCAAAAAAAAAACATTCCTTGTTGATAGGAAAACCTTCTGGGATATGCTGACTATGGTCACACAGTGGCTTCTGGGTTGGCACACAGCACAGCGGCATGTTCAGTTAGTGTTGCAAAGCCATGTCAGGCAGCTGGATCTGCTGTTGTTCATTTGCACACAGCTTCACCTATGTCACAGTAGCTGCAGGGTTATAAAACTGTTCTCTATAGTTTTTGGTGGCATACACATATAATTTACAAACTCAAGTGATAGTAATATGTGCATTTCCCAGATAGTTAAATTTTATCATTGACAGGAATGTATTGTTTTGCTGATGGGACTCACTCCATTTTATTTCCAAGTACATATTCAGAAAATATTCTTAGGTCCATGGTTAAAGAAAAGTGGCAATTATCACCTCAAATGTGAGAGATGACATATAATCTTAGTTCTTCTGTTAGGATAAATCTGCAGAATTAAGGTAGTGTTCACATATGTTCAGTTATTTTTTTTCTCATTTTACATGTGTTAGCACTCAGAAAAATATGCTTTTATATGCTACTGGCAATTTTTAGGAACACACATCTATTGTAACTGAAGGTAAACATTAGTTTTTAGCAATCAAAATAGCTACAAGATCAGAAGCAGGCTCATGCTGGCAAAAGCATGCAACTTCAGTGGAACAGGCCACAAACTGTTCAGTTCATCACTGGGTAATAATTGCAGCTGCTCCTGGCTCCTATGTTTCTTAAATTCACACACCTGACTTAAGAACTGAGCGGGTAGAGATGATACCATTTTATTTATTTTTAAACCTTTTAATAGTTGTTTAACTAGAGAACTTTTGATTGAGTAGAGTTCTTTGTAATCCACATGAAATCCAATGCCTTTGGTCTTACAAAAATTACCTGACATTTCCTGATTTGCTTACAATCAGCAAGTCTCTATGTTCCAAATTAGACTGATATGTATAACAATATGCTGAGGCAGATTTTTTAAAACACAGTGTCCCAGGAACACCATGCAATATTTTATTTTATATGTTGTGGCTGGAATCCAGATGATTCTGAAGTGGCAGGTTTAAGGATCACAGTGAGAGAAATACTGCCGAGTTCTACTTCTCCATACCCAAGCCTTTCTCATACTGTTTTGCTGGAATATGTAGCTGTTATTTTTCAGCCTTAAACAATTCTAAATTTTAAAAATAAGCATTTTTAAAGACTAGTTCAAATGTTACCCCATCTGTGACTCTTACCTTCATTGCTATTCTTCCCACCATAGAAAATCAATTTATTCTTCCTAATGTGCTCTTATAACACTGACTAGTTAAGAAATTCTCTCCACTGATGAATTTCAAATATCTAAGATTAAACATTTTCATCTTAAAAATAATGGCTGACATTTATTAAATACTGACCATGTTCCAGACACTGCTCCCAAACCTTCTTTCCATTTCTCATTCTTATACAACCCTATATGGTAGATATTGTGACTGATTCCACTGTACCGATAAAGAAACAGAAGCTTCGGGAGGGTTGCAAAGATCAACAGCCACCATTGTCCTTTTGCCGACAGAACTGATACTTCTAGTTTAAATTGGACACATGGCTGGACAGTTAGAAAATTACATATCCTAGACTCCCTTGCAGCTAGCTCTGCCCACATGACTGGGTTTGGGAAGCTAGGATGTGAGCAAAGCATTGTGTTCCGTTCCTAAGTCTTGGCCTTGTAATACTGTGCTTGGGACTTGAAGGAAGAATGGAAACAAGCCAGCTTCAACCAAGCAGAGGAAGGCATTATGTTTGGGAAATGCACTACACAAGTTGAGTTCACAAAGGCTCATGTGAAATAGAGCCCATCGGCTCACATATTAGGACTATTATTAGGGAGAGAAATGAATGGCCAACTGACCTCAGCAACTGTGCTCTGGAATTTCTTTGTGACAGATACATGGCCTTTACCCGAATAAAGAGAGTTAGAAAATGTACTCACATTAATGGGTAAAATCAGGACACAAAGCCAAGCAGCTTGAATTCAGAACCCACCCCTGTTCAGCTTTGCATTCTCAATCTCTCACCCTGACTGGTATGTGAGAGTTCAATACATGCATGATGAATTGAATAGTCTTCCTCTTGGGCAATAGCTTTATACTCTAACTCTACCAATATTTCACTTTAGCTGCTGACAAGAGCAAAATTGATTGATTTGAAATTTATCTCTTCTCCAGTCCAGCCTATGCAGCTGATTTTCTGATTAACAGTGAAATGCTTCATTGCTGGCAGGACATTCTCTAAAAAGATTAAGGAGGAAATCTAATTAATATCCCTTCAGGCTATTTTAACTACAATTCATTTTTAGTTCACAACTGAAAAATAGAAGAAGCTGATGACAAATATTTTAAAGGATATAAAAGCTTACACAAAACCCTGCCCAAAATTAGAATCTGCCTATTGTTCCTTAATAGAATTGCCTTCCTTCAGAGGCAAAATCCTAAAGAGTGGAGAATTGTTTGCATGACATGTGTACATGTCCATAGGGACTACAATCTCTTCTTAAAAGAATTCCCAATTTGATTTTTATAACTGGTGTTTTTAGTTGAAATGTCCCAATTGTCCTTTCTCTCATCTGTGATCTTACTCCACAAATGTCCTAAACTTCAGACATTATAGTTTCACATTAGTAAGAGTAGCTTCTTATGAAACCGATCTAGTGAGCCCCTAAGGTTACAAAGATGCAAATGCATTCATGATACCAGCCATATACTCTAACAATGTACAAGTTGCCTATGCATGGTGAAGTTAGTGTGGCCACAAAAGAAAATGAGGACAAGGCTCAGAAAGAAGTATATACTATACTCACCAGTCTCAGGGAGGGGTCATCACTTGCCTCTCATGGGAAGCCCCAAATTTTAATCAAATAGCTCAAGATATGAATGAAGAAAAAGTCTAGGCCAGAGCCTTTACTGAGATTTCCTTGGGAAAGGCAAGTAGCTGGGAGAAAGTAGTTTAGGATTACTTGGAATGATTACATGGGCTCTGGGACATAGGGTTGGTCTCTAGTTGCTTAGTTCCTGGTCCTGGAACGATTTAGGGCAGAGATGGCATTAGTTTAGTGTGTAAGTGTTAGATAAGGAGGCGAATGGGCTGTAGATTTGGGATTGGTTGGCTTGCCTCTGAAAGTTGTGTTTCAAGCTGTTTGCTTGTCTCCAAGAATTGGCTAGCCCTAGAGCTGGGGATTTAGCTCAGCGGTGCCATGACTGCCTGGCAAATACAAGGTCCTGAGTTCAATCCCCAGTACTGGGGAAAAAAAAGAACTGGCTAGCCCTGGGAGGGGATATGTCTCTGGACCAGCAAGATATTTCATGCCAAAACATTATAAAAATACAGAAACTAAAATCATGATGACACCATCCACGAGGGAGTTTACATCCTCAGGGAAATAGTACATCTACATATCAAGTTAAATAATAATACAAAGCAATGATGTAAAAGACTTACGATAATCAATATTATTGAGTGTTTATATGGAGTCAGGTGCATTCTTTCTATATACATAATCTCATTTAATTCTCATAGCCATCCCATGTGTGAGGTCTGAGTATAATTTCCAATTTATAGGTGATTACACTGAATTTAAGCCATGTGTGCCAGGACAGATATTTATTAAATAGCAGAGGTGGAGTTCAAACCCTGGCTCAGATAACTTCAAAGGCTTTGCTCTTCATATCCACCTTCTGCTAGTATTTTCAAATGTGAACAGTGCCAACATTGGAATACAGAGTAAGTTCATTAAGCATTCAAAGGAGGGAGAGGCCACTTCTACTTAAATGGTCAGAGAGTTGAAAAGGCTTAATGGAAGGAAAGAGAGAGACCCTAGTAGTTACACAGTGAGGCAGATGGAAGAGAACATTTAAAATCAGTGCCTCTCATGCAAACTAAAAACCTTAGAGATGTTAACATAACAAGTGATGCAATCAAGGAAATGAAGGAGAAAGGTAAGGACAGTGCAGTATGCTAAGAACTCTCCTTCCTAATTTCAGGGAGAAGCCCCCTGTATTACAGAGTCAGGGCTGGGAACTTTCTGTCTTGAGATTCCAAGGTCTGTTCCGCTGATCCCTTACTTCAAAATTATCAGCATCACAATACCTGGAACGCTCGTAAAAGAAATCAGGCTTCTAGGTTGCACCCACGAATAAGATGGAACCCTAGAATCTGCCTTTCAACAAGCTGCTCGGGTAATTCTTCTTAAGCACATTAATGTTTATGAGTCTTTGCCAACCCGTCTATTATTTATTAGGTGTTGAGATGAAAATGGTTCAAGCCAGGCTAAACAGTTGACAAAAAACAGCTACTCACTAACATAACGGGCATCCGGGGAACAGGGAAAACACGGGAAAGAAGCAGGGAAAACACCAGAAGAAGTTTGTCATTGAAATACTTTGTTTTTTTACAGGTGAAGCAAAGGTAAAACGAACATCGAGGGAACTTTTGAGGCAAGTGAGATGTCTGAAAGCAGAAGTAAACCAGAGGATGTTGCTAGGAGATGGTGTGCTGGTGATGCCAGGCCCCTGGGATGCCCTTATGGCCCAGGTCCCCGAGTCCCTTCCTCTCCTTTGTCTGCATCCCCAGTGGATGCATCACAGCAGAGTGTCAAAACCACCCAGGCCCACTTTCGTCCACACGAGAGTGGGGCGGGGAGGCAGTCCCCCTGATTCGCAGGGCTGTGGGTAGAGCCCTGGCAACAACAAAACAACCCCCCCAAACATCAGTGCCCACATTCCCTGGGAAAAGTAGGTGAGCCCGGAAGATGGTTCACCTGTGACTCTCCTCGGGTCAGAATCTTTAGATGATTTGTCACTCTTTTCGATTTCTTGCTTATTGAATGGATATTTAGTTTAGACAATTTGTCCTTCAGTGATTCGTCCTCGTCGTTCTTCTTGTATTTGAGAACTGAAAGGGAAGGAGGGAACATTTTTGAGCACGTGCAGCACAGAAAGGACCTGCTTCCGTCAAAGTTTCCAAGGTCAGTGTCTACACTCAAGACAAAATGCACCCATGACCCGGGATGCAGCCCTGGGGCCCTGTCTGTCCCAGCCAGCCACCTGCTGAGCCCCTCAAGGACATGGTCAGTTTACCTCCTACGTTAGGGAAATCCTTTTATACCAAAAAAATTTCCCCCTCTGCTCTCAGTCAAAACGTCTGTTACCTGGGGCCTCTGGAAAGGAAGTCAGGACCTAAATCAGGACAGACAACTGCACCCACTGGAAGGAACCTGGGACCCTCAAGGGGCTCTTCACCAGCTGAGAGATTTGGAGAAGCCAAGGAAACTCTCTGAGCTTTGCTTATGGATTTTCAAAATTGTTTTTACTTCTCATATTGATGAAAATATTGAACATCCTTAAAATTCAGTGTTGAGAAGGATGTAGGAAGATAGGAACTTGTGTACACTATTCATGAGGATTAATCCAACAACCTTTAGTAAAGAATATCATGCAGAAGCTACCAAAAATGAAAATATTCATGCAGGAAAATCTGTTCTCCACAATGAAGCATATGAAGTTTTAGTCTGTGTATTAAGCTTTTTTTTTCTATTAGCAAGGTACTGGAAACGATCTTCGAAGTTTATCCATAAAGTGATAATTCAATAAATGAAATTGCACTCATGAGTAGCATACTATAGAACCATAAAAAAGAAGGCAATAGTAACTGAAGAATGTTCAAAAAGTTCATGGTGTATGGCTGAGTTCGAAATGTTCAAAATGTGCATGGTGTATGGTTGAGTTGAGAGCAAACTGTAGGACCATCCAAGTTAAAGGAAGGAAGAAGCAAAGGGGGAAGACAAAGTATGAAGAAAATACATGCAAAGTGGAATCACAGGAATGAAAAAATTTTACTTTAGAACTCTGAAAGAGTTTAAGCAAACAGAAAAGTAGTAAAGAGTAGTATGGCAACTATTATCTACCTCCCAGCTTTGTTAAATCTTAGTATTTTCCACTTCTCAATTTTTTATCCTAAATAATAAAATTTATTACCCTTGAGTCTATTTTGATTCCCTTGCTGTGCAGGTATGGAATTATACAATAGTATTTTCATCTCTACAAATGGCACCACATGGCACGTATTCTTTTTGGCACTTGCTAACTGGCTTTCTTTAAACACAAGAAAATCAATCCAACTGACATTCTGAGATTTCATGTGAGAAGAGCAAATCCGAGGAAGCACTTTGGGGCCCCCGGAGGACCCCAGATTTCTGCCAACCACTGCCCTCTCTGTGACATCAGGGACCCGGTGTAACTTTCTGTGTGGAAATCTACGTTTTAGACTAGACAGTAACCGAACACCTTAACCTTCATATAGTTAACCATCACGTGTTACTCCACAGAAGCACACCTGCTCCTCAAAGACGAGCAGCGACTCTCCCGCACCGGCCTCCCGAGTGTGCAGGGCCAGAGGGTCCTGGACGGACCCTCGGGTGTGAACCCCTCATGACCCCTTACGTGACGCCTCACGTGACCCTCACGTGACTTCTCGCGTGACCCTGGGTGACCCCTCAGGTGGCCCCTCCCTTGAACCTTCCTGTGACGCTCGGTGGCCCCGCCCCGCCCCCGTGCTTCCGTCCACCCGCGCTCCCGGCTCCTCGCTTCCTGAGCGCTTCGGCTGCGCGGCTCCTCGGCCCTGGAGGGCCCCAGGACACAGCGCCCAGGCCGAGCGCGAGTCGCCCTCTGTCGGCCGACTGCCAGGCTGTCCGCGTCCGACCCGGAGCAGCGTTCGGCCTCCAGCCCGGCCCCCGCACGGCGTCCTACCCAGCTCCTTCCTGCGCTTCAGCTCGTTGATGCTGGCCGCGGCGTCCCTCAGCGCGGCGCAGGCCTCCTCCAGCGCCCGGCGGTCGGGGTGCGCGGGCGGCGTGGCCCGGCGCAGCGCGCACAGCAGCAGCGGGTACTTCAGCAGGCGCTGCACCGGCTTGATGAGGAGCGAACCCATGTCCAGCAGGGCGGGTCGGGCCCTACGGAGAGAGCGTGGCGCCAGCCACTTTCACCCGGTGACTTTAGGTAATGGTCCCCCCCACTTGGATATATAAATTTGGATATATAAATTTGGATATATAAATTTTTAAATGGAAGCGAGAGCCCAAAGTGACAGAAAGCAGCAAGGCCGAAAGACCCCACTACTCAAGAAAAATCAAAAGCAAATACATCTGTCCGCCCAAAAGGGCTCAGTGTGATTTTCGTCCATCCGTCCACGTACCACACATAGTTTACGTCTGTCCACATCTACACACTCACAGCTGGCTTTATGATGTCATGGGAAACAATTTCAGAATCTTTTCCCACGACAGTCAAGAAGAATAGACTTTTCTCCTGATTCTCTTTTGTGAATATTAGTGAAGAAAATAGACTCATCATTTAAAAACCGCACAGATGACTTGAAAAGTGTGATCAGAAGAAGACACTGTCCTGTCTTCCACCGGATGGGAGAGCTGCACGTACAGCGTTCCAGCGACCCCACCACAGTCCCCCACAGAGAGGTGTAGTAAATGCAGGCTTTTCTAGTTATTCTTATGACCATCACTATCGCTAATCGCGTCGCACAGTGACTTGCACGGGAAATTCCTTGCCAGCAGGTCTTGCAGTGACCGCAGCAGTGGGCACGCAGCTTAGCTGTGGAGGAAAGAGCCACAAGTGCGGCCTGGCCGGTGTCCAGCCACTGCCGCTGACCCTCAGCCGCTGCACTCTGCGTGCAAGCGGACAGATACCGGATGCGATGGTAGGAAATGCAGACATGGTTTTCACATCCCAAAAGGTGCATTTTTTTATACTTACGCTTTTCAAGTACTAGTGTGGATAGCCAATAGACCGTGCAATTTGAATAGTAAAAAAGATACAACAACGTTGAGCAAGTAGAAAATCAGAAAATTGCGTCATTACAAAGAACGGTTTGAAGACATTTTAGAAACCGTTTAATTGAACTCCTTTAACAATAGGAACTACGGAATTTTGTCATGTGTACATGTCCACACGCTTTCAGAGACACACAGATACACGAACACACACACCTGTCACTGTTACACCTCCCTTTGATTCTCACTGTAGGACTTGGCGCTGTCTAGAATCACCTTGGTTCCCTAGCTCCAGTTTATGATCAGTATGATCAGTCTGTCACTACTCTTCTTCACCGTGAACGTCCTGTTCTCACTGCATAATTGTAGGCTGAGAATGATAGCTTTCCCAGATTTTCTGCTTTTCTTTTTTTTATAGTGAACTTTGTTTCTAGAAATTTCACAATGGTTGAGTAGATGACAGAGGAATTTTATTTACATGCTGAGAAAATTATAGTGGCATAACAGACACAAAGACTGAAGCAAACTAAAAAGCGACATTTTATAGAGGAAAACCAGAATAAATATTAAAGTTTTGCAAGGCAGTAAAGAGTTGCTTTAATATGTGTTATTTTACTTTTCCTGCTCCTTTCTCCCACATCTATTTAGGACAGAAGATAATGGATAGAGAATGAGAGAGAGGGAGGGAAAGAGAGAATCAGAGGTGGGAGGAAGAGAGAAATTGATTGTTGGTTTCCAAGAGAATCAAATACAGTTGATGAAAAAATATAAATTGATTATGGATACTGAAAAAATTAAAACATTTTCTGATGGTATATCAGTTATAGCCTCTTAAAGTATGGAGGACAGTATTTTGTTCTATAAACAAAGATTTTCAACACTACAGCAGTTTATTTTCTTCAAAATAAATAATTCCCTTATATAAAAAACAAGTCAGGAATGTAGAATATATTAACTTGATTGGAAGAAATTATCTTTATCATTATGGTCACAATTTCTTTTTTTTTTCCTGATTGTCATCAAACAATCATTTAATCTTAATCTTTTAGAAATCACTGAATATAGTATCAAAATATGGTCAAATATTTCAATCAAAGAAAATCCAACTTTAGTAAAATAGTTTATTAGAATGGCCTATTATCATTATGTATACATCTGAGTGTACGCGCGCACACAGCGGAAATTCCGCTGGAGTTAGTGGTGCGCTTGCGCACATCTTCCCGCCACCCCCTTTCCTCCTGGAGACTGCCGCACTGCCAGTGCAGGCCCTTTATCATTATTCCTTCTTTGCCCATAACTACTTCTATTTGCTTCTTTTTATGTTTCCACTGGCAATGATAACAAGTGATCCTTGTTTCTTTTGAAAGCACCAAAGATGCCTTCTCCCAAATATCTTTCTGAGAAATGAGAAATTCCTGGGCACTTTTGTCCTCAGACATTAAGGTAGCCCAGTTGCCCATGTGATGAGCAGTGATGCTCCCATATGTGCATCAGACAGACACACAATATGGTAGAGGAGATAGAGGATGAGTTAGAAGATAGTGATGCTCCAGGTATTCGGGGTCATGAAGCTAGTCCATCTAATCCCACGCAGTAAGATTAAGTCTTGATAACCAGGTGAAGGAGAGGAGTCCTATATCAGCTGCCTGCCCCTCAATAAGTGTCAGATGTGTAACAGTTTCCACATATATCTGGCTGAAAACTAAGGTGATAATTCATTACTAACTGTATTTCATCATGTTCTGCCTATCACCAATACTTTGGCAAGTATTTAGTGCCACAGTCTCATTACAGATGATAATAGAAACTTTACAAAGTCAAGTACACACACCGCCTGCCTCCAAAGTGCAAGGTCCTGAGTTCCATCCCCGGTTCCAAAAAAAAAAAAAAAAACCAAAGTCAAGTACACACAAATGACTTTGTTTAAGAAGCAATATCTAGTTTTGCTGCAAAAAGCTTCACATCAAATACAAGGAAAATGTTGCACAATGAAAACATAAATGACCTTTAAACAAAGTAAAACACATATTAATTAGAGACAGAAAAGGAAAAATAATCATGTAACTACCTACCACATTACTTGAATTTCCTCCTCATCATGACCACAAGTATCCTAAATTTAATATTTATTTTACAGTGGACACAGATATCTGTACTATTACTTATCTTTTAAAAATTTATTTCCTTATAAAACTCGATTCTGTTTTAAAGGAAACTATTGCTATACAAATAACAAATAGTGTTTGTCATAAGTAAATAATAACTGTGAAAGTATGGAACTATTAACAGATTTTTGAAGATGAATAAATGAGAGCTGAGATAACAGAGCAGCCAGCACCAGTAGCATGGACAGGTGATATTTAAGCCCCCAAAGTTGCATTAATTAGAGTCACTGGGTCCAGATGGGAGAGAGGAGGAAGGGCTGGGGGTCACAATAATAATAATCAGTTGAAAACCTATTTAAGAAACTACTTAATTCTTAGGGTGTTAAAAAATGAAGGAAATCCTTTATGGGACTGAGAAATTGAAAAGACTATAGCAATAATTTGGAAATTGAAAAGATAATAGCAAGGAAAAAAACCCTCACAAGTGTCAGAGAAAATGTTCAGAAACTTTCTGAGAGAAAGTGAAAATGCAAAGGGACAGAAAATAAAAGAATAACCTAAAAAAAGTAGAGAAATGGACTAGAAAGTCAATATCTAACAATAGGATTTCCAGAATGAGAGAAGTGGACAAATAGGAGGAAATCAGTGAAGTAATTTAAGAAAAGTACACGAGTGAGCGGGTTAATAGAATCCACTAAATGTCCAGAAAAGGGAAGTAGAGTCACACTTTACAATTCATGGAACTGAGAGTACTGGGGACAAAGAGAGGGACCCACTGTCTTTCTGAGAAACAGACACCAACAAAGGCCTTGGAATCAGAATGGACTTCAGATTGCTCATAACAACACTGAAAGCTGAAAAATAATTACCTTTAAATTCTGATGAGTGATTTTGAATGTAGAACTCTATTCTCAAGATTCTAATCAAGTGTGAGGGTAAAATAAAGATATTTGGGATAGAAAAGTTCTTTAAAATGTACTTCCAGTACATCCTTTGAGGGATGGAGGAAACTATTTGAAGGACCAGGATGAATGAGTAGCAAAAAGTGGAAAATCAAGAAATAGGCATAAGTAGTATAGAAACTGAGTACATGTTCAATATGGCATTCCTATTCAGTGGGAAAATTATCTTTCAATATCAAGTGTTGTGATAACCATATACAAAAAAAAATGGATTCCTGCATCATGTACACCAGAATAATTTTTAGAACAAATATTTAATTGTCAAAAATGAATCCATAGGGGACTGGGGTATGGTTCAATGATAGACAAATGTTTGACATGCACGAGGCTCCACGTGCAATTCCCAGCAGACAGGAGGAGGGGAGAAATGGGGGAGGAGAGGGAAGGAGGGAGGGAAGGAGGAGAAAAGCAGAAGAAATGAAATCATATGAGAACTTGAAGCAAACAGGAATTACATTTTAAATCCTAATTTTTAAGTGACTAACCAAAACGTAAAATCAAAACCATGTAAATCTACTTAAAAATTTACCTCTTTAAAACTGTACAGATAATAACAAAACCAGAAGCAGACTTAAACTAGGCTGAAAGTAAACTAATGAGTTGGAAAACTTATTTGTGGTACATAAGACTGACAAGGGTTAATATTTGTTAATCAAAGACACTATTGATCTATTAGAAAAAGATGAACATCAATAAAAGTGAACAGTCATTTAAAAAGATCATTCATTAGCAATGCATTACAGTTAAATATTCATTAAAATGCTCCCGATGATTAGTAATGCAAATTAAAACAATGGCCTGCTATGTTCCAACATCATAAAGATACAAATATTAATTGCATCCAGGGTTGGCAGGTAGTAGATAAATGGACAGCTCCTATATGAATAATAAGAATATAAATTAGCTCAGCTTTTCTGAAATTTTCTGAAAAAGTCATCAAAAGCTCTTTGATCTAGCAGTCTTTCCAAAGAAAATAATCAAGATTATTATTTTAAAAAATGCATACAAATGCACACACAACATCACTGTTTGCAAGACAGACACAATTCAACTGTCAGGAAAGGTTTGGTAAAGTGAATTATGACACATATCAGATGGAATATTATGCAGACATAAAACAATGTGGACTTGTAGTTACTGACATGCAAAAATGTCCATGATGAGCTGATAGGTGAAGTAGCAAATGGAGACCAGGAAATAAGTGTGTGTGTGTGTGTGTGTTTGTGTGTTTGTGAATGAACAGCTCTCTGTGACATAAGAGACATTGCAATGTCCATTGTGACAGTGTTTATCACCAGGACATGACTACTGATCACCCTCACTGTCCTCATTTTTATTTTCTTTATTTTGCAGTCTTTCTTTGATAATATTAAAAATACAAGGAGGTGAGAAAATAATCTAAATCATTTTGAGATTAATAGGGACTGGGAAACGCAAGGGTGGGAATAGCTGGTCAGACAGGGCACATACAAAGAATTAGAATGAAAACAGGAAGATACCAAAATACTGAATTTCTGGAGGCATTTACATGTAGAACAGGCATTTTTCTTCCTGTAGAACATGGGACCTGGGCTGGGGATTTAGCTCAGTGGTTCCGCCGCCTGCCTCATAAGAACTTGGGACCTGGCAGCTTTTTAGGGGACCCTTCAGTGAAGGATTTAGGATTCTTGTCATTTTAATGCTACTGTCTTTTGTGTTTGCCTAAGATTATAATTCAAAGTAAACATTTTGGAAATTACAAATCATTGACTATCTTTTTAAAAATAGACTGGGGAAAAAAGGAACACTTTTCACTCTCTGTAAGCAAGGGATGTTGTGGAGTCAGCTAAAGGCTACATCTCTTAACTGCACTCCTGGCCCTGACCTGGTGGCTTTGCCCTCAGCAACCTGGGATCACAGCACTCGACCACCTTCTGCCCTTTCTCTGGCAGCGACAGTGCCTGGGGACCCAGGGAAGGAGTTCGAGGTCCCCTTGGCTCTGATGTGCAGCCAGCCACATGCTGTGCGCTCACTTCCTCTCTAGCTCTTGGTGTGTAGGTAGAGCAGGCAAGGGGCAGATTCCACCCTAACTCAGTTTTACCATCTGTGCTTCAACAGCTGCAGAGCACTTCTCTTTCCGGCTTGGAATAACCCTGTCTCCCTCCCATTTCATCTTTTGATTATAAAGACCTTAGCTCAGGAAAAGAAACCTAAGCAGAAAATGTGGACCCGAGGTTCTTCTCTAACACCCAGCTATGTGAAGCCCCAGCCCTCGCACGATTCCAGGAGTATGGGCTTTATAATGCACCCCCACCCCATCCAATGTCATTAGAAACCAGGGGGCTTCGATGTGTAAGTGACCAACAGACTCACGCTGCAAATTCAAGCCATCTCAGAACTGGAAACTGGAACTACAAAATAGACCTAGTCATATCTGATTGTCCTGTAGAATATTTTTTCTTTCCAAGAGAAAAAAAAGCAAGACTCATAAAGTGGGCACTCATTGGACCTCTCAAAACCGAACTTCTCAGCTTGGCTGAGGTGTGGCGCCTTAGCCTCTGGATGCTGCCCAATTCCTCCCTTTCAGTTTGGAATTCTGTCTTTCCTTATGGCTGCTCTGCACTCAAGTATGAATGCCAGATATTTACGGCTTACATTGATACAATTTCTATTTTGTAAATTTTGTATTCCTCATGGCAACTCTTGGGAGTTTAACACACACGCGCGCGCGGCCACACACACACACACACACACACACACACACACACACACAGGAAAGCACAGGTAAGAATTCAGGACCTTCGAGAGTTGTTGAGCATGCTGAGTCAAACACGCTTTTTTAAGGTCCTGGTAATTTGAGTTTATATTTAAGTCAGTATCATTCTTTCGGTATTAAACAGGCTAGATGTGATGCTTCTAGAAAACTGGACATCTTCCAGAGGATGTGTATATGTTTTTGTAAAATAACTTCTTACTAGCCACCTATTTCACCATAATGTCATTTCTATGCCACATGTATATATGATTTTTCTTCATAAATCATACATAGCCTAAAATAGATGAAATTCACTATTTTGCTATAATGCATGAAGAAGCTTTTCTTGTTTATTAGTCTTTTAACACTCAAAAATGATGGTATTAGTCTGAGATTTTTTTAAAGACTGAGGTTGGTTTTAGGAAGAATTGTTCTGGACACACAAAGATTCCTAAAGATATCTATAATTAGCAGCTGCTGTGAGTTACTTAATTAAATTATACATTAGGCTTCTACTAAAGTGTTTAGTAAGGTATATGTGATAATTTAATATGTAAGAGCATTTCAGACAAATTGGGATAAAGTAATATGAAATCAGATGTACCAAAAATGGGATAAATGTGTATGCATGACATGTATTAAAAGAAATACACTTAATTACAAAAATTAAAAATTCTGATTTGAACAGGTATATTAAGTAGCTTTTTCTCCACGATTTTTATATTTTTTCTATCAGTTTTTAGAAAGCATTTAGCATAAGCATTGCTTGCGATAACTCTGATTTGATCAATAAACAATTAACACATATATAAAAACATCAAAATGTATCCTAAAAATATGTACAATTACAAAGGGTCAAGTAAAAAAAAGTACTTACTCTTGCATGTATATTTTCCTGTAAGAGAGGGAAAAAAGTAAATTGATATAAATCCACATATTTGATTGTATAAACATTATAAATCTTTTAAATTTAATTATGTAAAATAAAGTAATAATTCTCATAAAGCCCCAAGTAATTAGTCTCACTGCTTTATAATCATGTCTCTAAAGTCTTGTTTAAAGTTTTTTTTTGCTTTTTTTTTTTGGTACCAGGGATCAAACTCGAGTCCTTGCACTTGTGAGGCAGGCGCTGGAACCACTGAGCTAAATCCCCGGCTCCTAAAGTCTTATTTTAGCATACTTACCACTTTTGCTTCACACTTTATATAAAATTAAAAACTGTTTACTCAGATAATACTAAATTTTGATAATTTGAAAATGAATTTAAACTTACATTTTTGTTTATATTATGCAAAAAACCTATTAGACATAGTAATGAGAGAAATCAAGGTCACGAGAGCCCAGCGTGGTGAGCCCATCTGCAATCCCAGGACTCTAGGAGGCTGAGGCAGGAGGCTCACAAGTTTCAGTCCAGCCTGGGCCATGTATTGACTTAGTGTGACCCTGTCTCAAAATAAAAAATAAAGTGCTGGGAATGTAGCTCAGTGCAGAGGACCTGCGTTCAACCCCCAGTATGTACTGAGAGAAGACGACAAAGCAAATGTCTGACTTGCAGAATACTATTATGAAGTGCTCGCTACTCTCTCTCTAGTTGAATGCAGATTGTGAACAATTTCCCTGTCGAATGAGTAATTCTCAAAAAAGCCTTCACGAGGCATCACTAACTTTTGCGGCTCCCGTTTTGCACAATCTTCCTCCTCTTCTGTCTCCTCTCACCCCATTTGCTAAAGGTCACCTCTTCCCCAGTTTCTGGCCACCACGTGGGCACCTTGCTCCGTCCCCTTCTGGCAGCCACATTTCCCGGGGCTCTTCCCCCCTCTAGGACCCATCTCTGTCCTGATGCCTTCATCTCTTGCAAGATTCTGCTCAAATGTCCTTTCCCAGTGAAACCCTCCCTGAGCAACCTTTGAAATTGTTCACCCTACCTCACACTGTATTCTTATCCCAGTCCCTGCTTTCTTTCTTTCCATACCTGACACTTGCTATTTGTTCACGCACCACGTGTCTTTCTTAGTTTATTGTCTAACCCCGAACCCTGGGTAAGAATTTACACTGGATTCATTCACTACTGTGACCGCAATACCTAAAAAGCAACTCTTGGTAGGAGCTAAAAACATTGCCAAATTAATTACTCAACAATAAAAATGTGGAATTTATTCAGGTTAAATTTAAGGAATAAAGAAGGTGGAAGTTTTTTTCTAAAAGCCTCACATGAGTATCAAGAAATAATAATCTGTGTTTAAAACCTGTTCAGTGTGGCCTGTTATTTTCTGTCTTTTGGGATACAGTGACTGTTTCCATATCAAAAAATTTTATGACTGCAATCCATAATGGGAGATGGTGTTTTTATGTTCAGTGGTTGAGAAATTAATGATAAATACCTATGCTCGATTTCATAAATTTTAAAATGAATTTAATAAGTTTGTAAAATAATCCCAGTACTCCATATACATGAAAAATGAAGGTATATGTGTGTGAAATGTTTCCTCCGTCTTTAGTATGTTTATATGAATGGACCCCTGGACATCATGAAATAACTGGGTCCTCCTGCCTCCAAGACTGCATAGAGGTGAGAATTAAGTCCAGAATGATTTCTTTACAATCAAAAGCTGCCATAGTTTTATAGAATTTTATTAAATGACTTGAAGAATTTTCTGCTATAAGAAAAGAAATTTCCCTACCATTACCCCGGCCAATATTTCCTTTCATTCATTTCCTTTAAGCACAACACTCTTCCCCTAACTTTTATTCTCTTCTAATGGAGAATTTCATTTGCCCAAGGTGCTTTGTGAATCACGGATCAGAAAATTTCAAGAAGTTGAATCTTTAAAAAATACAGTTTTCCATGAAGACAGGCAAGTAAACCATTCGAACATTTGGGAACCAAAATGCATATTTTGATGTTCAGTAAAAAGATTTTTCATTTAACTCCTGGAAAAGACATGGATTTTTTTTCTCTATTTCATTTATTTCCACCATTTAGCCTAAATACTATAACACCAATCAAACATTGTGTGCAGTGTGGTATAATGTTTTATAAAAGGGACCTAAGAAGTTTTCAGTAGAGGAACCCACAATATGTAGGGAAGGTGAATTGCTTTAAAACATCCACTTTTTAAATTTGTTCATCATTTAAAAAAATATCTCTTTTAAACTAAAACTTTCCAAAAGCTAGTTCCAGTCAAGGAAAATTCAGGAAAGAGGAAGTTAAAATGCGACCATTCACCCTTTTATGGGATAAAGTGATTTAATACACAATCACTGTACCTTCTTGCCAATGGGCTCATCATAATTTCACTCATGATTGAAAGTCTTTATGTGACTATTTCATAAGGGTTACACAGTCTTTGTTCAAACATGATGCCATATAAAAAGGAACTGAGAAATTTCCGAAGGTGATTTTAACTTTTTACTTGGAACACACCATTTGGATAAATAAGCATACAATGGGGTGAATGGATTGAAACGTATTCATTTGGATTCTGCCTTGCATGAGCTTCTAAATTCTCAGAATGGAAAAGCTACAGGACGAAAGTGCCCAGGTGACCAGAAATTAATGCTTTCTTCCTGGGGGCTGAGGTGGCCTTGGTTAGCAGGAAGATAAATATAGATGAATTTATAACAATGTGGCAGGAAAGTAGCAATGTGTCTTCCATCTACTCCAAAACTTAGAGAGGTTCTTTCATTCTTTTTCTCTGCAATATAAACAGACTTGTGGGCCTCGGAGATGTAGCAGGGACATCAGTGCTATTTATAACCAGAAAAACAGAAAAAGGTGGCAGCAGACAGGTTATTCCAATTATAGCTCTGCCTGCATTAATAGCCATTATGTTTTCACTTTCTTCTTACAACTAGCCACCTTAAATAATCCCAGAGAACCTAAGCCGCCAGATCTTTAGCAAACAACTTCTATATTTTTAGAGTCTGTGTTAATAGAATATTGCACATAAGCTTAGGGAGCATGAATGCCAGCTGTGACCACTCCTTATTAAATAAATAAAAACTTGCAAGTTTCCTCCTTGCAGGCGCCAGATGTAGATGTGCATTCTACTTCTGGATAGTCCACAGTCTTCTCTTGCCAGAAGTCTCTAAACTCTAAAATTACTGCATAGATTAAATGGATGAAAAAAGCCCATCTCCACTGGGGTAGTGGCTGGCGAGCACAGGGGGCCGTTTCTCTACAGTAGTTCTCAGGTGTGTACTGCAACCCCTGTGGGGTGGGTAAGGTGGACCACAAGAGATCCTATTCTTGGGGGGCAGCAGGAAGTTTGGGGGAAGATGCAGGGAATTCTTTTTTTTTTTTTCAGGTACCAGGGATCAAACTCAGGACCTTGCACTTGTGAGGCAGATGCAGTGCCACGCAGTGCCACTGAGTTACATCCCTGGCCCTAAGGGAATTCATTTTTCCTCCACATCTCAATGAACTGGTGCAGGGGATGTATGCACCAAAAACACTGCTCTCACATTGCAGAAAGATTCTAAATTACTTTCTGGATACAAATCCTATTTTCTCATTTGAATGATAATGGGCTTCAAAGAACAACCAAAGGTCAGGAGCTTGAATCAGTTGCAGAACCAATAACTCTGCTCCCCTTTTGGAAATTAGTCTTGTGCCTCAGCCCCTGGTGTAGTACTTAAATTAATTCTTGCATTGTTATTAAACTCTTCTGATGGGCTTATTTATCTCCCCAACTAGTTTGTGTTCCTGGGAGGCAAGTACTATATTTATATATTAAATATATATATATATTTTCAACATTATCTTGCAGTCTTAATAAATATTTATTAGGCCCCTATAAGCATATTTTAATTTTGGTTAAGATGCAACCCAAGACCTTTAAAATCTACTTTAGCTTCCAGGGCATGAAGCCACCTCTCTCATGGATATTGCTTCAAACCAAGTTTCCCTCTTCACGGAAGAAAGTTTCCCTCTTCACGGAAAAAAGCCAAGGCTGCACCTAATTCTCATTAGCAACGGCAGCTGTGCTTGGGCTGGTGTTTAAGCCACCAGGAAAAGGCAAAGTAACAGTAATAGCTTTGACTGATTGCTCGGCAAGGGAAACAGAGCCCTCAGGTGTTGTAGACTTTCTATGGCCTATAAACCTCTTTGAAAACCTGTTTCTCAGAATTTAAGGCTCAGCTCAATTGAGGTCAGTATTACAGTAATGTCAATAATTCCAGAACTCTCACCCCTCGGGCAAACCAGCACAATTCATCATTAACTTTATTTCCACGGAAAGTCAACTTTTGGGAAAATAGTTCTAACTGGAACTATTTTATTTTGATTTTCTTTCCCCTAAGAAATAGTTCTGCCAATACTGCTTCCTTTAGATTTTGTAGTTCCAAGTCTTAACATTTCCCAGTGGCTACATTTATTTTCAAAACTCAGAACAGCTCTGAATACACAAAATCCAGGGCATCATAAGACAATACTTTCAGGAAGAGATCAAATAAGCCATTGGGTCTGAAAGTAATTTTCAATAATTGATACCCGATGATGTTTCAAAATTACCTCTAGCCTTTAAGGGTTATGAGACTGAGCTAGACTGCCCGGGGTATGCCAGCAGTGTCTGTCTCTTTCCCTTAGGTGTCAGAGCTGAAGGAATGATAGCGAACGTCTCTCCTCTTCAGAAGAGGCAACCCCACTTCCAGAGAGCAGTTGGGAGTAGATGAACCTCATCTGCTCAGCTGCGGACCCTTTGTCCCTGGGTTGGATTTGGGCTGATGATCTGGGAAGCTAGATTTTTATTTGCTACATTTACTTCTTCTGTTGCTAGAACTGAAGAAAGAAAATGACTCAAGATGGACATTATTGGATCTGCTGCTGCTACTTCTTTCAGGTAGGAAAGGTGTTCATCCTTATCTAGGACTTTATTATTTTTCCCAAGGAAAAGAGTAGCTGTACATTTAGAGGACTTTGATCCTTGTCTATTAATTTATTAAGATGAATACAACTTCAAACTTTAATGTTGCTCTGAGTTGACATGGTAGCACCAAACTAAACTGAGCATAGAGAGAGGTAGTCAAGTGGAGCTGATTATGACATTGTATATTTAAGAGTTAACTGGTGATCACAGTGACCCCCTGTGGGCTGGATATAAAGTCTAATTTATTTTTGTTTGCTTATCACCCAGACCTATGCTTGCCACAGCACAAACACTAACTGCTCGCAATTTAGTGCCTTGAAAATATTGTTCGTGATGTGAAAAGCAGGATTAGAAAGCTGCAATTTCTTCATGGCCAGTAGAGGGCAGCCGAGTTCAAACGTCACTCACTCATTCATTGGAGTTCAACGTGCCACTGTAACCCCCCTTTCAGATCTGACTCCAATCTGGAAAGGCTTCCTCCAGAACAGCCTCATTGACTCTCCTTATTGCACTTTAATGCTTCCCTCTCCCCTCTCCCTACCCCACATAGTATGGGGCCCAAGGGAGGTGTTTGGGACCGTCAGGCTGGTGTGCACCGATTTACACACCAAGCTCTGTGTCGCTTGTCCCTGGCCCAACTGCGGTCATCGACAGGGAAAGGCCATAGAGACCCTTGGGTCAGATGCCGAGTCTGAGAGTAATGGTAGCTCTCAGAGTCCTGAGGCTGGAAACAGTGCACACATAAGACACCCACGTCCTCTCAAAGCCCTCTCCACCCAGGCCTCTGTATGTCCATTAACCGGGATCAGGTGGGAATGAAAACTCTGGTTATTAATTGGTGGTGAAAGAGAAAGGTTTAAAATATCTCACTCATACTTTCTTTTATTTTGGGGATTTTCATAGTAAATCGCCATTCCTTCTAAAAATTTGTCTTATGCAGCACCTTCCCCCAGCACTTCGGGGCTGAGGAAGGAGAGCATGGTCAGCTGTCCTGACACTGCCTGCTGCACAACCAGACTCGTGTCCGGGGAAAAGGAGGGCCACTTGGGCTCCACCGGACACCCACAGATGCCATTAGCCCATGTGCTCCAGGGGCCACGGGGCCACGGAGCCACATGTTGCCCAGGGTATCCCTGGGACCAGGTGGAGTTGGCAAGTTACAGTAGCTTTAAGAAAGGGCTCTCCTTCTAGATTTTATTATTATTTTGATATTGCACCTTTCTATCTCTATCAGGCCCGGAATCTCCTCCCATGTTATAGTCAACCTTTCAGGAAGGAAGAAAGCCAATGCAGGCTTCTGGCAGGGCTGCTGTTCGCAGGAGCCTCACAGGCCCAGGATTCACATGAGACCTTTCCTCACCATCCAGGGAAGATGTCCCTGCCAGCCCTGCGTGGAAATGTCACCTGTCACGGCCTCACTTACTTCAAGGACTGGAGGCAGGGCCCCAAGTGTTGCATAAGCTCCTCCTCCTTCTCGTAAGATTCCAGCAAGCTCTGTGCCTTGTCGTGCTGATAGCAGTATATTTTATAAATCTCTTCCATTGGCCCTTTAATCTGCAAGAACACCTCTCCTGAAAAATACAAAGCAGGGGCAGATGGTATGAAACCAGACCAAGCCAGCACTTCGGATGTGTATCATTCAACAATGTTGATTCTTGCAAAAATGTTGTATGGGCCCCACTTTATCCTCAGGTAATTCAAAAGGTGTATTAAGTACAGAGAAATTTGTTTCTCTTTTCTTTCTTTCCTCTTCGCTTTCCTTCTTTATTTCCTCCCTCCCTGTCTTCTCTCCCTCCCTCTCTCCCTTCCTCTTTCCCTTCTTCTTTCCTTCCACTTATAAAACAAAGGATGAAGAGCTTGACAGAGACGGGCATTAAGGAAGCAGAGTTCTCCTGGAGGTGACTGTGCCAGGCTGGTGGGCAGGCTGGTGGCTCATACCTGTGGTTTGAGCAGATCTCTCGAAGTGGCTGGGACAGGTTTGGATTGGGCTGCATGAAACACTGGTGTTGTGACTTAAGCCAATTAGTGTAACTCTGAGTTTCATAGGATTGTTATAAAATGAGAGGTAGTGTATCTAAGGCCAGTGCACAGTACAAATATACTAAGGTACTACAATGGGACTGTTTCTGTTAATTTACTAGAAGTAAAAGAGGAGAAATTTTAGGTACTAGGTAAGTGACTTTTCAGTATTTATTTCACTAACATTTCCTGAGTTCTCTGAAAGGCAAGTGGTAGAATTTAGAGCAATAGAATACTTCCTTATATGTGACAATAAAAAGAAACCACAATTTAATTCCTTATAGAAATTAAGTGGGTAATACTGTGAACCAAGATTGTGAATGTATTTTATCGAAGCAACTTGAGCTAATTGTACCCAGGCATTTAGTGAATGCTCTGATATTATGATAAATCAGGAGTATACATGGTGGATGAGGCAGGTATTGGAGGACAGCTTGATTCAGTCACCATTGCATCACTTAAAACTAATTGGTCAGTGTCTACTACCGCCTAGCATGTGCTAGATGACTTGGGGTATGTGGCAGAACCCACCCTCAGAAACACTGCAGACTCGAGATCCATGGTGATCCGGAGGCTGAAGGGATTGACAGTGATGTGGACCTGGTTGTCCGGACCTGTTACAGTGACGGGGGAGTCTGTCTCCCCACAGAAACACAATGTCCTTGTCTGTAGGGTTGTCTGCACGTGTTTTATGCACATTAACTGCCTCATCCCCTATGCACATGAAGAAACAAGAGGCTGTTCATCCATATTGAACAAGGATGAACAAGTCTGAGTCTAACAAATCATTTCTCCGAAGTCCTGCCAGGGGACACAGTCAGGGCTATTGTCCAGCTGTCCTTGAGTATCAGCCCCTCACACTCAGCCCAGCCAGATACTCCAGGGGATGCAGCTGAAATGGGCACTGAACTTGAGGCACAAATCAGGGTTTGTGTGGTGGCTTTGGGAATGACGGTTTAAAAAAAATGTGAGCCACTTTCCCTGTATTATTCAGAAAGTGGAAATAACACTAGCTACAGTACTACTGAGATTAATTTAGGAACTAAGCAGGGCGAGGGATGCAAACTATATCTGCCCCTGACTAGTTGTCACTTGTCTCTTAAAGCTGCTTCACTGTCTGTAGAATTAAAACACCAGTCTCATAGTGAAAGTGTCATAGTCTTTTCTTATTGGTAGCTAGTCAATAAAAGACTTCTTTCCTTTTCATTATATGTGCTTTTCTCTGTGATTAGAGATTCTGAGGTGACGGAGAGGTGTGTGCATGTGTTTTCTCTTGTGGCTGTTTGCTTTAATAGTCTGTAAGGAGACCCAGGGACTGTGGGCATCTTTGAAGCTGAGTGGATGCGGAATTCTTGATTTCTTTCAGGAGCAGATCCTCCTGGCACTATAGATCTTGTAGATCTGCTCTATAAGACAGCTGCACAAACAATAAGAAATAGTTGACACAGAGAGAAAATAAAAGAGGACAGCAACTTCATGTAGGGGCAGGCATAGGTGGAGAGAAACCCCTAGCAGAACTAGGCAGCAGAAGGAGCCGGGGTGTTGGATGGGGGAGAGGGAAGGCCCAGAAATAGGAGAGAGAGACAGGTTAAGCTGCAGCTCCCTGCAAGCTGAGAACTGAGGGTCTGAGTCCACACAGCCCACACAGGTGACATGTAAATGTACATGTTCACTGCTAAGAAAGTAGGGCTAGAGACTGAAAAAGAGAGAGGCAAAGATAGCCTCACGAATCCACAATGGGATCCAACCAGGAAGCCAAAGAAACAAAGACAAAGGCTCTTATTTTATGAACAATTATATCATTAATTGCAAATGCCCCCACATGTTCTTTAATAGAAATGCTCTGGTCTGAAAGAATTTAGAGCTCTCCCCTTAATGGTAAATGGATTTTTTTTTACTCTATTCCAAGTAAAATTCTGTTGGGGCTCTAATAATAATTATTAAAGTTAAAAGATACTTAAATACTCCAATTAAAAGTCATTTATTCACCCAAAGGCGAAGTGTAACACTGGTGGGCAGAATATTTGATTCCCCTCCCAGCCCTCCCAATGTATTCTGCTTCCTAATGGTGCCTGTGAAGGGAAAGTGATTGTGTTTCCATGGTAACGCAATCCTCCGGGTTGGGATTCTCCAGTGGTGAAGGACATCTCTCTGTCTGATGTACGGGGCTGAAGGGCTGATTAGTAGGGAGAGTGGACTGAGCCAAGGCCAGCGAAGGTAATTTCTCTGGGAAGCCTGGCCCGGAGGCACAAGAACCCTATAAGATAATAAAACTACTGTGTTCTTTGTAAAAATCCTATAGCCCATGAATGTGTGCATTGACTTTCCCCAAAAGCAATTGTCATGTGATTTCTTCTTTTAAATTTCCTTGGTTATTATTTTTGAAAACAACTCCCACAGATACTGCACACATTCTGTGTGCCGGGGTGATTATTCTTGCGCTGCAGATCTTTTCCTTCACTGATACAGTCACGTGCTCCTCTTGGACCCAGGTCTTTGCTTCCAGACCCTCGTGTCTCTCTCCACAATGTGCCTGCTCTGAGATGAATTTCCTCTAGGGGTGAAGAAACCAGGGGAAAGCCAGCAATATTCAGGGGATCTTCTTGTCTAGGCTTTGCTTAGGAAATGAAGTAGGTTTGTATTTGCCAAATTACTGAATGACTGGTTTGCACTAAGCTGTAGGAGCTATTTGCATCACAACCTGGACTTGTACTAGGAACCCTGAGTGAGCGCCGAAGCCAGGAGCTGTTGGAGGGGTAGGGGCATCCGAAACTCAGAGCGGTGCAGCTGAATGGCTCAGGCCTGCAAGGACCCTCAGGAGGAGGCTGCCAAGCCAGTGATCCTGGAGCAACCTGTGCACTGCTAAGGAGCTGGAGCCTGCACCTGGGGGTGATGCCCAGGCTCCATGGGTTTAGGCAGCAAAGCAACCTGAGCGGTGTTTTAGAAAGACGACCATAGGGACAAGTCACCCGAGAGATGGCATTGCCAGGAGGCAGTGAGGCTGGAGAAGAGCAGCCAGTGAAACGAGGATCTTCTGTAATAATGAAAGAAACTTCACGAGCTCCAACAGTCACTGCAGTCAGGCATGCTCTCTGGGCGGGGTGGGGGGGTGGGGGGGTGGCTTCCTGGTAAGGCGTGTGCTTAGCATGTGCAAGGCCCCAAGCTTCATCCCCAGCACTGTGTGCTCAGTGTGTGCAGGGTCCCAGGCTTCATCCCCAGCACTGTAAAAAGAATGCTTCAGAGTCAGCTCCTGGGTTCAGTTCAAATCCTGGTCTTACTATTCAACATGTGCCATTTGGGAAAGTTACTTGGATTTCTGTTCCTTAATTTCCTCCTCTCCAGGATGATGATGATGATGATGATGATGTTCTTTGAGTTGAAAGGAGTTAAGCTATGTAATGTGTTTATGTCGGTAGGTGGCACTTGCTCCACAGAAGTTAGCAACTAAGGCAGAGTCATTGAGGATAGGAGGAAAGGGACAGTGGACCGTGAGAGGTGGGAGGGAGACTCCAGGGACGGCGCAGTGGCTGGTTTCAAGGACTGCACAGCTGGACAGAGATGATGTGATAAGGAGACGGTTCAGGTGGAAAAAGCATAACTTCAACTCCAGGTGTAGAGTTTGAGCTGCTTACTAATGCAGGTGGGAAAATTCTGTGTGGACTGGGTACATGAATCTAGGATTCAGATTTTTACCCAATAGACAAGCAAATGTCTCGTTACGCTGGTAATGCTTTGGTTTTATTTTCTGTCTATCCCAGCTGAACATAATTCGAATCAACACATTGATTCTTTTTCTCCTTCAGTAGGAAAACATTTTGGGAGAAACCCTGACTAGTTGAAGGCTTCCTCTTTACTACTCCAGAATTCTGTACAAATATGACATGAACTTTATATAGGAAGGGCCTAAAGGAGATGTTACTTGGATTAACAACGCCAAAATAAATTCAACTCTCAAAGCCAACTAAGATGATGTTAAAAAAAGAATTTTTGTTAAAATTATAGGTCTAAGGTCTATCCCCAAAGAAAGCTTTCTGTGGTTCTAAGTGAAACTTGTTTGTCACCTCAGAGTATTTGGAATTCAAGGAAGGAGTGGTTGGCTCTGAGAACAGAAGTTAGTGTGGCCCACTCTCAAAAAAGGAGATTGGAGCCCTGGGTGCAGTGACACAGGCCTCTGGCTGCTGTTCCCCCGAGTGACACACTCCTGAGTGAAAGGTGCAGGACTTCTGAGGAGCTCTCCCTTGGCTCTCCTTGGGCCCAGCAGCTGGGGCAAAACAAGCATTCACTTGGCCAGCCAAATGCCAGATCATTTCTGTCTCTCCTCCTTTCTTTCCTGACCTTGTTCTGTTCTCCAGGAGAGGGTAAAGTCACAGAGGAAAAGAGTAGAAGTTGGAAGTTGGCTGCCCAATGAAGCCACAGGCCTTTGCCTTTAGTCTCGTTTAGTTCCTGCGTAGCCCGAGGATAAAAATGACTGCTGAGGATACTCATGGGACCCCGGCAAAGGTTATAAAAGCCAATCAAACACAGGTGGCAGATGGGACAGCAGCACAGGATTAAAACAAGTATATCCCTTGAGTATCAATTTGATTAAGAGATTTGAAGGGGAGAAACCATTGTTTTCACTTCAGGGGAGGCTGGAAATCGTGCATGAATTCTTGCAATGAAACAAGTCTTCAAAGTTACTTCATGCCTGTGGCTATGGCCTCTGGTCATAACTCTACATTTCCCTAGGCTCATGATATTTCTTTTCTGATATGAAAAATATTTCCATAAAAGTTTTGCAGAAGCACCAGAATGAGAGATGTTCGGAAAGATGTGTTCTTTGGATTTGACAATTCTGAGGTCCCTGGTGTATTTGGAGGTAACCATTTTTTCAGAGGAGTGCTTTTACTTATTTTTTAATGCATGAGTGAATCTTTTCATTAATATGTTTGCAATATGTAACAATTATATTCACCTGGAGGAATCAGTACATATATGTATCGCATCTTGATAGTTTTACTTCTGCCCTCCACTAGCCCCTCTCCCTCCTTCCCCAGAACCCCTGCCCATCTCCACAGTGCCCTACCTCCTAGTTTCCTACCACCTCTCTTTTATTTTGCCCTTTAAATTATTTATGTTTTAGGTTTCTCAAATGAGAGAAACCATGAGATATTTAACCATTTGTGTCTGATACATTTCCCTTAGCATCATGGTCTCAAGATCCATCCATTTTTCCTACAAATGCCTCAAATTTATCCTTTGTGGTTGAGACTATGAAAGGTGAGCAATAGGGACCAAGCAGAGGAGCCAGGCCACACAGACAGGGGTGGAAGGCGGGAACAGATTTGTGGTGGGGTCTGGTGCTTGACCCTAGATGTGTCGTGTACTGTGGAAGATCACGGGCCTCTCAAGAAGCGTTGTGTGCAGCTGAGGAGGCATCTCCCAGGGGGACAAACTGGAGAGCACTTGTGGGCAGTGGAGATGGACAGTTAATGGGGTGAAAAGAGCTCTGGAAATACTCTGGCTGGCATTTGGGAGACAGTGTCCACAGTTGGTGATATCCCAGGGGTGAAGCAAGCTCCCCCGACTGTCTCAGCAATGGAGTACAGGACCTTCAAGTCTGAGTCCAAGGCCAGCATTCAGGAATACTCTTTGTTTGATGACTCAGGATCTGTTCTTGCACCTTGTTGACTTCCTGGCTAGTTTAATTCCTGCTGGGGAATTTCATACTTGACATATCCAGACAACACTGGCTGTCTGAGTTCAGATTGCTGCTCGCTGGCTTAGGAAAAGGTGGGATAACTTATCCCTACTCATGGTTGCCGCTGACACTGAGGAAGGCCCAGGTCTTACATCAACCCTCGGTTCTCCATTGGTCTCAGCCTGGTAACGACCTCTCTTGGGACAAAGTGCTTGTGCTGCAGCTGGTGCTCTATGGTGCCCAGCAGTCTCTGAAGTGACGCTGGCACAGACCATGGGCAGACAGTCCAATGATGGCAGCAACATCCACTCCTCGTTCCCTCTGTGCCCTGCCAGTGCACTGCACGTCAGCTCTTATCTCTGTATTTCATACACTCAGTCAGCACTGATGGAGGATGACATTCTGGGTGCCAGTGCCATGACAACCACACAACAAACAAGAATTCCTTGCATTTTAATGGGGTGTGCCTCAAGTCACGCGTCCTCTGCTATGGACATCTTGTTGTCTCTCCTTAAAATGGGAACAAGTAAATGAATGCAGCATCCATTGCTAGCTGCTTCTCCACTCTTCTGAAGTCTATCAAATCGACAGAATCTGGACCTGCGATGCACCCAGTTTAAAGTTCTGACCTGATACTTCTCATGTCTCTTGTAGCGAAGGCGTGCCCAGGATGTGTGCAAAGATGTGTTTGTATGTGTGTGTGTTCATGTGTGGAATGAACTGAAACACAAGTATAGCATCACCAAGAAAGGTCATATTCCCCCAAAATGAAAGACGCGTCACAAGGAGGTGGCTTTTCTCTTATTGCCTGAAGAAAGTGGTGGCTAGAGTTGAAATAGTTGTTTTGGGCCCACGTTTTTTTGGGGGGGGGCGGGTACTGGAGATCGAACTTGGGTCCTTGTGCTTGCACAGCAGGTGGCAAAAACACTGAGCTAAATCCCCAGCCCTAGCCCACGGTTTTAAGGCCACATGCTAAGGGGTTTGAAGGAAAAAAAGCTGTAAGTAGCCAGTAGTAGAGACACCAGTCTGAGACAGGTGCATCATGGAATTCTCATTATGTTAGAAAAAGAAGTCCTTTCTTGGTTAACACTTTGGGTCAGTTTTCTATTTGTGGGCACATGGAATCCTCAGTGTTCCAAGTGACATGTCCATAGCCATGGAACTAGTGGCAACACAGCCAACATTAGAGCATAAACACTCCAAAAGCCAGGCTCTTTCCAGACCATTGTAAACCTTCAGTGTCATCCCCTACCCATACCCATCTCCTCTTGGCTCTCTGAGAGCTAGAGAAGTGTTCAAGGCTTCACAGGACGCTGAGGATTGCAGACTATTTCTCTGTGTATTTTGTGCAATATCTAACCTCTTACAGGTCCATTCACATCTGCCTTCAACTCTCTAGCACTCCTCCCTACCAGCTAACCCACTGCCCTCCACTAGCTGGCTACATCAACACAATAGCCTGGCACCTGATGTTCTTCTCAGAGAAAAAAATGTTGGGCTTTTACTAACAATCTTCATTTTTATTGCAAAAAACAAAAGTCCTAGCAGCCTCAAGTCCCATCTTGCCCTCACTTGGGAGACTGGAGGCCCAATTCACTTTGTAGCCTGGCAGTTGCTTCCTGCTGAGTTTTCCTCTTCTCTGGGGTTAGTGTGTGCTTGAAATGCCCATTTCCCCCCATCATATTCTCTGAGGCTGACAGCTGTCTTGTTACTGTTAATATTTGGGGGTAAATGGCTTGATCTTTCAGCTCTGCATCTGGGCCTTACCCTACATTGGCCTCACATCTCACATATCCCATTATGAAGACCTGGGATATTCAAACTTGTCCCTGGTGTTCTGGGCCAAACCTGTGTGTACCCTGAGTCACACACACACACACACACACACACACACACACACTAATACAAGTACTAATACCAATACTGGAAAGTCATTCCAGTAAGCTATGTTGTGGCATCTCCTGCATAGCATTATGACATGATTTTCAGTGGCTAAGACTCTTCTCACAAAGTCTCCACTGAAGACTCAGATTCCCATCTTTTACAAGAGACATAGCTTCAGGAGAACAAAGTTTTGCCATAGAACAGTGCCTCACCTGATCATCTTTCTCTCCAAGGATGAGATCACCCTCAGGAAAAAAGCACATGAGGAGTTACCATGCCCTCATCATGGACTTCTTTCAGTCTGGTTCTCAGCACAGTGTACATGCAGTAGAGTATGTTCAGATCTTCAAAACCTGGAAACATTACCATGTGCAAATACATCTAAGGGAGCACAGTTGCTGCTTTGGCTTTTTACTGCTGTGTAACCAATCGCTCCAAAGCAGAGTGGCTGAACACAACCATTCTGTTTTTCTTTCACAATTTTGTGGGCTGACTGGGCTCAGCTGTGTGGTTCTTCTGCTCCACTTGACATACCCATGTGCGGCCATTCAAGGGCTCAATGGAACTGTGCTGTCCAATATGGCTCAGTCACAAGTCTGGTCCCTTTGCAAGGACAACTGGAAGTTTGGCCTTAGGTGGGATTCTGGGATGCTGCAACTGGTGAGCCACTTTCTCCCTCTCCCTAGTCTCATTCTTCTTTCTCCCATATGTTCTCTCCACATTGTATTTCCAGCAGGGAAGCTGGACTTTTTAAATGGCAGGCTCCCAAAATCACAGAGGCAGAACTTGTTATGCTTTCTTAAGGCTTAGGCCCAGTGGCTGACAATGTCATTGCCATTGCATTATTCTGGTTAGTCACAGTCAGTGTGGGACTAGACTACCTACACTGTGAATCAGAGACATGGTTCCTGGAAGGCTATATTTGGAGACGGGCTACTTCCATCACCATCACTCTGCCAAATGTGGAAATGGTACTTGATAAATTAACTATCTCTTCCTAAAGAAAATGTGTCTCCCTGTTAAAAACGCAAATTATAAAGAGCCATAGATACTGGGAGAATCTAGAAAACATACACAGCCAGCACATTTGATTTGTTTGAAAAACATGATTAGAACTTCTGAAAAAAATTTACATTTTACTGAATTATTATATAAACAAGAAATCAAACTTTGTGAATAAATGGGTAAATCTAGTATTCTCAGGATAATAACAATTTCATAGCATCCTGTATTAGATATTTATTAAGAATAGGCACTGGACTATCATTCTTTTATGCACTGATTTAATTTTCATTAAAAACATACTATTATCTTCACTTTCCAGATGAGAAACTGAAGTTCAATAAGGTTTTGTAACTTAACTAAGATCACACGTTTGGCCATAAGATGAGCCAGGCCCCAATTCAACCTGATATTAAAATCTATTTGTTCTATAAATCCTATGCTGTCATTTTACTTATTTTGTCCTTTCTCATTATTTTCATAAATTACTACAGAGAATGATGCTCAGTTTGAGGGGAAAAAAGACCTACACCTCACACTCATCTATAAAGATTTCCTATCTAGACGCTTTGCTGAAGTCAAGATTTTAAAATCCACCTCTGATTTTGGCACGATAGGCCAGAGAATTCCCTCAGGGCTCTCAGACCTGCAAGCATATATGTCTGTGTTTAAACTTGAAACATTCAAGGTCAGTGTTGAATAAAATTCTCCTCCTGGTTTCTCTAGGTATAAAGAAAATTTCTCCTTTGGCCCAGGAGCTGTGAATCACAAATCCCTTGTTTGTGCTAAGGATAGAGAAATGGAACACACACATCTGTGCTTTGCATTTTGCAGTAATTGGATTTTGGAAACATCTCACCAAATATCAGTTTATCTTATGAGATATGAGAGCTTTGATGAGAGATTTAGGGATGTAAACTGCCGGGGACTCTTTTCTATCTATCCTGTGTAGTTTATAGGGCCTCCCGGAACTATGTTAACAGTACGCCGGGCTGCTGCTGACCTTTCCATGGATTCCCCATGCCTCCTGCCTTGAGGGCTTTGCCCCATTTCTCACTTAAAAGCCTTTTGCATGCAATCCTCACCTTTCTAAGCCCATCGAGTCCAAACTCAAAGGCTACATTCCACTCAAGTTTTTCCTCATTACCTGAGTTGAAATAAATTAATTTTCCTCTTTGGATCTGTATTTGGTAATTATGACTGCAGAAAAAGCATCTCAGAACTTAAAGGCTAAAAGCAACTGTTTGCCCTAATTCTGCGAGTTGGCACCGCTCAGCTGGATGGCCGGTGTGCACACACTACTCTTAGGTTTGGAGGCTCTCACTGGCTTAGCTGGGGGCTGGCCAACTGGCCAAGGGGACTGAGCCACGTACCTAAGGCCTCAGCAGTGTGGCTTGGGGCTTTTTCTTCGTGAACAGAGAGTAGAAGTCACCACACAGCTATAGAACATCATTTTGCCACATTTTTATTAGTCCAAGCACATACCAAGGTCAGCCAGCAACCAAGGATGAGGGTATTAAATCACACTCCAGTGGATGCCCTTTAAAATGTGGCATTGGTCTGGGGATTTTGCTCAGTGGTGCCTCCACCTGCCTCACAAGCTCAAGGTCCCAAGTTTGATCCCTGGTACCAAAAAAAAATGAAATGAAATAAAAAATATAATGTGGCCTTCCTATTTTAATTTTTTCATAAATGTTACTTAAGGTTATCATTTATGATTAATAAATTTTAAATTATGAGCATCTTAAGTTGAGTTTCCTCTGAAAAAGCATATATATCTATTTTTTGTTACTGGAGATTGAATCCAGGGCACTGAGCTACATCTCCAGCTGTTTTAATTTTGTATTTTGTGACACAGTCTTGCTATGTCACTAAGTTGTCCAGGCTGGGCTCAAAGTTGCAATCTTCCTTCCTCAGCCTCTCAGCATAAATTTTTAATTTAGAACTAATTTTAGACTTTAGAAAAGTTGCAAAAGTAGTACAGTTTTCAAACCCCCCTCACCAGCTTCCTCTATGTATGTATCATTCTGACGTCTCATATGACCACGGTACAATCGTCTTAAAAAGGAAGTTAACCGTTACCTAAACTAAACACCTTATTTGAATTTCAACATGAATATTCTTCCACTGCTCTGGTTCTTCCACCAAATCTCCCACTTGTTTTTGTTTATTATTTTTGCTTAGTCACCTGCAGTCTGTAACAATTAATCTTGCTTTCTGTTTTATGAGGCTGATACTTTAGAAGAGTATTGATCAGTTTCTTTTTTCGAGGGTCCCTCACTTGCATTTGTCTGATGATGTCTGATATTTTCTCATGAATGAATGTGATTATATACTTTTTGGGCAAAATACCAGAGACTTGATGTCGTGTCTCTCTGAGCACCCCAGTTCCTGTGTTATTTCCTGGTGCTATTGGGTATTTGGTTAGTATGGTCTCTGCTGGGTTTGCCACTGTGAAGTCACCCTCTTTCCCTTTGGGATTAATAATTGAATGAAAAGTAACTTTGAGACTTTGAAAAATGTCTCTCTCTTTCAAAAGCTTCTACGTATAGTATGCTTACTAGATCTTTCTTTCTTTCTTTCTTTTTTTCTTTTTTGAGACAGCATTTTGCTATGTAGTTCAGGCTCACCTTGAACTCACTATGTAGCCCAGGCTGGCCTTGAACTCAGGGTGATCCTCCTGCCTCAGCCTCCTGAGTGCTGGAAGTACAGGTGTGAGCCACCACACCCGGCTGGAATTAGTAGATTTTGACTGCAATAGTTATGATTGTTGGGCTTGAATAATGGTGATTTTCCATTTTCCTCTTTCTCTCTTTATGTATTAATTAAAAACTAGTGTAAAGAAGAGCTGTACTTTCTCTTCATTTATATCAGTGTGCTTGTTGACTTTTTATTCTGTGGGTTACAATCTAAAACTAGCATTATTTTACTTCTCAAATTTAAACTGAGAAAAGATAAGCACAGAGGCATCTATTAAGAGCAAAGAAAATTCTGATAAATAAGATATTCAAATTCAGATTATATGTACCTATATTAATATAAGATATATCTAAATATTTGAGTTTAAAAATTTTAAAAGTAGTGTCTTTTTACCTTTTACAAGTTCTTCCTCTTTTTGGATTCTTTCATTTTATTTTTGCAAAATAAATCCATCAAATATACTTCTATTTATAATTTTTAATAGATAATACAAAAGTAATTTAGAATATAACTGTATCCTATTATAGCTTCGGGAAAACCTTCTTTCCATAGTCCAATTTTCTATTATACAATTATAAAATTTCAAAATTAAATCTTTTATATAATGCGAGCTCTTGTCTGAATTTTTTTAGCTCATTCTTTTTTTTGTGAGGATAAATTCCAATGTCTTCTTGTTTATAACTTTGTTTTCAATAACTGCAACTTGTCTAGATGAAAAATCAGATATTCTCTGTTTGTTAAATACTTTAACTAAAGGTTTCCAACCAATTCTGAACAAAATATAATAAATACTGGAGGCCTTGTTTACAAAAATAGCCTCGTGCCAAAGAACATTTGTTGATTTATGAAGTAGTGCTTCAAAGAATCAAACACTTCTAAAAACTGATTAATGCCCAGCAACAAAGAAACTGTGTATTGTCACAGCTATACAGTCATTTTAAAATTCAGTATCAACTTTATCCTCTAAATATTGTGGTTTACTCTAATTATGTGTATATAAAAATATGTGTAAGTTATGACTACAGTTTTCATGTTGATTAATAAAATATCACACCCTCCTTATCTATGCACTACAATTTTCCAGTACACTTCTGTTCCACAGGTTTATTTCAGCAAAACAATTGTTTTACTGTGATGATATGCTCCTCCAATATTTGTATTATTATTATCATTTGCATTGTAAATAGTCAATTTTTAAGTTAATTTTTAGGAGTATTTGCAATAAGGTCAGATCAAACAATTCACCTTTGACATAGAAACTTAAAAGCTCTTCTGAGGTTCTGTAATTTGGATTAAATGATTTGAAACTTTATTAGAATTAACTGATTTTCTATTTGAGTTAGCTGCTCACACTGATATCAACTGTCATCCTTTAACTGTTGGCAAAACTCTCATGCTAATGGTATCAAGTCTTTGGTGGTGTTGCTTTCAATTTCTTGTAGGTTGGCAAAAATCTCAGAAATAAATTTGAGTGATGTTGGGACGACTGTCATTTGACCTAATCAAAAAGTCATGGTGCACGGAATGATACACAAACACATTTTAAGCAGCTATGTGTGTCAGATGGCTTGCATTCAGCACGTCAGCACAGTCTTTTTAAAATAAGGATGCATTTTTGACATGGATATGGCTGTTCCTTCAGATTTCTGTCTTCTGGTTGTCTTACAATGAGAGTTAGCACTAAGGGCCCTATGGTAGACATGTACTTTGTGTGTTATATGTTCACCAACTTTCTTAAGAAACATAACATCAATGTTTAATTTATATTAAACATAAATGTATTAAGCCCTTGCTTCTGAAGTGGTTTATTGCAAAATAAAAGAACCATAACCAAGTAATAAAAGGAGTTGTAGATATACATCAAACAGTAAACAACCCAACTAGTGCAGCAAGAGCATTCAGCTGCTCCACAGCAGGGCGGCTCAGCCTCTGCTCCCCACACATTTATTTCATTCACACCTAATCTCCATTGACCCCCTTGACTGGGATCCTGATGACCTCCAGCTTCTCACAGTCATGGCACGGGCCGCCACACACCCAGGTGCCATACCCAATGGATGGCAGGGTCTCTAGCATCATCTCTACCTCCCACCACCATGGAACAGAGAAGAGCTCACTGTTTCTACCTTGTGTCCAAGTGTCACCATTTGACTGGCCAGTGCCCTGCCCATGGCATTTCAGAGGGAGATGGAGAAGTGGGGCATGTTCCCATCGCTGCCTTGTGTCACAGAGAGAACTGCACTTGCCTCTGACACCTCAGTACAAAAGACACCACGTCGGCAGGTGACGGACAATGGAGGGGCCTTAGAAAACCTCTTATGACACAGCTATTGCTAATGAATGATACTTCTTTATGTGTGTGATTCTGGGGATCTAATCCAGGGCCTGTGATGCTGGGCAAGCACTCTACCCCTGCACTACATCCCTGGTGCTACTTCTTTGAAAAGGAAAAGTCCAGAACAAATACTAACATGGACTGAATGCTGAAACAACAGGCCAAAACCAGTACTTGTGGTCACCCCAAACCTAGAATTGTCTCTGATTCCAGCATGTGAACTAACCCTCAACACATGTTTTCAATTCAAGGAGCCATCTACTGTGCGCTTTGCAGGACAGAGATGAGCTCTTTCATCTTTCGATATCCAACAAAGCCATACAGTGCCCTGCCTTTTGAAGATGTTAATGCTTCATAGCTATTCATTGGTGAAGTAACAACAAGTGGCCAATGAGTCCACACTAAAGTGACTATGTGTAGAGCCTTTCTTTTAGAAAATACTTTTACAGTTCCTGAGGATGTTTAGCCACAAGCAATGACTGAATTTAAACCTCTTTTTAAATAGGCTAGACTTTTACTCTGTAAAAACCCTACAAATAGCCAAGTCATTTCCTTTACCTTCCCATAGGATCAGCTTTGCTTATTAAACTGTGGCCCTCCATGAATACTAAACAAGACCAATTTCATGCCATTTGTATAACTCTTATTTCCATCAAGAAAAAAGGACACATGCTATAAAAATACAAGGTTTGTGTTTGTATCTATGTGTGTGTGTATCTCAAACTATAGATTCACATCTAACATAACAATGGTTCCCTTTAATAGGGAAGGCAGTGGGTATGGAGATGTGTATGAAAGGATTTTACCTTTACTCTATTCACTTCTCCATTGTTTTAATATTTTTGTGGTAAGCATCTGTTGTATGTGAAATAGAAAAAATGATAACTTTATAAGAATTCTTATCCTGCATTGCTTTATGTGAATTTCTTAGATATGCAAACCACTTCCAAGGAGTTCTTTGGAACTCCTAAGAAATGGAGAGAATAAAAATTTGTCTCAACATTTTTCATATTTCCATAATTATTTTTAATTATCATACCACAGTAAGAAAAAAATATATTTGTGACTATTTGAGAGTAAAAACATCTGAAAAACAAAATAATATAGAAAAGAAAGGAAAAATAGAAAAAAGTAGAACTCCTCTTAAGATTTTTATAAGTCATATAAATTCCACATGTAAAAAATTTTCAATTGTTAAATCCACTCATAAGCATGAGCTAAAAAGCATTAGGGCTAAAATCAGTAAAGATGTGAAACTATTTAAATAATTATTTCCTTACGAGTCAACCAAGTGTTAACCATAAAACAAAATGAAAGAACATTTGGAAAGCAGAGGTTGAAAGATTGGAAATTAAAAAGCAAATGAGGGGCCAGGGATTTAGCTCAGTGGTTCTGCCGCCTGCCTCATAAGCGCAAGGACCCAAGTTTGATCCCCGGCACCAAAAAAAAAAAAGCAAATGGCATGGTTAGTGCTACTGCGGGACCTCAGCAAAGGGTTGAAGCCCATTTGAAAATAAATGTGGAGCTTGTGTGATTACAATGAACCTGAAGATGGATTTATAGTATTTATATTTCCCCTCGGACACTTTGTGAGTCAGATAGGTAAAACCAAGCACTGGGAGGTTATTAAAATATCATTTCCTGTTGCATCTCAGAACTTGAGAAGAGAATAAACATACCTATGACTTGCATGTCCGGTTCCACATTGGTAGTGGCCTCTTCCAACAAGGATAGCAGCTTGGCTGATACCTGATGCACGGATTCCATGTTGCTAAACAAACAGTCCACATCCAGCCTTTCAATCTGCAGAAACACAAATATACGGCACAGTTGATGGGCAGAGAAGCACTGCATTGAGGGCAACTTCCCTACCAAACAGTAGGCACTTTACTAACCAGCCCGGTGCCTGCCTCAGTTGTTTCTGTAAACACTCTTTTTTTTTTTGGTACCGGGGATCGAACTCAGGTCCTTGTGTTTGTGAGGTAGGTGGTGGAACCACTGAGTTAAATCCCCGACCCCAAAAATTCATGACCACCAAAACCAGCACTCCAAAGTGCTGGTACCAGGGATCGAACTCAGGATCTGTAAACACTCTTATTTAGGCTTTCTAGAGCTTTCGAGAGCAGCTAGGTAGCTTGTCGTTTGGGAAACTGGGGTCATGAATGTTACCTCTACCTTTTTCTTTATTTTGGATATGTTCTGAGTTAAGTGTACAGCTCCATATTTGGACGAAAACCAGAATGGGAAGAAGGTTTAGGCATGCGGGTATTTCTATTAACCGTCCTCTGTCAGGGTATATACTAGTGTGCCTGGGTTTAGAATAGTTTGCAACTTTCATAGCAGAAGTCAGCTTTCTCCTTGTCAAGTAACTATGTTCAAAGCTATGGTTTTTAAACCATAGGTGTTCTAAAAGTGAAGGCTGATAGGTATGCTGGGTTACTTCTTCATCTTTTCCTTGGAAGGAAATATGAATGGGAATATTCATCAAATGTAGACTAATTAGTGTAATTTCATGCACACCCTCACCATCATTCTTTAGATCAGTGTAGCCAGTCTTAGATGTTACAGATGGTGCATATAGATGGTATTTATTCAGCCATCCATCCTTGCATCAGACATTTCCTGAGCACCTTCTATGTACCTAGACTTGTCACCAAGGCAGACCCTGTCATAGGTAGTGAACGATTAGTAGAGGAATGGCCAATCGTCCTCAGTGATCTGAGATACGTGCTCTGATTTTGCTGGATCTTATTCAAAGCTTGTTCCTGAAGTTTTGAGTCAGTTCCCCTTCCACAGCCCAACAGTGTTTATTCAGAGCACAACCACATTAGTGTGGCCCCCACCAAGCTACAGTAGGGGACGCAAGTAGGTGACGTTACCCAGGACATACTGTGCGTGAGCTCATGGGTGAATGATCAAGTCATCGATAACCATGTCATGGAAGAGCTCAAAGGCAAGGTGATAAGCAGAGTTGCTGCACAAAACCAGGTCAGCAAAAGTAGGGGCAGGAGAGACACAGAGTCAAACTAAGGAAAAGGGGCCAAGAAATGAAGAGATTAGGAACAAGGAATAGAAGGTAAGAAGTAGGCCTGGAGGAATTCCAGAGACGAAGGGCAACTGCTGCAGCTTCTTCCCCTGCCTGCAGCACCACTTTCTTAGATGTGCAAAGTATGTATTCAGTGGGAGAAGGTAGCAGCCTGCTCATCTTTTTATCTATCTCTTTTAATGTTGGCTCATCTGTGGTCCTCCATACTGGACACATACTGTATTATTTTGCTAAGCATATTTTGGCACTAAACTGGGAAGCATGGCTTCACTTTGCACCTTTTTAGAATGTGGTGATGTGTCAGTTGTGCCTCATGCAACATGGTCATTTCCTTCAACTGTCCTGGGAAATTCCTCCCTCTCCTGTCAGCAGCCCTGACTTCGAGATAACTCTCAGCCCCATTATGAATCCAATTCCTGTATTACATGCAGTGATTTGTTTCAATATAGGTTAGGTACTTTTACTAATTGTATGTATTCTGAAATTGTCTGCACCTCCATACTAATTATTACATTGAAATCACTATTTGCTCTTGGGATGTTTGAACCAGGGTCTCCCAAACATCCTTTCATTCAGCATTCATTTAATAGGAGAGAACACAGGTGGATCTTTTGCCTGAACCTGGGGACATGAAAGTCTTCCCATTTCTATATCAGAAAGTATACTTAATACTGTACAAAGTATCTAAAAGGCATACAACAGCTCTATGACTTTTTGTTAATTACCACTTACATAATTTTCATTTAATAACAATTTATTATTGTCAATTCTTCAAAAGCCACATATCTCTGCATACCACTGATTTGATGCCTTACTTACTCTAAACAATTGCCTTTTGTGTTGAGTATTAAATCCAACTGCCTGGGGAAAGATATATTTTCCAAAACTTGTATACAAATCAAGTTTTTATAGATTGATTTATTTTAAATGTACCGTTATTTATTTCTTGAAATCATTTTGAAAGGAGTACTTCTGAATGGTGAGATTTTATTCCCTACCTTATTTGCTTTATAACATAAATGATTAGATAAAATTCATACAGTGTATCCCTATTATTATTTCATTTTGTTGCAGAAACCATTCTGTGAACTTGGAATGCTTTATATTTGTTATTTCATGTATTTGCTCTGACTTCTCTGCAAGGAATAAACTAATTGGAAGAAAAGAAAACTAATCCAGAGTGAAGAGAGGGGCCATGCTCGAAATTATGCAGGTTCAAGACAGAGCTAGAAAAGAAGACTTCTATGCCTTCCTGTGCCTTGGTCCGTTACCAGCAAAAGTGAACAACAGAGCACTGTGCAGCACCTCTGCTGAGGCTCCTAGTGAGCTCCTCACCAGGTTGTCACTGCCACGGTTCATTTCCCAAGGTCACTGTCCTGCATATCTAATTTAGATGATAAATCCATTTAGCAAGAATCTAATTCTACCTTCTATCTATAATCTTAGCTCAGCGTAACAAATGCTAAAGAGCAAAAAGTTAGATTTTGATTCCATTTCCTCCTGAAGGACAGAAAGGATTAAAACATCAGTTGGCCTGGTTTCAATCGTATCACCACGGGCCCATGGGGATTCGGTGAATCATGAAATGAATTCACATTCAGTCACTTCGGTGCCAAGGAACACATGAGCACATGGCCCCAACAGGCTTTTAAACCTGAGAGATGATTTTATGATTGCGGATGTAAATTCAAGGAAACATGCATGTATGCATTTATTAATCATTTACTAGACACAGGCAGTGCTCTAAGAGCTGAAAGTTGAATTGTATTTTAAAGAAATTAAAATTTAGTTTTTGTAAAAGACAGTTTAAGTATGTACTATTCTAAACTAAGCCAATATATAATAATTCAAACTTATAAAACATAAAAATTAAAGGCCAAAGTTTACATATACTTTAATTTGTTGCTTTGTAAAAGCATTCATCACCAGATATACTTCAAATAGCAAGTTCTTATTATTATTTCTTAATAATTATTATTATTATTATTAACTGGGTTTAATATCAGGTTGTAGGATGTCTCCAGCTTTATTTGCCTTGCCTGAGATTGCCTTGGCCATTGAGAGTCTTCTGTGGTTCCCCACAAATTTTAGGTTTCTTCTTTCTATTTCTATGATGAAAAAGATGCATGAAATTCTGATAGAAATCACACTGATTTTACAGGGTGTTTGGGGTAAGGAGTTATTAACAAAACTGTTTTTCCAGACATTGAACACTCAGTATCTTTTGATTTCTTTGTGTCTTTTTCAAATTCTTGCACCAATGATTTAGAGTTTCCAGGGCTTTCAAAACCCACTGTAGGGCTGGGGATTTAGCTCAGTGGTTTCACCGCCTGAGTTCAAAAGGACCCGAGTTTGATCCCCACTACCCAAAACAAAAAACCCACTGTAAACCTATAGAAATCAAACCAACATGGTTCCGGCACAAAGCTTGGCATCTGGACCAGTGGAACAGAATAGACAGCCCAGGAAGACACTCCCACATTTACAGCCAATTAATTTTCAACATAGGCGCCAAGAACATGGGCTGGGGTCAGGGGGAAAATCTCTTCAATCTCTTCGACCCTGGGAAAACTGGCCATCCACATGTAGAAGAGAGACGTTGGCCACTCTCCTCACATTGTGTGCAAAAATCACCTCAAATGGATTAAAGGATTATGGATTAGGACTGAAACTGGAAAATTATTGGAAAAAGAAAGAGGAAAAACTCCATGATGTTGGTCTGATCAATCATTTTTTGGATATGGCCCCAAAAGCATAGGCAACAAAAATGAAAATAGATGAAATTACATCAAGCAAAAAAGCTGCCCAGCAATGGAAGCTGTCATCAGAGTGAAGCAATAAGCTGCAGAGCAGGACAATGTATTTATGAGCCATGTATCCAGTAAGGGGTTAATATCCAACTACAAGGGGAACTAAAAAAAAACACCCAGTTTAAAAATGGGCAAAGGACCTGAGCAGACATTTCTCAAAAGACAACATACAAATGGCCAGCAAGCATATGAAAAAAAATGCTCACCATAACAAATCATCAGGGAAATGCAAATTAAAGTCACGTGAGACACCGCTTCACACCTACAAGAACAGTTTTATGAAAAGGATGAAAGGTAACAAGTGTGGACAAGGAAGTGAGAAACGGAAACCCTACTACACTGTTGGTGGACATGCAAATTACTACAGCCATTAGGGAGAATAGTATGGGGGGATGGTGAAAAACCAAAATTAAAACTGCCATACGATCCAGCAGTCCCTCTTACGGATATTTATCCAAAGGAACTGACATCAGAATGTTGAAGAAATATCTGCACCATCATGTCCATTGCAGTATTTTTCACAATAGCCAAGATATGCAAGCATCCTAAGTATCTGTCCAAAGGGTGAATGGATTTTATAACTGTAGTATAGCTACCCAGTGGAATCCTATGCAGCCCTCAAAAAAGAGAGAGAGAGATCCTATTATTTTTGATGATATGGATAAATCTAGAGGACATTCTATTAAATGAAATTAGCCAAGCAGAAAAAGAAAATACTGCATGATCTCCTTTATTTGTGGATTCTAGAGAAGCTGAACTTAATAGAAACAAAGAGTCAGTGGTACTGACCAGAGGCTGGAAGTGGAAGGCACTGGGGAAATGTTTGTCAAAGTACACGCAACTTCAGCTCAACAACCAGACAAGTTCAAGACATTTACCATACATCATACTGTCCACAGTTAATTTACAAGACTTTTATTTATCCATTCATCTGTTGATGGATGTCCACCATAGGTTTATTCCACAACTTGGCTATTGTGAAAAGTGCAGCAATCCAAATAAGCATGCAGGTGTTTCTCTGATATGGTGATATCATTTTGTTTGTAGATATTCTCAGAATTGGCAGCTGGAGCATATGGTAGATCTAATCTTAGCTTCCTGAAGAACATTCTCACTGTTTTCCATGATGGCTGTACCATTTTACATTCCCACCAACGATATATGAGCATTCCCTTTTTTCTACACCCTTACCTGCACTGGTATGTTTGCCTGAATTTTAATAATAGCCATTCTAATTGGGATGAGATGATGTCCAATTGTGACTTTTGACTTGTGTTTCTCTGATGGCTGATGAATTTGAGCAATTTTCTCATAGACTTATTGGCCATTGGGATTCCTTCTTTTGAGAAATGACTTTATATCCCTAGCCCATTTTCAATTAAATCACTGGTTCTTTGTTATGGAGCTTTTTATGTTCCAGATATTAATACCTTGTTAGATGAGTAATTTGCAAAAATTTTTTCTCATTCTGTAAGTTAACTGGGTTGTTTCCTTTGCTCTTCTATGAGTCTTATTTTGTATTACTTATTGTTTATACTGAAGCCAGTTACATACTTATATCAGGGATATTTATTAATTTATCTGTCTGTCAAAACTGTGAGTTTGTGAGTTATTTAAACATCCTACTATGTCTAAATAGTGCTGGGCATATAGGTAAGTACTAAAATTTGGCAATTTGAAAGAGTTGAATTTATATAATTCAAATGATCTTTTTTTTTTTGGTACCGAGGATCGAACTTAGGACCTTGCCAGGCAGGTGTGGTGCCACTGAGCTACATCCCCGGCTCTTTTCTTTTTCTCTTATGGAAGCCATACATGCTCTTTCTTTGTAATCACTTCACCAGTCTCTGAACAAGAGCTAGGCAAAGGCCAAAAGTAGCTTAAATTAAAAAATCAAAATTGCCTGGTTTTTTGTTCACAATATCATATTAAGTGGAGATTTTATGATTTCAGAATTAATTCTATCAAGAAGTCAAACTGCAGTGTTTAGTTTGGCCATTAGTAAACTCAGTAAACTTGCCAGCAGAGCCAGACTCCCTCCTTAGCTTACACTTGGCAAAGGCTGACTGCTTATTTCTGTTTAACAATTTCTGTTGTGCTAGGTGACTCAGTCAACCAGGTCACGGGGAGGAGCAACCCAGCCTTCTCAGGTGTCATGCAGACTCCAACCATGAACACCTTTAAAAGTGAACAAGAGAAGAAATCTCGGGACAAACTGTTTTAAAAATATAAATTAAATGACTTTCATAATAGCAGTTCATGTTCATAGTAAAAACTGAGAGTGTGTAGATTAAAAAAAAAATGATGATGATGTTTTCAGGTGGGTTCTTCCAGACTGATTTCTGGTGAATGTGTTGTGCGTGTGCTGTGTACATCTATACAAAAGAATTATATCCCTCAAATAGAGTTAAGAAGTTTTAAAAACTGAACATGAGCATCTTTTCATGGCATCAGTTTTCCTGCTGTGACCATTGTGCGAAATACTGCAACCTTCTTAACCAGTCACCATTTCAGCAAAATCCGGATAGACTGTCATTTGTATTATTATCAATAACTCTCCTGGGTAAAGCTTTGTTCATTTCCATGATATTTCTTTATGACAAATTTTGTTAAGCATGATTACTAAATTAAGGTTATTACTATTTTTCAAGGATTTTAACAAGTTTGGCAAATTACATACATTGTTCTTGTTCTAACGACCAATAGGTTAAAATCCCTTAGGTATTAGTACCCTGACATAAATTTGGAAATGTATTTTAGGCTCCTAATTTGGCAGTCAAAATCACACCACTTAAAAGTTCTAGATAGATTACGTGACCTGTATACAATTGTAGAGCACAGAAGAGAATAAACAGCATAGCTTTTGCTGAGTACCACCAACAATGCTCCTCTGGAAATTATTTCCAGAAGAGAAAGGTTCCTATTTAAGGTGGTTTGGCAATAAATCCAGGTTCTGATTTGAGCCAGTTTAGACTCTCCGCGATTACTGTAATGATTAGCATTATAATTCAAGTAGGGCAACTCCACAGTGGATGGCTCTACCGGAACCTTGGCCCAGTCTACTCTTCTATGATGCAGTTCCATGCGCATTATGGCGAGACCCGGCTGTTTCCCCAAATTAGATCACCCCGTTATTACACTGGAGCAGTCAAAGCCCAGGAACACTGAGACTGTAACAAGTGGAAGAAGGCTGGATGTATAAACTGTAGACTTAAGAAATGGAGAACCAAGGGGGGCTTTCCAAGAGGAAGGAATAAGGTCTTGTTCTATTTTTTAGTGAGGAAACTGATAAGCATTGTGCTTTTGAGACAGACACTGGGGCAAGTGGAGGAAAAGCATGTTGGAGGAAAGCCCTGGCAAGCACCAGGCTCAGATAATTATCTAATTACTATGGCATTTACCCAGACAGTTGGCTTCCAAATTACAAAGCTTTTCAGGGTAAACGAGCCATTATTTCATCAGGTGTCTCAAAACTGCTGATTTGTGTGTGTGAGATTTCCTGCTGTGAAACTAGATTTGAAACTGGCTAATTGAGTCAGACCACAAGTTGAATCCGTATCGGGGCTAGGCAGCTGGCTTGTAACTAAGCTTGCAGCTACCGGCCCAGGTTACTTGATAACTACCCAGAAATGCTGCAGCCCAGAAGAGTGATTGACAGAGCTCAGCCTAGCAGCCAGGCCAGCTTCTGGGCAGGAGGAACAGGTGGGGCCCTGGGAGGAATCTCAGCAGGTAAGGGAGGAGGGGTGGATACAACAGGGGGCAAGAGGGACCGGAACAGAGACTGTGATGCAACATGAGGAATCCCTGGGTTAAAACATCCACCCCAGATCACTTGGACTAACAGAGAAGGTTAAAATGATGCATCTCCTGTCTCCCTGGAGGTTGAGGCACCAATTCCACAGCCATCAAAACCCAAAAGAGTGTGAGGTGGTTTGCCAAATGGGAAACTCACAAAGGCAATTTCAGGGGACTATTTGCAAGTCACCTGTGTTGACCAAGTCCCCAACAAGTCCAAAGGAGTCATGGCAGCAGAAAAGGGGCTGCCCAGTTAAACACAATACAGTGAAATTAGTCACCCACAAGTCTGGCTGTCTCACGCGACTGTAAATTCTGGAGGCTAACGATTATGCCGTGTTTGCCTCTTTAGCATTCAGCACCTATGTGATACAGACACAGCAAGAGGGCCAAGGGCAGAGCTTGATGGTAGAACACTTGCTTAGTATGCTGGAGGTCTTAGGTGCAATTCCCAGTACTGCAAAACACATATATGTATATTAAATGAATAAAGCCATGGCAAGAAAGATTACCAAAGGCAGAGGCAAGCAAATGTTTCTCAAGTGAAGTACTCAATGTGGGTTCATCTCCCTGAAAAGCACGGAGACTAAGCCTCAGGGTTAGAGTCTAGCGACTTGTTTTCAGTCCTATTCTGCCACATTCCACTTAGTCCCTCAGTGCCATGATTTCCTCATTAGGAAAGTAGGGGCTTTGCTTCTGCGTTGAGGTGAGGATTATGTGGACTAATATAAGTAAGATGTAGAATAATGCCAGACATAAGAACACAATGCATTTTCTCTCTTATTCTTATTAGGAGCTAGGGAATGGATGTTGGCCAAACTGCTCATAGAAACAGTTCCCAGACTGGACAAGTGCGGTGCAAATGTGCATCGACCTAGTAAGTGGCAGGGCAGAGCGGCCAGAGGCAGCCAGGGCTTTGCACCCCTAACGTACCTATGCGTTTCTTAGGGTTAGACTGTACTCCCAGTCCTCAGAAGCACACAGGAAGAAGCAGGGATGAGCATTGCTTTGAGGAGCAGAGCCCGTTCCTGAAACACTTTAGTAGTTTCTCATTTCCCTCTCTTTTGAGCAACTGTTACTGAACCCTTGCCAAGCTCTTATCGACCCATTCAATGAATTGGTCAGAGCAATTGGAGAATATAAAAGGCTAACATTTAGGGGGGATAAAAGGAAGGTAGAAGAAGGAGAAGAAAGAGAAGTGTAAAAGAAGGGCTGAAGGTGGGCCAGGGATGTAGCTCAGTGGTGCCATTGCCTGCTTCGAAAGCGCAAGGTCCTCAGTTTGATTCCTTGGTACCAAAACCAAAAGTGCTTCAGGAGCAAAGGGTGCTTTGAAGGAAAAAGAGAAGATCCATCCTGCATGTGGGAGGAGCCGCTCGTGAACAAGAGGGCAGTGGCAGCGAAGTCACCAGCTGCCATATTTTATATCTTTTTGATGTTAGATCCAGGCCGTTCTCCTTGCTCTTGTGTTACAAGCTTGGTACTGGGTCCAGGGTTTGGCTTGATTGCCATCAGGTGCCAGGGTCATCTTGCTTTCGTCAGAAGATTGGTGTCAGGTGCTCTGTGCTCGTGGCTGAGGCGTCTCTGCAGTTGGCAGCCCACACCCTGGCTGCTGCCTCACAACCACCTGTTTCCTAAGAACTCAGGGTTGCCAGTCGAGGTCCTTTATTTGTCTGAGTTCTAGGAGAGGTGCAGACCTTAGCGGAGCCCAGACCTTGCTGAGTATGCTCAGAATGATGGACACAAATCCGCCCCCAAGTGAGGCGGACCTTTGCACACCCTGTGGATTGACTGTACCCTTAAATTCCAGACTCCAAGCCTCAGCGTCAGCGTGCCTCTCCTTGCCATCCCCAACTGACACTGGTACAAAATCCAGGTAGGGGTTTGGTTTTATTTGGTTTTTGTTTCCTCTATAATACTTTATGAGGCCCTATACTTACCTCTTTCCCTAGTCCACAAATCCACTACTTAATAATTTCAAATTAGTCTTCCTAAAGCCTAAGTTTAATTGGTTTTGTGCACAATTCCAGGTTCCTCTGGTTAAAGCCATCTCCTCCAGCCTCAGATTCCTCGTGTGCAGGTCTGTGTTTGAGAGCTGCCATTCCCTGCTCTAGTTATTTTTGGTTTTTCAAGTTTTGTTTTTATATGAACAGAAGTAGACCATCTAGAAATATTTCAGTTTATTTAAATTGTTAAGTGGGATATGAAACCGAATTTGTAGCCACTGCCAGAGAGTGGACTCAACTGTTCAGTGTCTAATGAGAAGAGCTTCTACATAGGGTCTCAAGAAACTTACAAAAATGGGGCAAAGCCCTAATATTAAGCAAATAAAGTTCATGTTTTAAACAGATTATACAAAAATTGATTTATACTCCATTTCCCTTTTTTTTTGGTTTTTTTTTCTTTAGTACCGGGGATGGAACTTGGGACCTTGAGCTTGCAAGGCAGGCAGGCAGCAGAACCATTGAGCTAAATCTCTGGCCCTCCATTTCCCTTTTTTTGATATTTAGAAAGTGCAGATTTAACAAAAGGTAGCCATATCCTTTCCATGTACCATGCCGATTATAATTATGCAAACGAAAAAACTGTCAGTCTGTTACCCGAAAATCCCAGTGTTTAGCTCTCAAACTTTAAGTCACTGAATTGAATAAGGATCTGAAGGGGGTTAAAAGTAAAAACAGCAAAACAAAAGCTACTGCCACATTCCAGATAAAGGGAAGGAACAAATACATTAATCTAACTGCAGAAGGTTTAACCTAAAACTTATCAAAAAGCTTTCATTTCATTTTTTAGTGGAAAATTAGCAATTATTTGACAATCTGCTTTTTGCTAGTAAACAATGATAAAGTCAAGGGAGGGAAAATCTAACAACAACAACTACCAGTGAAGCACATATAACATTTTTAGGGCACTATCTGAAAAATTCATGGCTTTTCAAAACAGATGTGTCCCTGTGTTTTTATGTGATCTGCTCCAGTGACTTTAACTTTTAGAAGAACCCACCCCGACAGGAGGAGGGTCATTTTGAAATTGCCCCTTGCGGCTCACTTAGGGTGCTGCCCTGTGGTCGCCCTGAGGGGCTGCACTCCTCACCCTGTGCCCACCCATGGGAAGCTTATTCCAGGCACATCCGTCCCTCCTTGGGGACTTCCCGGACCACCACCTGGCTGAAGTTGTTCATCTATTCATTAACGTTTTAAATTGATGAACATTTATAAGGCGCTACACAGCCGTGGATCAGTACTCCTCAGAGGTACATTCCGTGCAGTCCCCAGGCTCCCAGGATGGAAGCCTCCCTTTCCTGCAGAGCTAATGACTGAGCAGTGGACCTCAGATGGCTTCCCTTTGTTCTCTGCCTCATTTCCCATTCCTGTACTGATCTTCCACGGGATCATCCCTCCAGTGGTCAGGGGATGTTTTATTGAGTAAAGACTTGAAGGAGGCAAAGGACCAAGCCATGATGTTACCTTGGGGAAGAGCATTCGAGGCAGAGGAGACAGAAAGCGCAGTACACTAGCACTGCTGGCTTGTCCAGAGCAGAAGAAAGGAGCAGGTGAGGTCAGAGAATGAGGGCCAAGCTCTCGAGGAACCTTGCAGGTTATCATGGGAATGTTAGGTTGTAATTAGAGCATGGGAAAATGTCCAGGCTGGAGGTCATTACTTGCTGACCATCAGCGTGCAGGTGGGATTTAAGCCACGGAGCCTGGCAGGGCCTTGACAGGGTGAGTGTGGGCTGCAGAAAGAAGCCACAGCCTGAGCCCAGACTGCTTTAGTGCTTGGACACAGGAACAGCAACCCACAAAGGAGACAGAGAAGGGGCAGGCAGATTGGTGGGGAAACTGGAGGTGTAGATGGAGAAAAGAAGGTTGGTTTCTGGCAAGTGCTGCTGGTGGGCAAGGAAGTCAGGCCTCTCCAGCTAATGCCTGGAGAGGGAAATTATTTGCAGTAATTAGCATAACTAATCCTGAGCCGCCTGCTGCCATGAGTGCTTCTAAACAATCGCCTTGAGATACGTTGTTATTTTTTGTGTTTCTATTTTGTGGAGCAGATTATAAACGCTCCTAGGGCAGGACTATCACATAAATCTCTGATTCTCACCCAGTCACCAACTGGCATTAAGCATTTAACCTTTTAATCTGCATATTCAACCAAAACACCACATTATCCATGCACAGTCACCAGCGCAGCTGACTCAAAAGATCTTCCCCTTCTCTGAACCTCAAAAGCCCTTCCCACCCCCATTTGTCAATTATTGCTCTGCATGGCAAGTTATCTCTTCCCAGCCAAAGGAGGCTTTTCACCTCTAAGGAGGGCGTCTTAGGGTTTGGATGGCAAGGCGTGTTTCATGTCTTCATGTTACTCCACATGGCCTAGAATTAATCAACTCATGTAAGCATCAACCTTGTCTATACCTAAAGTGCTTTCAATAAATACTAATAAATAAAACACACACACGCACACACACACACACACACATGCGTACATGTTTGCTTTCTCACCCACTGTTATTAGTGTTATTTCCATTGATGGTTAAAGGCCATCAGTTCCTCATTCAGTGTTATTCTGCAAAGGCTGGGATTTGTGACCCCGGACTGGTGTGCATGGCTACATTGATCTGTGGCCAAGTAGGGCTGCCCCGAGTTTGCTAGCATTTCATTAGAGAGGTTTATGGTATCATTGTGGTAATCACAGCTGCCGGGATTTTGTTGCTTATCCTTCAGAAATAACAGCAAATGAAAATCGAGGTGTATATATGTGAGTTCAGAGCATGAGGAGGTGAACTGAGGGATGTGTTCATAGATTCTGAAATAGATCTGTGGATCTCGTTTTCAGTTCCTGGCATCCCAGCCTCTTCATAGTGCTGGGGAACTCGTTCATTATCTCCTTACGTGGCCCATCGGGTTCTGATCAAGATGACAGATTGTAAGAATTAGAGGAAACCAAAGCTGCCCCAAATCGGAGCTGACAAGGTGCCCAAAAATGGAGCAACGAGGTGAGGTCCTTCTGTCAGAAAACTCAAAGACAAACAGAAAAAGAGTTCCCTCTTTTTTTTTTTTTCTTTTGGAAGTGAGGCTTTCTGGACAAGCAAAGATAAGTGATTTCCTTTCAATAAATATTTTCTGTACTAAAATATTGATGTATCGCTTTCATACTCAATTAACCCTGTACCCAGTGTGACAGCAAACTGTGTGTCTTCCAGGACACCTGACCCAAGGGCCTTCCTGGGGATGGGAAGGTGGTACAGCACAAGGACTTAGCATCAGTACCCGAGAGAGGCCAGCAAGCTGTTGTGTATGAATGTGATCTTGCCGTGGCTGGCAGAGCCATTTACTTGTGTGATTTTTATTTTTAAATTTAACATCTCATAGCTAAAATTTTTCTCCAACAAGTAGGAACTTCTCTTATTGACAAAGTTTTGGAAAAAGAAAGAAAAACCTTGCCTAGGTTTCTGTTGTTCACTGTGTGTATTTTTACTTCTCTAACATGATGTCAAGTATCTGACCTTGTTGAGCAACAGTGGTCCAGGTTATGTGAGGAACGCTGGGAATCCCACCAAGAGGGGAAATTAAGCCTCAGAGGCCTGGCAGAAAGCCAGAAATTCAGAAGTGGCCAGGGACAAAGAGTAGCCTTCAAAGCCGTGCCCTTCTGGGTAAAGCAGGAAGTGACCAGGTTCATCAATTAATCACTGTCCTAATATGACCGCTGGTGATGACTTCACCAGTGGGTTCCCTAGAGCCCTCCTAATCCAGCACTTCCTAGCATTTCCCCCAAAATGCTGCTACTTTGGGGACTGGACCTCCAACACCAGCCTTGTGTGGGGGGGGACTTTAGATCCACTCCATAACATTGCTCAGAATGGTCATTTAATGTAGTGACCAAAATTCTTACTTGTGCTCCACGTTCTGGCTTTGTGCCCATCTTGTGTTCTGGTTTTATCAGGTCCTGGCTTGGATCTCTGGCTTGGTTTTGTTATCTGGTTTTATCTGGTCCTGGCTTGGATCTCTGGCTTCCCTCCAGTCTGTGAAGTCTTGTGACCCCAGGAACTTCCCAACTATGCAGTGGGGGGAATAGATCAGATGGAAGGTGGAGGGGTGGGAGAGACTTAGTTGGCTTTTCTCTCAGGGTGCTTTCCCATCTGGAAGGATTCCTGGTATTCTAACCACACCCTGAGAAAGACTGAGGTGTGCAGATTATTAGGCTTTATGGCCATATTCCTCAACAACCTCAAGTGTGATCTCTACATCCCCATAAGTCACAATAAAAAGAGAATTCAAAAGTTTGGGAGAACAAACAAGGTAAAGCATAAGAAAAATATTTATCCTTGCATTTAAAATTTTTCATGTCTATTTAAAAGGATAATATTGTTAAAGGGAGAGAGAGAGAGAGAAAACTAACAGTATTATTTTTTGGGTTTTTTTTTTTTTTTGGTACTGGGGATCAAACTCAGGACTTTGTGCTTTCAAGGCAGGGAGCGGAACCACTGAGCTAAATCCCCAGCCCCAGTATTGTATTTTTAATTGAACTTTTATTTTGAAATAATTGTAGATTCACATGCAGAAGTAAAAATTAACATGTGTACTGTTTCCCCAGTTTCCCCAGAGGCAACATCTTGCAAACTATGGAACCCGTGCATAGGATTTTGGTGTGGTGCAGAGTGGGTTATGAATGGAGTGCGGCAATTGCTGGTGTGATTAAGACAGGTCCACTAGACACCAGCTGGATTCTACCTGGGTTGAGGCAGCTGGTGGAGAGACAGTGCTCAGAGAGCAGCTGATCATAAGAAAGTTGTGGTCAGTGAGCCAAGGTAGGATATGGTTTAGGCCTAGAGTAGATCCAAAAAATTTGGAAATGAACAGACTTGAAGAGTAGTTAAGTAATAGAGAAAAACACAATGGGGAAAAAGAATTCTTGATTAAGTAAAACTAAGTGACCATCATTTCTGGAAATAGTAACTGCCTTTTGGTGAAGGTGACCGCTAGAGAAGACAATTGTGACAAGGGTACTCTGGGACATGACTCATGACCAGAGATTTTTGCTCACATACAGTTTCCTCTATCATGCAGGCAAAATTGTAGCAAGTAGCTTTGGGAAGACTAAATAGACATCTGTCTAACTCTGTGTCTATCTACCTAGCAAAGCAGAGTGTATTTAAATAATGACTAGATAAAATATTTCTGCCCTGATGTTTTTCTACTATTTCAGCACAGCAACATAGTTCTAATTCTGAGCTTTGTAACAAAATGTCATTCCATCCAGTGTGTGACTTCCTGTTTAGGACACTCAGGGTCTAGGGAGGGCTGAGGAGGAGGCGGTGAGGGAGGGGAGTCTCAGAGGCTGCACTGGGCAGTGGGTCCACCCAGGCCCCAGCATGCGCTGCCCCCACTGTGCGCCAGGGTGTCACTCACAGCAAAGGCAGCCCAAGCTGGACACAGGTGAGGTAAGACCTCGCTCCCAGGGGTCTCGGCCAAGCAGTCAGGGAGGCCTTGGAGTCAGGCAGGACACGGAGGCAGGGACATTCCCACACGTGCTGCAGCCACAGTCCCTTCTGTGTGGGGCACTCGGGCTCACTGTCACTGCCACCACACCAACCCCCAAAGGGCTGAAAAGTTACACGCTGAACCAGATGCAGAAATGCAGCTCGACCTCCGCGAACTGTGGCACCTCATTGTCACAAGTTTGCACGGTGCAGGGACAGCTGAGCTGCATTTGCACTGTGGTAGTGCATTTGCATGCCATCCTCCGGCTCCTCTCGGGGATGTTCGATCTCCATACTTCTGAGGAGTGGTGAGCCCTCCTCACAGGCGACTCTCTCTGTCACGGTTGATCTAAGGAGTGAGAGGACAATGACTTCCCTTGGGGAGGGGCAGCGGCAGGAAGCTGAATTCCCTGGGCCCTGAGGTGCACCCTCCCCGTTGCAGTGCTAGGGAGGCACCCCGGGGCTTTCTCATGACGGAGTCTCATCAAGCAGGTTAAGTTGTCAGGCTGGGCTCAAACTTGGAATCCTCCTGCCTCAGCCTCCCAGACTCTCTTAGACTTGGACAAGGGGGCAAGTTTACAATTCGCGTTCTCTAACTCCCTCTCTTTCACGGTCCCCCATCCTGGGCTTGCCTCACTCATGCTGGGCCCTGGTAGGATATCAGAACAGTGCTGCATGTTCCACAGAACGGGTCTCCACCCGATCCTTCCCATCAGGACCCTAAGACACTCTGCTGGGAAAGTAGGGGTTTAGGACAGGACTGGTCAGTGCCACTGGAACTGAGGGCCTTTAAATCCAGGGACAGTCTTTGATTATTCTCCCCAAACCTAGGGACCCTTAGTAAAGAAACTATTTTTCCACTTAAATTAATACTTGCTATTTATGATTGGGAATAAACGTGTACATATATTCTTTGTAGGGAAAAGGTTCCAAATGGTATCTGCAGTATAATTCCAATTTCAGGAAATATTTGAGTGTCTGCCTCTCCCTAGATTACAAACCAAAATATGTATAGGGCTTATTTCTAAGCAGGACTATAGATGATTAATTCCTTCTATTATTTTTCTAATGAAAATTATGACATTTTTACCATGTAATATATCCAAATTCTAACAAAATCTCAGTGAGCTTCTGCCAACACCAAATGATAGATTTTAAAATTATTTCCCAGAAAACACAATATCCTGAGCATGATGCACACAGTTAAGCAACAATGCAAACAGTGAGAAAATCCCAAGTACACATGGTTTTCTCATTGCATAAAGAAAACGAAAACATTCCACGCGTGCGTCAGACATGCATGCTTATGCATAGGGGATCTGTGGAAGCAGGAAAAGACAGAGCCATGATGTTCCTGCCCTAGGAAGGAACGAGTGGTTGAAGGATGTTATATCCCCTTAGAGATCTTTGGCGCTTTTGTACCATGTGTGTTTTAGACACTGGAAAAGAAATTAAAAACAAAAATATGCACTTAAGTTTCTCTAACTGCTGTTTTCAATCGCCTTTTGCTCTTTCCTTTCCTTCACATAAAATCCTTACCGTTGTCAGATTAGCTTAGTCAGTCTTGGTTCATTTTGATTTAACTGCCCCAAAACCTACTAGAGTCTGTCTGATGGCCCTGTTTGGATAACAAATAATGAGAACCCTTTTTTCCCACTGAGTGCTTCAACCTGAATGTGTGGATGCTTTAGCAAGACCTCTCACAATGCATGGTAGCAGGTGCCCTGCTGAGTTTGACCCTGTAGCCAAGTCCCATCTGTAGAAGGACTTGATCCAGCCAGCAGCCAGGACTGTCACGGGACAGGTGAGCGCGGGCCTGGATCTGGATTCGTGCAGACAAGCTCACCAAGACAAGCCACGGAAGGCTAGGGAGGGCTCCCCGGCTCCCAGCCGCGTTCTCCCAGTCTCCACCTGCACAGAGCACTGTGTGCACCGGGCGGGCTCTACGTCTGCGCTCACAGAGAGAAAACACGGTGGTGAGATGATGTCCTCGTGTCGTCTCAACCTGACGCGAGTACGATATTATGTTGCCTTGGGTTTGACCAAGCCTGGCTTGTAGGGTGTTTCCATGGTTACCCCAAAACTGTGTGTGTTAACTCCTATACCTGGGCAATAACTGTTGACAAGTGGGTTGTGTGCTCAAACCACGGTTTAGGCGGTTAGGAGGGAAGGAGCTGATCCACTCCGAAGAGGTGAGGTGTAAGCTAAGGAAGAGGTGGTACCGGTGATCGCTTCATGTTTCAGAGACTCACAGGAGTTCCTGAGCACCCGTTCACTTAATCAAAGGTCAAAAGCTTTAAGCAGTGGGAAAGAAAAGCAGATCTGACATGAGAATTCTGAGGCGCCTTCAAAGACTTGCTATTACAACATTAATGGAGAGAACAGACTGAAGGACAAAGGCAAAGAATAGTTTCTCTGGTGTGAGAAACTGAAAGTGTAAATAAGGACTAAAAGGTATAATAGGGAAAGTGAAATAGGAAGAAAAGGGGCAAAGGGGAAGGGGAAGGGGGAGGGGTAGGAGAAAGGAAAGAAGGGAATGGGATTAATATGAGAAAATGGAAAAATGGAAACAAAATCTTAGTAAATAGGGAGGGATGGAGGGGTTGAAGGGAGGGCTGGGCAAGAGTGAAAAATAAGAACCAAGAGAGACTGTGTAAAGGTGCAAATTTCCAATGATGAATGTCATTATATTGAATACCTAAAATGTACCAATGATTAGAATGAATAATCGAAAATGTAAAATAGGAAGAAAAGGTCCAAAGGGGTAGGGGAAGTGGGAGGGGCAGGGGAAAGGAAAGAAGGGAAAGGAAAAATGATGAGCAATGGAAAAAATGGAAATAAAGTCTATAAGAAAAAAGACAAAGAGCACTGAGAGACTTTGAAACATAGAGTGTGAAAAATCAACAAGCCATAAACAACCTGAGGAACATAGGAAGTGTGACTTACAATTGTGAGAACTGTAATTTAAAACATTGAGAGCAAAAGTTAAACATGCCAAAGAAATTAGCATAAATGTTACCACAACAGGAATGATTTATTTGACACCTATTCTGAGAATTGTTTATAAGAGTTATAGAGAAAGCAGGAAACAGGAAAAGAAAAAACAGCCCCAAAACGTAAAAACCGAAAAAAGTAGAGAATACATACAAAAGAATAGCTCGGCAGGGACTTTCCTATCTATGGAGCCAGTTTGACCCACAGCATAGTAGGTGGTTTAAAATTGACAATATCCTCATATTAAATAAACTTTTCCCACTGGATATAAATACATGAATTCAAAGAAAGGCATTTTCCTGTATATTACTTATTTTGAAACATGTTTTAAACACATATATTTTGTACATATTAAATATTTTATATTTAATTTAAAAAGAGAAAGAAATACAGAAAATTTAGATAACTCTTTTAGGTCTGAGAGAGAGTTATTTTGGTTTGTTTGTTTTTAAGATAGCCAATAATAGAGAATGATCCAGCACCAAAGGTAGAATTAGTTATGCAGAAGTTGGAAAGGACACAGCAAGAGCAAGTCCTTGGCTTAGCAGAGGGAGGGCTCAGCTACACAGTGGCGAGGCTGTCGTTCACTAAATGCAGATCGACTGGGTTTGAAATAAAAGGAAGCCAGGTTACGTGAGTAGAGAAGCAAGTAATTTGGAGTTGGGAGAATGTGCATCTTCTCTGTTGTGTCTACTTTCTCAGGGAAAAAGACATTTCATAAGAGTCAGGTTAGAAGAAGGCATGTTTCAGGTGTGAGGAAAAAACCCGAGAAAGTCCCCTCTGAGACATTACTGGGAGAACCATGTGAAGAAAATAGTCTTGAATGTAATAGATCGGTTCAGCTTCAACAGCAAAGATTTGAAGTGGACATAACACTGAACTTAACCAGAGTAGGGTTTTTCCAGGGGAACAAATGACAAGAAAGAGAGAAAGGGAATTAAAGACTCATGGGAACTGAACCACGTGTGGGCATGATGGAGGCTGGGAAGGTGATAAAGCTGATAGTTTGGATGTCCAGGTATCATCGAGACACTGTCAGAGCCGGGAGAGCACTAGCAATGGGCTGCAAGAAAGACAGGACTACAGGACAGTGGGCTCAAAATTCTGACTTTAAGGGGTTGCATTTACCAGTCATGACAAATTCTAAGATGACCTTGGTGAGTGGCTGACATGGTTGAGGAGAGCTCACTGGATATGGACAAGTTGAGGAACATGGCGCCCAGATGTTACATGGATTATTTGCATGGACATCAGAATGACCTAAAAATGATGCCCAAATTAAGAAGAGAGAAAAGGAATGAAGGCAGTGGGCTAGGTTCTAAATTTTCAAGGGATAGGCATTAATGGGCAGGCTCACCCCATAAGGAAGGGCAGGTATCAGCAGAGTCTAGTGCTATGTGCTTTAAAATCAATATTAGTAAGTGTGTAAATGAGTATTTTATTGATAATCAATATCTGCCAGAGTAGAAGGTATATGAGATACAGCTAGTTTATATAAAATGGAAAAAAACACACCCCAAATATTTTTACATATTTAGCAATGACAGAAGAGAGCAAATTTTCGTCTCAGCCATGAATAGTATTGCTAGTTTTACAGAATTGGTAGGAAATTTCCAGGTTTTCAGAAATGTGGTGGTTTCCTCCTGACATGAGACTACGGTAGGCTCAAGTGAGAATGTTAATGAACTTCTTGGAGCTGGACTTGACCCACAGTGAACACACCATAAAAAGTCATGGGGTAAAACTAAAGACAGCTTCCCAGGAAGCAGATTACCAAGCCTACCTTGCCACACTGTTCCATGCATGGCATCTTAAACCAAAGAGCAGCCTTTGTATCAAGGGTCCCTTGACCTACACTGGGCTTCCCCAGTGTGTAACCTGGGTCATCTTTCTAGTATTTTTGAGAAGAGTCCTGCATTGAGAAATATAAAATCGCCAGGGGTAGCGGCACACGCTTGTGATTCCAGCACTTGGAAGACCGAGGCAGGAAGATTGTCCCAAGTTTGAGGCCAGCCTGGGCTACATAGTGAGTTCAAGGCCAGCCTAAATTATAGAGCAAAAGCCTGTTTCAAAAAAAAATTATGAACTCTACTTCTGACTGTTGTAAGTACTGGAGGTGGGGTTAATAATTGGTGTTGGGGCAACTAGCTAACAATACTTTTATAATGACTGAGTATATGTTAAGATACCAAGCCCATATTGAATAAAGTTGGATATACTAAACTATGTTAGAATGGTAAAAACAAACTAAACATGCACCATAACCAAGATGAGAAGGCAAAGGACAAATTAGGAAAATTACTTGTGACATGTAAGATGGAAAACTGTGATGTACAAAAGATCTTATAAAATAATAACAGATAAACCATAATTTTTAAAAGGACAAAATATGTGGATATGAAAAGAAATTAGAAGCATAAAAATTAATAAAAAAATAAGATATTTTTAGAAGGAAATAGAGGAATATAAAATTGGCTTTGTTCAGCATTAAAGAGGATACAGAGACAGTGTCTTCCCAGTCATTAAAGGGAATGAAAATTAATGCAGTATTATCTTTCTAGTTGACAGTTGGCAATTTTTATCAAAATCTGAAATGTACAGTAATATTTATGTAGCAATTCCATTTCTAGGAATTTATTTTAAGGAAATAAAGGAAAACACCCTAAACTGACATACATCTCAGCATCAGTAATAATAGAAAAATGCTTATAATGAGAAGTCATGAAAGGATACATATAACATATTGCCGAATGAGACATGTATATCTCAAAATAGCATCTGCAGTTTTAATCACTTTATGTAAGTTTTATATGCACATGTATCCAAAACGATGTCTGATGGGGGATTCCCAGCCACGCTGGTCGTGATGGTCTTTGAGAAGCTCCGTTCTGTTTCCCCTTCCTCCCTGCTTTGGTTTTCTCAGCTGTGCTTGCCAGCATCTGTTGCGCTTTTACATGCTGCTGATCCATTGTCTATTGTCTGACTCCTTCCTCCTTGCCCTGGAAAGCGAGTGAACCCCACAGGGCAGGGCTTTGCACTCCACTGTAATCAGTGCTGAAAACAGCGCAGGGCACATGAGTGTGAATGCATGAAATAATTGTGTGTGTGTGTGTGTGTACACATGTGCACCTTCATACCAAGGTAAATATCCTTGTGCCCTTATTCTGATGCCCTCCAGGAAATTCCCCGGACAGACCTCGATTAAAGGGAACAATGCTTAACTTCTAACCACTTTAAGATTTATCTGGGGCCAATCCCACCAAAGAGAACATTTTTACACATTCAGAACTTTTATGTTGAATTTTACTTAAACAGGAACAATCAAGCTCTCAATGTGTGTGTGTATGTGGGGGCCATTCACATCTTTTTCTCTTCTAAACCTATGAGTATCATTGAATTAAATTAAGCACATCATTCCCAGCCCGTTGAAAACCTGTTGCTCAAAATTTGTTACTAGTTTCATAGAAATCCAAAGAACACAGAAATTTCACAAACTGAATTTCTTTCTTCCTGTATTTTGTATCTCAGAGGGACAGCAGGGTCTCTGCCTGCCATAAGCAGGGGTCTGCCTTGAGTTGCATCAACTTAGGACTCTGATGAAGGCAGAAGACACACTGTTATGGAGCTGGCATTCTACTTAGGATGTGGGAGAGAAAAACTAAGAGCACAAACGACCTCAAGTTTGCCTTTACCTGTTTGTTTCTCAGGGGCTGAACCACTTCCCTCACACACAGCTCCAGGTCGTTAGCATAATCCCTCTCCGTCTGGATCAGCTCCTTGATGATTTTTGCGCGCTTTGCCATCATCTGCCCCATCTGGAGCTCTTCCTCTGGGGTTGGGCTTGCAGCTGTGGGGCCATTGGCCTGTGGGCTCATCTTTTCTGTTAAATGAAAACATGCCTAGGTGAGATGCTGCCGAAGTCTCCTCCTTCCTTACTGATGACACAGGGGGACTATTAGCCAGGGAAAGGGCTTAGGGTGTCTTCACGGTGTGTCCTGGGAAGCTGCCACTTGGCTTCCAGGAAGATCAGAATCCAACAACTGTGACCAAGAGGACTGACTAGACATTAAACAGTACTCAGCACCACAGCTCCCTAAAATATTCCATCGCTGGAATCTGAGGCTACCAAGCTGATCTTCAGCCTGGAGGTAGCATGAATAAAAACAACACAATTCAGAACCTGTGGGCATGCTTGGTTTGCAGCAAGGAAAGACGTTTTTTAGTAAGTGAAACACCTTGCAATTTTGTTCATTCTCATTCTTAAAAATAATTACACATCATCCTCAGTGGGTAATAAAGAAACAAGAAATGATTACACATATAGGGTCTTTTCTTTTTAATTCACAATGAGAATCCAGGAGGAGGGAAGCAGTGGTGAATGGAAGTTCTGGCTAAGATTTTTCGTGGCATATCTTGTTATTTCAAGCTTTAATTCAGAACTTACAGTACAGAGGAGAGGGCAAGATAGTGGTTTTCCTCACCTGTAGCCCAGGTTTTATACCAGTATGAAAGTAGGAAAACTAAATGTCTTCAAGGACAAGCTTCCCACAGGAATATAAAATGCCAGCAGCTGTGAACCTCGGACCATGAATTCAGACTACCGACCATGACATCAGAGCAGTCCTAGAAGGAGAGCAGAGTGTGGGCTTGTGTGTGTGACTGGCTTTGTTTCAAGCTACAAGCTCCATTTTCACCTAGTCTCTGTGGTTCAGAAGTAATTTGATTTCATGTAAAAATCAGTGACTTGAGTAATTGACATGTGAGACATCTTCAGTATTGGCACCACATTTGAAAAATGTAGACATTTATAGGACGGACCCACAACCAGGTAGACCACACCGATCCTCGTGTTAGCCCCCGACCGACTCTGCACCTGCGGATTCCCCACTCTGTCTGTGGCCACGCATTAACTATGAGCTGGGTCTGCATTGTTTCTTCAGCACAGGGAAGCAGAGGTGCCAGGCACCTGACCAACCTGATGGTTGACCAGGACAGTGAACCGGAAGAGAAAGCAATCTGAGGGTCAGCAGATCCAGGGAGAAATTACAGAGCTGGCCAGCAGCACTAGCCCCGAGAAAGGTACGTAGCTGTTGTAAACTGCACAAACAGTGTGAGACTTTGCTCAAGAGTGACTCCTTCACAGCGGAGTAGAACAGGAGAAGGAACCTAATGGAGTGCCCGCCATATTGCGAGAGTTTAATCAGGCCCTGTTTTGGAAAGGGGCTACTTGTGTTAGACTAAGGCACAGAACAGCTCCACTGCAGGGGTTCAGGGTTACCCTCCCATGGGCCTGGAGGAGAGACAGCCACAGGAGAGAGAGAGAGGGCAGGCTAAACATAGACCCCCGAGCAGTGGAAGCCCAGGAAGGACATGGGCCCTGGTAGCCAGGCCTGGCGAGTGTGGCTTTCAGAGATGGCTTGATCTGCAAGTGTTGGCGTTAAGTCCAGAACCTACTTGAACCCCCACCTTGCTGCATGACTCCCAGCAGAGACCATGGACTGATTGGCTTCCCCCATTTACTAGTGTGAACAGGGGCACACCTTGACTCGTGTGGTTGTGGCAGTCTGGGGTGTGTGACAACGGGGTCTCTGGATGAGAGGGGCCACCTTACCAACCCACAGGCCACAGAGCCGGGCGGGGAGAATGTAATTCTGGATCCCAGGACTGCAGCCCTGGAAGGAAACCATTCAATCAAAAATACAGAGGGACTTATTCATTTATTTATTTATTCTTCTCATTTTGTTCTTTCTTTCTCTTTCATTGAACTTGGCGGGGGGGACTGGTTAGGGATTTTTCTCCTTTTTGTATTTTTTTCTTTTTTCCTTTTAATTTATTTTTTTTCTGTTTAATTTTTCTTTTTTCCTTTTTTTTTTTTTGCTGTCTGGTTTTTCTTTCTTTTTATTGGATATTCTTTTCTGTTACTTTTATGTAACACTCTTAATTTCCTTTTACTCCTCAATAGGATCCTTTATCTCATTTTTTCTTTCCGCCTCATCTTCCATTGATTAATTTTTCAAATTTTACTTTTTCCATTCTGCCATTCCCACCCCCTCTATCTTTACTAGTGTCACCATTAAGCGTTAGATAGTTAGCTAAGTCTATGCTATTACTGTGGAATACTGTTCTATTGTTACAGAGGTAGAATTGTTGCATTTAGTAGATATTTACCTTATGTCAATATTTGGTTTATCTTAGTGTTTGTATTATAATTATAGATCTCTTTCCAGTGGCTAAGGCTGGTACATTATTGGTTGTTAGGATCTGGCAATGTCCACTTTGTCTGTGAGGCTATTACTGTTGTTGATTTTTGTTTCTACTGGTGGCATAGCTGTTGCTATCAGTTGGTTTTCTCTGTATTCCAATATCTGGATTGCCTTAGTGTCACTGACAATATTGCAGTCCATTCCCAGAGAACCAAACACACTGCAGTCTCCCTTTCCAAATAAATGCAGACAGGTGGATCTTGGGACTGAAGCAAAGGTCTACAGTTACCCACACCCAGAGTGCATCACTGAAAACGACACTAACTGAAGAAGTCTCCATAGTAGCAACAAAGTCTTCCACTGTGATCAACCTGCAAGCTGCAGCACAAAAAACAAAATAAAATCAATAGATAAATGAGAGCACAAGACAACTAAAGGCTTCTAAAACCTCCCAACTCCCTCAAAGCTGATCCATGGGGCATTGAAAGGGAGGAAATCAAAGGCCACACAGCTGAATTATGCAAAGGGATAACAGAGGAAATTAGAAAAAAACAGATCAATGAGATGCTTATTGAGCTCAAAGAATATGTAACTAAACAGATAATGGACCTAATGAACAAAATGGTCAGTGAGTTTACAGAAGACACTAACAAAAAGCTAGCTGAGCTAAACAAAATGATACAAAAACATGAATGAACAGGTTAGCAAAGAATTATTGTCCATGAAAAGGTACCAAACAGAAATTGAGGAGATTAAAAATTCTGCTGAAAATATGGGCAGCAGAAGCAACCAATGTGAGGTCAGAGTGTCAGATTTGGGGGACAGGGCTGATGTCAACAACAAAAGAACACAAGAAGTGGATCCAACAGCTGCCAGATCATGCAAAGAAGACTAACCTAAGATCGATGGGAATTAGCAAAAAAATCAGAAGCCAGCACAAATGGCATGGAAAAATCTGTTTACAGAAATAATAACAAAGATCTTTCCAAAAATGGGAGAGAATTTAACATACAGATAAATGAGTGACATAAAAATCCTAATACAATGATCCAAAAAGGACCTTTCCACAACACATCACAATCAAAATCCCAGAAGTCCAACACAAGGACCAAGTCTGTTAGAGAAAAAGCAAGAAACCACTTCTAAAGGTAAACCCATTAGAACTACAGCAGACTTCTCAACGTAAACCTGAAAGTCAGGAGAACTTGGAGTGAACATATCACTGTTGTCAATGACAATGCTAAAAGGAAACAACTGGCAAATAAGACTGATACATCCTGCAAAACGGTCTTTCAAAAATTTTTTGAGAAATATAGTATTTCCATCACAAAGAGCACCTAAGGAAATTCATGATGACCAAAGCAGCACTCCAAAAAATTCTCAAGGATATCCTAAAAACAGACAATGACATTAACAAAGACAAAAGATCTAATAGAATGAATGAATTAGGAAGAATGAGCAGTTAAGTAGAAGGTGAAAAAAGGAAATTAGCAACAAGAAAATAATACAATGACAAAAATTAGTCAATACCTTTCAGCAATAACTCTAAATGTGAATGATCTCAATTCCCCAATCAAAAGACATAGATTGTTAGAATGGATCAAAAAGCAGAACCCAACAGTATGCTACATTCAAGACACACATTTAACCCAAAAAGAAATTCACAGATTAAAAATCAAAGAATGAAAAATGGTATTCTAAGAATTTAAAAAAATAATAAATTAAAAATTTTTTAAAAATAATAAAAAGAAAAAGAAAAATAGTATTCTATGCAATGGGAACCTGAAAACAAGCAGAGCAGCTATTCTATTTTGACAAAGTGGACTGCAAGCTGAAACTGATCGAAAGAGGCAAAGAAGGTCACTACATATTGGTTAAGGGAACAATTCAACAGGAAGAGATAACAAAGATAAACATATATGCACTGAACACTGAAATGCACCCAACTTTATAAAACAAATACTACTGGATAAAAGATCAGATAAACATCAAAACAGTTATAGTGGGGGACCTTGTACCCCATTGTCCCAAATAGATGCACTAAACAAATAACAGAGAAATATCAGAGTTGAATCAAGCCTTTGAACAAATGAACTTAATAGACATCTACCCAACAGCAACAGAATACACATTCTTCTCAGGAACACATGGAACTTTCTCCAAACTAGACCATATACTAGCCAATAAAGCATGCTTCAGTAAATACAAAAAAATGGAAATTATCCCATGCATATTATCAGACCATAGCACAGTGAAACTAGATTAATGGCAAAAGAAACCATAGAAATTATGGAAGTTAAACAATGTATTCTTGAATAAATAGTGAATCACAAAAGAAATTAGACATTTTGTAGTATGAAACAGTAATGCTAGCATAACATACCAGAACTTATGGGACAATGAAAGCAATGCTAAGAGGGAACTTTATAGCTGCGAATGCCCACATCAGAAAAACAGAAGGAGCCCAAGTAAATAACCTAATGATGAACATCAAGGTCCTAGAAAAACTAGAAAAATCCAAATCCAAATCTAGTACAAAGAAGAAAATGTAAAAGATCAGAGCAGAAATTAACAAAATTTAGACTAAAAAAAAGTACAAAGAATCAAGGAATCAAATAGCCCATTCTTTGAAAGAATAAACAACATAGACAAACTTTAACCAAACTTGTCAGAAGAAAGAAAGAAAAGAACAAAGTCAATGCAGTTAGGTGAAAAAAGGTGAAGAAAAAATGGACATCACTGAAATCCAGATTATTAGCAACTACTTCACAAAGTTCTACTCTAATAAATTGGAGAATTCAAAAGGAATGGACAGATTCTTAGATACAGATGATATACCAAATCTGAACTAAGGACATAAAAAAAACCCTGAATAAACCAATAACAGGCAAAGTGATTCAAAGAGCAATCAAAAACCTACCAACTAAGAAAAGCCCAGGACCCAATGGATTCACTCCTCAGTGTTATAGTAACTTCAAGGAAGATTTAATGCCAGTACTTCTCACACTCTTTAATGAAATTTAAAGGGAAGGCATACTCCCAAAGTCATTCCTGGAAGCTAGTATTACCCTGAGTCCAAAACCAGACAAGGACTCAACCAAAAAACATAACTCTCTTTAATAAACATAGATGGAAAAATCACCCCCAAAATTGCAAAAAATCATCAAAAAGATCGTACATCATGACCAAGTAGGCTTCATCCAGGGATACAAGAATGGTTCAACATACACAAATAAGTGTAGTACACCACATAAACAAAAGCAAGGACAAAAATCACATGATCATCTCAAAAGAAGCAGAAAAGGCCTTTGACAAAATCAAACATCCTTTCATGATAAAGTTCTTGAAGAAAATAAATGTAGAAGGACATTATCTCAATCTGATAAAAGCCATTTATGACCAAGCAAGGGCCAGTATCATTTAAATTGGGGGAAAACTAAAAGCTTTCACTCTAATATCATGAACAAGATAAAGATGTCTCCTATTACCACTCCTGTTTAATATAGTTCTCAAAACATTAGCCAGAGCAATCAGGCAAGAGATAGAAAAAAAAAAGACATATGTATAGGAAATGAAGAAGTCAAATTACCATTATTTGCAGATGACATGATCCTTTACATAGAAGACTCAAAAAATTCCACCAAAAGCCTCCTAGAATTAATAACCAAATTCAGTTGTGTAGCAGGATACAAAACCAACACACAAAAATTAGTAGCATCTCAGTAAAAGAAATTAGGAAAACTACCATTCCCAATAGCATCAAAAAAATTAAATACTAAGGAATTAACCTAGTCAGGGGAGTGAAAGACCTCTACAATGGAAATTACATCACCCTGAAAAAGGAGATTGATTAGGACATCAGAAAATGGAAAGCTATCCCCTGTTCCTAGATAGGCAGAGCCAATATAATCAAAATACTTCAAAACTGGCAAACAGATTTAATGCACTCCCAGTCAAAACAGCAACAGCATTTCTCACAGATCTAGAGAAAAGAATCCTAAAATTCATGTGGAACCATAAGAGACCCAGAATAGCAAAAGCAATCCTGGGTGACAAAGGCAAAGCCAGAGGCGTCACAATCCGAGATCTGAAGTTATACTGAAAAGCTACTGTGATTAATACAGTGCAGTAGGCCACAAAATAGGCACGTGCATCAACTGAACAGCATAGATGAAGCAGAAACAATCCTAGGCACGCACAGCTATTTAATCTTTGACAAAGGGGCCAAAGACGTATGCTCAGGGAAAGATAGCCTGCTTAATAAATGGTGCTGGAAAATTGGATATCCACATGCAAAAGACTGAGTCTAGACTCATTTATCTCACCATGTACTAAACTAAAATCAAAATGGATCTGCTGGAAGATAAAATAGGTAAAACTCTTGAAGACATAGGCATAGGCAATAACTTCCTGAACAGAACTCCAATTGCACAAGAAATAACATCAGGATTCAACCAGTTATATCATATCAAATTAAAAGCTTCTGTATAGCAAAGGAAACAACAGAGTGAAGAAACAACCTACAAAAGGAAAAACTTCTGCCAGCTATTCCATGGACAGAAGACTCATATGTAGAATATATAAAGAACTTAATAAAATTAGATCCCCCAAATTAAAAGACCCAATCCAAAAATAGGTAACTGAAATGAATAGACACTTCTCAGAAGTACAAATGGCCAATAAATAATTTGAAAGTGTTCAACATCTCTAGCCATTAAAAAATGCTAATTCAAACATCACTGAGATTCCATCTTGCTCTAGAAAGCATGCTCATCTTGAAGAAATTAAATGCCAACAAATGCTGGTGAGGCTGCAGGGAAAAAAGGGATGCTTCTACATTGTTGGTGAGAATGTAAATTAGTACAATCACTATGGTAATCACTATGGAAATATCTCAAAAAACTAACACTGGAAATTCCATTTGACTCAGCTTATTGCCCTTCTAGGTACCTTTTAGGTTAAAGACATCATACCACAGTGATCCATGGATACCTGTGTTTATAGCAGTACAATCCATAATAGCTACATCTTTGAAGTGGCCTATATGTCCATAAACAGATGAATGGATGAAGAAAATGTGGTATTTATACACAATGGAGTACTACTCTGCCATAAATAAAGATAAACTTGAATCATTTTTAGGAAAACAGATGCACTTTGTGTGAACATAATGTTGAGAAATTGGACATATATATTTAAATATTCCATAATTTCTCTTACATGGGAAGCCAAAAAAGATAACAAAATATAACATGGATAATAGGAAATAGGAAGATAGATATTTTGCAAATGGGAGGAGCACCAAGAGATGGGGTGGGGGGCAGGGAAGGAGATGAATAAAACTTAGATGCATGATGTCTGTCCATGGACCAACTTCCCAGGAGGAGTGTAGCCATTATGTAATGCAGACATGTACTAACAAAAAATGAAAATTGGAAAAATGGAACTTTATAAAAGGAGCTATAAAGAGTGCATATGGGAACAACGGTGCAGATCACATTGTACAGGGGGAAGTAGAGAGAGGCGTTCTCTTAACTGGCTCTCAAAGGCAAGCGAGCCCAACTGGAGAGATATTGCAGCAGGGATGTTCATGGTTCGGTACAAAGAGCCTGCCAAGGATGGGAGCAGATACTTCAAAAACAATAAATCTTCCTCCCTCCCTGGCCCACTAACTTCAGGAATTCAGAGAAAGACTCCATAATCGAATATCTGTGGAGAATGCTTTGGAAGTAGTCCTGACTGAGCTTTGGACAACCCAGATGTCAAATGAAGGCACTTCCAGACCATCAGCCTGGTAGCAATCCTGCCTTCACTAGGGAAGAGGGGGATCTGGACAAACAGCATTGGGTAGTGCACATTTCTGCAAGGCTGGGACCATCCAGTGCCAAAGAAATCCTGAGAGCTGGATGAGAAGAGGGAATCCATGGGAGGAGAGAATGAGGGTCAGAGTGTCCTGCAGCTTCCATATCCTGATCTGCATTAGGAGAATTCTGGGATGCCTGGTAATTTGTACTGTTTTGACACGAAAGTAGAACACGCCCCTCAGTATTCTAGACTTAAAAGGACAGATTACTAGCAGATGCGGTGACTCTGATTTATTCTGGATATAAAAGGAGGAGGTAGGTGACTTCGTGCGGGAGGATACAGTGAGCGGATGGTGCAGCAACCATTGTGACTCTTTACATCGTTGCAAAACTCTGTTTGAGGCACACAACACAGTGCATGGTGAGGTGGCTGGGCGGGGGCAGCAGAGGGGAAGTGGTCAGCGCTGCTCTAGGAGCGTGTGCAATAGTGCACAGAAAGAACTCTCACACGTACGGCCCTGACACATGGGCAGAGAGGATGCCCAAGTATTGCTTGACACTCTGGAAAAGAAACACAACACTATTGAAAAACTGTTCTTAGTGATACTTTTCTGAGTTCCAAATCTTTTATAAATTGCAAAAGTAACTCTTCAATTATTTGAGTCTAGCAAGCATCTTTCTTGATCTGTGGCAAAGAAATATGGCTAAAACACATTCTTGGGTTGCCTTTGGTTCTGAATGCCAGGATCCACTCATGGTGGCCGCCTAACTATTGTACAGGTGTTCCTGTTGCTGCCCTTTTGAATGTACCATATCCAAATTTTTAAATTAAAAGCCACTTAGATTTTCTAATATTGCCTAGCAACTTGTTCAGAACCATTGTGGGGGGCCAAGGTGGTTGGAATAAAGTATCAGTCAAGATATTCAAGTTCAGGAACTTCTCCTTACAAAATAAGAACCCTCCCAGGAAATTCGGAGTTGAGCAACCTTGTGAGATACCTTTGTTTGCTCTTATGCTTCCAGCTTATTGCAGGAGCAAAGACTTGCATCATTTTACGGTCAGTTGTCTAAACATTTCCTATGTTTGCATTTCTTAAACCAACAAACTCTCCACAGTGCCTTGTGGACACCACATTTTGTTTTTATAAGATCTTTCTCTGCCTTCAAAACTCTTATTTCAGTTACATTAAATTTTAACGAATACAAGTATTTACAGCACAATACCACCAATACATATTTCCCAAGTTAGCGAACAGCTAACGAATCTTTTACTTCTGGATAAAGCAAAAGAGAAGCTAAGTATTTAGGAAAGGCAAAAAATTAGATCTTTAAGAACAAATACTTTCCCAAAGTTGGAAGAAACTATCAAAACCAAGGTAAAACTGAGCTTAAAAGGATATTTAAATTGCAACCAAAATACACCATTGTGTGTGAAAATAGTACAATGTAGTTGACTCTGCCCAATTCCTATTTCTTATAACTTTAAGATTTCTTTTTTCTAGTAATGATGATGAATTTTCACTATTTTACCCAGTTTTATTGGTAACGTATGTGGAGATTCCTACCCAAGGAAGCTGGTATTAAGAAGGTTGCTGTGGTTGGAGAAGGGAAACACAGGCTTCAGATAAGCTCTGCTGCTTATGTCAGCGGGAATGTGGGGGGCCCATCAGTTACCTCCACAGGGCTTTTTCTTCTCAGCTGTAAGCTAAGAGAGAAAACCATCACCTCATTATCATGCAGCCAAAATTCACTAGCAGCAGCGTACAGAGGAAGTTGCTCAGTGTCTTGTACAAAACAGTATGCATCTTAAGTATTTCCATGGGTGTGGGAGAGATAGGGTTTCTTTCTCTATGCAGATGGCCCTTGACTTTTGATGATTCAACTTGGATTTTTAAATTTTACTATCATGCAAAAGAGTACCACACAGCAACTCTGTTTTTCACTGTCTGTATAGTATTCAATCCATTACACCAAATATTCACCCTTTAGTATAAAATAGGCTTTCTGTTACATTGCTTTGCCCAACTGTGGGGTTCTGTGAGTTCAGAGCATATTTAAGGCAAGCTAGGCTAAGCGATTTTTCTCTTTATTAGGTTGGTGTACAAATTGCATTTCCTCTTATGATGCTTTCAAATTTTGATGTGTTTATTGGGACATGACCCATCACAAATTGAGGAACATCTGTACTTGCAAAATTTTCCACCACCTAGAGAAAAGTTATCCCATTGTTTTATAATTACCATCTTGTCAATATAATGCATGGCTCTAAGTGGAGGACAGCTACATCCAGATGGGAGAGGAAGAGGAGAGGAAACACTAGAGGGTTCTGAGGGGAAGTCAGGGGCTGCCAGGGCTCAGCGTGCTGAGAAGCTGGGCTGGGCTGGGTACCCTGAGAGGAGGGCTGGTCTGGAAGAGAAGTGGAAAGGCGTCCAAGGTAGTGTGGTGGGGGCCTGAAGGTGACCGCAAGTGGATTTCAAGGAGGGAGACTGCTTTATTTTTCACGTTTTAAAAATAATATATATCTGTGATAAATATAGAGGATCAATGCACAGGCTTTGAAGCCAGACGGTGTGGATTCAAATTTCTTTTGTTTTTAGGAAGAACTATTTCCTGGAAGCCACCTCTTGGAGCTGGACTTGGCCCTGAACTAGCCTCTGGAATGCTGAGGGGAAGGGAGGGAGAGGGCAAGGGCCCTTCACTAATCTCTTCTTATCGGGAAATGGGTTCAATTCTAACCACAGGTCTATATGTGCATTTTTGGTAAAGTACTTGGGTTTATTGTGTGTTCATATTCTACTGCACAATATCTAAACTTTATAGATGTCCCGCGGTGACAATAGATGATAAAAAAAAGCAGAGGTAGTAATTTAACCAAATTGTAAATATCTTCTTCCCAAAATTGATAGAAAAGATGCAGGTTGGATGTGGAATTGTGACTCACCTCTGGGCAGTGCATAGCAGGCTTTGTCGTTAGGTTGGCAGCAGAGGGGCAGGGAGAAGCATATGAGATGTATGTAGAGTGTTCCGGTTTACATTTTGCTGAGAACTATTGATGCGTGAGCATCTTCTAGCTATACTATGGGAATGCATTCATAATTCAGAGAAGCGTACCTTCTTGGTATATCTTAATGGTAGAGATCTGATAACTCAAGGCACATGCTTGGTGTGCTCTGTTGCTTTATGTCTTGTTTTAAATTGGGCATTAAGGGAATGCAGTATTTTAATTGTAACTTTGCTGATAACTTCTATCTGGAGGCCTGTTGCCATCACCTTCAGTGAAGTTTTTGACCCTGAGAAAAGTAAGATTAGAATTTTTTTTTCTAACAGATTGAGTTGGTGTTGTGTATTCTTAGTTATCAAAAGTACTCTTGGAGCTTTGGGATTTTGAGTTGATGAACATTCATGATGTGTGGCAAAGCGTGATACACATTGTACAAGCAGTTGTACAGAATGGCATGTGTGTATGCACACATAGGACCCAGAAGGAAATATCCAACTAAGCTGCTTAAGACTGCGGATGACTTTGCTCTTTGCTTCTTGTGGTTTTTTGGGTTTTTTTCCTTCTTGTGTTTTTGTTTCCTGTAATGTGCATATTAACTTTTAAAAAATAATGACTATCTTTAAAACTAAAAAAAAAATTCTACCTCTACCATTTATCTGTTCCCTTGGACAAATCATTTAATTCTTTCTATAAAAATTCCCTAAATCTGTAAATATTAGCAAAATCTTACAGTGGTTTTGAAAACTGAATGAGTTAGTGTTTATTAAGTACTTGCAAAAGTGCCCAGCATTATAGTGTACACCACAAAAATGTTCTTTACCATCATTAGATACAGTCCCTTTCTATTAGTTGTGATATGATTTTCACTGTATTATTAGTTGTTTCCTCATTTACTGTATAACTTTTCCAAAACATTTCAGGGCATATATACACACATAACTACAATCATTGTTTGTTACTTCTTGGCAATAATGGGCTCCTACACATATTTTTCTGCAACTCTTGCTTTTCACTTTTAACAGCATACGAATACTGGGAATGTTCCGGAAGCTACACACATGCGTGCACATCTTCACTCGTTACAACCACATAACTGCATCAGGCACTGCGAATGCCTGCCCCATACCTATTCTGCCATGACCGGATCCCTGAATAGGTAAAAATACATTGACGACTCTTTTTAAGTCAAGAGCATGAAGAGAGTGCACACTGAGGAAAAGAGCAAGAGAGGAAATACAATCAGGAAAGGAAGGACATCAGTAACAATCTCTCTCAGTCTTGGCTCTGGGTGGTGACAGAAAAAGCATCCCCTAATAATTTAGGGGACTCAGGGGTACTGATTTGCTTTCATTTAGTTTTGGGACCCAAAGTCATAGAATGTTTAACACAGAATTATTAAGGCCCTACTGTGAGCCTCAAACTGTCCTAGGAGCCGGGGATGTAGTAATTTAAAAACATCACACCCAATACCCACAAGAAAGTAGTCATTACGTATCACAAACAGGTATTAATAAAAAAAATCAAAAGAAGCTAAAAACACACACTGGAGGAAAGACAGCCTCTTTAATAAATGGTGCTGGGGAAGTTGGCTCTTCACAGGCAGAAGACTGAGTCTAGACCCATGTATCTCACTGTGCACTAAACTAAAATAAAAATGCATCAAAGATCTAAAGGTTAAAACAGAAACACTAAACTTGCTGGAAGATAAATTAGGTAGAACTCTCAAAGACCTTGGCATAGGAGAGGACTTTATGAACAATTCCTCAGTAGCACGGGAACTAGCACAAAGAATCAACAACTGGGATCTCATCTTATTTAAAAGCTTCTGCACTGCAAGAGAAACCACCAACAGAGCTAACAGTCAACCTACAATGTGGGAAAAATCTTTTAGCAGCTATACCTCAGACAAAGGACTACTATCTAAAATATATAAGGAACTCAAAAAAATCAGACCTCCCAAATATAGATGCAATCCAAAAATGGGCATCTGAAATGAACAGATATTTCTCATACAAAGAAGCAAAAGCAGCAAATAAACATATGAAAAAATGTTCAACATCACTGGTCATTCAAGAGATGCAGATGAAAACAACACTGAGATTCCACCTCACCCCAGAAAGAATGGCTGCTATCAAGAAATCAACCAATAACAAATGCTGGTGGGGGTGGTGGGGGTGGTAGTGGGGAGAAAGGAACCCTTCTCCATTGTTGGTGGGAGTGCAAACTGGTGCAACTACTATGGAAATCAGTATGGAGATAGCTCAAAGAACTAGGATTAGAGGTCCCATTTGACCCAGCTGTTCCTCTGCTGGGTATCTTCCCAAAAGAATTAAAAGAATCATACCACAGTGATAGATATATGCACCCATGTTTATAGCAGCACAGTTTGTAATGGCTAAAACTTAGAAACAGCCCAATTGCCCATCAAATGGAGACTGGTTAGAAGATATGTTTTTTTTAAAAAATAAAATGGAGTACTACCCAGCCATAAAGAAAGAGAAACTAGAGACATTTATAGCTAAATGGATGCACATTGAGGCCATACTCTTAAGTGAAATAAATAGGACACACAGGTGTAAATATCAAATAGTTTCACTAGTGTGAGAAATTAAAAGTGTAAATAAGGGTTGAAATGTATAATTGATAGTTGAAGTAGGAAGAAAAGGTCTAAAGGAGTAGGGAAAGGGGACAGGGTAGGGGAAAGGAAAGAAGGGAAAAGTAGAAAACATGAGAAAAGGAAAAAATGGAAACAAAGTCTTTGTAAATAGGGAAGGGTGGAGGGAGTGGAGGGAGGGCAGGGGAACGGGGAAAAAATAAAAACCAAGATGCATCATGTACAGGTACAAGATCCCAATGATCAATGTAACTGTAGTGTATACCTAAAATGTACCAATAAAATTAATTTAAAAAATGGGCAACTGAAATGAATAGTTTTCAGAAGAGGAAGTACAGATGGACAATAAATATGTGAAAAAAATTTTGACATTGCTGGCCTTTAGTGAAATGCAAATTTAAAAAACACTGAGATTTCACCTTGGTTCTGAAAGAGTGGCTATCATGAAGAAATCAAATAATAACAAATATAGCAAAAAGAGGAATACTTCTACATTGATGGTAGAAATGTAAACTAGTACAACCCCTCTGAAGATTAGCATGGGAATTCCTCACAAAGTTAAAAATAGGAATTCCATTTGACCCAGCTATTCCCCTTCTAGGTATCTTCCTGAAAGAGTTGAAGACATCGTATCACAGGAACCCATGCATAGCCATGTTGATAGAAGCAGAACTCGTAACAGTTAAATCTTGGAAGCAGCCATATGTCCATCAACAGATGAATGCATAAAGAAAGTGTGGTGTTTACATACAATGGAGTACTACTCTGCCATACAGAAGGATTAACCGGAAGCATTCGTAGGTAAATGGATGCACTTGAGGTCATTATATTAAAATGAGACACACAAGCTTAAACATCACATGGTTTCTCTTATCTGAGAAACCCAAAGTCTAAATAAATAGAAAATAAAATATAGATAACAGGAAGTATCGAAATCTTTTTCAAACAGAAGAACAAAAGATGGAAGAATAGGGGAGGGAGATGAAAAGGGATGCAAATGGGAAAGGGACCAAGAGTTGAGGGAGCAGTGAGGGGTGGGTGAGGAGGGAATCCAGAACGAATGAAGGTGTGTCCTGTACACGTTCCAATGCCCACAACAAATGCGATCATCGTGTGCTGCCAACGTGGCCTAAATTCTAAACAAGAAAAAAGTAACTTTCACTCTAAAAAGTTACACCAAATATATAAAAGGAGAAAATAAAAATCACACTTGTCGCCAAAAAAATTAAAAAAAAGAAAAGAAAACTCAAATTTCTTTCTTAGTGTTGTTTAACTCCTAGAGGGGGGAAAACGCACGTAATGGACATGAGTTATTTAGTAAACAAAAAAGTGATAAGTGGCGTGGGGTAAATGAAGCAATGCAGGCTGTTAGGAAACGCTTGAAAGTTGTGCAATTTTAAACAAGAAGTCAGGAAGGGCTAAAAACTTGGGCAAAAATTTGAGAGGGAGAGGCACTCAGCTATATGGGGCAGGTCATTTCCGCAGAGGAACTGGCCAATGGGGAGCCTGGGTTGACAATGCTCATCCCCCATTGGAGGATCAGGAAGGAAGCCGGTGTTGCCAGGCCAGAGGAGAGCAGATGGGAAGATAGGCCAGGCCTTCCAGCGTTTTAAACCTTTCTACATCTTTGTAGTATTGCAGCAAAGATGAAGCAATTAGTTAGCTGTATTTTTACATTAAGAAAACATGATAAAATTACAAGGCCAACCATTCAGATAATAGAAATAGCATGCAAATTGTCAAAACCTGCGGAGATAGAATAAGAAAGGGAAGAGAAAATGCAATTCAAAACAAGAAGGGAGAAAACAGAAGAAACAAACAGAAGGCCTTAGACCCAAACACCTGAGTAATCATGGTAAGACAGTGACTAGATCACCACAGCAAATATTTGAGGAAAACTATATACTGTTTACAGTACAGAACTGAAGCACACAGCAATTAAGAGTAAAAGGATTTTTTAAATGCTGAGCAAATTCCAATTGAAAGAAAGATAATGTAGCTATTTTTGATTAGATAAAGTAGTCCTCAAGCTAAAAGTAAGAATGGACACTATATGATGATAAAATGATCTGTTCTTTAGGAAGACATGAGAATTCTAACTGTGCATAGTGAAGAGTATTGTTTCAAAACATGCTGAGAAAAAAGTGGAAAAGTTACATGTTGAGTTTGACAAATCACTCAGACCTGTGATATTTTAACTATAACTCAGTAACTGATAGGCCAGTTAGGCTAAAAAATGATTTACACTCAACAGTTGGAGGTTACAAAGTCTTTTTAAGAACACAGGTAACCTTTACGGAAACAAACCACATTCTTGATCATCAAATTGCAAAGAATCAGTAAATAAGAAACATAAGGGTGATGCAATTGAAGTTAAAAGGTAAAAATAAAGCAGAATGGTTCATTAGTTTTGGAATTAAAAACTCCCAAGTTACCAATGGGTCATAGAAAAAAAATCACAAAAGAAAACAGAAGATATTTATTCTAATAATAAATAAAATATTACTTATCAAAACAAATAGAGTATAAATCACAGCTTACAGAAAATTTGTAGCCTTAAATTCATGAAAAGAAGCAAGACAGAAAATTAATGATTTAAGAAACTAACTACAGCTAGGGGTATAGCTGAATGGTAGAGCAGGCGTTTTACCTGTGGAAGGTCCTAGGATTTCCCTGCTCCCCACAAATCTAACTAAAGAAACAAGAAAAATTCAATAAGCCTAAATAAAATAGAGAAGAATTGAAGAACGAAATTTAATGAAATTTAACTCAGTCTTCAAATAGTTCCCAGAGTTCGGTACATTGAAAGAAACATGAGATCACAAAAAGGACAAAGTAAAGAAAAAAAAAAATCCTAAGGCACATAAGGAAACATGATACAATGAGTCAGACACAGAAAAACAAGCACAATTGTTCAGTTATAGTCACCAAGTCTTGATATCAGAAATACTACAAAGATATAAAGTATAGTTAACAGGTCTAAGAAACAAAAACTAGTTTGAAATTAAAAGGAAATGAGGCTATAAATGATAGAGAAGATTTTAAAACTGATAGAAACTTCAAAATATAAAACTCATAATAATTAAATTTTAAAACTGAATGGAGGGCTAGGTATTTAGCTCAGTGGTTCCACCACCTGCCTTGCAAGGCGCAAGGTCCCGAGTTCGATCCCCAGTGCCAAGAAAGAACAAAAAACAAAAAAACCCTGAATGGAATAAAAAATTTGATGTGAGGGTAAAATAGCAAATTATACAAAGCTGAAAAGAGCAAATCAAGATGATAAATCATATAATATGGAAGAAAGAGATGTAAAATACATGAGATAGCTCAGCAGACACAGAATTAACTGAGGAATTCAAACAATTGTTCATTTGGAGTTACAGAGGTTATACCAGGGAGTAGAAGGAGGCAATATGTGATGTGCTAATAGCTGGAAATTTTCTAAAATTTGTGAAAGATATTCTTTGAGTCAGAAATTACAAATGAATTATAAACAAGATGGATAAAATTAGAAACTATACCTAGACATAGAATTTTGAAATTTCAATACAGCAAAAATAAATAGAAGATCTTTAAGTATTCAGAGAAAAGAATATCTACAAAGAAATAATCTTGTGACTGATTTCACAATGGTACTGATAGAAGTCAGAAAATAATAGAATAATACTTTCAAAAGGCTTAGAGAAAATAATTCACCCTAAAATTATGTACCCAGAAAAATTCTCTCAAACATGATGGTAAAATAAACACTTCTAAAAAAAAAATTTCTTTACCACCAGATTTTTTTTTGAAAAGATGTGTTTCACTCAGAGGGCAAATGGTCTCAACTGGAAGAATGAAATGCAAAAAGGATAGGAGAGAAATGAAGAGGAAAAGAGAATCTTATGAGGATTCATCAAGGAAAAGAGACACATGAAGAGGTAGAGAAAAATAACAATAAACAAGCTAAAGCAATAATAAATAAATTGGCAACATTTTCCAGTCCTGAAACATTTATTTTTACATAATAGGGCAATGTTTAAAAAAGTAGAGAAATTTCTGAATTCCAAGAATAAAGAGACACTCTTTGAAGTATCCTGAAAGAAAAAAAATAAAATGATACAAGGACTTGTACTACATTCTTATGTGTAAAATTGGACCCTAGAAGATGTTAGAATAGTTTATAAAGTCTTAAAGAAAAATAGTTCATCTTGGACCTCTTATTTATATTATGGGGCCAAAGACCACAGTTGTTAATTATAGGAGGTATTGGAAATCACAAGGTAATGGAAAACAAGACACATGAGAAGCAGCAGTTTAAAAAGAATTAGACTAACAGCTAGTGTTATTGTAACTTTGGTTCATAACTGCACATTTTTTCTTGTAATTTAAGAGACGAATCCATTTGAAGGAATTATTTTTGTGGAGACATGCAATGTATAAAGATAAAATTCTGTGACATCAACCACTGAAGTGTGGGCCAGAGCTGTGAAGGGAGTAGAGCTCTATTTGTTACTGAAGTTAAGCTGGTGTAAATTCAATTTACGATATTACAACTTTAAGATTTTAAAATGTAGCTTCGATCATAACCACAGAGAAAATAATTATAAAATGCCCAAAAGGAAATTATATGTTTCATTTAACATAAAAGAAGAGAGTATTATAAAAATTTATGGACAAAAAGTTGTAAAGGCACAGGAGAATAAATCTCAGAATGACAGAAGTCCGTTTTATCAGCAATTACTTTAACTATAAATGGATTAAACTCTGCAGTCAGAAAACAGAGACTGACAGAATCTATAAAAAACATGATCCAGTTATATGCTATCTACAGGAGACTTGCTTTAGATACAGACACACAAATAGATTGGAAAGTGAAAAGATTAAAAAGATAATAAGTAAAACAGAGCACAAGAGGCTACATTAAGGGGCTGGGGATTTAGCTCAGTGGTTCCACCGCCTGCCCCACAAGCTGAAGGTCCTGAGTTTGATCCGCGGTACCAAAAAACAAAAACAAAAACAAGGGGCTACATTAAAAGCAGGCAAAATACACTTTAAATTTATAAAGATTACCAGAGACAAAAAAGGACACTATATTAACAAAAAGGTCAGTATAGCAATGAGATAGATAATTTAAACCTTTAAGAGCCTTTTGACAGACCATCAAAAACTGATACGCAATTATATGAGCAAAACCAGACAGAATTGAAGAGAGAAATAGACTATTACATAATAATTACTGGAGACGTCAATATCCCACTCTCGCCAGGGTTTTACCTCAGTAGTTCCACCACCTCCCCCGTAAGGACAAGGTCCCAAGTTTGATCCTCGGTACCAACAACAACAGCAACAACAACAAAATAATATCCCACTCCCAATGGATAGAACAATCAGATAGAAGACATATGAGGAAATAGATGACTCAATATAATGAGGCAACTAGATTCCATGGACCTACACAGACTGCAACCTAACAACAATAGTGTACACATTCTTCTCAGTACATATAGGACCTTCTGCAGGATAGACTACACGTTGGACCACAAATTAAGTCTCCACGGACTTAAAAAGACAGATATCACACAAATTGTCTTTTTGAACAACTTAGAAATCAATAAAAGAAGTAAAACTGCAAATTCTTTAAATTGTGAAAATTAAACAAGACACTCAACCCATGAATCAAAGAAGAAATTACAGGAGAAATTAGAAAATACTTAGAAACTTGAAATACAACATACTCAAACTTAGGGAACACAATGCGAATGGGGAAATTTACAGCTACATTTATACTAAAAAACAATGACCTAACTTTACAATTTAAGAACTAGAAAAAGAAAAACAAACTAAACCCAAAGCTTGCAGAAGGAAAAAGAAAAAAAATTGGAAATGAGGTCTTTTAAAAGTTAGAAAAAAATAAATTAACTAAAAGTCAGTTCTTTGAAAAGATCAACAAAATTAACAAAACTTTAGCAAGATGGTCTAAAAAAAAGAATATTTGAATTGTTAAAAGAAGAGATTAAAAAATGGGAACATTATTAATGATTCTACAGACATATAAAGAATTGTAAGTATTAGCAACAATTTAACGCCAACAAATTGCATGATTGGATACTAGAAGCACAAAACCTACTAAGAATAAATTATTCAGTAGAAAAATTGAGTACACATAACTAGCAAAGAGATTGAATTACTAATAAAAATATTATCCTGACAAAATGGATGGACTTGATTGCTTCCTTGGTGAATTCTAGCAAGCACTTGAAGAACCAACCCTAAGACTTCTCAAAATTTTCCTAATAATTGAGGTGGAAGGAACACTTTCTCATTCTATATGACCAACATTTACAATACCAAAGCTGAACAAAGATACCACAACAAAAGAAAACCACAACCAATACTCCTTATGAAAAAACCCTCAATAAGATGCTAGGAAATTGAATTCAGCAGCATATTAAAGAGATTATATTGAACACCATGATGAAGTGGGATCTACTCCTGGCATGCAAAGATAGTTTAACATGTGATAACCAATTTTTTATAATACTCCACATCAACAAACTGAAGGAAAACAATACGTGATTATTTCAACTGATGTGGAAAAACCACTTGACTAAATTCAATACCCTTTCATGATAAAAAAAAAAAGTAAATTCCACAAACTAGGACCAGAAGGAAATTATTTCAATATAAGCTACTACATATGAAAAATTCATCCTGCATATCACATGGAATGGTGAAAGACTTCAGGCTTTTTCTCTAAGATCTGGAAAAAGACAAGAAGGCATGGTTTGGCCACTTTTATTTAACAGAGTACTAGAAGTTCTATCTCACTAGAGAAATTAGGCAAGAAAAAGAAATAAGAGGCATCCAAATTAGAAAGAAAGGGTAAAGTCATCTCTGTCCACAGATCATATAATCTTACATGTACAAAATCGTAACTGTTCCAAATTTATAGAACTAATAAATTAATTCAACAAAGTAGAAGACTACAAAGTCAACAAACAAAAATCAGTTGCATTTCTATACAGTAACAGCAAATAATTTTAAAATAATATTAAGAAAGTATTTCCATTTATGATCACATCAAAAACAATAAAACACCAAGAAATTAACAATCAAGGCAGTGATAGATTTGTACAATGATAATAAAACATTACTGAGAAGAATTAAAGGGGACATAAGTAAATGTTCACATCTCATGTTCATGGATTGAAAGATTGAATATGATTAATATATCAATACTCAAAATGATCTATAGATTCAATGTAACCCCTGTAAAATTCCATTATTTTTTGCAGGAATTGAAAAATCCATCCTAAAATTCATATGGATTCTCAAGAGACCCTGAGTAGCCAAAATAATCATGAAAAAACTAGGGAACACCAAAGTTTTCTGATTTCCAAACTTATTACAAAGCTACAGTGATCAAAACATTGTGGCACTGGTATAAAGACAAGATATACAGACAAATGGAATAGAATAGACAGCCAGAAATAAACTTTCTCATACATGGCCAAATTATTTTTACAGGGGGTATAATAAGTGAATAGAAGGTAATTTTTTCAAGACATTGTGCTGAGAAAAATGCATATCCACTTGCAAAAGAATGAAATTGAAGACTTACTGAATACCATATACAAAATTTAACTCAGAATGTAGCAAAGATCTACAGCTGTAAAACTCTTAGAAGAAAAAATACAGCAAATGTTTCATGATCTGGGATTTGGCAGTTCAGATATGGTACTGTATTAAAAGTCAAAAGTCAAAGGCCTGGAGCTCACTGTAGCTCACTGTCCGACTTGAGTCCATTATCAAGAGGCTGAAGGCTCTTTGCTGGAAGCCAGGACACAAACATCCAAGGCGAAGGTGACAACTACAGCTCCTCCAAAGAAACAGAGCTGAGGCGTTTTTCTTCTTTCCCTTTTGTATTCCACCCAGGCTATAAGCCTGTGGGTAGGTGCCACTCACACCCAGGATGGGTCTTCCCTTTTCAGTAAATCCCTTCAGCCACACCCAGAACTGTACTAAACCAATCAGTTGGGTGTTTCTCACTCAAATTGACACAATCAGTTACCTATCACAAATACCAAAGGCTCAGGCAACAACAAAGACAACAGACAAATTTGACTTCCTGAAAAAGTGTTAGTTTATGTGAAGAGACACTGTGAGTGAAGTAAAACCACAGCTCTGACAATGGGAGAAAACAGTTACAAATCATATATCTGAAAAAAATGGTGGATACCCAGAATGTGCAAAGAACTTTGGAAACACAACAACAGAAAGCTGCCTGATTCTAAAGTGAGAAAAGCTCCGCTCAGTATCAGTGATCATGAGGAAAACACAAATCAAATACAATGAGACACCACTGCACGCCCATCGGGATGGTGGCTATTAACAAAACAAAACGAAACAAAAACGGGAGCATTGGTAGGGATGTGGAGCAATAAGGACCTCCGTACACTGTGTGTAGAATGCATAATGGTACAGCCATTATGGAAAATGCCACGGTAGCTCCTCAAAAATATTAAAAATAGGATTACTATGTGAAATGTCAATTCCACTTCTGGGTAGATACCCACACAAATTGGAAGTAGGGTGCGCAAGAGACAGGTGTACAAATATGCTCGTAATGGCATTATTCACAATGGTATCCACTGACAGGTTAATAGATGGGCAAAATACATAAAATGGAATACTATTCAGCCTTTAAAAGGAGGGAAATTCTGACATATGTTAAAACATGGATGAACCTTGAGGACATTATGCTAAGAGACATAAGCCATCCACAAAAGGACAAACACATAAGAGCCCACTTACGTGAGGTTTTTAGAGCAGTCAAACTCACAGAGACAGAAAACAGGATGGTACCTGCCAAGGCCTGGGAGTGAAGGACACTGGATAGTAACCACGTAATGAGTATTGAGTTCCACTCTTACAACATGAAGAGAGTTTTAGAGATGGGCGGTATTGATACTGTGTAACATTATAAAATGTTTAACACCAGTGAATAGTACACTTAAAAATGATTACGACAGTAAAATATGTACATATGTATCTCCACATTTTTCAACTGGGTGAAAATCATATCATGAGACTGAAGTCGGTGATAACAGAATAGATACCTACAAGGCTCTCTGGGTATCTTTAGTTTTCCCAACATTAACAGTTATTATAGTAATGGGGAAAAAAGAGAGAAAAGTTTCAATGTCAGAAGAGGTAATGTTTTAAACCTCAAAGTGGTTTAGAGTTGTGCTTGGAGTGCAGGCAATTTAAATAAAATAGACTTTCTCTTCTTAAACGGGGGGCTTGTGGGAGTTTTAAAAATCGCGTGGGCAGGAAGGCTGATAAAAGTGAGGCGTGGAAGTGTGAGCAGTGTAAACAGTGGACTGGACACATCTTTGTTGAGCATCTTCCTGGTGACGGCTGACACAGGTCACATCCCTGTGCCTCCTGAGCTGGAGTGCACATCATAGGCTCCAGCCTGGCTCAGTTCTGTTCCAGTCCGTGCTGCTGCATCCAATTTCCTGGGAATGTGCATGTAAAAATGTTCTGGGGTGTCCCCGTGATGTCGCTGCTCTGACATGTCGTTAGCCCGCTGTCCGCCTTGGTTAACACACTCCTGCTAAATCCAATCAGGACACGGGTGAGAACCTCCCGCTCTCCCACGGTGGAAAGGTAGAGACTAAAGTGAGTTCTTGGTGGAATTGAACACAAGACACTGAAAATGTTACTGAGGAAGCCCGAGCTGGTTTTAAGAATTGTGATTTTCATTTTAATAATTTTAACAATAGTTTTTCCTCCTATAGAAGGTGATAGTCTTTTATCCTTTGTCTTTTCCACTGCTGCAAACATATGTAACATAAAATTTACTAAGGAATTTGAAGTGTGCAGGGCTGGGCACTATATACCACTCACGCGGGTATCACCACCTCGTGTCTGCAGAACTTTGCCATCTTCCCACAGCAGATCCCCCGACTGGTAGGGAAAATTCCTGTTCCCTCCTCTCCTGGTCCTTGGTCACCAACTCTCCTGCTCCTGTCTCTCTCAATCTGACTCCTGTAGGCGGATGGTTTCAGCAGAATCACACTCCCGTTTTCGTTCTTCGCCTGGCCTATTTCACTATGTCCTCGAGCTACATCCATGCCGTAGCATGTGTTTGAATTTCTTTACTTTTTAAGGCAGAATAATATTCAATCGCAGGCGGATGGCACATTTTGTTTACAGACGTGTGTAATAAAATTATTTTTCTATTAAAGCATTGTACATTATCTCTGCGATTATACTAATTGTAATATATTGTGAAAGCCTATAAGAGCAGCAGTCATTTTCAAGTATTAACTATCCACCAGCTGGCAAAGATGGATAATCTATGATTTTCCTCACAACCCTAAAAATATTATGTTAATTGTAAAAATAAAAATTCCTCACAGCCATAAAACACTGTGGTGATTACAGAGATGAGGAAACTGCATTCAGTGCATGTGAGCAGAACTTATCCAGTGGCTCAGGCCACGCAGAAGGTCTGGGTTGAGACCGGATGTGCTCAGCGCCTCTGCAGGCCTCTCCCTGCACACACGAGGAGCTCAAGCACAGTGAGGTTTAGGGCTTTGCCCACAGTCTCCTCCCTGTACGCCTTGGGGCTGGGATGCAAACCCGAGCCTGCCTGGCCCCTAACCCTGCCTGCTAACCACCACCCACTGCAAGGACGTGGTGAGGACTGAGAGAAAGCCTGAAAACCGCCTAGCGCAGAAGCCTCTCGAATAATGGCCCTTGTTGTTTTTATGACCAGGATTTATCTGCTGTTATTGTATCTGCTTCTGAATGGCCGCACCTGCTTCTCCTCCTTTTTCCCCTTGGAAATGTTCCAAGGGCAGGAGGGGAGCCTGAGCATCTATCAGGAAATTACCCTCCTCAGCAGGAAAAAGCAGACCCGTCAGGCCTCTGCAAAGCCAGCTCCACAGCAGGCGAATGTGCGCTGTTCGCGCTCAGGCTGAATGCAAAAGAGTTGGGAGACAGGCTCTGTGTGTCGTTTGGCCCAATATAATAATGCTCGAATTTTTAAAAATTGGATTCTTGTTTATCCCAAAGCTAAATCACCAAAGCAAGTAAGTTTCTGAGGATTCACTGAAATTGTACTTCTCACAGAAGTTTTAAGGAGCAAGAATATTACACAAATAGCCATGTGCGGCTGAAGTGTGCAGCTTACTATTACTTTGACAATTCTCTGTCCTTGTTTATTTAGGGTTAAGGTCCCTAGCTGATATTACTTATCAAGGATGACCCATAAGTAATCATGGATTTTCATTTTCATAATTATACTGAAATGCTATCCAGCTCTCATTAAAGAAGAGCTGTAACTGATAGCTTCATACACTGAGCATACTGTTTCGCCTCATGTCTTGTTAGCGTTCGGTTTTTTGGGGTTTTTTGGTACCGGGGATTGAACTCTGGTCCTTGCGCTTTCGAGGCACGCGGCAGAACCACTCAGCTAAATCCCTGGCCCTTCATGTCTTGTTTAACAACTCCCACTAGAACCCTTTTCACCACGTTCCCAACACTGGGCTAGGGTGGGACACATAGGCTGTTCAACATTTATTTCTGTGGCAACTTTCTGTCTTTTAACTGGAGGGCAGGTAGATAATATAACCAAGGTATGAGGGCCTTAATTAATTTATAATTGTATCAGAACTAGAAATACATTCATAAGATTGATGAGGTTCGGAATTTGAAGTTAACAGTTTCATAGATTCCTTAGTTTTTGGAGTTTGTATATTCTTTGATAGGAATTTTTTTAAATGTATATTGGATTTGAGCTGGTAGCTTTATGTTACATATATAGTTGTGAATAAAATAACAGTCCTTACTGCCAAGAAATGTGTAATCAAGAAGTAATGATAGATTATTAAAGTTTCAGGGAAAATCAGTATTTTCTTTTCCTGCCCTAAAACATACATTAATGTCCATGCACTTCCTACCTAATGACCAAGCTGTACATTTTCCAAGAGTCTGTTGTGTTCAACAGCAAACCCGATCGTCTCTGTTTTACTCCTTACTGTAATTATATTAGTTTCACTAGGTTTACATTAATCAACAAAATAGACTGAAAGAGCATGCCTGTTTCCATGAAAGCTGTTTTAATACTCAGAAATAATTTATAAAGTCAATTTGCCAAAATGCTGCTGCTATATTAGGATTTAAGTGAGATAAAAAATACTGAGGTGTGAAAATTACTCAGAATTCTACAAACAAATCACTTTGCAATTAAAAATATCAGTATTTCAAAACTGGTGTACAAGTCTAAGGACCGAGCCATGCGATGTGCCAAGCCTGGAAACGTGACCCGTAACTGACATCCAGAGAGACAGCAGGAGGCGAAGAGAGGAGGGAACTTGTCATCAGCAGAAGGAGCAGCAAATGCAGAGAAGTCGTGCAAACATTAAAGTATGTGAGAAGGGCTTGAATCTGGACAAATTATCGACACAGAATGTGAAGAGCAACTTCAGGTATCTGGGACTTTTAGGAACAGAGGGAATCGATGGGGGCTTTTTAAGCAGGTGGATTGATCAGCTTCTCTTAGCAAGTCTGCTTTGGCTTCTGCAGGACCAGTCTGGTTGCGCAGCAAAGAGTTAGCGGCAGGCAGGGAGGCAGAGCGACCACTCCCTGGGCAGTCTCCAGTGGGGAGAGAGGGGCTGGGAGCCAAGAACTGTCAAGAATTTAGGGGGGAAATTAGCATGAACTGGGAACCGAGGGAGGAGGTGGAGGAGAAGGGAAGTCAGATTCTCAGGTTTCTGAGTCTGTTAGCTGCATAGTAGTGCTGTTTACACAGGGAGCAATGGGGGAGAGACACTGGGTAGAGAGGATAAGGTGATAAGTTCCACTGAGTTCGGTCTCTTTATTTAGAAAAGGCAGCTGTTTTCTTTGGAGCATGTGTCTGTTCAGTAACAGAGAAGAACCTCAGCCCTCCCGGCAGTCCTGTGCCCTTTCTACTCACACTGCACACACCCGCCCAAAATGCATTCAGAGCTTTGATCCAGCTTCATCATTACCAAGCCTCCAGACACGATTACAAATGCTCTTTCCCACCATGCTATATTTCATATCTGCCCAGGCGTCCCAAAAAACCTTGGCTTGGCATTGCATCGAACCCTACTGACATAAGATTCACACAGTAAAATCTTTTATCAGTTTCAATGGAAATCTGACCCCCAGAAAGATGAATGGAGCCAGCCCTTCTGTGAAATAGGCTGAGAATAATTGCATGTCAGGCAGGTTTTGGAGAGAAGCCAGCGCAGTATTAAGTGAAAATGTGGAGGAATAGAACCTGTATTGCTGTGAATTTGAAAGCTCAAACACTGGGGCAGGGAAATATTTTATCCTCATCTGAAAGGCATGCGATTTATTTCCTGTGACTGCTAATTGTTGCAGAAAGCAGAGAAAGGGATTTCGAAAAAGGAATTCAACAAAGCTTACCTGGCTTGAAAAACATACATGTCACTGGTTTGACTTTACAGGCTCTGTGTTGAGAGTACTGTGGCCAGAACAATTAGGAGCTAAATAAGTGGGTTCTCTCTGGAAATGTCTTTGTTTAAAGTTCTTAGTAGAAGATGAGTGAAAGAAGACAGACTCTAAGGCCTGAATTAGAGAAAGAGAGGAAAATAACTTGGTAAAGTCTTCCCTGTCTTGAGCTTTTCTGTTGTTATTTTTCTATTATTGGAAATGCAATACTCTGGCTGGATGAAGCATACTGGTTGTACCCATTTTTCCATTCATTTGACAAATAATTAGTGAATATTCATGGTGCCAGACATGGTTCTTCACCAGTGGATCTTGACCTGGCAACTTTACCCCTCCATAGGGGACATTTGGTAATGCTTAGAGTTATTTCGGTCGTCATGACCAGGGAGATCTATCTGCAGCTAGTGTGGAGGACGTTGGTGACATCCTACAATGCAGAGTACAACACCCTACAACAGAAGATTACACTGCCCAAAATGTGAGTACTGCCAGCGTTAGGGAGTTCTGTCCTAGATCCCACCACTATAGCAACAAAATGGAGAAAAACTTCAGCCCTTATGAAGCATCATTTAATGGTGGGAGAGAAAAAATAACCCAATTTATGAAGAAGCATATAGCATACCAGCTAGTAAATAGGCACTGTGATGGACAATAAAGCGGGTGGTGGTCATCACTGCCTCAATAGAGAGGTCAGGAGCTGTCTTGTTATTAAGACGATATTTGAGCAGAAACTTACCAAGATGTAAGGCATGGAATAGAAGTGGGGGCTGATGCCACTTGTCAATCATGCATGCATTAAAAATAAGATGAGTTGGGTAAATTATGAGAAAATTGCCTAAGCATTATTGCTTGTTTTCTTCTTTTTATTGTATGCTCATTTAGATATGGGGCTATATCTTTCCCTTTTTAATTTAATTTAATTTAATTTAATTTTTTGCTGCTCTGATCAAACTCATGGCCTCACTCCAGCTAGGAAAGAGCTGCGCTACTGGACTACAACCCCGACCTTTCCTTCTCCATTCTCAAGTACACTTTAGACAAGTGAGAAAGAGAGTTGGCTTTCAATGAACAGACTCATTTAATTTCACTTCATCAGTGATTCTGCCAGCCACAGGTTCAAAATACGGCATAGAAAACAACCACCCATATGTCACACAGGGTATTATGTATGCACAGTGACTCGACTAACACACTCGGGGTACAAATGACATAATCTCAGGGCCTAAAAGGACATCTGGCTTTGAACACAATGTATAAACACTGGAAAAGTTAGATTACGGCTTGAATGCTTTTGTTGTTTTTAGTTTGCACATATTTATAAGGACATATAGAAAAAACATGCTGGACTTAAGCTTTTCTCATAACATTTCCCACTCTAAAGTCTTATTTTATTAATTACTTGCTGAAACAGCAAGTATACACCGCATATAAAACATCAGAAACATAAAAATTCTGCTTGCAACTGCCATGCAGATTTACTTTTCTCAGAGAATATTTGACTTTGTTTTCCAAGTATTCCTTCAATAAAAGATGTCTAATTTTATATCTCAATTTGATATGTTACTTCAATGCAGAAATATTCAAAATAAAAAGCAAAAGAACACTATGAAATTATAGTTGCACTGTTCTAAAAATAATATTTAAGCCTTGAGTGTTTTAATAGCAGCAGCATTTTAACATAACCACCATCCTAAATATGTGGAATTAAGAAGCAATTCAAACTCTAAGAGAGTATTTCTTTACAAATATATTATTTATATTTTTAGATGTACAGATTTGAGTAACAGAAAAAGGAACAGGAAAAGAAAATTTTCTGGGAGATAAAATAGGTAGAACTCTTGACATAAATGTACGAGGAAATATTACAAAGAATTAACAACTGGGATTTCATCATATTACAAAGCTTTTGCACAGCAAAAGAAGCCAGCAACAGACTGAAGAGATGACCCACAGAATGGAAAAAAATTTTATGTGCTATTTCTTAGACAAAGGACTAATATCTAGAGTACATAAAGAACTCAAAAAATTTAGAGCCACCCAAATTTAAAGTCCCAATCCAACAACAAGCATCTGAAATGAATAGGCACTTCTCACGTGAAGAAGTATAAATATATGAAAAAATGTTCAACATCACTGGTCATTCGAGAGAAGCAGATGAAAACAACACGGAGATTCCACCTCCAGAAAGAATGGCTGCTATCAAGACATCAACCAATAACAAATCCTGGTGGGGTTATGGGGAAAGAGGAACACTGTTCCACTGCTGATGGGAGTGTAGACTGGTGCAACCACTGTGGAAATCAGTGTGGAGATGCCTCAAAGAACTAAAACTAGAGGTTCTGTTTCACCCAGTCATTCTTCCTCTTGGTATCTTCCCGAAAGAGTTAAAAAGCATCTATTTAGAATCTTTGATTAGCCCAGGAAAAAAATAAATTTTTTACCTGTGACTGTTGATAAAACTGTGAGGCTATGTTCAGAGTGGCGATCTATCTCTGTCCTCTAGGCGTGATTTTGTGTGCCCCTGTTAACACAGTAATGACAGAATTTTGAAGGATAGCGTGGCAGTTAATCTAGATTGTCAACTTGACTGGATCAAGAAACATCTAGGAAATTAGTAAAACACACTTCCGGGTGTGCCTGCATTTCCAGAGATGATTGGCACATGGGACAACAAACCAAACCCTGAATGTGGGCAGCACAATCCAAGAGGGCAGGGACCTAGATGAAACAGGAAACGGAAGAAAGAGAAAGCCATCAGGGAGGGAATCCTCTCTTTTTCTGTGCTTCTTGGCTGCCATGATGTGAGCAGCTCTCCTCCTGCACCCATGAGCCATGATGTTCCCACCTCACCACAGGCCCAACGGCCACAGAGCTGACCAACCGTGGTGTCATAGTCAGAGTTTGCAAGGGAATAGATTTAATACAGGACACAATTTACAGGGTTGTTTTATAATATTCACCCAAAAAGTCAAATGCAGAGGAGTGCAAGAGATCTGTCCACACACCAGAGACTCAAAGGATCCAGCCGAGGGTCTGGACCCCACAGCAGTGTCCCGCACAAGCCCAGCTAAAAGCCTAGAGCCCAAGGCAATGCCCACCACGAGTCCAGCCAGAGGCCTGGAGCCCAGGGCAATGTCTCCTGCAGGTCCTCCGTATGGAGGATCTGCACTGGGAAGGCCCAAGGCCAGTGGTGGAAGCAGAAAGCCTGAGCCGGTGGGGTGGAGGCTCTGTGCCACCGGGTCAGGTATCTGCACTGGGGCCAGGAAGTGATGCTCACAGTGAAGACCAGAGCTCCCCTGACGAGAACAGCAGCCGTCCCCAGCCACAGTGAGGACCTGAGCTCCTCTGACAACAAGAACAGCCGACTTTATATCAGGAAAACCAGCCTCGGCAAGCTTCTCCAGGAAAATTCACAGCATGCATCTTCCCCTCTAGTTCTCTTTTTATGCCATTGACAGTAATTCTCAGATGGGTCTTCTACACCCAGAACCATGCTGTGCTGTCTCAGTTCAGCTGGGCGTTCCAAGTAGACCATTAGTTAATCCACCACACATGGACTGAAACCTCTGAAACCATGACGCCAAATAAGCCTTTCTTCCTTTTTAACTTGTTATTCTCAGAGATTTTGTCACAGCAATGAAAAGCTAACACAAAGAGATCATCCAACAAAATATGATACAGAGAAGAGAAATATGAGACGACAAAAATTGAAAACTAATTCCTTCCACTGAGCTAGACCCATACCCACAAGGTATGACCCTGAAGCCAGTGAGGGCTGCTCTAGGCCTAGCTGAGATGGAAGGGACTCCTTTATGCACCAGAATTATTAGCGCACAACAGCTACTCCACTCACTGATTGTTCATCCATTCACTCACTGACTCATTACCCCAACAAACATAATTCCCAAGTCCACGATGACCCTTTCTTAGGTACTAGAGATGCAAATGTTCCTGTCTTCCAGAACTTCAGCCAAACGAAAGAGACATTGACAGGTAAATACCAAATACAGAAGAAGTACCCAAGTTGTGAGACTGAGTCTATTTTGGGTGCGAAGACTCAGAAATACAGACTGGAAAAGACAAGTGTGAGTCTCAGGATGGGGGCAGGCAGGCCAGCGTGAGGGAAGAGCAGAGAGTAAGACATGCCAGTCTGAAGTAAAAGATCCTCTCAGTGAGAGGAGAGATGCAAGAAACAGCCAAGTTAGGAGAGGCCTTCATTTCCATGTTAGGGTTGTACCTCAGAAGCATTTTTTTTGTGTGTGGTAAAATTCACATGACATAAAGTTAACCATGGCAACTACTTTTAAGTGAGCAGTTTAGCAACATGAAGTACATTCACTCACCATCGTTATCTCCAGAACCTTCCATCTTCTAAACCGAAAATCTGTAGCCATTAAACAAGAACTCTCCTGGGCCAGGGTTTTAGCTCAGTGGTTCCACCACCTGCCTCCCTTGCAAGTGCAAGGTCCTGAGTTTGATCCCTGGTACCAAAAAACAACAACAAAAAAACAAGAACTCTCCTTTCCCCCTTCCCCCAGCCAGTCACAACCACCCTTTTATTTTCTGTCTGTATGAGTTTGATTACTTCAGGTGCCTCAGAGAAGTAGAATCACTTTTGTGTCTGCCTTATTTTACCTAAGCACGTTGTCTCCACGGTTCATCTGTACCATATGTCAGAATTTCATCCCCCAATTTTTTGTGTCTCACTGAAACTGCTTTAAGCATACACCTCCAATATGAGTATAGCGTTAATGTATCATGCACATTATAATGCATACACAAAAATAAATAGTTGCAAAAGGTAAGGCCGAAAACTTATTTTTTCATCCTGCAATAGAAGATCTTGACAAACCCTAGCAGCATATTTACCCCTGTGCAGTTAAGCCTGACTGCCAACTTGATTAGCTTGAGAGCTGCCCAGGGGATTGGTAAAGCACATGTTGGTTGTGTCTGGGTGGGCCATGGAGGAATGAGCTTGGGTCTGTATCTGGTCTCTGCCCTTTCCTCTCTGGTGCTGTTCCCCTGCTCTGCTTCCTGGATCCCATGAACTAAGCAGCTTTGCCCACCACACCTTCCGCCATGATGCTCCTGCCTTGGAGCCAGCAGCCATGGACTGAACCCTCCAAAACTGTGAGCAAAATTAACTCTTCCTCCTTTACATGGTGCTTGTCAGGTATTTGGTCCCAGTGACAAAAAGCGGACTAATATACCCTACATTGGGATAAATTTACCACTGCTATAGAAAATGGAAAAGGATTGAGGAATATTAAGCAAAAGAACAATGTGGTTTTGTCCTTTGACCCAGAATTTATATACATCCTCAACTAGCTATATACTCTTTTGCTAATGATGAGCAGTTTGCAGACTCAGGAGCTCAGATAACAGGTCTTGTATCTTTAGGGTGGAACAGTCTAGTGATTCTATGAAAACTTCATTCAGTGCAACTGTGTACCTTTCTAATTTACATGCACACAAAACATTTTGTTGAGAAGCACAAAGTAACGCAGAACTGGAAAATATTCGCTGCATCGGGATTGCAGAGGAAGATGTTGGAAGATTTTGAAGGTATCCTGATGTTTTTGAGTTTTCTTCAAAAGTTTGTTAAAATTCAGCAATTCCTTAAGAAGAAACCACAAAACAGGTGCTTCTCCTAAGCCTTCGGCTCAGCCCAGTGGAGACTGTGTTGGTTTAAACTTGTTGACCCTGGAGCAAAATGGCCCTCGGGAAACCAGTTTCACTACTTACTAGCTGCGTGTCTGGTGGAAAAGTGCCTGCACCTCTCTGGACCTCAGATCTGTCATCTGTAAGGCTGTGACAGTAACTCCTTTGCAAAACTGTTAAGAGCACAGGAGGATGCAATGCACGCAGTGCCATGTGCAGTACAGATGCTCGGGGTTTGCCCCAGGCAGGCAGGCCTGTGGTGTTTGGCACCGTCCATGCGGCTGGAATGCAGCCCACCCCTAAGTACTCCACTGGTGTTCTAGAGGGACAACTAAGCTTTCTTATCCCGGCTCCTGGATGGCTCTACTTGTGTCAGTGATGCTAAAAAGTGCCCGGCCCGTGGTGGATGTCATGACAGGGTTACCAGCTCCCTTCAGGGGGAAGATCTGAGAGCTACTGAGAGCCCCTGAAGCCGTGGCCTCCTCAGGAACTGTGTCTGCAGCTGTGCCCCCTCCCTGGCCTCTCGCCCAGTAGTGAAGGGTGACCAGGCCTGGGTTCTCCACACCAGGCACAACTGTACTGCTCCCTCCCGCTTCTACTGAGACCACATGGCAGCTCAACCCCTCCTTCGGCCCAGTCTTCCATCCTTGCCTCCTCTTCCCCAGCTGGTGGTCACAAAGATGTTTCCCAGTTCACTTCCTGCATCTAATTTCCATCTCAGGGTCTGCAGCCTGAGCGCCAGCCAGAAGGATACGTCAGGTACTTACTTAGCGCTTTTCCACAGGTGACTCTTCACTCCCCGTCTTGCTTACTAGGCTGGGCTCCCTTCTGACTTATTTTACATCTTGGGACCTATATCAATATCTGGCACACGTAAACACCTAGAAAAATCTTGTTGAATCAATTTTAAAATGAGTTCATATTTTGTTTGGCCAAGAAATTCTATTTTCCTATTTTATAGATTAACTTTCCACCTCTCTCTCCCTCTCTCTCTCTCTCGTAGTAGTAGTCATCGTCATCATCATCATCAAAAGTTGACCGCTGTTAAATAGTGAGGAAATGAGAATGCAGAATATGTCAATCATAAATATCAATATGGTTGCAGTTAGCCATTGAGTATTTTTAAGTGTTTGATAAGTAATCATGTTACTTACTTTTCTCTTGTTGCTGAGACAAAATACCCAACACCCAAAGTTAAAGGGGAAAGGGTTTATTTAGCTCAGTTCGTGAGGTTTCAGTCCATAATCAGCTGGCCACAAGGCAGAGTGGCACGGCAGAGGGGCAACAGTTTGTCGTGGCAGGAGACAGCAAAAGCACCCAGGGAACCTTAACAGCGCCTTTCTGGCCCTTTTATCTTATCCAGACTACTGAGATTAGGGCGGTGCCAAACCAATCAGGGGACTGGTTTGGTAAACATGCACCCTTAATCCCAGCATCACACACTCTAGATCCAGCCACCGCTGAAAAAGCCCCGTGACCACATGAGGCTTTGGAGGACATCTAGACACAAACCATAACAGTAATGATTGGGTTGAGTACTTACTAAACACCAGACATTGCTCAAGTACCAAGGTAAGACTAAGTTTCTACCTCAAATGCAATTAAATTCAAATGCAGGAGAGAGCCCCAAATACAGAAGAATAGCATAATACTAATAAATAAATTATATATATATATATATTTTTTTTTTCCATATAAGTGGCAGAGGCAGAAAGAGACCCTGCTTCCTTCTTTCCACCTGAAAGAAGGGCCTAAACTTCCCTGTTTGAACCAGGAAGAGCAGAAATACTTGTCACCAGCATGGGAAAGAGGCATAGAAATGGGAGTCTGTACAAACCTTAATAAAATAACTCTGATGCCCCATTAATTTCCCCACTGCAGGTCCTAGGTATCTTCCCACAATTTACTGTCCCTCGCCCACATCCTCATCTGTTGTTTTCTTTTTTTCACATCTCCAGAATTAATTGTTCTTTCTTAAAATGGGATATACCCTCTTCCAACCAGGTCTAAATGCTTCTGTGGAATTTCTCTTCTCTATCTATAGCCCCAGTGCCACCTAAACATATTAATTTCAAATAAAATGTGTATGCTTTTCCTCCTGTTAATCTGCCTTTTGTCAGTCCAAGTCCCAGTCTCAGTCCCAGAATCTGAGGGTAGAGGACTGCTTCCTGCCCATGCCACTTTAGGCCAAATGCTCTGGGGGAAGAGACTGGCCAGGTGTGCAGAGGCCGAAGTGATAGAGTCCATAATGCACAGATTTGGAGAAGAAATTCTTAGGCAGAGAGAGGAGCTAAGATAAAGGCCAGGAAGCAGGTACAGCTTTGTCTCTAAACCCCTGCTTGCCAGCTGTAGTAAACTGCTTGTTTTTAGTTGGAAAGGTGACATGCTCTAATTCCTAGGAGGAGACAGTTTCTCCTGGAATAAAATCTGGATGGCACTAAGGAAATCAATGTCTTCATCAACCTCGTCACAACAGTTGCAGAAGCAGAACTCTGCCAACTGTCCGTACTGACTTTGGAGAGCCAGCATCAAGCAGCATTCAGGAAAGAGGTTTCTGTGAGGGGCTACAACGCCTCTGGCCCTGAGACCAGTGGCAAGGTGATGGGCCCTGGAAGCTGTCTTCCTTAGCAGGTGGACACCGGCCGCCCAAGATTGCCTTCTTTATCACGGATCCCTGGGTCAGCATCACAGCATATTCACTGTTTCTTGGTTCATTAATCAAGACAGAAATTGCTCAGAACTTGGGACAAAGGCTTTTAATCATGATACTATTTTCCTGCTGCATCTGTTATGACTCCCAGTTTAGGCTGACTTCATAGGATTCTATTGAAATATCACCTACCTTTATAAGAGCTGCTTAATTCCACTATGTAATTCCATTCTCTTCATTTACAAATGTATTCACACACACAGGCATTCACACTCACACATGTACACCTGTGCTATAGAATGGGGCTTTCACTTTATCAGATGTATGTTCAGTTTTATTGAGATGTAAAGAAAATGACAACAGGCATAAAATTTTAAGATTGTCAAGATATTCAGTGAAGTGGGAAATAAAGACCACTGAGCTATGACGGGGCAGTTTAGTTTAACTTTGCAGTTTTGTTCCCTGACAATTAATCAAAAAGTGCTTATTAAATAGCAACAGCGGCAGGGACATGCCATAATTTGAAAGAAAGAATGCATACTCCAAAGTGAAAAATAGCGAGTCAAACTATCACAGTGGCTGGGGAATTTCATCCCATTATAAAACATGTACTCTACCCACCAAATGCCTTAGACTTGTTATTAGTGTACCGTATCTATTAAAAACCTCCTGAGTTACTTGAGTAGATGCCTTCTGGTTTTCAAACTTTAAAGCCTGTGAGTTCAGATCTAAGCTCTACCATCTATTTTTTTCAATTATAAAAGCCTGAACTGGAAAGGCATTGAGACTGAGTAACCGTGTGTGTGGAGTCCCCGCTGGCACGGGCCCTGGTAGGTGACAGGTTACAGACATGCAGTCTCTCCTCTCCCTCCCTCCCCTTGCCTCTCTTTTCCTTTCCAGGACCTGGAATAGAAGAAGGAAAATATCTAGAACACAAATTTCACCCTTAAATCCCTCACAGTGGCCTTTCTCGGGGGGCCTGGAGCAAGGGTACATATGAGGCAATGTCTTTGTCTCTAGACAGTGACCCCTTGACTTACGAACTCAACTCACTCCTGAGGGCTGGTTGTAACTCAGGTTGGTCTGTGAAGGCTCAGCTCCTCTACGCAGCCTTCAAAGTCTCTCTTCTGCACACAGGCAGATCTCAGTGTCCTTAGACACCAGCGCAAGAGTTCTCAATTCACTCCACACAGGAAAGGATGATGTCATGTTCCTTCCAGAACTCTTTAGGGGTTAATCTGTATCTGAGACCATCTGGAAGCACAGCAGCTGGCATTCAGGTCGTAATTCAAGATTTTCTTCATAAGTTAAAACTAAAATTCCAGTTGTAACCCAAGTTGTTCGTATGTCAGGCCAGTCATAGCTCGAGGATTCACTGTATTTGAAAGTTATACACCAAGCTGACACACTGCTAGTAACATGGGATACGTCCTTCTTTCTTGACAGTGATCCCCTCATAACAATCTAGAGGCCAAGTTCGGATGTAGTTTCTCAGACCTCAGTTTCATGCTAAAATGTGCAGAGCTTGCCGGGCACACTTGCCCTACAGTCCTAAGGCCTCTCTCTTTCTCTTGCCTCTGGCCACTCTCCCCCGGAAAGGGGCCTTGTATGCATGATGGCCACACCCAGTGTGATCACAAAATACCCCACAACCATCGGCCCACAGGACTAAAGCCAAGCACAACAGCAAGCCCAGCCTGCACCCAGGAGGGCTGGATAGGGACCAGTCCAAACAGGGCCTGGAGCCGGTCAGGAGGCCCGGAGGAATCTCTCAATGAGAGAAGCAGTCCCAAAACGGCAGTGAGCTTGGTGCCACGCTCACCTGTTTGGTGGGGAGCCCAGGCTTGTCTGGATTGAAGCATCCCACTTTCACCAGGAAATCAATACCATAAAAGGACTGAAGCTAATAGGATTATAGCATCAAGGACAAGAAACAGAGGTTTCGTTCCTGAATCAGCAAAAGCAGCTATGCGTATAGCTTGAGTGATTTTCGCTCATCCGTCTCTTCCTCAACTTTTACCATTCTCACCAGGTGCATGCCTCGTCTTTCTCTTCCTCTAGATCCTTTCTTCCCTTCTGCCCTCCCTCCTAATTCTCATTTTGTGCTTTGAGAAACTTTTTGTAGATTAAAAAGAAAACACAACTAGAGGTTGTATTTTCTACCTTTAGAAAGTTACGCATAAAGCCACGTCAGTCAAATACAGAAGGAATCATCTTCACTATCACAATATCGTAGTAGGGGTAGAGTAGCCCAAACCTTCTTGAGTTCTGTGGTTCACCCTTTTGACACTAGTGGTTTATCTAAAAGCTGCAAGATGCCTTTACTGAAAAAGAGGGAGAGTGAAGTATCAGGCTTCACCTTGGTTTTTATGCATGAATGAGCAGAAAGGGACATAAAGTGCTTTGACTTTTATAAAGGCATGTGCTTGATTCGGCTACTTCCTGTTGCACTAAATGGGGCAGGAGGCAGGGAAAGGGGAGGGGGCTACTCAGTACTCAGTGGACAGGCAGGGATGGGAGGGGCTTAGAAACGCGCACAGAGAGTTGGCCGGTTAATATTATCCCACCCTTTATTCAACCTGAAGCAAAACTCAGCAAATCTTCCCCTGTTAAAAGCCGCCTGCTGGGGGAGGGAAGGAAGGGTATTGAAAATGGTCAAGATAAGATAGATACACGTACCAATTCCCCCACATGAATGTAACTGGCACATATTGCCAACATACATGAGTAAAACAGGGGAAAAAACCTCCTCACTTGCATATTGTTCGTAGTCTTTAAAAACATCACAAATGACAAGAGCTCATAATTTTACCGCACTGAACTTCCTAGTTCAGCTATTTGTCCTCTAGCCACGTACGTTATTCTGTACAAACTTCCTGCTTCAAGGTGACTCATTCTTAATTCAGGATTTTATATAGATAAACAATTCTTTCTTAATGGAATGAAATTATTACCTTTGCAAAAAGAAAAAACCCCAATAGTAATAATAAAGAAAGAAGGTACCACAATAGAAAAAATTAAGTAAAGTAGGATTTTGTGACCAGCAACAATAGAGGACTTTTACCCACTCACTCTCATTCTTTCTTTTGGTGCTTGATTAGCAAATATTTGTACTGAACATAAAATTAACTGAACTTGACTTAGTGTGGCCATGGAGGATAAAAGTAACGCATGTGCTGTAGGCCAGGTGACTTAAACAGCGGCATTTGTTTCTAGTCACCCTGGGGGTGGGAAACCCAGGGTAGAGGGGGTGAGGGCTGCTTCCTGGTGTGCAGATGTTATAAGCGCAGGTGGCAGAGTGAGGAGAGGACAAAGCTCTCTCGGGTGTTGTCTTACAGGGGCGCTAATTAATCCCACCCCTAAAGGCTCCACTTCCTAAACCTATGGTGCTGACGGTCAGCTCCAACACACGCATTCTGGGAGGACACAAGCATTCTGTCCATAATACCTATGCGGGGAGAAAACCTCTAATGACGGTAATACAGTTACTTGGGGCTTTCAGGAAAGACTGCTGGTTGTAGTAAGGAAACCTTCTGTCTGTGTGCTATGGACCTGTGCATGTCCCTCCGTACAGGCACGTTTGCGGCTAACTTTCAGCGCTGCACATTGTAAACGTAGAGTTCTCGTGGGTAATCATACACAGAACACTTTCCAGGCTTCCCAGCCCAGCCACTGAATGTCCCCGTTCAGATCCTTTCATGCCGGGCAGAGAAGAAATGAGGGCTCAGCTGGTGTGAACTGGAGGGAGAGCAGAGAGCCGAGGTGTGGTGGAGTGCAAGAGACAGGATTCTGCTGAGAGCCAGCAGTCATGTAGGCAGGGCTGTGCGTTTCTGTGTCCGTGACGAATTAGCAGACAGATGCCCGCATATGAGGAAGACGCGCGTGCAAGGGCTCTTAGCTCAGGCTTGGCGACCGGCCAGGGAACTATCTTTCGGTCTGGGCTTCCCGGTGCTGGGCCTGGTTGTGAGGTCAGAGGTGAGCAGCCCAGACAGGTGGGTCTGTCACCCAGAGGAGGGGAGGGGAGGGAGACCCGAGAGGGATGAGACTCGCTACTAGGCAGTGAGCGAGGAAGGAACGTGAGCAAAGAACTCAGCATGCCTTTCTCTTCCCGCTCTAGTCTTCGCCCACCCCGGCTGATCACCTCTGAGAGACCCGGCCGCGTGCTCTCCGCCTCCTCTGCGGGACCCCAGCTCCCCACTTCCGCGAGCGGTTATATTGCACGGGTTCCTTTACCCGCCTTATCTCCCGCCCCCAGACTTTCAACCTCTTTGAAATAAAGGTCAAGTACGTCCTCTCAATTGCTTCGTAGCTAGCCGTGTTTCCTGGCACACCGGCTGCCTCTGTTCACCACTGTAACCCCGAGACCCAGGCCCTGACGCGGCCAGCCGTGCTGGTTAAGCGAATGAGAGCCCGCTGAGGGAAGAGAGCGCACTGGTTACGCGCTGAGCCGTCACTGAGCCACCCAAAGCACAGTAGAAGACCTGCGCTGCCGTCCACACAGGCTCCAGGAAATCTCCGAGCTGGGCTCTGCCGTGCTAAGCCAGCAGGTCTCCTCCGCAGACCACTCTCAAGTTCCTACTGCAATTTAGGACTCACACTGCTCAAGAGGAATCAGAAGGATCCGGTGGAGTGCGGAGTTGGAGTCCGAGACGAGCTCACAGGCTCTGAGAGACATCTTCTCTGTTGCGGAACCCAGACCTTGCTTCCAGGGTATGAGAGCATAGATTGTCCTACTCACATAGCAGCTTAGGCCTGAAGAGCAGCCTACCGAATAATCTGAGGACCGTGGAATGACCAGAAATTCCAGTCTTGGAAAGCGCACGGTGACCTCACAATAGCCTTGGGCCACCAGTCAGGGCACTGACCAGCCCGGGTCTGTATTCAGGGGAGGAAGCCCTTGGCATCTCCCTAATGAAGAGCTCGTTAGGCGACACGGAGCCCCCTGCATGCTAGTGGGTCTTCTCCCGGTCTGACTGACGGCAAACCACGGAGCTGGCTGTTTGAATGTCGATGGAAAGCGCCTGCTGTTGTCACCAAAGCAGTCACAGTGGAGTCTTTCTAAATGCTTATTAAGCATTAGCTCCCACGGATTTTACTGCATTACACCTGAAAACGATACTTCTCAGGAGGCCAGCCGCATCTACAGCTCTGATTGCCATCCTGTGTTCCCTGGTGATCTTCCTAAGCAGAGGTAGTTCTAGAACAACAGTGAGCTCGGGAGTCTTCCAGGGTCCGATGGAGCCAGGAGAACCACAGCTCAAAGGGGAATCTGAGGCTTTCTGCCAAATGACCAGCACACCTCTGCTGCACCAAGCATCCACCTGCTTTTTAAAGTTGAGTTTCGGAAGAGAGCAGTAAAATTTACCGAGTCACAAATATTATTTCCTGTTTTATTTGGCTAATGAGAAATCAGAATCAGAGAAATGCCAAATGAGTGAAATTCAGAAGAAGCGTGTCATTGAGGGTAGCACTTTTCCTGAGTTTCTGTACAAGAACAAAGAAGAGTTGAAAAGATTTAGAAGGTATGTCAATTTAGGTTAATAGAAGGCATACCCTGTTCTATTATCGTGGCATCCATTATTCCTAAAAAGTTTTGGCGGGTGTCTTGAGACAAGGTCTTGCTATGTAGTTCAGGCTGGACTCACAGTGTCGCCTAGGCTGGCCTACACTTGTATTGATCCTCCTGCCTCAGCTTCCAAGAGTGCTAGGGTTACAGGCATGCACCACCACACCTGGCTCCTAAACTTTAAAATAACTGTAATGTATTGGACACATAATATGTGTCAGCCAATAAATTCAGTGCTTCATTTAATTATCTAATTTCATTCTAAAAATAATATGTGGTAAGTATATTAGTCTCGCCTTCACAAATAGGGAAATTGGGACTCATGAATTTTAAGTAATTTGCTCAAAATTTTGTAGGTATAAAGCTGAAAAGCCAGGATTGGAAATCTAATGCATATGACTGCAAAATTTGCTTTTTTTCCAATGTATACATCACTCTGAGAGAAATTAAAGATCAACCACTATCTTTCCTTCATTAAAAAAAAATCTTTAAGGACAAGACCACTACTGCAACTTAATGTTGAACTATGCAGAGCTTTAAAAGCACTAATTCATAGTGATACATTAAAAAGATTTAATTTCAATGCATTTAATTTAATTTATCTAACCTAATTTGTATAACCAAGTCTAGGCTTGTTTTTTAGGAAAGCAGTATGTGAAGTGCAAGTCTGTCCTATTGGTCTTGGTGAGGTTGGTATGTTTCCAAGTCCAGAATGACAGCTCTCTGTAGAATGACACATGTGTGCTCAGCACAGGCCAGGAAAGCTCTGAAAGGTCCCCTCGTGGGTACTTCCCCGGGGTTAAAACCCTGCACACCATCAACATTACAGGAAGCCTCACTGCAGCAGATGCCCTCCAGGAGAAAGGGCGGATGGGAGAGTTGGAAATTCAGGTTGGAACAGAGAATGGTTATAATAACTGCCAAATTATCTTACAACCATCACAAAATAAACTGAAGCCTTTTCCTCAAAAATCTCTTCACAGGCACGCTGAATGTCTCTTCCCACGTGTGGGGGACATTCCATTCACTCTAGGGCAGGATCACCTAAGTGATTTTCAGCAAATCCTGTTCCACCGCTGATTGTAACATTAGTTATTTTTCCACAGAGGCTATTGCACCTTCGTGTCCACATTTAAAATAACCACAACCACAGTTCAACTTCCTTGCTAGATCTCATGGTGTGACGTGATGTCCCACATCTACCTACTGAGACAAACTGGCTTTTGTAGGTTTCTAAGTCACTTGCTTTCTAGTGCTTCCAACTTCTTCACTTAGATGGGGAAGGAAAAGGAAAGAGAAATGTGGAAGAACTATATATTACACACATGCGTGTGCACACAAGCCACTAGTGACATTAAGCGTGATTCAGAAGCGGTTCTTTACTGCCCCCCATAATACAATTTTCCCTGTAATTTGTGAGTCACGTTTACTTTTCTTTGCTTATTTTGTGGGAAGGAACATATTGGATTTTCTTCTCTGCCTGCAGTGTTTCTCTGCAAGTAGGAGAGGAGCAGAAACAGGAACTGAACAGCTGGTTTCTTGGGGTTACCTTGTAATTTCTGGCTGTACTCGGTCCTGTCCGACTGGCTCCTCCTCAGGACTCCAGAGTGGTCCCCAGGCACGACGCCCTCCACCACGGTGTCCGTCTTCCGCCTCTCCAGCATGTACAGTCTGGGGCGCAAGAAGGCCAGGTTCTTTCTCTTGGTGCCCAAGTTCTCTTTCCCAGGGGGGTCTTTGGACTCCATCACAGCAAAGATGGGTTTCAGAGGTGTGTAGGGCAGGCAGGGCACTGCGGTGCCTCCAAGGGAGGGCTGAAGCCACTAGGAGTAAGGAAACAGCTACCTGCCGTGGCTGCCACCTCTGCGGAGTCCCGGAGCTCCACCCCGATGAGGTCACCTAGAATCCAACAGGGGAAGCTGCCACCTGTTACCTGAGAGAGCTGCAGCCCAGAGCTAGGCAAAGCAGGGGCTGCACTGTCACATGCTACCGAAGTAAACAAAAATCCCATTGTGTGGGGCAAGGGCTGGGGCCTGGGGGAAGGGGCAGGGTGAGGCGGGGAGGAAGACCAGTGCCAGTTCACACAACCTGCACTTCAGGTGCAGTGTGTGCCCGGGGTGTGCCCAGGGGAGCTGGCGCTGTGTTGTGGTTTCTGTCGGAGCCAGGCTGCAGCTCTTGTTCTGCTGCAGCTCTTGCTCTGGCGACAGTGGCTGCCATGAGCCCGGGCAGTGCATGGTTATCAGAATTTGCATTAGTGTCTCAACTTGGAAACAAGTGTTTTTAATTTTCACGGTGTGTGCTCCACAAGTAACACTTCTGCCTTTCAATGTGGAGCAGCCAGAGGCTATTTACTAAAAACACACTTGCCAAAGCCTGATCTGAGTGCCTAGGACACTAAGGGTCGGTGCATGCTGAGAGCACATCTCGGGTCACATCTGGCACAGCCTGGAGACAGGGATGTGAGAGCCTGAGCCTCTGAGATTTCTTAGCCCGGCGGGAAACAGTCCATTCCTGGGCCCAGCCCTGCCCTTCTGTGTCCTGGTCCTTAGGAAAGAAAATAAATGTGGAGTCAGGATTTGAGTTCTTGGTGATCTCTTCCCTTTACCTCTCACGAGGGAGCCTCAGAAAGGGCTGCTCATGCCAGGAAAATGAGAGGAGGAGAAAGGTGAAACTTCAGAGACCTGAGAGGACATCAGGACAGGGCCAGGGTGGGGAGGGAGGAAGCAAAGGCCCCGCGTGCACCGCACCGTCCTTAAGTTGTTTTCCCTTGCATTTGCTGAGATCTCTTGGGGGTGCTCAGGAGCCCTGGGAATGAGCTGAGGGTTTTGTGAGCCCTTCCCCCGAAACCCAGCTGTGCGCTGTGCGGTGCCCATTCGCAATCTTCCTGCACTCCCCCTAGACAAGACTTAGAAATGGGGAAAAAGAGATAAAGACAGCTTTCCCGACTGGGGATGTGTGGGCTGAATGTAATTTGCGTAATTATCTTAAATGATAAATCTCCACTCACTATAGAGATGGCTATATATAGCCTGGCATATTGAATGGCTCTTATTTAATGTAAGTGATGGTCTATTTTTAACAAGCCGTCTCCAGTACATTTAATAAATACTTTTAAAGGCCCACAATCCTCTAAGATGTAAAACAAGCTTTCAGAATTGATGTTAAAAATGTCTCAATTGTTTTCTAACATGACGCCACACACGCACACACGCACACACGCACATGCACACACGTATTTGCCTGGTGGTCCATATGGTGTTGGTAAAGTATTTACCAGAGTTATACTGTCTCACCAGATGGTAGTATAACTCTGCCTATGTGTTTGTACCAGAATTATACTATTTAGATGTGGTAACACTGCAAGGTTTTGCAATTAAAATCTCAGATTTATTAGAAATATGAAATGTAAGGGCACAGGAAGAAACTTTGTCAGTGGCCCATAAAAACCAGATAGAAACCTAATAAAATCAGGTAGAAACCATTTACCATGTTTTTATGTGTGGTAAATATTTAAGAAATACATAAGTGCTACAACCAATCTTCCCTGAATCTTGAAGAGCCCTGGCAGTGAGTGACTGTGAAAGGGTGGAAGAGGCTCCATTTGGCATCAGAGAAACCCATCACATCTGATGTGGGCAGCGTCACCAGTGAGCGGAAGTCGGTGATGGTGTTTCAAGGGTCATGTGTGAGTTCTGTGTGTTGCTGTTCGCTCAGGTTCTCTGGACCAGCTTTTCTGCATCTGCCTAGTGTTTTGATGGATGAACTCTCACCCAAGCAAATGTGAAACTGTGCTATAATTGGACAGTTCCTTTACCGATCAATCTGATTGAAACAAATTTATATTTTTAAAACAAAAATTAGAGCAGATAATATTCAAGTATCTTTATTATATTGTTTAATTTTACTAGTTGTAATTACTAGTAAAATTGTGATTTACTAGTAAAGTTGTGATTTACTAGTAATTTCATTAGTTTAATTTTACTAGCGTAGCGACTGTGATTTCATTGGTGAATGTGTATTTTCTTTATTCACAGTACTTTCTACATGAATTTAAAAATAACACAAAAATTCTCCAGAATTACCTTTCCTTCAGTCAATGAATGAGGCAGACAATGTCAGTTCTTTCTCAGTCTCCCTTCCCGATGTCCCCCCGTTCCATCCCCTGCCACCTGAACCCTTATTTTGTTCAAGGGAGCATTCAGCTCAGCCAGTCGATGCTAATTTTGTTTCCTTTCCTTCCCACCTCCTTTCCAGGGAAAGGTGGCCATGTCATCTCAGTCCTGGCAAACGGGACCTTGATAACAGTCTGCTACAACGCGGAGCGGGGCACTGTTCTAGGAAAGCTTTTGCTTCTCTAACCAAATGGGCAGACACAGCCAGCTTCAGCCTTCTCCCTTCCGCTCTGGACTGGACCCTAGGTGTAATGTCTGGAGCAGTCACCACCGTCCTGTGTCTATGAGGACAACCCAGAGACTGCAGGCTCTTACACCATCATGCTACTGAACAAGCACCCGCAGCCATCCACCTTTAGACTTCTTGTCATTGGGAGAAATGTACTCCCCTTCTCTCAGCCATGGCGGAATTTCTTCCTGTGCACATATTTCCAATGGGTTGGATAACAGTGCATAGTCCACGTATAGATCCTCAGTTCTCTTGCTTGTATCCTTGACCTTTCTTTGGCCAGTGTGTTTAGAATCTCCAACATAAGCTGTGATCTAGTTTTGCTAGGAATGGAAACAGCTCACAGATTTTGAGTGGGTGTCTTGCTAGACTATCAGGAAGGCAAGAAGAATAACATTTTTAATCCCTCTGGGCTTTCTAGTTTTGGGCAGAGACTCAAAAGTATTACAGTACAAGAAGTTTCTATTACTTAAACAAATAAAACATGAATGCTGAGACATTTAAATGTATTTTATTTGGAATGGAGAGCAAGCAGTTCCTGGTTCATTATTAGAAAAAGCCCCAGACAATGAACCCAAGACTCAGCGTTAGTCCTGGCAGTGAGCTAAGCCAGCTTTGTGACAGTACAAGAGACCTCATCTCTCAGAGCCCGCCTTCCTCATCTGCAAAATGTAAGGGGGAGGTGGTAACCAGTGCCATCCACCAGGTATTTTGGTTCTCTGTTTAGGCACATAGGAATATTACACTGCCCTATACCCTTTCCATTTATTTTTTTATTTATATATTAATTGGTACATTTTAGGTATACAATACATTTACATTTATCATTGGGTGCTTGTACCTGAACATGGTGTATCTTAGTTCTTATTTTTCCCCCATTACCTATGTGCCCTTCACCCCCACCACCCTTCCCTAATTACATAGTACCCTTTCCATTTATATCTGCCCATGTTACTAGCTTTGGTCAAACATGATGTATTTGGCTACAGCTTTTTTTCCTTCACCCCCAAGAACTACTGAGATCCGGGCTGACCCTGGCCACTCCATAATTCATATGGTTAGAGCATTGAAGAATCCTTTGTTGCTTTAAAGTGCTGAGACATAGGGACTTTTTTTTTATTACTGCATCATTCTGGATGTAGGTTAAATTATACATCGACATTCTTTAGGTCTACCAGTATGTAATTTCATAATTCTAATTCCCAGCGTATGATTGGGTTGTAAAACTCCTAATTCCAAAGCAGAAATAGAGTCTCCTGAATAATGTTGTGAATAAATTGGGTTGGAGGAGAGAAAAAGGAAAAGTTAGAAACTTATTCTAGAAATCTAGGCAAAAAAAGCTTGGACTAGAGTAGTAGTGATAGGAACAGAGAAAAATTGATAGATTCAAAACACACTGTCAAAGTTGAATTGACAGAATTTTTAGTTTGAGGTGGTGAGCGAAAAGAGAAATGAAACACAAATTTGAGATCTTCAAACTGAATGATTGGGAGAATGTTGATGCCAGTTTGATGATTTAACAAGAAAGAAGGACAAGGTTCAGAAGAATAGGTTTGGTGAACTTGTCAAGATTTCTGTTCAAGACAGGCTAGAAGAACACCCCAAATTCATTGGCATTTGTGTACACAAACAATGAATAGGATGAGAGGAAAATTATGAAAATAATGCCTCTCACAGTAACTTGAAGAAAAATGTAATACCTAGGAATTAACCTAACCAAGCAAGTAAAAGACCTCTACAAAGAAAACTATGGTACTCTGATAAAGGAGATTGAAGAAGACATCAGAAAATGGAAAGATGTCCCCTGCCCTTGGATAGGAAGAATCAATATTGTCAAAATGGCCATACTCCCAAAATTGTTATACAGATTCAATGCAGTCCCGGCCAAAATACCAATGGCATACTTTATAGATCTAGAAAAAACAACCCTAAAATTCATACAAAACCAGAAGAGACCTAGAATAGCAGAATCAATTTTGAGCAACAAGAACAAAGCAAAAGGCATAGCAATATCTGACTTCAAGCTGTGGTACAAAACAATAGTGATAAAAATGACATGATACTGGAACAAAACAGCTATGTGGATCAGTGGAACAGAACTGAGGAGACAGAAACCTCCCCAGACACATTCAGCTATTTAATCTTCAACAAAGGGCCAAAAGCATATGTTGGAGGAAAGACAGCCTGTACAACAAGTGGTTCTGGGAAACTGGTTATCTGTGTGCAGAAGACTCAAACTGGACCTTTATCCCTCACCATGTACGAAATTCAAATCAAAATAGATCAAAGATCCAAACATTAACACAGAAACATTAAACCTACTGGAAGATACAATAGATAAAACACTTGAAGACATAGGTATAGGAAAGGATTTCCTAAACAGAAGCTGAATTGCACAAGAAATAACAGCACGAATCAGCAAATGAGATTACATCAGACTAAAAAGCTTCTGTACAGCAAAAAAATCAATCAGCAGAGTTAAGAGACATCCTACAGAATGGGAAAAACATTTTTCCAGTTGCTCCTCAGACAGAGGACTAACATCTAGAATACACAAAGAACTCAGAAAAATTAAACCACCTGAAATTAAAGATTCAGTCAAGAAATGGATAAGAGAGGGCCAGGGATTTACCTCAGTGGCACTGCACCTGCCTTGCAAGCACAAGGTCCTGAGTTCAATCTCTGGTACCAAAAAAAAAGAAAAAAGAAAGGAGCAAGAGAAATGATCAGACACTTTACAGAGAAAGAAATACAAATGTCAACAAATATATGAAAAAATATTCAGCATCTATGGCCATTAGAGAAATGCAAATTAAAAGAATGCTAAGATTCCATCTTACTCTAGAAAGCCATCATCAAGAAATCAAACAATAACAAAGGCTGGCGAGGCTGTGGTGAAAAGAAACCCCCTTCCTTGTTGGTGGCGATGTAACCTAGTATAACCTTGTGGAAATCAGTATGGAGATTTCTCAAAGAACTGAAATTAGAAATTCCACATGACCCAGTGATCCCTCTACTAGTTATCTTCCCAAAAGAGCTTAAGACATCTCACTACCGTGATACATGCATACCAATGTTTATAGCAGCACAACTCATAATAGCTAAATCCTGGAAGCAGCCCATTTCCCATCAACAGATAATTGGATAAAGAAAATGTAGTATTTATATTTAATAGAATACCACTCGGCTATAAAGAATGACAGATTTAAGACATTCGTAGGAAAATGGATGCACCTGAAAAATATAATGTTGACTGAAATAAACCAGACACACAAGCTTAAATACTGTATGGTATCTCTCATTTGAGTGAGGCAAAGTACAAACAAAGAGAATAACAAGGGATAGATAGAAAGAGAAAAGGGGATGGATCTTTTGCAATAGGGAAGAGAAGGAAAAAAGCCCGAGGTATGAGCAGGAGGAGAAGGGGAAATGAGAATGAAGATATGCCATGTACAGGAACCTAATGACCTCAGTTAATGTAAACATTATATGCCATGACATGAGCTAAGATTAATAACATCAACAGGAGTGAAAGTGGGATGGGGAACTGGAGGGGGAAGGGGGAAGGGAATTTTTAAAAAAACAAGCTGTGGTATGTACACGCACCCACTCCCCAAGATGACTGTAAACTGCACGAACTGCAAACATGTACTAAAAAAATTCAAAATTTTGTTAGAAAGAATTTTATTCAGGATACATTAAGGTTAAGATGCATTTAAGATGTGCAAGGGAAACATCTGGCAGGCTTTGGATTTATAAATTTGGATGTACTATTTAAATATTGAACTTAAGAATATCCATATTATTTAAGGCCATGTACTGAGCAGATCATATGGTAAGAAAATATATCCAGAAGAGAAGGACAAACATCAAGCTCTAAAGATCTCTAAGTTTAGAGGAAAAACCCAGGAGAGAAAATAAAGGAGAACAACTACTGAGGTAGAAGAAAAGCAGTGAAAGTGGCTTCCAAGAAGTCTACAAGCAAAGTTTTCCAAACTGAAGCATCACTGGGTCTCACAATAGCCAAATAAAAGACAGTTCTTTTAAGTTGTCAAGACGTTGGTCACTTGTAAGCTTTGCAGAAGTAGTTCACTAAAGTGGCAGAGGTAGAGATCAGAATGGAAGGGATTCCATTAAAAGAGCTAAAGATGTAACTTGTGGGAATGACACTTCTGAGACAATTTCCAATCATTATTATTACTGAGCGATTACTGTATGTGAAGATTATACCTAGGCGACATAGTGAGGAACGTAGAATGAAATCCACATATCTCCGCTCTGTGAACTGGCTCAGAGAAGTGATGTTCCGTGGGTCACACAGCTAGGAGTCGGGACTCAGGATCCCAAGGAGGCCCATCTTAAGGACAGCCTGTGGTCTTTACCTCCATGCCCAGGGCCTGGCTGATGGTGAATGTACAGCAGTATTCCTTTCTGTTCTCTACACAGGCATCTCGGAGCAATTCTCCATTACTCTTCTTTATTCCTTGGGATTAGTCCAAGGAATCTGAAATTTTATCAGTCACCTCAAGTGATTTTTGTGTGCAGTTGAATCTTGAGAATTCCTGTGCATTTTCTCTTTGTCCAGGGTCTGTCTTCTCTGTTCTTCTTGCCAGGCCTCCTGAGTTTCCGTAAGTCAGACCGTGCCATCTTCCAGATCACCAAAGCTCCATAGGTTGCTTCCCACTGTGTGGAAGGAAACTGAAATATTCTTTAGCCCTCAGTTGGGCTGTACAGTTTAGTTTAATTTCCAGTTACTGTCTCATTATTGAAGACTGAATAGAAGTTCATTCCCCAAAACTTGGTTGCTAAAAGCAATGATTATCATTATATTACTATTCACAGCTTCCATGGGGCAGGACCTTGGAAAGGTAGCTCCAACTCAGTCCTTTTGTGTAGTTGTAGACAAATACTGAGAGAGCTGAGGGGTGAGTAACCAGAAGAGCCATGGGTGACCAGGGAGCTTCCTGTTATCCCTGATTAGGGCCTCTCTCTCTGATCACTCCAAGGGACCCAGTGTGGGCGTCCTTTGCAGAATAGATGCTTGACAGATGTCAGGCACCTAAGGGAGTGTCTTACGAGAACCAGGTAGAAACTGCACCATCTTTTGTGACCTATCCTATGAAGTCATATTGTGTCGCTTCCACCGTGCCCTCAAAGCCTACACAGAATCCAGAGTTGGGAATACGGGCTCCACCTTCTCAAAGAGTGGAGTGTCTGCGTCATATTATAAGATCTTATGGAATGAGAAAACTAACTGCGCCTGTTGTCCTAGTTATTTCTTGTTGCTGGGATGCCAAACCTGACCCCCACAACTTCAGAGCAGGAGAGGTCTGTTTTGGCTCACGTTTGCAGTCCATGGTGAGCTGGCTTCAAGGCAGGAAGGCATGGCGGAAGGGTCAGGGTGGAGGACAGCTGGTCACATCATGGCGACCAGGAAGCAGAGAGAAGGGGGGACCCAGGGAAGTAGCCAAGGTTTCCAGGTCACACCTCAGGGACCCACCTCTTCTGCCCAGGCCCCACCTCCTCACAGCAGGTCAGATGTGGCCCCCAGAGCCACGCCCCCCCCAAAGCCCCACCTGTAAGTGCATGAGGCTCCTGCAGGAATAGCCAGATACGAACCATAATAGGTGCCTTTGGAAAATGCAGTCTGACTCACACACGCATTCTGTATTCTGTCTTCTACTCTCTCTTAGGGTGGATTTTGTTCACACTGTGTGCTACACATGGAATTGCCTTTCCTGTCCTGGTGAAATCCTACACATCCTTTACTTGGCTTGAATGTCCTCCCCTCTGTGACCTCACCTTCCTGTCCCCTGAGAACAGTCACTTCCCCTAAATCACATGTCGGCGTGCCTCTTTCATGCTAGAGGAAGCTCTGTATGCTCTGTGACTCCAGTTAGATCATGAGCTTTTAAAGCTATTCGCCTTTGAAACCCTCCTGCCTAGCAGCATGAGATCGATAAATATTTGTTGTTGTTGGGAATCAGGCATCGCAGCATAAGCTCAGTGCAGCTTGTCAGTTTATGGGGAGAGGCTTAGCTGAGAGCTGCAGGTATTTTTTCCTTTTCTATTTTAGGGCCTTCTTTCCTGGAAAGGGAGAGTATAGATCTGGAAACAAAAGAGAAAATCAGGGAATATGATTTTCCCAAAGATGAGATCATTAGTGCATTTGTGAGATAATCATAAAGCCAGCTTGGAGAGCTCCCTATTCAACTATAAATTGTTCTGAGTGGATCTGGTCTTGTGTAGCTGCGCTTTTATATCTACTGATGTGCTTCCTGAAAGCAACAATTTCTGTTAATGCACTGACCAGGCAGCAGCGTAATAAGCCTGTCAGCACACAATGGACGGCCAAGGACTGGAGGAGGTAAGCCTCCTAATGTTTTTATCCTCTTGACTAAAGTAATTTCAGCAGTGACATATGATTGGAGTTGGGCCTTTGTCTCAGCCGTAATGAATCATCTATTATAAGGCTTTCAAGGTTATCAGGGGGAAATTTATCTTGGGAAGGAGAAGCATCCTGCAAGTGCATGGGATGCTTGATCATAAACAGCCACCTAAGTAAGAAAATGTACCGTTGGAATCTTTGAGAACTATCTTTCTAATAATCCCTGGTCTGAGTCTAATCACGGGATTCAGTTTGTGAGTGTGATCTTCCAGATTCCATTTAGCAGGTACTCTGTGAAGCGGTAATGTGGTCCAAGGCAGTTGATACAGGAAATGAGCTATTCTCATTGTCCAGGGAGAATTGAGAGAACTTTGGTGTGTTTGCCTGTTGCCCTCTCTCTCCGATTTCTCCCATCTTTACTTCCTAAAATTGGCTCCTAGTGGATATTATCTGGCTCTTAAGTACAAGACAGTACTGTAGATTGTTTTTATTTTGATTGGAAGCAGCCAGCTTCCTGTTTTGTATGCATTGTAGGCATGACTAATTTAGAAACATTTATTTGAGAAGAAAATCGTAACATTTTGTTAAATGTCATAGCAGCATGAAATGTGGCCACCAAAGGATCCTGGAGACTCAGGTAAAAGCAAATGATTCTCTCTTTTCCTATTTCCCAGGCCTTTTCCTTTTCATTTCAGTTGGTTTTCCTTTGTGCAGAAACCTGTCTGCTATGAGTTCCTGGTACAACGACTCCAAGCAGATACTTGCATTTCAGCTTGGATGTGAAAAGTAGTGGTTACAGATGAGGAGAAAAAAAAAATCTATTTTTAATAATTGCAGTAAAGAATCAGTAAATCATTAGGCTAAGCAGCATATTTTACAGCTTCAGTGACTTTGAAAAGCATACTGGCTACTGAACTGATCATAGATCTTAGCTTCATTAATTCCTAGATTTCTCTATGAATCTTCTAATGTCTCTCCTGGGCCAGGCATGGTGGTTTATTCTTGTAATTCCAGCCCTCGGGAGGCTGAGGCAGTAGGATCACAAGTTTTAGGCCAACCTGGGCTATAGCAAGCTCAAGGCAGGCCAGGACTACAAAGAGAGACCCTGTCTCAAAACACAAAACAACCACCACCAAAGAAACCCTATTTCCCTCTCAGTGTGGGATAGACCACTTAGCCACTTGGACTCAGTTTCTTTTTCTCTCAAAACTAAGCTTCAGCTTGATCTCAGCATTTTGTAGAGCTGAATTGCCACTCTTTTAGAGAATATTATTAACTTTGAAATTGTAGTAACCATGGCAACCATAAGTAGGTCAGTTTGCACTGAGTGGAACAACATCTGAGGGTGTCTCTTCTCCAAGCATCCTGTGTCTTCAGAACCTTGTTAGGTTGCAGAAAGTAGCTTTGTAAGGAAAGTGCCTAGCAGCATCCAGGAGGGAGTTATTTACTTCTTCATTTGTGGTCCCCACCCTGTGATACTTTCTGCCAATTAGATATCACATCTGCGAGTTCACCTTGTCCATACAACATGAATATTTGAATAATTATTTTTAGTTCTGAAGCTGTATGTGTTTCTTTTAAGATGTTGTGAAGAATACTGGAATGAATTCAATGTCCAAAGAAGTCTGTAAAAAGAAATGGACTGGCATAAAGACATCTTTCCACTTTAGTCACAGTAAATTTTCCCCCCTCCCTCCACAGCCTACGGTTTTCTTATTAAACCACTAAACATTCATCATTCCCTCCCCCTATCACTCAAATATCTACATCTAATAGTATACATTTCATGAGCTACTTTTTATAAAATCAATTATATTTATATTTATATAATTTCACATATAAAAATACTTTGGACAGACACAAATAGGGACAGTGGGATTAGAGGGAAGGTAAGGGAAATTTCCCTTTTTACCTAAATATTTGTTTGATTTTTTAATAATTTAGCAGTTAATAAATTCTTTATAGCACTTAATTCTCCCTTAAGTCAGCCAGTCCAAATATGACCTCAAGTTCTTCAAATGGGCAAGTATAGCAGCATTAAGAGAAAGTGCCATTTATTATGTAGCTACTTTGTACCATGTTATTTGCATATTCTGAGGATTGCATGAGCAATGCTTTTAGGCAAATCAGTGGACTCCCAAGTTACAACAGCCTGATATAGGAACAACTTGGGTTAATTAGGTTAATGGAAGGCTCATCTGCCTTTTGTTATCTATCACGTGTACCCAGGTAAGCACTCAGATCTCAGCTGTATTGACTTACAACCAATTTGAGTTACAACCAGCCCTCGGGAACCAATCGACTTTGTAAGTCAAGGGTCCACTGTATTATCATTCTGTTACCATGGGTGATGAGGTTTGGGGCACATTTCTATGTTCTTGTATGTGACAAAGAATTGGACGCAGCACATGGCAGTGAGGAAAAGCCGCAAAGTTCAATGAAGTTTGATTAGGCGTTGATACCACAGTGAGTGGGCTTGCACCTACGGAAAGGAAAATGGAAGAATTTAAAATGTTGTGCTTTGTTCAGAGCGCCTCCCATTGGGTTTTCTGGAGCATGACTGACAATGTGATTGACAGGGTGCTGAGTCAGGTCGGCTTTGACTACTGCGCATGTCCTTTCCCATAATTCACCCTGTTATAATTGGATGCACCAGACGCAGTCCATAGGCATGAACCCTCAATGAACTCCAGGAGAAGAAAGGTGCTGAAGAGTCTGGTATGCATGTGCCTGGGTTTGGGACATTGAAATTTTCCGAGGCAGGGCTAGGGCCTTAGGACAAAGGTTGGGGTTGGGGGTTGGCCCTGGGGTGTTGACCAGGTTCAAGCGAGTGGAGGGTCATCCCAGAGTCCCAGTTGTACTACTGAATCTATTAATTGCTGTCTCACAGATGTAGAACTGAGGCTGAAAGATGCAGCTCCACTCTGGACCAGCTAGGAGAGAGCAGAGAGGAGATTCCAGCCACACAAGCCAGACTGGGGCGTGCCCTTTCTATCAAAGAACATGTTCTTCATAAAGAGGGTCACTTACACCAGGCCTTCCTGTAGTTCCTGAGTGGTTGATTCCAAAAGAAAATAATGCCTGATTGTCAGAGCAAGTGACAGTTAACTAGATTTTCATCTTTAACCTACAGTTTAGCATTTTAGGAAACTGTGAGAGGTCACCCGCTTGGATTGTTGGCAGTTGAGGTCTAGAAGCCGAGCCTCCCAGTGCTTGAACTGCTCTCCTTGCTACAATGCATTGGTAACCTAGAAAACAATTTCTCCTTGCATTCATGCCCAAGGTGTGGTCTAATATGACCAGATGCCCAAAGGCAAATAGCTCACTTTGAATAAGTCTTTTAGGCAAAGTTCAGATGTTAGATCTATTTTTTCAGGTCTGAGGCAGAGTGGTGGGCCTGTGTTTACAAATAGATGGCAAACATTGCATCTACTTCAGGGCCCCAGGGCTTTGAGTTGGGAGAAGGGCCACAAGACCAGCTCTCAGCATTTGTTTAGGCATGTGCAAAGCAAGCAGCCGTGACTGGGATCTTTGGAAGAGTTGCCTGATTGTTTGGAAGTTTTGACATTTTCTTCCTCCTTTTCTTGTGGCAATCCATATGCAGATTAGGAGTGACCCAGAACAACCAGAGATACCCTAAAAACAAATATGCCACTTGGTTTTATGCTGAGTCTTGTCTGGCTATTTTGGTATAAATAATGCATAAATAAGAGGTGCACACCATTTGGGGATCGGCTTATGAGGATCTGGGAATCCAGAATTGAAAAGAAAAGATGTTTTAGAATAAGAGTAAACAACGAAAACCGGACAGTTTTGAAACAGGGAATAGACTATTACCTGGTACTGGGAGGCCGGATCCTGACACGTTGAGGACTTGGCCACTTACTTCCTTAGTCCTTGGTTCTTTGTGGACCCGATAAAGAACTCAGTCAAGACACACAGAAACTCATAAACCATAAATTCTTAATTTAAACAAGGTCCCAGCCCAAGGTGGGAGGGCCTTTAAAGAACGTTTCCTCTCCTGATGTCCTTGGGCTGCAGGCTGCAGCAGCCAGGAATGCTGTGTGCCACAGAGCTGGACACCCAGCTGGCTATCAGGAGGACAGTGCACCCTCTGTCCCCAAGCTCTGTGTGGTCACACAGGGCTGAGACCTCAGAAATGGTTGTAAACATCTCATACTGTGAAAACTTTCTTAGCTGGCGACACATGCTATTGGACACCTCCCCCTATTGTTCCTCAGGCCCACTAGCATCTAACTATCTACCTAATGAGACCATTTAAAGCCAGAGAAGAGAAGAGAAGAGGTCAGCTACTCTGGACTGAGACTGTATCTGCCCCCAGAGAGGAGTTTTATGGAGGGAAGTTCCATAAGCAGACTGTTAACAGGATGCTCTTTCATCAAATTTTGGGAAGATGATGTACAGCAGCTTTCACCTCTTACTGAGAGAAAGAAACAGTCTAGACCGAAGGACTCTTCACCCTTCAGTGGCCAAAGAGCATATAATTATGATGAGAGGTATGGCTGTGTGTGTATGGGAGCAGAGGCCAGAAGTGGGGCTGTTCAAGGGCAGACAGAAATGTGTGTGATGGTCTAGAGAGTGTAACCTGGAAGGTGAGAGTGTAACCTTGTGACAGGGTGAACTAACCAACATGTATCAAGGCACTTAAATCATATCACTTCTACTGAGATTTGCTTTGATTTTAGTTTTAAGAAATTACACGTAACCACTCCCAGCGCAGAGGAAGGGGCTTCTGGGCAGCTGTACCACTGCTCCCAGTGTAGAGGAAGGGGTTTCCAGGCCACCATACCACCACTCCCAGCCCAGAGAAAGGGGCTTCCAGGCCACCATACCACCCCTCTCAGTGCAGAGGAGGTGAGCCATGCGAGTGCCAACAGCACACACCCATTCTGCCCACCCCCATTGAAATGAGAAGACACTTAAACAAGTCTCAAAACCAGATTTCCAGATCACCTACAGCAATCCCAAAGGGAAATGAGATGGGACACTCTGATACTCAACCACTTGGACTCCTTGAACTGGCAACAAAAGAGGATCTGGAAAAATGAAATCAGAAATAATTTCTCAGATAAGAGCAGAGATTATGCTCATAGTGCAAGGCATGATTAATAAATCTAGAGAGGAGCTGAGGAACATGATGGAATCTCAACATAGAAAACAAATGGAATCCATAAAACAGATGCAAACAGATTTCCAGGCGATCAAAAACTCCACTGAAAGTCTATACAGCAGAATGAGCCAATGTGAGGACAGAATTTCAGATATAGAAGATAAGATTGTAATTAGTGACCAGGAAAAGAAAAATTGCTTCAAAATTGTAAGGGACCATGAGAAATCAATCCAGCACCTGCTAGATGATGCAAAGAAGAATAACATAAGATTGATTGGAGTCAATGAAGAAACAGGCAAGAGTGCAGATGACATAAAAAAAAACTGTTCACAGAAGTGATGGCAGAAAACTTCCCAAGCAGGGGAAAAGAACTTGACATACAGATAAGTGAGGCATATAGGACTCCAACTAGCCTTGATCAAAAAAAATCTACACATAAGCATATAATTGTTAAGATTCCAGAAACCCAACAGAAGTTCAAATTTCAACAAGCAGTTAGAGAAAAGAAACAAATCTCATACAAAGGAAAGCCCATCAGAATCACTGCAGTCTTCTCAGTGGAAACCCTCAAGGCAAGAAGAGCTTGGAGGGATGTATTCCAAGCCCTAAAAGAAAACAGCCTCTAACCCAGATTGATGTACCCTGCAAAACTATCTTTCAAAATTGGAGAAATTAGATACTTTCATGACAAAGAGCACCTTAGGAACTTCATGAATACCAAACTAGCACTCCAAAAAATTTTAGACAATATCCTAGGAAAAGACAATGAGGATCACAACCTAGGAAGCACAGCGGAATGAATCCATTGGGCACGACAAGAAATTAAACAGAAAGGGGGAGAATCCAACAAAAAGAAAAAGTCATGACAATGATAAGTCAATATGTATCAGTTATAACCATCAATGTTACTGGTCTCAATTCACCAATCAAAAGGAATAGACTGGCAGAATGGGTCAAGAAGCAAGATCCAACAATATGCTGCATACAAAGAAACATAATTGAAAAAGAAACTCATAGACTGAAAGTTAAAGGGTGGAGAACAATACTCCATGCAAAGGGAACCCGAAAAAAGCAGGAGTAGCTAATCTGTTTGCAGATCAAGTGGATTTCAAACCCACACTGATTAAGAAAGACAAAGAAGGGCACTACATCCTTGTAAAGGGAACAATCAAAGATGAAGAGATGACAGTCATAAATATCTATGCACCAAATGCTAGTGCACCCAACTATATAAAACAAATACTAATGGACATGAAAAGTCATATATGCACTAATACAATAGTAGTGGTGGACCTCAATACCCCACTGTCACAGATAGATCAACTGGACAAAAAATAAGTAATGAAATACTAGAACTCAATCAAACTCTTGAACAAATGAACCTAACAGATGTTTACGGAGTGTTACACCCAAAAAAATCAGAATACACATTCTTTTCAGCTGCACATGGGTCGTTCTCCAAATTAGACCACATACTCACTCATAGAACATGTTTAAGTCAGTGCAAAGGAATTGAAGTTATCCCCTGTATATTATCAGACCATAGTGTGATGAAATTGGAGATCAATAGCAAAAGAAACTGCAAGAATTTCAAAAACACCTGGATATAGGACAACACACTTCTGAATAACCAATGGGTCACAGAGGAAATTAAAGAAGAAATGAGACAGTTCCTTCAATTAAATGACAATAACAACGCAACATATCAGAATCTATGGGACACAATGAAAGCAGTCTGAGGGAAATTTATAGTCACTGAATTAAAAGATGAAGAAGAAAATGTTAATGATTCAAATACCCACTGGTAATGAATTGTAGAAGAAGAAAATACTACAGCTGGGGAGGATTTAGCTCAGTGGTTTGGCCACCTGCTGTGCAAGTGCAAGGACCCAAGTTCAATCCCCAGTACCAAAAAAAAAAAAAGAAAAAAGAAAAAGAAAAGAAGAAAATACTACAGTGATGTGATGACTGTAGTGACAGTTCAAAGAAAATAGGATGTTTAATTGTATTATACAAAAAACTATGACTCATAGCTTTTATGGAGGAAATATGCTCCATAAAGTTAGTTGTTTTGTGTTTTTTTTTGTCCCAAGGATCAAACTTGGGACCTTGCACTTGTGAGGCAGGCGGCGGAAACACTGAGCTTAATCCCCAGCCCTCTATAAAATTAATTTGTGGTAAATAGAGCATTATGTATTTATTCTCAAACAATAAATAAAAATATTATTGATTAAGGGCCAGGGATTTAGCTCAGTGGTTTCACCATCCAGGTTTGATCCCCAGTACCAAGAAAAAAAATAATTATTGATTAAAAGAATATCAGTGCACATAGAAAATTTTTAAATTATTTTGGAAATGGAAGTAAGATTAAGAATTAGCATGATTCTTTCAAAAATAGGTTTATTAGAGAGCATAAGTTAAAAATATTGATTTGTCACTTACCAGGTATATGAACTTGGGAAATTCACTTAACATTTGTGTTCATGTGTAAGTGGGCATAATTATACCAGTATCCCTGAGAATATATATGAGAATTAAATGCTTCTTATAGTTTCTGTTATTTATCATACATAATTAACTTCAGAAATAAATTCACAATTATTAACTTTATGTATTATCAGTGTTTCAAAATATTTCTTATATTTTACATATATCTTATGAATTTATATGCCAATTATCTAAAATACTTTTCTTTTTTTGCCTGTATTCTGATTATGAATTATCAATTTACTTGTTAGAAATATAATTTCTTTTTAAATGTTTAAATTTGTTCTCATATTATATAATGTAATATTCTTCAGGAATATTTTAAGCTATTATTTTTGTCTTAATTCTTACATTGTTGATTATTTGAAAATCTTTCCTAAGCACAACATAATGCATATATGTGATTAGTCAATAAACACTTCATTGTTGGTTGGGGTTAGAAGTGAAGCAGTATATCATGCAGCAAACAAATAAAATGGATTTTTTTCTTTTTTACTAGCAAAATTTAAGCAATTAATTTGTAAATACATGAAACTGTCTTATTAAAATGCACATTGTGTATATAAATCAATACAATAATACACTCACTTCAAATCACACCATGTTTAACAACTTACAATTTCTCAAAGCCATATAAACCTAGAAACCATGCAAGAGCAAGGATTTTGAGGAATTTTATGGCCATGAAATTAACCTAAGTGTTGCAACAATGCATTAGTATTTTTAATACTATACCGCTCTCATGAAATTGTCATTATTCCTGAGCTCTATGTGGAATTTCAATGTCTAGAATAGTATGGAGAAATCAGAAGGAGATAAAGACATGGAGGGAAGGCAAAGGGAGGGAAGAAGAGGACCTAAAAAGAATTAAGATATGTTATCTATATGTACCAACATCCCAGGGTGAATGTGACCGTTACGTACTACAAACAAAAATTAAGATAAAAAATATAGTAATTAAAAAAAAGAAATCACACGTGTCATTTAAATTATTTGTTCTGAATCAAAGGAGACCAGAAGGCACTGAGTCGAGTTAAAACACATACCCTGTGCGTGCTGTTGACCCTGCTCCCTGGCAAGTTGTAGAGAATCATTTCCCAGAATCCCAGCCTCATCGGGGTTGCCAGAATGACTTCAGCTAGTGATGACACAGCAGGATTATCTGAATTTACGCTGACCTTGCTGACATTGTGTAAGTGCTGTAACCTTAATGGTATTAGCCACATTTTTTTTCAAACTAAGACAGATGATCGGTCAAAATTAAATTGGATCCAGACCATAACAAGGTTTTGCTTTCCATCACTTTCCATAAATTAAGTCTTGCATGAAGGTTCCAAAACTTTATATTATCCTCAAAATTGTGCAACAGGAATATGCAATTTACTATTATGCCTTTCTGGTCTCTTCCCTCATCATTTCCTGCTGTCCTTCATGCATCAGGAAGCAAAGACAACTAAAGACTTCTTTGGAGCAGATTGGCTGTGTTCCCTCCTGGTAAGCATCAATTTCCATAAAAACTTCACAGTGCTAATACAGAAGAGAAGGGTTATCTCTCATTTATTATCTCATTCAGCCATGGTCCGGGGTGATTTAAAATACGTTAACTATTTCTGGGTCTCTCTAGCTTATCTCCATAAAAAGTCTGAAGATTTCCTAAACCTGCCATTCATTTTCTCTTTGTGTTCTCTATAAGTGACATTAATAATAATATTTTACATTTGTCTACTATTTTATGCTAAAGTTTGTATCTTAGTTGGCCTTTTTAGTGTTTCTCAATATTAAACCACCCATTTGCTAAGAATTTCTTGGGGTAAATTTACTTCTATAACTATCTGTTATTATGTAAGAGTTTTCAAAGTTGCATTTTAGATAATATAAGATAATATATTGCGTGGCTTTACATTACAACAACAAAATACCTTAGATCATTAACTTATAAAGAGAAAAGGTTTGTTTTGGTTCGTGGTTGTAGAAGTTCCAGTCTGGGATAGCAGACCTGCTGCTTTTGGGCCTGTGGTTAGGTTGCCGGATGTTAATAGGAGGCAGCCATGTTAGAGCAAGCTGCTCCTCTCATGGCCGTGAAGGAAAGAGGAGGAAGGGGCTGGGTCCTACCATTCCTCTCAAGGGCACACCCCAGTCTCCAAAGGGTCCCACCCTGCCCTGCTCCTAGAGGCTCCGCTGCCTCCCCGAGAAGCACGTGGGGGCCAAGCACATGGATATGGGAGACACCCCATATCCAAGCAATAATCACAGGTCATAACTAACTCTGTGTTTAAAGGGGACTTTGTACCTCCCCCAGAGACCAACCACAGCCTTAGAAATAAAAGCTGTAATTGGAGCAGAGAGGTTAAACATTATGAAAATCACTGCCCTGCACCATGAGCTGGGGCACCAGAGCCAGTGGATGGGTCGGTGTAGCTGCTCGGCACAAGAAATACCTCTGCCCAGGCCATGTGGAGAAACTGCCCAGAGTGGTCTGTGAGAAGGGATGTGGAGTCATTCATCCAGGTCTGTCCTTTCTCCTATTTTCCTTTTGTCAGAGTTTGCCATGTGAGGCATTGACTGTCTTGCATTTCTGGATTTCATGACCTTTTCTGGTCGCTAAGACACATTCCGCTTAGGGCATATCTCTCTGAGTGACTGCTGGACGTGGCCACCATCACCTCCAGCTGGCTGATCTTGTTCTTGCTTCCACTTCGCGCCTCACAATTCACTCTTCCCAGAAGCACTGGAAAGATCCATTACAAATGTAAAATAAATACTACTAATCCTCTGCTAAAACCCAGCTGTCTTTGACCCAGCCCCCGACTCCATCTCTGATTCAGGTCCTGCACTCTCCTCCCAGATGTGTTGCAATCATATGCACCTTGGTGGAAATTTATTTTTATTCGTCCTGACCAGAACTTAAGTTCCTGAATTTCAAGATCAACATTTTTTAAAACAATTCTGCAAAGTCCTCAACATTATCTCTGTGAAAATACTATGTCTCCCCTACTCTATTTTCTCTTTCCCCAACTACCTTGGAAAATATATCCGATGTTCTTAAGGAGGATCTCTCACCTTGGGTTCCATTTGTATGGTATTGTAGCTAATTTATTTGGCTGCCTTCCAGTGCACAAATTCTTTCTTTAGACATGTCTAATTTGCCATTAAATGCATGCGCTGAGTTTTCAATAATTATTTTATTTCTAAAAAATAATTTTGACCCTTTTCAAATATGCTGGTCTTTTTTTAAAAAAAATAGAGCCTCATTCTTTTCTTGTGTCTTGAATACTCTCTATAGCGGTAATGATTTTAAGCTTATTTTTATTTCAGCTTTTTGAAGGACGTGTGTTTTAAACTTGAATCCTATTTTTAAGAGATTGTTTCTTCTGTAAGAAACCTTGGGTGAGGGTGTGTCTTTTTTGATACTTTTGGGTTCCCCAAAGGTATCCCTATTTGTGAACACTTTTGTGTTAATTTCTCAACTCGGAGGTTGGCAAACCTTACATGTGTCATGAATTTCACTTCTATGCCCCCAAATTCATGTGAGGCCAGGCCTGTGGCTGCAGATTCATAGGCAGGAAATTTTTCTGCGCACTTAGACCCCAGACCAACCCATGGATCCAATCCATGAACACTTAGTATGTTCCTGCTACCTGCTAGCACAGTGCTAAGGACTATGGATGTCGCAGTGAACTGAGTGATGCGCCTACTGCCAGGAAAGCTGAATTTTGCAGGAATGTCCTTGGACTGGTGAAGAAATCTTCTGGTCACCTGACAGGAACCTCAGTTTTGACATGCAGGCTCCATTGGACCCAGGGCCTCATTTCCTAACCTGTTATGGTTATTGAGCCCTATACCCTTGATTATCAAGACCCGAAATATTCTTCTTTCCACCAACTTCTAACTTGACCTTACCGCTTTCCTGTGCTCTCTTCACTTCTGACAAATCAGGGGCTGGTCTGCTCCATCGTGGAAAATGGATTTTCTCCGATCACTAATGCTCCAGCCAGAAATCTCCTCTCCTCTCCTCAAACATGCCAAACTCCCTTACAATACAAGCAGAAACATTTTCACCCTCCTTGGAATTTCCTTCCCCAGGTCATCACTGTGCTAGTTGTTTCCCATGTTTAGCCTCTGTACCGATGTCTCCTCTTCATGGAGACTTTCCTGTACGACCTCGAGCACTCGCCCTTATTCATAGATTTCCTTGTTTTATTTTATTTTATTTTATTTTATTTTATTTTATTGGTACCGGGGATCGAACTCAGGACCTTGCACTTGCAAGGCAGGTGACAGAACCACTGAGGTAAATCCCCGGCCCTTCCTTGTTTTATTTTACTTATAGCTTTTTTGCTGTTTATAATTATTACAGTCACTTGTTTATTATACCTGTGTCCCATAGAATGTAACCTCTATATGGTCAAGGATTTTGTCATACTTAGCACTGAGATTCTGGGCTCCATCTTTCACTACGTTGTCTTAGAAGATATGTACAGAGTTCTATGCCACTGGATAAGTTTCAAAAGAAAAGTGAGGTATCATCAATGATGCCTTCTATCCAAGGCTTGAGCTTTGAGCTCGTGGCTTTTTGCTTTGGGGCTGTGTTGCTGTATCAGGGTTCACTAGAGAAACATTTAATAGAATTTATACTTTATATATATACATATGTATAATATATAAGGTATTTACTAGGTAGGCTTACAATGCCTTCTGCTGGACCAGGGGTAGGAGAGGGCAGAAAGGCTGTTGGTGTGCTGGAGAGCTGACGATCCAGTTGAAAATCAAAGGCTTGGCGCTCACTGCAGAATCCAGCATTGGTCCAGGTTGGAAAGCCGAAGGTCTGTGTTGGAAGTTGGAGAGTCTGCACCGGAAGCCTGAAGGAACTGGAGACTAACGTCCAAAGGCCACGGTGAAGACTGGCCTCCTCTGAAGAAGCAAAGGGGACACTTTCTCCTTCTTTCCCTTTTTATTCCACCCAGGCTACAAGCCTATTAGCTGGTGCCACCCACACCCAGCATGAGCCTCCCCTCCTCAGTCGGGGGCCTGCATGTCAGTCACCCACAGACACACCCAGAGCTTTACTAATTCACTAGGCGATTCTTAAAGCACTTAATTCTTAATTCTTAATTCAGTCAAGTTGACTTATCACAGTTGGGAATCAAGAACCCAGGGCCTCACTCATGCTAGGCAAGCACTGTACCACAGAGCTGCATTTACAGCCCAAGGCTTTAGACCGGAAGTCTAGACTGTAGACATTGTAGAGGTGGAGGCACCAGCTAAATGACACCAGAAAGAAGATTTAAGACAAGATCAGAGAGGTGGGGCATTCCACAGGAGAAATTGTTCACCCTCTTCGGCAAGTAAGCATCCAGTGAATCCTATTGTTAGTATTGTTAGTGATGCCACTCCATTCACATATGGCATCACACCCTGTCACTCATTCTTCATACTCTATTTGTTTTATATGGACAATAAAGTTAACTGAATCTTCCCCTAGAATAAGTGCATCTGCCTCTAGTAAACCCATTATTCAGTAATCGTCTGGAACACTGACAGATAGGATAAGTGTACCCAGTTTTACATGATAAGCTGTATGAAGTGTTTTTGTGAGGTTTTGGCCCGTTTGCTATAAATATTGTTTTAGAAAATGTGAATGTGTGTATACACACAGGTGCAAGAGATAGAATTTGTTGTAAGAACCATTTCTATTGTAAAGTAGGCCTGCATCTACTTATTGATAACTACAGATAGCTACTAGAAAGAGGCCAATAATTTTAGATGACCTAACTGCCTTTTAGGTATACATTTAATGCCACTTAAAATAGTAGAATAAATAAACAAAATTTGGCATGACCAACTATACAGTGAATATATACAAACCTCATAAAAGTGAAGGTATCCTTGGGAGTATTATCTTAGTTACTTTTCTCATTGCCGAGACAAAATACCCAACACCTACAAGTTAAAGGAGGAAAGGTTTATTTCAGCTTACAGTTTGTAGAGGTATCAGTCCATAGTTGGCTGGCTCCAAGGCCGGGTGGCATGGCAGAGAGATATTGCAAAGGAAAAACAGTCCATGGCAGGGTAGACAGGAAGCAGCAAGTAGCAGCAATGAGCCTCCCTTTTCTTTTTATCCTATTCAGGGGATAAGCCTTTTGCATGGTGCCACCCACACCTAGAGTAGGGCTTCCCATTACCCACACTCGGAATTGTGATAAATCAATTAATGAACTAACCCAATGCTACACACCCTTAATCCTAGTATCACACACCCTAGATAAAGCCACCTCCAAAAAATCCTATCTATGACTGCATGAGCCTTTGGGGGTACATCTAGATATAAGCCATAACACATATTATGTTATATGCAAACCAATACCTTTCTTTTAGTCAACAAGGAGCTTCTCTTAAATGCAGATTCTGAGTTACTAAATCCCATTTCCTATTAAAATATAGCTTCTACTTTCAGAAGTTCAAAATGATTTAATCCCCAGAGTACACACTGAAATCTTGTTTCCTCCCATTAACAATATAGAGAAATGTAATATTTTAACTGTAAACAGAATAATGAAGAAAATAATCATCAGACTAGTAGCTTCTTTTTCTCATCAATTTGTACTCTGAAGACCTGTATTCCACATATTTGTCCAAAAAATGACAAATAAATAAGATTAAATATGAAAAAATTAAGTATTATCTGAGATCCCATCTGATTTGAATCTTGGGTAAAAGTAATCATGGGTTACTAAGATAATTAGGAAAGTTCAAGGTAGAATGAATAGAAATGAAAGTTTGGCATCCATAGAAGTTGTTGGCTTAATTGTTCTGTGACACTGAAGCACTATGGGTTTTTGTTTGTTTAATTCTAATCAGTAAATAATGGCTTTGGGGAGAGAAGGTGAGAAAATCCCAGCACCCAGGAAGAGTCTCCCCCGCCGCCATTCCACATTCCTAGGGCAGAGAAGGTGAGCCAGTCCCAGCACCCAGAAGGAGGCTCCCCTGCCTCCATTCTACGCTCCTAGGGCAGAGAAGGTGAGCTGTGTGGGCACCAGAAGCACTCCCCCCCCCACCCCGTGGAAATGAGAAGACACATAAATAAGCCTCAAAAACAGACTTCCATATCACCTACAGCAACCCCAAAGGGAAACAAGATGGAACAATCTGATATTCAACCACCTGGACTCCTTGAACTGGCAACAAAAGAGGATTTGGAAAAAATGAAATCAGAAATAATTTCTCAGATAACAGCAAAGATTGTACCCATAGTGCAAGACATGATTAATGAATCTAGAGAGGACATAGATAAAAAAGTAGAGGATCTGAGGAACAAGATGGAACTCCAACATAGGAAACAAATGGAATCCATAAAACAGATGCAAAAAGATTTCCAGGAGATTAAAAACTCCATCGAAAGTCTGCACAGCAGAATGAACCAATGTGAGGACAGAATTTCAGATATAGAAGATAAGATTGCAATTAGTGACCAGGAAAAGAAAAATTGCTTCAAAATTGTAAGGGACCATGAGAAATCAATCCAGCAGCTGCTAGACGATGCAAAGAAGAATAACATAAGAATGATTGGAGTCAATGAAGAAAGAGGAGAAGATGCAGATGACATAAAAAAGCTGTTCACAGAAGTGATGGCAGAAAACTTCCCAAGCATGAGGAAAGAACTTGACATACAGATAAGTGAGGCATATAGGACTCCGGCTAGCCTTGATAAAAAAAATCTACACATAGGCATATAATAGTTAGGATTCCAGAAACCCAACAGAAGAACTAAGTTCTACAAGCAGTGAGAGAAAAGAAATAAATCACATACAAAGGAAAGCCCATCAGAATCACAGTAGACATCTCAATGCAAACCCTCAAGGCAAGAAGAGCTTGGAGTGATGTATTTCAAGCCCTAAAAGAAAACAGCCTCCAACCCAGATTAATGTACCCTGCAAAACTATCTTTCAAAATTGGAGAAATTAGATACTTTCATGACAAAGAGCACCTTAGGAACTTCATGAATACCAAACTAGCACTCCAAAAAATTTTAGACAATATCCTAGGAACAGACAATGAGGATCACAACCCCAGGAAGCCCAGCAGAATGAATCCATTGGGCAAGACAAATTAAACAGAAAGGGGGAGAATCCAACAAAAAGAAAAAGTCATGACAAGGCTTTTAAAACTTTTAACTTCATCTTCCTAATGAATATATAATTCAATCTTGTTATTGTTCATGATTAGTATTTTTCTGATTCTAGAATTGTACACCCTTCCTTGTGCCGTACTGGCTATTTATCATCTTCTTGAGTCTACTTTATAATTGGGTTGTCTATTAATGAGCTGTAAGAGTTCTTTATATATTCTGGTCATAGGTTATATTCATTGTAAATATGGTCTGTTTAAGGACTACTTTTCATTTTAATGATGTCATTTAAAGTTCTAAATTTTGATGGAATCTCATTTATAAATTTTTTTCTTTTATACACCATGTTTTTTGTATCCTGGGTAGTTCTTGCCTACCCTAAATTCATAAACATTTTCCCTTATAATTTCTTCTTAAAGTTTTATAGTTTTAGTCTTTCATATTTAGGTTCATAGATCCTTTCAAGTTATTTTTATGTATGGAAATAAAGGGTTGAGGTTAATTTATTTTATTTTATTTTATTTTTTTGGTACTGGGGATTGAACTTCGGACCTTGCGCTTGTGAGGCAGGTGCCAGAACCACTGAGCTAAATCCCTGGCCTGAGGTTAATTTTTTATATACGGATACCAGGTGTTCTAGTACCATTTGCTCAAGACACTATTTTTTCCTCAGCTCTTGAATTGAGTTTATATTCTATAAAATGTTAATGTTAAATAATCTTTCAAAACTCAGTGGACCATATATGTGTGGTTCTATTTCTAGATTTTCTGTTTTATTCCAATGATTTATATGTCTTTCCTTATACCAACACTGCCTTGATTACTGTAGCTTTAGAGAAAGTCTTAAAATTAGGTACTAAACGTCTTCTAACACTGCTTTTTGTTTTGTTTTGTTTTATTTTTTTACTTTTCTATGTCCTTTGTACTCCTACATAACTTTTAAATTTCAATATCCAATTCTTCATTTATAGCAAGTATACATAGACCTGAATTTTTATATATATCTTGTGTTTTCTAATCCTGCTAAATTCAAATACAAGTTCTCGAGGCTCCTAGAGACTTCTTAGTATTTTCTCTGTAGATGATCATTTCATGTACATATAAAGATTTTGCTTCTACCTTGCCAATCCTATCCTAATTGTGTCATTTTATTTCCAGACTATTTTGGTTTGGGTCTATGTTTCAAAGTTTAATGGACAAATGAAGAGTAAACACATCTGCCCTTGTTCCCCACGTTAAGGAGAAAGCACTGGATCTTCATATAAGGCATTTTTGCTGGAAGTAGGGAGTACATGTCTTTAATCTGTTGAGAAGGTTCTGTTCTACTTCTAGTCTCCCGATGGCTTTTACCATTGAACAGCTGTGGAATTTAGTCCGATAGATACTTTTTCTCCAACTAGTGACAGGATCATATGGCTTTTTCCTTTCCTCTGTTAACAGGATGACTTTTGGGGGTGGATCTTCCAATGCTGAACCAATACTGCCATCCCTATAATAAAACCACTTTCTATATACTGCCAGATCTGACTTCTAATAGTTTGTTTTGTTATACAAATTTCTATCTATGTTCATACTTTTTTCTTCTATTATCTTTATCCACTTTTAGGATTAGCACAATGTTGATTTTCTGAAATGAGGGGAGAAGTGTTCCTTTTTTTTTCTGCTTTAAATGTTTGATATAATTTATCAGTTAAAATGTATACGAACCTGTTGTTGTCATATAGATAGGTTTTCAAGCTAGGAATATACTTTCTTTAATAGGTGCTATTCAAATTTTATATTTCCTCCAGAGTTAGTTTCATTAATTTGTCTTCCAAGGTACTTCTTAGAAGGTGTCAAGTTTATTTCAAAACAGGTTTTTGAAGTATGCATTCTATATCCTTTTAAATTCTGTAAAATCTGTGGTAATGTCTCCTAGGTCTTGATATTTTAATTTTAAGTGTATAATTGATATTGTGTAATAAGAAGTAAAGGTCTAAAGGAGTAGGGGAAGTGGGAGGGGTAGGGGAAAGGAAAGAAGGGAAAAGAAAAAATATGAGAAAAGGAAAAAAAATGGAAACAAAGTCTTTGCAAATAGGGAAGGGTGGAGGGGGTGAAGGGAGGGCGGGGGAAGGGGAGAAAAATAAGAACCAAGAACATCATGTAAAGGTACAATATCCCAATGATGAATGTAATTGTATTTTATACCTAAAATGTACCAATAAACTTAATGGGGAAAAAAAGAGGATGGCTTTGGGGGTCCGGGTATTTAGCTCAGTGGTTCTTCCACCTGCCTCACAAGTTCAAGGTTCTGAGTTCGATCCCCAGTACTAAAAAAAAATAAAAAAAAATAAAAGAATGGCATTGGAAGCTCTTCTTTTTGAATTAAAGAAAAAGGAAGATGTCTTTTACAGTGGCTTCAGGACTCCTAGAAAACAATACTTCATTTGGCACCAATGCTATGCAATTCCTCAGACTAGAATATACACACTTTGTTAGGAGAAGTCAGGACAAGTTTTTTTTTCCCCAAATAAAAGTGCTTCTTCTGCTCACCAATATATATAATAAATAAAAGAGTTGGATCCCCGGTACCAAAAAAAGAAAAAAAAATAGAGTTGGATGGGTCTCTGAAGCAAGCATAAACTTTTATTATTATTTTTTATTATTATTATTATTATTTTAATTGCTGGAATTCAGCCCATCCTCTGCAGAGTCCTAGAAGCACATTCTTATAATCTGTATTGATCTTACTTGAAAATGTCATGCACTCAGTTCGGTTTGGATGGTCTGAAAATTTTAAATTCTTTCACCCAGATTTCAGATCACTTACTTGAGACAAGTCACAATGGCTTCGATTGCTTCTATTCCTTGCCTTGTCCACTGAATATGTTGCATTTGAAAGAATGAGCAAAGTTACCCAGTAAGTAGATAATTGAATAAAAGATAATCAAAGCATAAATGGCGGCTTTTAGGGTTCCTTCTGTGTTACATGGCAAAGGTGCAATGGGAATGTGTAAGTGGTGAACACTGAGGGGACACAACATGCGTGAAACACTCCAAGTTCTGCTTGTGGGTCGTGGCACTTTGCCCTCAAGAGTTCATGACCAAGGCACGACGATTCCTTTGTCTTACAGATGGGGATGCTCAGGTTAGGGAGTTTAAATAATTTGCCCAGCCTCTTAAATTCTAGGGGATGGCGTCAGAATCTACACACAAGTGTGAGTTCCTGACCATGCCACATACATACAACATCATTAATAAAACACTTTCTCCTGAGTGATCTGGATAAATTAGCATTTCATAATTAGGGCCGCTCCCTCTACCGAAGCAAGACTACACATGGAGACAATAAAGAGCAAACAGAATCCTCATCACTATGATTTCCAACAAATTATATCTGCACTGACCACATGTCTATCGCTGTGAAGGAAGAGAAAAGCTCTGAAAATGCTAGAAATTTACTCTAAAAATCACAACAGATATCGATACTAACAAAGACAAATGTTAAGAGGCAACTTCTAAGCAAAATTATTGACAAAGTAAAGGTTATCGTCACTTAAAAATGCTAATTGGTACCTGGCTGCAACTCTGGTTCAAAAAAATAGTCCTCGAACCAATAATAATTCAATTGCAGTTACCAGAGTCTTTTATACCAGAGTCTTTTAGGGTTCATCCAAAGGTGAACACTTTAAATTCACAATGCATGCTATTTTTAAAAAGTTTTCTCAAAATGGAAGATAGAAAAATATTTGAAATTTTGAGTGCAAGCATACATATTCAATTGTGTATTAAAGTTTCATGTGTTCTTCAAATATTTATCCAGTTTGTCCATGATTCCCCTTTGTGATATAGGCAGCTAGCATTCCTAGTATTTGGCTTTGACTTATCATTTACAAACCAAAGACCAAAAGTGAATCCTGTTAAACGGTGGACGGATGTCTATACCTCAACTACCACCTGAAACTTACGGTGATTTTTCTTATAATTATGAAAAGAGACAGGTTCATTACAGACAGTATTGAAAATATGTAAAAAATAATTTGAATTCTTAGTAGTTCCAAAGCTAGAAAGAATACTGTTTCTTTTCAAATACAGGACATTTTCCCAGGGTTTTCTCGAAATGCCTCTCTATATAGATTTCTATATGCACATAAAATCATACTTCATATTCTGGCAACTTTTTAATGAGGAATGTGTCAGCATATTCTACAGCGCATGGGAAGGAGAAAAAGGTACAGAACTAGCTGTCTCAGTTAGAGTCCAGAGATCCTCTTTTTACTGTAAGCACGACATAGAACTTGTTCTTCTCTTACCTTCCGGTAGACTAATGTCTTTCAGCAAATTAAAGTAGGGTTCTGGAAACATTAATTTGCTCACCCAGAGATGCTTTATGAATGACGTGTATATTTATAGCTGCAGGCACCCTTCCTCTGCACAGTGTCCGTTTGGTTTTTTAAATGACAGGAACGAAAGACAGTGGCAGGGAAGGGTTGAATGAGAGAAGGAGAAAAAGAGGAAAAACCCCTTTGTGGCTCATCCTCTTCCTCATGCTGTGCCTTTTGGTGGAACACGTGTCCCTGCCTTGTCTGCCTGGCCTCCTGGTTTGCATGCGGCTGTGGGGTGGCCTCCCTGGACGGTCCCACAGCCTCCCAAGTGGGTGGGGAGTCTCTGTGAGAGCTGACAAACCGGAGCTCTCTGTCCAGGGTCTAGCACAGCCACAGCCTGTCGCTGCATCAGGTTTTGCAGCTCTGACTTGCTCTGTGGCGGGGACTTAGCAGCAAGGGCTGGATTCAGCAGGCTGAAAGGGAGAACGCACATAGAATTTCTTTACACGAGCTGATAGAAGTGAGTGGGTCTGCAAAGTACGTGGCAACAAAGTCTACCAGAGCCAGAGAGGAGTTATAATTACTGGTGTGGGGAAATGTTAGGGTTTATTGCCTGGATTCTTGGAGTTTTGGGGCCTAAAATGGCATAAATAGAGGGAAAGGAAGAAGGAAAGGAAGGGAGGGAATCTTTGAGTACAAATCTGCAATTAAGACGCACCTAGGCTTATTGGCCATGTCCAGGGGCTGACAATGTCTTACCTACCAGTTACACAGACACAACAGACCTCAGCAATATCCATCATGGTAGCAAATTGATGGAGGATTTACATGTCGGTAGGATGCTGGTAATGAGGGTCACTTGGACAGATCTGTGCTTTCTCCTTTTTGCTTCCCAGGGAGAACGCAGACCACAAGCCCCCTCTTTGAGGCTGTGTTCCTGTCATGCCCTCGTGTGCCTCCTTGTGCAGAGCTGCAGGGCTCTGGGGGTGAAGCTGATGCTAATGCTCTCCTGAGGAAACAGAGGCTGGGTGAGCTCCATCCATAAAGGAGTTGAGGTATTCATGTAGCTCTGGTCACAGAGCTTGCTTTCGTATTATTTGCTATTTTTTTATTGGTCCATGTTTGCAGCATGTAATGTTTACATCCCTTGTGCAGAGTCAGTCCATGCACACAACACATCTTTATTACCTTTTTATTTTTGTGGTACTAGGGATCAAACTCAGGACCTTGTGCTTGCCAGCCAGGCCCGGCGCCACTGAGCCACGTCCTCGGGCCTTCATTACCACTTTTGTCCCCTTTCCCTCCTCTCTCCCTCTTCCTCCATCTCTTGACACTCTTCTCATTTGGAAAAGGTTCCCATTTCCTGCCTCCAATCTTTTATTTTGCACTTTTTAAAAATAACTGGGACTGGGGCCGGGGATTTAGCTCAGTGGTTCCACCACCTGCCTCGAAAGCACAAGGTCCTGAGTTCGTTCCCCGGTACAAAAAAAAAAATTGGGGTTTTTCATGTAAGAGATGTGTCTGATTTATTTCACTTAACATTACAGTCTCAAGGGGCATCCATTTTCCTACAATAACTCAAGTTTATCTTTGTTTATGGCAGGGTAGTGCTCCACTGTGTGTAAATACTACATTTCCTTTATGCATTCATCTGTTGATGGCCATATAGATTGTTTTTGTAGATCACCTAATGGATCACATCTGAAACAAAAGACTAGTTCACATTCTTCCTTCAGACTTCAAAATATTTTGCTCTCCTTACTGTGAAAGTTCTCAAAAAATATTACTTATGATCAGTAAGATTTCCTCTCTAAATATTAGCTAAAAGAGTTGCTGAAGGTCCAGCAAGACAATAAACATACTTTCTCTTCTCCTGTAAACACAATACACCATATTACCCGAGAAATGAAAATCTCTATTGGAAACAGAGGGACGGATGCACAATCCAAACCGCGCTGTAAACAAACCAAGAAAGGATGAAAGAGGAGGGTAGTTTAAAAGCAGAATGATTTTTAAAATTTGAATTAAATTTATTTTAACTGGTCCACGAAAACAAGAAATCATACATATTCATGGGGTATCATGTGATATTTCGATTCCTGTTCCCATTGTAATGTTCAGGCTGCGCTGAACCGGTCTGTCTCCCCAAACATTTACCATTTCCACATGGTGAAAGCACACCAAAATCCTTCCTCTCCTTTCTGGAATGAAGAGCACATTCTTGTCGTCTTTTTCGGTACTGGGGATGGCACTCGGGTCCTTGCGCTTGCAGGGCAGGTGGCGGAACCACTGAGCTAAATCCCCAGGCCTCTCCTCATCTTTCCCTTCTCCCCTTCCTCCTTGCCTATCTCCTCGGTCTCTGGTAATCACCATTCTACTCTCAACTTCTATGAGGACAACTTTTTTTCTTTTGAGAGAGGTTCTCACTATATATTCCAGGCTGGTTTTGAACTCACTGTGTACCCCAACTTGCAGCAATCCTCCTGCCTCAGCCTCCTGAGTGCTGGGATTACATGAGTGTGCCACCATGCCTAGCTTGAGAGCAACTTTCTTAGATCCACATGCAAACGCAACCATGCCACACAGTCCTTGTGTTTCTGAGCCTCAGAATGAATTTTTGTACCGTGTTGTCCCACCCTGTGCTTTGTACTTTATGTTGTATTGTTTGAATTTATTACAGAAAAATGCATCACGTTCATAATGCAAACCTACAACCAACAACAAAATCACTCAAAGATATAGAAATAAAAGTATGGGACAAAAATAAACTGGGAAAATTTGTCACAATGTGAAAAAGAATAGATATCTTTAATATTTTGATGGAAAGAGCTCAGGAAATTAGTAAGAATGACACCAACACCTCAGTAATGAAATATGGGCAAAAGCCATGGGAAAACCACGACATGCTTCTTAGAGGCCACGTCCCCAGCCAGGCCTGGTGGCACTTTGTTTTTTGTTTGTTTGTTTGTTTGGTACCAGGGATTGAACTCAGGTCCTTGCGCTTGCGAGGCAGGCAGCAGAACCACTGAGCTAAATCCCCGGCCCTGTGCATGACTTCTTGACTTAGCAAATTTGTGTCACAAAGTAAAGATAAAACGGGCTGGGGAGGTGGCTCAGTGCAAAGGATCTGGGTTCAGTCCCCAGTAGCGGAAAACAAACAACACCTAGATCCGCTTAGAGTTTCCGGAGGAGCCCTTGGGCTGTGACCAATACCCTGGCTTCATCTTTAGGCCAGGAGCAACCTGGTTTGCGGATTCCCCAGAGGACAGTTGTTCAGGTCAGCACCGTTTCCTCTCTGCCCAAAAGCACTGTGTATCGGTCTTCCTCACAGGGACCACGGATGCTATTTCCTAGTCATATTTCCTCTTCGCATCTGTGTAGAATAACTCTGCCCCAGCATGCTGGCTTCCCTCGGCAACAAACATTTCACAAAAACCACCCTGCGCCCTGTCATGCTGTATGCGCTTACTGAATCATTCCCGGGTTCATACTCGGAGCAGTCATTTCTGATTTTTGTACTTTTAATCCAGATGTTGAACAACTTTTTAAAATGCAGGATTTTTCCTGAGGATAACCTCTTAGAAGTAGAATAACTAACTGGGCTAAAAGGTATTAATATTTGAGCTACTTTCTAAATGTTGCAAAGCTCCTTCCCAAGGAGTTTGAATCATATTCCGCCTCTCTTGCTTTCTTACTTCAGGCTTATTACTAATTTCTTTCTCTTTTTATATTCTCAAAATCTTCCTACTTTAGCCTCTTTAGTTTTCATGTTGAGAGTTGCTTTTTTTTCCAAGGAAAAGGTCAGTCACCAGTTTCTTTGTTACAATAAATATACAACATGGGGCAGGGGAAGTATCCTGCCTCCTTCTCTGGTACTTCTTCCATTTTCTACTTTTAAAAAATCATGCTTTAGGGCCCGGGATTTAGCTCAGTGGTTTCGCCGCCTGCCTCGCAAGCACAAGGTCTTGAGTTCGATCCCTGGTACCAGCAAAATAATCATGCTTTAATGAAGATCATATCTTCTCTTGTTATGGAATGAGGTTGCTTTCTATCTGCTCACATCATCTCCACCTTGAAAACACAACTCTGCGACCTTCTGTTGGGGCCCAGGATTCCTGTTATCCATTCATCCTCTCTTCCTGCATTGGACTCCAGCCTCCACTGCATTTCTTGCTGTTCACACCAAAGCCGGGGAGTTTTAAAGGCTGCAGACCCTGGCTGTGATGTCACCAGTACGTACATCCCCATGACAGCAGGGGTGTTTCGGTCCAAATCGTGATGATGTAACCCATGGAGGTTCAGGAGTCTGTATAGGTGACTGGATGGAAGGTCAAGGGCTGGAAAAAACAGTAACTGTAATGGCAACTTTCCCCCTTTTGCTAAGGTTAATAGAAAGGTAAATTAGGAATGCTTCCATGAACTATGATGACTACCAGTCCATATTTGTGTCCTTTGTACTTTAACATTTTGCTAATAAAAATGCCCAACGGATTTAGGCGTTGAGTATTAATGACTGCTAACAGCTCAAAAAGAGATATGCAGGACTTATGTCTTCCTGTTGAAAGAACAAAATTTGACACCCAAAAACCTTTTGATGTAAACATGGTTCAAATATAGATGATACAGAAACATGTGAAATTATACCAACAATCAGGATAACATGGAACTGATTTATTTAACAAAAGAATGATAAGAAAACACAAGTTGTAGAAGGCAAACTAAAGATTTAAAGAGACTTAGATGTTATATTGACTAATAGAGTATTTATAACCTTATTTGGACCCAAACTTAAAATTATGATATATCTGAGATAAGTGTAAACTTGAACACTGATTAGATGTTTTATGATCTTAAGAAATCACTGCTAATTTGTTTTGCAGTGGTTGTCCTAAAAAAAATAGTCCTTACCCTTTACTAACACAGGCTGACAGACTTACAGATAAAGTATACAATGTTAGTGATCTGAATTGGATTTTTCAAAGTCTCTTTTGTGAAAATGAAGTTCAGTTCTTCCTCATGTGGACCTGAGGTTAAAATTTACTCCCAAACAGATAAATTAACATGAAAAGGTAGCCTGGGTGGCAAAACTCTTGCATCGAGGGACAGGAGGAATGTGAGGCCTCACTGGGTGTTCATAATTCCAGTAGCCACGCAGGGGTTGTTGCAGAGAGCCCTGCAGAAGATGACCTCGGTCTTTTTGCTGGTTAGTTCAGCTTCCTTTTGTACTCAGAATCCAACACACGCACGCACGCACGCACGCACGCACAGGGGCTCTGGACTCCACTGTCCCTCCAAAACCTGATCCATTTTTCTGAACTCTTTTGCCACTAAGGACCTGGAAAAAGTCAGAAGGTGTACCCAGGAACTCCAGTCCCCTGGTGCCACCAGGCGTTTGCTCCAGCCCCTCCGCCCTGCCTGACCTCTCTCTGCCTCAATCCAAGGTAACTGACAACCACAACCCCAGGAGGACAGCGCCACGACTGAGAAGCACACAATTCGCACACAGCCTAGGGTACCTTTGGGTGTCAAACAGAAACTAATTTAAGTAACTGGATTTATTGGCTCAAATAACGATTACGTCTAAAGCTACACCAAAATAAGTTTGATTCAATTGAAAAAAAAAAAAAAAAAAAAAAAAGATCACCCAAAAGCAAGCAACCCTTTCCTCATGTTTGCAGCCCCTAGGGGTGGGGTTGGCGGTCAGCTCAGTTTCGCGCTCCCGTTGGCGCCCCCTGGTGGTGTGGAGGCGCTCACCGAATTGCCAGCCCTAAATTACACTGAACAGCAGGGACCTGAGAGAGGCAGGAGTAGCTGATTTGGAAGAATTGAGGAAGGTTTTTGTTTGCAAGCTGCCTGCAAATGCTGTCGTCAGGGGGTGTTTGTGGGCTGGCCTCCCAGCACTGGGCCTGCAGTCACCCCACACAATGCTCAGCAGGGCATCCGAAAGCCCACTGTTCCTAAGGAGCAAAGCAGTTTTAGCTTCATAAATATTAGACAATATATAGTAATTTACCACTTGTTTTGGAAATTTACACTTTTTTTCCTTCTGGAAGTATTATCTTGGTTCTCTTACGTAGCTTTTCAGCATAACTCTTCCTTATAATCACGTTACATATTCTGCCATTGTTACTTGGGTATTTATGACTTACTGTGAAATAAATATGTACAAAGGATTATTTGTATCTTAAATATGAAATCATAGCCAAATAAAAATGAAATAAAATAATAGGGGGAAATATATTTATAATTTAGTTGGTAAAATTCTACCTAGGCCTGACTTAAAAGTCAGAAAAGTGTGTTTTGAAAAGTACTCATAAATTCAACTAGACAGAGGCTGGGGATGTAGCTCAGTGGTGCTGGGCCTGCCTTGAAAGTGCAAGGTCCTGACCTGAGTTCGACCCCCAGTACCAAAGAAAAAAAAAATTCAACTACTTAGAAATTAAAATAGCATCCACGAAAAAATATAGTGTAAAAAAGGCAGATTTTAGAAACAGTGAACTGGTACTTACTATTATAATATTTGTGATTAATACATGGTATGTATGTAATTCCCATAAGTTACAATACTGCAAATCAATATAAAATAACTACTTAGAATAAAAAAGAGCAAATGTCATAAAATTTAATTCCCATCCGGCCAGGGATTTAGCTCAGTGGTTTCACCACCTGCTGCACAAGCGCAAGGACCTGAGTTCAAACCCTGGTACCAAAAAAAAAAAAAAAATTTTAATTCACAGAAAAAGTGCAAATAACCAAAAAATATATTTAAAATATATTTAAAATGCTATACTGACTGCTACTGAGAAAATTATAAATTCAAACAGATAGTTTACTCAAAAAGATTAATGAAGATTTCCTTTTTTTTTTTTTGAGACAGGGTCTCGCTATGTAGTTCAGGCTGGTCTTGAACTCACTTTGTAGCCCAAGCTGGACTCAAACTCACAGCAATCCTCCTGCCTCAGCCTCCCTCCCGAATGCTGGGTGTGTCACCACACCCGGCTAATGATGATTCTTGTAAAGGGAACAGACCATTTTAGGAGATGTGAATGTAATTTAGTAAAACCACATTGAAAGCAATTTAGAAATATCTATTGTTTTAAAAATTCAAAATTAGAATACTGATAACTTCAGATTCAGAAATTCTAAGAATTTTCCTAAAGAAATAGTTTCACAAATGTAGAAACATATATGTACATAGATATCATCAGTTTGTTTTCCTATAAAAAATGTGGAAACCACCTCATTCATTATGTATCAGCTAACAGCTAATTTAAAACAGTGGAGAAGCCATGTATGCCATATTTCAAAATTGCTAAAATAATAACATATCTACACATACTGACCAGGAAAGATAACTACATAAATTTTAAAAATTGGTAACGTGGCCACTTTTTCACAGATATATGCTATGGGTATTTAAATATGTATTAAAATTCCAAAGGTGTACACATCAAAGACAAATCTGATTACCTCTTAAAGGTGGGATTATTGAAAAGTAACATTTTCTACTTTGTGCATTGTATATCATTTATATATTTTATGGTGTGCACACTTTTGTTACCAGAAAAAAGTATCATTTTCCGTATTTTTAAATATATAATTTTAGACATTTAAAATAGAAATGAATAATTTTTCAAGAAAGAAATTAATGCTGTCCATTAGTGCTGTTGAGTAATCTTATCAATACATTGACCTGGGGCTCGCCTGACCCTTTATTGATGGATATCAGGTAACTGGAAACCATTCACGAATCCACTCTGTGTGACTGCCAGGTGGAGTAGCAGACAGTGTGTGGGGAAGTAGCAGTCGACAGTGGAAACCTTCATGGAGAGGACACAGGCAATCAGATAGGGTGTGAAAGGACCATGGTTATCCGGTGATGCGGACTGGCTGAAGGGTGTGATGTTCTGGGCACTGTGACACCCTCGCTGGGGACACCAGACCTTCTTTTGGGGTAAGGATAGGTGAGGGTTCCCAGGGCTGATGGGGGAGCGCCAGCCCCCTCTTAGCTTCTTTCTGACCTTGCACAGCAACATTCTTTCCTCGTGTAAAATACAAACAACTGGGCCATGAATTTAGCTCAGTGGTTTCGCTACCCGCTGTGCAAGCACAAGGACCCAAGTTCGATCCCTGGTACCAAAACAAAACAAAAAAACCTGTTCTATCAAATGGTGCATTTGGCAGAAAAAGATAAAACAGCTTGGGTACAAAAATACTGTCTTTTGTTTTTTTTAAGCATCCAGGTCTGCAAATCTAGAGATAAATAATATGTGAATAGGCTTTCATGGAACTTGAATTCTAAATGAGAAGCCAAACAAATACATGGAAAAAAATAGGTTGTAATACATTGAAATAAGAGGACAGTTAAAGCAGCATTTAAATAGGATTTTCTGGGGCTGGGGATGTAGCTCAGTGGCACCACACCGGCCTTGCAAGCATAAGATCCTGAGTCCAATCCCTGGTACCAAAAATTAAAAATATAAATGAATAGGACTTTATGCATTCAGAGTAGTTACAGCGGGTCTTTCCTGTATTTAAAGGTGGAGAGTACTTGTCACTTTTAGGTCAGTAAAATACCCAAATGTGATTGCCTCTTAGGTATATGCATCAGGGAAAATGGAGTTGGGGACTTTTCGTGAAGGGCCCAGAGAGATGACACTGTTGTACCGTACACGCTGTAAAGAGGCCGGGTCCCAGTGGCAGCAGGAGAGGCAGGTCCACAGTGGGCCTGCAACAGAGCTGGGCTCAGTTGTGGCTGCTGCTGTACCTTCCGTGGCTTCTTCCACGTGCTGTTCTGATGCCGAAGTTGGACCTTGGAGAAAAATACCTGAGCCTGGGTGTGAAGTAACCAGTGGCAAGCACAGGACCCGACACTGAGCTATGGGCCAGGCCTGCAGGTGTTTGTTACGGGCACTTAGTGGCTTAGTGAAAGCCTATCTCAGAACGTTAAATACATACAATGGTTTTAAAAGGCTAGGGATGAACCTCAGTGCAAATTCCTTGGGTTTAATGCTCAGTACCCACCCCGCCCCCCAAAAGCCGTCACTGATTCTCTGTATCGTGCAAATTCATATGATACAGAGACCCTATAACCTCTGTCTCCAGAACACACCCCGTGTTTCCAGTGGCTCCGCCGCTAAACTAGCCAGGATGGTAAGAAGTCTAGAAAGTAACATGGTGCCGCTGAGAACTCCTACTGCCTTCTCTTCCTTCTTACTCCCCGGCCACCCTGGCCTCAGGCTCCTCCGCTCATCAGCTCTTTCCTGGGCACTGCTCGGGCCCACTGGCAGCATCCCTGCTGCAGATCTGCTATTCACCCCTCAACTCTACCTTCGGAGGCAACAGTGACGAGTTGGTCGCCTTGTCGAAACCATCCTCACAGCCGCTGAGGGTGGCATCTCCGCACCGCGTCATCTTTGCTTTTATTACTTGAAACACAATGGACCCTTGACTTACGAACTCAATTCATTTACGAAGGCTGGTTGTAACTCAATTTGGTTGTAAGTCGAGATTATTTATTATTCCCATAAGAAATAAAGGGGAGGGAGAAAGGAAGGAAAGGTCAAGAAAAAAATGAAAATAGAAGGAAAACATGGAAGCAAAGCTTTTGTGCATAGGGAGGGGAGGGGGCTTAAGAGGGGAAGGGATAAAATAAAATTTATGTAAAAAAAAGAAAGAACAGAAATACCCACGATGTGTTCCGAACCTCCCAAAGCACCCCTTAACTAAGCTTTTCATAATCAAAAGTGTTGTATAATGTGTGTGATTTGCAAGAAACACCCAATATTTTCCTTGTGTATTCTCCAAAAAGTTATAAAATGTACCTAATTTACCAGAAACGACAATTTCATACTCGCCATCCAAGTTGACATCTTTGGCTTACAGGAAGGGAGATGAAATGGAAGGTGGTTATTGTTTGGAAGGACAGTCCCCTTCCATCAGAACATCAGGAATCCGGCTCTCTCGTGTCCTTTCTGTCCTTGGGAGAGTCTGCAGCCCACTCGGACCTGCTTCTCACTCACTAGATCTCGACCTTTTCAGAACTAAAAGTTGGTCTAAGGCTGTCTATTTCTGTCTTTTCTTGAAGACTGTTCTGTAGTATGATGGGACATTGTCATTAAGCGAGTGAACGCAACAATTGGCTTTTTCTCTGTCTGGGTGGGTCTTCTCTACAAATGTTTGTGGTTCTGTCCATTTTCCCAGGATTTCCTTTATTACAGAAGAAGAACTTTGCTGCACTGATTGCTGATGCTTCCCCTCCTCTTTAGAAACTCCTCAGCTGCCATTCTCTGCTGCTCAGCCAGAAGCTGCTGAAGTCCTCTGTAGACAAGACAGTTCCTCTGTGTGCTCCTCTACCAGTTCCTCAGCATCACCCCTGTCTACCTGCAGGCCTGTAGACTCTGCTACAGTGACAGTGTCATCAACCACAGGGTCAACTGGAGCCCCAGGCTCCTCTACACAGCCTTCACAGTCTCTCTCCTGTGTAATTTTAGGCCACACTTTCTTCCAGGCAGATCTCAGTGTCCTCAGAGAAACATTGGCCCAGGATTTCTCAGTTAATTCCACACGGGAAAGACCAGCATTCAGGTCATAACTCAAGACTTTGGTTGTAAGTTAAAACTAAAATTATTGTCATAACCCAAGTTGTTCATGAGTAAGGCCGGTCGTAACTCGAGGATCCACTGTACCTACAAGACACTGAAAGCTCATTGAAGACCTGAGTTTGCCATGTCTTCCAATGCCTAGATTGGCACCTATGCATATCAATTGATTAACTAGTACTCACTAACTTGTTGATTAACTGCATGAATACTCTATCTGCATCCTCAGGTAACCTTCCTGAAGTCATGAAACAACTGAACTACATAATGAGCTTTCTAAATAATGGTGACAAAATAAAATAGAACTTGTGTTGAACTGATGTCTAAGGGTATTCCTCTTGGGTTGCTTGTGATTGTTCAAACATAGAGAGAAAAAACATAGGTTTCATTATTGTAGCTCTCTGATGGCTACTGAGATTACAGCTGCGTCTATAGTTGGATCTTATGGTGAGGTCCCGTGGCGTCAGAAAGTGTAGCCGCTTTCATTCACTAAGGCATCAGGCTCTTTCATTTCAGTTCGAAGTCAGAGCCAAGAGCAGAAAGGTCCATAGCGTGGATCCCAAGTGGAATATTCTGTTTCCATGCTGTATTTGCCAAACACTGACTGCAAGGTTAAAAGTGTTTTTCTTACTTAACTCATAAAATGTTAGGCTGAACAAGGACTCACAAATTTTACTATGCTATCGAATAAAGTAGAAGAAATGGAAATTGTGGCAGTTGCTGCAGTTGTGAACAAAGGCAGCTCGTAGCCTTACCAGTGCTTCTAGATTTGGGCACACTGGGTGCCGTCTCTGTCATGCAGCTGCTGGCGGTGGAGACTCGAGGCTGTGTCTGAGCAAATACGGAAGTGACGAAAAGGCAGGACCTAGCGCGTGGCTGCTGGGCCCAGCCATGGGACCGAGCTGGGACTTCCCCGTGGCAGCAGGGGAGAGAGGAGGGAAAGGAAGGAGAGTGAAGGGAAGACAAAACCAGCTCTGCCTCTCCCTGGTCGTTCATGCTGGCTCCTACCCAAGGGCTCTCTCTTTGCTCCCCACCTTCTCAGACGAGTCCTCTCTACTGACTCCCGTGAAATAGGAAGGCCTGGTGGGACTTTCGCTGTTTCCGCCATTGTTGAGTGAGGCTCTGAACGTGAGAACAAAATGTTTTATTGTCCACCAATTATAAAAGACCCTAGGCTGGGCACGGTGGGGTATACCTGTGATCCCAACACCCTTCGAGGCTGAGGCAGGAGGATGGTAAGTTTGAGCTCAACCTGGGCAACTTAGTGATTGAGATTAAAGTGATTAGATTAAAAACTAAAAAGAAAAAAAAGGAGTAGAATTCGTAAATTTCTTCAAAAGAAGAAGTAAAGAGAAGCGCCCCAAACCAGCCAGGTGATTTGTCCTTAGCCTGCATTGAAGGTGCTTTGAGGGGATACTTGAAGATGTGCACATAGGGATAAGGACTTCTTCACAGGGACAGTTGTAAAGCCTGAATATGCAACAGCACCCAGGTCATCTGCGTCCAAAGAGCTCCCTCCCACACCTGCTGGCAGGCTGGCCAGAGAGTCGGACTCAGTCCCTGTGCCGTCAGCGAGCAGTCAGGCCCTGGTCGTCCCGTTTCCAACTCAGGACCCGGCACTGAAGGCCCCGCAGCCCCTGCTGCCCACCTCTCAAGGGCTCCAGGCCTATTTCTTTATGCTAACATTTATTTCTTGCCAAATTTCTGAAAGAATTGCTGAGGAGACTGCCGGCGTCTCTTCTACCACGGGCGCTGGCGCTCTCCTTGGTTACAGTGTGAGAGAAGCCGCCGTTTGTCAAACTCTGAAAAGTTAAGTAAAGTCCCGCAAGTCTGCTCTCGGCGGTGTGGTGGCTCTGAGGCTACACTTCCCTCACGCTGTGCTTCCGCTTCAAGGAGACTACAAATTAACTTCAGATTTGAAACAAAGATCTGGGATTGCTTGGCGGGCCACAGCTAGAACAACATCAGCCAGACATACAGACTAGAGAAGCAAACCCACACCAAAGCCACTGCGCTGGCCTTCTCCTTGGAAGCTCAGACCAGGAGCCGCACAAGGCTTCTTCCTCCACGACCGGCCGCAGCTTTCCCCCGGGTCTGCTCCCCTCCTCGCCTGTGCCCCGTGTGCCCCCCCCCCCCCCCCCGGGCAGCGTCCTCACCTAACACAGCCTCCTCCGGGCCAGCTGTTTCGCCGGCGCTCGCTCTCGCTGCCTGCTTGTTAGCAGGATCCTGCCCGTTTCGTTACAATGCCCATCTTCCTTTCTTCCTTACGGGTTGTTTCTCAGACTGAAAGCTCCTCCTGCCTCCCTCCCCCCCTTGCTGCGCGCCCTACAGGGGCCGGGGTAGTCAGCATTTTGCTTTCTTTCCACGCAGCATTTTACCATTATATTCTGTGCACCGTCCAATCCAGACCCCTCTTGCTACACGTGGCTATTAAACTCCTGAAATGTGACTAATATAAACTGAGGTCTGCTATATACCTAAAACCCATTCTACAGTCTGCACACCTTCTTTGAAAAAAATAATGCAAAAATAATAACTCTTGTAGAGATTACAGAGTGAAAGAATAATAATTTGAATACACTGGGTTAGGCCAAGTAATTATTATTAAAATTAATTTCGCATTTCTCTTTAAAAAATAGTTATCAGAACAGTTTACATATAACTCGCATGTTTCTATTACAAAGTGATGGCTAAAGACTATGTGGGTCCTACGTACCAGGTGTTGCTTATGGGGCACCAAATGAGGTAACTGCGATGTGGCTTACCCTGTACTAAGGGAAGACAGGACTACCTATGTTAAGAGCATATGAAGTAGGAGGGAAGTTGGTGCACTGCGGCTGTGGAACAACTCCAGTGGGGCTAGGAGAGCAGGGAATGTCCTAGATGAGTGGGCGGGCTCCTGTTTTATAAAACAGGAACACCCAGGGAGGCCCCGTTGGAAGGGTAGACATTGAACGGAGAACTTCCGGGGGTGGAAAGGCTCTGTCTGCGCTTGACTGGTGACGGAGGAGCCCGCATGCTCTTCTTTTTGCTTTTGGTACTGGGGATTGAACTCGGGACCTTGCACTTGGGAGGCAGGCGCGGTGGCACTGAGTTACATCCCAGCCCTCTCCTTGGATTGTGTCAGGACGGCTCAGGACCAGCGCACATGGGCTGGTGGATAGGAGCAGGGTTCGCGTCACGCAGCAGGACCCGGCACTGGCTAGGCCAGCGGACAGAGGAAGCAGCGGGGCTGAATTCTCTGCATTCTGCCTTCCCAGGGAGCCCTGATGTGGACGCTGGTGCCGCAGTGCATGGGTGGAGGCGGGGCTGGGCGCACCTTCCATCTGGGGGAGAAGCAAGGCGCCCACTTCCGGGAAGGAGGGAGAGACCCGTTGGAGCCTTGGAGCAGAGAGGTCGTCTGCAGCCTGGACACACACCTAGCGGAGTGCGGGAAGTGAGTTTGAAGAGCAGACTGGAGAGAGCGGTTGGCCTTGTATGGTAAGCTTGGACTTAATTTGTCAGGCAACCTGGAAAGGATTTTGAGAGAAAGGAAATGTTTGTTTTCTACTTTAGGAGCTAATGGTAGAGAAGCTTATGAGGCTGTAGCTCAGTGGGAGAGAGTTTGTCTAGCACGTGTGAGGCCCTGGGTTCAAGTCCCACTACTAACAAAAAGAAAAGAAAGTGAATAATGGACAGTGGGGTGGATTTCTGGGGAGAAAAAGGAAGATTTGCCAGTCATGCTGGACATTTCCCACGTGTAACCTCCATGACTCTGTCTACCCTCCCTTCCCCTGCCTTGGCCGGAAGGAAGCAGCTGACTTTTATGGACTACTAACAGAGGCCACCTGTCTCCTCCAGTTTATGGTGGAAAGGGACACAGCAGGTGCAAGGTGGCGCCTCTGAGCTTGTCCTTGTGAGCGCTGCCTGCTGAGAGGTGAGCTCCTGTCATCAAACTAGCTGAGCTAAAGCTGAACACACACCCGTTACCTCCCTGTGACTCTGCCCTACGCCGGCCACACCCCATACAGCATCCCTCATTAACTCAGTGACCCTGGGCCTGAAACCATAATTGCCACTAAAACCACAATTGTGCACCATAGGAAAAACCCCAACCCCAGGACCTAAAATACCATCCAGGCAGCAGGAAGGAGGGGGGGAGCCGCAGGGTGCTCTCAGCCCAGCACATTCCAAGACACCTCACAGAGGCCTCCTCTGAAATGTTGGCCTCAGTCTGCATTTCAGTTTACTGGGGTTCAGTTCCTGGGCCAGAGCTTTATCACAAGGGAGCCCAGCCACAAGTGGGAACCGGAAGTGATTTTCCTAGCTGGGTTCATGGCACTCCGGGTGCATTTCTGTCATTAAGAAGGACTGGAAAGCAACAAGCTTGTGCCACAGATTCTGGATAATCCAGAAAAGCAGTGTAGGTGAGAAGGACTGGTAGTTCAAGAGGAAGGAGTGGTGGGGGTAGATTTGGTGAGAGGTGATAGAGCTAGGCATTAAGGAAGGGATAGGGTCCTTAGTATCCTCTTCATTTGACAGTGTCAGTTTAAAGCCTCTTAAATATACAGCTTTCTAAAAGCTGCTTGTTCAAAGCAGGACATGGTGGAACACACCTGTAATCTCAGCACTAGGGAGGCTGAGGCAGGAGTATAGCGGTGAGTTCAAGGCCAGCCTGAATTACATAGTCAGAATTTGTCTCAAAAAAAAAAAAAAAAAAAAAAGAAGGAGGAGGAAAGAAAAGAAGAAAGCTACTTGTTCAAGACCTCTCACGAAAATAATCAGGCCAAAAAATAAATGCATGTAGACCAGAGAAAAGGCCAGATACACAAGAATATTTTTTAAAAATTAACAACTTTGGTAATGCTGATTAATTCTGGAGCGCTATAAAATGACAATACCGTGCCTTTTCTGTTGACCTAAGTAAGCAATGGGGAAAAGTGGGCTGGGCTCTACACTCAGAGCCATAGAATTATGATTGTCATAAACACTCTTTTCAGCTCCAAAAGAGGCAAAATTCAGGGTTAGTGCTAAACATTAACAACGCTTTATGTGTTCAAGGTCTGAACTTACAGGAAATGAGCTTCCTTAGTGAGCTGAATATTAGGAAAAAATTTTTAAAATAAAGTTAGTGTCTTAAATTTTAATTAATAAATCTTTTCAAGATCTTATGCTGAATTGTTCAAAGTAGAGAAATATGCCATTTCTTCTCCTTATGAGGCTTTATAGTCCTTGAGATGCGAGACTATCTCTGAAAGCCATGTGAATTTGAGGTCCGGTGTGCTTGAACATCTTGTGGCTGTTTGCAAAGTCATGGCTGAAAACATTGCTCTGTATATCAGTATATAAGAAAAAAAATCCAGCCTTAAATGGAGTATAAGCACTTGTTATTCCCTGATTTCTAAAATAAAAAACAAATTTATCACTGTGTGAAAAGTGTAGCCAGTTCATGTTTTCATTGAAATGTATATTTTCACATAGTCATGGTGCCTGGCTTTTTCCATGAAGTAAATTCACATTCTCATTTAGCCCAGCAAGTGCTAGATTTGGGATTAGGAATTTCACAACTGTTCTTCCCAGGGAAAAACACTGTCACTGGATTTTTAAAAAAATTGCAGTGATCTTGTAATTTGCTGGATAAAAGCTAGCCATATTGTACATTATTTGTTTGTTCATTTTATTTATTTATTTTGGTTTTTTGAGACAGGGTCTCATTGGGTAGCCCAGGCTGGCCTCGAACTTGCGGTGATCCTCCTGCCTCAGCCTCCTGAGTGCTGAGAATACAGCCATGCCCACCACCCCTGGCTGTTTGTTTTTTAAAGACATTCTAGCTTGGCTCTGATTCTTTTCTGTCAACATGGCTTACTTTGCAGAATTAACGTAACAAGTATTTATCAGATTCTTAGTACATGGCAGGACCTATGTGGGAGGCTAAATGTTTAGTCCTGAGCTGTATGTACTGGTTAGGTCTGTGTGTGGCTGATTATATGTCTTTTAATGCAAAAGAGTGTTTTGTGTATGGAGAGGAGTTTGTAAATTTTAGCTTATTAAATTCATGTATGTAATTTAATAAACTCATATATGTACATTGATGATAAACTTGGATAACTAAGTTTATGACGATAAATAGCAGTTCCATGCTTAGTCTAACCAAACACCTTAAACACCTGATAATACACATACAAGTAAAGGGACTATAAAACCACTAACACATACCCTTAAATCTATTCTAAAATATTAACATGGTAGGTGTGATGAATATTCTTTTTATTTTGTTGTATGTACACACACACACATAATGTGTCTCAACAGACAGAGTCTCACTATGCAACTCAGACTGGTCTTGAACGTGTGATTCTCCTGCATCAGCTTCCCAAGTGTGAGGATTACAAGTGTGTGTGCCACTATAGCCAGCCTGTTGTTAGGCTCACCTAATTTGATATCTTACTAGAATTTTAGTAATATTATGTTTAAGTAACATTTCCAGAAATAGTAATCTTTCCTAAAAATGAAAAAGAAAAAAACTGACTTACAAACAATGTCACAGTACCTGGGTGTTATTCAATTGATTATGAGATGCAGGTTAGAATTTAGTTGTTCCTCCCAAACAGATGAAAATTAAAATAATGGTTATCAGGCTAGTTCTTTTGTGTTAAATTTCACAACCCATTGAGTCTCTTAAAATTTTGTATTTTGAATGTCAGGATGCATTAGCAGTGTTGCCATCATAATATATTGATCTGATTTGTTAACATTCTTACAATTTTTAAAACTTTTTATTAGTATTATAACTTGTACCACATAACAGTTTAAGTTTTTGAGATGCAAGAGTAAGACCACACATTTATCTATGCTTTGAAAATTCAAAGACTTTTGGACACTCTTTGGTTATTGTGTGCTACGTACTGTTAGACTCACTTTCCATTTCATATTATACATGACTACAAGGGCTAAATTCTCTTTGTTATTGGTACAGTTTGTGCTTTTTACAGAATATAGAAAAATTTGCTCAATTCTTTATCAAAATGATGGCACCATTTTACATTTCTTTCAGCAGTGTATGTCTTATGTCTTCATGCAGAAGCCAAACCAATCATAGAAATGCTTTCTGGAATATTAAGTCAGGTTGGTGCCCACAGCTTAACAAGTCTTACAAAATTAGCTGAACAGTTCCCATGGCAAGTGTTGGATAGCAAAGCACCGAAACCAGAAGACACTGATAAGGAAGATGATGATGTTCCAGATCTTGTAGAAAATTTTGATGAAGCGTCAAAGAATGAAGCTAACCAAAATCTTTTCTGGTTTTTGGAAGCAGGCATGGACTAGATTTAACAAATCAGCTATGTGGTTCCGAAGTTTTACCAACACAGAGAACATCATCTGTTACTAGTTCAGTAATATAAATATTTTGTATGTTAATAATGCTGTTTGTTCAGCATTTTTCAGTCATTTGGTTTTGCATTTTGCACCTCCTACCAGGATCTATTCTTTTGGTCAAAATATGAAGTGTTGGTACAGTTTGAGGGTGTTTGAGGTTTTGATTCTTGGATTTTTGTCTTGGGGGGTAATTTTGGTGTCTGTATGTATATGTATGCTTGTGGGTGTATACACAATGGAGAAGAAATTTGAATACAGTTCTCTTTATCCTCTTCCTTCTTCCAGTAGAAATAAAACAAATCTTTACATTCAGTACTCCCCCCGCCCAGTAATACACAGAATTAATGAAAAAAGAGTTTCTTTGATTTCAAATCTGAAGAGATTTTCACTGTTGGAGGTTTGGTTTTAATTTGTTTGGTTAACTGCCATATTTTTCATATATTTCTCTGGGTTTAAGATATCTTAAGGGGAAAAAAAGCTATCTTGAGGAGCAGGGCATGGTACACAGCTGTAGTCTCAGCACTTGGGAGGCTGAAGCAGGAGGATTACCTTGAGTTTGAGGCCAACCTGGGCTGCATAATGAGTTCAAGGCCAGTATGAGCTACCACAGCAAGACCCTGTCTCAGAAAACCAAAAAAAATTTAAAAAGATGTCTTAAGATATTTTACTACCAGTCTCATGCTGGAGTAATGAGTCACTTATCTTTGATGTAGTTACCTTCGAGTCACTTGTCTGGTCAGACCCAGAAGAATTTTACTCTGTTAATTACTTTTTTTCTTTTTCATTTCCCTTTACAATGTTGGGGATCAAGCCAAGTGCCTCACACATACTAGGCAATTGTTCTTCCACTGACCTATATCCCCCTCCACCATCGTTCTTCCTACATGCTTTCTTTCCCTCTCCTTTTGGTCTTTAAGTGGCCTGGTCAGCTTTTGGTAATACTCTTCCACATCTTCCACCTAGCTTGAGAAAGATGTTCTCCTTAGAGAACATCTTTATTGTAAGATTTTGTTGCCTCATCTTGAGGAACAACAGTTCATCTTCAATTTTTTATTTCTGTTCGCTTTGACAGTTTGGTAGATTCAAACTGGAATAGCTAGCATGTGCTTGCTAATAATTTTATGCCAGCTTACCCTGTATCCTAGCTGTTCTCAGTAGCAGGTATAAGAATGCCTCTTTTTCAGCAAGGTTCAAACTGGGAATGTCCTTTTTTATAGAAGAAAATAGGGAAGAAAATGGGAAGAAAATAGTCCAGAGCCTCATCCTCCAGCACAAGTGGGCCTTCTGTGAAATGATAACTGGCCCTAGAAGGATTATTTCATTCCTACTCTTGGCCTTGAACCTACCTCTGGGTTGGATTTTATTATGCAGCTGCTCACAGAAACCTCCTGCATGCTTAGAATAATGCTTTGCAGGGATCACTGGTAAAGTACACTGGTAAAGTATTTATTTTTTCACCTCCTTTCAGAGAACTTGGAGGTAAATTGCATTCATTCACCCAAGTTTCCCTCTTGCTGCCTGATAAAAGCTTGGATTTTGCATATCAGCATTTGTTACAACCAATATTTTAGGATAAGATTTAGAAAGTCTGTCATTTCCTGGCCCATCACCAAACTACAGTTTAACCTTGCAGCATATCAACTTTTTGTTTTTGAGCTAGATATCTTTATTTGATATCTAAAGTGCAAGACCAACAATTTAGCTGGGCACACACCTGTTATCCCAGCACTCTGGGAGGCTGAGGCAGGAGAATCACCATGAGGCCAACCTAGGCTACATAGTGACTTCAAGGACAGCCTGAACTACATAGTGAGACCCTATCTCAAGGAAAAAAATTACTGGGAGATCTGTAGACATGAAGGCAAACTCATGTTTTTTTTTTATCCAAATACTTCAATTTATTTTATAAGTCTGATTTCTCTGTTATGTTTTGTATAATATATGGACTTAAAATAACAGTAACAAAATAACTATAAAAAAGAAATATAAAAAAAGAGATTACATGAAATCTATCTCACAGAGTTTCTTTTGGAACCCAGGGTTCTTTTGATTACAGTTTCAAATCCATTATTCTATGTAATTAGAATATGTATAGAAGAGAAAAAATAGAAGTTCTATTGGTAAATCATTTAACAACAAAATTAATTCCCACTGCTCAAGGCCTAAAAGGAAAATCTAGAAAATGGGGAGAGAAAATGGGTTGTCTCATTAGATTTTATTCAGGACCTATTATTACCAATTTCATAGCTTGACCCTTGAATTGGATTATAGTATTGCTATGATTATTATGTTTATAATATTACAATTTATATTTATAATGTGTCATTTGGAGCTGAAATTTCTCATGATTACTTTAGCCTAGGAGCAGTAATAATACTTAATCAAAAAAATACTTAAGCAAAGAAAATGTTTTGTCTTTTTTGTGGCATTTAACAATATGTAGTTCATCGCTTCTCGGCCTTTTGGCTAAGATCAAGTGTAACAATATGTAGTTGAATCACATGTGATTCTTGTATGATCGATACATCTTGTTATGTTCAGTTTAGTAAATAGCCAGAAACACTGAAAGTTTCATGTAAAATATATTCTGCAAATCATTAGAACTTGATTTAAAACCTGATTTTTCTTTTTCTATTTTTTTTTTAATCAGTATATGCTGGAACACATAATTTTCTGTTTTTAAGAGGCATATGGGTTCAGGACATGGGCTTATTTTCACTTAGGTAAAATCAGTCAGAAAAGAATGTCTCCATGCTAACAGCTCCTTTCTTTCAGACAAGAGGGAATTAAACTAATTTCTTACCACTCAACCAATTACATCTCTATTTGAAAGGTGAATCGGCTTCTTGGACCATTTGTTTCATTGAAACTTGGATCAAAATCTCTCTTAAAGTCAGGGAGAAAAACACTCCTAAAAGATTATTAAAGCATAGATCTTTCACTTGCTTTTTAATCAGGATGGTCTTAAAGGGGAATCCAATGTACCAGAACAGAGGATTTTTTGTTTTTCTTGGATTGTTTTTCCTCCCATATTCTCTTATTCCCCTCTCTTAACTATTTCCATCAAGCGCTGCTAAGTGCGTGCCTTCTATTCTCCAGGTGTTGGTAATTCTGAGGTGGAATTTAGAGGTCAGCAAACTTGGGTGCTAAAGGAGAATCTCGTCTTTGTTTCAGTGACTTCTACCTCAAATGCAGCATGTAGGCGAGAAACCCTGAAATAGAGGTAGCGTGATTTTTGTCTGGAATAGAAATGGCATATAATTGTTATGTTCGTTTCCAGATGTTGCAGATGTTTCTGAAATAATTTATACCCACCACTATTTCAAAATTATGGTAGTTACTAGGTCTGCTGCGTCTACTCATTTAATATCCAAAGGAGGAAAAAGTATGTTATTAGATCACAAACATTTTTTCTGAAATGTTTTATAAATATATTTTAATATAATTTGTGTCTTAACAATATATTTTATTTTATGCCTTTAAAACATCGTGAGAATGGATTTCAAAGGCCTACTAAGGCTGACAATAAGGTGCATGTGACAGAAACATCAAGAACCTCTAAAGGAGTTGTTTTCAAACTTATTAGAACTGATTTCTCCCCTTAAAAATTTGAGGTGAAATTCACAGAACAATGAAGTACTTTGGGACGTACAATTTAGTGGCATTTAGCATAGTCATGATATTGTGCAAGCATTTCTTCCTTCTCGTTTCGAAATGTTTTTATGGCCACAGGAGCACATCCCATGGCTGCAAGTATCCTTCTTGCTCTCTCTCCCAGTCCCTTGATAACCGCTAACCTGCTGTCTCCGTGGATTTGCCATGCCTAGATATTTTGTATAAAAGGAGTCATACAATATGTAACCTTCTGTGTCTGATCTCTTTCACAATATACCACTTTTGATGTCCATCCACATTGTAGAATGTATCATGCCTGTTCCTTTTTATAGCCAAGATTCCTTGTCCATACACATCACAGTTTGTTTATCCCACTCAACCACAAAATGACAAAGATTATTTTAAAAGTGGATAATGGACCTAAATAGAAGATTTCTCTGAAGATTATATAGAAATGGCCAACAAACTCACGAGCAGATTTTCAATTTCATTGATCATTAAGGAAATGCAAATCAAAATCACAATGAAATACTGCTCCCCAGGATTGTTGTAATAATTTTTTAAAGACAAATAAAAAATAACAAATATCTCCAAGGACGTGGAGAAGTCATTTGGACAATGTGAAACTGCAGAGGACTATAACACTGATTATGCCCAAAGCAGGCTGTGAAGAGTTAACCTGACAACTGACTTGTTTATAGAAGTGAGTCTGACTGAAGAGTAGGAGCTGTGGTCAGAGTAACTCACACCCAAATTTCGTTCCCACAACCAAAACCTCCTGACTAGAAGGACAGTGTTCTAATTACAACCATATATGTTGTCTATTCCGTTCCCAATTCAAGAATTCTTTGTCTTGTCCTTTATGAGCCTTGTATACATTAATTTCCATAGGAACTGCACATATCTGCCTTTACCCCAATTTACTGCCAATTAAAGTCAGTGCCTGGGACCGGCCAGGGCCTTTGTTGGTTGCACTGGCATTGGTCGTCCTGACACCCTGCTTTCTTTCTCCTGGTTCTGCCTTTTAGTTTTATTTTTCAGGCCTGTGTGGTATACTGGGCAGGGTACTGGAACCTAACTGCATGGTTCTCTGGTATAAAACAGTGTACCTGAAAAGGAAAAGTTTGGTGGTTCCTCAAAAAGCTAAGCATAGAGCTGCCAAGTGACCCAGCAATTCCACATCTAGATATATACACAGCACAAGGAAATGGAAACACATGTCCACACCAAAACTTATACGTGGATGCTTACACCAGCATTATTCATAACAGCCAAAAGATAGGGACCACCCACATGCCCAACAGTGGTGAATGACAAGCAAAACTCTTTCCTTACGTCATCTTTTGTTACAGCTTCATTTTTCCAAAATGAGCTTGATAGATAAGACCTACTTCACTCAAAAATTTAAAAAATCAATATAATATCGATTGTATAAAGAAGACATAAAAGAAAAGCATTTTGTAATAAAATGATGTGCTCTCTGATATGCAAAGGCTCATGCATCGGAACGCGAGATGTATGTATTTGTACATGTGCACCTGGGTGGAGAATCACTGTGAATTGAGCTATAAATGCAGAATGACACAATGACTTAAATACCACACGCATATTAAGACACTGCTACAGCGACTTTGTGCTTAAATATAACATGGTATTTGTTTTTAGGTTGAGATCATTTTTTAAAAACATCTTTCACCTCGATGAATGTCTGGTAAGACATTTGAGAACAGCACAATACACACACAGCCCCACCCCACGTACAGCCATCCTGAGTATTATGATGATGGGGGGGACATACGTAACTCCCAACATGCTGAGTTCATGTTCCCCAAAGTCAAGAAGGAAATCTACTTTTTGTACAGGGAATTGAACTCAGGACCTTGCGCTTGTAGGGGAGGCACAGCACAAAGAATGAATTCTAAGGAACAACAAGGGTTAAGAGTCGGAAAATTTATTGGGAAATAAGAATGGTGTATAAGAACAGCTCCTGAGAGACAGGAGGGGTCCCGAGTGGGTGCCAAGGAGCCCACTTCTCAAAGGTAGTTTTACAGAGCAAAGTCACGAGGGGTGGGTCAATGTGGGTAAAAACTAATCAACCAATAGGATTATAGGTACAGTCGCTTAGGTAATATTGACCCAGTAGTAACAAGGGTGTATGTTAAATCCCCGGCCCTCCTACTCAACCTCCGTTGTTCTTGGAATTCATTGTTCGATTTTAGAGAACAGGAACTCGAGTTTCAGATATCTAGCAGGTTTGGGAGTTGCATCTATTCCCCCTAGATCAATCTGATGGTGAAAAGTTAGGGGGGAAATGTAAAACAATATCACTTCAAACAACAAAACAAAATTCATAGTTTGCTGCTCACCTCTGAGGTGGAGCCAGCACAGGTGAGGATTTAGAGATGCATCATTTACTGTAGCTTTTCAGGGGTCAGCGTATTGCCCATCAGAATTCTCCTTCTCACTTGGACCAAATATGAATTTCACTCATTTGGGGTACCCAGAGCCTTGTCCTAAGATAGTAGCTGAACAGTCTTGTCAGATTGTCAAACACACAAAAAACTCCCTGCTGAATCTACATGCAGGTATGTAACAAGTGGAAATAGGAGGTCTATGAAACAGAGAAAATGATTACCAGTGAGATCCCAGCTCATTCAGAAACTCGTACTCTTTATCTTTAAAAGTCCTTTCATTGGAAGCTAAAATTAGTTTCTATTTAGTAGCATTGTATGTTAAAGATAATTTTTATATTTCAAATAAGGTATTGAGAAACTCCTCTAAAAAGGGCCTCAGCATTTCAGCCATGGTTATTGGGGGTGGGCAGTGAGGACAGGAAGTGCAATCCCATGAAATGAAAATTAGAAAGGACCTTCGCTTAAAAATGAAACTAGAAAGTTATTTTCTTTTAGGGCTTAAAATACTTCACCTGCAGGCTCTCCTTAATTTGAGGGTTTGTGTTGAGAAATCTGCCATGATTCTGATGGGCTTTCCTTTGTAGGTGATTTATTTCTTTTCTCTAACTGCCTGTAGGATTTTGTTCTTCTATTGGGTTTCTGGGATCTTGACTATTATATGTCTAGGTGCAGATATTTTTTGATCATGGCTAGTTGGAGTTCTGTATAACTAACTTATCTGTGTGTCCAATTCTCCTCTGTCTGGGAGGTTTTCTACTATTACTTCTGTGAACTGTTTTTTATGTCAATTGTGCTTTCTCCTGATTTTTCGTGGACTCCTGTCAGTCTTATATTATTCTTCTTTGCATCCTCTAGCAGCTGTTGGATTGATTTTTCACAGTCCCTTACTATCTTTAAGAAATCTCTTGTTTTCCTGGTCCTTAACTGCAATCCTGTCTTCTATATCTGATATTCTGTCTTCAGATTCTCTTAGTCTGCTCTGGATGCTTGCAGTGGAGTTTTTAATCTCCTGAATATCTGTTTGAATCTGTTTCATGGATTCCATTTCTTTCTTATGTTGGGTGATCATGGTTTCCATTTCTTTCTTATGCTGGGCATTCATGGCTTCCACCATGTTTTTGATCTCATCTATTTTCTTATCTGTTTCTGTTCTAGAGCCTCTAATCATGTCTTTCACTCTGCTCACCATCTCTGTAGTTATCTGGGGGATTATTTCTGCTTTGACTTTTTTTTAAGATTAAAATGATTACAATGAATAATTGATAATTTGAAATAGGAAAAGGTCCAAAGGTGTAGGGGTGGTGGGAGGGGAAGGGGAAAGGGAAGAAGGGAAAGGAAAAATTATGAGAAAAGAAAAAAAAATGGAAATGAAATCTATGTAAAAAGGGAAGGGTGGAGGGGGTGAAGAGCACACACGTATTGGGGTAAAATATAAGAACCAAGATACATCATGTACAGGCACAAGTGCCCAGTGATAAATGTAAACGTATTGTATACCTAAAATGTATTAATAAAAGAATTAAAAAGAAAAAATAAATAAATAAAATTATTTTCCCAGGAGGAGAAAAAAAAATGAAACTAGGTGAAATGCTCTGGACAACAGTAACAAAGAAGGGGCCCTGGGACCCCTGAAGAGTGAGGCTGTCCAGGGCCCCAGGGGAACCCAGGTCCGCTTGGCCAGAGAGGACTAGGGGTTCCAAGCCCGGCTGCAGGGAGCAGACATGCCTGGCCCCACGAGGACAGCGACAGGCGAAGAGCACAGCCACGGGGAGCTGCAGACCACGCAGGGGGCCCACACGTGACCCAGTCTCGGGGCTGTTAGGAGACCAAAGTAAAACAAGGATTTTCATTTGATAAACAAAGGAAAATATTATCAATGACCTTAGAAAAGGAACCAAACATGTTTTAAAAATTTAAACTATCAGTTCGTTCATTTTTGAGATGTCTCTTGCCATCACTGTTTTTTTTTTTCTTTTTCTTTTTAATAGATTTTATTTTCCCAGAGTTCTGGGCTCACAGCAAGGTTGGGCAGAGTATACAGACTGCACACTGCCTTTCCAGGACCAGTGTCTGAACCGCAGTCTCACCCTGGAATCCACATCAACGCCTCCTCCCATCGGGTTCCTTAGCGTGGGCGGCCCCCTCCTGGTGCTGTGTGTGTTACAGGTGTGGACAAATGTGTAACAATGCACACTCACTCTGACCTTATCCCTCAGAGTGGTTTCCCTGCCCTGAAACCATTTCTCTTCACCTGACAGCAGGGACTCTCATTCATGGCGGATTCCTCCTTGGTCTGGATTTTAAACTCTCCAGGGCGCCAGGGTGCTGCTGAATAACCCCATACCTATCAGAGTCTCAGAGCCCTCTTCCCTGAGAATCCTACTGGTGAGAGCAGTTTCGTCATCAACAGGAATTCTCTGCAGTTAAAAATGTTTGGTTTTGTGAGACAAGGCTTTGCTGTATATAGCTCAGGCTGGCCTCGAGCTAGTGGCAATCCTCTTGCCTCAGCCTCCCGAGGGCTGGGATTACAAACTCACACCACTGCACCCTAGTTTCTACATTGTTTTAGACACATCACATCCCAAGGCAAGTTTACCATTTTACCTCTGAACTTTCTCACCCATCTTTATTTTCTTGTACCTGGGAGTAACACCACATAGACTTCTAGTTATTTCTGCATAAAAACTCTGCAAGTTTATTTTCTTTTCCATCACTGTCCCACTACTTCCAAACCCAGTATTCCTTTCTTTCTACTGCCAGAACGGGTATCTGGTCAACTGGTAGCTGAAATCTGGTCACCAGCTATACCTGGCCTCTTATTTCCTACTTCGGTCCATCTTCCACATGAGCTTCGTCCATTTTTTCCCAAATCATATATTTTAGAAAGTCAGTTCTCTACTCAAGGCTCTCTAATGGTCTTGTGCTTGGTAAAATTCAGCAAGGTTACTTAACCACTTTATGTATGTCTTCATTTTCCATTTTGCAAACTAGAATTGAGACATCCTTGCTCCATGATAACAGGAAATGTCCATGAAGTAGGCCCAGTGTTAGACTCCAGATGCCTAAATTTCAAAAAATTATATATTGTATTATTTTTATTACCTTCAAAAATTCATATTTAAGACCAGCAAAGAAGCTAACCTGGTTTACCTATTATTTTACATCATTGCTATTACTCTTAATTTTGATGCTCAAATATTTAAGTAAATTGTAAAGAGTAAAAGATGGCAACTTAAGGAAGTGTAAACATTTATTTTTGCAGTGCTGGGGATTGAACTCAGGGCCTTGGACCTGTTAAGTAACCTCTCTATCGCTACACCTCAGGTTGTAAACTTATTTAATAAAATTCATTTTTCTTTTCTAAATGTCTGATAGCTTGGCAACATTTTAGAATGTAATTCACAAAATAACAAGTTAGTGTCAAGATTTGATTTTAAGTAAACATTCATGTTCTGAAATGCTTAATGTTTTTATTAGTGTCTTCCAATCTGGCTGCGCTTAACTGTCAATAAAATGTGTCACCAGAGTTTCAGAAAGGCATTGGCAGGAGGATCCTCAGAAATGTGTACACGCTGGATTCTCCCGATGATACCCGCAAGCCTCAGGAAACCCTGAATGGCGTTCATTTGCGGAATAACTCTCCAAGAAAATTCTTTCCACGATTTTCTTTAGAAGCTATTGCTTTTAATGTCACGAAGCAATAATATGCCTAAAAATCAGACACCTGGAAAGTTTGGTTTTAAGAATCAAACATCATTAGAAATAGCCCACAATCTCACTAGGAATGTGTCATCATCAAAGGTTAAACAACCCAAGAAGCCTCCCCCGCACCCCTCAAGAAACAATGCAATCGCAGCAGCTCTGTGCTATGTGCCCCACAGAGCAGCTCTCCGTCTCAGCGGGAGTCCATCTTCCCGCGTCCTCCTCAAAAAGCCACAAGGGTTGAGAGACCTTTCGGGGTCTAAGCTGAGTCTAAGCGGTGCATGACCTCGCCAGGGATCTCCTCTGGAAGCTGGTGGCCAGGCCCTGGGCGCAGAGCGGGAAAGGAGGCAAACCCCATTCGCAGTCCGCAGGCTGAGCGGAAAGGACGCAGCCCGCGGGCAGCTCTCCACCGGCCTAGGGCTACTCCCGCCCCAAGAGCTTCCTCCACCGTCAGGGTGTCCCCAGACGGCCGCGGCGCGCAGTTCGGAGTCCGGGCCGGGCCTCGCGAGGCCGCGCTCCGCAGGCCCCGCCCAGGTCCCGGCGGGCCGCGGTCCCGCCGTCCGGGCCGGGGCGGGCGGCAGGGGGCGCCGTGCTCAGGGTCGGGCCCGTGGTCGCCATGCGCGGGCTGCTCGGGCTGTGCCAAGCGGTTGGCGGGGGGCGCGCGGGGGCGCTGCTGGCCGGGGCGGCCCGCCGCGCCATGGCCGGGTTCTGCGCAGAGGAGCGCGGCCGGCCCGGCTCGCAGGACTTCCGCGTCTTCTTCAGTGAGTCCAGGAGGGGCCGGGGACGGCGCGGCGCCGGGGTAATGGCCTCGCTAGGGCCCAGGCCGGGGCGCGGGTCCCCTGTACGCCAACCGCTGCAGGGCGGGCGGCGGCGGCGTGGGGCTCGCGGCCGGGCCACGCGTGTCTGCGCCCCGGCTCGGCTCCGCCCCGCCCCGGGGGCGGCCTCGGACGCCTCCCGCCCCGCGGCCCAAAGTCGGCGGCCGGGCTTCCGACTGCGAAGCGGGCGCTGCGCCCCGGCCCGGCCCGGCCCTGCCACAGTGCGCGGTGCCCGGCGTCACAGCCGGGAGCGTGCCTGGCACGTGGGGACGTGGTGCTCGCCCAGCAGGGCCAGGCGACCCCGAGTGCCGTGCGGCTTCCTCGCCGAGGGTTTGCCGCTCCTCCCCGCTGCAGTCTGGCGGACGAAGTCCCGGTCCGCGAGGAGCCCCGCGCTGAGAGCGGAGCGCGGTTGCCGGGACCTGATGGGGCCCAGGGCCCGGCGCTGGGCCCGGGCAGAGCGTGCCCGATTCTGTCCCGGACCTGTGGGTACAGACGCTGGCCGCATTTCACCCGAAGGTCGGCTGAAAAACAGCAAAACCCAGCGTGCAGGAGGCCGGGGCCTGGGCCGGGCAGGGGGCTGCTGCTGCTGCTCCTTGACGGTGGCCTGGCCGTGACCTTGCGGCTCAAGGACAGTCCCGGGCCGGGGAGCCCTGGGCCGTGGTGGGCCTCGGGCTTAGGCTCTTGCTTAGCTGCAGAGGTGCTTCGGCCTCATGACTCTTCTGTCCCTACAGTGCCGCGATTTCCCCTCCATCCCCAGCAGAAAGGAGGGGAGAGGTGGTGCTGAGACACTAGGGGAGCTGCAGCTGCAGCCGGACCGGAAGGCGCGGGGAGGCAGTTCCTGGGCCAACCGCCAGGGGTGCTGGGCAGGGACTGTGTCCCCGCTGGCGTGGGACTCACCACGTGACTATGACTGCGCACGCGCGAAATACAATACATACGCGGAGCGTAGGCGAGGCGGTGCTGGGCTTGGGGTGCTTGGGGTGCGGCCCGCGCTGGCTCGTGTCGCCCTGGAAAGCAGGCCGGGCCGCTGTGTGACGAGTGGAAGCCTTCCCTGGGTATCCCAGGTCTGAGATGGCGGTCCCCTGTGAGACAGCACATTTCTCATCTTCATCCCTGCCTACAGTCTCTTTACTGCCATTAAGAAGAATAAGAATGATTTTTATTTATTATTATTTTTTGTGGTACTAGGGATTGAACCGAGGGCCTTCGCATTAAGTTACATCTCCAGCCCTTTATTTTTTATTTTAAAACAGGGTCTGGCTAAGTCGCTAAGTTGCCCAGCCTGACTGAAACTTGCAGTACTCCTGCCTCAGCCTCCTAGAGTGCTGGGATGGTAGGTGTGTCACCAGGCCTAACCTAATGATGTTTTAAGTTGGTGCTGAACTTTGTATGGAGTGTTTTGAGACTGGATGATTTAGTAGCCTGGTTGGTGGAGCATAGCTCGGTGACCGGCACGAGGAGCCTCCTGAGTGTCACTCTGGGTGTCAGCCAGCGTCTGGGAGCAGCTGTGTCGTTGGGGCCTAGACCGAAGTCACAGCTGTCAGTGTGGACAAGGCCCGGGGCGGCCCTGTGTGGACCAGGCCGGCACAAAGGGCTCTGGCATGGCCGAAGTGAGTACACGTGTGGATGGTCGGTGCCATCCACACTTGGTGGGTATTAAATGTACCTGCTTTCCTTTTACCTCTTGACTGCGTGTCATCAGGCAAGTTCTTATCTTTTAATTCGGTGAAAGGTGAAAGTGAAGGACTGTGTTTAAAACTGAATTTTTTTTTTTTGGTACCAGGATTGCACTCAGGTCCTTGTGCTTTTGAGGCAGGTGGCGGAACCACTGAGCTAAATCCCCGGCAAAACTGAATATTTTTAAGTGCCCCATTTTATTGATTCCTAGGCCCCAGAACTTTAATGGGCCTTTGAATTAACTGTAAATCCTGATGGAATCAGACCTATCCACGGGAGCCAAGGACCTAGCCCTTGTGCAGCATTCCTTGGGTATCTTGGCTATCTTTTGTTTGTTTTGTTGTATTAAGAACTTGAAAGTTCTTTGTTTTAGATTTTAAACTTCTCTTAAAGGATAGGAAAAAGCCATGCTTTCCATAATTTGTATTTTTGCCTCTGTAGAGTAGATGACTGATGGACAGAAACAGGGCTTTGGATGATTCCCGTTCTTCTGTTTAGAACAAGAATGAGTCATGCAGTTCTTTAGTTTGCTTTATCACTTACAGTATGGGCTTATGCTGAAATTATTGGTTTTTTTAAAATACATCATTTAAGTAGTAGGTGAAACAGGCCATTCAGTGGGCCATACGTTTGAACTTAGTAAAACTTCCTGTGAACAACTTCCGGTAACCTTGTTATTTTTGAGCCGGCCCACATTGTAGAACTCGAGTGGACATGTGAGAACAGGATGACTATTGTGTGACTATAGAAAGATTAGATTTAAGTTTTGGTCCTTGAAACAGCCTAGTTTTCTAAAAGAGGTGCTGTGAAATAGAAATGTTGTGATCTGAATAAGAGAGAGGATATATTTGTATTGGAGCTGATGTTTAAAACTTTTAAATTTTCTTAATCTTACAAAAATCAAACAAAGCTAGATTTAGTCATTATTAACCAGTAAACCCATAAATGGCTTTAGTGATAGTTTGTGATGCTATATTGGTTCTTGGCTTAAGTGTCGCTGTTTAGTATATAAACATAGTATCGGTACAGGTTTCGTGTTCCATTCAATTTTCTGACTTGCCACTACAAGTAATAAATGTTCAGCCACACGAGAGAAGGAAGCAATAGATAACTCACAAAATGACAGCATAAATCTAACTGGGACCCAGTGAAGGGAGGTTCTGACTGGCAATGCCTTGTGTTATGTGGCTGGGGCCAAGAGATTTCGCTCATGCCTGGGATGCATTGGCCAAGACACAGTGACACGGCAGTGACTGCAGTTATTTGTCTCATCTCTTGCCTAATAAATATTCCAGTAAGGTCATAGTGAGTAAGGGTGAGAAAGGATGATCCAAAATCAACAAAAGTGGGTGATGCCAGAGCTGGAGATTTCAGAATGTTTTGTGAAAGATTATTTGAAAGAGGGACATGTGGATGGGATGGATCTTTAGGGGGAGCCCCTGCTTCAGATGAGGATGTCACTGAGGGGGGACAGGACCCTGGCACAGGTGGAGGGTGTGAGGATGTGGCCAGGCTGGAGGGCAGCAGTGTAGAGGCTGACGGGGTTAATACCAGCTCAGAGCAAACAGCACGCACTCACCTGGGGCTTTTGGGGCGCACCGTGGGAATCGGGAGGGAAGTAGGGCAGGCGGGCGCCCCAGAGCCCGGCAGAACTCTGCACCCGGCATCCAGGAGGCATGGTTGTCACAGCCGCTGTGTTCCTTCACCACCACAGGAAGCTGCCAGCCTTCATCAGGCTTGTCTGGTGAACGCCGAGTTCCCAGCCGGTGCCCCTGGTTCTAATCTCCAACACAAGCCACCTGGCGAAGGGTCACCTTGGTTAGTCTGTCGTCCTTGTGGCCCAGCACATCGCCTGGTGACGGCCACTGCGGCCTGCTGCCGTGCCCTGGGTGACCTGCGGCAGCGGCACTTCTTCGAGTCACTTGTTTCCTTCCTCTTGGCCTCTGGAGCCGCATTTCTCTGGGTTCGCTTTGATGGGCTGTGCTTCCCAGTGTCTCTTGAGGACCCTCCTGTGTGTGGAGCACTTAGCTTGGGAGGTGCCGGCCACTCTCAGCCCCTTGGCGCTGTCTGGGACAGGGCTCAGTGACCTTTCCTGCAGAGGGACTGGGCAGGACGCGCTGGGGTTCGCAGATTGTGGAGTCTGACAGCCGTAGGCAGTGAGCGGGTGGCTGTGGCTTTGTTGTAGCAGGGCTTTCTGTACTGTAGCCGTGGCCTGCGCTGGGTCTGCCCACTGGGCAGCCTTTGCTGATCGCTGGTGTTGCTCTAGGTGATTTGCTGAGCCCCTGCATCGGGGACCCTCTGGGGTGCCCGGGTGTGTCCGGTTAGCCTCCCTCTTCTTGAACTTGAGATCCCCGGGTCCAGCTTGCTGCTGTGTTACTACGTAGCTAAGGAGGTCTCCAGATTCAGTGCCTACAGCAGACGTCCACATCTGCCGCCCCTCCCCAGCTTGTTTCTGTCCCGATCCCGTTAGGGCACGTTCATCACCATGCACACTTTCAGTTTCTTTGTGGTAAGAACGTTCAGCACCTCTTTCTGGATGTTTTCTAAGAGATGGTACATTATCATTAGCTATTGTCACCATACCCTTCGGTGGAGCAGAGCCTGTTGCCATTTAAAATGTCCCCCAAAGTCTTGTGTCCACTGAATTGTGATCCCGCGGCTGACCGTGCTGGAAGAGGCAGGTCACAGCAGTGTGGCCTGGAAGGTGTATTTTTTTTTTTTTAATATATTTAAAAAATTGCCCGTTTATTTGACCACAAGCAACTGAATGAATTCTCCAGAGAGGACACATTTCCTAATTACTGATGTCTCAGTCTCCTTGCAGATTCTAAGACTCACTCCGAGTGCCATAGCCTGAGCACTTGTACTTTCTAAGCCTGCAGGGCTCCTCCTTGGCAGCACACCCATCAGAAAGCTCTTCCCTGACCATGCGGCACCTCGTCATCTTCTCTCTCGCTCGACTCGCCGCAGTGGGCTTTGTGTTATTAATGCTCATCATACCTGCCAGCGAGTATTGCATATTCATTGCCTCTATCCCTGACTCAAATGGAAGTTACATATGAGTAGGGAATTAGATTTCATATTCCTGCCACATAGAGTAGTGCTTGGTGCAGTGTATGTGTTCAGTAAATATTTACTGAGTGAATTAACTTAAGGAAAACTTATAAATTAAATAAGAAAAACAGAAAGCAGAAAGAAGAGAACTTGAATTTTAAAAAGTCGATGGATGTCATCTGAGATTTTAAAAGGTATTGATTGTGCCCAGGAAAAAGGAAGAGGAACCTGTGAAGATATAGCAGCAAGAGTTCTTGGGAATTAAAATAGGATTGTTAAAAGGAAAGGTGAGCTGAATGATGTTCTGTTGTTTTAAGCCACAACATTTGTGGTAATTGTTACAGTGGCCATAAGAAAGTAGTGCAGATAAAGAAGTAAGGAAATCTACCAGAAACAGGCAAAGGCGGTAAAATGCAGAGATACGGTGATTGTCGGATATTCAGCATGTGACTAACACCAGTTTCAGAAGGAAAGAACAGATAAAATGAAGAGGGAATTATCAGGGGTAACAGGAGAGATCTAAGAAATATGCTGTAGGAAGAGCCTGGAACATCAGCGATTGCAGAACGCCTTGTCAGCCTAGAAATGGAAAAAAATAAAGCGCAGAAGACAAAAATCCAGGGAGAAGAATGAGGAAAGAAGTGAAAGGCAGCCTGGTGGGGACAAGAAACACTGTCTGTGTGGTGGAGCAGAGGACCACAGTGTTAAAATTAGCCAGGAATTTAAGGAGGGTGGCTTGGGGTCACATGACCTGACTTCTTACCTCAGAGAACTGGAATCCATAAGGAATTTCTCTAGCAGGGATACATTAAGTAGGGCCCCCAGAAGGGAACCAGGGGGCTCCACAGTGAGTTAGAGGAGAAGCCCCACCCCCACCCCCGCCCTGGGACCTGGATGGGAGGAGGTGGAACTTCTGCTTTGAACCAGAGGTGCCTTGGTTTGACATAACGTGAAAATAGACATTTTAGAAAGTAAGCTGGCAGCAGCAGCTTGCTGTCGAGCCTGCGCTTCGGAAAGTAACAGTGTGATCACTGGTTCCTCTCTGGCTCTGGCAGGGGCCAGCTGAGGTGCGGGTCGGTTGCGTCGTATGCAGGAAGCGGCCTCGGTTGCCAGGCTGCGCCTCTGCCTGTGGCCTGCGTGTGTGAGACACGTGTGTGAGACGCGTCCCCCTTTCATCTGAGCGGATTGGGATGGCCAGCCCTGGGGGGGGACCCGAAGGTTCACAGGCTGGCGAGGTGACAGCATAGACCCCGAGAACTTGTCCTGCCCACATCCCATCCTTCGTCGCGCCTCGGGGACTGGCCATGTGTGCACATGAGGACCCCCGGGCGTGACCTGGCGCCTTTCCCGGTCGACGGTGGTGACAATTCATACAGTGAGGTGGGCCGTGCTTTGCCTTAGTGACGGGCACAAATCATTTCCCAGCACTTTTATATCCCAGGATCTAGTACTTTGCATTTTATGCACAAAATGCTTGGTAAACGGTTGCTGCTCAGTGGAAGAAACCATTCCGTGAGATTATCAAGCTCCTGACTACCTGAGAAGGCGGTCTCTCAGGGCTCCTGTGCTCGCCGCTCCTGTGCGCGTTTCTCTGTATACTACCAATGAAAACATTGACACTCTGAGATCTAAAGCTGTGCTTTATTTTTTACAGAAATGCACGCTCTTATTGTTTCTTCATTATTATTTTCTCCATTATGAAGACTATTTTGTGATCCAAATAGCTTCTAGTATGTAGTTACCTAAGTCAGCAAATATGGACCATTCTTTACTCATTTCTAGTGGTCGTGTGTACACATTAGAGATAGTCTTTCTCTTTTTTTTTTTTTTTTTTCTTGTGTTGCTCATAGATAACTTTGAAAATTGAGCAGATAGGGCCTGGGATTTAGCTCTGTGGTTCCACCGCCTGCCTCACAAGCTCAAGGTCCTGAGTTCAATCTCCGGTATCAAAAAAAGTGAGCCGATAGATTACAGCCTGGTGCCGAATGGACCCAGAGGGTTTTGTCTGCGTGCTTGGTACGTCCTTTTAACAGAAGGGGAGCAGTGTGGGTCCGAGCAGGAGTATCAAATACTTTACCATCTGCGCCCTCTCTCTCAAGTTTGTTGCCAAGGTGGGCAAAGGAAAATTACCAATTTGGAAGGAAGAGAACGGAATAATGACGAGGAATCATATTTAGTCATAGTTATGTTCGCTGAGCAAATGTCTATTGAAATGTCTGCAAAGTGCAGGCCGCTTTTCTGGGAGGAAGTGTGGCATCATGAGCGACAACTCACTCGGACCCCCTTCAGAACTTCATTGCAGTGCTAAGTCACGGGAGGGACCTTTCTGTGCTGTAAGAGCCATTGTTGAGTTACACACTTCTGTTTTTAATGGGCTGGAACTTATTTATTTTTCTATTTTTGTATTGCTGTTGTTGGTGTTTACTAAACTTTTGGGGGGAATAATTTTAGATTTGGGAAAGTTGCAAAGATGGCCCAGAAGTGCAGTAACCCTTAGCCCGGGGTCCCCTCAGGTTAACACCTTTCCTGACCATCATGCATTCACCAGGACTGAGAAACCAGCGCTTGGGTTCTCCGAAGAACCCCAAGTTTTCCTGAACTGATGCTTGTGTTTGCAATGACAGCGTCTTTCCCACCCAGGGCCCCGTCCGGACCCTGTGCCACCTCACCCTTGCTCCTCTGCCCCTCTCCTCCCGCGTGCTGCTGTTTCTTAGTCTCAGACCTGTTTCCGCATTCATGTATTTATTCAGTCATTTGTTTGTATCAGAGTGGACTCATATATTTGTTTTATACTTACAGGCTTTAATTCAGTGTTGTATTATGTTATTGCTCACATTGTTTTGTCTTTGGCATTTGGGGCTCACATTTCCCTTGAACATTGCAACCTTTTGTGTTTTGAGTACTTGGTTGACTCCTTGTATTTGTTTTGTGTTTGTTTTAAAACAAGGTCTTGAGCTAATGCCCTGCTGGCTTGAAGTCCTGGGCTCCAGCAGTCCTCAGCATCCCGAATAGCTGGGACTGCCAGACCCGGCTGCTGTGCTTGGTTTTCTGGACTTTTCCCCCCATGCTGCGGGTGAACTCAGGCCTCACGCTGCACGCAAAGCTGTTCTGCTGGGTTGATTTCTCACCCTGAGAGATGCCCGGCCTCATTTTGTGTGTTCTTTTCCTTGGTGGGAGAGTCAGCCCCTCTCCCAAGTGCCTCAGTTTCCCTCACTGGAGAATGGTAGATTCTGGAGAATTTAGAAACCAGGGTCTTGGTTACAGGGTGTGTTCATCGCAGATAGAGTGTCAGCCAGTCTCTGTTTTATTTTGTTAAAAGATTTTTAAAACCTAAACTTAAAAATGATGCCACAGAGGAGGACAGAAATAAAACATATCCCGATTGAGGAAGTTATGAATGGCACAGTTGTGTGGCTGCATTAGAACCAGCTTTTAGAAACAGATGAATTCCAGGAAAAGTGCATATTGAGTCGTTACTCTATTTCAATAATACATGCTTTTAAAGTTATTTTAAATACGTATTTCAGCATATCACATCTAAGATAAGCTAGTTTCTCTTACTGAGCTTTGTTTCTGTCATGAGCTTTCTGTGATATTGGCACCCTAGGGACAAATTAATATTTCTTTTAATAGCATGGAACCGGTGGGCCTTCCTGTCCGTGGTTATAGGAGGAAACTGGGAGGTCTGTTGTTAGATATCTGCTCGTTAAATTAACATTCATCTCAGGCCAATCCACGTCATAATGAGTCTTTTTAAAAAAGTGAGATTTTTCCAAATTTAGACATTTTCTGCTTTGAATGTTTTGAGCCACAATAATAAAATGATTTTGGCGACCTCGTGGTTTAGTTGGTATATATTTTCTCTTTGGTCCTCAGATAGGAGCGTTTTAAAAGTTGAATTAAACTTTAGACTGCGAGTTGAAGATTAGCCTTGAAGAGAGGGATAACTTTACAGATGGATGAGGATATTATAAAGAATACTGAGTGCATGGCTTTAATACTGCTTTTTGTTTTGTCTTTGCAGAGAATGGAGCTGGTCACTACATTTCCCCCTTCCATGACATCCCTCTCAGGGTCGGCACTGAAAAGGTACTATTTCAACTTGTTTTGAAGGTGAAAATTAGTATTTCTGATATTGTTATAAAATGCTTTTTTGGAGGTGACATGAAAGGAAAGAATGTGGTTGGAAGTCAGGAGGAGAAAGTGGAGTTCCGGCATGATTTAACCTTAGGACGAGGATAGAATTCTTCTGGGAGGACTTGGGAGAAAGGGATGTTTGTGGTCCACTGGACGTAGAATTCGGTAGGGGCTAAAGATGAAGGGTAACCATTTAGGACACGAACCAAGGGCTTATTGTTAATAGTGATGTCGTACCTGACACTTGTGCGCTGTTTCTATTTGGCAGGCGCCATGTGAGTGTGTGTCATGTAACCCGTCTAAGTGACTGTTGTTTTTCCCAGGCATACAAGGGTGCAGGGATTCGATCCACTTGTCCGATGTCACACAGCTGGCGCCTGCCAGAGCCAGGCTTTGCGCTGGCACTTCTGGGGCCCACAGCGCTCTCACTCCCCGCCTGCTCTGTGAAGCCGCTGCTGGCACAGCCAGGCTGGCACAGTGGCCCTGTCTGTGTAGCTGTCTCCGAGAACCTATGCGTGCGGTCGGTCGCATTGCACTGGGCTTGCAGGTCACCCCACGGTGAGGCTGAACCGGTTATCACCAGGCGGAGCAGGAGAGCCACTGTCACTGGCAGAACTGACAGGGCCCAAAGGCGTCGGGCACTTGGCAGTCCTGCTCAGCTGGTGTATTTGGCGGCAGATGTTCCTAGTCACTGTGAGGCATCCTTACCATCCGAGGCGATGACTGAGTTGTCAGAGCACTGCTGCCCAGGAGAGGGCGGAGGACCAGCCAGAGTGACAGTGACCGGAGGGTGTGCCGAGGGCCTGTGGGGCTTCGCTGGGCACTGAGCTTGGAGCCCAGTCCTTCTGTCAGTTCTAAGCTTGCTGCGGTCACCGTCCTCGAATCTGGAGCGACAGGGAGCCAGGGAGGATAGTGGTAGCTGAGCATTACGGTGTGTCTCTGAGTTTTGTTTTGCTTTGGCCAGTGAAGCAGCAGACCCCAGCACCTCTCGTCTCGCACCTGGCCAGCACGTGCATGCATTTGTTTACTTACTGTTACTCATTCAGCAAGTAACCCTCGCATGCTTGTGGTGAGCTGGACGTGACTTCAGACCCAGGGTATGCAGTGGCAATTCAGACAGATCCAGTTCATGCGCAGCTGGAGGAGACAGACGACCGTACGGCCAGTAAAAGCTACAGCCCTGCAGTGGGCGGTGTGTGGTAGAGAGCCTGGTGGGCTTTGTCACAGAGAGGCGTGTGGGCCTGTGACAGCCACAGTAGTCACGCTCTGTCTTTGGGAGTCATGTAGTAGAGAGGTGGAACCAAGAGCGAGACAGCCACGTCAGTGTGGCCAGGCATAGTGGGCGTGCCTGTAGTTCCAGTGACCTGGGAAGCCAAGGCAGGAGGGTTACAAGTTCAAACCCAGCCTGAGCAGCCTAGTGACTTAAGAGACCTGTCTCACAATGGGGGAGACGCTGGGGATGTTCCTTAGTGCGGAACCCAGACAGCAATCTCTAGTATCTCGAAAAAAAGGAAAAACATCAGAGGGCATAACACTATGTCTACGGAGGGAGGATGGGGGTCCATACTGAAGCTGGGTCAGGACACGTTGAGACAGGATGTGGTGGTGAGTTCTTGGGACACAGCTTGGCCCAGAAGGTGGCTCTGTTAGTAAGATCCCCTCGCTTTTAGCCAGTCATGACTGGGACTTGTGCTTTGGGATGCAGAGTTGTGGGAAAAGAAATAGTTTCGAGGGGCTGGGGATTTAGCTCAGTGGTTCCACCGCCTGCCTCCAAAGCGCAAGGTCCTGAGTTCCATCCCCGGTACTAAAAAAAACACTAGTTTCAGGGTTGACTGGAGCTAATTACTGTTCTGTGTATTTTGTGTCCTCGCTAGTAGTCGCTTTGGTGCATGAACGTTACACGCCTGGGCAAGCTTTCGGGAGTGGCGTCATCTTCTCCTACCCACCCCATGGTAGTCTGGCTGAATTCACAGAAGCTTCAGGCAGCATAATCCGCACATGGGAGGAATTCAAGGCAGGAGGGGCCGGTACTTCATGGCTTGTTAGCCCGCTCCCTGGAGTCGAGTTTCAATAATGAAATGACTGTCTTAAGCGACTGTTTTAAGCGTAATCGCAGGAAACTGCCAGTCCTTCCTTGAAGACCAGACGGAGCCTGTGCTGGTTTTATAAGAACCTGGAAAATGTGTAGCACCTGAAAGAGAGTTAGCTTTTCTGATCGTTTATGAAACAGCCCGGTGCTGTTCGGTGGCTCTCCGTGGAGGCAGAGGTTCAGGCAGCCTCTGTCATCCAACAGGAGCGTTTATTCATTAGTCCTCTTCTCTGTGAAAATGTGACAATCACAGCTACCATCTTTTTCTCTTACAGGACAGTGGCATTCCTACCAAGAAAGCACGAAGCAATGATGATGAGGTATATCTACACTTTTCATTTGGGGAATCACTTTTACACTGCCTGTTAAAGCCCTCGATGATTGTATTTGTTTTTGTTTTCTTTTTTTTGGTACCGGGGATCGAACTCAGGACCTTGCACTTGCAAGGCAGGCGCCGGAACCACTGAGCTAAATCCTTGGCCCCGATTGTGTGTGTTTGTAAAGTGCCTCTAAATATTTTCCCCTGCAAGACTATCTGAAACTTTTCCCTCTAGGATCTCTTTAAGGCATTTAGAGCTGATATGACCATTAATTTACCGTATTAACATTTTAAGTGTACAATTCAGTGGCATTCAGTACTTAGACACTGTTTTGCTGCAATCACCTCCATCTATCTCCAGAACTTTCTGTCACCCGGAATGGAATTTAGCCTTATCCTCTAGTACCTCCCCCAGCCTCCAGCTCCAAGTTAGCTCCTCCTTCTGTCTCTGAATTTGACTGATCTAGGTACTTTGTTGCCATTTCGGTTTTTAAGTGAACAACTTGAGAGAATCAAAACAAGAACCCAGATTTTAGTAGCAAATTATTTATTATGGCCAATGGTCTAAAGTAAGTAGTTTATGAAAATTGGCCAGTTTGCGTATTTTTAGAAATTCTAACAGTGAAGATAGTTGGAGGAATTCAAGGTGGGAGGGGGCTGATATGTTCATGGTGTGTTAGCCCTGCTCCCTGGTGTTGAATTTCAATAATGCAGTGAGTGTCTTAAGCGGTTTTTCAGAAGTAGAGAGGAGAAACATGTATGCCAGCTCTATTAAAGTATGTTCCAGATGCATCATTGGATTCCGTGACTGTCAGACCTGTTATAGTTGCTTGCTTTGCACACCTGTGATTGATACTTGGTCCGTCCCTGCTCTGGGATCCTTCAGTCCTCACAGCTTTCCCTCCACCTGTACCTTTCCAGCTTCATTTCCATCTGTTCTCTGCCCTGAGTTTTTGCCCTAACTGCAGCTTTTGAATCCACTTCCACACATGGCAGTGGAGGCTGTGTAATTCCTGCAGCATTGGCCTGCCATCCTTCTGCTTTTCTGAGTCTGTTCGTCAGATAGTCCTGGAAACATCTAGCCTGGGGCCACCTAGAGCACTTGTTAGAAATCCAGATTCCTGGCTGCATCCGGTGTCTGCTGACCCTGAGTGCTCGGTGGGATGGGGCCGGGTTACTCAGCGTGGCGCATCGAGGCAGGAAGGTGGGGAGCCCCTGGCCAAGACATCGAGTGCCACAGACAGGCACTCCGGGCTTTATGGTTCCTAGGGACTCAGTATATTAATCTTAGGGCATTAATCTGAGTCTCTTGTTTCAGCGTGATAAGTCTCTTCTGAACCCAGACCATCAGATTAAATTTAATTCTTAAACACTGTGTATGGCGGAGATGATCTGATTTGTGTTTAGTTGAAAGTTTAAAAAGTTGGAGAGGCAGAAGGGTGATTTCTTTCTCTTTGCCCACATACATACAACTTGGTGGTTGCTTTTTCACATATCTTATTTTTCTTATTTCTGTGATGAAAATGCAAGGGGGAAAAAAAGGAGAGACAAGAAAGAACTCATTGTTCCTGGTACATACACACCTTTCTGATTTGATTTCTGTCCCCTTTTGTCTTTTTGATTTAAAAAAAAAAAAAACATCCTGGAAGGCCATTCTTGGTTTGTAATAACGCTGATCTTAGGAAAGCCAGACTAACTTGGCTTTAAAAAAATTACAGGGCAGATGTGTTTTGGCTGAGAAGGGAAAGGCTGGCTAGGAATGAGGTACTGTTGACAGGGAGGGGGTGGAGGGAGAGCGCAGCCCCTGGGCTGAACTCCAAGCCTGTTCCTCACCTGTTGTTCTGGAGCTGAGTTCAAGTCTCCGGGGAGGTTTTGGTGGTGTCACTGCTCAGGGACACAGTGGTCGCTAGCACGGTCCTCTGTCGTGTCCACCACAGGGCCACGTGCACTGTGCTTTCGTGGCCAGGCTCTCAGGGCAGAATAAGTCAGTGAACATCTGCCGATCACTTCAGTTCTTTTTAGCAGCATTTCCAGTGTATTTGAGCAGGTGCAGCTGTCACGAAAGAGTGCAGGAAACGCCATGTCCTGGTCCCCACAGCCCCACGGGGCGAGCTGCTGGGCCAGGCGGGGGCGGCGCCCGAGGGGCAGGGGCTGGCATTCGTTCTTGCAGCGGGGTTTGCACTCTGGCCATGTGGAGCATTTAGTTTTACCTGGAGAAAAGTAATAAAAGCCATCATGACTCATGTGCTCGCTGTGTATTTATATTTAATAGTGCTGGGCCGAGGATTTAGCTCAGCAGCTCTGCGCCTGCCCTGCAAGTGCAAGGTCCTGGGTTCGATCCCCGGTATTGGCAAAAAAAATAGTGCAGGTGGCATTCTTTAATTAACACTTGTATTTCACAAAGAATCCCCTAAGATAGTGGTTAGCAGTGTTCGAAGCCAAGTCTGGCTGCATATTAAAACTGCTGGAGAGCTTTTAAAAAACTTTCAGTGACAGGCCAGGGTTGTAGCTCAGTGGTGGCAGCACTTGCCTGGCAAGCATGAGGCCCTGAGTTTGATTCCTGATGCCAAAAATAAAATTAGTAATGACCTGATGAGTTGAATTCAGTTGGAGGGTGTCGGGCCTCTGGGAATCTTTTTTTTTTTTTTTCTAATTGAATAAAGGTTCCCAGGAGATTTTGATGGGTGACGTGATTGAAGTAGAAAAATTACTTCTCAAATAACCTGTGGAGGAGGATTCACTTTTTGGTTTGTTTGTTTGTTTGTTTCATTAGTACACATTTGCAGTACATGAAGTTTATATTCCTTGTGTAGGATTGGTACATATACATAGCATATCTTCATTCATTTTTCAGCACTTTTCCCTCCCCTCTCTTCTGCCCCTCTCTTCTGCCCCTCTCCGTCTATCTCTTGGGTCCCTTCCCCTTGAGAAAGATCTGTCTCCCTACTTCCTATTATCTGTCTCTTACTTTGCTCTTTATAATTTGGGTTTCTCATGTAAGAGAAACCACTGCGATAGTTAAGCTTATGTGTCTGACTTATCTCACTTAATGTTATGGTCTCAGATTTCTTTCTATGTGTCTTGCACTGATACCGTTTTACAAAATCCAATCAAAATGAATAGTTGGTAAAGTGTAATTCAGGTTCCAATTTTTTTTTACTAAGAGACGCCATGGACAGACGCGTTCCTGTCTTGAGGGATCCACAGCAGGTGTTGTGCAGCTGGGGCTCCGCCTGGCCATGCTCAGGGTAGCAGCTTCCATCACTGCTTCTCTGTGAGCAGCATGGTTCCTTACTGAAGCCACTGTGCCGGGCAAATGGCCTTGCGGATTGAGCTTTCTCTTTCTGAGGCAGTCTGCAGGGAATTGTTTTTCTTTACCAGTGACCTGCAGTCCCCTTTGGGGAGAGCTGGAGCCAGGGCCCCTTTGCACCTTTCGGGAATCCCGTGTCCTTGGCTTTGCCAGCTCAGACCGGAAAGGCTCACCCTGCCGTGCGTGACCCTCGAGACTTCTCTAGTGAGCGCCTTTGCCTCACACTCAGTGCAAATTGGATGCCAGTTTTTTGATACACTTTTCATATTTCACTTCCTAATTTTCTGAGCATTTTCCTTTAGGTTCCTTGGTAGATCTGAGCAACCTAGTGGGGAGTGGGACAGAGGTGGTCCTTCTTCCCTCTGTGGAGAAATGAGCCCAGATGCTTGCAGCAGGGAGCCCTCTCCCCCGCTCTGTCAGGGGAGTGAGCAGCAGCACAGTGCCCGGCCCACCCACTGGGGCGACTGTGACAGGGACTGGCCCCTGACACCGTGAGTCGAGGTCAGCTGATGGGATGGCTTCAGTTCTTCTGGCTTTCAGGCCACTTCTTTAATTTTTAGGAGAAATTTAAGGCAGAGTTAGAGGTATGACGTAGACGTCAACCATGTTTTAGTGGGAAAAAAAACTCCTTCAACAGAATGCACTCAGTTTTACTCAGCATAAGGCTCTCTCATCCCAAGTGAATAAATAAGGGCTGGGGATTTAGCTCAGTGGCGCTGTGCCTGCCTGGCAAGCACAAGGTCCTGAGTCAGATTCCCGGTACCAAAAAAAGAGACAAAAACCAAGTGAATAAACAAAAAAATAAGGAAACTTGTTTATGTTCCCTTTCTTTTTGACTGCAGAATTTGCTTCATATGGTCGTAGAAGTGCCTCGGTGGACGAATGCTAAAATGGAGGTACGGATGCTTTCTGGTGATGTGAAATTGAAATGCCAACTAAATGGTGACATGATAGCATTGCTTCTAGTTATTTGGCGTCGTATTTTGAATTGAAGAGGGTTGATAAACTTCTTTTTTTTTTTTTGTATTAAATTCTTTTATCGGTACATTGTAGGTATATAACACAATTACATTTCCCACTGGGAACTATACCTTTACATAATGCATCTTGGTTCGTATTTTTTCCCCATTCCTAGCCCTCCCTTCACCCCCTCCACCCTTCCCTATTTACAAAGACTTTATTTCCATTTTTTCCATTTCTCATCATTTTTCCTTTCCCTTCTTTCCTTTCCCCTGCCCCTCCCATTACCCCTACCCCTTTGGACCTTTTCTTCCTATTTTACATTTTCGATTATTCATTCTAGTCATTGGTACATTGTAGGTATACAATATAATGACATTCATCATTGGAAATTTGCACCTTTACATAGTCTCTCTTGGTTCTTATTTTTCACCCTTGTCCAGCCCTCCCTTCAACCCCTCCAGCCCTCCCTATTTACAAAGATTTTGTTCCTATTTTTCCATTTTCTCATATTAATCCCATTCCCTTCTATCCTTTCCCCTAGCCCTCCCACTTCCTTCCCCTTTGCCCCTTTTCTTCCTATTTCACAGGACCTATTATATATTTAGTCCTTATTTACACTTTCAGTTTCTCACACCAGAGAAACTATTCGGTATTTACACACCTGTGTCCTGTTTATTTCACTTAAGAGTATTGCCTCAATGTGCATCCACTTAGCTATAAATGTCTCTAATTTCTCATTTTTTATGGCTGAGTAGTACTCCATTTTATAAAAAAACCACATTTTCTTTATCCAGTCTCCAGTTGATGGGCATTTGGGCTGTTTCCAAGTTTTAGCTATTACAAACTGTGCTGCTATGAACATGGGTGCACATATATCACTGTGGTATGATTCTTTTAATTCTTTGGGGAAGATCCCGAGGAGTGGAATAGCGGGATCAAATGGGACTTCCAGTCCTAGTTCTTTGAGGTATCTCCATACTGATTTCCACAGTACTTGCACCAGTCTACACTCCCACCAGCAGTGGAGCAGGGTTCCTCTTTGCCCACAGCCCCGCCCTCATTTGTTATTGGTTGATTTCATGATAGCAGCCATTCTTTCTGGAGTGAAGTGGAATCTCAGCGTTGTTTTTATTTGCATCTCTCGAATGACCAGTGATGTTGAACATTTTTTCATGTATTTATTTGCTATTTCTACTTCTTTGTCTGAGAAATGTCTGTTCATTTCAGATGCCCATTTTTCGATTGGGTCTTTAAATTTGGGAGGTTTGATCTCTTTAAGTTCTTTATAGATTCAAGATAGTAGACCTTTGTCTGAGGAAGAGCAGGTGAAGATTTTTTCCCACATTGTGGGTTGTCTCTTCACACTGCTGGTGGTTTCTCTTGCTGTGCAGAAGCCTTTTAATAAGAAGAGATCCCATTTGTTGATTGTTTGTGCTAGTTCACAGGCAACTGAGGTTTTGTTCATAAAATCTTTTCCTACACCAGTGTCTTCAAGGGTTCTACCTAACCTCTGTTCCAACTGGTTCAGAGTTTCTATTTTAATATTTAGATGTTCAATCCATTTTGATTTTAGTTTAGTGCATGGTGAGAGATACAGGTCTAGTTTGAATCTTTGGCAAGTTGAAGCCCAATTTTTCCAGCACCATTTATTAAAGAGGCTATCTTTCCTCCAGTGAGGGTGTTTGGCTCCTTTGTCGAAGATGAGATGGCTGAGTGTGTCTGGCGTTGTTTCTGCATCTTCTAATCTGTTCCACTGGTCCTCAGGTCTGTTTCTTTGCCAGTACCATGCTGTTTTTATCACAGTAGCTTTGTAGTATAGTTTCAAGTTGGGGATTGTGATACCCCCTGCCATGTCTCTGTTGCCTAGAATTGCTTTTGCTCTTCTGGGTCTCTTCTTGTTCCAAATGAATTTTTGGATTGTTTTCTCAAGGTCTATGAAGTATGCTGCTGGGATCTCAATTGGAATTGCATTAAATCTATATAGCAGTTTTGGAAGTATGGCCATTTTTACTCTATTCATCCTTCCTACCCAGGAGCAGGGGATGTCTGTCCATTTTCTGATATCATCTTCAATCTCTCTTTTCAGAGTGCCATAGTTTTCAGAGAAGAGGTCTTTGTTTTCTTTTGTTAGGTTGATTCCTAGGTATTTCAGTTTTTTGGATGCTATTGTGAAAGGAATTATTTGCCCTATTTCTCTCTCAGTGAGTCTGTCATTGGTGTAGAGGAAAGCTATTGATTTTTGTGTGTTGACCTTGTAACCAGCTACTTGACTGAATTTGGTTATTAAGTCTAGAAGACTTTTGGTGGAGTTCTTGGGGTCTTCTGTATAGAGTATCATGTCATCTGCAGATAATGACAATTTGACTTCTTCATTTCCTATCTTTATTCCTTTTATTTCTTTCTCTTGTCTAATTGCCATGGCTAATGTTTCCAGAACTATATTGAACAAGAGTGGTGATAGTGGACATCCTTGTCTTGTTCCTGATTTTAGTGTGAAGGATTTCAATTTTTGACCATTTAGTATGATACTGGCTGTTGGTTTTTCATAGATGGCTTCTATCAGTTTGAGGTAGAGTCCATCTATTCCAATTTTTTGTAGGGTTTTTATCATAAATGCATGTTGGATTTTGTCAAATGCTTTTTCTGTGTCTATGGAGATAATCATATGGTTTTTGTCCTTGGCTCTATTGATATAGTGTATTACATTGATTGATTTTCATATATTGAACCATCCCTGCATCCCTGGGATGAATCCCACTTGATGAGAGTGTATGATCTTCTTGATGATCTTCTGCATTCTGTTTGCTAGTATCTTATTAAGGATTTTTGCATCTATGTTCATTAGTGAGATTGGCCTATAGTTCTCTTTTTCAGTTGGGTCTTTCTGTGCTTTGGGGATCAAGGTGATGCTTGCTTCCAGGAATGAATTTGGGAGTATTGCTTCCCTTTCAATTTCACTGAAGAGTTTAAACAGTAGTGGCAGAAGTTCCTCTCTAAAAGTCTTGTAGAATTCAGCAGTGAAGGCATCAGGGGCCGGGTTTTTCTTAGTTGATAAGTTTTTAATTACATTTTCAATTTCATTGGTTGATATTGGGTTGTTCAGAATTTTTAGGTCTTCTTCGTTCAACTTTGGTAATTCATATGTATCTAGGAATCTGTCCATTTCTTCTGTGTTGTCCATCTTATTGGCATATAGGTTCTGGAAGTAGGTATTGATGATCCTCTGGATTTCTGCTGGGTCTGTTGTAATTTGACCCTTTTCATTCCTAATTGCATGGATTTGTGCCTTTTCTTTCCTTTTTCTGACAAGGTTGGCTAAAGGTTTGTCAATTTTGTTGATTCTTTCAAAGAAGCAACTCTTGGCTTCATTGATTTTTTTTGTATCATTCTCTTAGTCTCCATTGCATTGATTTCTCCTCTGATCTTTATAATTTCCTCCTTTGTATGAGCTTTGGGGTTGTCCTGTTCTTCTTTTTCTAGAAGCTTGAAGTTCAGCATGAGGTCGTTTAATTGGGCTCATTCTGTTTTCCTAATATGCGTATTCACTGCTATGAATTTCCCTCATAAGACAGCTTTCCTTGTGTACCATAGATTCCGATATGTTGTACTGTCATTGTCATTTAATTGAAGGAACTGTCTGATTTCTTCTTTAATTTCCTCTGTGACCCATTGGTTATTCAGAAGTGTGTTGTTCAATTTCCACATGTTTATGAAATTTTTTGAGTTTCTTTTGCTATGGATCTCCAATTTCATCACACTATGGTCTGATAATACACAGGGGATAACTTCAATTCCTTTGCACTTACTTAAACATGTTCTATGTGTAAGTATGTGGTCTATTTTGGAGAAAGACCCATGTGCAGCTGAGAAGAATGTGTATTCTGATTTTGTGGGGTGGAACACTGTGTAAACATCTGTTAAGTTCATTTGTTCAAGAGTTCGATTGAATTCTAGTATTTCATTGCTTATTTTTTGTCTAGCTGATCTATCTATTTGTGACAGTGGGGTGTTGAGGTCCCCCACTACAATTGTATTAGTGCATATATGACTTTTCATGTCCATTAGTATTTGTTTTGTATATTTGGGCACACTAGTGTTTGGTGCATAGATATTTATGATTGTCATCTCTTCCTCTTGGATTCTTCCCTTTACAAGGGTGTAATGTCCTTCGTCTCTCTTAATCAGTGTTGGTTTGAAATCTACTTGATCTGCAAAGAGGATAGCTACTCCTGCTTTTTTTCAGGTTCCTGTCGCATGCAGTATTGTTTTGCACCCTTTAACTTTCAGTCTATGAGTTTCCTTTTGAATTAAGTGTGTTTCTTGTATGTGGCATATTGTTGGATTTTGCTTCTTGACTCATTCTGCCAGTCTATTTCTTTTGATTGGTGAATTGAGACCATTAACATTGATGGTTATAACTGAAACATATTGACTTGTCATTGCCATGACTTTTTCTTTTTGTTGGGTTCTCCCCCTTTACATTTAATTTCTTGTCATGCCAGATGGGTTCATTCTGCTTTGCTTCCTGGGGTTGTGATCCTCAATGTCTGTTCCTAGGATATTGTCTAAAATTCTTTGGAGTGCTGGTTTGGTATTCATGAAGTTCCTAAGGTGCTCTTTGTCATGAAAGTATCTTATTTCTCCATCCATTTTGAAAGATAGTTTTGCAGGATATATCAGTCTGGGTTGGAGGCTGTATTCCTTTAGGGCTTGGAATATGTCACTCCAAGCTCTTCTTGCCTTGATGGTTTGTGTTGAGAAGTCTGCTGTGATTCTGATGGGCTTTCCTTTGTATGTGATTTGTTTCTTTTCTCTGACTGCTTGTAGAACTTTGTTCTTCTGTTGTGTTTCTGGAATCTTAACAATTATATGCCTATGTGTAGATTTTTTTTGATCAAGGCTATTTGGAGTCCTATATGCCTCACTTATCTGTATGTCAAGCTCTTTTCCCATGCTTGGGAAGTTTTCTGCCATTATTTCTGTGAAGAGATTTTTTATGTCATCTCCACTCTCTCCTCTTTCTTCATTGAGCCCAATCAGTCTTATGTTATTCTTCTTTGCATCATCTAGCAGCTGCTGGATTGATTTCTCATGTTCCCTTCTAATTTTGAAGCAATTTTTCTTTTCCTGGTCACTAATTGCAATCTTATCTTCTATATCTGAAATTCTGTCCTCACATTGGCTCATTCTGCTGTGTAGACTTTCAGTGGAGTTTTTCATGTCCTGGAAATCTATTTGCATCTGTTTTATGGATTCCATTTGTTTCTTATGTTGGGATTCCATCATGTTCCTCAGCCCCTCTCTAGATTTATTAATCATGTCTTGCACTAGGGGCACAATTTCTCCTCTTATCTGAGAAATTATTTCTGATTTTATTTTTTCCAGATCCCCTTTTGTTGCCAGTTCAGTGGGTCCCCTTTTGTTGGCAGTTCAGTGGGTCCAGGTGGTTGAGTATCAGAGTGTTCCATCTCATTTCCCTTTGGGGTTGCTGTAGGTGATCTGGAAGTCTGGTTTTGAGACTTATTTATGTGTTTTCTTATTTTGACTGGGGCAAGGGGCTGTTAGCACCTGCACGGATTACCTCCTCTGAGCTGGGTGAGGTGGGACAGGGGCTGGGAGCAGCGGTAGGGATGGTGACCCAAAAGCCCTTTCCTGTGGTCTGGGAGCAGCAGGAGGGATGGTGGCCGGGAAGCCCCTTCCTCTGGACCAGGAGCAGTGGGATGGTGGCTCAGAAGCCCCTCCCTCTGGGCCGGGAGCTGTGGGAGGGATGGTGGCCCAGAAGCCCCTTCCTCTGGGCCAGGAGCAGCGGGACAGAAGGTGGCCCAAAAGCCCTTTCCTCTGGGCTGGGAGCAGCAGGAGGGATGGTGACCGGGAAGCCCTGTCCTCTGGACCAGGAGCAGTGGGACGACGGCTCAGAAGCCCCTACCTCTGGGCCGGGAACAGCGGGACTCAGTACCTTGGTCTGGCGGTCTGGTGTCCTCTGCGTCTTTGTAGTGTGGAACCAGGTGGCAGCCTGTCTGCAGCGGGGTGATTCGGTGTCTTCCCCATGACCCAGGACCTCCCGATAAACTTCTTTATAATGAAAATAATTGAAAATTATTCTTGGGAACTTTAATTTCAAAAAGAAAAGAGCTTTGTATATACTTTAAAGAGAGTGTTTCTCAGCTTTGCCTGTCTAGTTTGTTGTACACATATTTATTTACTTCTCATTCTCTGCCTTTTTTTGCCAAGATGGCAGATATTTTCAAGGCTTACTGCAAGAAGATTCTGAGGTATATTCGGTTCTTAGACACAAGTGTTTATTTGAGGCTGATGGCAGTTTTAATTTCTGAGGACTTAATTCCTGAGATTTTATTCTGCCTGAAATAAAAGCATGTTGCTAACTCAGTTTCTGAACACTAAGAACACCTGCTGCTCCCCTGGTCAGCTTTTTAAAAGAAATTGTTTCAGTTTTACACTTTTCCGTGGAACACGAACCTATCTATCCAGAAGAGCCTCTTTGCTTTTTCAGGTCTGATTGTTCTCTCTTCGTGTGGCTGAGTTCTCCTGCACTTCTGAGTGGAATTTCATGTGCCTCCCTTCGTTTCTGTGGGTAGTTGAGCTTTCTGCAGTATAGGGAGTGATGGCCAGCATTATTTTAAGTGTGTGTATGAGGCATTTTTATGTAGGAGTACAACCTTCACGGTTTATATTTGGGAAGCTAGTGGGACTCTTACCACCCCCTGGTAGTGTTTGTGTTAAGGTTTTAAAGGAAGTTACAGGCATTGGATGCTTCTCTCGGTCATAAGTTGTAACGTTGCATCCCTCACCCTCTGCCCACCTCCGTTAAGTACAGAACCAAGGGCCTGGAGTCTGCCTGTGGTAAGCAGCATAGTTTTTGTTTATTTTAAGCCATAGATTTTTTTCCCCCTCTTTGAATGTCAATGTGAATACGTTTGATGGAAAAGTAATTTTGAAATGAAATCACTTAGTAAGATGAAATCACTGGGGTGTTTTTAATGATCTAGAAAATTTTTTATTGTAAAAAGACAATTTATATATTTAAGGAGTCAAAAATGATACTGTGATTTATGAATACAGTGTAGGAGAGGTAAGTCAAGCTGAGTAACATACATAGCATCTTGCATCGGGGATTTAGCTCAGTGGTTCCACCACCTGCCTCGAAAGCACAAGGTCCTGAGTTCAATTCCTAGTACCGAAAAAAAAAAAAAAAAGAATAGATTAAAAAGAAAAAAAAAGAAAAAAGAAAAAAAACAACAACATACATATCATCTCAAATTCTTATTTTTTGTGGTGAGGACATTTGAGATTTCACCCTCTCAGCAGTTTTGAAATGTGCAATACGTTATTGACCATATTCACCATGCAATTGGTGTCAAAAACAAAAGCAAAGGAAACAAAACCATGCCCTCCTGTCACAGATTTTGTGTCTTTTGACCAGAGTCACCCTCACTTCTATAACCACCATTGTACTCTACTTCTTTTTTAAAAATTTAAATTAGGGCCGGAGATTTAGCTCAGTGGCACTGTGCCTGCCTCTCAAGGCAGGAAGGTCCTGGGTTTGATCCCTGGTACCACACACAAAAAAATTTTTTTTTAAATTAAATTTATTTTAACTGATACATGTAAACCTAAAATTGCAGAGAGTCATGGAGTGTCTGTGATACTTTGACACATCATATCCATTCTGTAATGTTGAGATCAAGTGAACGTCTGTTTCCTTAGATATTGGTAATTTCTTTGTGACAAAAGCTTGCCAGGGCTGGGGATTTAGCTTAGTGGCTCCTCCCGCCCCTGTTGCCTTTGTTAAAAGTCAGTTGACCGCACATGGCTGGCTTGTTTCTGGGCTTGTCACTCAGAGTGCCCGAATTTCTTGTTGGTCCCATGCTGTTTTTCTTTCTTCCCTCCGGCACCATGGAACAAACTCAGGACCTTGCGCTTGTGAGGCAGGCATGCTGAGTTTCGTGCTGTTTTGTAGTTGATTTGAAATCATATTTTGTTGCCTTGTCTATTCAGGGTTTATTTGTGGTTCCATATGACCTTTAGGATTGTTTTTTTACTTCCAGTTTTAAAACAAGACTTTGGAGTTTTGATAAGTTTTGTGTTGAACTCGGTTCACAGAACTTGGAGTAGTGTGCACACTTGAACACGAGTGTGGCAGATCCGTCCACTCATTACTGTCTCTAATTTTTTTCATCGATATTTTATAGTTTGCAGTGTACAGGTCTTTCTCTTCTTTGAGTAGATTTATTCCGAGTATTTTAAAGTTGTTATTGTCATTACTGTAAATGGAATTGTTCTCTTGATTTCTTGTTTAGATACTTTGTTGTTAGGGTATAGAAATGCTACTGATTTTTGTGTGTTGATTTTCTGTCCTGCAACTTTACTGTATTTATTTATTCTGTGTATGATTGTGTTATCAGCAAACAGTAGCGATTATGTTTTTCCCTTTCCTGTTTGCATTCCTCTTATTTCTTTCTCCTGCTTAATTGCTGTGGCGGGGGTGGGGTGGGGTGGGTGGCCAAGATCCTGCTGGATAAAGGCAGCAGGAGGGCACCTCCTTGATTTGCTTCAGATCCAACAGGAAAGATTTCGGTCTTTCACCACTTAGAGAATGGTGAAAATCTTTCCGTCAACATTATCAAAGATTCTGGATAATAAAAAACCCAAGATTAATAACCAAAATGCAGTTGATTAATCTTTATCCTCTTGCTACTTCAGTCATTTTATTATTTGTTAGAAATAATGAAGTGCCTAAATAATATTGTGCCTAAATATATAACCGGATGTTTCCTTTCCAGATGATTTTTCCTACACAGTGCTATAAATTAGTAATAAGAGCTGGCTTAATTTATTTTAAAGCACCTTTGATCATTAAGTTGAACTGTGAATATTTCCTCTAAAAATGGCAGATTTTAAAAATACCACTTGGATGTAGAATTAACCATTTCCCGTCTCCCTCTCGCTTTCCCCTTTTCCCCCCTGTGACCTGCTTAGATCGCCACGGAGGAGCCTCTGAACCCCATTAAGCAGGACATGAAGCACGGCAAGCCACGCTATGTGGCCAACGTCTTTCCTCACAAGGGTTACATATGGAATTACGGCGCCCTTCCTCAGGTAACATTGTGGTTATGATGGTCAAACTCTCCTGTCTTCTGAAAAAATTGCCTTGTAAATCCTGTGAACTACTTGAATTTAAATTGGTTCCAAGGACATGTCAGTTGGAGAGATTTGTAAATTTTAAATTTTTTAATGTGTGGTTTTAGTGTATCAGTAAATTTTGTTTCACGCCATATTTATGTCTGTACTCAGTTTCCCGGAGTCAGGCTCGTAGGACGTTCACGTTTGGCATTTTGAGCACATTTGTTTTTCTTGGTTTGGCTGTTGTGTCGATGAAAAATTCTACCGCAAGGCTTTCTGTGTAGTCTCCCCTTTAATTGTACTTTCATGCACTCTCTCATAGATGGTAAATTTTTAAAGCTCTAACTAAAGGATCTTTTTTTTTTTTTTTTGGTACCAGGGATCAAACTCAGGACCTTGCACTTGCGCTTGCGAGGCAGGCGACAGAACCACTGAGCTAAATCCCCGGCCCAGATGGATCTTCTAAGTAATTCACTTTTTTCCAAATTCCTTGTGAACTGAGTTAGATAACTGTAGCTTTATTATTCACCGTTATGAGTTTATAATTTTTAAACGGTAACAATAAGGAAATAAGGAAAGTCAAGGCTGAAGGATGGTATGGCGTGTTCCTGTTGGGGGGTTCTGCTTCCTGCCTGCTTTTCTCCCTTCCATGCCTGTCTGTTCCCCATTCGTGCTTTGTCACCCACAGAAGCAGCAGCTCTGCAGGCTCTTTAGTGAGCAGAACTCAGTCTGCCAGGTCGGATCCAAAGTGTGGGGTTTGGGGCCCCGGGGAGGCACTGGCTTTCATGTTTATCATACCCATCAGATCCTCTGTCTGTCTGGAGAGTTAACGTTTTTATGAATTCTCATACTCCATATGAAATTCCAAGATGCTGTCTTGGGAGTGACCAGTGGCTGGCACGTGACTGCTAGCCCTTGAATCATCACCTGACCCCTTTTCTGAAGTTATCTACAGCCTGCTTGGGGTGACTGCCGATGAACTCATGGGCACAGTGGTACATAGGAGGTGCCACACCTCTTTACTAGTGGTCGCTTTCCTGTGGAAACATGGTGACTGCACCTCCCGATGAGGCGGTGACGGGGGAAGGCCAAGCTGAAGGAAGCTTCTGCAGCTTTCTGTGTAAAGCTCTGCCCCTCGGAACAGTGTGCGCTTTCCAGCTGTGCCTGTCTGCTGCCATCTCAGCTTGTGAGGTGCAGTAGTTTTTCTCTTAGTTGGACCCAGTAATATGAGAGTTATCTCTTACTTCATGCTTTCCTGAGTCTATAACCTCATCCAGATTTCATCACTCCATCCAACGTCAAAAGCGATGTTCTGTTTATTTACTTATTTTTGAGGCAGTGTCTCACTGTGTAGCCCAGGCTATCCTCAAACTCACAGTGATCTCCTGCCTCAGCCTCTCGAGTGCTGGGATTGCAGGCTGTGCCACCATGCCTGGTGCGAAGTGCTATCTTAAAAATAAAAACCTGCTCCTGGTTTTCCCATACTCCCAGGGCCTCCTGTTACTAAGAGGATAAAACGTAACCTCTTACCATGGCCCCAGCCCCACACGACAGGGCCTGCCCTGGTTTGTCACCTCCTCTCTTCCGCCAGGTCGTTTCCAACCTCCAGGCCTCTTCAGCCCTGCTCCCCCCTTGGACCCGAGTTTCCGGAGTGGTTGGTGCTCTTGTTCTAAGTCCTGGAGCCAGGGCAGTGTTGGGAGTGACAGCACCCTCTGGAACTATTCTGCTGGGCAGAGAGACAGACGGAACCCCTGGGGACGAGGTCAGCTAGCCCAGAGTGTGGGACAGGGCTGCCGGCTGGGGTGGGAGGAGCCTCCAGGGAGGCCTTGAAACGAGGACCCGAAGGAGGCCGGGGAGCAGCAGGAAGCGCAGCCAAGTGGGGAGCAGCTGGCCAGGTGCTGGGTGGCAGTGGACAGGGCCTGGTCCTGCATCTGGACCCAGCTCTGTAGGTCTCAGACCTAGACTGACCTTCATGTCTGTGTTCAAACACACGCTCTAGATGGTGTAGGTGAGTTATCTACCCTTCGTCACACGTGCACCTGCTCGCCTGCTAAAGTGTTTGTCCCCAAGTCACCTTCGTCATGACATCCACCAGAGTTCCTTTAAAACATCTGACCAGCCAGGCAAGGTGGTGCACGTCTGTAATCCCAGCACGAGGTAGGCTGAGGCAGGAGAATCGCCTGGAGTTCAGTCAGCCTGGACTATGTAGTGAAACCATGACTCAAAAAACAAAGCAGAGAAGTTTGACCATGCCTCCTGAACTGGTGTTCCTACTTCTGTGCTTTATTTTTCTCCTTTACATCACACCTACCAAATTGTAACCTGCTGAATAACTTCTTTATTTATCATGTTTATTGTTTTATTCTGGGTGAAACAGACTTCCTGAGAGATGGTGTTCCATCTGTTTTGTTGATGTATCTGTCCCAGTCGCCAGCTTAGCATCCGACACTGAGGAGATTAATAAATATTTCGATTCTGAATAAATGCATGAATGCTGTGCGTGTGTTTGTTTCGTAGGCACACGAGGATATCAGATCTTACAGTTCCCCTGTGGTTTGTCTCAGAACAGGAAGAAATTGGTTGAAACAGTTACCAAGCCAGCTGCTTGCAGGGCATTTAGGCAACAGGATTCTGTTCAAGGAGAAATCTCTCCATGTAGCCATGACTCGTCACTGCAACATCAGCATTTGAGACATTTTGCTCTCAGATTCTTAATACCTTTTCCCATAATGCCTTGCTCCAAGGTTTAGTTTGGCCCAGGTAAAAATCATATTGTCCACAAGTCACCAGACCTGCAGCGTTATGTCTCCGAGTGAATGTGTAGAGTGTATGTCTGGATAATATTGAAGGACTAATGCACTTAGATTCAAAGTTTCTTCAGTCTTACTGGGATATTGATGTGTTCGTTATAAGTTTGGTTCATTGGCCCCAAATGGGTTGTGGTGTCGTTTATTAGTTTGAGACAGGTACTGGGGTGGTCTCGCCCCCCCCCAACAGCCACTTGGGGGTAAGGAAGGAGAAGGTCAAGAGAAGGTCAGAGTGTAGCTGGACCAGGTCCTGGGGGCTCCAGACTGGGTCTTGGTCTCAGGTGGCTCTGGCTGGAAGACGTGGGCGGCACAGTGCGGGGACTGGCAGCGAAGTGCAGCTGGCAGTGGAGCAGCGCTCACACCCTCATCAGTTAAGAAGGAACCACTGTGTGGACAGCTTCGTACTGGTCAGTGATTTTCAGAGCCCCAAGGGCCAGAGCATGGTGATTATAGTATAGATTATAAGGTGATAATCTCCAACTCTTAGACAGAGATGAGTGAGGTTTGTTTTAGGCTAGATCAATAAGGGTGGATTCAGATTGATTCATTTTTGTAGGTGTGTAGTCATCTGTATGACAGCAGTATGATCAAAATTACGGAGAATATCCCAGAAATCTTTCAAAAAATATGTATTATAGTAAAAGACACATTAATCCCTTTTCACTTCAAACAGTGACTTTGGTTGGCAAGCCTTCTATATTTAGACATACTTTCTCATTTTTGCTAATTTAAAATTGGTTCAGCATTTACTATTTCAAGTTTGTAGGATGTATGTGTGCAGAACAAAGCCTCTGCTTTTGTGGAACTTGCACTGTGTAGGAAAGACAGACCCTTAGCCTAGGTATGATTGAATAATATGGTAGATGTTTATGATTTTTTTAAAAAAATGTTTCACAGTAAAAGACACATTTCCGTGCATCCTCAAAATCCTACCCCTTGTTTTGGACATTTATCTCAGGGTTCCTGCCACTTTCTGAAGCAGATCTGGAAGCCCTTTTTCCTGAGTGTCTTTAGTTGTGCTGTCCTGTCCTCAGTTGATTCAGAATGTCTCACTTTCAAGGTTATTTTGACTTTGGGAAGAACCAGCAGTCACATGGTGCCAGATCTGGTGACTGAGGTGGATGCAGACACAGCATCATGTGTTTACGAGCTGTCTTTCAGTTGGAGGGTGCTCAGCAGCGGCATTCACTGTATTTTTTGATCACAACTCATAAAGGCACTCAGGAAAGAGACCTCCAGAGCTGCTGATGAACTTGGCAAGGACGATGGGATGAGTGTGTTCAAAGTGTGGGGAAAGACTTTAGGGTTAATAATGGCAATAGGTCTTTTATTGTAAGTTTTTTAAAAATTTGAACACATCGTATTTTTGATCAGCCCCTGTTGTTATTTTTCTATTTATAGGTTGTTCATACTTTTTGTTAATGCCTTTCCTGGGTCCTTGCTAAACTTTTTCTGCATATGTAGGTACACACTTACCAGTCAAATTGTGAGCTGTGTGCATATTTTAGTAAGTATTCCCGAATAGTTTACCAAAAGAAGTTGTAACAGTTTACACTCCTACCAGCAATATGTATCGTTCCAAATGCCCTACTTCCTGCCTAGTATTTGGGATTGTCAGATTTTTAAAAAAAAATTGTTGAAACTGTTGCATTGTGGTTTAATTTGTTTCTCTGATCAGTATCTTTTATACATTTGAAAGTTACTCATCTTTCTTTTTCTTTGAGTTACCGGTTCATGTCTTCAGCCCATTTTCACCGGTTTGCCCGTTTTCATACTAAGTTGTAGAAGTTATTTCTATATTCTAGATGTTAAGTGCTTCTCACTTTGCAAAAACATATATTTAGGTGTTGAACTTTCCCCTCTTTGATGTACTGCTTTTCTAGTTGTTGCTCTGCCTAGTTATATACCTGAGCTTCCACAAGAGGGCGTGCTCTCAAAGTTTTAAATTGGTTACGATTTCCTGTCATATGAAAGTTATTCTATATTTTCAAGTTGAATTTGAGGTCACTTAGTGTATACCTCTTATTGCAGTAACACTAAAGCCTGTAGATGTAGGAGAGGCACAGGTAGCAGAAAGAATTAGTCTGATATTTTTGCTGGTACAGAAAATCTTGAAATGGCCTTATAAATAAAATATATAGCTGAAGAACTTGCAGTCGTATACATACTACTTCAGCAGTGGGAACTAAGTTGATAGATAGTATTGAAAGTAGAGCTCTGGGGGCATAAACCCCAAGCAAACCTACAAATACACCCACCAAAACCGAATTGAGTACGAGTTACAGGAAGACAGGTTTTGTCTCAGTGTAAGGAAAGACTTTCTTAAAATGAACAGCAATCACTGGGCTAAATTAGCTCCTGGGTTTCCAAGCTTCCTGTTCTGGAAGTGATCGATTGTGCCGACTGCAAGTGAGAACTGACAACCCCAGAGGTCCAGGGAGGGAGTGCATCTGAAGCTTGTCTTAGTCGAGCCGTTCTTTTCATAGCTGATGACTCTGAAGTCTGGGTGATTTCGTCACAGTAGTTTGTGGCTCAGGTGGGGCTAGAAAACTTCATAAAGCCGGGTGTGAGTTCTAGGGGGCCGCATTTTCCTCTCTGGGAGTAGGGGTGCTGTTGGGGGCCCGTGAGCCTCGGATGGCATGGCTTTCTGAGCAGTAATCCCGATCTCACGCTGTTGTCCCAGGACCTTAAGGTGACTGCAGCCCTGGCTCGCAGAGCCGCGCCACTGACCGCCGTGGCCTCCGGGTACCGGCTGTGACCTATGCCCTGGTGGACAGCGCACTGTGGGAGTGGATGCCAGGCAGTGGGTGATGGGAAGAAAGCGGAAGTAAAGGGACACTCGGGAAGGAGGGTCTGCAGGAGCACGCATGCTGACCAGGGGACTCAGGGACCAAGAAAGATAATGGAGGGGAGCAGACCACAAAATGACATTCGCCATTGTTAGCCAAATTTGGACGTCCTAAATAATGACTAGCAACATGGGTTCTAATCCCATCTCTACCATTTCAAACTATAAACTTGGGCACGGTGAGCACATTCCCACGGGCCTGAGGCCCCATCACGTGCACAGCCATCCCATCCTGTGACTTCTGCATAATGAAAAGTCTGTAAAGTATCCCAAATCCGGTTAGTTGCTTGAATTTGAAAATGTACTGCCCAAATATAAATATCAATTAATGTTACTCATACCAATTAAAAATTATTACAATAATCAACAAATGCATCGATTTCATTAAAATAAATGTGTATTTGTGAGTTTCTTTAAAACATTTTATACATAAAAGCAGCTGATTTGCACTGAGTGCACCAAAGATCATAACACATTCGGCCTTTCTTTTGTGGCCATAGAATTTTTTATAATATTCTCTACATCACTTGTGTGTACTTCTTGCCAGTTCTAAATAAGCTTCTATAAAGTGAAGGGGTTTTTTTTCAAGTAATTTTTGCCTGGGGGATTTCTTCACGGGTTAATAGTTTGTAATTAATTCTCTGCATTTTAACATGGAAATCTCACAGGTACCCCATTGCTGGTATCTATAATATGCATTTACAGCTGCTGCACCACAAATTAGCTGTCCTACAGTTTTTTTATACCATTCTAATGTTTTCCTTAAGGAACTGTAACGTGATGACCTCTGATCTGCTAAATCAGTGCCTTTCTTTGCATTATTGTCATCCAAGATCCTGAAAAGTGGTCCCAGCCGCCTGGTGGGACAGTCCTGCCTGTACCACCGGTGGTTCAAGCTGGTGAGAACAAAGGGATACAAATTGGAGCCACCTGGAAGCGAGACACACAAATTACGGCCCCTTCGTGAACATACTGAACTCTGTGTTTCATTTTATGGGTGTTTACTGTGGAATACTCACAGAGTGTGTATAATGTGTGTGCATCATTTAGGGAGTGACTCTCACCCATAACCGGTGTGCAAGGTCAACAATTATGGTCACTCATATTTTATTAGCAGCATTAGTATTTGGGGTAATAAAAGCTTATGGAACCTGATATTTTAAAAACTGGATGAGTTCAGGGCTGGGAATTTAGCTCTGGAGCAGCGCCTGCCTCAGCAGCGCAAGGTCCTAAGTTCAATCCCCAGTACCAAAAAAAAAAATGGATGAGTTCATTCATAGCTGTACTATAATTAGGACTAGAAGGGAAATATTGGCATTTGTGTTCATTTTTAGTTATATGTATAAAATTAGACAAACTAAACTTGGATGATCCTAAATGCAAGGTAATAGTGATCAACTGAATGTTGAGATGATGCAGTTTTTGCATCTCTTATGATGTAAATTCATGACACATAGCTTTAGGAATCTTCTGAAGTTCGAGTCAGGAGCTTTTGGAATGGGGTAGAACCTGTGGCATGCTGCTGCAGTGGGGTGTTTGTATCCTTGAAAGCTCTGACAGGTTTACCCTCACTGGCCTGGGGTATTTAAACCTGACAGCAAACTTCCATCGTGCTATTTCTTTATAAATATGCAACGTGCATTTCGTAGCTGATGGGATAATCTTGCTAAGAAACTGAGGAGGTGACATCTTTTCGTGTTTTTGTCAAGATCTTGAGATTTGATGGCAAAGATAGAAAGTTTTTTTTTTTTAATGGACTGAAATGAGCAAGAATGTGTTCTTTTCTGTGCTGTACAATGTCCTGCGGTTTAGTTTAAGAAGGAAAAACGGTGTCTACTTGCAGACACCCCTTAGAAGACAAGATGTTCCCTTACAGACAGAAAGATTGGCCCGAGCTGTCAGAGGAACCCTCGCATGACAGCGGGCACAGGCCAGGCTGTAGTGGAAGCCCGGAAACCAGGGCAGGGACAGGGGCAGCCTCTACACTGAGAGCTGAGAGTGAGCCAGAGCAGACACTGACCAGGAAGCACCTCCCACTTGGAGATGGGATCACGGGGACAGACGGGGATAGGAGGGAGGAAGCCCTGCAGATCGGCCCTCTCACCCAGTGGGTGCCTGGGACATCCTGCCATGTGGGCCTTGAGGCCGGCTGATTTCTGAGAATCCTCGCTTTGGTTCTAGCCATCTATAAAACTCGGTGATCGTGTGGAAAGATCATGATGCATTCCAGTGCCTATTAACCTACATTTCTAACTCTTTTTTTAAATTTCTTTTAGACCTGGGAAGATCCTCATCACAAAGACAAGGACACAGGCTGCTGCGGGGACAATGACCCTATTGATGTTTGCGAAATTGGCTCAAAGGTTTGTTTTATAGACTGTGTTAGCCTGAACTCGGGTTTGGCTTTCTGCATGGCCTGAACTTCCGTCTTAGCCTCGAGCTCTCTTCAGAGTTGAGACTGTGGATCCCTCTGCTACTCAGTCTCTGTTGGTACCTCCCTCTCTCAAGCCGGGGCTTGTTAACCCGAGCCCACTGCCCGATTTCATAAAGAACAGCCCATTCATGCACACGTCTGTCTGTGCTGTCTACACTGCAACAACACAGTTCAGGAGGCCATGAGAGCCTAGAATATTTGCACTGTGATCCTTTTTAGGAAGTCTGCAGTCCGTGTCTTAGCTTCCATGCCATTGTCCGGACAGAAACTTCACTGCTGATGGAAGCCAACTGGTGTGTTTTTCCTTTCTGTGCCTGCTCCCAGCCGGCAGCAGCAAGTCCCACCAGCCCTGCAGGGTCGCCCCTCAGTTCTGCACATCCTCGGCCCACCTTCCGTCATCCGCTGCTCTGACTCTGGCGTCCTGTTTCCTGGGACAGCGCCCTTCCTGCTTCACCCACTCCCAGTGGAGTCTGCACCTCCCTCCCGCAGAGCGCGTCACCTGCAGGCCCTGCACTGTGTCCTGCACTTCCTGTCTCTCAGGGATCTTTACTCGGCCTTTCTCTCTCCTGTGTTAACCAGGGGATAGTTAAAGCTGACCGCAAACTTCCATTACGCTGTTCCTTTATAAAAAGGCACCGTGCAGTTCGTAGCCGACAAGGTAATCTTGCCAGTAAGCTGAGGAACCGACATGTGCGTGTTTCTGTGCTGATCTGAGATTTGGCCCCGTGCTTCCCATTGCCCCTGTGATCTCCAGCCCTCTGTGAGAACTTCACTTGGTGCTTCCACTGTTACTTCATGAGCCGACTCCAAACCCAGCAGACCTGCTTTGTGGGCCTTGCCTTGAGTTTGCTTCAGCCCTGTGTGCTGTCAGCTGCCTCTGCCCTCTTGACTCCATGCCCGCTCTTCACCAGGCCTGGGTTCTGCATAACATCCCGGTGTTCTCTGTCATCCTGAGGCTTCCGGTCCCTCTGCCTGCCCCTGCCTTCCGCCTGTTCCTCGGGGGCCGGCTGGAGCGCGCCCTCCCCTGCTTCCTGTGTCCTCCTGCAGAGCTGCCACCCCCTCCTGCCACCCCGCTGCCGACCCAGCTTACGTCCACACGCCCTGCCCATGTCTGCTCTCGGATGCCTTCCTGCTTCTCAAACTCATTGTGCCCAAAGCCATACTCACTGTTTTCCCCCTCCAGTTTACCCTTCTTTTCACATTTTCAGTCTCCTGAATGACATCTGTCCTCCTCTGTCTTTGCCTGCAGGTTCTGGGCAGAAACCCAGGCGCCCCCCTTGGTCATCCTTGGCCGCTCTTCCCACGGTTCGTCCTGCAGTTTGGATTCCCTGCCCTGAAGAGCTTGAGGGTCTCTCCCACCCTCACTGCATCTGGCTTTGCCCCCGCCCTGTGACATCGCGCTTGGACTCGCCTGGTCCCGCTCCCTCCCCCTGCCCAGTCTGCTTTCCGGGCCGGGCCGTCCTTGCCCGTCGTGGGTCCTCTGCCTCACTTTAAACCCTGCTTTGGTGGCCGCCCCCGGGTCGGCACACCTGACGCTGCACTGACCTTTAGTTCCCCTAACGCATCTGGCCACTCCTGCCGGGCCTCCATCCACACCACTCTCTCTGCGAAGCGTGGAGCCTTCTCTCCCCATTGCACCATTGTAGTTCTTGGCACCCCGTGCTGCCTGCTTATTTTCACATCTGGCTAAAAGCCCCTTCCTCCGGGAGCCCTCCGTGTCCCTCCAGACTGCAGTGCTGCTCTTTGGCCAGTGCTCTGCAAGCTCCCTGTGAGCCCAGTGTGGCTGCCTCGTCCCCTCTGCCCCAGAGGGCCATGCAGGGCTGGCACCCAGTGCGTGCCCGATGTCTAGACACCGCCCACTGGGCCATTCCAGGGGTGCTGCTCCGTGTTGCTCCAGCGCAGGAGGCCTAAGCTCTGGAAACTCATGTTGGCCCTAAAACTGCACCTACTGCAGTTTCCGCTGAGGCGCTTTGTTCACCCTGGGTTTTTTTGTACCAGAGATCAAACTTGGGACCTTGTGTTGCGAGGCAGGCAGCGGAACCACTGAGCTAAATCCCCGGCCCTGTTAACCCAGTTTTGATGCTTCCACTTTTGCCTTTTTGATCTTTTCCTCATCCTCCGTATTCCTCCTCTTCTTCTTCCCTTAGTTTTTCTTTTCTTTGCTTTCTCTCTCCCTGTCCTTCCACCATCTTCCTGGTTCTTCTTTCTGTCTCTTCACTCTTCCCTTCTCCTCTCCTCTTTTCCTTTTTCCTGCCTCTTACTCCTTTCCCGCAGGAGAGAGATCTCATTCCTCACGGGTTTCTAGTTTTAAACACAGACAAGGTAGAATTCCTGCATCTCACTGGCAGAAATATGTCCAAATTGTAAGCTTTCTTTCAAATTTATGCTCATTTGGGGAACTCATTCTTACAAGTCTCTCCCCAGAGAAGTAGAAAAGTGTGTGTAAGATGGACGGGTTAGGAGCAGGTAGGGTACAATCTTAACGCGGGTCTCTCCCCAACCTCAGGCACTGCGCTAAGTTCTTTATCACATTCCCATGTCTTATTTCGTAAATTAAACGCCATCACATTGATGCAAAGAGTACGTATTAGAAAACTCTTGGGGCATAATGCCTGCGCAGTTCATATTTAGTGTGAATCATGAAGTCTGTTTATACCTTATGCAAGTACAGTGTACTTCAGTTCACGAACACTTTTGCTTGTGAACAATTTGGTTCGAAAATGGAAGCATTTGGCAAAAAATTTTTCTTCTTCAAAACTCTGCATCAATGACAGATGCGACCGTCGCTGTCTTTTCCACACAAACACAAATGTGGCCAACTTTTCCAGAACCCTGGACCCACTAACTAAGTTTGTGAACCGAGGCACAACTGTATTGATTTTGAGTGAAAAGATGAAATAAAAGTGTGTCACGTTTAGTCTTCTGTTAGGCACCAAGTGACAACACGAGACCCCTCAAGAAACTAGGCGTGTTAATGTCTACACCTGAGGCTGCAGCCTGTTATCAACTGCAGGGTTCTGTTTCTTGCCTTTACTGTTAGAAACACAGTGTCAAAGCCTCTCAGCCTTTGCCCACAGCCTCGGCAAGCTTGTTCTCCGCTGGGACTGCTCGACGCCTTCTTAACCAGTGACCCTCGCCCCAGGTCTCCTTCACTGAAGAAATAAACTGCGCCGCCTGTATGAAGAGATTGACTTGGGCAGTTCTTCCCTATGTGGGACATTTCCTGTAAACGACATCATAGAATGTGTGGCCTTTTGTGTCCGGCTTCTTGGGCTTAGCACGCTCTGGAGGTTCATCCGTGTTGTGGCATTTGTAACTATCCTTCCTGACTTGCCACACATTTAGCTATTATTAGGGCTGCTGCTGCTTTAAATATTGTATACAAGCTTGTGTTTGGATGCCTTGTTTCACCTCTTTCCCCTAGGAGTAGAGTTGCTGGTCATACATAATTGCAGCCCTCGCCGTTGGAGGAACCACAACCTGTCTTCTGTACCATTTGAGGCCCTACACAGCCTCACCGTCGTCCTCCACTGCTGGCTGGGGTATTCGCTGTTGCTGTTGTTTCTTTGTTTAATTAAGTTTATTGGTGCATTTTAGGTGTACGATATAGTGACATTCATCACTGGGAATTTGCACCTTTACATAGTCTCTCTTGGTTCTTATTTTTTCCCCCTTCCCCTGCCCTCCCTTCAACCCCTCCATCCCTCCCTATTTACAAAGACTTTGTTTACATTTTTTCATTTTCTCATTAATTCCATTCCCTTCTTTCCTTTCCCCTACCCTCCCACTTCCCCTTCCCCTTTGCCCCTTTTCTTCCTATTTCACATTATCTGTTATACCTTTTAGTCCTTATTTACACTTTCAGTTTCTCACACCAGAGAAACTATTTGGTATTTACACATGTGTGTCCTATTTATTTCACTTAAGAGTATCGCCTTAATGTGCATCCATTAAGCTATAAATGTCTCTAATTTCTCATTTTTTATGGCTGAGTAGTACTCTATTTTATGAAAAAAAATTTTTTTGATCCAGTCTCCAGTTGATGGGCATTTGGGCTGCTTCCAAGTTTTAGCTATTACAAATTGTGCTGCTATGAACATGGGTGCACATATACCACTGTGGTATGAGTCTTTTAATTCTTTTGGGAAGATCCCAGAAGGGGAATAGCTGGGTCAAATGGACTTCCAGTCCTAGTTCTTTGAGGTATCTCCATACTGATTTCCACAGTGCTTGCACCAGTCTACACTCCCACCAGCAGTGGAGCAGGGTTCCTCTTTCCCCACAGCCCCACCAGCATTTGTTATTTGTTGATTTCATGATAGCAGCCATTCTTTCTGGGGTGAAGTGGAATCTCAGCATTGTTTTCATTTGCATCTCTCGAATGACCAGTGATGTTGAACATTTTTTCATGTGTTTATTTGCTATTTCTACTTCTTTGTCTGAGAAATGTCTGTCCATTTCAGAGGCCCATTTTTGGATTGGGTCTTTAAATTTGGGAGGTCTGATTTTTTTAAGTTCTTTAGAGATTCTAGATAGTAGACCTGTAAGGAACAGCAGGTGAAAATTTTTTCCCACATTGTGGGTTGTCTGTTCACACTGTTGTGGGTTCTCTTGCTGTGTAGAAGTTTTTTAATAAGAGATCCCCCTTGTTGATTGTGCTAGTTCACGGGCAACTGAGATTTGTTCATAAAATCTTTTCTTATACCAGTGTCTTCAAGAGTTCTACCTAACCTCTGTTCTAGCTGGTTCAGCATTTCTATTTTAATATTTAGATCTTTAGTCCATTTCAATTTTAGTTTAGTGCATGGTGAGAGATATTGGTCTAGTTTTAATCTTTGGCAAGTTGAAACCCAAGTTTTCCAGCACCATTTCCTGAAGAGGCTGTCTTTCCTCCAGTGAGGGTGTTTGGCTCCTTTGTCAAAGAAGAGGTGGCTGAGTGTGTCTGGAGTTGTTTCTGCATCTTCTAATCTGTTCCAGTGGTCCTCAGGTCTGTTTCTTTGCCAGTAACATGCTGTTTATATCACAGTAGCTTTGTAGTATAGTTTCAAGTTGGGGATTGTGATACCCCCTGCCATGTCTCTGTTGCCTAGAATTGCTTTTGCTACTCTAGGTCTCTTCCTGTTCCAAATGAATTTTTGGATTGTTTTCAAAAGGTCCATGTAGTATGCTGCTGGGATTTCAATTGGGATTGCATTGAATCTATATAGCAGTTTTGGGAGCATGACCATTTACACTATGTTGATTCTTCCTACCCAGGAGCAGGGGATGTCTTTCCATTTTCTGATATCATCTTCAATCTCTCTTTTCAGAGTGCTATAGTTTTCAGAGAAGAGGTCTTTGATTTCTTTTGTTAGGTTGATTCCTAGGTATTTCAGGTTTTTGGATGCTATTGTGAAAGGAATTGTTTGCCCTATTTCTGTCTCAGTGAGTCTGTTGTTCGTGTAGAGGAAAGCTATTGATTTTTGTGTGTCAACTTTGTATCCAGCTGTTTTACTGAATTTGGTTATAAAGTCTAGAAGACGTTTAGTGGAGGAGTTCTTGGGGTCTTCTATATAGAGTATCATGTCATCTGCAAATAATGACAATTGGACTTCTTCATTTCCTGTCTTTATTCCTTTTATTTCTTTCTCTTGTCTAATTGCTGTGGCTAATGTTTCCAAAATTATATTGAACAGGAGTGGTGATAGTGGACATCCTTGTCTTGTTTCAGATTTTAGTGTGAAGGATTTCAGTTTTTCACCATTTAGTATGATATTGGCTGTTGGATTTTTATCGATGGCTTTTATCAGATTAAGGTAGAGGCTGCCTATTCTAATTTTTTATAGGGCTTTTATGATAAATCAGTGTTGGATTTTGTCAGATGCTTTTTCTGCATCTATTGAGATGATCATATGGTTTTTGTCCTTGGCTCTATTGATATAGTGTATTACATTGATTGATTTTCGTATATTGAACCATCCCTGCATCCCTGGGATGAATCCCACTTGATGAGAGTGTATGATCTTCTTGATGATCTTCTGGATTCTGTTTGCCAGTATCTTATTAAGGATTTTTGCATCTATGTTCATTAGTGAAATTGGCCTATAGTTCTCTTTTTCAGTTGGGTCTTTCTGTGCTTTGGGGATCAAGGTGATGCTTGCTTCCAGGAATGAATTTGGGAGTATTGCTTCCCTTTCAATTTCACTGAAGAGTTTAAACAGTAGTGGCAGAAGTTCCTCTCTAAAAGTCTTGTAGAATTCAGCAGTGAAGGCATCAGGACCCAGGCTTTTCTTAGTTGATAAGTTTTTAATTACATTTTCAATTTCTTTGGTTGATATTGGGTTGTTCAGAATTTTTAGGTCTTCTTCATTCAACTTTGGTAATTCATATGTATCTAGGAATCTGTCCATTTCTTCTGTGTTTTCCATCATATTGGCGTGTAGGTTCTTGAAGGTAGGTATTGATGATCCTCTGGATTTCTGCTGGGTCTGTTGTAATTTCACCCTTTTCATTCCTAATTGCATGGATTTGTGCCTTTTCATTCCTTTTTCTGATAAGATTGGCTGAGGGTTTGTCAATTTTGTTGATTCTTTCAAAGAAGCAACTCTTGGCTTCATTGATTTTTTTTGTATCGTTCTTTTAGTCTCCATTGCATTGATTTCTCCTCTGATCTTTAGAATTTCCTCCCTTGTATGAGCTTTGGGGTTGTCCTGCTCTTCTTTTTCTAGAAGCTTGAGGTTCAGCCTCAGGTTATTTAATTGGGCTCCCTCTTTTCCTAATATGAGTATTGACTGCTATGAATTTCCCTAGGAAGACTGCTTTCAATGTGTCCCATAGATTCTGATATGATGTATTGTCATTCTCATTTAACTGTAGGAATTGTCTGATTTCTTCTTCAATTTTCTCTGTGATCCATTGGTTATTGAGAAGTGTGTTGTTCAGTTTCCACGTGTTTATGAAATTCTTGTGGTTTCTTTTATATTGATCTCCAATTTCATTGCACTATGGTCTGATGATATACAGGGGATAACTTCAATTCCTTTGCATTTACTTAAGCATGTTCTACAAACGAGTATGTGGTCTGTTTTGGAGAACAACCCATGTGCAGCTGAAAAGAATGTATATTTTGATTTTGTGGGGTGGAACACTCTGTAAATATCTGTTAGGTTCATTTGTTTAAGAGTTTGATTGAGTTCTAGTATTTCGTTGCTTATTTTTTGTCTAGTTGATCTATCTGTTTGTGACAGGGGTATTGAGGTCCCCTACTACTATTGTATTAGTGCTCATTTGATTTTTCATGCCCATTAGTATTTGTTTTATATAGTTAGGTGCACTAGTGTTTGGTGCATAGATATTTATGATTGTCATCTCTTCCTCTGGATTGTTCCCTTTACAAGGATGTAGTGTCCTTCTTTGTCTCTCTTAATCAGTGTTGGTTTGAAATCCACTTGATCTGCAAAGAGGATAGCTACTCCTGCTTTCTTTCAGATTCCTGTTGCATGGAGTATTGTTTTCCACCCTTTAACTTTCAGTCTATGAGTTTCTTTTTGAATTAAGTGTGCTTCTTTTATGCAGCATATTGTTGGATCTTGCTCCTGGACCAATTCTGCCAGTCTATTACTTTTAATTGGTGAATTGAGACCTTTAACATTGATGGTTATAACTGATACATATTGACTTATCATTGTCATGACTTTTTCTTTTTGTTCGGTTCTCCACCTTTGAGTTTAATTTCTTGTCTTGACAGATGGATTCATTCTGCTGTGCTTTTGGGGTTTTGATCCTCGTTGTCTTTTCCTAGGATATTGTCTAAAAATTTTAAAGTACTGGTTTGGTATTCATGAAGTTCCTGAGGTGCTCTTTGTCATGAAAGTATCTTATTTCTCCATCAATTTTGAAAGATAGTTTTGTGGGGTAAGTCAATTTGGGTTGGAGGCTGTTTTCCTTTATGGCTTGAAATGTATCACTCCAAGCTCTTCTTGCCTCAAGGGTTTGCGTTGAGAAGTCTGCTGTGATTCTGATGGGCTTTCCTTTCTTTTCTCTGACTGCTTGTAGAACTTTGTTCTTCTGTTGGGTTTCTGGAATCTTAACAATTATATGCCTATGTGTAGATTTTTTTGATCAAGGCTAATTGGAGTCCTACATACCTCACTTATCTGTATGTCAAGTTCTTTTCCCCTGCTTGGGAAATTTTCTGCCATCACTTCTGCGAACGGTTTTTTTTTATGTCACCTGCACTCTCTCCTGTAGGAAACATTTTCTCTGATCAGTCTTATGTTATTCTTCTTTGCATTGTCTAGCAGCTGCTGGATTGATTTCTCATGGTCCCTTACTGTTTTAAAGCAATTTTTCTTTTCTGGTCACCAATTGCAATCTTATCTTCTATATCTGAAATTCTGTCCTCACATTGGCTCATTCTGCTATATAAACTTTCAATGAAGTTTTTAATCTCCTGGAAATCTATTTGCATCTATTTTATGGATTCCATTTGTTTCCATCATGTTCCTCAGCTCCTCTATGTTTTTTTCTGTGTTCTCTCTAGATTTATTAATCATGTCTTGCACTATGGGCATAATCTCTGCTTTTATCTGAGAAATTATGCCAGTTCAAGGAGTCCAGGTGGTTGAATATCAGACTGTTCCATCTCCTTTCCCTTTAGGGTTGCTTTAGGTGATCTGGAAGTCTGGTTTTGAGACTTGTTTACATGTCTTCTCATTTTAAGAGGGGGAAGCTCACCTCCTCGGCCCTGAGGGCGGTGGTACAGCAGTCTGGAAAGTTTCACCTCCTCTGTGCTGGGGGCAGCTCTGCTCCTCAATGTTGGGGCAGTGGTACAACACTGTTTGTTTTTAAGAATAGTCATTATAGTGGGTGTAAAAGTATATTGTAGTTAACTCTTAACTCAAGTTTATATGTTGTATTTCACTTAAAACAAATATGTATAAGTGTTTATCTAGAAAAGCGATCAGTGTGTTTGTTGAAGTTGTAGCTGCAGGTGTGATGTTCCCCCCAGTTTTGCTGAGGTACGGTTCACAGATAATAAGCTCCACATGTTGGAAGTGTGCACACGGCTGACCGACACAAGCACATCCATAACCAGAGCCAGACAGTGAGCACGTTCACTCCCTGCCCCTCGGGGCCACTTGACCCCCTCCCTCCCTACCCAGAAGGGGCAGATTGGGTCCTGGGCTGGCCTGGACTCCAGTTCTGCGTTCCAAGCTCTGTGTCCTCCTTTCTGAGACATGGATGGCATCATCTCAATGAGCAATGGGCAATGAGAAAGAGGAAACGCGGAGGCCGTTGGCCAGGGCCCGCCTCACCAAGTGTGGTAAGGGCTCCGGTCTTTTCCTCCTTTGCTCTTTTTATTCTTCCTCTCTCACCTTCGACTGCCCTCTGAAGAGGATCCACTGTAACCTCGTCCAGACCGCCCGTATCGCCCGTATCCAAAGGGCTGTAACTGTTTTCTGACTTCTCTGTCCTTGCGTCCTTTGATCATATTCTCTGCAGGAGACGCCCCTGACTCCGCTGCCTGGCACAAGACAGTGGCATACACAGTGTCATAGCGTTGATCATGCCTTTAAACTCACATGTGTCATGTCCTCCAGTGGTTGAGCCTGGCCTCCGTGTAAGTCTCCCAAATAAGATTATAGGCCTTTGAGAATGGAGATGTTGTTTGCATACAAAGTGCTTAGAACACAGTGTTGAATACTTACTAGAGGCCAAATTCAGGAGGATCTGCCTAATACAATTGTGTCTGCTCCCCACAAGTGAGATTTCAGTTTAGTTTGTACAGTCGCATTAATCCATTATGTAAACTAATTACAGCTTCACACAGATTTATGTTAAGATCTTAGGTCATTTTGCAAATGTTTTGAAATATTTATTCCACTTTAAAATCATTTTTTTGTCAGGTAGGTGTAATGGTGCTTGCTCATAATACCAGCACTCTGGGAGGCTAAAGTGGGAGGATTGCAGGTTTGAACCCAGCCTGGGCAACGTAGTGAGACCATGTCTCAAAATAGAAAATAACAAAGGAGCTTGGGGTGTAGCACAGTTCCCAGTTCTACCATACCAAAAAAAATCCCTTTTTTTCAAAATAAATTCAGGACACAAAAACAACTTGTTTTGCATAGTTTCTAAATGTAAAGCTGCATTTGCAGTCATGAAGAAATTTGTTACAAAGCCTGTGGAATTCTGTGGCCAAATCAGCCCCTGGAAATGACAGTGTAGAAAGAATACAAGTGTGGGCAGCATGAGAGAATCCCTGTCGTAACTTTCTCAAGCACGCGCGATATCTGCTTCCACATCTTCCTATTTTGGAGTTTCCCTAAAATCTTTTTTATGAGTTTTATTAAGCCCATTGTGCTTACATCTTTAACATTAACAATTATTTCATTGTCATTCGTTACCTTCTTAAGCTTCTAAATGTTTTACTTTTCACCAAAACTTATGAATGTGGTTTGCAAAAAACAGGTACTGTGAGTTAATTTAAAAGTTAAAAAATGTCATTTTGACAATTACTAATTTTTGTCAGGAGCCAGACAGACATGGTGGTGTATGCCTGTAACCCCAGCACTCAGGAGACTGAGGCAGGAGTTGGTGGAGGCCAGCCTGGGCTACAGTGAGACTCTGTCTCAAAAAAAACCAAATTCTCAGATCTCTTCCTTCCTCCCCTCCCACCAAGCAAGAGCCAAGTTGATATTATGCATGGATATATATGGGTTTATTTTTTGTTTAATGTGAATTTCTAGGCCTAATATCTTAAATTTCAATATATGTAAATAACTTGCATTCTTATATTTGTACATCAAATTACAACAGGTTTAAACTCTACTTTCTTAGTGCTATATTTTTTAAATATATGGATTATATTTTTACTTATACAAAGTGATTTTGTTTTGATTTTTAAAAAATCATTTTGTTTTATTTATTTGCCTGAGGTAGTGTCTTACTGTGTTGTCCGGGGTAGACTCAAATTACTGGGCTTAAGTGAATTTCCTGCCTCAGCCTTCCTGAGAAACGCAGATTACTAATGTGCCTCACTACACCTGGCTTTATTTTGATTTTTAAATTAAAAATTTATAGTTAGTTAAATGACATTTTTTAACTTTTCAATTTGAATATGCATTATCATGGGAAAGCTTATAGATATGCCTTAAGGGATAAGTTACACTTAGGGAAACTTCCAGTTCTTCCAAACATAACTAAGGATGACGAGAGAAGCATTGCTTTGGGGATGTAGACCAGCTTCAGGACGCCTTTCCTTGTTTCTTACTTGGCCCTGCATTTGTCCTTGATTCTCGCTCGTCTGTAAATGTTCTTGTTCACATAACAGTGGGATTGCAGCCGCACTTAAGCATGCTACACAATGTCTGCAGTTCCCAGTCTGTTTTGCTCAGGAGAGAGAAATCAGAGGTGTTACTTCAGCTTCTCCTTCCCCTGGTAGAGCAGGAAAACTTGTGATCCTCATGTCTCTGGGGATTTTAAGAAAAAAAATCCTTTTTAGGGCAGATCGGGAGGAACCTTTCCCCAAGGCTGGTCTGCTCTGCCCTGAGGATGCCACTCCCAGGCCTGTCCTGCATGTCAGGTTCCCTGGGTGCCTGAGCTCCGCCTCCAGTTCCCTAGTTCCTCCGAGCTTGGTCACTGTTTCATCAGAGTCACCAAAGAGCCCCGGGAGATTGCTGGGCTTCATTCTCATTGCCATTACTGCAAATTCTAGCTGCCCTATCCTCCCTGTTTGTGTGTTTCCTTGTTTCTCTTTACTGGCAGTACTGTTTTCCTAAAAACATGGCATTGCACAAACACTTCTTTAGGACATAAAACTAAATGGATTTATACAGAAAATTGCACTCAGTATTTCTAAGAAGCAGTGGAAAATTGAGTTCTGCCTCTGTGATGTAAGCTACATATAAAGCCATGGTATAGGCAGTATTGATTATTTGTCAGCAAAATGAGCCTGGAAAGGAAAGGAAACTGGGCAGCTTGTGGAACTGCTTTCCCCTCTGAGGTGGCGGCATCGGGTTTTCCGGGGAGGAGGTGTCTCCCACCCTGGTCCTTGTCCCCTGGCTCTTGCTAGCTCTGTTCTTTCAGGTCCACATCCTGTGTTCAGCCCAGCAAGTGTGGATCAGAGACCCAGGGGACCCCGGGACCCAGCTCATCTTCTGTCTTCACACTGGGTCGCAATCCTGCACACCTGGCATTCACTTTTTGCAAAGAGGGATTTCATACATTTTGTCCATGTTTCTGAAGGGACAAGGTGTTTTCTTTTGATCACTAATCCCATCTTGGTTGAAGAGAACATTTTGAGATTCCACAAGGGACATTTCAAGGCAAACTTTATAATTATGTACTTTTACATTCTATTTAATTATTGAAACTATTAATTTTGGTTCATGGTGCTTCCCCTCTCTCATATGGTTATTATGACATATGGGAAACTCTCCAAAACCCACTACAGCAATGATTTTTCTCATTAAAGGTTCTTTCCCGCGGAGAGGTTGTCCCCGTGAAGATCCTTGGTGTCTTGGCTCTCATTGATCAAGGTGAAACAGATTGGAAATTGATCGCTATCAATGCGAACGATCCCGAGGCTGACAAGTTTCATGGTAGGTCTGCAGCTGCCCATCGCGCCCCTGAGATCCTCAGAACTGAAAAGCTCATCTATGTATTTGGGAGTTAAACTCATGTTTTGGGTTTCTTCTCTTCCCATGGACTATGAAGGGCCATAGTGCATTTTGGCCAGGGTGAGGCATTGCCAGGAGGAGCAAGACACAGGAAAAGATGTAGACAGGGAGCGGCCTTTCAAAGGTGAAAGTGCATTCTATGGTTTAAACCTATGATCCTCCTGCCTCAGCCTCCCAGGTCATGGGATTTCAGGTGAGCACCATCATGCCTGGCTTATTTCTACTCTTTCTTACATTCTATCCTCCCCCTTCTTTTCCCTTTGACATTTTTTGCCTGGTGCACATTTTCCAAAACTTTTTACAGTAAATTACACAGGAGACTGATTCTCTGTCCATACATGTCTGAAATTTCTTTCTTTTGTGAGGGGGAAAGTCAGCTTTTTCTTAAATAACTTTAAAACAGCTAATGCAGTAACTAGGTATAAATTATTATAAATGAATCAGAATTTCTATCACAAAGGAGGTAGTGATTTTGTGAAAGTTTTAACATGTGTAATCTGTCTATATTTCTTGGCATTTTTAGTGGATGGGAAAGATGAAAAACAGGAAAGAACAGCTATCTGGAAGTTTTAAAAATACTTGAGTTTGGGCCAGGGATTTAGCTCAGTGGTGCTGCCGCCTGTCTGGCAAGCTCAAAGCCCTGAGTTCAATCCCTGGTACCAAAAAAAACCTTGAGATTTCTGTACATGTGTATAAAGTAGTAGTTTAGACAATTTTTATTTTCCATTTTGTAGATAATTTGAGATTTTTTTTGCATATCCTTTTATTGGTACATTTTAGGTGTACAACATAATGACATTCATCGTTGGAAATTTGCACCTTTACATAATCTCTCTTGGTTCTTATTTTTCCCCCTTCCCCTGCCCTCCCTTCAACCCCTCCATCCCTCCCTATTTACAAAGACTTTGTTTCCATTTTTTCATTTTTTCATATTAATTCCATTCCCCTCTTTCCTTTCCCCTACCCCTCACACTTCCCCCTCCCCTTTGCCCCTTTTCTTCCTATTTCACATTATCTATTATACCTTTTAGTCCTTATTTACACTTTCAGTTTCTCACACTAAAGAAACTTCGATATTTACACATGTGTCCTGTATATTTCACTTAAAGAATATCGCCTCATTGTGCATCCATTTAGCAATAAATGTCTCTAATTTCTCATTTTTGATGGGTGAGTAGTACTCCATTTTATAAAAAAACACATTTTCTTGATCCAGTTTCCAGTCGATGGGCAACTGGGCTGCTTCCAAGTTTTAGCTATTACAAACTGTGCTGCTATGAACATGGGTGCACATATATCACTGTGGTATGATTCTTTTAATTCTTTGGGGAAGATCCCCAGCAGGGGAATAGCTGGGTCAAATGGACTTCCAGTCCTAGTTCTTTGAGGTATCTCCATACTGATTTCCACAGTGGTTGCACCAGTCTGCACTCCCACCAGCAGTGGAGTAGGGTTCCTCTTTCCCCACAGCCCTGCCAGCATTTGTTATTTGTTGATTTCATGATAGCACCCATTCTTTTTAGAGTGAGGTGGAATCTCAGCGTTGTTTTCATTTGCATCTCTCGAATGACCAGTGATGTTGAACATTTTTCCATATGTTTATTTGCTATTTCTACTTCTTTGTCTGAGAAATGTCTGTTCATTTCAGATGCCCATTTTTGGATTGGGTCTTTAAATTTGGGAGGTCTGATCTTTTTAAGTTCTTTATAGATTTGAGATGGTAGACCTTTGTCTGAGGGACTGCTGGTGAAAATTTTTTCCCACATTGTGGGTTGTCTCTTCACACTACTGGTGGTTTCCTTGCTGTGCAGAAGCTTTTTATTAAAAAGAGATCCCCCTTGTTGATTGTTTGTGCTAGTTCACAGGCAACTGAGGTTTTGTTCATAAAGTCTTTTCCTACCCCAATGTCTTGAAGAGTTCTACCTAACCTCTGTTCCAGCCGGTTCAGTGTTTCTGTTTTTATATTTAGATCTTTAATCCATTTCTATTTTAGATTAGTACATGGTGAGAGATATAGGTCTAGTTTTAGTCTTTGGCAAGTTGAAACCCAATTTCTCCAGCACCATTTACTAAAGAGACTATCTTTCCTCCAGTGAGGATATTTGGCTCCTTTGTCAAAGAAGAGGTGGCTGAGTGTGTCTGGAGTTGTTTCTGCATCTTCTAATCTGTTCCACTGGTCTTCAGGTCTGTTTCTTTGCCAATACCATGATGTTTTATCACAGTAGCTTTGTAGTATAGTTTCAAGTTGGGGATTGTAATACCCCCTGCCATGTCTCTTACCTAGTGCTTTTGCTATTCTGGGTCTGTTCTTGTTCCAAATGAATTTTTGGATTGTTTTCTCAAGGTCTGTGGAGTATGCTGCTGGGATTTCAATTGGGATTGCATTGAATTTACATAGCAGTTTTGGAAGTATAGCCATTTTCACTATGTTGATTCTTCCTGCCCAGGAGCAAGGAATGTCTTTCCATTTTCTGATATCCCCTTCAATATCTTTTTTCCAAGTGCTATAATTTTCAGCAAAGAGGTCTTTGATTTCCTTTCTTAGGTTGATTCCTAGGTATTTCAGTTTTTTGGATGCTATTGTGAAAGGAATTGTTTGCCCTATTTCTGTCTCAGTGAGTCTGTTGTTCGTGTAGAGGAAAGCTATTGATTTTTGTGTGTTGACCTTATGTCCAGCTACTGTACTGAATTTGTCGAGAAGACTTTTGTTATTAAGTCGAGAAGACTTTTGTTAGAGTTCTTGGGGTCTTCTATATAGAGTATCATGTCATCTGCAAATAATGACAATTTGACTTCTTCATTTCCTATCTTTATCCCTTTTATTTCTTTCTCTTGTCCAATTGCTTTGGCTAATGTTTCCAAAACTATATTAAACAGGAGTGGTGATAGTGGACATCCTTGTCTTGTTCCTGATTTTAGTGTGAAGGATTTCAATTTTTGACCATTTAGTATGATATTGGCTGTTTTTCATAGATGGCTTCTATCAGTTTGAGGTAGAGAGTGTCTATTCCGATTTTTTGTAGGGTTTTTATCATAAATGGATGTTGGATTTTGTCAAATGCTTTTTCTGCATCTATTGAAAATTTGAGATTTAAAAATTAAATCCATCCTCGTAGTTTCCACTACTGTAAGAAAAAGAAACTGCTGTATCATACGATCGGTATAAAATTTTCCTTTCAAAGGAAATAAAGGCATCTGTTTTGTTTTATAGGTGGTGTGTGTGTGTGTGTGTGTGTGTGTGTGTGTGTACATTCTTTTTTTTTGAGGTCAACACATTTAGGTTGTGATTCTTCTAAGAAGTTTTGGAGTTGTTTTATTTGTGATGAAGCAACCTCTTTGATTCTACTGCACTCCCTACATGGAGACTGTACTGTCCTGTTTGAACATTTACAGTTTTTAGTGTGGATGTGACTGCATCAGCCAGCATACGTTTTAAAAACTTCTGTTAGTCCGTGTGTGCAGTACATACTGATTACATTTATCACGGGGAGCTGGTCCATGTACCACTAGAAGATGTGTTAATATCTTCATTCTTTTGTGTTCTCCTTCCCCTCCCATCCCTCTCCACTCCTTCCAACTCTTGGTCTCCTTCCTGTTTGAAAAAACTCCATTTCCATTTTTTCCTTCAGTGCTTTCTTTTCATTCCCTTTCCCTCCCCTCCCTTTCCCTTCCCTTTACCTCTTCTTCCCCCTTCCATTTGAAAAAGGTCTTCTTACTTCCTATATCTGTCTTTGATTTTGCTCTGTATATTTTTTTAACTTTTGTTTCTGGCTGTATTTCTGTCCTTTTAACAGTGCTGTTTTAAATCTTTAAGTTTCACCTTCTGAAACTATAGAAGTCACCCGTGCAAATCTTTAAAAAGCCTAAATAACATTTGAAACCAAATTCCTGGGACTCTCTGGTAGGAAAGGAGTCCTCAGGGCTCACTGACACTTAGGGAGCCCTGAGACCAGTGATGCACTGTGGTTAGACCCAGGCCCTGCAGCTCCTACGTAGCATCAGGTCCTGAAAGAGTTAAGAAGACCCCAGGGCACCTGAATTGTACTAGCAAATACCTCAGCCCTTCGAGATAACCGCACCTGGTCATGAAATAACCAAGCCCAGGGATTGTTAAGAAGACTGAGGTGCTGGACTTGATCCTGCCTCTTGTGGTTAAATTACCACCTTCCACACACACACAAAAAGAGGCCAAGGATGTAGCTCGATGGTGCTGGCGCCTGCCTCGAAAGTGCAAGTCCCAAGTTTGATCCCCGGTAACAACAACAACAAAAAATCAACACCTTCCAGAATGTTGAGGTTCGAAAAATCACCAGGCTGGGTTCTGAGTCCCAGGGATCATCCCGCAAGGAGAGGTCAGGACAATATAATTTAGGCCTAGAAGCTATTTCAACTTCTAGAGCCAAGGGTCTTTAAATAATTGAAAACTATTTTCTGTTATCCTGTAGTTGCGTACAAAGACTCTATAGTTTTTAAAAATAAAAGATTAAAAATGAAACTTGATACCAGAACAGTTATGTTGATGTGGGTGTATGCTGGATGAACAAGTTACACAAGCAATAGAGAATTATTTTAAATTAGACAGTTGGGACTTTTTCAAAGGCCACTGTCACATTTTCCCCAGAGTTTTCAGAGTTTTTATGTGTTGCATATGTGTAGACTTTCAACATACATTTGGGGAACCTTAAAAGTCCACTAAAACTACAGAGTTTTTTTTGCTGTCTTTCAGAGCAGGAATAAACATGTTTAAGCTGAATCTTTTTGGCTTAAATTTTCACTTACCAGGTAAATACTTCTCGTGGCCCTGTGATTTTTTAAAAAATAAGTAACTAGAACGGGGAAAAAATAAGAACCAAGATACATCATGTAAAGCTACAAGATCCCAAAGATGAATGTAACTATTGTAAACCTAAAATTACCAATAAACTCAGTGGAAAAAAATAAGTTAATTAATATGGTATTTGATTTTCTTCTTGGAACGTAATTTAATTCTGTCATTTGGAAACAAAGGGAAAAGAAGAGAGAGAAAATGGCATAGCAGTCTTAGGGGAAATATTGGTGTTAAGCTTCCTAGCCAGAGGAACAGTTAGGTTTGTTTCCTGGCCAGGGCTGGGAGTTGGCGCCTGTCCCTGCTTGTCCCCGGCCCTGGCATTCGTGTAGTGCGCCGTGTGCCCGGAACTGTGCCCCGGGCCCCCTTGGGAGCGTGTGTTTGGCCTTCCTCGTCTCCAGTCGTGCTGTGCTGCTTGTTCTCATTTTTTCCAGATAAGGAGACTGAGGCAGTGTTGGGGGAAGGCTGGGAACTTTCTAAAGTAACACATCCGTCTCTCAGGCCCTTCATTACCATGCCCCTTTCCCCTCCTAAAAACACTGGGGCAGTTGGCTGTGTTCGTTGCTCTCTGGGAGTGCTGTTCTCTCTTTCATAACTTGGGTCTCCATAAGGTAATGATAATTGGAGGCTTGGTGAAATGTCGCCCCTTTGATCTGCTCCCCTTTGATGTCATTAATAATGCACCTTAAGAGGCGTGGGAGTGGGAAATGTAGACATCAGAAACCGGGAGGCAGTTGAGGTACAGGGATGAATTGAGTTAAATACACTGTAATTAAGGACTAAATTACTGGGAGTCTGTTGCCTCTTTTCGAACCTTGACCTCTTAGCGTTTTTAGGTTAGTCATATCCCTAACGATGTGGTGAAGGATGGGGCAGCCGGACGTTCTCAAATCGTCCCCTGTAAAGACTTGTTATCTGACCTTGGAGAATCACATAACCTCCCAGAGCCTTATTTCCTTCTCCAAAATGGCGAATTCATCCTGAGGAAACGATGCCCGGCCTTTCCCCATCTCTGGGGAAACACTTACAGCCTGTTACTTTTAGCCTGTCTTCTTGTCTTAAGTAGAAAGACCTAAATGATCCTCAGAGTTAGTGCTAAAGGGAACAGTTTGTTATTACTGTTAGCACGCACTAGTTCTACAACTGAACAGAATTTGCTGTGATATGACCCAGAGAAAACGGTTTAAATTCAGGGATCTTGCAAGTGATGTCTTGGGGACATTCCCCCATTTTAAAAGTACTTCAGGGAAGCTTTGAAGTGATGGAGCTGCAGTTCCTTGGAGGTCTGTCAGACCCAAGGCCTTGTACCTTTAGCCGTTTTGTTACATGTTCTGTGTCAAAATTAGATTAGAGAAATATTTGTTTCTTCTGTGTATAAGGCACCTGCGTGGTTTTCATTTTATTGACCATGTGCATTTCTCACAAACTTGTAATGAATATTTATGTTTTGAGAAAAATCGACCAACTCTTTTCTGAGATTGTTTTCCAGTGTAATACCCATAGGCCTGTCTGTAGAGCTACCTTGTGTGGCAACACTTATTTTGAAGGGTTAATTTCTACTCTTTTTTCTTGTGGCTCGTGTGTACCTTAGCACTGGTTCGACATGGTAAGAGAGTAGGCTTTGTGGAAAGGGGAAGGGAGGAAAGGGCAGGCACAGTGAGCACACTTCCTCTAGGCCCTGTGCATTAAGCTCAGACATGCAGAACATTCTGGAAGAGACGGACATCTTTAGAGCACCTCAGCCATTAGGAAAACTCATTCTCGGAGCCCGAACTACAGAAAATACAGGGCATCTTTAGAATGAAACAGTTGTTTCTCATGAATATTTGTGAGGAGACATTAAAAACATTTGGTGTTGCCTCTCAGATTTTATTTGGAAGAGGCTGGTTGTACCCATGGTTGGCTCCATGTGAGCAGCAAGGAACTGGAATGAGGGCTTCCATGGGCGCAATCCCAGAGAACCATCAACTCGTTTTTCATTTATCTTTTTTTTAATACCCTTTGAACAAAATGTTAATGTGAGGCCATTTCTTGGTTATCTTTTTTCCCTTTTAAATCATAAAGGTAGGTGATGCAGTATTATTTATGTTATCTATTTTTGTGTAAAAATAAAATATCCTTAGCTGATTATATGGTTTCCTTACTTTGTGTTATGGTTTGGTAGAATTAATCCAGATGAATGCAGCATTTTTTCTTCTGATTTGTATGGAAGTCTGGGTTGTTCTCGATTTGTGGAAATGGACGGTCAGGTTAGAGTTGTGAATTTGTGCAGTTTGCAGGCGCTCCCTGGGTGGGTGGCTCCTTGTAGTGCCTGGCATGGTGCAAGTGCTCCATAAAGTTTTTTGAAATCAATGAATGAATAAATGAACATACACGTCTATGCACTGACAAATAGAAATGGACATCTGAGCAAAGTCTGCAAATGTCTTCAAAATGGGAATGCTTCCACTTATTTTAAAGGATGAAAACACTCCTTTGTACTGCAGTGTTGGCACTTGAACAATTGCGGCTGTTTGTTGAGTCATCTGCACAGCCCTCCTCTTTGTGTTTGTGACACCTCTCAGTCTGTCGTCGGGGATCTCTCTCGGTACGTTGCCCACTGCCTGAGTCTGTCCTGTCTTCCTTCCCTGTTGAGCCACTGTCCCCACTTTGCTGCTCCCAGCCTCCTCGCCGTGAACACTTGTCTTCCACACCGTTTGTCAGACAGAACTGATTCCCCGCACAATTTCTCTGTAGAGGAAAGTAGAAAACCTGACTCCTCTTCACGAGAAAGTCCGAGCCCCGCACCTTGGGGGAGGTCTGGTCATCACCCCCACCTGTTCTTCTGGACACGGGCCCTGTTTATTCTTTCTGACGAGTGTCACACGCTGTCCCTCCACCCCATTGTGGCAGACTCCCGTGTCTCGGTGGTTTTGCTGTTGGATTTCCTCTCTCTCAGTTGTCCCCGTCTACCTGGAAGTGCCTGCTCATCCTTGTGGGCCAGTGGAAACGTCATCGGTCACAGTGGTGCCTTTGACTCCAGGGCAGTGAGAGCTGCTTCCGTGTCACCTCCTGTGTGATTCTGTGACATGTTTGTAGTGTGCTTGTTTCCACATCTACCCTGCCTGGGCTTTGAACTCTCGGGGCTAGGGTTATCTGTCCCTGACTGTCACTGAGCTTTCTGGCGTTTTCACACAGACTAGCCCATCCTACGTACATGGAGGAGTTTTGGCAGCTGTATGTAGTTGTCTGTCAACCGTCACAGTCACCGTAGTGAACATGTCTGTTATCTCCCAGTTCCCAGTCAGTCTTTTCCTCCTGCCCCAGGTCCCGAGCGGACACTGCTCAGCTTTCGGTAGCAGTAGCTGGGCCTGCTTCAGAATTTCCTGTCGGCAGAGACAGGAGGCAGTGGCCTGTTCCCGGGCCCTTGGGCTCCTTGCCCTCCCGTGACCCTCAGGCGATCCATGACTTTGTGGGTGATAGTTCCATTGTAAGACACGCTAGTTTCACACACTGGTGGAAATGTAGGTCTCCAATTTGGGGATAATATAAATAAAATTGCTGTGAACATTGAGGCACAAGTCTTTGTGTGAATATTTGAGTGAATATATTTTCGTTCCCCATGGAGAAGTACCTAAGAATGGGATTGTTGGTTTAGCTGGAAATGATAAGCCTAACATTGCAAGCACTGTCAGAATCTTTACCAGACTCTACCGGTTTTCATTTCTGCCAGCAGTGGGAGGGACCTAGTTGCTCCCAGAACCACCATCCTTTCTTTATGCTTTGTTACATGTTTTCAAAAATAACAAGCTGCCTTTTAGAGGGGTTAAGAGAAATGCTCACATTTGCACATGCCTTGTATTATGTTTACCTCCAGAGCTCTCATGTCCACACTCAAATTCTTTACTCCATCCTTAAGGCCGAAGTTTGTTCTGGGTCATTTCCCTTTAGCTTAAAGGTGGTAGCATTTCTCATAGTGCAGTTCTGCTGATAATACATTTTCTTCATTTTTATTTATCTAAAATTGCCCTTTTTTGCATTTCTTTTGTGAGTCAAGTTTCACTGGATATAGAATTTTGAGGGTTTATTTGTTGTTTTTTTTGTTTTTTAACTCTATAAAGCTGTTTCCTTTCTTTGGTCACTGTTGTTTCCGATGAGACGTCGATAGTTATTTGTCTTATTACCTCTTATAAAATGTATTGGTTTTTTTTTTTCCAGACTGTTTTAAAGATTTTCTTATTTTTGGATTTTGGCTTTTTTTTTTCTACAATGTACTTAGGTGTCCTTTTCTTTATCCTCCTCAGGATATAATGAACTTTGTGGCTCTATAAGTTTATGTATTTTACCACATTTGGGAAATTATTTGCCATTAATTTTTTCACTTTTTTCCTTCATTCTCCTTCACTTTCATCCTGAGACTCACAATAAATATACTGGGGATCGCTTTTTATTGTCTCATAAATGACTGAAACTTTCTTCACATTCTTTCAGTCTTTTACCATTCATAGTCCTTCGACTGGGTAATTTCTACTGATCCGTCTTCCATTTCCTGTGTTTAGGCTAGGGAGCGAGCATCTAAGTTCTGCCATTAAGATCTGATTTTCCATTGTTTTATAGTTTCTGTTCCTCGTCTAAGATTTTCCTGTGTGCATACACTGTGACCTTATTTCCTGAAGGTCTTTGGAGATCTTCATAATAACTACTTTAAGCCGCTTGTCTGTGTGGGCCATCGCAGATTGCTGTTCTCAACTGCCGATGTCTAGATAGAGGTCTCCGAAGTGCCCCAGTGTGGACAGTTAATCAGTGGTAGCATCCTGCCCTCACCCGCTGGGACCATACTGGCAGTCTCCCTGCAGGGTTGCACGTCGCTGTCCCTTGCCACTCAGGGATTCAGACCCCGGGCCTCTGCTGTGTTTAGCTTCCCTCACGGGACTGCAAAGATGTTTATCTCTTCGGTTTTCCCTTTTCATGTGTTATCTGTGCTGTTGTGCACTAGCCCAAGGGGAGGTGTGGAGAGGGGACTTCAAGGCCCCGTCTTTGTCAGAAGTCTGTTTTCTCCAAAGCAAGATATTTTGCAAAGTTGAAAAATATTTTGAATCCATGATAATTTCATTAAAATACTTGAACTGAAAGTCTTATTTCAGCAGTGTTTTCCTCTACTTATATATTTCATTTATATATTCCCTGTCTGTTCCAAATGTTTTTAAACATGGTTATTTACATTTAACTCAAACATACTCCAAAGAAATCATTTTCTGAGAACTACAAGTAAATTGTAGTATCAGAGATAAAAGTAAATGTACTCAGCATTATGGAGGAACTTAATTACAAACTTGATGGAGGAGTACACAGTGGTATAGTGGATATGTGTTGTTTCTAGTATTGGTCTGTTCTTTTTCTTTTTTTTGTACTGGGAATTGAACTCAGGACCTTGTGCTTGTGAAGCAGGCGGTGGCACCACTGAGCTACATCCCGGGCATTGTACATATGCAAATGAAGTAACTAGCTTGCCTGCATCCATGGACAGTTTTAGGAGATTGGAAAGCTGATAATTCCCACTGGTTAAGAATTTTTCTTATTTTCTATTAGATGGTTTTTATATATTACCATATTTAATCACAGCAACCTTGATTCCCCCCCCCCATTTGGATTTGAAGAACAATTATTTTTTCCAACATGATACAGTATACGAGTGCCAGGATAGAAATTTGAATTTAAGCTAACTCCAAATTGCTGCTCCTAATTTATTGTCTTTGTTCTTATAAACTTCCTATGTGTTCTCAGTAAAATTATTTTCTGGATATTCTTAGTTTCAATTTTCTGTTGTGCTGAAAGTTACTTATTTAATAATATTTTTTTCTTCCTTGTTTTCAATATTTTAGTTATGTAACAAATTAAGGAGCCTAACTATAGTTCTTTTTTGGTAGGCAAGAGAGTGTTTAAAATTTTTATTATTAGTTTTTAGATTTATTGTGCTTACAGACTTTGTTGTCTTGTAGAATGTATTGTCTTAATTTTATGTTTAAAATTTCTTAATATTTTCTTAGGTTTTAATAAGTCATCACTTTTAAAGTTCATGTGTGCTATAATCTATCTCCAGATTAATAGCTCTCATATGTACTATTCATGGGCTGTGATTATTAAATGTATGTTAGTTTGATTTTTCAAATATTTTCTATCATTTTTATTTGGTTATTTGTCAAAAAGTAGTAGTGTTTTTAAAAATTCTGACATCTGGATAATATTGAAGTCTCAGAAAATAAATATGATTAGAACCTTCTTCTGGTGTAAGAAAGTATATTTTTGTTTGTTCGTTTTGGTACCGGGGATGGAACTCGGGTCCTTGCGCTTGCGCAGCAGGCGGCGAAACCACTGAGCTAAATCCCCGGCCCAAGAAAGTATATTTTTGGATATAAAATGATAGAACTTCTTTATTCATGAAATATATTTTTGTAGGCTTTCTTGTTTTTGTTTTACTTTACATAGTAGATTACAATTTATGACATTTTGTTAAATTTTAGAAGCAAGTCAATTGCTTACATTTCTCTCATGTCTACAGGGATAAGATGATAACTTTTGATTAAAATACTTTAGACTAATTTCATTTTTGTAGAGACATAAATTTAGTTAAGAAAAATAAAAGAGAACTCTGGACCTAGAAAAACCAAATTAAACTTTAAGATCTGTCTGTTACTACATTATTATTATTATTACCGGTTTTACTTTGTTTTCTGACGGACAGAAGGAAATTTCCCACAGAAGCTTTTGTATTAGCGTGCTTGCAGTGCGTGCTGATTACATTTGAGCACATGATGTTGCTGCGCGTGCGTCGCGCGTCACATGTTCCTTCTCTGCACCCCCGCGCCACTCACCCCTCCCTGCACCTCCCCTCCCTTGGCCCCCTTCCCGTTTGTGAAAGCTCTATTTCCATTTTTTCACCTCTTTTTCCATCCCCTGCCTTTCTAGCCTGCTGTCTTTCACTGTCTTGTATAATACCATTCCTAAGTGTGTGCTGTGGTTAAAAAAAAAGTGATATTTAATTAAAATATGTATATATTACAGCACATTGTCACTGATTCTCCCTCAGAATCCTCCGGCTCACTTCAGACACACTATCCCATCATCTCGCTTTCTGAAGCAGTTCTCAAAGTTCTCCTTCCGTACTGTCTCGAGTTGTGCTGTCCTGGCTGCCTACATCCATAGATTCAAAACATTGACTTTTCTTGGCCACTCTGACTTTGGGGCAGAGTCAGAAGTCTCACGGTGCCAGATCCGGTGACCGAGGTGCTGAGGACACAGCGTCATGTTTACACTCCTGCCTTTCCATTGGGTGGTGCTCAGCAGCAGCCGTCCTCCGACTTTGATCACATCTGGTAAAGACACTCAGGAAAAAGGACTCCACACTGCTTCAGGAAGTGGCAAGAATGACGGGATGAGCGCATTCAGAGTGAGGACAGTGTTCTCAGGGAGATCAATGGCAATGTCTTTCACTATAATCAAATTTTTAAAGTTGCAGTGTTTATATCTACAGTATATCTCGATCTTATTGTGTATATCTCTGTTAAATTTGTTGTCTGTTTCCCTTAGCTATACCTCTGAGCTTCTTGACAAAAATGACGTTGCTCCGTCTACCTGCCTGTTCCCTCTCTCTAACACATTGCCTGAAGGTGCTTGATACATGTTTAAAGAATGCAGCAACAGGGCCGGGGATGTAGCTCAGTGGTGCCACTGCTTGCCTCACAAGTGTAAGGTCCTGAGTTCAGTCCCTGGTACAAAACAAAAAAAATCACACAAAAAAAACCAACAGAGAATGCAGCAACAGGAGCTTCCGAATGAACACAGAAGACCGCAGGCGACATGAGAGGTGTCAGCCGCCATGCAGCCAGCGAGTGTAACCGTCCAGGGCTCTGCCCCAAAGTGAAATGAATTTTGTTTTCTATCAAAATATCTTGTTTCTTCCCTCACAGATATTGATGATGTCCAGAAGTTCAAGCCGGGGTACCTAGAAGCTACCGTCCATTGGTTGAGATTTTATAAGGTCCCTGAGGGGAAGCCAGAGAACAAGTTTGCTTTCAGTGGAGAGTTCAAAAACAAGGTAAAGACCAGACTGCTCTCCAGGGTCCCCCCAGTGCCTGCGCAGGACTTGTTGCCCTCTGACGTGTTCTTGTGTGAATATTTCTCTCTTTGGCATCAGGAAAGAACTGCTTTGGACTGACTTATGTATTTAAAAACATTATTTTATCATTTAAAAAATTTGGGAGAGGGGATCTAAGTGAATCAAGCCTGAAAAGTATTTCTCTCATCTATGAATAATAGCTCCTCCTCCCCTTTCTCCTTCTCCTCCTCCTTTTTTTGAAAAATGAAAGAATTCTGTGATCGGTTAATTCTGCAAATTATAAATGAAGAAAACCCTCCCTCCATTCACTAATTTGAGGAGAAAGTTACCCTTACTGCGAATTCTTAGGGCTTCTCTCCTAAATGTTCCTTCGGCACAGCCGATCTCAGCTGATTCATGATTAAGAATGCACTTGAATTATTTCACTGTCAAAAGATGCCTCTATTAGATGACCATGGTTACCATAAAGTATCTCTAATAAGATACAAATGGGAAAACTGGCCAAAGAGTCAACATCTAAAAACATGAGCTGATTTAAAAATATTATACCCACTAAGTAAATTCCAGAGTCTAAGCCAACTCCTGAGTGGGTCCTAGTAAGTATATTTATAAGTAGAAATAAGGCATGTTAATAAGAACTTAAAATTTACAGTATTTTGCCATGTAAGAATTGATTGTTGGACCCAGTATTTTTTGAAAAGTATATTAAAGCACCTTTAATATCTTGAGGGCTTTGTTTAGGATTATTAAATGCAAATATAAAACTTATTTTAGACTGGATTTTCTTAAAAATATTAGAAATTTATATAATAAATTATTTTTTCTTCAAATTATATTTTGTGTTTGTAATAATATACATTTCAAGCCTATACTGTACTTCTGTGTACCCTTACTGGCTCTAAGTAAGTCTGCCAGTTATGAATTTATAAAGAGTGAGTTGTGTTTTATGTTTTGTTTTTGACAAACATTAATTCTTTTTCGTAAGAAGACCAGGCCATTTTTACACCTCTTCAGAACATAATAATTTTATGCATTGCTCTTTACCATTACTGTTTAAAATACAGAGCCTCACGTAAGAAAATGTAATTGTAAAGAAAAAAGAAAATGTAACTGTGCCTCTTTAATGTGGTTGAAAATGGTTCCTATTTTATATTGTCGGGTTTTCCCGCCTACTCCTGTATGCAGCAACTCTAACAGGTTCCAAACAGTCACCATTATTGGGATACCTTGGCTGATGATCTTTTCCTGTGCTGTGCAGAGGGCCAGTTGCTTTGCTGGCCCTGCATCTTAAGCCACCTTGCTGAGCCCCGATGATCCTCGTCATCACTGCAGCTGGCAGACCTCAGGGACCAAGTCCCCGTTATCACTGTGTCTCAGAACACAGGCTCCTTCGTGTCCTTCATTACCATAATATGTTCCCTTGCCCTCGAAGGAGAAAGGAAGGAGCACCAAGTAGTTGATAACTAAAGACTGTCCTTAAAGAAAAGCAGCAGCATTTTGAGGACGAACATGAAAAGAATATTCTGCTTTGGAGTAATAAAGCAGTTTTCCTTAGATGTGTGTCTATTGTAATTGTGCACTGATAGACATCTTATGAATTGGGACTAAGAAAACATGGGAAATGTTAAGGAGGTTGTGGCTTGGAGACAGTGGAGGGTCAGAAGCACTTTATGATTAGATGGTTTGCAGTTGGGATGGTGGTAAATAAACAATCCCTGATGCAGATGTTCCCCACCGGAGGCCATTACACAGAGGCGGAAGTTGAGGCCCGGCCGTTAGATACCTCTCCTGGTCTCACAGCTGTTAAATAAGGAGGCCAGAATTTACACTCAGTGTGCCGACTCCAGGGCACTGCGCTTCGTGCGAAACTGTCACCACAGCTTTAGTTCAAGGTCAGTGCAACAATGTGACTGCTTTGTCTCATTTGGTTGGAACTAGGCTTTTGCTCTTGAAGTCATTAAATCTGCTCACGAATGTTGGAAGGTGCTGCTTATGAAGAAGTGCGATGGAGGAGCTATAAATTGGTAAGAATCTGCTTTTTCTGTGTAAATGATGTTATTTTATTATTACTCGGTACTGACCCGCCGCCTAGTGCTGCTTGGATCTCATGTTTTTTATGGGATTTTAATTCTCTTCCACTGAATGAGGAATTATTATGGGCCACCTGTGCAGGGAGTGTCGCCGAGCACTGGGAATGGGCACGCTCCCTCTGCCTGAGGGATTTGTATTTTAGGAGGAGACACTAACAAGTACCTAAGTGCTTACTCGCACTGCGCTGTGGGGTGTGCAGACTTCGGGCTCAAAAACAGCAGTTGCTCAACAGGCAGATGTGCAGTTACTTTATTGTATGGTAGCTGTCACGTTCCTTGATATGAACAGGAAGAGCCTTCTCGGCCGATGTGATCTTGATCATTAGATGATGGATTAGCAGGAATCTAACAGTAGTATGCATAACTTTTTAAAATTTAATACTTGGGGCGCACACTGAAAGTACTTGGATACTTGGGACAAACTACGCTAAAAATATTCACTTGAGCTGGGGATTTAGCTCAGTGGTTCTGCCACCTGCCTCGCCAGAGCAAGGACCCAAGTTCGATTCCTGGTACCAAAAAAAAAGCCAATGAAATGTATGTTTGGGCCGGGGATTTAGCTCAGTGGTGCAGCGCCTGCCTTCAAAGTTCAAGGTCCTGAGTTCAGTCCCCAGTACTGCAAAACAAAGAAAAAAAAATTCACTTGAACTTCATATTTACTTGGGCAATCTGTATTTTATCTGACACTTCTATTGAGGGGACCCCCTCTGCTCTTTCTCACAGTTGTTTTCCCAGAATTTATAAGAAATGTGGATTGGTTTCGTTAAAATATGAGAACCATTGTGCATGCAGCATATTTTCCTGCCTTTTTCAGAGAACTAGCCCTTAGGACTTTGCAGGGTCTAATTTTTTGCCTGGTTCCTCTCCCTTCCTCTCCTCTCCCTCTTTCTCATTAGGGAAGCATCTCACTTACAGGACCCTACCTTTTTTAACTTTCAGTTTACTTAAAGATGAGCTGTAAAAGATGAATACAGGAAAGTCGTACTTTAAGGATGATGGTGCCAGCCTTCATCAAGTTTTATTCATGCCAAGAATAAAAATAAGTTCCACATTAGGAATGTGGTTAGAAACCAAAATGACCATGTACTGTAATCATTGTCATCAATAACAGACAGATGTTGTTTTAAAGGTAAATCAGCAACCAAATTGGGTCTTTTTTCAATCATAGGTATCCCCATGTATTTCACAGAGCAATTGTGAAAATGTTTGATAACGTGTATCTCTTAGGGCCATTTGAGAGGGGAAATGTGTTTGTGTTTCACCTATCGTTTATCTCTGTTAGGAGATAATCATTGTTAGTCACTTTTTTCTTTCATTTAAAAAATAATAGCTTTCACCTCTTCTCTCCTACCTCTTGCTGCCTCTATTTTGATCTGCCAGTTTCCCTGATGAAATTTTTAAACTCAGCCCTGGATCCACTTGGATCTGGGAGCAGGCCTGTGTGCAGTGCATTCTGGGAGACAGGAAAGGCCTTCACCTCAGGGAGCTGTGAGTGAGGGTGGGTCAGGTTGCTGCTGCCCTTCCACCTCTCTCAGCTGCCCCTCAGGAGAAAAGTTTTCATGTCCACGTAGATTCCTCCTGTCCTAAATCTTCCATGTCTGCTGAGACTCCACAACATCTTGTGGAAAAGTTTCCTTATAGTCCCCTTGTGTGGGTCACATTTGATTCCTGTCTTCTTGAATAAAGATGAAAGGTAGTTGTAGTATTTCTTTTTATAGACACCAGGAAATTATTAGGCTTTGTATATTATTTGTTAAGTGTTTTTGTATTCTAAGGAATACAGTGCTATTATATATTCTGTTTGTAACTTTGCCTAAAAGAATGTACGATGGATGCACCTGGAGACCATAATGTTAAGTGAAATAAATCAGCACACAAGCTTAAATATCATACGGTTTCTCTTATGTGAGAAACCCGAATTATGAAAAAGAGCAAAATAAGAGATGGATAATAGGAAGTCGGGAGACAGATCTTTCTCAGATGGGAAGGGGATTGAGAGCTTGAGGGAGGCAGGGGGAGGGAAGTGGATGAGAGGAGGAACTAGGATGTGTTATGTCTGGGTACCAATCCACACAAGGAGTATAAACATTCTGTACTACACACATGGACTAACAAATCAAAATAAATTAACTTCGAAAAAATGAATGCACAATGCTTTATTGTTCCAATTTATGTACATTCAATTCCTTGTTCCCTGGCTGAAGTTATCCAGTTAGTGAGGACTATCTGGAGTTGATATTCTTTCTTTTTTCTTGTGCTTAACGATGTTTTCTTCTCTTCCGCAGCACAAATGCCCAGGTGTGCGACAGCCCTTTCCGTTGCACCCAAGAGGAAGCGAGATCCTTGGTCGAATCAGTAAGGAGCAAATGTGCCCAAGATGTCTTTTAATCACATAAATGACATGAGAAGCCCAGCAGAAACCCTCAAATACCAAGAAATGAAATGTGTCGAACCCTTTAGGAAGCGTAATGTGAAAAGCTAATATTGAAATTATTTTTTTTTTGATTCAGGGAATTTAATTTTTTTTTTTTTTTTTTTTTGCAGTCCCAGGAATCAAACTCAGGACCTTGCACTTGCAAGGCAGATGCAGTGCCACTGAGCTACATTCCTGGCCTGGGAATTTAAATTGTAAACTTCAAAGAGCCTGAAGTTTTAAATTCTATTTTTTTTTTTTGGTACCGGGGATCGAATTCAGTACCTGGCGCTTGCGAGTCAGGCGCTGGAACCACTGAGCTAAATCCCTGGCCCCTTTAAATTGTATTTTAACCATTTAACTAATTTCACATGATGCTGTTTTTCTTAATACGATCAATTTATTATTGGTAATATCAGTACTTGCTGGTCTGTCCCCTGAGTTACCTGTCACCCAGGGGCCAAATTGGGACTGGCTCTTGGTCCACACATGTGGTTTGGCTCAAGAAAAATGAAATGGAGGAGGTTCTTTTCTTCTTTGTTTCCTTTTGGCTGGGCTGTCTCACGAGCTTCCCTTCCCCAAGTGAAGAAGAAATCCTAAGAACAGATTTTCACATCTCTTCGTGGGAATGCTGCAGAGAGGCAACTGAATTTATCAGTGAATTAATACTTAATTTAGAGAATACTAAGAAAAGTGATAGCCAGGTAATTAAGTATCATTGCTGTGTAAAATAGGAATCCTAGGCTTGAAGTCCCACTTATACATTATGGGTTTAAAAACACTAATTATGAGCTAGAAACTAGTGGATTTAGGTCTTTAGGAACAGCTGAGATGTTCCTGAGTATTAGTTACTTGTTGTGGCTGCTTTCAGTGTGTGGGTTTTATTTCTCCGCTGGTTCATCCGCCCAGTGCTGAGGGGCTGCTCTGTGGGGAGGAGCCTGCCCGGAATGAGGGACGCAGAGAGCCCTGCCCTCGCTAGCTCTCACTTCAGTAGAGAGCTGGGTGATGAATCGGTGTGCGCAGAAAGCACCCGGGGTCCTGGTAGATAACAGAGGCCATGGTGGAGAAGGAGCGGAAAGAAGAATAGCATTCCAGGTCCAGGATGGCCTTGGAGCTGCGGTTCCTACGAGGTGGCCCCAGCCCGGCTCCCTGGGAAGAGGCTGCCACGGGGCGGGATTTGGAGGAAGGGAGTGAGCAGGGGAACTTGGAGGAGGAGCGTTCCTGGGCCTGGGGCCAGGAGCCCAAGGGTGTCTGGCTGTGTCCTTGGGCTCCGAATCTAACTACTGTCTGGAAACCTGCAGCAGACTGCAGGGACCAGCGAGGTGGGGAGAGGCCCTGGAGATGAGCGAGGGAGTGTTTAGGTCCGGAATGGAACTGGAAGCTGATTAGCAAAGACCCTGTGAGCGCCTTCCTGGGGATTCTGAAGGAGGTCAGGGAGGGAGGGGGTGAGCGAAGGGGCAGTGTGGTCTGACTGGGATTCTAACCAAGTCGCTCCTACCGCAGCACAGTTCACGCTTGCTAAATCTCGGGAGCAGCCCGCGTGTCCATCAACAGATGAATGCATAAAGAAAACGTGGTATTTATACACCCTGGAGCACTACTCTGCCATAAAGAAGCGTAAACTTGAGTCATTTGTAGGAAAATGGATGCACCTTGACACCATAATATTAAGTGAAATAAATCAAACGCAGTAGCTTAACTGTCACATGGTTTCTCTTAGATGAGAAACCCAGAATATAAATAAAGAACAAAATAAAAGGTAGAGAATCGGAAGTAGAGAGACAGCTCTTTCTCAGATGGGAAGGGGATCAGCAGATGGGGGGAGGGAGACAAAAGGAGCTGAGATGTGTTGCGTACACGTGCCCACTCCACGCAAGGGCTGCAGACACTGTGCTGGAAACATGGACGGAAGGAGAAGGGAGAGAGAGAAAGGAAAGAAAGAAAGTGGAGTGTAGGGAGGCAAAGGAAGACACCATTGTAATGCAGGCCACAATCTCAGTGTATTTCCTCCAAGTTACCCATTCTGTATCTCTAGATTATATTCTTATTTTGGTGTTCATCAAAATTTATTATTCCTTAAGAGAAAAAGTAGAGGGAAAGAAAAATATTTTCATCCTTGTCTAAGCAGTCGGTCTCACTAATCTCAGATTAAAATTACTGTGTTGGTTTTATTTGGATACATTAATGATAAATATAATAGATTGTTATCTTAAAATTGGAAGATTGAAGTTTTCTTGTTTTATCTTATTTTAACTGCCTCCTATCATCTTAGTAGGAAAGCAGTTGTCTTGGACAGGAATAAGGAGAGGGTACGGCCCAGGTCAATAAGGGAGCGAGGGGAGGTTCAGAAGCATCACTTCTGGCTGTCATCACACAGCTCCATTACCGTAAAGAAGGTGCTGTCCTGACTGATTTTTTGCTGAGAATGTTGTCACACAAATTCGGTTTGGAGAATCCAGCCCCTCGTCTCTAGCTCAGTGAAACTCAGCGTGCGCCAGTTTTCATTATTAAGTATCTGGGAGTAAGAATCGCGCCTTTAGCAGGGGGAGAAACAGGCTGAACTTGGGAGCGGCTGCGGGAGCTGTCACAGCAGGCGCATGAGGGATAAATATGTGGGGAGCAAAGCACAGGGCGGGCAGCGCCGAAACCAGGAGAGCCAGTAAGCCGCTGCCCATGGGTGTGTGCAGAGCGACTAAGGAAATGATTGTCACTCTAGCTAAGGAAGATAAAAGCGGACAGTTTGATGTGTCTCATTAGACAGCATTTTAGAAACAATGTAGAAAATATCTGCTAAGTATTTTACCATACTTTGGTTGGAGTCTTAAGGTAGTAGATGTGGGTAAGATTTCAGAAGAATTGACATGGGAGGGATGACTGGGCTTTGTTCATGAATCTGTAGATGTTTGCATTGTGTGCAGCTGTGACGGTTGGGACTCCATCAAAACAAGCTCCGTCAGTGAGCCCTTAGCACCATGCAGATCAGCAAGCCAGAGCCCCCGCCAGCACCAACTTCGTCTGTGGCCACGGCACCCAGGCTGCCCTGCCGCAGTGGCTCAGGCACACCCCGTGACTTCCTTGAATTTTTCTGTACATTGTGAATTTGTTTTTAAACGTCTACCTATTTTATAACCAGAACACACGAGACCTACCTGCAATACTTGAGAACTGTATGACTAGTAGTTGGAGCTTTATTCCAGGGAGCGAGGCTTAGAGCAGAAATGGGGAGCAAAGTGTGTGTGTGTGTGTGTGTGTGGATACGCACATGTGGTTGCCTTTCGGACTTAGTATTCATTAAATACAGTATATTTGAGTTGCCTGCTGATATGGAAGATGCCACGTGTTGGACCCTTTGTGCATTGAAATGTCATTTTGAAAATATCTTGACAAGATTGAAATGAAATTTGCAAGCTTAATCTCATAGTCATATATAATGAGAAAATATTGTCTGTCACTGTGGACATTCCCCAAAATTGAGTACGTATTAGGACACAAATAGTGTTGAAAAAAAATTCCAGAGAGCAGTCATACAGACCACATTCTCTATCTCTAATAAAGTTATTCATCAGCCATGAAAATATTCAAAGGAAAAAGCACAGGCACAAAGATTTGGAAATTTAAAAACACTTACTGACAAGTTATGCCTCAAAAAACGAACTATAACAAACTAAAATATTTAAAGCTGAGTGTCACAGCCTGCTCCGTACAGCAAGAATGGTACCTGAAAAAAATAAATAAATAAATGTACACATTAGAAATGAAGAGAGAAAGTGAAACATTCAGCTCTACAATTACTATTCCCCACCACCACCTTTTCACAGGGGAAGAGAGGAAATCAAAGAGTGGGGCAGATGCTCCACTTAATAGAAAGTGATGAGCAGCAGAGGATCAACTACAACAAAAGCTGCCTGTTTTCAAAGTAATAAAACAGACAAACTATGCTAAGAAGGGTGATGAAACAGAACAGGCACAAATAAAAATGCCAAGAGCTGAGGTGTAGACTGAGCGCAGACTCGGAGCTATTCAGACTCAAAGTACTATTTAAAGAGTGCTGTAAGATGCTTTTGACAACACCTTTCAAACATGAATGAAGTTTTGCTTACACTACAGATTACCAATACTAAACTGTGAATACAGAAGCCAGATAGACTTAGAAGTTTAAGAAAATACTTAACCTTGAAGGTGATAACTTCTCCGGTGTCAATGAAGTCAACCTATTTTTTTCATCAAAATTCCAATAGTTTTCACCAAACTTACCAGGGTGATTCTAAAATACATATGGAATGATAAAAGGCTAAAAATAAACTTACAAGGATTAATACATTTATTATGGAAAGATATAAACAACTAAAGTTAACATAAAATAAATGATAAAATAAGCCATTGATTTCAAGAAGATATTTTCATCTAAAATAATAAGCAACTGGGCTGGGGATTTAGCTCAGTGGTTTCGCCGCCTGCTGCGCAAGCGCAAGGACCCGAGTTCAATCCCCGGTACCAAAAAAGTAAAAAAATAATAAACAACTTATTCAAATTAATAAGAAAAGGATAACCTGGTAGAAGGAAATGAGTAAACCCTAGGAAGAAGACTGACGTTATCAGCTGTTTTCAGGGACACAGGAAGAGGCAACCCCTCAGAGCTCCTATGGATGGCATGCGGGATAGGAGGGTAAGCTGCTGAAGAGCATTAATGAATTTCCAGTGAAGTGAGGCGTGCTGATTACGCGTTGCTCGCAGCTGCACACCTCCTAGAGACACTAACACACGGGCTCGAGCAGTCGGACCGGAACATTGCAAGCCGAGTGAACGTCTCGGTGAGAGGAGGCCGGGTAAATAAACCGGAGAGGTTGAGTGCGGAGTGCTTGCTGTCACGTTGAAGAGTCAGGACCTCACTGACTGTACAAAAACCATTGACTGCGAGGCTGGTGTTTTTCATGAACCCATTCTGGTTGTTTTCAAACGTAAATACTGTTGACTCTTTTCATATGAAAGACATGTCTTTAAGAAACTAGCTGTCGTCCAGACAAACACACAAACAGAATCCCTCGGACTCTGTCATTGCCTGTGAGTGCTGGGCCTGTCCACAATGATTTGGGGTTTTTTGTTATTTTTTTTTTTCCCGGTACCAGAGATTGAACTCAGGACCTTGTGGTTGCTTGCGAGGCAGTCACAGTGCCACTGAGCTAAATCCCTGGCCCAATTTTGTTTGATCAAAAAGGCTTTGCATTTCTCAATATCTTCCAAGCAAGAAATATATTTATTCCTTTTTTTTTTTTTGGTATCGGGGATCGAACTCGGGTCCTTGTACTTGCGAGGCAGGCGGTGGAACCACTGAGCTAAATCCCCGGCCCCGCAAGAAATATATTTTTTAAAAAACAAAAAATACATTTTAGCATGAAGACATAAAAACATTCTGGAAATTATGTTTTAAAATAACATGTGATGCTAAATGTTTCAGATAGGACCCGTTTCATTTTCTATAATGCTTTTAGGTTAATGAGAAGTTGCTCAGTTGCTCTATTTCAGTATTTCTATTATTTCTATTTTTGTGCACCATCCATTCTCTTTGACTGAAATGTTTGGCAGTTCCAGTCCAAAGCAGCTGCTAATTTTAAACAAGAAATTTAACCAGCTAATTTTCCAACAAACTTTGTATAATGAGTGCCCTGTACAAACATAAGGAGCGATCAACAATACCAAGAGTAGACAGATAGAGCTGTCACATTCCAGTGCATCATCCGAGGACAGCTTTGATGTCGCATGTCTCTGTCACACTCAGACCTGGAGTTCTTACAGCCTCAGAACCTGTGGGCCTTGAGCGTTTTTTCCATATGCGGAAGTGTAACAATTTTTCTTCTGTTTTTGAAGTATTTGGACATATTCAAGGATATTATTGAAAATTTTCCAGGAATCCTTTTTATTTACACAGTGAAATCATCCTTTTCTTGAATAGAAACAAAACTTTTTTTTTTTTTTTTTTTTTGCAGTACTAGGGATCGAACTCGGGACCTTGTGCTTGCGAGGCAGGCACGGTGCCACTGAGCTAAATCCTGGGCCCTAGAAACAAAACTTTAAAAGTCTAGTTGATCAAACTTTTCTTAAAGATTGGGGAGAGAAGTGACATTAACCCATTAGGGACCTGAGGGAATGCATCAGTCAGGGCTTTCCAGCGGAAGGGAGCTGACAGACGTGTACACAGGGCTGCGCTGTGTGTCGGCCTCGGGCCACACAGATGATGCTGACGCTGATGGTGATGGTGGTGATGGTGGTGATGGTCCCGTACGCTTGTGAAACCTGGGGAAATGTGTTGTTATTCTCGGGTGACTTTGTAGCTGGTGATGCTGATGGAACCAAGCCTCTCGCTGTGCCTGCCACGAGTGTGTGTGGCACCCAACCCTTGACAGTGGTGACCGGAGACTCTGTCACTGCCGTGTACTCCCCTCCTGTACCTACCGCTGTGTTAGCAAATACTCCCACCTGCCCTAACCAGGAGTGTGGGGTGCGACCGGCGGCCGTGTGACCGGGCAGCACCCCCACATTTCTCGTCCACTACTTCTCTTGACTATGTCACTTCTCTTGTACTTGGTTCTGTCTCCTGTTTTGTTCATTGTGACCCCCTAATTATATAAAATCTCCTGCTCAGGTTAGCAGGAGGCCACACCAAGCGGCTGGCCGGGAATGGAATCCTGAGGGAGTGAGGGTTACAAGCTGGAGAATCTGGCTCCTGCCGGCTAGCCTGGCCATCCCATTCCCCTCAGCACAGTCTTGGGGACCAGGAGCTGGGTGGGCAGTGGAAAGGATCTGCTACCCTGGAGGCAGCCCACTTCACTAGAGATTTGTTAGTGCTCTCTTCAGCAGTTTCAGCAGCTTATCCTCCTGTCCAGCCTGTCGTCAGTATGAGCTCTGAGGGGTCTCCTCTCCCCATGTCCTTGAAATCCACGTGCACACATACACATGCACATGTATTTGAACTCCATGTTTTTGTTGAGTTTTTTGGGTCCTCAAAATTTCAGCCTTGGAAGCAACTGAAAGAAAATCTCTATACATTCTCAGCTACTACAGACTCAGTAGTTCCCATGGGCCATTGATGGAAATATTTCCAAGCCCGCTCCTTTCCATTTGGCTCTACATCTGTGGTTTATCAGAAAGAGCAAGCAATGATAATAAAGGCAGAGGAGTGTACGCTTTTTCAAGTTAGAGAGCTGTTGTGTGCCAACCTTGTTGTGTAATCCCATGAAAACTTCGTGGATTCGCTTTCTGCGTATGATGGACTCGTAATAACAGTGATTCTGCTTCTGTTCTTACTTTCAGGTCTCACCAGCTGCACCAAGTAAAGAAAGTAGTGGAGAAGGTATGGTATATCTTAGTTCTCAAAGAGCAGGATATGTAAATATATTCATTTACAGTAGTGGAAACCAAAAAGTTATATAAACTAAAAATATTTTAAAGCCATTAAAATTTTCAGAGGAAGTACCATATCCCCTACTCTCAGAAGATGAAGAACCACACATTTATTTCTTCTGGCTAGGTAATGGTTTGATTATACAGTGCCCTTTTTTTTGCTGAAATAGTCTAGCTCATTCTGGGAAATTTTAAAAGGCTCCTGCCATCTTGAATCTGAAAGATTTTCTTTATTTCTTGTCATTTTAGTGAATCACTCATTTTAACTCATGATCTTATAGGCAAAATTTGCAGTAAGACTGAAAATAAAGGCTTTATTTTTAATTCCATTATTTGAAACGGTGTTGAGAAACAAGTAAAAATGCTCTGTGATAGGAATTTCAGAATGCAAGCATATTCACACATCATTTTTCTTTGAGAATATTGCAAGGTTTCGGCCTTGTAATATAAAAAGTTAGAGGACTGTTCAGGTTACAAATTTGGAGGAAAATGACAGCTCTTCACTGGGGGTCTAGTTGCAAGGTGCTGAGAAAGGCGTGCATCGCTGGGTGGGAGTCCACGGAAAGTGCGCCTTGCCCACGGCCCCTGCTGGGTTGGAATTCCCTGTCACTGCCCGAGGCAGGCACAGTGCCACTGTGCCAAACCCCCAGCCCTTCCACTGGCGATGCTTACAGTAGGATTGCTTAGACTTTCCACGCTGTCTCCAGGGACCTAACTTCTGTACTGTTCATTGGAGACTGCAGTGGCCATCAGGAACAAAATGAGAAGGCTCTTGAAAGGTTCATATCGTTTTGTAGAAAGCTTGAAGCAAATGAGACAACTAGGAATTTAGAGAGAAAAAACGAAAGATGATGTGCTAAGGTTGTGACTCTTCTATGAGCGTAAATACTTCCTGAAAGTCTTACTCTTCCCATCCTGCTTATCGTCCTCTCCACCCTGTCCCTGACCCCTTTGCTCCCGTTTCCAACACAGAGCAAGCGTGGCACTTCCTTGGCAAATGACGGGGACATTCGAAGCTCAACATCCAGATCTCGCCCCCTGAGACTGCTTTTCTCTTCAGCGATGGAGACCGGCAGGGCCATGGGCATTTGCTGACTTGTTGCTCAAACATTGTTTTCAAGCTTTCGAGATGGTCAGTATATAAATAAACATCTGCATTTCTGAATTTGTCTCCTTTGGTGATTTATTGATATGAAGGAAAGATTTAATTTCATAGCAGAAATGTAGAAGTTTCGCCTTTTGGACCAGTTCTAATTTTCATACCTGAAGGAACTCAGTTATTTTATCAGCTAGTATATCCATAGGTTAAAAGCACAAGTTTAAGAAATTAATACCAATTTGAGATCCTGTTGTTCTCATTTTTAGACCATCGTAGATCCTGTCAGTTCTGCTGCTGGTACAGGCTTTATTCAGCCAGCCGCTGCCCTGTCTGAACAGTCTGGATAAACATGTTCCATTCACTAGGGCCCCTTCCTGTCGTTTATTCTTTTGCAGTTCCTCATCTCTCTTTGATTCCCATTCAATGCCTTAATTTCAGCTCTCACCTCTGAGAAAGACCCTGGTCTCCCCGGACTCTGCCTGTCAGAATCTCTGAGTGCTTTGACCCTTGCTTCCGGTGCTGGGCTCATCTTGCCTGCTGCTGGAGCAGTAGAAGTAGCCTTCTCCTCACTCCCCTGGAACTTGTACTGAGCCCCTCTTACTCGTAAAGATTGTCTGCGTGCTGCTTTCTCTGTGGTCCTACCCCCTCTGCACCCATACTCTGCTGGGCTCCCCGTTTCAGGGGCCCGGTGACAGCCTCCTGCCTCTGTTCCCTGCCGCCTGCCCCACCCCCACCCCACACTCCCCTTGCAGCTCAACTGCACGCTCCCCCCTCGCTCCTCACCTGTGCCATCCTGCGTGGGCTTCGCTTCCTCCAGCATTCTGCACACATCATCCAAAGTGTAGCTCTCGCCTTATCCCACTTTTCTCAGATGCCTTCCGTGGCCCCAAGAGTAAGCAGCAGACCAAGCCACGTCGCGCTGTGTACACGCCTGCCCTTTCACGCCCGCGTGGCTGCTCCCCCGCTTTCTGTCCCCAGCATGGACAGTTTGTTTACTGCCTCGTCTGGAGAGACACAAAGCCTTGTCATGACGAGGCTTCCCGTGGGCCGAGTCTCATCGCGCACGTCAGGCCCTGTTTCAGGTCTTCTGCAGGCCTGGCCCTGTCAGGCAGACGGGGAGAAGTTCTGAAACTTGGAAGGTCACGCAGCAGCTCATAAATCGCAGGCTACAGCGGGAACTCCCGACTGCCTGGCTCTCGTCGTACGGCTTTTCCCAGTCGCTGTGTGCACCATTTCTCCCACGCAGCGGAGGCAAACCTTACAGCGTCCCTACCTCACGGAGGGGGACAGGCACAGGGGTGTGAGCAGCCCGCCCGGGAGTAGAGAGCGATGCTCTCCCGAGGGGCCGCTGGGGTGTGAGAACTCTTGCAGGAAATGAGTCTGCGGGGACAAGAGTGTTTTATCTTACTAACATACTGACTTGATACTGTGAAAATAGAACTGACAAAGAATGGAGAACGCCAAAGAGAAGCGAGGTCATCAAGGGAAGGTTCGGTGGACTTGGGCCTCCGGCTTATTCGTCACCTGAGAGGTGGAAGAGAGGCCTCGTGTGCACCCTGCCCTTCGTGTCTGCCGCCCTCTGCCTAGGGGCACTGGACACTGGCAGTGCCCGGTGCTGCCTGGTCAGGGAGCCTTCCTGGGCGGACCCAGCCCAGTAATCACAGCCCCGCGGACGGCTCAGTGTGTGATTTCTCATCGTACAAGGCATGTGTGATCGCGAACTTTAAATTTTCTTTTAAATATGACCGCATCGCTGTACCGTGGTTGTGGTTATTATTATCTTGTGGAGCTGGGGATAGCCCCAGCCGCCTTTGTCACCTTGTCAGCACCCTCTCCACCTTTCACGAGCGAGCGGGCTCTGGGCCTGTCTCACAGCGGCTTCCGAGCCGGGCGGTTCAACCTTCGCCAGCCCAATCCCATGGAACAATTAAATTGCATAGACTGCATAGCAACACTTCTAAAGGAAAACCACTGAGAAACAAATCATTACCACAGCTGCCTAAAATAGGTTGAAAGCCAGAATTTACCCAAGGATGTGTTGTTAGTACCCACAGGCGATTTCCGTGAATGAAAAATCACCCAGGCCGATTTTCCCCAAATTTGCTATAGTTGCAAATGTCTGGAAATTTTAGGTGCTTTTATCTTTTTCATAGTCAACTCATACAGGAAGTATTTGGCGTTGCTCTGTCATTCTACAGAACATGTTGAATTTTATAAGGTCCGTTCCTCCTTGATGATCGTGCACACTTTTAGCAGTTTATGTGCTCATTAATCACACTTGATTTAGTCATTGCGTTGGGCCAGGTCAAGGCCATTGCTCACTCATCGTACTATGACTCCCGTGTTGTTCAACAGTGAAGCGAACCGGAGTCCCCAGCCTGTGCTGTTTTCCTGCCCTCTGCACTCTGTCCAGTGTTGTCAGTGTTTGCCAGGGGTCTCTGATTCTCAATCCTCAGCTGCACCTGGAATGCTTCTCGGGGTACAGGTTGATGTGAGCCCTGATCATCTAAGTCACAAGTTCTGGAGTAGGGCCACAAACATGGTTTCCCTTCCTCTGTGAGTCTTACACATTAAATTTTAAGCCCATTCATCCTATATAAATAAGGGATATCTCATACTGAGAATTTTTCCCTGTTGATGTTCTTTCCTAATCATCTTCCTCTAAGAAGAGGAGAAAGATAAACAGGTGTCTTCATGTGTAGCAGACCCATACATAGAATATTATCGTTCTTCCTATTGGGAAAAAAATAGGAATAAGTTATATGATGTGTGGTATTTTGGTTTCACGTAACAATTTTACTATACTTGGTGAGGATATAGTTTTATTTCTACGTCAGCAAACTCTGTAGATGGCGCGGCTCGTTAAGCCCATACTAACTGGACTCCGCCACAGCCCACACCTGCCTTACATTGTCCCCCTGCAACCTGGTGAAAGAGAAGCCTCTGCCTCAAGTGCGACCATCTAGAAGGAGAAGTGACAGCGATGGTGGACCTGCTGTGCCAGGGGGGAGAGGGGTCTCGGGCCCAGACGGCTGCTGGGGCTGCCCGGACCCCGCTGCTGAGATGCCAGTGGAGGCCCAGCTGCACCCTCCGATTCTGCCCTGGGAAACAGGAGAGCAGGCTCAGGGTGGCGAGGACAGAAAGCACAGCTGTTCTTTCTTTCAGTCAAAATGTATCTACCGAGCTGTCCTGATGCCCGGTCCCACCTGTAGCTGTCAGCCGGCCCCGAAATCCAGGGCTCTGGAAGGTCCCTGGCTCACCAGGAGGAAAACGAGGTGTCCTCTGCCCGGCACAGTGCCCAGGGCCCAGGGCTCTCCCTGCAGGTGCCCGGCTACAAGGGCTGCATCCGTCCAGGGCCACCCAGAAAACCTCACTGTGCCTTTAGCTGTGCTGTCCCGAATCTATTCAAAACTTTTCACTTTCATGGCCATTTTCACTTTGGGGAGGAGCTAGGAGTCACACAGTGCCAGACCCAGTGAATACCTGGATGAGGGCACAGCGTCATGATTGTACCAGCACTGGCATTGGCAGCCACGATCACCATGTTTGATCACACCTTGTCACGACACTCAGGAAAGGGGACTCCAGAGCTGCTACAGAAAGTGGCAAGGACCATGGGATAAGTGTGTTCAAAGTGAGGGAGAGGATTTTGGGGAGATTCATGGCAACGTGACTCTTACTATATTACATTCTTTAATTTGAGCAGTCCCCATATACTTGGATCCCACCTCATAAGTCATTTACATGCCATATAGAAAGGCAGAAGAGAATGCAGGGCACTGAGACTCCAGGCTGGGCTCAGGACAGGGTGGGGACCACAGCCTCGAAATGGTGCAGAGAAGCAGGAGGGACCCAAGGGGTGTCCAGGGGGAGCACCAAGTACCAAACAATGCAGCTGGCTTTTTGCAGGAACTCGGGAGTCTTTGTGGCCAGTGGACAGGCACCGGATGCCAGTGGCATGGTGGCAGCAAGCCCAGGCCAGCCGTAACCATGGTAAGGATGTGGCTTTTACCTGGGATCTGAGGGGTGGGGGTCTGGACAGAAGTACACCCTGACAGCAGTATACACCCTCCTGGGGTGAGGGGTAAAGGGGAACCGGAAGATGATTCGCAAAGTTTCTACAGGTATCCAGTGAACTCAGCGAGTTGTTCCTTTGGGATCATTTTCTCAGTATAATTCCCTAAAGTAGAGTCATCGAAAAACCCATTTTATAATCAGGTTTTCATACGGGATATTCAAAGGGTTTTTTGCTGCCAGTTTGTGAGTTTCTTCCTTCCTTTCTTCCTGGCCTGGTTTGTTTTGTGGTTATCAATTACAGGCTTAACCTTTCCTTGATGCATTCACTAACCATGGCATTTTGTATAAATGTTCTGTGTATTTTCATTGCCTCCCCCCCTCCAGATCTTAATTTTTTCTCAATTTCTATGACACACTTGGCTTTAGGTTTTAAATTCTAAAGCTAAGAGATCGGGCCTCCTTCAAATCAGAACTCTGAACCTGGGCCCTGACTACCAATGCCAGGCTCATCAGAGAAGCCACGAGGCATTGCACAAACTCACCTTGTCTGTGACCAGCCACTGTAGTTCTGTCCCCACTGTGCCACGCCTTCCAGTTCTCTGTTAAATGTTTAAGAAGGGAAGGGAAGAATGTTTAAGCTTTCGATAATCCTCTAAATTAAACATGGACAGAGTCTTGCAACCAGCAGAATTTCAAAAGAAATCATGAGCCACGTGTTGCGTTAAACACCAGTAATGCCAGTAGTTGGGAGGCTGAAACAGGAAGATCGAGAGTTCAAGGCCAGCCTGGGCTACATGGCAAGACCATCTTTCAAAAAATAAAAAGGAAAGAAAGAAAGAAGGGAAGGAGAGAAAGAAAAGGGGGGAATGTTGGGGCGGAGAACGGAAAGGAGAACAGAGGAGAAGGGAGGGGAGGAAGGTGGAAGAAACTAGTTTATTCGTCCTCCATGAGAGGCGAATAGCGGTTTGTTTATTCCTCCACAGTGCAGGCTGTCCTGGCTTGTAGGAGATTTCTTTGTTCTGTGTCTGCTTCTGAATTTCGGGTACACAGACAGCAAAGACGATGTCATGATGAGATCGCATTATCGCTTACGCATCAGCACCCATGTTTGCTGAATTAAGTGGAAATAGTGTCCCGGAGGAAGACACAGCGTTCAGAGGTGGAGTGCAGCCTGGGGTGACCCGGCCATTGGCACCTGCAGTTGGAAGGCTTTGAAGCAGCAGCCAGCTCTGTTCTAACAGCCATATAAGATTTTCCCCCCAGTCTTAATTTTTTATGAGTACATGTTTGCAATATAAAATGATTGATTCCTTTCCACATGGGGCTTTGGTGCATGCACATGACACATCTCATTCTCTTCATGTCTCCTTTCCCTCCTCGCCCTGGTCCCCTTCTCTTTTCAAGATCCCTGCTCTAAGTGCCAGTTTTCTTAATTTAGCTTATTTTGTTTTTCAATGTACAGTCTCAGTCACCCTCGATGCACTCAGTACAGACACTGTATACACAGCCAATATTTTTCCAGTTTGCATTGTTCTTGCCTCCTAGAATCCTACTCATCAATGAGACCTTTGTTGAAATCCTTCTGGGTGATCATTTTTGCTGTGCAGCCCCCAAATGCATACAGTAAAGATCTCGCTGGTATTAAGACAAAAACCAGTATCTCATTCATTATGCATTCCATATACTTTTTAATTTAGCCTAGAATATTTGTGTTTTCTAGAACAATGATTCATGTCACCCATTTTGGATTTTTTTTCCCCAAGAGAATAAAAGACATCAAGAAAATAAGATTTTCTGGGAGGGAGGAATCTTCTCAGCAGTATCCAAGGCATTTTGAGAGTTCTCACATGAGATTCCTCGAATGGCAGAAGAGAGAAAGCCGGACTTAGGAAGGTTAATCACCACATGTTTACTTTCTGCTTTTTTTTGGAGAGAATGAGACAAAAATAAACATGTGAGATACTCAAAAATAAAAATAGACTCAGGTTCAAAGGGCAAGATGCCTGTTCCAGAACAGCTTCTTCTGAGGATTCTGGATCATTATTGATAATAACTTCCAGGTTGAAACTTGACCCCCTGAACTTGAACGGAGAAGGAACATAGTTTGATTTTCAGATGAGAAAGAACCACAAGAAGCACAAGGTAGAAGACCTGCCTAATTCAAACGGGTAGAACAGAGAAGAATCATTTGTAGTGGAAACTAAGAAAAACGCCATCCAGGCAGCTCAGTTGATGAACTCATGAAAAGCAGTTTTAAAGGGCATCAGTTGTACTCAAAATCACTTATTCTAGACTACTACATTTCACAGGATTTTCTCCACAGCGAAGGTAGTTTTTTCTTTCCTTCCTACACTATCAAATGCCATTCTTCTGATGTGTTAGTTTCTTCAATTTTTGAGAACAATGGAAAAATTCTAATTTACCTGGGGAGATTGCAGACCTCTTGGCCACCTCTCAAAGCATAATTTTATTTCTAACAATATCCATCTCCACTTCTCCCTGCCCCTCTCCACTCAGCCCCACAGATGTCTGCTAGTTGGTGTTGCCTCTTGAGGGTACTTGACCACTGACACGTGCATTATTTGTCACTCCATACAGAGTACATAGAAAGGGGCCAGGGATTTAGCTCAGTGGTTTTGCCACCTCTTGCGCAAGCACAAAGACCCAAGTTCAATGCCCGGTACCAAAAAAACCCAAAAAACAAAGTACATGGAAAGTTCCATCCATAGAAAGTACAATAGCTGTAGCTTGTAGGTGACTTCTCTATATCCGGAGGTAGATTCAGAATACAGAACTTTTTAAGCTGTAAAGAATTTTGCTAGTCACCAAAGCCAGACACCTAGCAAGTGGTGGAAACTAGCTCAAAATGAGATCTTCCGAATCCACATTTGTTTTGTTAGTTAGTGCTTCTGTTTTTTTTATGCTTTCCTGGGTGCTTTGCCTCCTTTAAATTAGAAAGTAATCACTTACCCCTTTGTACTTTATGCATATAAGAATAATTGAAATGTTGGGCATAGTAGCACATGCCTGTAATCCCAGCTATTTGAAAGATTAAGGCAGAAAGGTTGCATGAATACAGGAGTTTGAAGACGAAGGAGGAGGAAGGGGAGGGGGAGGGAGGAGAGGGGAGCGTTGTCCTAAGGAAATGACTTTATATATGTACGCTATTCTTTGCTCTGAATTTCTTTTCAATTGACAGCTATTCACAACATTGATGGTTTTAATCCAAAACGGTGTTCTTTATACGAAGACTTCTTTTCATAATAAGAACTTCTTGTTGGCTCTCAAATGATGGTGTTTTTACCCTTGCTCAACCTGGTAATATTTCCTACAAATGTGACTATGAATGAAAGATCTAGTCTAGGAGTGTTGCTTGTGACTGGCCCACAGCAACGTTTCAGGAACACAGTTCTGTTCAGTTTTTGCGGACGTGTCTGCTCATAGGCTCTTTGCTCCTCCTTGGAATGAGTCCCATGTGGCTCTAGGACCCTGGTCTAGGAAGAGGAAAGTGTTGAATCGAGGCTGTGGCTGGGTGGGGAAGGCAGTGTCGCTCTGTGTGGGTCAGGGTTGAGTGCTCACAGCGTGAGTGACTGGAACAAGTGGACCGGCATGCACCAGCCATTCTGTTAAAGCGCTGCCTTTATCCTAGCATCTGTTTGTGTGGGTATTTTCCCATGGTATAAAACGAAAATGCAAGAAATTAGGTCCACCACTCTCTCGTGCTGTCCTTCTGGCTGGCAGCGAGGACAGGATTTGACAGCCGGAGAGCCCAAGACAACAGGTGGTAGGGAGCCAGACCTCATGCTGACCCCAGGCGCCGTGGCACGGATTTATTCTCGTCAGTTGTCCATCCCAGAACACATTTTGCAGTTTATTACTGGGAACATGTTCTGTGAGGAGAGTTAGGGACTGGTGTGGTTTGGATACTAGGGGTGACTGTGATGCAGAATTATTCACTGATACCTGCCAGCACATGAAAAAGTATCTGATTCTAAAACACAATTTCAAGTTAGACTACTACTTACTTCCTGGAGAAAGATACTTTTTATATGCAGGTAGCATTTGGCTTCTCACCCTTCCTGTTCCCCTGAGAAGCATCAGCTACTTGTAACCCTTTCTATTCTGGATGGTGCATATGTAGACACTCAGACCTACGATTACAGTAGCGCTTCCTGGAGAAAGGGGGAAAACAGTGAATCTTTATTTTCTCAAAAACAGAACTTTGACTACAGCTTTACATGGAACAGAAATCTTGGAGGACAAGATTAGTGTAAAAATTCTTTCTCTAAGAAAAATCACGAAAACAGTTACCTTCCTGTAATTTGTGAATACAGGAGTATAGTGCTTTGTGGGTAAGAAAATGTTATTGTCAGGTAGTGAGCGGCCCTTTGCTCTTTGTTATCACACAGAGTATGATCACTAAGGCCAAAGATGTCACAGCTTCACAGGAGTCGATAGTTTTAATTTCTTTACTACAACTGACAACAGACTGACAGCCTTATTTGCATTCTCTTAGGAATTAATTATGCAATCATGTCAAGTCACAAAAAGATTGTTCCACATACTCTGTTCTCATTGATTTTCTAAAATAATAGGCTATATTTTTAAGTTTTGTAATTTTTTTAGCCATCCTGGAGATTGAACCCAGGGCCCCCTGTGTGCTAGGCAAGCACTCTGCCACTGAGCAACACCCCATACCTGACACTTAAATTTTTAATGTGTAGTATTTAGGCAAAAGGATATACTATCAAGAAATTGGTGGTATTCACTTTTGTTCAATATCATTCTCAAAACATTAGCTAGATCTGTTAGACAAGAGAAAGAAATAAAAGGAATATGGATGGAAAAAGAAGTTAATTTATCATTATTTGCTGATGCCATGATCCTCTACATAGAAGACTCCAAAAACTCCACCAAAAGACTCCTAGAATTAGCCAAATTCAGTAGCAGGTACAAAGTCAACATTCAAGAATCAATAGCATTTCTATATACACAGTAACAGATTGATTCATCAAGAGAGAAACTAGGAAATAACAACTTTCACAATAGCATCAAGAGAAATGAAATTCTTAGGAATCAACCCAACTAAAAAAGTGAAAGAGCTCTACAGTGAAAAACTATAGTACTCCAAAAAAAGAGATTGAAGACGATAACAGAACATGGAAAGATATCCCTTGTTCCTGGGTTGGCAGAACAATATAGTTAAATGACCATACTTGCAAAAACAGTTATACAGATTTAATGCAATCCCAATCAAAACAGCAATTGCATTCCTTACAGAACTGGAGAAAACAATCCTGAGATTCATATGGAACTAGAAGAGAACCAGAACAGTAAAAGCAATTCTGGCAACAAGGGCAAGGTAGGGGGCATTACAATCACAGACTTCAAGTTATACTACAAAGCTACTGTGATAAAAACAGCACATTATTGGGGGGCAGACTTGTTAATCAATGGAACAGAACAAAGATGCAGAAACAACTCCAGGCACAGTCAGCTATATTATCTTTTTTTTTTTTTCAGCTATATTATCTTTGACAAAGGTGCCAAATCCCTCTTTACTAAATTGAACTGGGAAAACTGGCTTTCCGCATGCCAAAGGTTGAACCTAGACCCATATCTCTCACCGTGCACTAAACTAAAATCAAGATGGACCAAAGGTCTAAACATTAGAACAGAAACAATCTGCTGGAAGACAAAAGAGGTAAAACACTAGATGACAGAGGAATAGGCAAGACTATTTTTTGGTAATGGGGATTGAACTCAGGACTTCGTGATTGCCAGGCAGGTGCTCTGTCACTGACCTACATCCCTGGCCCAACCAAAAATTTTCTGAACAAGAAAGTAGCACAAGAACTACCAAGAATCAACACATGCGATCACATCAAATTTAGAAGCTTATGCACACCAAAGGAAACTGCCAACAGTGAAGAGACAACCTACAAAATGGGGGGGGGGGGTATTAAGAATGTTAGTTGTATGACCTTGGCAAGAACTCACCATGAGTCGGTGATGATCAGATCACCCTCTTAAGTGAGTAAATCTCATAATCTCGGTGGGAATTCCTAGCTGCGCCTTCCCACATGTCAGAGTTAGGGGAAGATCTGTCCAAGGTGGACATCAGCCCCTTTCCCTGTTCCTACTTGGGATCCTAGGAGTCAGCAACTGGAAGCCCTCCAAGGATGAACAGAAATGGCCTCTTGTCTGATTCACACAAAAGGCAAACTACTGTTAAGGTACCACTCATGTCAAAGGTATCATTACATTAGTGAGATTCTTTTTAAAAACGTTATTACTTTATAGATCTATTTCTGAATAACAGATTAGCATGAAACTTCATCACTCAACACGCATTTCCTCCTGTTTCTGAGGGTCAGGAACCCAGGCAGGACATATCCAAGTCCCATGCTTTGGGGCCACCTCAAGGCTCGGCTGGGGGAGGAGCCACTCCAAGTCGGCTTGGGGGTGGGGGTCCTGGGTGTCACTCATTGCTTTACCACATGGGCCCTGCAGCAGCAGCTTGCTTCATCAAGGCACACAAGCCAGAAAGGAGAGGGTCTCTGAGCGAGAGGGCAAGCACAGTCCTCTGCGACTACTCATCATGTCACCTTTGCTGGGTTGGAAGCAATCGGTAGGTTGGCTACACTCTCGGGAGGGTAGGAGCCAAGATTCTTTGTGCACCATTTTAGGATCTCCTTGCTACAACTACTAACCATAACTAGGAGAAGCCCAACATGGTGGCAGAAGGTATTTGAAGGGAGATCGGCATAGTCAGGTCGAGGAGAAACGGGCATCAGCAGAGGCTCTGCGAAGTTCGCCAGGGTCACAATCTGGCATGTCATGGGGAAGCTTTTCCTGAGATCCAGCCAAGGAAAACAGGCTGTATCCAAAACACCAGCCAACCGGAAGCATTCAATACATCTTCGTGATTTTCATAGGTATCTGGTAAGTCATGAAAATTATAGAAAATGCAGAGGAATGAATGACTTAGAGGGAAAATAGAACAAACTGATTTAAACACTGATTAAAAATCTGATTAAACACATTTAAATGTGTTTGAAGAAAGGAACTGGAAGTAAACTGTTGGAGATTTTAGCATATGGCTGTCACAGCTCACAGTACCATCCATCAGATGGAGACTGTTTCTCCCACTGCCTGCTCCTACTGGCTTAGGGCAGCTGAGAGGGGCAACGCCGAGGCAGCGCGGGCCGAGAAGCATCCATTGTGGTCATGGTAAAAGGCAGAAGAGGGTCCTGGGGCCGAGTCAGGAGCCCGAGAACAGAGCCCCTCCTAACGAGGGCCGGATTGGAACATGGCTCGACCCGAAAGCACAGAACCATCAGAAACAGGTTTTCTGAGAATCAGGAAAGGTGCAGAACAGGTGAACCGAGCACGCCGTGGCTTTGGAAACGTTGCGTAGCTGTTTAAACCCCGGGACTTGAGAACAGATCTCCTTTTGTGGCTGAGGAATGGGCAACAGAAGCCGTGAAGATCCCTCAGACCCTTCCCATCTGCCGCCCTCTGTTTCTCTTAACTCTGTGCTTCCATGCATTCACATTTGATTTTGATAAGAAAATGTATTTGGATTTGATTTGAAAAAGAACTGGTGTGTGTTGGAGAGAGTATGTGTGTGAGAAAAGATGATGGTAGCATTTTTATCCCTCAGATTTACATATTCGGGGCTTAAATCACTGTCCAAAAAGGCACACGGGTCTTCTAGAAGCGTAGATGAGAAGTGGAAGATGCCCACAATAGGCTGGAAAGCCTTCAGTCCCTGTGAGCCTCAGCCGAGTTCAGAGGAGAGAAACAGCATTCTAGACATTTCCGTAAGGTCCTTGACACCTACGTGGTGAAGAGAGGGGCGCAGAGCTTTAAGAGCCCCAAGAAATGGCTAGTTTTCCTGTGCACCGCGTGTGCCTCTGACCCCTCCTTTTCCTGGTACCCTAAATGCCACTGCAGGGTTCCCAGCTGCTTTTGTGGTCGCTGTCAGATTCTAACCTAAGAGTGAAGAAAACTCTCAAAGCCTTCTGCCTCGCTGACTGCCGAGAAAGATGGGTGTATGGGCAAAAGAGACACCAGTAACGTCCGGGACGGTTCTCAGCTGTCCGTTTCCGCCCTGTCCACAGTAGCCAGCGCCTGTCATTGCTCACGGCAGGGGCGGAGGGCTGGGCATGAAACCAACCCTAAGGACTGCGACCATCTGCATTGTTGGTAGAAGTAACTGGAAGTGCTCAAAGTTTAACATCTAACATATGGTTAGATCATTAAATGATATCAAATGATCATTAAAGGAATTAGCAATACAGAAAAGTGTTTCTGGCAAGCATGTACTGAGAGAAAAAATTTTTTAAAGTGTTTCCTGACAAATTAGGTAAGAGGAAGGTAAACACAAAGTAGCATCTGCTAGGGAGCAAAACTAGGGGAAACTACACCTGTATACAAACAGAATACCAAGGGTTATAGCAAAAGGAAGGAAAGTTACAGAGGTGGACATCTGGATGACTTCTGTGAATTCTTGTTGATGTTACATTGTTACGAGTGTAACAAGTTTTAAATAATCAGAAGTGATGGATTTATAGGGAGGGATGGTTTTTGCTTGACTACAATAAGAGACGTTTTAACCTAAGCTATGTGCATAATAAATCAGCTGAATATAGATTCCATGGGTGACAGACCTGTGAGCTTCTGCACCCCAGGACAAGTGCTCAGGACCTCAGGCATGGGGACGGGATCCCTTCATGACCTGCTCTCCCCAAAAGGAAGGCGAATAAATAGCTCAACTCTCCAGCCACTGAGTCACTGAGAAGCCCTGGGGCGACCGGGTTCATGGCTAGCTAGTGGGAGGAAAGTATTCGTCAACTTCTACTGGGAACCAATCCATGAAAATAAACAAGAAGGATGGTCTAGTGGTGATAAATTGTGCATAGAAAATTGACCAGCAAACAAAATGGTTTTTTCCTTGGGAGGAGATGAGCTTAACTCACAGGATATAAATGTGTTCTGCAAAGGCAATTAGGATTGGAGTCCTTGAAGGAAAGCCAACTGGGCAAGGGTGCAGGAAGCTCCACTTCCTGGGGTTAATGATGGGGATGAAAATATGGACGCTCGATGGTTGTTCCCCTTGAATAATTGTTTTGAATCTTAAATCTAAGCAGGCACAGTAATGACTTCTGAAAATCACGAAGCCCACAGCTGGGTTGACTGAGATGACTTTAGCAGACAGCAAAGCTGGTGGAAAATCTCAGATCAAATTAACCTAGTGGGGAAGAGCACGAAGTCTGGAGTCGCACGGACTTGGGCTTGAATTCCACTTGGTACTACTGAATTATTGTAGAGAATTTGTGTGGACTCTATTTCCTTGTCGATGAAGAGACCTCTGTGTTGTACTGAACATGTTGAGTGAATTGCCTTAATTTCCTCAAGGTAATTGTAGAAGAAAGGAGAAATAATTGTGTGCTACAGATATGGGATAAACCCGCAAGGACAGAGTGTGGAGCAGTCTCGGAAGTGAGGGACTCCAGGCACTGGGGTGCAATGGTTCTCGGAGCCATCCAGTCTTAGGGACAGCCTAGGGCCTTTTGTCTCTGCAGAGGCTTGTTAAGGGGCCCAGCATGCCCCCCCCCCCAGGACACTTCTTGGTTCTAACAGGTTATGCAAGAGTGAATGCCTACAAATAGGAATTTCGCTGCATGGCTTTCCTGATGTCAGGCTCTGACATTCCCTCTGGTCTAGTGAGCTGTAACCCGGTGGGCGGGGCTCCAGTCACTCCAGTGGTCTCCCCCTCCCTGGAAGGAAGGGGAAGGAAACGTGACTTGCTGGGGAAAGAGCCCTTCCAGACCAAAGGGCCTTCAGAGAGGGAGCCTGCCCGGCAGTGGGAGCCCCGTGACCTGGTTCTTGCACCCCGGAGATGCTGACCTTGTACCCAAGTGTGTGGCGATTTGAAAGCTGATTGAAGCATTTGGATATTTTCCTTGACTTTAAACAAAGACACTTGGTAACTGACCAACTTTATTTTTTATTTTATTCATTTGTTTTCTCCTCCTCCGATGATTTTGATGAAATTGGTGGGCATGAGACACAAGGCAGGCACATAGGGAAGCTCTTTGTTTAACACTGAACTCGTAGTTACTCTCGTGAATGCAGCTAGGGTCGGAGCCTGGGCCTTACGCGTCCCAGGCCATGGCTCCACCAACCACTTAGGTACTCCCCAGCCTTATTCTGACCAAGTCCCTCTTCCCTGGCTCTGAGGAACCACACAAGCAGACTGAAGCAGCCAGCTCAGCCAAAACCTAAGCCCGGCCCGAGAGGGGCTGTAGCCTTCCTGCTTAAAGGGAGCTATTTTTAGGATTTAAATATCCTGCTATTAAAGGAGCATTATGCAGTGGGCACAAGTGCCAGGCCCCTTTCACACGCACAGCAGGTGTGGTGTCTAGAGGTGTTGCTGTCCATAAAAGAAAGATTATCCCAATAAACCCGATTGATATCATAAAATAAATTCATATTGTGTACTAGGTAACTTTAAGAAAAATTACAAAACTGGATAGTTGTTCTTTGGGTCATTTTAATTTATTAATGTATCAAATTTTTAAAATGTCCTCACTTGCTGGACTGCCAGAGCCTAAGACCAAAAATATAAATAAAAGCAAAATAAGTTAACTTCTCTCTGAAAGACGTTTTGACAATTTCAGACTAGTGAGAGACATTACCTAAGACATTTCCTCCTTTCTCACTTGCAGTTCTCCAGACTTTACTCTTTGGGGCTAACTTCTACTGTAGTCGAAGGTCAATATTGATTCTAGAAGTAAAGACTTGCTGCAGCTGTCGGGAAGGTTCTAGAAACCTGGGAGGGGGAGGACAGCCCCTCTGGCTCATGCTGGGGGACCATGGATCTGCCGCTCTTGGGCTGGAGAGTTTGGGGGAGAAGCCAGTCTCAGCCCGGCTTAGCATATCTGGGATCCAGGCAGGGCTGGAGGACAGTGCTCAGATTATGGGGGCTGCAAGTGACTTGCTGCTGGGAGGCAGGGCCTGGTCAGAGAGGGTCTCCATGGCCAGGGTGCGTCTCCCTCCCTGGCTCCTCCCTTGTCTCTCTGCTTCCTGTCCGCCATGCTGTAAGCAGCTCTCCTCCGCTGGGCCCCTCTGCCGTGCTGTCCTCCTGCCTTAGAGCCGGCTGACTGTGGGCTGAAACGTGAGCCAAAATGATCCTCTCCTTCCTTAATCTCTGGGTGTTGGGCATTGTGTCTCTGAGACAGGAAATCCCTCAGACACTCGTCCTGGGGCTGCCAGACATGGAGCACTCGTGTGTTAAAGGCCTCAGTGGGGTGGAGGAGAGGGGAGGTGCCCTGGGCCCTGCAGGGAGGCGACCCCCTCATCCACGTCACTGTCTTAACTTACCTACCGCTTCCCTCCTGAGCCTGACCTGGGTACCCGCCTGTCTCTTAGACATCTCCAGCGGGAAACCCGCAGGAACCAGCATTCCAAATATCACACTCCCAGTTTTTCCTCCAAAACCATACCCTTCCACTGATGAGTGGGTTCCAGACTGCCTCCTGCCCCGGCCCCAAATCCCAGGATTATTCTTAGCAGCTCCTCTTCCACGTGCCCACGTGTCCAGTGTCGCTGAGTCGGGTCAATAATGCCTGCTAAGACATCTTTGACTTTGTGGTTTGTTCTATTCCTGGACTCCCTTCAAAATTCATCTCTTTTTTGTATTTTCCTCTCAAATATGAATAATGAGTTTTCTGAAAGTGAGTCATTTGTTTAAAGTATAAGCAAATGGATATTTCATATAAAAACTACAACTGGGTGCAGTGATGCACATCTGTAATCCCAGCACTTTGGGGGGCTGAGGAAGGAGGATTGCACGTTTGAGTCCCTGCTGGGCAATTTAACAAGATCGTGTCTCAACAATTAAAAATGCCTGAGGATACAGCTCAGTGTGAAGGCTTGGGTTCAATCCCCAGCGCATATATATATATATATATATATATATATATATATATAGCAATATTAGAAATGTACATTTAAGTAATCAAACTAAAAATAGCCACAATGTGAACAATAAGACAGCTTACAGAGAAATGAATGAAGGAAGGGTTTTTTTCATGAAGAACAACGTTAATGTCAGTGGCCAAACAAGGGCCTGCTTTAGGTGCCACTCTCCTGCAGCTTCGTCGTGTGGCCGCTGACCGTGTTGGGATGTGGCTCCGACCCAGTGGATCCTGGGCGGGCCTGAGGTTCTGTCTCTCACGAGCTCCAAGCCCACCGCTGTGGCCGGGGTGAAGACCCTGTTTTCAGGAGCGAGGCCTTGACCGTGTTGATCTGCACCCCCAGGCCTTCCGCCCCTCCGCAGCTTTGTCTGTCCAGGAGAAGTTTCGAACTGACCTTTCCTCCCGTGTGATGTGGGCCACACTTCACGGATGCTCGTACCGTGGGGAAGCAGCCCTTCCTGTGGCAGCCCCCGTCGCATTTTGTCATTGTGGGTGACAACAGTTGTTTTTATACCAAAGGTACAAAACTTCCAGTTTCATGAATCGCGGTGACACCAGGTGACATTTTATAGACACGTCGACTCTTAAAAGGTTAAAAAAAAAAGACAAAAGCTCACTCTGGAAGTCGGTGTGTGTCCCGGTACAAACCGAAACTCCTCTTGGCAGCAGAGAGACCACTGGGCCCCGTGCTCAGCTGAGAAATGTTATTGCCAGCAAAAGACTCCAGAAATGACAGGCAGAAGAAACCGGGATATCCTGAAGATTACGCACGAATACCTTTCCTGAAACACTTGAGAATTTGTCATTGCTTTTCAGAAAATACAAGGAAATGTGTAACTTTCTGGGGATAAAATTGTTTATGAATTTCTTCCCGGGGCTAAGAATGTTAGGTGAGCAGGACTTCGCCTCGCTCTTTGTATTTCCCCGTGGTGCTGGGCTTCGTCAAGCCTCACATAGGTGGTCTACGGCATATGCATTCTGATACCTGCGCATATTTTCATATATTTGTATGTATTGTGGAATTCTATTTAGAAGATTTTTGGCCTGAAGCGGAAGACTCATTACTATTAGATGAAAAGCCAGTTAATGGGATACCTGCATGGAGTTAAGTGACCCTGTGTGCTGACATTTTTGAACGCTTCCTGTATTTGAGACACAACACTAACTGCTTTATGAGCCTGATTTCAAAATCTCCTCGGGCAAAGCCCGGAGCAGGGTGCTCCTGGGGAAATGAGCTCCTGTGTGTCACAGATGTGCGCTGCTTCCCCACCCGCGCCTGTCCTAGCATGTGGAGGACAAACACATCGCTGTTTCTTATGAAACACGATCCACACGACCCCCGGCTAAGGTGGGAGGGGAAGGCGCCTAAGACCCCTCCGGATGCCCTGAGTGTCGCATTCTGCACCTTGGTCACCCATCACCTGCCTCGGCGTTGGGACGGCACTCCAGGCTCCGAGGCCGCAGGGAGTGTGACACTGCTGGAGGGAAAAGGGAGAGAGGGAAAGGAAAGATACTTACTGCAAAGCAAAGCGAGAAGCCCTTGAACTGCAAGGGTCGAGCCTGTTCTGAGGAGGCAGGGCTTCCGTTCACCGAGGGCCTGCAAGGGCAGAGCCCCGGGTCCGCCTCTCCGTCCTCGGCCCCACCCGGTTCAGGCCCGCGTTTCTCTCTCCCGGGCCCTGCCGGAACCCCGCTTGGTCTCCCTGGCCCAGTCTCGCCCGACCATTACCCACGCTGTACGAGACCGGCTTGGCTGCGTCCTCGTCCACACAGCCTTCGGGGTGCAGGGGAAGGGAGCCTGCGCCTCTCCTGAGCACGCCCGCTGCCCAACTTGGGCCTCTTGTCTTTCCGCTCCTTCCACTCCAGTCCCTGACGCGGCTCCAGAAACGGCACACGGTGTCCCTCTCAGCTTCTCCCTCTCTGCCTGACCTCCTCCGGCCATGGACATCCTGAGTGCTGGGACAATCTGTCTTGCTTACTTCTTTTATTCAGTTTTTCAAAAATTCGAGACATTCTTACTGAGTTGCCATCCTCCTGCCTCAGCCTCCTGCGTAGCTGGAATTACCAGCGAATGACTGAATACCCAGCTTATTTCCCCGCAGAACCTCGCACAGCCCTTCAGAGGTGCTCAACAGCACTGAATAAAGTGCTGAAGAAAGTCGTCCCTTTGCTTCCTCTCCTGCCCCTGGTCACGTGTCAGGTGAGGTGTCAGCTTCATCGCATTCTGATGCTTAGGCCCATCCTCCCCTCACTCCGTCTTGCGGGGGTCCAGGTTGATAACTGCAGCCTGTCTGACTCATCTCTGCAGGTTAAGCATGTAACACGGGGCACGACAATCTTGCATACAGCTCAGTATACGATCTTCCCTCCTGTCCACTTACATCGGACGCAGTGCTGTAGGCGAGGCTCCTTCCATGGAGAGGTGAGCGTGCTTCGGTGTGCCCTCCCTGCCCTCCCGTGGCCCTGGGCTTTAACCCTGTGGCTCTGTCACTGCCCGAAGTGGCAGTGAACATTTACACTGCCCGAGTTAGCTGGATCCTTTCAGGACTCGTGCGTTTAGTAATTCAGTAGGGTCCTGTGTGTAGCACACGGTGCGGAAGACTGGTTTGAGATTTGTTTCTTCAGTTTTCCTAACTGGCTTACTTCCAAAAGAGAAAGAGTCGCCAGGAAGCTGGGGACCTGCAGGGATGGACCGGAACTGCTTCCCCGCCCCATGGCGCTGGGCTTGCTCAGCTTTGAAGACAGGGGTCTCTGGCTTGACAAAGACATGTCGCCATTCCAGATGGAGCTAGGGAGCTGGAGGTCCCTTCCCTGGGAGCCTGGCGGGGGATGAGCTTGTCCTCACCAGGAGCGGCCACGGAGGCAGGACCTCTTCCCACTCCGCTCTGTCACACAGCTTCCCGTCCGAGCCTGCTGCCCTGCCCTCCTGGTGTGTTCGTGGCACCTCCGTCCTCCGCGCCCCTGTTCTTTGCTGCTGTCTTCTGTTGTCAGGCAGTGGAAGTGTGGCTCTGTGGGACACTGGATCTAACACATACCCCACCGGCCCACACTGCTGGGCACCTGGACAGGCTGGGGACCCTGGGGACAGTCCCCACCGGGACAGGGCTGGGTGTTGACAGCCGGCGTTGGGCAGCGAATCATGTTGGCGGGGCGGGAAAGCCTTCTTGTCTTTAATGAGCTGCTCATTGTCCCAACAGCAGGGGCCTGGCAGGTCTGGCTGACTGTGTGAAGCTGAAAGCCAGCAATTGAGCCTGGAGGTGGCCACTGCTGGGCCTCGGCTCCACTCTGTTTTCTCCTCCCCGCTTCTGCTGAGGACCAGGACTCATCTCCTGGGAGCTCACTGCTGCCCCAAAAGGATCTTGGTGAGCTGCAGTCTCCATTTCCTGCCTCATCACATTAGCACCAAGGCCCCGGGCAGAGGCCTGAGGAGAGGGCAGCAGCAAGTTGGAGTCCAGGCCAGGGAGCTCCTCCTCTGTCCTTCCCATCTCTTTTTTTTTCCTTATTTTTATTTTTATTTTTTATAGCTGAAAAGAGAATTGTAAGTGTTTGGGCTTCAGAAACTCACAAGAGAAAGGAAAAGATTAGCAAGAAAGGCCGTTTGGTATTCTTTCGAACTAGTCTCCCCCTCCAGGGGCAAGTGGAGCAGTGGGATTGCCTTAGTGGGGATGGGTTTTAGAAACACAGGGGTAGGGGGCTCCTTCACCACAGGAATAAGCAATTTGTAGGCTCTAGCCAACCCTTGGTACAAATTCCATAAAAATCCAACTGAACAAAACATGATGATTGACTAGTTCAAGTAAACGTGTGGACTAAGGAGCTAGCATTGTGGTAGTTTCTGAATTTGACACAGAATTTGGACCGCATGAAGGGAGATATAGTATGATCATGGAATTGATCCTGTGTCCGTAGCCCACTGAAATTTTGGTCAAATTTTTCAATAAGATGAAGTTTTGTTGTTTTTTTTTTTAAAAAAGCCTTAAGCTAGGCAAAGTGGTGCATGCCTGTGATTCCAGCACTTGGGAGGCTGAGGCAGGAGGATCTCACAGCGAGTTCAAAGCCAGCCTGAACAACATAGTGAGATCCTGTCTAAACAAGACATAACAAAAAACTCATATGATTCCTATGTCAAATCTACCATATGTCTGTGATTGCACAGCCCCCAAATTGAAAGCCAACAGGGACCGCTGGTTCATGCAACCCAGGTAAATGGCATCTTGTGGGCCAGAGTGGCCTGGCCAGTCTTCTGCCATTGCATCTGCAAGGAGGTTTTCTGCCTCTTTATTCTTCACTCATATTTAAATGTCTTCACAGCATTTAATATCGCTATGGCAGATAAAAGGATTGGCTTAGAATATTCTACGGAGGAAGTCATGCCTCTGGCGTCCATTTGCAAACCGCATGTTGGTTCCCGTGCTCGCCCAGTTGGAAGTGGGCTGTGAAGACCTGCTCTGTCTGGGCGCTGTGCCCTTGACCTCCTCCTCTTGCCCCTCACCCTGTCTCTTTCAAATTGCGAAATGAAGACCACATGGGGGCCAATCAGACGTTCTCCTCTGACCCCCAACTTTCCAGGCCTGCGGGAGTCCAGCCGGGATGGGTCTCCCGTGTGCTCAGAATTACACGTCTGCCTCCGGAGTGAGGCCTTTTCCTCAGACTTGACGCTTTCCAGAAGGCACACATGGAAAAAGCTGTTGCCCGGGGTTATAAAATTTTTCACTGGAGTCAACTGAAAATCCAGCTGAAATCCATCATCCCTGAGTAAAACCAAGAGCAGAAATAATTAATACCATGGGATGAGTGTAGATGTGGTGGGAAAGCGTGTATGGAGGTGAGCTCCCGGCAGAGATTCACTCTACTTTGACGGCACCTTTGGCTTATCTTTAACTCCTGAAGTCAAGCCCTGTGCCTGCCGTAACCCTCCCGCCATCTCAGTGTCCTCCAATTCCATGACTGGAGTCCACCACAGGGCAGTGCGACTTGGACTGCTGACCCTTTCTCCCGGCTCCTGGCTCAGTAACCTGGGAGGGAGAGAATCTGATCCCTCCAGGTCCCTGGGTGAGGCCAGCGGATGTTAGGATGTCGCACCTGGCAGCCCAGCCCCTGGCTCTTCAGCCACCAATCAAGGCACTGAGAAGAAGTTCGCGGCAGGTGGCATCAAGGTCGCCAATCAGCTGACCATAAAATAGGGAGCTGGGCCTGACGCTCGGGCCCAGCACAGCCACGTGAACCCTGAGAAGCGGGAGAGGCGGGGGAAGAAGAAATTCGCTCTGCCCTCAGTAGCTCTGTAGGCCGAGGGCAGCACTTGGCCTCTGGGCTCGGAGAATGGTCCGCACCATCTCCCAGACACGGGGCTCTTGGTCGGACGGGAGCTGAATTCTGCAAACCTGGATGAGCAGGGACTCAGAGGGGTCCACTGAGTTTCCAGAAAGACAGCAGCCCGGCTGGGAACCTGACTTCGGCCTTGTGACCTCTGACCTATAGAGAGTATAAGGTAATCAACATGCGCTATTTTGAGGCATAAAATTTGTAGTAATTTGTTGCCTTAGCAATAAAGTCAGTACACTCAGTGATACTCAAGTGGCCACGTCCAGGCTGAAATTTGAGAATCACTGGCTTATCTGTTGTAAAGACTTCTGAAAAAGCTGAATATTTAAAAAATATTTTCTGTGTATGTGGCATGAGTGATTGAACCCAAGGTCATCACTCTGTGCTACATCCCCACCCTTTTTTATTTTTTACTTTGAGACAAGTCCTGACTAGGTCGATAAATTACCCAGGCTCAGCTCAAACTTATGATCCTCCTGCCTCGGCCTCCCAGAGTGCTGGATTATAGACATGCACCACCTCATCCAGCTTGAACTGGTTTCTTGATTTTCATTTTCTGAAGAAGAGAAAACAAAAGTGAATGTTATTTTTATTATTTAATTTTTTTTTTTTTTTGGTACCAGGGATCGAACTCGGGTCCTTGCACTTGTGCAGCAGGCGGTGAAACCACTGAGCTAAATCCCTGGCCCTTATTATTTAAAATATAAAAATACCTGAACAGTGCTAAGCTCTTACTGAACATTCGATAAATAGTAACTATGATAACATCTTCTAATTGATATCATTGGCTAAAATGCTGCATCCCAGGCACTGTGCTAATTATTTACTATGAATTTTTTCAATTTTCATAATAATTTCCAGGGGCAGGCACTACCAGTGTTTTGTGTTTGCAAACCAAAACTCGGAGGAGGCTCATCCAGAAGCAGGAAGTTGGCAAAATATAGAGGTGAGAGGTGAACTATGCAGTATGGTTTGGAACCTGCAGGCTTTTTCTTTGTTGTTGCTTTTTAACACTGGGCTCCTACTTTGTTGCCTGGCAATCCCTGTCATTCTCCTCGGTGTAGCTCAGTACAGGTGTGCCTGCCCCAGCATGTCCAGCTGAACCTGAACTCCTAATTGTTATTAGCTTGTTATAGGTCACTTCACCTCTGAGTGTGCATTATTGTCTCACTTGCGCTTGAGTTAAGCATTCCTCATTGGTTTTCAGGATATTACCTGTCAAGAAGTATACCTTTGTCTTTCCCAAACTTTGCGAACAGTGAGGTACAGCCATCAGTTCAGCCACTATCTGTGGAAGACGTACTCTATGTGAGGCACTGTGTGAGGATTGAGCTACAAATTTGCGAAGGACCCCTGGCCTTGCTGAATTTATGATAACTAAAATCAGCAGCCACTAAAACCCTTAACATTGTAGAGACTTTCCTAGGGGAATCAAACAGCATAGCATTCCTAGGGTCATCATTATTTGACATGATTCTTTCAGTGCTAGAAATGCAACAGGATCTGACAAATTTAGCAAATAAAAATATAAGACATCTAGTTAATTTTGAATTGCAGATAAACAAAAGACTTTTAAACACCAATATGTCTAGATACTGTATTGTAAAGCTCTCAAACTAAAAAGATATCTGTGTAGGGTCAGGGATTTAGCTCAGTGGTGCTGCCGCCTGCCTCTCAAGTGCAAGGACTGGAGTTCAATCCCTGGAACCAATTAAAAATATATATATATCTGTGTAGGTGAAAAATAATTTTTATTTTTCTATTTGATCTAGTTACCCTACACACAGCAAAATAAAAGAGTAAAGAGCTGGGAGCCTGAGGCAGGAGATTCACAAGTTCAAGCCTCAGCTGGGCAATTTAGGGACTTAGTGAAAACTCATCTGAAAAATTTTTAAAAAGTGAATAAATAAAGGGCTGGGAATATAGCTCAGTGAGAAGGTCTTAGATTCAGTTCCCAAGTCCTACCAAAAAAGATTAAAGATATATGAGTATTATTTGCAAGTAATCAACAGGAAAACTTAGGACCAATGACGGTTTGGTTAAATGGCTGTTTATGTATTTATGTGATATACACAAATAGCTTTTACATCTAATCATAACTAGTTAGAATCAGCAATCAACTAAAAATAAAAAATGAAATTTAACAAGAAAGGTGTGGAATAGTAAGAAGACTGCAAAATGTGAGCAATGTGGAAGGATTCTTGGAAAGCAATGTATCTCCAATGTGCTGAGTTTAGACTTCAGTTCCCCTTAAGTGGTCTACTCAATACGGTCTCAAGCCCTAGTGTCGTCCAGGGTGGGGAGTGGAACTGGAGCACTTCGCAAAAAAAGCATAAAAGTGGCTTGGGGCCTGCGAGCTGCGCATGTGTGGGGAGAATGTTACCAGCGTATTTGGCTTGGGGGTCGCCCCTTGGCCGGATGGACCCCAGCAATGGTTTGCAGCCTTCTGGAACAGGGTGTGGCTGCAGGGATGAGGGTTGCTGTGTAGCAGGCGGGCCCAGGGCGGCAGGGTCATGACCCAGGGCTGAGTGCCCGACCCTGGCCGTCTATAACTGAGGAGGTTTGGCGTGTGTGGCAGTGTGTGGCCCACCTGCATTTCGGCACAACAGGAGCCTGTCTTCACTCATTCTCGACAAGCGGCCACAACCAACAGGCGCATCCCCAGAAGATTTTGAGATGTGACTTTAGCCAAAATAAAACATGCAGCTACAAAAACATACTTAAAGAAAGGGACAGAGAAACTGCGCTCTGGGGCAGCCTGTTGTCCCCGCTCACGGAGCTGGGCACCCGGTCTGCCAGGCCTGGGTCTGGGTGTGTACTCCTCCAGCTGTGGCCCAGTGGCTTCCTGGGGTCTTGGTCAGTTCACCATACCCAGCCATTGGGCCCTTAAATACTGTCTCGGTGCCATTCTCCCTCCTGATTCCTGAACCTGTTAGATCTCACTGCAGCCTTCAGAGCCTTCTTGTCCTGTCCTCTCCTCTCACAGGTGTGTCTTTCTGTGCTGCTTTTTATCAACAGTTATATGTAGTTCAACAAACTTCAGCTGTGTCTAATTTCCTCTTTTCTTGAGCCAATATTTCTAAGGACTTTCAATTTCATACTAAAAAACCCAAACCATGACATAATAGAAAAAAATGGATGTTTACAAAAGAAGCAATAGAAGTGGACAATAAACATACAAAAAATTACAAACATGAGATTTTCTTGTTTAAAAAAACTCTGAGCCTAATGTGCAAAGAGGTCGATAAACACCCCTGCTGCAGAGGATCACGGGTACTGTCATAAATTATGGCTGGAAATCTGTATCGAGGCTGGAAAACACCTGAAGTTTTACTCTAACTGGCAGAGCCGAGGCTGTTGCAGTTTCATGGATGCCTGGGTTAGGACTCAGTTATAACAATACTCAGAATAGCAACATTTTTTTATGTTCCGGTCTTCTACACCACAAGGAGTAAGGTGATTGCTTACCTGGATTTTCCCCCCCTGATGCTGGAGATTGAACCCCGTGCCTCTTGGAAGCCACCCAAGTAATCTACCACTGAGCTACATCCCTAGCCCCTTTACCTAGAGTTGATCCTAAGTAGGTTCCTGGGAAAGCACGCAAATATGCATGGATGTCAATATACGTGTGTTTTAATTCCAGCATTTGCAGTTGAGAAAATAACATAAATGTGCAATTGTTTAAATGATAGCCCATCTGTACAGGTGTACACAGCCAGCCTCTGCATCTACACAGCCCTCGTCCTTGGAATCAACTAACGGCAGATCAAAAATATTTTTTAAAAACCCCTTATGTCTGTACTGAACCTGTGCTGACTTGCTTCGAATTCCCTAAACAATGTAGTGTAGCAACTCTTTCTGTAGTACTCACATTTTGCTAGGCATCTCGGGTTATCCAGGAATGATTTAGATCATGTGGGGCTGTGCATGGGTCCTATGTAAATATCATGCCATCATGGGGTACTTGGGCATTTGGAGATTTTGGCACCCTTGAGGTGCTAGAACCCTTCCCTGTGGGTACTGAGGAGTGACGGTTTCATGGCACTGTTGAAATGGTCACACAGACCAAGGGTGACCTTCTGGACTTTTATGGGAAAATGTTACGTTTTATGGGGTGCCCCCCACCAGCTTATTCCTGAAAGCCTGACCCCACGAGACTGTCGTCCATGGAGAGAAGGCATTTTAGAAGCTACTTAAGCTTGGGTGAAGCCAAAGGGTGAGGCCTAATTCGGAGGACTACTGCCCTTGTTGGAAGAGGGAAAGCCCCCAGAATATCTCTTCTGTAGTGTTTGTTTACAGTAGGCATGCTGCTTTTATGTGCAAGAAGACAGATTTTAACATGGGGGGAAAGGTGCCTTCTGAAGCCGCTCTCCCAAAGCTGCATTTCTCTAGCTTTCTGCCTCGTCACCTCCCAGCCTCCTACATGATTCGTTGGACCTGGTGGCTTTCATTTAGGCGATGATTCTACTGATGAGGTGAATAACCTTAGAGTTATGGTCAGTGGTTCCCAAGGAAAGAGTGGTTGAAGGCTGAGGAGGCGAGACAAGTCCAACCCAGAGCGTGGGATCTCCCTGCAGGAGACCTTGAGCAGGTTAAAATCTGCCCAGTACTCAGATGGTGGGCAGCTTTCACTTGAGTCTCCCTGCTGCTGACAGTAATGCTGGCTGGACTCAGTGGTTCTTTTCAGTTTCCTCTTTTTTCTTTTTAGTTTCCTCTTATTGACAGATTTGATTTACGTCACTGCTGTGGTAAAATTTTTAAAAAGCAGAGGTCCAGAGATGATAAATGTGTCATGGCAGTTTGTACTTCTGGGAGTGTGTAAAAGCAAATGCAGCCCTCTCGTCATATTCAGGCAGTCTTTGTTGGTGGATGGTCTCACCCGCTGTGTCACTAGGCAGCCTGCCTTATTCGAGGGAAGACTTGAATGCTGGCTTCAGAATAACATCCTGCCACTTCTAGACGGTTCTGAAACATTCACTCTTTTTCACTCATCACGTTTATTTTACAGCAGACTGGTGATGGTGTTGCGACCTGGGTTTCTGACAGGGAAATAGATGTATAAACCGGATGCCAGCTGGGGCTCTGTTTCTTCCAGGTCTGGGTGACTGCAGTTCAAATCCTCGGTCAGCCGTCGCGTCCCAGGATTTCTGTGTTCCCAAACCCGCTTTCTCACGACCACGCCTGCTCATTGTGGGTTGTGGCATATTAGTGATGTTACAGTTCAGGGTACACCTTTGCCATGTTCTATTCCACGGGAAGTCCAGTCAGTCGTGATTTTATGGATCTAGCGACATTACCGAAGACACGAGGGTTGGAGGTAAAGATGGTGTTGCTGTCTTCCTCTGGAGCTACCCACGCATCCAACTCCACGACCTTCCCAGGCCTCCAGCCTCTGAGCCAAGATTTTTCTCATGATCTGCAGGCCCGGGAAAGTATAGTGTGCTTCTACAACTGGCTCTGCCTGGGAATCACCCTTCCCAGGTTATTCTGCCGCCTCCTGCTGTCTGCAATTATGGAGGACCCACTTCGTCCGGTTTTGCACGTCAACAATGAGATACTGATGATGCTCATAGTGCACATCAGTGGTAGGGTTGACTCAGCAAATCAGCACTTATCAGCCCCCTCCCCCAGACACTAAGTATTAAGATCCAAGAATACAAAGATAAGACATAGAAATGGGAGAGAATTTTAAAAAGCATTTTCTGTTTGGGAAGAACATTCTGAAGTTTCAGAGTGTTGGAGCCAGGAGGGTACTCGGGGATCGTGTATGTGAGCTTTTATCTGTAGACAGATGGGTAAACTAAGGAATAAGATCAATAGTTGCTAGGTGGCATGGTGAGATTAGAACGCGTGGCTTGAATTTCTCGGTCTTGTCCTCTTTCCCAGACACTGCTGACTATAGCAGATACTGACCGAGTGACAGGTACAAGTGAGATGGAGAAGCACTGGAAGGTACTGAGAAGTACAGAGTAAGCAGGAAAGGAAGAAATAAAACCAGCAGAGGCTCCTGATGAGAGTGAAGGAGGGTCCACTGGTCACAAGACCGCGGGGCTCAGTGCTGGGAGTGGCTCACAGAGGACAGAGGTACAGGCAGCGTGAACTTAGGTGCCCCTGCTGGTGAGAACCAAAGAGCCTAACGTGAAAGCAGTGCTTCCCCACGCTCGACCCTGTTTCATCTTGCTAGTACCCAAAATTTCCTCTGATGTCACTCTTCTTAATGTGGGCTATGAAAGTAGGAGTTGGTGAACTTTTGAGAAATCAGAGCATCTTTATGGGATCCCCAAGGCCTGAGAAGATCAACTGAGTGGTGCAAAAATTGCTCTGCTCTTAGATTTATTGGAATCATGCATAGGTTAAATTGCTCCAACTAGAGAAATTAAGTTTGATAGCATTAATAGAGGGACCTTGCACAAGGCCGTATCATGTGATTTCCACAGTCTGGAAGTTACACAACATGAAACTGATTGGAGGGGGTGGTAGAGAGAAATGGAAATATGGTTAGCTCATTTTTAATGCATGGAGGAGCACAGGAAGCCGTCACTGTGGGATGGATATTTTTCTTTTTCTGCTGGTTCTCTGTGACTTTTCACTCTGACTCTGCATACAAACTGTTCTTACGTGTGAGCTGGTAACTTGGACCAGTTATAACCTTTTTTTTCCTACCTCTGAGCTACACACCCCAGCTAACACTAATTGTAAAAGTTTATTGCATGTAAGGAATAAAATGTCAAATAAGCTACAGTAGGACATGGTGAGAATAGGAAACTAAGTGGAGAAAGGTCAGGCAGAAACTAGAAGTAGAAATTCAAAAACTGAAGTGCTCAGGCCGGGAATTTAGTTCAATGGCACCGTGCCTGCTTTGTAAGTACCAAGTACCTGCCCAGTACCAAAAACAAACAAACTGAAGTGCTTTCTGTCATCAAAGTCTGCATATTCTTTTTATCACTGCTGCTTACAATCTCTTCCAAAGACTAAGTGGTTTCATCAGCACATGGCCCAAGGTGACTGGGCGAGCAAATCTTCACAATCCTCCTTCCAGTTCTTGCGCCCATCAGGGTATTGTGGATTTCCAACTTCCGATTCTGAGGGAGAACCTGGTTCACCTTGCTCAGTTTACTCCCAGAACTCTGCCACCTTTGGGGAGTGTCCATGGTCAACTCTGCTGTGACCAGCAACCAGGGGTTATGGCTGGACTGGCTCAAGGCCTTTTCTGCAGCCAGGGTCATGCTTCGCCATTGAGGGAAAGCCTGTGCCTTTGGATCTATGACCTAAGTGAACTTTTTGAAGCTCATATTTTTGAATAACACCTTGATCACCTTTTCCAGTGCCAGCCTTTTGGTCTGGGGTTCAGATTCCCTTAGTGAGCATTTGAGAAATGTAGTATTTAGGACTTAGCCAGGGAACATGAAAAAGTAGAAGCAGCGGGACAGCGGGGCCCTGTCTCCTAACGGTAAACAACAGGCCCGCGGCTGTACAGTTTGCTTTCTGATGCTAATTCTTTCACATGGCTCAAACCCGAAACGAAATCAGGGTGAGGTTTTAAGGAAGTGTGCATTTTTCATGATGGGTTACTCCTAAAAATAAAAGCCAGTTTAAGAAGTCGGAGAAATAAAATCGTTCTGTCAGAGAGAACTGGTCAGGGGGTGCAGGTGGTGTTTGTGTGTTTGTTTGGGGATTTTCCCACCTCAGCCTTGGGTTTGCTAAGTGGTGAAATCCCGAAATCCCGAAATCCCGGAATCCCACATGCTCTGCTGGGCAGACCAGAGTCTGGCACAAGTGGCATTCACGCCTCCCTCCGGGCAGCGTCTACAGATCTGTGGGTTGTAATGCAGCGTTTATTGATGATGTGATGAGGACCAGTTCCAAAGTCACCCAGATGCCCAGCTCCACAGTGGCAGGCTGCTCACCACTGTGGCCACTGGGCTCGCAGCATGGCGACTCTCTCGGTGAGAATGAGTCCCTGGAGGAAAGTGAGGCTCCTTCCTCGCCTTTGTGTGGGCTCTGGACCCGAGCCTCAGGATCCCCCGCCCGCCTGGGACAGTGTGGGGTGAATCTGACATCTCCTGTCCACCAGCTTGGATCGAAGCGCCCTCCTGCTTCACAAACCCATTTCCACAGACACCATACAGCTGGCCCTGTCAGAAGATGCCCTGAAAAGGAGAAACAGGCGGCAGACCCTGCATTTCTGCTGTCCATCGTAAGCAGTCCACTGAAAACCAAGCTCAGCCGGGAAAACCAAGCTTGGAGGGGAATCCGGAGACTCCAGCTTCTTGGCAACAGGAGAGGCACTGTGGCCATTAGACTCTCAAACATCTGCCGGGGAGTTTGGAAGGGGTCACCGCTGTCCAGCAGCTTCTCAGGTGCCGTAGCTGCTGCTCCCTGGCTTTGATCTGGTTTCCATGCGGGGGAAAGGGAGAAGCAGTGTAAACACATAATGATTTAAAGCATGTTCTTTCTATTGAGAAAGGGAGCCAGGCTTGGTGGTGCACACGTGTAACCCCAGCGTTCAGGAGGCTGAGGTGGGAGGATACCCTCAACTTTGCTTCAGCCTGGGCTCCATAGTGAGTTCAAGCCCAGCCTGAGCTCCATAGTGAGACCCTATCTCAAACTCCTACCTCAACAAACAAACAAAACCATTAAGTGGTTCACTTCTGATTTGGTCACTGCATGCAACTCATTCCTCAAGTTTAAGGCCACCCTGTACTGTGCAATGAGACCCTGTCTCAAAATAACAACAAAAACCTATCTGCTGGGCATGGTGGTGCTCACCTGTGATCTCAGTGCTCGGGAGGCTGAGGCAGGAGGATCTCCATGAGCTCAAGGCCAGCCTGAGCTACATAGTGAGACCCTGTCTTGAGAAAAAATTGGGGGCTTCCTCCCATCCCTTCCTCCCCTCCTGTCTCCTGCATCTGTGTGCACAACACTGCGAGAAGAGGACAGTGGAGAAGGCCACTCCAAGTCTCGCTAGGTGGTGGGCTGTGGGACACTCGGAATCATAGATGGGCTGGCAGGTCGGTACCTTAGGAACTGGATGGTCCAGTCTCGATAGTGCATGATTAAGGTTGGATTAAATTTTAAATCTCACAATGAGCGATGTCCTCAGTGGCTCACTAAGTCTGAATGCTTCTATCCTCCTCGCAAAATATTTAAAGGCTTCCCTGGAAATATCTATGGGACTCATTCTTGTAATGTGCTGGACATGTCTTTTGCATTCAAATAAACCTCCACCCAAGTTCCTAAGCGTGGGAACAGAAAACGGCTGATGAAAGCCAGGCTATGAGAAGTTACTTTTAGGGACAGAAGCAAACTTTTCTGGATGTATTTTTTCTTTTATTGAAATATAGCAAAATCAAAAAATAGTTTGGGGGAAAGGCTGCTATCTTAAAGGCAGAGAAAAGATTTAAGCTCTGTGATTTTAGCTGAGGCAAGTTTTGGTGACGGCTGGAGGCTACAGTTCTGTCAGCTTTGTTTTGTCCAGAAGGGATTGTCAGTCTTGCGCGTGGGGGATGACATTGCTGGCGCTGTCTCTGAATGAGCAGAATTGTTAGTTGCATCTCTGGGGAGGTGGAAGTCCTTTGGTGTAGGAGAAAGTTTCAGACGCGTGTTTTCAAGACAGAACTGTGGGCTGTGTCAGTTAAATAACAGGGCGCTATTACTGCTGACCTGTGAAATTTACCATTTGTGTCCCCTTTGCCATGGGAATGGATTAAGCGGGCTCCCCCCAAACTGTCTCAGGAGCTGGCACTTTACGCTCCAAGATGGATCCTCGGAGCGGCTTGTGTGTAGTAAAATGTCGCTGCGTTAATGGAGGAAGGTGCCCTTAATGGGCCCCTCGACTTGGAACGGGAGGCAGCCAGGTCAGTGGGAGGTGGAACAGAGGCCCAGGGAGAGGAACGGTCATTACCACAGTGCTGTATCTAATAACACGGCTGGTGACAGGTGTGCACGAGGTCAGTAATGCACTTCTGAGTCCAGTGCGGTGGCTTTTGGTGCAGTGTGAGGGGGGAGGAGCGTGCAGTTCTCTAGGGAGGAAGCACTTGGCCTTGAGAACAGGGCAGCGCGATGGACTGTCCGCGTCTGGGCAGCCAGCCTGAATAACGCTGCCGCCGCCAGTGCATCGGACTCTGCCGCAAAACGGATTTGCGCTCCTATCCGATTACTGGAATGTTATCGCTGCACACCTTTCTTTTTTAAATTAAGAGGGTATGCGTCCACCTCCCAAGAATCTCTGGGACATTTATGGAAATTAATTTGACTTGTAGGTTTATTGATGTAGTTATGGACAGCAGACCCAGCTGTGAGTCTAAATTAAGGAAATCTTTGCAGGAAATGTATATCTCCAGGGTTCCCAGTATGTTCTTTGGCAAAGCTGTCCTAGCCAGCTGTACAGATGTCCCCAGCGTAAAATGAGATCGTCTCAGTAAACCCATTTTGAAATGAAAATACAGGAAAACGCATGGCTTAGCAACAGTCTGTAGAGCGTCCAGTATTCCTATCTGGGATGGTAGGGCCATCGGGGAGCTGCCCCCAATCTCTAGAGAGTGACAAACCCACATGTGACAGTCTTGGGAGAGATCAAAACTTTAAATTCTAAAATATGGTTTCTACTGCATGTGTATTGCTTTTACTCTGCCTTCAGGTTCAGAAATCTCAAGTCAGAGCATCAGACTGTGGGCCACTGTCTGGATTAGGAAACACTGGCTCATATTTTTTCCTTTTTATTTTATTTGTGGTATTGGGGATGAGACCAGGACCTTGCCTGTGCTAGGCAAATACTCTCTGCAGCACACTTACAGGTTCTCTATGGCTTCCCAAGTCCCACAAGATACAGCAGGCAAGTCCTAGACTGGAATCCCAGCCCACCCTCTGTCTTTCGCTTTACAGCGACCCTGGAGGCAGACTGCAGCAGTCATTATGTGTTTCCCAAGCCCCAAAACGTTTCGATCTCACCTTAGTTCCAATTCTAACCTCAACTCTGAACCTTCCTGTTTTTGCTCCTTGGAACCTGGAACACATATTTCCTGATATCTAATGAGACCAAAGAGCATGCTGACTCCTTGCGCATTGAAATGCAGCTTCCAGCAGCTCTTGTTTCCAGGACTGACTCGGCACTGACTACACGCTGTCTTTTACTATTGATTACACGTTGTTTAGACCCTATTCCTAAGGGCTCGGTGGGCATACTGTGTATGACGTTGGTGGAATGGTGAGCAAGACACGTCTGACTTCTTGGACATTGTCGTTCAACAGGGATCAGAGGAAACAGGCTGGCAACAGGAAGAGTTGGGAGAAGAAGGCTGATGGGGTGGATGGCAAGACCCTTCCCCAGGCTGCAGCTCAAAAGAAATCTCCTAGGGCTAGGGATTTAGCTCAATGGCCCTCACCTGCCTTGCAAGTACAAGGTCCTGAGTTCAATCCCCAGTACTGGGAAGAAAAAAAAGAGGAAGAGGAAGAAGAAGAAATCTCCTAGTACAGCTACATTTACTGTGAAGGAAGGGGAGGACTCAGTGGGCTTCACACCTGTGAGGAGGTTGCTTCATTAAACTAGCAACTTGAGCCAGTGCCTCTGACCCTCTGCCTGTCTCTAGACTGTGGCTGGCCGGGGAGGGGGGAGGTGGTTACTCTCTGCAGTGCGTTCAGGTGCTGCTAAGTGCTGGGATGTATCTCATAAGGGACAGCGGAAGAATCAGACAAAGGGGAAGGATAATACCAAATTTATATTTAAAAAGCATCACTTGGGCTTAAGTGGGAAATGACTCTAAGCTGGGTAACCAATTGTGTGTTCATCTGTATCATCATTTGCTTTAGAGTTTTCACTTTGAGCAAATTAATGATTCTACTTTATACTTGTAGCTTCTACTGGGGCCATCTCATTGTTGTTCTTTGTCTTTTGGTGGGGGGTCTTTTGGTAGCATTTGAGGAGTTAATGTACAGATCTTCACCTTAACCTGTGGATAACTTCCAACGGCACCTCTGGTCCAAGGACAGCATACAGCACATTCACGACAGATCAGGACATGAAGAACTCCTACAGTGATCTCAGGCATTGTATTACAGTTACTACAGTGGACCCTCAAGTTATGACTGGCTGAACATACGAAGAACTTTGTTACAAACAGAATTTTAGGTTTAATTTACAAACAGAGTCTTGAGTTACAACCTGAATGCTTATCACTTGTGCTTCCAGATGGTCTCAGACACAGATTAACCCCCTAAAGAGTTCTGGAAGGAACATTATAGCACCCTTTCCTGAGTGGGGTTCACTGAGAAATCCTGGGCCAGTGTCTCTCTAAGGGCACTGAGATCTGCCTGTGTACAGAGACACTTTGAAGGCTGTGTAGAGGAGCTGAGCCTTCAATTGACCAACTTGAGTTACAACCAGTGCTCGGGAATGAATTGAGTTCATAAGTCAAGGGGCCACTGTGTTTCTTTCTTTGATGGTGATCTTTTATTAGCAATAAACCCTCTCAGCAGCCACAAGTCCAAAACTCCCACATATTTGACAAATTATGGGCTGAATTATTGTTTCGCAAGGTGATGTTGATAAGATAATATATATAAAATGTTAACCAGCAGGGATTTAGCTCAGTGGATCCACCTCCTGCCTCGAAAGCGTAAGGTCCCAGGTTCAATCCCCGGTACTAAAGAAAAATGTTAACCAAAGGAAAACCAGAAGACAGAAACCTGCTGAAAAATCAGCTATTTCAAAATGTAGGATTTATAAGACACTGACTCTAACAACTGAATACATGCAGATAGAGAAGGTGCATTGCTCACTGCTCTGCAGAACATGACTCTTCCAAGCGCCGGTGCAGGCTTTCCAGGGTACATGCCCATGGTGAAGTGACAATTTATTGGCTCCATCAGGAGAAGAGAAATTCTGAATTAAATGATGCCACTTTATCTCTATTATCAGATGCTTCGAATAAGTTAATTTCTTCTTCTTCTTCTTTTTTTTTTGGTACTGGGGATTGAACTCAGGACCTTGTGCTTGTGAGGCAGGCAAAGGCACCACTGAACTAAATCCCCAACCAAGTCTATTTCAATAATGATCATTTAAAAAAAATAATAATGATCATTTAAGAAAATCTAATTCATAGAATATAAGTAAATCTTAGGAGTTGATTTGGTTGGCATTATTATGAATCCTATTGGGAATTAAGTTTAAAATTTTTGACTTTGAAGAGGAAAATATTTTGTGATAATATAAATACAAATTTTGGTAACAGACATGTGGTATAAACTTTGTGTCTTTACCAAATTTAAGAACTTATGGATCTGAAGTGGATTTATATACTTGTAACATATATACTTTATAATTGCTGGTAAACAAGCTTACTATTCTACCAATTACATTTTAATATATTTAACTAGAACTTTGTGAATATGTTAACAGGAATATATATTAAAAACTCTGTAATAGTTTATGATATTGATAATGTTGAACACACAAAACTGCTTTTTCATGGCACGATTTGTTTATTTTCTCTTTGTTCATCAGCAATTGCAGTTTAGAAGTGTTGGAGCCTTTGTGGACTCTCTTGAAATCAGCCTTTGTTACCTGTAGTGTTCTAACATATTTTGTATACTGTTCCTTTAGCTACTAATTGCATTTCATACACAGTAAGTTGGGAATTTTTATGCCAGTACAGCATTTAACAATTGGAACAGCAAAAAGTGTAAATTTCCAGAAAATTGTAGTTATAAAGCAGAAAATTTAGAAATAGGAAGTCGTTTATCCCTGCAAAAATGAGGGAATGGAAATGAGGATTTCAATGGTATAATATCTCATTCCAAAGGATTAAGTTTGGTTTAGAATATTTCAATTTGGGGGAAGGCTCTTTTAATGCAGTTGTTTTCAACTGGATTCATTAGTGTTCTGTGCCAAGATTGGGAAGTGGGTGGAAAATGCTTACACTTTGCAGCATTTACATTTGAGGAAACATTCAAAAAATCATAAATGGTGGCAACTCTTTGGAAAAATTTGTTTAATAAATATTATGTATCAAAGAAAGGCACTCTAAAGAGTTCAGAAAGACAGTATCTGTGAAAATATTTGACCTGCGGTACCTACAATCTCAACCTGAAGGTCAGTTTTGGTCTGGGTTTATCAAATTCTATAGAGTATTTTCTCAATGAAAAACAGTATGGGCCTCAGCAGAATAGGTTAAAGACATAATAACTCAAAATGTATTAATAATAAAATTAAAAGACCAAATAATCTTACCAAAATGTATTTGCAGTACTGGGATTGGACCCAGGGCCTTTGCACCAAGCTACATCCGCGCCTTTATTTTTTATTTTGAGACGGGTCTAAGTTGCCCAGGCTGGGGATCGTGGTTCTGATCCTGCCTCAGTTTCACAGGGTTACTGGCCTATGCCACTGCACCCAGCTGAACTGTAGTTAAGAAAAAGTAACATTCTTCATACTAAAATATGTACAGCTAAGGAAATGAATATAGCATATAAATTTGTACCAAGGATAATTACTAATATTTTAAATTTCTAACAATGCACATGAAGTATTTTTTGGCATTAATATAATGTTTTTAGAAAGAGTTTTACTTATGGTAAAGTACACATCACATGAGGCTTGACATTTCAACCAGTGTGAAGTGTGTAGCTCTGTGGCATTTTTCCCATTCACAGCACTGTGTAACCAAACCCCCATGTTTCCAAAACCTTGCATCACCCTAAACAGAAACCCCGTGCCCGGCAGCAATCGCCCCCCTTCCCTCGCGCCCGACCCCCCTCGCCTCTTGCTCTACTCAGTCCCTGGGACCTGCCCATTTTGCTTGCTCTGAGGAAGTGGGGTCACACTACACTCATGCCCTGGTGTCTGCCCGCTGTCACTCAGCACAGTGTTCTCAAGCGTGACCTGCATGTGGCAGTGACAGAGCATCTTATCCTGTTGCATCTGCAGGCCACATTGTGTCCGGCCTTACGCCCTCTGAGGGACTCTTGTGTCTCCAGCACGCAGGCAACGTGGGGAGTGCCATCTTGGTTGGCAGGAAATGAGACCTCATTATGGCTTTGGCAAATTTCACTTGTAAAAGTGACATTTGAATGGAACCGTTTTGTCAGTTCACCAACATGGTGAAATATGGTGGAGTCAGCTTGTCAGAGAGCTGGAGATTTCCTATCGGTTAAATGCTGGCTAGAGGGCCAAAGGGTCAAGGCAGAGACGCAGGCAGAAACGTGAGTCGGATGGGTGGTGCACCGTGAGAGAAGCGCATTCAGTGGAAAAGTTGGGCTGCGTGCAGTAGGTGACATGAAGAGGACTGAAGGCGTTTGCCTTGGGGAGGGGAGGAGAGAGCTGATCTTGGTGCCACAGCATGGAGGAGGGATCCTCACTCCACGGAGGCTCGCGGTGAGGGCGGGCAAAGATGGCACGCCGGGCATGGTGGACACCAGTGTCGCTGGGCACAGGAGGATGATGCCTGGCCCCAGGGAGTCGGGACTCTGGTCCAGCTCAGGAGGGAAACTGGACCTTGGATGTTTAGATTTATCTTTTTTCAGTGTTCTTATTTCCATAACAGAACGATCAGCTTCCGGTGAGCATTTCTCTGATTTTCAGGCATGCAGCAAAATTTAACTGAGAATTCCTCATGGTTGAAGCCATAGGTAGACGTAAGAGGAGTTAGATTTCAAAAAGGTGTGATTTTTGTTCATGATTAATTTGTAATTTTTTGTTTCAGAAGCTAATATTCATGTGCAAATTTCTGATTGCCCTTGATTTAGAAAGACTAATGGGAAAAGTATGATGGGTTTGAGTTTTTATATAAAATCATCAGGCATAGAGAAATATCTTTTAGAAGTGTTAAAATAAATGTTCCTACTGTATATTTAAAATTAAAAAAAAATAAGGTGTGATTTTTTTGTACATGGAGACTGAACCCCTGGTTAGGGCAAAATAAAAATTTTAAAATACAAAAAAAATTTTTTAAATACAGAAATATAAGTCAAATGCTCTGAGGCATAGAGAAAATTGTTTTGTCATTTGAAGAGGGTCTCAGAATGACCAAATGCTACACCTAAGGGGACCTTTAGTCCGTTTGTGGACTGCATGATCTAATCAGGGTGGGGGTACAGTTTGTGTAAGGCGAGACTCTGCTCAAAAGCATGAATTTTTGTTCAAAAAGCAGAAAAATTGTCCACTAAAGAATCATACATATAAATCCCTGTGTTCCACAGTCTCTTTCTTTTACTTGGCATGGTGTTTTCTGTTTGCTATTTAATGTTCTATGTTAAAAATTAGCATTTTAAATTAATAGCATAGGTTTTCCCATTCATGTTTGCATTGCACAAGAGTCGTTTAAAATCAGACCATCTAAGCCATCGGTGGCATCATTGAAATTACACGGTCTGAATTTTCCTCGTCAAGCGCTTAAAGCTGACCAGAGGATGAACACAGACCAGCCCTGGGAGGCCAGAGGAAGGCCCGCCCCGAGCGCCCTGGCAGGACAGCATTTGGCTTGGGGGCAACCCTGGGCGTGAGGACATGGGAGAAACAAGTGCAGCCCCTCATGGCAGGCAGATTGCTGAGGCGCGCCTGGCCTGGGGACAGAGCACGGGGAAGTCACGCCGGGAACGTCCCTTCCTGAGGGCCAGGCCCCAAGTCACAACAGGCAGGAGGACGCGGGGCTGCTGAAGCCTCTCCACGAGATGCAGGACGAGGAGCAGGGGCGGAGGGAGAAGGGCCTGGCCCTGCTGAGATGCGGGTTCCAGGCAGCTGTGCACACTTGCACCGAAGGGCCCCGGGGTACAGCTGGAGATGGGCAGTGGCCAGGGCCCCCAGGAGTCACCTGAGGCATTTGCCGGGCCTCAGCCCATCACTCCTCTGGGCGTGGAAGGCAGTGATGGCCACAGGAACATGCACAGGGGAAGCTGGTGGGGCAGGACACCAGGAAACAGCAGAGTGCCCCGCCCAGGACCTGTCCTTGGGAGGTGTCACCAACCAGGCTCCGACTTCAGCACATTTCCCACTGTCCCAGCAGACTTGCCTTACAAAATACAAGGAGTGCTCAAAATATGTCATAAACACTGAAATTGTAAAAAATTATTACAGTAAAAGATGCATTGCCATAAATCTCCCTCAAAATACCTCCCTGTGCACACCCTTATCCCATCATTCGTGCTACTTTCTCAAGCATCTCTGGAAGGCGTCTACCATGTCCCTGTGAAGAGGGTAAAAGAGACAGTGAATGCTGCAGCCAGGTGCCAGCCAATGGAAAAGTGGGCTCGTAAAAACAACGTGATGTCAGCAGCCACTTTATTTCCCAGATCTGACACTGTGAAACTCTGGCTCTTCCCCAAAGACAGAAATGGCCATGAAAGTTAAACATTTTGAATCAATTCAGGACATTGAGGCAGCCAGGACAGCACAGCTAAAGAAACTCAGGACAGAGAACTCTAGAGCTGATCCAGAAAGTGGCAAAAGCCATGGGATGAGTGAGTTTGAAAAGAGAAGAAATATTTCAAGGGGAACTCAAGGCAATGTGTCTTTTACTGTAATAAAAATTTTAAAGACTGTATTTTTTTTATCAACCCTCCTCTAAATTCCAAGTAATTAGACATTTCAAGGAGGTAGTGAGAGCATGAAAGGCCCTGGGCCTGGGCTCTCGTGTGACTGCACAGAGTTGCACATCCATGAGGCTGTCCTGGATGTGGCCCCTATGTTAGGGCACACTGGCTTCACAGCTGTGTTTTCTGCACCCTCCCATCCACACTGCCCTTCTCCGGGAGCCAGGAGTCTGACCCCTGTCTCCTTGAGCACACACTTGCTCAGACTCAGATGGCATGGCAGTGCCCCTTCCTCGGTTGCGTTTGTTTGGTTCACATCCTGGGAAGAAAAGGCCAGCAGCCTCCAGCAAGCCCCAGGGGAGCAGGGCTATGTGGTGGGACACAACACCCACCGCTCTTCCCTGTTCGCTTCTATTTTCCTAATGTGGAAAAATATAAACAGAATGGAAATACACTGAAAATGCGCATGTATTAAGCCTAGACTAAACTTTTCATTTGGTTTTGATTGTTCTTTGGTGGGGCAGAATGCCAGGACCGGAAGGTGTAGGAGGCTTCATTTGGCATTGGAAAAGAATCATCTGAAACAAGACCTACTTTTACATCTGCTGTTCTTCCACTTCATCATGTTATTTAGTTTTGTTAATCTGCAAGATAATCATCATTCCAGTTTTTCAGATGGAAGACACCAAGTCTTGGGAAGGTTATGTAGCTTTTCCAAGTTCTGACATGGCAGAACTGGAATTGAACGCAAGTCTGTCTGACTTTAGAGATGCTGCTCATTCTTTGGGATTAGCATTTTGTCCTCATGTATCAGACTGCAGTCTCCCATCATCCAAATCTCCAGAAGTCCATAGAAACACATTTTCCAGGGGGTTCTAATCAACATCCAAAGAAGGTGACTTGTCTGACAGCTTTTTCCTGGCCAAGTCAGACTCAGAAACATTTTCTAACAGACTAACAAGTCTGAGATTTTGCCAGCAGAGTGGTAAGTAAGAGAAAGAGTGACAGAGGAGGAATGGAAAGAGCTTCTTCTCCCCAGGAGTGAAGAGGAAGTTGGAAACTTCCTGATGGAGGAAGGAAGCTCCCCTCAGCTCCCCCTCATGAATCCTGGCCCCTATATTGGTGTGTCCGTGTGGAAGAGAAGAGAAGGCGGAGGAGGAGTGTTCTTGCTTACCTCAGCTTTCCCGCCTGACTTTCAAGTGCAGATGCTATGTGTACTGGATTGTGAGTCAAGCTCTTTCACTGTAGGACTCGGTCCCCTGAAACTCAGAGGTGGTGGAACCCTGTCCCCTTTGAGTCTCCAGCCTTCTGGGAATCTTGGCGTGGTGAGGAAAGACTTGAGCGTCAGCTCTGAGAGACACAGTTCTCATCTCCTTCCTCCCATGCTGACCCGATTTCCTGTCTGCTCTGAAAGATCTCACGGTTAGATCTGGTGAGCAGCTCCTTTCTGGCCCTGCATCCAGGACTGTCATGCTGTGCAGCCCTGGGGGTTTCCCTGTCTTCAGTTCAGGGTGTGAACCGTCACCATGAGAAAGAGTGACTCATCGCTCTTTAATAGATGGAGGTGGGGCCAGGAGGCTGGGGACAGCTGCTGCTGGTGTGAGCTTGCACCCAGACAGCCGCCCACCCACCGATGCGGCAGTGCTCACCTTTGTCATTCACAGCTGAACAGGCAGGAGCCTGGGGTATCCAGAGTCCAGCTGCTGTATTTCTAAGGATACTGCTCAGTCAGAGGAGCCATGACCCAGTTCGGGGCTTGTAAAGTGTGTGTCACACACTTCCCCACCCCACACAGCGGTCACTTTGTCTTTCCCTCCCACGCATGCTCTCCCTCAGACCCAGAACCTCTGGCCAGGGAACAGCACAATAGCGTGTCTCAGCCGGCTCACCACTGTGGCTGGGATATGGTCCATCGGACCCTGGTGATGGACTGAGTGAGCTCAGGACACAGCCGGCCACCTGAGAAGGCAGCAAGTGGGATAGGTGTTGGCGGGGGTGCAGCTCAGAGGTACAGCTTAGGTCCGGTATGCACAAGGCCCTCGGTTCAGTCCCCAGCACCAACACACAAGACAAAACAGAAATTAGACAGCTGGGCCGGGGATTTAGCTCAGTGGTTCCACTGCCTGCTTTGTAAGCGGAAGGTCCCAAGTTCAATCCCCAGTACCAAAAAAAAAAAACTTGATAATAGACAAAACAGAAATTAGACAGCTGGGCAGAAGGGCTGAGCCACTGGTCCACTGACTGTCCCATGGGCCGCCACAAGCCCTGCTACCGAGCAAAAGAGTCTTCAGGTCTGCCTTACCTCCTCCCAGGCTTTGGAGCTTATCAACTCTTGGATCCTTAGAAAATTATTTCAATTCTATGCCTCTGTTTTCTCTACTATAAATTGGAGATAATAATAGTAATTTGCCTAAATGCCATTTAGGAATGAAAGAGGTAATGCATGAAATGTGACCAAAATGCAGTGAATGTTCAAATTTTTAAAAATTTTTACAGGGAAGGATGCATTACCATTAATCTCCCTCACAATTATTTCCCTTACTTTGAACACACTCATCCCATCATTCTTGCCACTTTCTGAAGTCCTCTGGGGTCCTCTTTCCTGAGTGAGTGTCTATCTGTTGTGGCTGCCTCGATGTCCTAAATAGATTCAAAGCATTTACTAGCAATAAAAATATTAGGGTGCATCTATATCCACTTTATTCACCAAATCTGGCACTGGATGACTTTTGGCTCTTCCCCAAAGACCCATGATCCCATAACCCATTGGGTCTTCCCCAAATTACCATGAAAGGAAAACATTTCGGGTCGACCCTCCAGGACAGGATATGGGGCAGCCATGAGAGCGTAATTAAAGACACTCAGGAAAGAGCACCTCCAGAGCTGCTGCAGAAAGTGGCAAGGAGGATGGGATGAGTGTGTTCAAATCAAGGCGGCATATTTTGCGGGAGATTCATGGTTACATCTTTTACCCTAACATGTTTTAAAATTTATTCATAGTTTTGATCATACCATATATGTAAAGTACTTAGATCAGTGTTTGGCCTACAGTAAAATTCTCTGTAAACCCAGGCGATTGATAGTACCCTTACGAAGCCTCTAGTCTGAGACATTCCTGAGCTGCATGATGCAAGGGATATGGCAGCCTGCCTTGGAGATGAATGGGCAGACTCTGGAAAGCTCTTGACCTGCAGGTCCCAGCACTCACCTGGGGCATCCACACCATGTAAAGCACCAAGCCCTGCACCTGGGCAGCAGAGCGACCTCTCCGTGGCATCTCAGAGGTGGGCTGTGGGCATCAGTAGCTCTGGTGTCCTTGTGTTTACTAGGATGGAAGTGCCCAGTGAACACAGGGTTTTCTTTTCTGAACTATTGTATTTCCTGGGTCCAACACATGGTCAGCGTTTCTTAAATATTTGTGGAAGGTATCAAAAGTGAAAAACATAAGAAAGGCTTAGGGGTGAATGTGTTTGGGGGGCATAGAAGGTCTCACTAAAAGTCTGTGGTGACAGAGATACCATGTTTTCAACTGGGGTTTTCTTGTTTGCTTTTTAAAGTTATGATAAAATACATATAAATTTACCTGCTTAGGTATATTTAAGGGTACGGTGCAGTGGCATTTGGTTCATCCACACAGGTGTGTAAACACCACCACTGTCCACATTTGAAAATATTTCATTTTCCCAAAGTGAAACTGTACCCTATGCCCACCACCATCCCATGCTCTGGCCTCTCTGCCCCTGGCTAACATCACGCAGTTGTCCCCACCACTGTGACTGCTCTCATCTCGGTAGCTGGTGTGAGTGGTCTCATGCACTGTTTCTCCTTTTCTAGCTCATCTCACGTAGCATCATGTTCTGAGGATCATTCATAGGTAGCATGTGTATTTCTTACTTTTTGAGGCTAAATAATATTCCATTGTTCGGCATGTTTGGTTTATCTAGTTACTTGCTGCTGGACAAGTGTGTTAGTAGCATCTTTTTTTCTTTCTTTCTTTTGTAAATAGTGCTTCTAACAGCAGCGCTGTACACGTAACTCTTTGAGTCCCAGCTTCCAGGTATTTTGGGTTTATCCCAGAAGAGGAGTTGGCAATGCTATTTCTGTTTTTGGAGGTTTCCCCCATACTGTTTTCCACAGCAGCTATTCAACTTGATATCCTACCAACAATGCACAAGAATTCCACTTTTCCCCTCATCCTGACCAGAGCTTGTTACTTCCTGGCTCTTCTTTAGTTTTCTGTATATGTACTTTTTAGAATTCCCATTCTAGTGAGTTGGAAGTGCTGTCTCATTGCAGGTTTGGTTTACATCTCTAATGATTTGGGATATAAAGGATCCTCTCGTGTGCTTATTGGCCATTTGTACCTCTTCTTTAACAAAATATATAGTCCAGTTCTTAGCTCATCTGTGAAGTGATGTTGTTGGATTTCTGTTGGTGGTGTTTTAAATGTTCTGACTAAATATGTAATTTGCAAATATGTCTCATGTTCTGTGATTGTTTGTCATTCTGTTGATAGCATCATTTAATACACAAAAGTCACCACATTATTTTTGGGGGAAGGTGCTGGGAATTGAACTCAGGGCCTTCACATTGAGGTACATTCATTTCTCTATATTTTTAAAATTTTAGGACAGTGTCTCACTGTGTTGCCCAGGCTGGGCTCAAACTTAGAATCCTCCTGCCTCAGCCTCCTGAAGTAGCTGGGTTTACAACCATGCACTACAATACCCAGCTAGAAGTTTTGAATTTTGGTGATGAAAATTCATCTATTTTTTGTTGTTGCCGCCTCTGCTTTTGGTGACATATCCAATAAATCTTTGCCAAATCCAATATGCAAAGCTTTTCCCTGATGTTTTTCCTCTAAGAATTTTATGGTTTCATTTGCATGCAGATGTGCCCCTTTGTATTTAGATGTTTGATTCATTTTCAAATAATTTTTATGTATGCTTTAAGCTAAATGTTCAACCTCATCTTTTGCATGTGGATATCATTTTTCCCCATTAACATTTATTAAACACTGTCTTTTCCACATTGAATGGTCTTGGCACTTTTGTAAAAATAATATGAGGATTTAGTTCTTGGCCCCTTTTCCCTATTCATTGGTCTAGGTCTTTTTATATATTGTTATCAACTGTTCTTATTTTTGGAGTTTGTACCAAGTTTTAAAATCAGGAAATGTGGGCACTCCACATTTGTTCTCCCTTTTCAAGTCTGTGTTTATTGTTCAGGATCCCTTGATATTCCATGTGACTTCTCAGATGAATCTTCCTAATTCTGCAGGCAAAAGTATTGGAATTTTGATAAAATTCCCACTGAATCTGTGAGTAGCTTTGGGTGATACTGACATCTTAGTAGCATTGTCTTCCAATCCAGGAGTATGAGATGTCATTCTTTTTTGCTTTCTCTTAGCAGTGCTGTTTTTTCTAATGCATACATATTTTGCCTGTTTGGTTACATTTATTCCTAGGTATTTTGTTATTTTAATGCTATCATATATAGAATCATTTTCAAAATTTCCTTTTTTGACTGTATTGTTAGCACAAAAATTAACTTAATTTTTGTCCTAAAAATTTGCTAAATTTAATGCATCCAGTGGGACTTTTTGTACAATCTTCAGGCTGTTCTGTGTACAATATCACATATGAACAGCAATCCTGGTATTTTTTTTTTTCATTTCAGGTCTGGTGCTTTTTATTTCTTTCTTTTGCCTAATTGCTCCACTTAGAGTTCCCAATATGTTAATAGCAGTGGTGAAGCCAACATCCTTACTTGTTTCTGAGCACAGAGGAAGAAATTGCAGTTTTTAATCATAGAGCATGAGTTTTTCTGGGTTTTTTCATATTTGGCCTTTACTGTGTTGAACAAGATTCCTTCTATTCCTAGTTTGTTGAATTTTTTAAATCATGAACAAGTCTTAGACGTCAAATGTTTTTGTTTGTTGATTGAGAGGGTCATCTGCCTTCCCCCTTGTTTTTTGTTTTTTCTTTTCCTGATGTGTTCTGCTCTCAGTCCACTTGGTGGCTGTGCATAATCTTTTGAGTTGGAGTTGAGCTTGGCTTGTGGCAGTTTGACTGGTCTGGTTCCTCTTGTTCAGTATCTTTGCGTTAGGGTCAGGGTGAGGCTGGCCTCAGACTGAGGTAAGACGCTTTCTCACTTCAGCTTTTTCAGCAGAGTTTGGAAGAAGTTGATGGTAACTGAGTGTTTGGTAGACTTCACAAGTGAAAGCCAGATGGTCGGGGTGTTCGTTGGGAGGTTTCTGGTTACTGACTTACTCCCCAGGACAGATACAGGTGTATTCAGATTTGCTATTTCTTGACTCGGTCTAGGTAGGCGGTGTGTTTCTAGGAATCTGTCTATCCCATTTAGACATGAAATTTGTTTATTTGATCTACTTTTTTTAGCATATAATTATTCATAGTACCTTACAATCTTTTTTTTTTTTTTTAAAGGTAATTTTTGGAGCCCCTTTAGATTCACAGAAAAACTGAGTAGAAGGTGCAGGGATTCCGCGTGGATGCTCTGCCCCGGTATACACCCCCTTTCCCCTCACCAATGTCCCTCAGTGCTGTGACACCTATGCTGGAGCAGATGACCTGAGGTGACCCATGATGACTGAACATGGGTCATTGTTTACACTTGGGTCCCACCTGGGGATACGCTCGGTGAGGCTGGACGGATGCACACCGACGTGGGTCTGCCACGACACTGTCGTCATACAGAGTTGCTTCACTGCCACCAAAATCTTCTATGCCCCACACATCTATTCCTCCCTAGTCTCTGGCAACAACTGATACAGCTTTCATATTTTTCTTTTCCTGTAAAATTGGTAGGAATGTCCCATTTTTCATTTCTGATTTTGACTCAGTCTTATCTTGTTCCACTTAGCCATTCTAGCTAAAGATTTTATTGTCAATTTTATTCATCTCCATTCTTTTTCTTTTTCCTTTTTTTGTGGCTAGGGCCTCATTATATTACCCTGGCTGGCCTGGAAGTGCTGTACTCAAACAATCCTCCTGCCTCAGCCTCCTGGGTAGCTAGCACTACTAGCACGTGCTACTCTGCCTGGCTTCTGTTCTCTTTATTTCCTTCCTTCTGCTAGGTTTAGATCTAGGGTTTTTTCTAAGTTCTTTAAAGTATAAACTAGGTTTTCTTAGATCTGTATTCTTTTTATTCTAAGGACTCAAAGCTAATCATTTCCCTCCTGTGCTGCTTTCTTGGCAGCCCATCCCTTGGGCTGCATCCTTCCCTTTTCATTTTTCTCAAGTTACTTCCCGATAACCCTTGTGATTTTTTTCTTTGACCCATTGGTTGTCTAAGACTATGTTGTTTTCATCAAACATCAGAACTGTTTCAGAAACTGGCAAAAATGATGAGATAAATGTGTTTGAAGTGAGGGGGAGGATTTCGGGGGGATTCATGGGAAATGTGTTTTTACTGTAATACAGTGTACCCTTGAGTTACAATCAGCCTGACATATGAACAACTTGGGTTACAATTGGAATTTTTGTTTTAACTTATGAACAAATTCTTGAGTTACAACCCAAATGCTGGCTGCTTGTGCTTCCAGATGGTCTCAGATACAGATTTAACTCTTAAAGAGTTCTGGAAGGAACATGACAGCATCCTTTCCTGGGTGGGGTTAATTGAGTAATCCTGGGGCAGGGTCTAAGGACACTGAGATCTGCCTGGAAGAAAGTGTGGGCTAAAATATACAGGAGAGAGACCTTGAAGGCAATTGACCAACTTGAGTTACAACCAACCCTCAGAAATGAATTGAGTTTGTAATTCAAGGGTCCACTGTACATTTGTAAAAGGTAAATATTCACCATGTATTTTGAGTATATTCCATATACCAAAATACTTTCTCGATATTTCCCTTTACATTTGTGATATCAATTCATATTTAACCTGCTCAAAGCCATCTTCTCGATTTCATTAGCTCCAAAACCTGCTCATCACAATCTTCTGCTTTATAATAACAGAACTCTGCTCTACCAGTTTCTAGTGGTTGTGACAACATAGATTGAGCCTTAATCTGGGTCTTTATTTCTCCCTCTTTGTAATTTTGTTTTCTTTTTTTAACTTTGTAAAGAAAAAAGGCTATTTAGCTTATTCTGCCTCACAAAAGCCCAGTTTTGCCAGAATTCTCGGTTTTTTCTTTATCATTTCACATAGGTCATCCCATTGTCTTCTGGGCTCTAAGTTTCGCTGAGAAATTGACTAATGGTCTCATTGAGACTCCCTTGTACACAGCAAGTCACTTTCCTCTTGTCATTTTCAATATTCGCTCTCTGGTTTTGGCTTTGGACGGTTTGGTCATACGTCTCTTTGTGGGTCTCTTGAGGTTGATTCTAATTAAACTTGTTGAGCTTTTTGGATTTGTACACTCACATGTTTCATTAAATTTGGGAAATTTCTGGCCATCATTTCAAGTTTTCTGCCCTCTCCCATCTGAGGCCCCCATAAAGCCTACATTGCTAAACTTGATGGTGTCCCAGAGTCCCCAGGCCCTGTTCCCTCTTTCTAAAGTCCTTTTCTTCTTTCTCTCTTCATCATACTCAATAGTTTCAAATGTCCCATCCTCAAGTTTACAATTTTTTCTTGTGAATGTTCAAACCTGCTATTGTTCCTGTGTAGTAGATTTTTCAATTCACTTTTATTTTTCAGCTCCAGAATTTGTTTGGTTCTTTTTAAATCACTTTTGTCTCTTTCATATTCTTATTTTGCTCATTTTTCTGATTTTCTTTGTCCATATTTTGCTTTAGTTCTTTCTTGGAGCAAATTTAAGACAGTTGTTTTATATCATGGTAAAATACATAAAGCATAACATTTACCTTTATTTTTTTTTTGAGACAGGGTTACACTATATATTCTAGGCTGGCATTCAACTCACTATGTCTTACAGGCTGTTCTTGAATTCATGGTAGTCCTCCTGCCTCAGCTTCCCAAGTGCTAGGATTATAGGTATGCACCACCACACCTGGCAACATTTACCATTTTAACCATTTTTAAATATACAGTTTAGAGGCACTTAGTGCATTCACATCATTATGCAACCATCACCACCATCCATTTTCAGGAATTTTTTATCTTCCCAAATTAAGATTCTATACTCAGTAACCACTAACATCCTGTTTCCAACTATTCCCAGCCTCTTTTCTGTCCCTATGATTTTGAGTGTTCAGTTACCAGGTCTAAGTGGATCTGTACAGTATCGTACTTTTGTGTGTGGTGTATCTCACTCAGCACAATGCCTTCAAGGCTCCTCCATGATGTACAGGCAGTATCTCCTGTCTTTTGTTTGTTTGTTTGAGACAGGGTCTCACTATGTAATGCAGGCTGGCCTCAAACTCACAGTGATCCTCCTGCCTCAGCCTCTGGAGTGCTGGGATTACAGGTATGCACCACCATGCCTGGCTTCTCCTCTCTTTTTGAAGCTGAATATTTTATTATATGTTTGTGCCATGCTTTATTCATTTATCTGTCAATAGACATCGGAGTTGTTTCCTCTTATAAACAACTCTACCATAAACATGGAAGTGTGTGTTTCTCTTTTTGAGTCCCTGTCTTCTATTATCTTGGGTGTTTGCCTGGAAGTGAAGCATATGATATATTTCCTCCAGTATTGGGGATTGAACCCAGGGCCCTGTGCATACCAGGCAAGCACTCTTCACCAAGTTGCATTTCCATTTTGTTTTATATATAGAGAGAAGTCTTACTAAGTTATCCAGGCTGGCTTTGAACTGGAAATCCTCCTGCTTCAGCCTCCCAAGTAGCTTGGTGTTACAGGCATGCACCACTGTGCCAGCTGATCATATGCCAGCTCTATTTTTTTATCTTTTGAGAAACTTCCATACTCTTTTGCACAACAGCTATTTCAGCTTACATGCCCACCATCAGTGTACAAAGATTACAGTTTCTCCATGTCTTTACCAATAGATTATTTTCTAGTTTCTAATCATCTCTATCCTAGTGGGTGGGAAACCATAACTAGTGCAGTTCTGATTTCCATTTCCCTAATGACTAATGATATGGAATGTCTTCTCATGCCCCTATTAACCATATTTGCACCTTTCCTTGGAGAAATGTCTATTTAAGTCCTCTGCTCCTTTTTATTTGCTGGTTTGTTGAATGAGAGACTTGCTTTACATTCTTTATATAGTAAATATGATGAATGCAGGGTTTTTTTTGGGGGGGGTTGGATCCACCAGTTTGTTTTCTTCTTTGGAACGGCTGGTGACCGTCTCGTTACTGTCCTGTGAGCCTGTGCATCTGGTGAGGGCTGGGCATTTGGAAGCCAGCTGTCTCCTGCCTCTGCAGACTCACTGGAGGGGGCTTTTCTGCTCATTAGCTGGCTGTGCTCCATGGCTCCACATTCAAGTTGCACACTCGAGTGTGTCCTGGGTCCCTCCTGAGCATGAGTCTTCAGAGAGCCTGCATGTGGCTTTTCCAAGACCTTCCCCCTTACAAAGAGGCTTTGAATGGTCTGCCTTCCCAAAGACTCTTATCTAGCTCTTGGGGCCTTCCGTGGCCGGCTGTGTCCCTCCATGCCATCACTTCCCCTGGTGACACTGAGCTTGGCTTCTGTGGAGCTTTTGTGAACAGCAGTCACTGCTTCTCCCTCCCTGAACATTGGCTTGATGACATGAGGGAAGTAGCATGGGGTATTGATGGATGATGATGCTTTCTTTTGTTCTTTTTTTTAAAAAATTCTTTTATTGGTACATTTTAGGTACACAACACAATTACATTTCTCATTGGGAATTGTACCTTTACATGATGCATCTTGGTTTGTATTTTTTCCCCATTCCTAGCCCTCCCTTCACCCCCTCCACCCTTCCCTATTTACAAAGACTTTATTTCCATTTTTTCCAATTCTCTTAATTTTCCTTTCCCTTCTTCCCTTTCCCCTGCCCCTCCCACTACCCCTACCCCTTTGGACCTTTTCTTCCTATTTTGCATTATCAATTATACATTCTAATCATTGGTACATTGTAGGTATACAATATAATGACATTCATCATTGGAAATTTGCACTTTTACATAATCTCTCTTGGTTCTTATTTTTCACCCTTGCCCAGCCCTCCCTTCAACCCCTCCATTTCTCCCTAGTTTCAAAGATTTTGTTCCTATTTTTCCATTTTCTCATATTAATTCCATTCCCTTCTTTCCTTTCCCCTACCTCTCCCACTTCCCCTTCCCCTTTGCCTCTTTTCTTCCTATTTCACATTACCTATTATACCTTTTAGTCCTTTTTTACACTTTCAGTTGCTCACACTAGAGAAACTATTCAGTATTTATACATGTGTGTCCTATTTATTTCACTTAAGAGTATTGCCTCAATGTGCATCCACTTAGCTACAAATGTCTCTAATTTCTCATTCTTTATGGCTCAGTAGTACTCCATCTTATAAAAAAACCCCACATCTTCTTTATCCAGTCTCCAGTTGATGGGCATTTGGGCTGTTTCCAAGTTTTAGCTATTACAAATTGTGCTGCTATGAATATGGGTGCACATGTATCACTGTGGTATGATTCCTTTAATTCTTTGGGGAAGATACCCAGCAGGGGAATAGCTGGGTCAAATGGGACAGACTTCCAATCCTAGTTCTTTGAGGTATCTCCATACTGATTTCCACAGTGGTTGCACCAGTCTACACTCCCACCAGCAGTGGAGCAGGGTTCCTCTTTCCCCACAGCTCCTCCAGCATTTGTTATTGGTTGATTTCATGATAGCAGCCATTCTTTCTGGAGTGAAGTGGAATCTCAGCGTTGTTTTCATTTGCATCTCTTGAATGACCAGTGATGTTGAACATTTTTTCATGTATTTGTTATTTCTACTTCTTTGTCTGAGAAATGTCTGTTTATTTCAGATGCCCATTTTTGGATTGGGTCTTTAAATTTGGGTCTTTAAATTTCCAGATAGTAGACCTTTGAGGAACAGCAGGTGAAAATTTTTTCTCACATTGTGGGTTGTCTCTTCACACTGCTGGTGGTTTCTCTTGCTGTGCAGAAGCTTTTTAATAAGAAGAGATCCCACTTGTTGATTGTTTGTGCTAGGGCAACTGAGGTTTTGTTCATAAAATCTTTTACTACACCAATGTCTTCAAGAGTTCTACGCAACCCCTGTTCCAGCTGGTTCACTGTTTCTATTTTAATACTTAGATCTTTAATCCATTTTGATTTTAGTTTACTACATGGTGAGAGATATAGGTCTAGTTTTAATTTTTGGCAAGTTGAAACCCAATCTTTCCAGCACCATTTATTAAAGAGGCCATCTTTCCTCCAGTGAGGGTGTTTGGCTCCTTTATTGAAGATGAGATGGCTGAGTGTGTCTGGCATTGTTTCTGCATCTTCTAATCTGTTCCACTGGTCCTCAAGTCTGTTTCTTTGCCAGTACCATGCTGTTTTTATCATAGTATCTTTGTAGTACAGTTGCAAGTTGGGGATTGTGATACCCCCTGCCATGTCTCTGTTGCCTAGAATTGCTTTTGCTATTCTGGGTCTCTTGTTCCAAATGAATTTTTGGATTGTTTTCTCAAGGTCTATGAAGTATGCTGCTGGGATCTCAATTGGAATTGCATTGAATCTATATAGCAGTTTTGGAAGTATGGCCATTTTCACTATATTGATCCTTCCTGCCCAGGAGCAGAGGATGTCTGTCCATTTTCTGATATCATCTTCAATCTCTCTTTTCACAGTGCCATAGTTTTCAGAGAAGAGGTCTTTGATTTCTTTCATTAGGGTGATTCCTAGGTATTTCAGTTTTTTTGATGCTATTGTGAAAGGAATTGTTTGCCCTATTTCTGTCTCAGTGAGTCTGTCATTCGTGTAGAGGAAAGCTATTGATTTTTGTGTGTTTACCTTGTAACCAGCCACTTGACTAAATTTGGTTATTAAGACTAGAAGACTTTTGCTGGAGCTCTTGGGGTCTTCTGTATAGAGTATCATGTCATCTGCAAATAATGACAATTGGACTTCTTCATTTCCTGTCTTTATTCCTTTTATTTCTTTCTCTTGTCTAATTGCTGTGGCTAATGTTTCCAAAATTATATTGAACAGAAGTGGTGATAGTGGACATCCTTGTCTTGTTTCAGATTTTAGTGTGAAGGATTTCAGTTTTTCACCATTTAGTATGATATTGGCTGTTGGATTTTTATCGATGGCTTTTATCAGATTAAGGTAGAGACTGCCTATTCTAATTTTTTATAGGGCTTTTATGATAAATCAGTGTTGGATTTTGTCAGATGCTTTTTCTGCATCTATTGAGATGATCATATGGTTTTTGTCCTTGGCTCTATTGATATAGTGTATTACATTGATTGATTTTCGTATATTGAACCATCCCTGCATCCCTGGGATGAATCCCACTTGATGAGAGTGTATGATCTTCTTGATGATCTTCTGCATTCTGTCTGCCAGTATCTTATTAAGGATTTTTGCATCTATGTTCATTAGTGAAATTGGCCTATAGTTCTCTTTTTCAGTTGGGTCTTTCTGTGCTTTGGGGATCAAGGTGATGCTTGCTTCCAGGAATGAATTTGGGAGTATTACTTCCCTTTCAATTTCACTGAAGAGTTTAAACAGTAGTGGCAGAAGTTCCTCTCTAAAAGTCGTGTAGAATTCAGCAGTGAAGGCATCAGGACCCAGGCTTTTCTTAGTTGATAAGTTTTTAATTACATTTTCAATTTCTTTGGTTGATATTGGGTTGTTCAGAATTTTTAGGTCTTCTTCATTCAACTTTGGTAATTCATATGTGTCTAGGAATCTGTCCATTTCTTCTGTGTTTTTCATCTTATTGGCGTATAGGTTCTCTATTGATGATCCTCTGGATTTCTGCTGGGTCTGTTATAATTTCACCCTTTTCATTCCTAATTGCATGTTTGGGGGCCTTTTCTTTCCTTTTTCAGAAAAGGTTGGCTAAGGGTTTGTCATTTTTGTTGATTCTTTCGAAGAAGCAACTCTGGGCTTTATTGATTTTTTGTATCGTTCTCTTAGTCTCCATTGCATTGATTTCTCCTCTGATCTTTATAATTTCCTCCCTTGTATGAGCTTTGGGGTTGTCCTGCTCTTCTTTTTCTAGAAGCTTGAAGTTCAGCATGAGGTTGTTTAATTGGGCTCATGCTGTTTTCCTAATATGCGTATTCACTGCTATGAATTTCCCTCATAAGACTGCTTTCATTGTGTCCCATAGATTCTGATATGTTGTATTGTCATTGTCATTTAATTGAAGAAACTGTCTGATTTCTTCTTTAATTTCCTCTGTGACCCATTGGTTATTCAGAAGTGTGTTGTTCAATTTCCACCTGTTTATGAAATTTTTCCAGTTTCTTTTGCTATGGATCTCTAATTTCATCACCCTATTATCTGATAATATACAGGGGATAACTTCAATTCCTTTGCACTTACTTAAACATGTTCTATGTGTGAGTATGTGGTCTATTTTGGAGAATGACCCATGTGCAGCTGAGAAGAATGTGTATTCTGATTTTGTGGGGTGGAACACTGTGTAAACATCTGTTAAGTTCATTTGTTCAAGAGTTCAATTGAGTTCTAGTATTTCATTACTTATTTTTTGTCTAGTTGATCTATCTCTTTGTGAGAGTGGGTTATTGAGGTTCCCCACTACAATTGTATTAGTGCATATATGACTTTTCATGTCTGTTAGTATTTGTGTTATATAGTTGGGTGCACTAGTGTTTGGTGCATAGATATTTATGACTGTCATCTCTTCCTGTTGGATTGTTCCCTTCCCAAGGATGTAGCATCCTTCTATGTCTCTCTTAATCAGTGTTGATTTGAAATCTACTTGATCTGCAAAGAGGATAGCTGCTCTTGCTGTTTTTGGGGTTCCTGTCACATGGAGTATTTTTTTCCACCCTTTAACTTTCAGTCTATGGGTTTCCTTTCGAATTAAGAGTGTTTCTTGAATGCAGCATATTGTTGGATTTTGCTTCTTGACTCATTCTGCCAGTCTATTTCTTTTGATTGCTGAATTGAGACCATTAACATTGATGGTTATAACTGAAACATATTAACTTGTCATTGCCATGACTTTTTCTTTTTCTTGGGTTCTCCCCCTTTACGTTTAATTTCTTTTTGCACCCAATGGGTTCATTCTGTTTTGCTTCCTGGGGTTGTGATCCTCAATGTCTGTTCCTAGGATATTGTCTAAAATTTTTGGAGTCCTGGTTTGGTATTCATGAAGTTCCTAAGGTGCTCTTTGTCATGAAAGTATCTTATTTCTCCATCACCTTTGAAAGATAGTTTTGCAGGGTACATCAGTCTGGGTTGGAGGGTGCTTTCCTTTAGGGCTTGGAATACGTCACTCCAAGCTCTTCTTGCCTTGAGGGTTTGCATTGAGAAGTCTGCTGTGATTCTGATGGGCTTTCCTTTGTATGTGATTTGTTTCTTTTCTCTAACTGTTTGTAGAACTTTGTTCTTCTGTTGAGTTTCTGGAATCTTAACAATTATATGCCTATGTGTAGATATTTTTTGATCAAGGCTAGTTGGAGTCCTATATGGCTCACTTATCTGTATGTCAAGTTCTTTCCCCCCTGTTTGGGAAATTTTCTGCCATCATTTCTGTGAACAGTTTTTTGTGTCATCTGCACTCTCTCCTGTTTCTTTGTTGACTCCAATCAGCCTTATGTTATTCTTCTTTGCATCATCTAGCAGCTGCTGCATTGCTTTCTCATGGCCCCTTACAATTTTGAAGCAATTTTTCTTTTCCTGGTCACTAATTGCAATCTTATCTTCTATATCTGAAATTCGGTCCTCACATTGGCTCATTCTGCTGTGTAGCTTTCAATGGAGTTTTTGATCTCCTGGAAATCTATTTGCAACTGTTTTATGGATTCCTTTCATTTCCTATGTTGGGATTCCATCATGTTTCTCAGCTCCTCTCTAGATTTATTAATCATGTCTTGCACTGGGAGCACAATCTCTGCTGTTATCTGAGAAATTATTTCTGATTTCGTTTTTTCCAGATCCCCTTTTGTTGCCAGTTCAGGGGGTCCAGGTGGTTGAGTATTAGAGTGTTCCATTTCATTTCCCTTTGGGGTTGCTATAGGTGATCTGGAAGTCTGGTTTTGGGACTTATATACATGTCTTCTCATTTCGACCGGGGCGGGGGGGGGTGCTGTTGGCGCCTGTGTGGCTCACCTGCTCTGAGCTGGGAGAGGTGGGACAGTGGCTCAGAAGCCCCTTCCTCTGGCCTGGGAGCGGCGGGACAGATGGTGGCCTGGAAGCCCCTTCCTCTCGGATGATACTGTGTTTTTTATTTTTTGTTTTTGGTACCAGGGATCAAACTCGGGTCCTTGCGCTTGTGCAGCAGGCGGTGAAACCACTGAGCTAAATCCCTGGCCCTCGGATAATACTTTCTAAGTACCCTCTGAGCTGAGGTTTCTCCCAGGCATCATTGTCAGTTTCTCGGTTTTGAAACAGATCCCACTGGAAGGCAAAGGAACAGGATCAGAGGCCCTTGCTTGCTGCTGGGCAGAAGCCCTTGTAGTATCTCCTGTGAGGAAGTCGGGCACATAACTCTGAAGATCAGTGTGTGTGGTTTAGTAGATCCCAGGGGAGAAGTTTCTGTCTTCCACTGTCAGGGTTTGGAACACAAATAAACTCTGAAACGTAGGCAGCACATTTGTCAGGTCCATTTGCCTGCTGAGGAGATAGCGATTTAACAGCCTGTCGCCTCCACTGTGTTCTCTCCACTCCGCCAGGTCGAAGATGAGAGGATGGAGGCTTCCTCAGCTGAGAAAGCTGCATTTCCATGTTTGCTGACACACGGAGCAGCAGAATGGTGCCTAGGCATTCAACAGCATGAATGCATGAAGGGGGACATGTGCTTTCTATACTATGAGAGGGAAAATGAGGGCTTTATCTTTTTAAAACTTTCATGAAGAACATGTACAGAAAAAGGGGCCTGTCATCATTCTACAGCTCCGGGTTTTCATCGAGGGACCATACCTGTGTGACCTGCTCCCAGTGGTTTGGCAGCTGAACTCTATCACATTCCCAGTAGTGTCTATTCATGGCCAGTTCCACCTGCCTCCTTAAGGGTGAGAACTTCCTTCACTTCCTAAATCCAAATGAGTTTGTGCTTCTTTGAGTTCAGCTTTACCTCAAGTGCTCTGGGAGATTCATCCATGACTAAGAGTGGAGAAGTACAAAAGCATTTTGTGAGGCAGAGCCGAAAGGTAGGGGGCGTGTCTAAATCTAGAAAAATTGTTGCAGTAAACACACATTGCCAAGAATCCCCTTGAAAATCCTCCCCTTCACTTTGAACACACCCATCCCATCGTTCTTGCCACTTTCTGGAGCAGCTCTGGAGTTGTCCTCCTTGAATGTCTTTAGTGGCACTGTTGTCCCTTTCTAGAATCATTTCAGATATTGACTTTCATGGCCATTGTGACTTTGGGGAAGAGCCAGAAGTCGCATGGTGTTGGATCCAGGGAAAAAGGTGGATGAGGACACGCTAATGCTTTTACGAGCTGCCTTTCCACTGGATGGCTCTTGGCAGCAGCATTCACCATATCTTTTATCACACCTCAAAGACACTCAGGAAAGAGGGCTCCAGAGCTGCTTCAGAAAGTGGCAAGAACCATGGGATGAGTGTGTTTGAAACAAGGGGATGGTGGTGATGGTGGTGGTATTTTGAGAGGGATTAGTGGCCCCATGTCTTTCAAATTTAAATGTTTACCCTTTATTGTCATCACCCCTTGAATTTGAAGTCAATCAATGCCAAGTAAAACCCCACATTTGTAAAAAACATGATCTCTGAGAAGCACCACGCTCTTGCATGCAGCGAGTGACAGACACTATCCTGAACACTGACTCCCACGAACAGCGCTGTTTAATCCTCTCAGCGACTTCCGAGGTGTACGCATCATCATCTCCATGTTATTGCTGGAGAAACGAAGAGGAGTGAACTTTTGCTAGTTACTAACAAGTGTGCAACTGAGGCAGCCCTTGTTCGGATCTGGTGCCCCGGTCAACCCACCCTACTTTCCTCGACACCCTCTGGTCTCTGCCCCTGGCTCCTTTAGCAAAATGCTCATTTGACTCTGCGTTTAGACAGAGCAGGGGAAGGTGGGGTGGGCACCCATTCGAAGGGCTGTCAGCTTCCCAGGGCCTCTGCTGGCTAGAACCAAGCACGGCTCCCGGATTCCCTGCCCAGGGCTGACTCAGAAGCAGGACGGATGTGGCCCCAGAATAAATGCATCAAGGTCGATATCCAGCCACATCCTGTGTTTCCATTGGCCCCAGTGGCCCTGGGAAGAGGCCCAGGGAGAGGCCTGCATTCCCCCCCCCCCCCCGCCCCCGTCCTCAGTTGCTCTGCAGGTGATGGCGAGCTGGGGTTAAATCGGCCCGTGGAGACGTGGGTTCCTCGGTCACAGGCTGCACATTCGCGTCTCTCTCCTCCAGAGGCCTTGGGTCCCAGGCTGGGCTCCACAGCGGCAGTTCCCAGCTGCTCTCAGCGCACCCCTAAGATCTGAGAGGGTTTTATGAGGCTTCCCGGGGCCAGTGTCGGCCTTCTCTGTCTGGCGAACAGTGACATTCACTTTTGCTGCATCTTTAGGAACCTGGGACGGCGATTTGGCAAAGGCCGTACGTAGATCGTGTTGTCTCGCCAAAGGCAGCGGTTTCCTCTATGCATCAGTTCTCTGCATCCTTTCTCCTGCCTCTCCCTCTCCTCTTCTGAGTCCTCTGCTTCTGACCCTTGCTATGTTTCCTCCACGCAGCTTGCTGGGTCCGTTGCTGAGCTTCGGCCGGAAATCCCCACGGCCGCCTCTGGGAAGACACGCTGCTGTCTGTGCCCATGTGGGAGACAGGAGAAAATGGTGTCCAAAGGCTGGTGTCACTCACCACGCAGAGCTGGGATTCACTGTTGCTCAAAGCCAAACTTTGTCTCTTCTACCCCATTGCGTTTGTCACTTTGCCTTTGGTCATTTAAAAAGAATCCAGTCCAGAGGAGAAGAGGTCCCCTCCTGTAGTTTAATGAAGAGAACTTCCCCTACAGGAGAGGGCCCTCAGGCAGTATTTCTCTCTCCTTTGAACCCACCCAACATCTGAACAATTCAACATCCTGCTCTGACCTCCTCAACCCGGAAGTGGTTCCTCCCCGTGCGCCCTTGTTCTTTTGAGCAACCTCAAGGCCAGTGTAGTCCCTGACTCATGGACCTCTTACCTCATTTCTCTACAGCCCGGCACATTGTCACCTGCCATCCACAGCCTGAGGGTGGCAGAACTCTCGTGTTTTATTTTCCAAACTGCCCTGGACGTAGAGTATCCCAGGAAATATATTCTGATGGACTGAGCAGAACACATCTCCGGCTTATTTTGTACACTCTGGCTGTTCTCTTTTGTTTGGATTCTGTCCCTCACCCCAAATCCAAGGGTTTGCTCTTGAGTTTCCCCCCTTAATCGTGACTCTCAAAGCACTGTACCTCCCAAGATGGCTCAGATGTCACCTTCCCAGGCGGCTGTGCCTCATCCTCTGCTGCTGTCTCCCTCCCCGAAGTCCTCCGAGAGCTGAGCCTGTGCAGCCTGGCACAGATGTTGTACTTCACAACACATTGGTCTTTTTTTATCATGTTTGTGACACATAATTGTCACATTCCTCAAGGGGAGTTGGTACCTACAAGCATCGCATCTTGCTCATCCTTACTTCCCCTCCTTGCCCTGCTGTCTCGCCCCTCTCAGGTCCCCCTCCCAGCTCCACAGCCTACTTCCCTGTCTCCTACCATGTCTCTCTTATTTTACTCTCAGCTCCTTCCTCAGCCAGTCCTCGCCCCGCCTTTCAGAGGGTGCCCCCTGAACACAGGTAGCCTTGGGCAGCCTGTGCAGGCAGGGCCTTCCCCCACATGCAGTCCTGTTGATGTGTTGTCTGGATAAACTTGTGTTTGCAAAAACAGAGCAAAGCAAACCACCAATGGCCTCATGAGGCTTGGCAAGGAGGTGGCACTTGGGCCCGGGGGCAGTGAGAAGCCACTCTCTGGGCCTCAGTTCCCTGTTGGGTGCTAAGGTCTTGGAAAGCAGATGCTGCATGTGGCTGTTCTGGAACTCAACAGTACAGGCACATAATTGGTCAGTTATTGACCGGCACAGAATGCTAACCTCCCCCTGCCAGCCTGATTGTGTGAAACAGAATTGAAGAGGGGGGGATGGGGCCAGGCTACGTTTTCATCGTGTACTCTGCTCCGGGCATTGTTCAGCATACCGTTTCTTTTCTTTTTAAATGTTATTTTAGCTGATACATCTTAATTGTATATATCAGTGTGGTTCCCTATAATATTTCCACAGATGCATACAGCAGGCACTGATTACATTCAATCACCATCGTAACACTTTATCCCTCTTCTCAATCCCTATGCTACATTCAGGTCTTTGTTTGTTAGGCTCCATATGTGAAAGAAAATATGTGATACTTGTCTTCCTGTGTATGGCTTATTTCACCTAACATAATGAGTTCACGTCCATCTGTTTTGCTACAAGTGATGGACTGGGTTCTTCGTCAGGGCTGCATAATATATGCTAAGGTGTACGTGCACCACATTGCCTTTATGGACTCATCTGCTGATGAGCACCTAGACTGTTTCTCTATCTTGGCTATTGTGAGCAGTGCTGCCCCAAACATGGTGAACAGGGGTCTCTGGTATGATGATGTCATTCCCTTTAGGTGTGTACCCAGGAGGACAATAACTGGATCATGAAGTAGTTCCATTTTAAGTTTTTTTTAAGCACTCCATACCGTTCTCTACAATGGCTGCACTAGTGTATATTCCCACGAGCGGGGTATGAGTCCCTTTGATCCACACCCTTGCCAGCTTTCTTTTCTTTTTGGTGCCAGGGATTGAACTCGCAACTTTGCACTTTCGAGGCAGGCGGTGGAACCACTGAGCTAGATCCCCGGCTCCAGCTTTATTTTCTTACTATCATGCTTCTTCTGAGATGAGATGGTATCCCACTGTGGCCTTGATGTGCATTTTCCTGATGACTTATGATGTTGGTCACTTTTTTGTGTATTTACTGGGTATTTGTATTTCTTCTTTGCTGATCATCTGCCCATTTGAAATTTGGATTTCTTGCAAATTTGGCAGTTGGTAGGATTTGTGAGTTCTTTCCATATTCTGGATATTTTCCCTGTCATACGAATAACTGGAAGTACTTTCTGCTCTTCTGCAGGTGGACTGTGTACTCTCTTGGTTGTGTCCTGGGCTGAGCAGAAACTTTTCAGATTGGTGGAACCCTATTTGTCCCTTTTTGCTTTTGGTTCCTGTGCTTTTGGGGCCCTGTCCGGAAAATCATCACCTATATCAAGTATTAAAGTGTTTCCCTTACTATTTCTTCTACGAGTTTCAGTCGTTACATTATGGTCTTCGATTCACTTTAGTTAACTTTTGTACAGGGTGAGGGATAGAGGTCGAGTTTCGATCTTCTGCATGTGGGTATCCAGTATTCCCACCAAGATTTGTTAAAGAGCTGCATGTATTTGCCAATGGATGTTTTTGGCATTTTACCCCCGACACCCCGCACTGAACTCAGGACCTTGCACTTGCCAGGCAGGCGTGGCACCACTGAGCTACATCCTTGGCACTTTTTTTTTTGAGACTCAGTTGGCTGTAGATGCATGAGTTTATTTCTAGGTTTTCTATTCTGTTCTGCTGTTCTGTGTGTTTTTTGATGCCAATAATATGCTATTTTGATTACTGTGGCTCTCAAAATCAGCAGTTGTGATGCATTCAGTTTTGCTCTTTTTGCTCCAAATTGCTTTCACTATTTAGGGTCTTTTGTTCCATATGAATTTTAGGATTGTTTTTACCAGTGCTGTGAAAACTTTCCTTGGTGTAGGGATTTCACTGAATCTGTAGAGCAGATTGAGTAGTATGGAAATTTTAACAATTTCTTCTAACCCATGAATATGGACATCTTTCCATCTTTTAATATTTCCCATTTCTTTCATCACTACTTTGTAATTTTCATTGTAGAGGCCTTTTACTTTCTTAGTTTATTCCTAGATACTTTATTATTTTGTGCCTATTGTGAATAAGAATGCTTTAATGATTTTTCTCAGCAAATTCATTATTGGTATATGGAAAAGCTACTGATTTTTGTACACTGATTTTGTATCTTGCTATTTTAATGAATTTTTAAATCAGTTCTTAGAATCTTTCTTTTTTTTAATTTTTATTTTTTGGTACCGGGGATTGAACTCAGGTCCTTGCGCTTGCGAGGCAGGCACAGCACCACTGAGCTAAATCCCAGGTCTCTTAGAATCTCTAGATGGGTCTTTTTGGCATTTAAGTAGAGAGCCATATCATCTGCATAGAAGGATAATTTGACTTCCCTATTTGCTTGCATTTTGTTTCATTGGTTTGCCAAATTGCTCTGGCTAAAACTTCTAGTTCTAGAAGGCTAAGAACAGTGAGAGTGAATACCCTTGTCATGTTCCTGACCTCAGAGGAAGTGTTTTCAGCTTTTCCCCATTCAATGTGATATTGGCTGAGGGTTTCTTGTACATAGTCTTTATTATGTAGAGGTATGATCCTCTATCCCTAATTTATAGAGGAATTTATCATGAATGCATACTCAATTTTAGCAGATGCTCTCCTGAATCAATTGAGATGATGTATGATTTTTAATCCTTTATTTTGTTGATGTGTTATATTGATTTGGAATTATTGAGCCATTCCATTGGGATGAAACAAACTTCATCATGGTGTATGAGCCTTTTGATGCACTGTTAAATTCATTTTTCCAGTATTTTGCATCTATATTCATCACAGATATTTCTTTCTCAATTGGGCAAGAGAAAGAAATAAAACGTATACAAACAAGAAAGAAGGAAGTCAAGCTATCTCTGTTTGCAGAAAATGTCATATAAATGGAAAAATGAAAAAATTCAAAAATTCACCTAAAGACTCTCAGAACTGTGAAATTCATTAAAGCATTAGCAGGATACAAAAATCACTAGTTTTTCTATACACCAATGTTGTAGTTTATGTCTAGATGTCCCCCCTAAAGCCTCACGGTGATATAGAAGAGGTATAACTCCCAACCTGCTAGATATCAGATGTGCTGAGTCCATGGCCCCTGAAATCAAAGAATGAATTCCAAAGGACAAAGGGGGCTAAGAGTAGGAAAGTTTTATTGGGGAATAGGAATAGCTCCTGAGAGACAGCAGGGGTCCTGAGCAGGTGGCTGCATGGCCTCTCCATGTAGAATTACTTATAGGCAAGTGGGGTAGAGGATTATCTTAATTGTTTAGTGGTTGCCTGTTACTGGAGGCTCTATGGATTTTAAATGACCAATTGGGACTCAGGCTCTCTAGTTCAGTTCTTTCACGCTATAAACTGGGACCTCAGAAGGAACCCGTTCATTTGTATTATAATTTCCTGGGCTGGGGATTTAGCTCAGTGGTTCCACCGCCTGCCTTGCAAGCACAAGGTCCCGAGTTTGATTCCTGGTACAAAAAAACAAAACAAAACAAAAACCGTTGTATTATAATTTCCTCAAAATTCAGGATCTTGGAGTGCCTTAATCTTAGTAGGGAGTGGGCTGCCTTCCTTGTTGCCTGAGGAAATTGATTCTTTGTCCAAAGTCTTAGTTCACTATCTGTTCTGAATGTTTATCAGTATGGCTGGTCAACATACTCTAGCTGTGACCCTGCCACTGACTGTTGTCCTCCTCATACGATTGCTAAATAACCCGTCTTCTGCAGTGGGGTTGTGGGTGGGGCTTTTGGAGGGACTGGATGCTAGGGCATCAGAGCTGACTTGCTATAGCAGTGTGGGCCTCACAGTCTCCTGACCCCACCCCACCCCACCACAGCATGAAAAGCCCCGAAGAAAGAACATTTGTCAAGTCTGTATGTAGGGAACAGCAGCTACTTGAAGGAGTGAATGTTGGTCTAATAACTGAAGAAATCTGTGAGAAATCAGCTGGCAAGAGAGAGGGGGATTTAAGCAGGTGGCGTCCAATGTATGAGAACAAAAGGGTCTTTCTTCTTTGCAACTGAAGTATGCTGGGAAAATGGCAATAGTGCAATTGCAGTTAATGCTTTCCTGAGCGTCTCGTGTCTGTGTTCTCGCTGTAATAACTAGCGTGTATTTTTGCAGGAAGGAAGGGGTGCGGACACAATGTGCACCAACCCCTCACGGATCCAATGAGGGAGGCGAGTGCGGAAGAAGCTCTGAGCGCTTCCCTGACCTTCAGCGTGTAAAGAGGCTCCGAAGCCCTCGCTCTTGCTGGGTACTCGCTTCCCGATGGCTTTTGAAACAAGGGTCCCCACTGAAAATTCTGTGTCCTCTGGCATAGTGACCCTTCTCGTGTGGCTGGGATTAGGCAGCAGTCAGAACTAAGCTAGGGTGACCCAAAGTGGGAAGGTTTTTCTGAACGGTGAACCGAGCAGTGAGCGAGAAGCAGCAAGCGGCGCCGAGTGCAGGGACCGGTCCTGCTGCCCACTGCCCGCCTGCACGGGGAGGTTGTTTGTCCACAGCAGTTCTGGAAGTGGACCTTTGTGTCCCCAGCTGTTTGTTTCTGTCCCAGTCCCCTGTGGCCTCCTCAGCTACCCCCTGGCACCCCAGCCTCTGTGGCTGGCTGGCTCAGGACAAGGCCTGGGCAGAAAAGCTTTGGGCCTGTTGTATGTAGTTCTCCCCACCCCTGGGCAGTGGAGACTTCACATGGAAGTGGGGAGGTTTCCACGGTCGGTCCAGCCACATGACTGGTGGAGGCATGAGGGTGGGCACCAGGTCAGGTCCTGAGGGCTGAAGTTTAAAGAAAAACAAAAATAGATCCCCCCTTTTTTTTTGGTACTGGGGATCCAACTTGGGACCTTGTGCTTGCGAGGCAGGCGGTGGAACCCCTGAGCTACCCCACCCCCACCCCATCCCTCTTTAACAGTGATGTTGCTTCTTTTCGTAAAATGCTGGCTTGGAGCAGAGTCCTGGATGAAGCTCCCAGGCAGAGCCCAAAGGTTGCTAAATGCTCGTCATTTCGAGGGTTGAAATACATTTGGCCCTGAATGAACAGAAAGGGAACCAGGGACCTGGGATTCTGACTGTGGTGGCTCCAGTGACTTCTCTGCCAGTCTGGGTCAGGGTCCACGTGGGGTGGGAGGACCCCAGTTTGGGGGCTCTCAGGCCTTCTCCCTCCTCGGCACGCCTCTCTTGCCTGCTTCCTGGTGAGCACAGGAGGGCGGGACAGGAAGCCGAGTCTGAGGCCGAGATGGCCTCAGTCTGAGCTCCTGAGACTCAGGGCCGCACATCACCACCCCGTTCCTCACTTCCTGTCTGCACCCACCATGGGAGCAGGCTGCTAAGCAGGCTGGGAAACATGAGCCAACATGGAGACTAGAGATACGGCCCTGACTGCATATTGGTTTGGATGTATTTATCTATCTGTGGTTTTTGGGGGGATAGGATTTTGATACATATTTCAGGCTGGCTCTGAGCTTCCTATGTAGCCCAGGCTGGCCTTGAAGTCAGTCATCCTCCTGCCTCAGCCTCAGTGCTGGGATTCCAGGCGTGCACCTGTATACCTGGCAACTGTTTGACAAAGCTATCTGAAAAGTTCTTTATTAATCCATGCTTGTGGTACATGATTATTATGGGGAGCTGGTTCCTGGACATACCTTTTATTTTTGTCACCTGTCCCTTACATCTTTCCCTGCTCCTTCAGACTCTTGGTCCCCTTACCATCTGCAAAAGCACTATTTCCCTTTTTCCCCATTAACAGATGATCAGATAAACAATGGAGTACTACTCTGCCATAAAGGATGAACTAGAGACTTTCACAAGGTGCATGCACCTTGAGACCATAATATTAAACAAAATAGGTCAGATACACAAGCTTACATATCACATGTGTTCTCTTATATGAGAAACTAAAAATATATATGAAGAACAAAATAAAAGATAAATAGGAAGTAGAGAGACCTTTTTCCAATCAATGAGTAAAAGGTTATCTTAAATTTTTTTTCATTCTCTTTAACCTCAAAGAGGTGGCAGACCTCAGGAAGTATACGGACACTTTGAGTGCATTAAATAAATATAAATTTTATTAAAAACACTCACATAGCATTATCAGGAATGATATAATAATAAACAGCTTTCAAATAACCTGCATTCATAACATTACAATACTTTACAGTATTTATAACCATCCTTAGATTTTACAAACAAACCAAACATCTCATGAGAATGAAATGACTGTTAAAAAAATAAAGCATAGAAAAATGCACACAGTTCATTATCTTAGTGTCCAAATGCAAACATTTCCTACCAAAGTTAGCCACTAGCTTTTAAAGTGAACTATACATCACTGTGCGTCAATAAAGATGAAAAATTCATTCAAGTAAAGTTGCCACCACTGAAGCATTTTCAAATATGGCTATAGAGTCAACCTGACATTCCTATATAAGCAAACTGCAGACTGGCTTTTCATTCATTCTGAGGCAGGCTAGATATGTACAATCAGAGATCTGATATTTACAATACACTCTACTTCCTTCCTACCTAACTTCTTCCCACCTACCTGAACTACACTTCCTGCTCTAGTTGGCCAGCAGTTTGAAAATGGCAGTGGATGACACGGTCACCAAACAATCATTGGATGGTTCACTCAACATCACCAAACCCATGTGCAGTGCTTTGGGTTGGAGATTATGGTTTATGGAAAACAATAACCATGTGATTTGGATCCAAAGCAAATGGCTTAAAAATGCTTATAAATTGGACACAGCCATAAACTTGAGAGCTTTTTAAAGACAAAAATCATCTTAGAAAGATTTGGCCGATAGAAACTAAAGGCCCCCACTGATTAAAGATTTGACCAATAAAACCCCAAAGTCTGCAGTGATTAAAAGATTTAACCAATAAAACCCAAGAGTTTCCACTGATTAAGAATTTATCTGAAAAGCTAGTAAGCAAAAATGTACTTAGCGCTAAATGTAATTGTACAGTCCTACTGGATACCACGCCTTGTGTTAGGCCCACCTGTCGAAGTCCTCATGAAGTATTTGCTGGTACTGACTAGATCACAAGGACTTTATGGAGAGTTGACATATTCTGGCCAACAGCTACTTCCCAAACTCCTAGCTTACAATTTTCCCTTTATCAGCTCAGTGCATTCTATTTTCATGTAATTTCTTTTCCTCCTTGAAACAGTCAAAAAAATTCTCCAAACTTTTCGTTATAATTAACAGCCAACACATTTACAAGTTAGTCTTATATCAGTACATGTACAAAATAGGAGGGATTCAAAATAAAATGGTTAAATCCCTGAAAAAGAATATATTAACCTAGAACAATTGTACACAAACACAGATGATGTGTTGGCGTAAGGGGGAACATGAGCTGAAATATCCCTGATTTTTTAAAACAAAAAGGTCAAAGTTCAAGTTATACTTGCTAAAAATCAAGTATTGGAAAAAAAGGTATTTTTAATAATTAAAAAAAAGACTTGGAAAAATGATGGTACATAACGCTATAAGCTTTCACTCTCGGTTCAAAATCCTATTGCCAAACTAGTGCTGAGGTATATGGCAAGTAGAAACATCACTCAACCCTTTTGTGAATTTTCAGCTCACATTAGGATAACATTGTAGCAGGCTGAGTAGCACCATCGTGATGTGAGTTCGAATTCAATTCCATGTATATGTATATATTTTTTACAGTACTAAAATACTAAAGCATCGCGTTAAAAAAGTTTTGTTTACAATTTAATTTACTATACAACTCTTGCACTTCTTTATACAAATTAATTTTAAAACCACTACAGCAAACCAGCTGCCTGTTTTGTTTATTTATTTTCTCTTCAACCAACAGACACACACAGAACTAACCCTGTTTATTCATCTTTTGCCGGACTCAGTCCACTCAATCTTCCTGCTGAGGAGGACACTTAAGCTAAGACATGATGACATCCCAAGGTATAGAATTACCAACACAAAAGCAGATGGCTGTTCAGCTTCTGGAGCGTAGAGCACGCTAGAAGAGTGTAGGCTCGAGTGGACATCTGGCTAATTATGACCTGTGTCTACCAGAGTTCTTACAGCTGACATGTCTGAGCAATGAACTTGTCTCACAACTTTGTAGAAAACTGTTTTACAGTATAGCACGTAAGGTGAGCACCAGAAAACGTGTTTTTTGTGGACCGACTCTTCCTTCAATCCAGCACGCCTCATTGCGGATTTCACTGGCTGTGTTAACAGTGAACACGATTGCTCATCAACAGATGTGACCAAAAGCAAAAATGTTTTAAAAGCTTTCCTTGTTTCCTTTTCAAAAAAATTTCGTCCTCAAATGAAAGTAAACTTTTGTTTTTAAACGTCTCAGTACCTTAGCATTGTTCAAGTTGCCAAAGCTTAGGTAGGCAAAGTGCTTCTAAAACGCCACTTAAAATATTTATACCTATACCTGTATGTGCACATATACAAAGGTGGGTGTATAGATGTACATATATATATGTTTATTGTCCTACAGGACGTCACTGGGTGAGCAAAATCCAGAGGCCTTTACAATGTCCACGTTTTAAAAACTACGCTTGTGTAAGAACAGGTAATTCAGGATAAAAACTTGAATGCAAAGGCACCCCCTTTCTTCTGGGGTACTGGAGTACATTGGTAGCATCTCAATGAAAAAAGGCATTAAATTTTCAGCTATGAAAGACACCATTTTCTTAGCACCATTTCGTAGAACACCCAAACAAATTCAGTGTTTTGCTGCTATTCATGTATGCTTCCTGTAGCTATTTTGATAAATAAAAGTTAATATTAAGATTACAGTAAGGACTGCATGTGAAAAACCATAATTCCAGTATTTCAGTACAACATAGATTCAGCACCAGATGGTATTTTAAGATTCCTGCCACTGTAATACTACAGTACTTGATTTGTGTTCCATGATTATGCAAACTTGCTATTATTCAAAGTGGTCACAGATGTGTAGACTTTGGGGGCGGGATCACATTTACATAGCATCTCGTCCACAACAGAACCAGTGTTTAACAACGCAAACCCTGGAGCACCTTCCTCCCTGGCCCGTGCTCGTTGCATAGACAGCTTTGGTCTTTTTCCGGGGTGCCAGCTGCAGCCGGGCAGTGGGTCCCAGTGCATCGGAGAGGCCCGGCTCGCTCCGCGGCGGAGGCGGAGGCGGAGGCGGCTCCCGGGAGCGCTGTGACCCAGCGGCCGGGCCGCCTCACATGTACCTGTTGTAAGGCCCCGTGACCCGCGTGAAGGCATAGGGCGCCGTGGTGACCGTGGAGTCGGTGGTGGCTGAGCTGGTCTTCTCGGCCAGAGACTTGACGAAGCGCAGGTAGGGGGGCGCCTGCGGCTCAGGCGGCTCGGCCAGCTCCCGCTTCACCTTCTTGCCGTGGGCCTTGTGGGCCACAGGGTCGGGCCCCTGCTTCCCGCACTCCTCCTCCTTCTCCCGGGCCTTCTCTGCCATCTTGGCCTCCCAGAGCGCCAGGCCGTGCTTGGGCTCGTTCATGCTCTTGTGCTGGTAGAAGACGAGCGAGACCCTGGCGGGGTGGGTCCTGTTGGGGTTGTTCAAGGGGGTGGTGGCGTGGAGCTCGCGCTTGGCACACTCGATGAGGATGGACCCGTGGGTGGGGGCCACGGCCACGCCCCCGATGTCGGGGTCCAGGAAGCTCTGCTCACTGTCTGACCACACCTCGTCGTCCTCGGCTCTGGGAGCCAGAACCATGCCCCGTTTCTCCAGACTGCGGGCCTCACTTAACCTGGGCAGCACCGCCTGCGTGGACGCTGGGCTGCCCTGGGGGACCCCGGTGGGCATCCGGGGCAGCCCGTTGGCTGTGTGGGGCAGCACGGCATTCTCCTTGCTCTGCAGGCGCAGGGCATGCAGGGAGCTGCTGATGCTGCCGGCCACTGTGCTGTAGCTCCTGTGGCTCGGGACCAGGTGGGAAGCTGGGTGGTACTCCCCATTCTTACAGTCCACATTGGCACCGCCCAGGCTAGGTGGGCATCTGGAGGGGGCGCCCACCAAGTGGCCGTCCATCTCGTGGGGGGTGTAAGGCGGAAAGGGCCCTGTGTGGTGGATGCTGGGTCGCAGGGCGCAGGTGCTGAAGGCACCGCCCTGCCTGTTTGGGTTCCCACAGCCCAAGAACTTGGAGGGGAAACCCTGGGTGTTTCCGAACCTCTGCTGGTAGAGGGTGTGGATGGGTGGGAGGTTCAGCTTGGTAAGATGCTCTGGGGTCCGGTACCTGTACAGATCCATGGGCTGGGCCTGGGAGGAGTAGGAGCCCAGATAGTGGGAGCAGCTGTCCATGGACACAGTCCCGTTGCACTGATAGGCTGGGTACTGGTTATTCTGGTTTAAGAGCCCAGGGTAGGGGCTCCTGGGATTAGGAGAGCTCAAACACGAACCTGCAGCTTGGGGTGAGGAGGAATTGATGCTCACGGGGCTGGTTCCTCTGTACATGTCTGCCGCGGGGGAAGAGTTGGGGTAAGGACTGACGGGGCTGGGCCGTCTCACGTGCAGCCCGGGGGCGCCAGTGGAGTAGGCACCGGTGGACTCTGGCTGGGGCTTCCTGGGCAAGCTGTGCTGCAGCGGCTCTGGGGTCTGGGGCAGGGGCACAGCTGGTCCTGAGAGTCGCAGCAGTTCTGTGGAAAAGGGAGAGCAGAATACGCATGCTTGTCAAGGATGTTTACACGCAGGTGAGAAAGGCTGCTGTGAGTGATTCCCAGCTCCTCCACACCAGTGCAGTCAGCCGGGGTTCTGGTCATAGCACATCGAAGGCGGGCCCGGAGCTCTGGGCCATTGGAGTTCTGAGCAAACACCTCTGCCTCCCCCTCCCCTCCACAGCCCCCTCCTCTAGTGCTTCTGTAAGGCCCAGCAATCATCAGGTGCCCTGTGAATGAGGTTCATAGCCAGCTCCTCGCCCTACTGCTAAGGGCCCGGAGGGGAGCAAACACATCTCCTTCAAACTTCATTCGCCCCGGCCTGGTGCACACTCATAAGGTATAAAATTAAAATGCAGTAGCATCAGTTTTGCGATGGAAGATAGAACAATGTTTTAAGACAAAAAATGACTTTTGTTTAAAAATACAAAGCAGCCAATATAATTAGCAAACCCTACTTCATGACAAGGCTTTCCAGGATTGAAATTCATGTGGTTGTAGATAGTACTGTAAAGAAACGTTCATCTTGGTAGGTGAAGCTTTCAAAAGTCCTATTTCTGCTTCCTAACTGCACTCGTAAAGTCACCCGGGTTAATAACAATGAGTAAGTGGGGCTGCAGTGACAGTTTTGAGACCTGGGCTGATAATTATCTGCAGGAAAATAGCAGTGGGAAGGGACCAGACCTGAGCTCTGACTGGTTCTGCCTTACGGACAATGTAAAGGAGCCATCAGAGATTGAATGGGCTTGACTTTTTCATGGAAGGCAAGGAATCGACACAGCATCTTTGGCTTATTCTAAATAACTTAGTTTCCCTGAGCTTGGAAATGAAGCAGCTAGGAAGTGTGACTTTATCAAGCAGAAATGGCTGCTGCTTAGCAAACTGGGACAATGGACTTGAAAGATAAACATTTTTTGTAGTTAATTTGGATTTCTTTTTAGTACCAACTGCAGACAGAAGGCCAAGGGCTACAGCAAGAGCATAGGAACTTAGTATGGATCAATGATGCTGCATTGCCACAGTGAGGTATATCCTATTTTGAGGGGTAAGAGATTTAGAGAACAGCTCCTAAGCTACAGGCTCATTGCTTCTCAGGAAAAGGATCTTTTTCAAACATATCAATAAATGGTGCTGTTTTAGTCATCTAGGTTTATTAGGTTTTTCTTCTCCTTCATTGCATCTTTTTGTCATCAATGTTTGATTTTTTTCATTTTGGAAGAATTTACTTGTAGGACTCTTGCTACATTTTTGCTGCCGCACCCAAGCTGCAGGTCTTGTCCCTGGCTTACTGCCCATGTCTGCAAGCGCATGGCTGCCCTGCCCTGCCAGGTTAATCCCGGTCTCCTTCTATCATTTTTCTTTCAGTTTATTATGGAATAAATCCGTCAACCTGGGGTTGGTGGTGCATTATCCCCGAGGGGAGAACCTGGCCCTTGCTACAATTAGGGGAGGTTCTGGTTCGGCCAAGGCCAGGATCCAATGCAGCCTCCTGGGGGATTCCCCAAGGCCAGGGCTGCTCAGGCGCACGCCTGTCACACAGACCATACCCTGCTTACCTGTCAGCTGCTTGGCCTGGCCCGCGGTCTCCACCTGCTTCGTCCTCGAGGCCGCCTTTTCCTTCTCGGTCTTAATGGTGTTGTTCTCCAGCAAGGCCAGCTTCTCAGCTGCTGCTTTCTTGGCCTCCAGCTTCCTCTGTCTGCAGGTCTTGGCCGGCTCTGCCAGCATCCTGACCTTCCGCCGAAAGGAGGTCAGCACCTCGATGGCGCCACTGCGCATCTTCTCCTCCTGAGCCTCCGCACTCCCGAACTCGTCCACGTCGGAGATTTTGTACAGGGGCAGCACGTGCAGCTGCTCATCCTCGGGCACTACTCCGAATTCTCGATTGTCTTCCCTCGTGAGTGTGCACACCTGGTGGGCAAGGGAGACTTTATGGCTCAGGGGCAGGTCCCTGAGCAGTGTGGACGTGCACTTCCTATCTCAGCCCGCAGGCTTGTGCTGGGGCAGCGGCCGCCATGCTGCTGTGCAACCCAATAACTTACAAATGCAGATGGCGTCAAAATGGTGCTGGGAGAGATTCACAGTGCTGCCCTTTCTGTTGCTGTCTGAGTCTATGCAGCCTGAAGTCTGACTTCATAGACTTCCGCCCCCCAGAGGAAGCCACGCTCCTACTATAAAAATGAAGGAGGCCAGCTCTGCTTTTCCTGCTTCAGAAATGGGAGGGACAGATTGGGGCTTCTTCTACAAATGACCTTCCCAGGCCGTGGTGTCACCATTGCCTGGTCTAGTTTTGTGCACAGAGAAGTATCACCTCTTTCTTCACACCTGACTCCCAAAGCTCTGTTTAAGGAATTCATTGTGTTCAAGATGCCTCGAAAGCCACCAGCGTGAAGATGTGAAGAATGAAAAACTGGAGACTGGGTTGATACCGGTTATACGCACCTAATACTTTCTACTTCCCTCTGTTCTCCATTAAACCTAACTCAGCGTTTCTCTTTGGTCTCAGGGCTTTTCTGAAATTACCACCACATACAACAAAACCCCGAAGCTGCCTTTTTTGCTTTGATAAATTAATGACTTTTTTGGTAGTCACAGCATCCTGGTTTTGATGAAAGCTTGTTTAATGGCAGTGTTTAGTATTTAGGGTTTTTAAGGACAGGGTGGTGTAGAATCACTGGAAGCCACCAGGGAAAGGGAGGTGACCCTTTGCCGGTGACTGGTGACTGTGATAAGAACTGGGACCTGAGGCAGTGGGGACACTGTCACTTTTCCACATTCCTGTTTCTAGGCACCTGGTTACTTTTTCCTCACATACAGGTGAATCCTTATCCTACTCCTATCCACTGCTGCCTTCCGTCCCACACAATGAGGCTGTGGTTGGCCTCAGGCAATTTCCTCAGTTCTGAACTCTGTCCTCCTCTTCCTGCTAGTGCAGGTCCCCTTCCCGGAATCCAGGCCAGCTCCTAATATGAGCAGCTCTCGGGGTAGTCGGCGATGCTTCCCGAAGTCAGGGTGGGCTCTCCGGGGTCTTCAAACAGGCCTGTGGCCAATCTGCCTTGAGCCTCTGCTAGCAATCAGAGTGGTTTCTGCATTTTCAAGGGGCTAAATTAAATACCTAATCTTTCCGTTTACAGTTTTCCAAGTTCTGATGTAGGCCATCACACTAACACTGTCTCTGCTTCTCAGCAAAACTTTACTCCTCAAAGCGCCTGGCTGTCATTTACCACTCACCTGAGTTCACTGCCACCCTTTACTGCCTGGGATTGATTAGTCACCTTCAGTCCCCCCACACCTTCCTCAGCTCTGTCTACACCTGGGTTGGTGATGCCTTGGGGAGAGTCATGTATCGATGGATTTCTCAGCAGGACTTTCTTTTGTTCTTTTTGAGACAAGGTCTCACTGTGTGGCCTGGGCTGGTCTGGAACTCATAAGCCCCCCCCAATGACCTTCCTGTCTCAGCCTCCTGAGTAGCTGGGACTATCAACATGTGGCACCATGCCCAGCTCTGAGATTTTTCCTCCTGTCTGCACCATGGACAGCCTTGGGCAGTGGGGAGTAGGCACCTCTCTCTGACTTTATCGAGTTCTTCTCCTTGAAGCTGCAACCTAAGCCCCCTTCCTCCGCACCCCGTGTGACCTTGAGTGGAGTGGGTCTGCTGCACCATGGCCGGGCACCCCACACACAGTGACAGTGGCAGTGTGTCCATCTGCGTCTGTTCCCGCAGCAATGCACGCTGGCTTGGAATGCTTTTCAGTTTGACTGCAGGTAACTCATCGTGCAGACAGAGCACTGAAGGGGGAGCCATTCCCGGTGGCTTAGACCCTGGCTTAGATTCGCAACGAGATGCCCCAGCCCTCCTGTACTTGTTGGTATAGTTCCCAGCACTGTGAAGCCAGTTAGGAGGAGTGGGCCTTGCCCAGAAAGAGCTCCAGGTGACGGCAGCTCACCCCAGACTCACCAGTGTGCTGCCGTTGTGCATGTTGTGCAGGTCCCGGTGGGCATGGGCGCAGAAGTCCAAGCAGGCGGTGACCCCCGAGAATGGGCGTCCCTCCTTCAGCCCCAGCCGGCAGTCGGGGGCTCTGTGTTCCAGCTCCACCTGAGAGACGGGGGTGGGTGTGAGGTGGGGATGGGCCTCCCAGCTGACAGGAGCCCTCCGCAGTGCTTGGGCTGTGTCCAACTTTTAGGAAAATTCTGGGCCTGACATCCAGGAACACAATGACCCAAAACAGCAGATTCCTGAACCCAGGGAAGTCTGCATTTCGTTACTGGGGTGTAACTGACAGCCTTCAGGGGGTTCTGTATCCTGGGTCTACCCCGGGCTCACACAGCCGTCAAGTGCTCTGCCAACTGGCTGCATTCGCAGCCCCCCGATTATTGTTCTTAAGCAGCAGGTGTGCTCTAGGTGAGCACTTTTCTCATGCATCCACGTCCATGTCCACAGGCCCACTGCTGCACACAAATCTAATTTCCACTGGGCACCTGAGTTTCCCTCATGCACCTTTGGAACTCATGTCTCCCGCTCTGTCTCCACACAGCAGCAGATTTGCTTTCTGCTGCCACAGATTGCTTTGCACTTTAAACGGGTCCACTAGAACTGAATTTTTATATATCTGTGAAGTGCTAAGGTTGCTTCTTGGGTGGGTGGGTGGGTGGGTGTGCATGCCCTATGGCTATCCAACTGTTCACACACCACTGGATAAGAACATCCTTTTCTGCCTCAACTGCCGTTGTTAAAATCAGGTGATGGCTTTTGTTGGGTCTACTTATGAACTCTTTCTAATCCATGGGTGCATAATGGTGAGTGTGCACAATCTGTCTCAATTACTAGCAGGGTGTTGGTGATCTTGGAATTGAGTGCTATAGCCCTTCCAACTGTGCTCCCCAAAAAACCGAGTATTCCAGGTCCTGTGTGTGTACATATATATGAGCACAAATACACCGCAATACCTTGGTTCACAAATGCTTCTGTTTGCAAACAACTTGGTTCGCATTCAGCAAATTTTGCTCCCATTCTCGAACACTGCATTGGGTGGTGAACACAACCATGGCAACCTTCTCCAAAATTATGGAAAGAATTAAGTTTGTGAACCAAGGTACCACTGTATACTGTATTTTTTTTCCATTTTGTCAATTCCTTCAAAAAGCCTGCTCAGATTTTGGTATTAAACCTGTCAACTAGTTTGGGAAGAACTGACATTTAGGAATGTTTGCTCTTGTGATGGATGAACCTGGTATAACTCTCCACTTTATCAAAGAGATGTTCTTATGCCTAAGAATTCTGTATTCTTGATGCTGTTTTAGTTGGTTATTGTTATTTCCACTTTAATTACTGCTAGTATACAAAAATTATTTTTGTTCTATCACTTTGTTAAGCTCCTTTTGTTTTAGGGATTTAAGATCTCCAACACCCCTGAGCCATTCAATAAGACATTTTTCTAGCACTCGAGAGGCTGAGGAAGGAGGAATGTGGTGAGTTTAAGGTTCCCCCCCCAAAAATCTAGGTTTCTCCTTGTATGATTTTCATTTGCCCAAGCACTGCCTTTACATTTTAAGATGTGAGTTTGAGGGCCAGAAATTTAGCTCACTGGCAATCTGCCTGCCTTGCGAGTGCAAGGTCCTGAGTTCAATCCCTAGTATTGGAGGAAGAAAAATCTGACAAGATGTATGTTTGCTAGTGGTGAATTCCTTCTGCTTTTTTTTACCTCTGAGAAAAGGTATGTTTGTCTCTGAGAATTGTTTTCACTGGTCACAGATTTCTGTAGGGTTCCCCGTTTCTTTGAGTATTTGAAAGATGTTTATTTTCTTCCTTTTTGTGACAAAATCTTGTCTTTATGGTTACTTTCCACATGAAAAGTTGTTGACAAAATTCACTTCTCTGCCACTTAAATTGCAAACAAATTGATTATGATGCACCCTTCTAGGTAGTTTTCTTTGTGGCTTTTTAAAATGTAGGGTTTGCTGATATTTGTGTATTTAGGGTTATGTAGTATCATTCTGAACAAATATGAAAAGAATTAAAAAATCTCCAACTGTCCTGTGGGCCGTCAGTTACACATACTGATGTCTTGTAGGCCTCAGAGCAGGTCAGTGTTTTTCCTTGATTGTTTGTTGTCTTTACATCAAATCAGAAGCTACCCATTGCTATGTTTACAAGTTTACTAAGCTTCTGCAGTTAATATTCCACCTAGTGGATTTTCATATTTAGGGTTTATAAGTGTTTTGTTTCTAGCAGTTTTCCTGTGAGTTTCATTGTCACGGACCCCCTACCTATATTTTTTACTCAAATGAAAATATTGGAACACATTTTGGAAATTAAAATCTTGTTGTAAGTTAGAAAGCAAAATATAAAGCTCCTCAAAATATCTCTAAGTTCAGGAAATATATAAAATGGCTCAAGGTACGACAGAGCAAAATGTAATAGGAAAGAATATAAATGCTTTAAAAACTCAAGTGTGTGTGGCAGCCTGTAATAAGAGTCAAAGAGTAAAAACAATGCTTTCTTATTCTGTCCCTTTCCCCAGGAAAGCCCTTTGATTGCTAGCACCTACCAAAAAATTAAAAATCAGTCAACACAACAGAGCCAAACTTTAAAATCAGACAACATAGACTGAATTGATTTTCTTCTTTTTATAGCTTGATTTACTGCAGCATTTCATGCCCAAGTTAAACTTTTACACCAGTATGAAGGCACCCCCCCATGCTTCTCTGTGATACTGACCAAGACGTTGTAAAACTGCAGGATTGCCCCAGCATTATTACCAGCCTTTACAATAACTTTTATAGTCATGTTGCTAAAAACACGTTTGCCATAATAAAACCACTCACAAACAGGCTGTGATTAAATAAATGTGCCTGGGATGATGCCCCCAGCACAGGGAGAAAGCTCAGCCGTTTCAGTCCATGGGGGAAAGGAGAGAAGTGGGGAGATCTGCCCATTTGCTCGTCCCCACATCCCTGACCCCTCTCCACTCCCGCCCCCCCGTCCACTTCTACCTAGAGTGTGAATGGCTGCCTACAGGTGCCAGGCTGCGTCCCTCCGCCCAAAGGGACAGTCATGAAGCCATCACCGCTGTTGTCTGCTGTCACACTGCACTGGGGCTATGAGGGGTGATAAACACGGCGAGTGACCGAATTTTTAAAATCATGGTAAAAGACACATTGCCATGAATTACCCTAAAATATTCCCCTTTGTGTCCAACAAACACACTCATCCCCTTGTTTTTTTCCACTTTCTGAAGCAGCTCTGGAGTCCTCTTTCCTGCGTGTCTTTTAGAGATGTGATCAGAAATACAGTCCAAGGACAAGGCAGCTCGTAAAAACATCACACTGTGTCCTCGTGCAGCTTATTCACCAGATCTGCCACAGTGCGACAATGGCTCTTCCCCCAAAGTCAGAATGGCCAGGAAAGAGCCGTGCTTTGAACTGATTAAGGCCACTGAGGCAGCCAGGATGGCACAACTAAAGACATGCCGGAAAAGAGGACTCCAGAGCTGCTGCAGAAAGTGGCAGGGACGATGGGGAGAGTGTGTTCAAAGTCATCCTCGGGCATGGATGTGACGGGGATTAATGGCAACGTGTGCTTTAAAGTTTAACACACGCCTTGTTTTCAATGGCACTGTGGACATGCTGACGCCTAATGGAAGGGGCTTGAGCAGGGTCTCACCGCAGCTTTGGGGATCAGCCCTGAGCCCCGGACGCTTCAGCTGGTGGGAAAGGGCAGCCCCTCCTGTCCCTGACCCGAAGCCCTGCTGCAGGACCTGGGTTGGGCCCTGGGGGTCACCATGGGGCGTGTGGTCACCACCTGTCCCAGGGCTCAGCTGCAGAGGCGTCCGGAGGCAGCTGGAGACCCCTGAATGGCACGGGAGGCAGCTCACTACCAGCACTGGTGCCATCCTGCCTGGGCACAGGGGTGGCCCCCCATTAAACTAGAGGCAAAATTTAATAATGGCAAAAATGTGGAGAAAGGGGAAATCTGATATGCCACTGGTGGACAAGTAACAGAGCCATACAGAAAACACTATGTCAGCTCCTCAGTACACCAGAGACAAAAGCACCATGTGATCCAGCAACCCCACTGCTACATCCTCCTCCCAGGAAGCTAAAATCAGGGTGTCTAAGAGATGTCTGTGCAGGTTCCCTGCAGCACGCCTGGCTAGGGCCAAGGTATGGACTCAAGCCAAGTGTCCAATAGAATGAAATTCTGTAATTTGTAGTAACATGGTAACATCAAATAAGTCGGGCACTGAAAGACAAGCAGCACATATATGTGATGTGTTAAGCTAAAACGCTGACCTCAAAGTGGTGGGGAAGAGAGGAGTAGGTAGCTGGGGCCTAGGAGGGGTGGATGTCGGCAGAATAACCACTAACTGCTAACGTTCTGTTCTTCAACCCGGCAAGGTAACTGTGATGACAGTTCATCAAAACTTTGGAGCACCAAGAGAGTTTGAATGTTCCTACGGAGCACTGTGAAGCTGCAGACGTGCCAGTTACCACATTCATCACCACACATCCTGAATTGTCAATGCAGCCCAGAACTGCAGTTAGGGATGTGTCACTTAAAAATGAAAACACATTTAAAAATGCTGACAGCTCTAGAATCTCATTATCAGCCCATTCTCCTCTGAAAACTGCTTACTTCCTAGCTATTCCCAGACTGCAGCTTCTTTCTGCACTCTGCCAGCTCCTAAATCTTCCAACTTCCTCCCAGTTCTTCCTCTAACCTAGATGGATGCAAGTCAAACCATGCACATCCAAAAGGAAATTTAATACCTTACCCTATGTTTTTACCAAAATGTCACTGATTCCTGATAGTTAACAGAATCACTTGTCCAAAGCAGAAATTCGGTGGCTCCCCAAGTTCACTTTTGCTTGTCCTTACATCCAATTAGACATCACATTTTACAAATTCTACCTCAAATATTTCATGCCTAGTTTCCTTCTCACCATCCTCCCTGCCAATTCTTTATTTTTTTGTACCTGGGATTGAACTCGTGACACCTTGTTGCACTCCAAGGCCCGTGGCAGAGCGGAACCACCGAGCTAATCCCCGGGTGCCCCCTGCCAATTATTTACAGTGGAATCTAAAAATCTCCTGCCCAGCTATTACAGTAGCTTTCTTCTCTCCCATCTTACACTGATCCAAGGTACCTCTGCTTTATTTGGCTCCTTGAGTGACGTTTTTGAAATATGGATTAAATGAGTCTACCCTCCAATGTTAACCTCTAGGGCAGTAAAGAGATTTGGGATCCAGGGATATCTGAGATGTTATGTTTGTGCTTTCAGGATTAACCCTTTCTTTTACTCTCAGAAGTGTGCACAGGACTCTATCCTAGCTACTTTCACGTTTACGGTGCCAGTTAACCCCGATTCTCCTCTTGAATGCCTCAAGAGAGACCTGAGAGTGAGCCTATTGGAGGAAGTGTGTCATGGGGCATGACCTTGGAGACTGTCTCTTTCCTTTGTGGTGCTGTTTCCCCACTCTGCTTCCTGGCCACCATGAACTGAGCGAGCAGCTTTGCTTCACCATAATGTTCCTGCCTTGGAACCAGCTAACCATGGACTGAACCTTCTGAAACCATGAGCCAAATTATACCTCTGCTCTCTTAAGGTGCAGGTGTCAGGCATTTTGTCCCAGTGACAAAACCTGACTAATGACACACAGCTAACTTCTATTTTTCTGTCTCCTTTAATAAAGCAATTCTTAACCATGAGAAGCTGCATTGATGATCTTCAGAGAATAAATGGGTAACAGCTTTTGCTTGTGGCTATTACTGTTATCACTCAAACAATGGAGACTTCATAGTCTTGCCATTTTCATAAACAATTTCTGAGAAGTCACCTGTCTACCTGAAATACATATAACACATGTGACCAGAAAAACTTTATAGTGTATAGAGGCCAAACCCAACAAAATATGGCAAAATGTGACATACTGGGACACAAATGTATGCTTACAGTGCAGTATGTTTGCATTCTAGACAATCTATGAAAAACAGTAGGTCATTAAAGAAGCTACAGTTGGGGCTGCATAATTTTAATGCAATCACCAAAGTCTACTTAAGGAGGCAAAATTATCCTTGTGAGAAAAAGGGTAGGAGCTAGAACAGCTGTGAGCCTTTAAAGCTAAAAAGACCAAAATGTGCTCTTCTAGATGGTATGGCTTTCATATGGGAGAAACCAGAGAGGTTTCAGTGATTAGGAAGAGATATAAAAGTAAAGGGGAAAAAAAGTAAAGGGAAATTATGGCTTCAAAAATATTTTTGGACAGAAGTCGGTCATCAATAAAGAGTATAAATTAGTAAAACTATTGCCAGTATATATTGCAACTTACCTGATTGTTGTAGGCATCAGGTGCAAGTTTCTGGTACATTGGTGAAAGAAAAGTGGACAGGTTTTGCAAGTTAGACTCCAATTTCTCTTCCTGTATAAAATGAAGAATTCAATGCATTAGATTTTATGTCAGTTCTCTGTATATTAAAGTGGCTGTTATTCCCTCAATCGTAGGATGTAAAACATTCTTTCTTTAGATGAGTAAAAAAATGGTTTCTGTCCAAGGTTCCACAAGCCAAGCTGTGGAATAGTCTTCTACTCAGAACAAATCTAGAGGGGACCACTTGCAGTTCTATTTGTCTTTATCAGAAACAGTCGTGTTGTTAAGATGATGTACTTATCTGCTATCACCTAGTTCTGTGTTGAGTATCTATCTGTGTACCATCTTTGCATGCAGCTAGCTATAGATCTCTTCTGGGTTGAGGAGGTGAATGAAACCCGAGCTCTTCCAGGGGTCACATTTTCCACCTCACTGTCTGTCACCTGCCGAGGAAGAGGCACATTCAAAGGGTCAAATTGTTTAAGTGCTGGGAGGAACTAAACTTTGAAGGTGGGCAGTTTCTGGGTGCAGTGCTTCTACCTCTGCTAGCCTGGGTTAAGATGAACAGTGGTTTCCGTGGGAGGCAGAGCTTTCCGTGTGGAAATCATGTTAACTAAGTATGTTCTCATTTCTGAAAAGCCCAGGACACATAAATAATACATTTCCATTGAAAAAAGTTTATGTCCCAATTTCAAGAGCTTCTGTACTTTACTATGCCTTTGTTTACGATTATACTCACAAATAATAAACTCATGACATTTTCCTTTTAGAGAAACACATCAATATTACAATATCTGTAGCATAAATCTTAATTATACCTGAAATCCAAAAGTATAAGGTGTATGGAGACCAGAAATTTGGTCAGATCTGAAGGCTCAATATATTGATATCTGTTCCTTCCTCTTTTGGATACTGAGGGGTGAATTCAGGAATTTGCACATGCTGATAAGCAACTGTTCTGCCAGTGCGCTACATCCCCAGCTCTTTTACTCTGAGACAAGGTCTCACTACGTTGCTCAGGTTGGCCTCAAACCTGTGATCCTCCTGCCTTACCCTGAGTAGCTGGGATGACAAGCACGTACTACCATTTCCGACAAAATAATGAGATTTTCTGACCAGTTAACATATTCTAGACCATGTGCTACCTTAAATGTTGTTAAATTTGATAACAATTTTAAAACAGTATTTTAAGTAATATATACTCTGGAGGAAAGAAAAATGCCAATGGCTTCCCTGAGAAATCAATGTTCATTTCAACTGCACATTTACATTAAAATTTACATTTCAGTTACTTGAGTAAATTCATTATGGTGCAGCATGGAAATATCACCAGAAATGGATTTTGAACGTGGCAGTCACGAACATGACTTCTGTAACTCAGAGTCAACAGGTAAAAGGAATCACCAATCCTCATTTAGTTTAAACAGTGAAGACCTAGCCCTGTAAAACTCGGGACCAACATAACCAATAAATACAGGATGCCAAAATAAAAAGAACTGATGTTGCTCAAATTGTCAAGCTCTAACTATTACTTTGGTATAACATAGCTACATTCATACAATCACACTGTGTTCAGCTTAGTCAAAATCGTACTCATCTGGGATGAAATTCCCTGTTAATGAGACCCCAGGAGAACAGGTCCTGTTGTTCACTGCATCCACCTGACAGTTCTCTAGAAAAAACAGGCTGTGTGTCAGGAAATCAGCCAACCTCTTTTGGGTCATCTCCAACCAGCTTGAACTTCCTGGGGACCTTGCTTCGGGCGAACTTGCAGCCGTTGTAGTACATGCTCCATGAACAGCCGAAAGAGAAGGAGGCGCCACAGGTCTCTGGATCCAGCCCCTGACACGCACACGTTCTCCTGCAAAGGCAAAGCAGCTGGTTCAAGACTGGGGAAAGCAGTTTCTGGCACAGCGCACCAGGCTCCCATTCCGAAGGTGGCATGCAGAATAAATGCAGAAAGCAGGTTTCTACACTCTGAAAAGAATTCAGATGGAAACCACACCCTGGGCACAACTAGTTCAATTTTAAAACGATTTAAAAACACTTTGCAGAAACAACCAAATTCTCTTGGGCTGGGTTTGTAGCTCAGTCACAGGAATAGCACTTGCCCTGCATGTACAAAGCCCTGGATTCAACCCTTGGTACTACAAAACAAGTAACCTTTCACTACAGTACAATAAACAGAAAACTATACATAAGCTTATACTTTGAAAATGTTAAAAAAAAAAAAAAAACATGTTCCAGTTACTCAGAAGGCTGAGGCAGGAGAATCACAAGTTTGAGGTCAGCCTATACAATTTAGTGAGACCTTGCCTCAAAATGAAAAGGGCGCGAGTCGTAGCTCAGTGCTGGAGCACTTGCCAGCATGACTAGGCCCTGGGTTTATCCTCAGTGTCCTCCCCCAGAAAAGACACAATTCCCTAATGGAGTACAACGAGGCACAAAGCGCCACGCCAAGACGGAACACTTACTACACAGCACAATCTCTTCTCCTCTCCTCTGGGCCCTGTCTTGGCAGTAATTTCTCTCAGAAGAGATTTGTTTTGTTTATAGTTATACTTGATCTGTACACATGATGGTGACCATACAGTCCCAGTTAGATATTTGACTGGCCTAGCCTATCCCTCTTCTGGGTTATCTTCCTGAAAGGGTTAAAGACATTGTGTTACAGTGATCCCTCCATCCTCAGTTGCAGCAGCACAACTCATAACAGGTAAATCTTGGAAGCAGCCTGTATCTCCATTGACAGATGCGTGGATAAAGAAAAGGCGGCGTTTACACACAGTGGAGCACTACTCTGGCATAAAGATAAACTTGAGTCATGTGTAGGAAAATGGATGCACCTTGAGATTATAACGTTAAGTGAAATAAATCAGACACACAAGCATAAGCATTACATGGCTGATCTCTTACAGGAGAAATCCATGTTATAAATAAAGAGCAAAATAAAAGACAGATAACAGAAAGTAGGGAGATACAGTTCCTCAAATGGGAAGGGGATCAAGGGGGGAGGGGAGGGGAGAAAGGGCAACGAAAAGGAATTAAAAGGTGTTTTGTACATGTACCAACTCCACACAAGGAATGGCAACATTATGTACTGCAAGCATGTGCTAATAAAAATAAACACATGTGTGAATAATGAAATATCAAACCAAGAGAGAAAACTACATTTAAGTAGTCTTTGAGAATTATTTTGAAATTACATGCATTGTACATAAAGATTTCAAAAGAATTTCAGTGTAACATAACCTGCAATCTTTACCATGGAAAGAAAAATACACATGGTCTTCCATGCTTGTAATCCCAACACTCAAGAGGCTGAGGCAGAAGGATCACAAGTTTGAGGCCAGCCTGATATATATAGCTTTATATCCTGTCTCAGAAAACCAACCAACAAAGGAACACAGGGAACAAAAAAATTCAAATTTTCTTTCTTAAAAACAATTTACCTATGTCTGTCCTTGAGAAAGCCCCAAATAAATAACTTCTTAGGAAAACCATACCTGCTCAGGGTGAGATTTCCAAATATGATTTTCCATTGAAATGAACATAGGTCTAAATCTCCGAAATTTGATAACTAAAGACCCTAATCATCCATCTATTCTGCCATATGCCTCTAGATGATTCAATGATAGCCAGTTTATAAGGGACAATTTTTTTTAAAAAATTTCAGCTAGGGCCGAGTTATTTAGCTCAGAGCCCACTGCCTGCCTCGCAAGCACAAGGTCCCAAGTTCGATCCCCAGTACCAGAAAAGTACAAATTGCCAATAAGTATATGAAAAAATATTCAGCATTTTGGGGTGGGAATTTAGCTCAGTGGTTCTGACACCTGCCCTGCAAGCGCAAGTTCAATCCCCCAAGTTCAATCCCCGGTACAAAAACAAAAGTAGGAAAAAAAAATTTCAGCTAGTAAATGCACAAAGAATGTTACAGTTGTACAGAAATTACCATTAGGTGTCAGCAAGAATGGTAGATTAAAAATCTTTTAAATTTTCTCCTCCATAAAATCAATGAGATGAATCAACTTTTCAGAAATCTGGACAAAAGGCTTGCAGCAATATTCTGAGTTTGTACAAGAAAAAAATCAAAAGGGTTGGAGGGGCAGCTCAGTGGTACAGTGCTTGCCTATTGTGCATGAGGCCCCAGCTCTGATTCCGAGAACCATAAACAGACCTAGAGTTTCAGTAAGAAGTATCAGCTTGGTGGTGTTTTTAACTCATCCTATGTTCATCCTCCCTTCAGCTCCATGGTAGCCTTGAAAACAAACAGCACATTTGTGATGAAAATCAAGTAGCCTGGCAAACACTGGAGGGCACCAAATGGGTTGGCCAGTGTCCAGAGCTCTGTTCCCAGGGCACTGACATTATGGGACCTCTTTAGTGGTTCCCTGGAAGACCTCACTGGTCAGGTTACCTTCACTTGATCTGACTTTGGACCACACTTAATGTATCCAGCCTTTTCCCACATGGAGGCATTGTTAAAAATAGCTGCAGGCAATTGTTGAATATTGCCACTGCCTGAGATGGTGAATAACAATTGGAGCAAAAAATAAGATAACCAAAAAAAATCAAGGGCTAAGAATGTTCCTCCGTGATAGAATGCTTGACTAACATGCACAAAGCCCTGGGTTCAAGCCCCAGGACACCCCTTCCTAAAAGGAAAACCTGAAAAATAAGATGTCCATAGGTGGCTTTAAAAAGCTTCAATACATTCATGGAAATCTGCATACATGTGTCAGACTATGGGCACGCTCATAGTCCTAAGGAAGCCCTCAACTCACAGCAATCTAATCTTGAGACTCTTCAGAGGCAGGGAATGAAGGCTGACCTGGTGTTATAAACAACTTGGCTGGTGTTGAATGCCTGTCCCCAGACACGTAAGATTTCCATGGCAAAGGCTGACTTGAGTTTAGCCACTCAACAAAAACTCTAATCAATAGCTGACCACTAAGCTAACCAAAGATTTCACAGGTGTACATGACAAAGACTCCAAGCTTTAAAGAGTAGTTCCAAAGATCATAAGGCAAACTAATTAATAACCAGAGACTGGAAAAAATTCAGGGGTGAATAGGAATGTGATTTTCAGTGTTATCACATATATTGTTTAAAATGTCCAGTTTTCAATAACCTATTAAGACACCCACAAAAAAAGTATGGTCCATATAGACAAAGGAAAGTGATCAAGAGAAGCTATCTTTGAAGTTCATATGTAACTTCTAGACAAAGACTCTAAATCAGCTATTTCAACTACGGCCAAAGAACTAGGAAAAACTGTTTCCGTAACTAATAAAGGAAGAAAGCAGAATTATCAAGAGATTTTTAAAAAAACCACAGAAATGGATAATAATGAAACAAACAATCTGGAGCTGAGAAGTGCAATAACTACAAAAATTCATGAGAACTGTTAAACATAAATTTAGGTGCTCCAGGGAGTGTATATTCCCACGAGCGGGGTATGAGTCCCTTTGATCCACACCCTTGCCAGCTTTCTTTTCTTTTTGGTGCCAGGGATTGAACTCGCAACTTTGCACTTTCGAGGCAGGCGGTGGAACCACTGAGCTAGATCCCCGGCTCCAGCTTTATTTTCTTACTATCATGCTTCTTCTGAGATGAGATGGTATCCCACTGTGGCCTTGATGTGCATTTTCCTGATGACTTATGATGTTGGTCACTTTTTTGTGTATTTACTGGGTATTTGTATTTCTTCTTTGCTGATCATCTGCCCATTTGAAATTTGGATTTCTTGCAAATTTGGCAGTTGGTAGGATTTGTGAGTTCTTTCCATATTCTGGATATTTTCCCTGTCATACGAATAACTGGAAGTACTTTCTGCTCTTCTGCAGGTGGACTGTGTACTCTCTTGGTTGTGTCCTGGGCTGAGCAGAAACTTTTCAGATTGGTGGAACCCTATTTGTCCCTTTTTGCTTTTGGTTCCTGTGCTTTTGGGGCCCTGTCCGGAAAATCATCACCTATATCAAGTATTAAAGTGTTTCCCTTACTATTTCTTCTACGAGTTTCAGTCGTTACATTATGGTCTTCGATTCACTTTAGTTAACTTTTGTACAGGGTGAGGGATAGAGGTCGAGTTTCGATCTTCTGCATGTGGGTATCCAGTATTCCCACCAAGATTTGTTAAAGAGCTGCATGTATTTGCCAATGGATGTTTTTGGCATTTTACCCCCGACACCCCGCACTGAACTCAGGACCTTGCACTTGCCAGGCAGGCGTGGCACCACTGAGCTACATCCTTGGCACTTTTTTTTTTGAGACTCAGTTGGCTGTAGATGCATGAGTTTATTTCTAGGTTTTCTATTCTGTTCTGCTGTTCTGTGTGTTTTTTGATGCCAATAATATGCTATTTTGATTACTGTGGCTCTCAAAATCAGCAGTTGTGATGCATTCAGTTTTGCTCTTTTTGCTCCAAATTGCTTTCACTATTTAGGGTCTTTTGTTCCATATGAATTTTAGGATTGTTTTTACCAGTGCTGTGAAAACTTTCCTTGGTGTAGGGATTTCACTGAATCTGTAGAGCAGATTGAGTAGTATGGAAATTTTAACAATTTCTTCTAACCCATGAATATGGACATCTTTCCATCTTTTAATATTTCCCATTTCTTTCATCACTACTTTGTAATTTTCATTGTAGAGGCCTTTTACTTTCTTAGTTTATTCCTAGATACTTTATTATTTTGTGCCTATTGTGAATAAGAATGCTTTAATGATTTTTCTCAGCAAATTCATTATTGGTATATGGAAAAGCTACTGATTTTTGTACACTGATTTTGTATCTTGCTATTTTAATGAATTTTTAAATCAGTTCTTAGAATCTTTCTTTTTTTTAATTTTTATTTTTTGGTACCGGGGATTGAACTCAGGTCCTTGCGCTTGCGAGGCAGGCACAGCACCACTGAGCTAAATCCCAGGTCTCTTAGAATCTCTAGATGGGTCTTTTTGGCATTTAAGTAGAGAGCCATATCATCTGCATAGAAGGATAATTTGACTTCCCTATTTGCTTGCATTTTGTTTCATTGGTTTGCCAAATTGCTCTGGCTAAAACTTCTAGTTCTAGAAGGCTAAGAACAGTGAGAGTGAATACCCTTGTCATGTTCCTGACCTCAGAGGAAGTGTTTTCAGCTTTTCCCCATTCAATGTGATATTGGCTGAGGGTTTCTTGTACATAGTCTTTATTATGTAGAGGTATGATCCTCTATCCCTAATTTATAGAGGAATTTATCATGAATGCATACTCAATTTTAGCAGATGCTCTCCTGAATCAATTGAGATGATGTATGATTTTTAATCCTTTATTTTGTTGATGTGTTATATTGATTTGGAATTATTGAGCCATTCCATTGGGATGAAACAAACTTCATCATGGTGTATGAGCCTTTTGATGCACTGTTAAATTCATTTTTCCAGTATTTTGCATCTATATTCATCACAGATATTTCTTTCTCAATTGGGCAAGAGAAAGAAATAAAACGTATACAAACAAGAAAGAAGGAAGTCAAGCTATCTCTGTTTGCAGAAAATGTCATATAAATGGAAAAATGAAAAAATTCAAAAATTCACCTAAAGACTCTCAGAACTGTGAAATTCATTAAAGCATTAGCAGGATACAAAAATCACTAGTTTTTCTATACACCAATGTTGTAGTTTATGTCTAGATGTCCCCCCTAAAGCCTCACGGTGATATAGAAGAGGTATAACTCCCAACCTGCTAGATATCAGATGTGCTGAGTCCATGGCCCCTGAAATCAAAGAATGAATTCCAAAGGACAAAGGGGGCTAAGAGTAGGAAAGTTTTATTGGGGAATAGGAATAGCTCCTGAGAGACAGCAGGGGTCCTGAGCAGGTGGCTGCATGGCCTCTCCATGTAGAATTACTTATAGGCAAGTGGGGTAGAGGATTATCTTAATTGTTTAGTGGTTGCCTGTTACTGGAGGCTCTATGGATTTTAAATGACCAATTGGGACTCAGGCTCTCTAGTTCAGTTCTTTCACGCTATAAACTGGGACCTCAGAAGGAACCCGTTCATTTGTATTATAATTTCCTGGGCTGGGGATTTAGCTCAGTGGTTCCACCGCCTGCCTTGCAAGCACAAGGTCCCGAGTTTGATTCCTGGTACAAAAAAACAAAACAAAACAAAAACCGTTGTATTATAATTTCCTCAAAATTCAGGATCTTGGAGTGCCTTAATCTTAGTAGGGAGTGGGCTGCCTTCCTTGTTGCCTGAGGAAATTGATTCTTTGTCCAAAGTCTTAGTTCACTATCTGTTCTGAATGTTTATCAGTATGGCTGGTCAACATACTCTAGCTGTGACCCTGCCACTGACTGTTGTCCTCCTCATACGATTGCTAAATAACCCGTCTTCTGCAGTGGGGTTGTGGGTGGGGCTTTTGGAGGGACTGGATGCTAGGGCATCAGAGCTGACTTGCTATAGCAGTGTGGGCCTCACAGTCTCCTGACCCCACCCCACCCCACCACAGCATGAAAAGCCCCGAAGAAAGAACATTTGTCAAGTCTGTATGTAGGGAACAGCAGCTACTTGAAGGAGTGAATGTTGGTCTAATAACTGAAGAAATCTGTGAGAAATCAGCTGGCAAGAGAGAGGGGGATTTAAGCAGGTGGCGTCCAATGTATGAGAACAAAAGGGTCTTTCTTCTTTGCAACTGAAGTATGCTGGGAAAATGGCAATAGTGCAATTGCAGTTAATGCTTTCCTGAGCGTCTCGTGTCTGTGTTCTCGCTGTAATAACTAGCGTGTATTTTTGCAGGAAGGAAGGGGTGCGGACACAATGTGCACCAACCCCTCACGGATCCAATGAGGGAGGCGAGTGCGGAAGAAGCTCTGAGCGCTTCCCTGACCTTCAGCGTGTAAAGAGGCTCCGAAGCCCTCGCTCTTGCTGGGTACTCGCTTCCCGATGGCTTTTGAAACAAGGGTCCCCACTGAAAATTCTGTGTCCTCTGGCATAGTGACCCTTCTCGTGTGGCTGGGATTAGGCAGCAGTCAGAACTAAGCTAGGGTGACCCAAAGTGGGAAGGTTTTTCTGAACGGTGAACCGAGCAGTGAGCGAGAAGCAGCAAGCGGCGCCGAGTGCAGGGACCGGTCCTGCTGCCCACTGCCCGCCTGCACGGGGAGGTTGTTTGTCCACAGCAGTTCTGGAAGTGGACCTTTGTGTCCCCAGCTGTTTGTTTCTGTCCCAGTCCCCTGTGGCCTCCTCAGCTACCCCCTGGCACCCCAGCCTCTGTGGCTGGCTGGCTCAGGACAAGGCCTGGGCAGAAAAGCTTTGGGCCTGTTGTATGTAGTTCTCCCCACCCCTGGGCAGTGGAGACTTCACATGGAAGTGGGGAGGTTTCCACGGTCGGTCCAGCCACATGACTGGTGGAGGCATGAGGGTGGGCACCAGGTCAGGTCCTGAGGGCTGAAGTTTAAAGAAAAACAAAAATAGATCCCCCCTTTTTTTTTGGTACTGGGGATCCAACTTGGGACCTTGTGCTTGCGAGGCAGGCGGTGGAACCCCTGAGCTACCCCACCCCCACCCCATCCCTCTTTAACAGTGATGTTGCTTCTTTTCGTAAAATGCTGGCTTGGAGCAGAGTCCTGGATGAAGCTCCCAGGCAGAGCCCAAAGGTTGCTAAATGCTCGTCATTTCGAGGGTTGAAATACATTTGGCCCTGAATGAACAGAAAGGGAACCAGGGACCTGGGATTCTGACTGTGGTGGCTCCAGTGACTTCTCTGCCAGTCTGGGTCAGGGTCCACGTGGGGTGGGAGGACCCCAGTTTGGGGGCTCTCAGGCCTTCTCCCTCCTCGGCACGCCTCTCTTGCCTGCTTCCTGGTGAGCACAGGAGGGCGGGACAGGAAGCCGAGTCTGAGGCCGAGATGGCCTCAGTCTGAGCTCCTGAGACTCAGGGCCGCACATCACCACCCCGTTCCTCACTTCCTGTCTGCACCCACCATGGGAGCAGGCTGCTAAGCAGGCTGGGAAACATGAGCCAACATGGAGACTAGAGATACGGCCCTGACTGCATATTGGTTTGGATGTATTTATCTATCTGTGGTTTTTGGGGGGATAGGATTTTGATACATATTTCAGGCTGGCTCTGAGCTTCCTATGTAGCCCAGGCTGGCCTTGAAGTCAGTCATCCTCCTGCCTCAGCCTCAGTGCTGGGATTCCAGGCGTGCACCTGTATACCTGGCAACTGTTTGACAAAGCTATCTGAAAAGTTCTTTATTAATCCATGCTTGTGGTACATGATTATTATGGGGAGCTGGTTCCTGGACATACCTTTTATTTTTGTCACCTGTCCCTTACATCTTTCCCTGCTCCTTCAGACTCTTGGTCCCCTTACCATCTGCAAAAGCACTATTTCCCTTTTTCCCCATTAACAGATGATCAGATAAACAATGGAGTACTACTCTGCCATAAAGGATGAACTAGAGACTTTCACAAGGTGCATGCACCTTGAGACCATAATATTAAACAAAATAGGTCAGATACACAAGCTTACATATCACATGTGTTCTCTTATATGAGAAACTAAAAATATATATGAAGAACAAAATAAAAGATAAATAGGAAGTAGAGAGACCTTTTTCCAATCAATGAGTAAAAGGTTATCTTAAATTTTTTTTCATTCTCTTTAACCTCAAAGAGGTGGCAGACCTCAGGAAGTATACGGACACTTTGAGTGCATTAAATAAATATAAATTTTATTAAAAACACTCACATAGCATTATCAGGAATGATATAATAATAAACAGCTTTCAAATAACCTGCATTCATAACATTACAATACTTTACAGTATTTATAACCATCCTTAGATTTTACAAACAAACCAAACATCTCATGAGAATGAAATGACTGTTAAAAAAATAAAGCATAGAAAAATGCACACAGTTCATTATCTTAGTGTCCAAATGCAAACATTTCCTACCAAAGTTAGCCACTAGCTTTTAAAGTGAACTATACATCACTGTGCGTCAATAAAGATGAAAAATTCATTCAAGTAAAGTTGCCACCACTGAAGCATTTTCAAATATGGCTATAGAGTCAACCTGACATTCCTATATAAGCAAACTGCAGACTGGCTTTTCATTCATTCTGAGGCAGGCTAGATATGTACAATCAGAGATCTGATATTTACAATACACTCTACTTCCTTCCTACCTAACTTCTTCCCACCTACCTGAACTACACTTCCTGCTCTAGTTGGCCAGCAGTTTGAAAATGGCAGTGGATGACACGGTCACCAAACAATCATTGGATGGTTCACTCAACATCACCAAACCCATGTGCAGTGCTTTGGGTTGGAGATTATGGTTTATGGAAAACAATAACCATGTGATTTGGATCCAAAGCAAATGGCTTAAAAATGCTTATAAATTGGACACAGCCATAAACTTGAGAGCTTTTTAAAGACAAAAATCATCTTAGAAAGATTTGGCCGATAGAAACTAAAGGCCCCCACTGATTAAAGATTTGACCAATAAAACCCCAAAGTCTGCAGTGATTAAAAGATTTAACCAATAAAACCCAAGAGTTTCCACTGATTAAGAATTTATCTGAAAAGCTAGTAAGCAAAAATGTACTTAGCGCTAAATGTAATTGTACAGTCCTACTGGATACCACGCCTTGTGTTAGGCCCACCTGTCGAAGTCCTCATGAAGTATTTGCTGGTACTGACTAGATCACAAGGACTTTATGGAGAGTTGACATATTCTGGCCAACAGCTACTTCCCAAACTCCTAGCTTACAATTTTCCCTTTATCAGCTCAGTGCATTCTATTTTCATGTAATTTCTTTTCCTCCTTGAAACAGTCAAAAAAATTCTCCAAACTTTTCGTTATAATTAACAGCCAACACATTTACAAGTTAGTCTTATATCAGTACATGTACAAAATAGGAGGGATTCAAAATAAAATGGTTAAATCCCTGAAAAAGAATATATTAACCTAGAACAATTGTACACAAACACAGATGATGTGTTGGCGTAAGGGGGAACATGAGCTGAAATATCCCTGATTTTTTAAAACAAAAAGGTCAAAGTTCAAGTTATACTTGCTAAAAATCAAGTATTGGAAAAAAAGGTATTTTTAATAATTAAAAAAAAGACTTGGAAAAATGATGGTACATAACGCTATAAGCTTTCACTCTCGGTTCAAAATCCTATTGCCAAACTAGTGCTGAGGTATATGGCAAGTAGAAACATCACTCAACCCTTTTGTGAATTTTCAGCTCACATTAGGATAACATTGTAGCAGGCTGAGTAGCACCATCGTGATGTGAGTTCGAATTCAATTCCATGTATATGTATATATTTTTTACAGTACTAAAATACTAAAGCATCGCGTTAAAAAAGTTTTGTTTACAATTTAATTTACTATACAACTCTTGCACTTCTTTATACAAATTAATTTTAAAACCACTACAGCAAACCAGCTGCCTGTTTTGTTTATTTATTTTCTCTTCAACCAACAGACACACACAGAACTAACCCTGTTTATTCATCTTTTGCCGGACTCAGTCCACTCAATCTTCCTGCTGAGGAGGACACTTAAGCTAAGACATGATGACATCCCAAGGTATAGAATTACCAACACAAAAGCAGATGGCTGTTCAGCTTCTGGAGCGTAGAGCACGCTAGAAGAGTGTAGGCTCGAGTGGACATCTGGCTAATTATGACCTGTGTCTACCAGAGTTCTTACAGCTGACATGTCTGAGCAATGAACTTGTCTCACAACTTTGTAGAAAACTGTTTTACAGTATAGCACGTAAGGTGAGCACCAGAAAACGTGTTTTTTGTGGACCGACTCTTCCTTCAATCCAGCACGCCTCATTGCGGATTTCACTGGCTGTGTTAACAGTGAACACGATTGCTCATCAACAGATGTGACCAAAAGCAAAAATGTTTTAAAAGCTTTCCTTGTTTCCTTTTCAAAAAAATTTCGTCCTCAAATGAAAGTAAACTTTTGTTTTTAAACGTCTCAGTACCTTAGCATTGTTCAAGTTGCCAAAGCTTAGGTAGGCAAAGTGCTTCTAAAACGCCACTTAAAATATTTATACCTATACCTGTATGTGCACATATACAAAGGTGGGTGTATAGATGTACATATATATATGTTTATTGTCCTACAGGACGTCACTGGGTGAGCAAAATCCAGAGGCCTTTACAATGTCCACGTTTTAAAAACTACGCTTGTGTAAGAACAGGTAATTCAGGATAAAAACTTGAATGCAAAGGCACCCCCTTTCTTCTGGGGTACTGGAGTACATTGGTAGCATCTCAATGAAAAAAGGCATTAAATTTTCAGCTATGAAAGACACCATTTTCTTAGCACCATTTCGTAGAACACCCAAACAAATTCAGTGTTTTGCTGCTATTCATGTATGCTTCCTGTAGCTATTTTGATAAATAAAAGTTAATATTAAGATTACAGTAAGGACTGCATGTGAAAAACCATAATTCCAGTATTTCAGTACAACATAGATTCAGCACCAGATGGTATTTTAAGATTCCTGCCACTGTAATACTACAGTACTTGATTTGTGTTCCATGATTATGCAAACTTGCTATTATTCAAAGTGGTCACAGATGTGTAGACTTTGGGGGCGGGATCACATTTACATAGCATCTCGTCCACAACAGAACCAGTGTTTAACAACGCAAACCCTGGAGCACCTTCCTCCCTGGCCCGTGCTCGTTGCATAGACAGCTTTGGTCTTTTTCCGGGGTGCCAGCTGCAGCCGGGCAGTGGGTCCCAGTGCATCGGAGAGGCCCGGCTCGCTCCGCGGCGGAGGCGGAGGCGGAGGCGGCTCCCGGGAGCGCTGTGACCCAGCGGCCGGGCCGCCTCACATGTACCTGTTGTAAGGCCCCGTGACCCGCGTGAAGGCATAGGGCGCCGTGGTGACCGTGGAGTCGGTGGTGGCTGAGCTGGTCTTCTCGGCCAGAGACTTGACGAAGCGCAGGTAGGGGGGCGCCTGCGGCTCAGGCGGCTCGGCCAGCTCCCGCTTCACCTTCTTGCCGTGGGCCTTGTGGGCCACAGGGTCGGGCCCCTGCTTCCCGCACTCCTCCTCCTTCTCCCGGGCCTTCTCTGCCATCTTGGCCTCCCAGAGCGCCAGGCCGTGCTTGGGCTCGTTCATGCTCTTGTGCTGGTAGAAGACGAGCGAGACCCTGGCGGGGTGGGTCCTGTTGGGGTTGTTCAAGGGGGTGGTGGCGTGGAGCTCGCGCTTGGCACACTCGATGAGGATGGACCCGTGGGTGGGGGCCACGGCCACGCCCCCGATGTCGGGGTCCAGGAAGCTCTGCTCACTGTCTGACCACACCTCGTCGTCCTCGGCTCTGGGAGCCAGAACCATGCCCCGTTTCTCCAGACTGCGGGCCTCACTTAACCTGGGCAGCACCGCCTGCGTGGACGCTGGGCTGCCCTGGGGGACCCCGGTGGGCATCCGGGGCAGCCCGTTGGCTGTGTGGGGCAGCACGGCATTCTCCTTGCTCTGCAGGCGCAGGGCATGCAGGGAGCTGCTGATGCTGCCGGCCACTGTGCTGTAGCTCCTGTGGCTCGGGACCAGGTGGGAAGCTGGGTGGTACTCCCCATTCTTACAGTCCACATTGGCACCGCCCAGGCTAGGTGGGCATCTGGAGGGGGCGCCCACCAAGTGGCCGTCCATCTCGTGGGGGGTGTAAGGCGGAAAGGGCCCTGTGTGGTGGATGCTGGGTCGCAGGGCGCAGGTGCTGAAGGCACCGCCCTGCCTGTTTGGGTTCCCACAGCCCAAGAACTTGGAGGGGAAACCCTGGGTGTTTCCGAACCTCTGCTGGTAGAGGGTGTGGATGGGTGGGAGGTTCAGCTTGGTAAGATGCTCTGGGGTCCGGTACCTGTACAGATCCATGGGCTGGGCCTGGGAGGAGTAGGAGCCCAGATAGTGGGAGCAGCTGTCCATGGACACAGTCCCGTTGCACTGATAGGCTGGGTACTGGTTATTCTGGTTTAAGAGCCCAGGGTAGGGGCTCCTGGGATTAGGAGAGCTCAAACACGAACCTGCAGCTTGGGGTGAGGAGGAATTGATGCTCACGGGGCTGGTTCCTCTGTACATGTCTGCCGCGGGGGAAGAGTTGGGGTAAGGACTGACGGGGCTGGGCCGTCTCACGTGCAGCCCGGGGGCGCCAGTGGAGTAGGCACCGGTGGACTCTGGCTGGGGCTTCCTGGGCAAGCTGTGCTGCAGCGGCTCTGGGGTCTGGGGCAGGGGCACAGCTGGTCCTGAGAGTCGCAGCAGTTCTGTGGAAAAGGGAGAGCAGAATACGCATGCTTGTCAAGGATGTTTACACGCAGGTGAGAAAGGCTGCTGTGAGTGATTCCCAGCTCCTCCACACCAGTGCAGTCAGCCGGGGTTCTGGTCATAGCACATCGAAGGCGGGCCCGGAGCTCTGGGCCATTGGAGTTCTGAGCAAACACCTCTGCCTCCCCCTCCCCTCCACAGCCCCCTCCTCTAGTGCTTCTGTAAGGCCCAGCAATCATCAGGTGCCCTGTGAATGAGGTTCATAGCCAGCTCCTCGCCCTACTGCTAAGGGCCCGGAGGGGAGCAAACACATCTCCTTCAAACTTCATTCGCCCCGGCCTGGTGCACACTCATAAGGTATAAAATTAAAATGCAGTAGCATCAGTTTTGCGATGGAAGATAGAACAATGTTTTAAGACAAAAAATGACTTTTGTTTAAAAATACAAAGCAGCCAATATAATTAGCAAACCCTACTTCATGACAAGGCTTTCCAGGATTGAAATTCATGTGGTTGTAGATAGTACTGTAAAGAAACGTTCATCTTGGTAGGTGAAGCTTTCAAAAGTCCTATTTCTGCTTCCTAACTGCACTCGTAAAGTCACCCGGGTTAATAACAATGAGTAAGTGGGGCTGCAGTGACAGTTTTGAGACCTGGGCTGATAATTATCTGCAGGAAAATAGCAGTGGGAAGGGACCAGACCTGAGCTCTGACTGGTTCTGCCTTACGGACAATGTAAAGGAGCCATCAGAGATTGAATGGGCTTGACTTTTTCATGGAAGGCAAGGAATCGACACAGCATCTTTGGCTTATTCTAAATAACTTAGTTTCCCTGAGCTTGGAAATGAAGCAGCTAGGAAGTGTGACTTTATCAAGCAGAAATGGCTGCTGCTTAGCAAACTGGGACAATGGACTTGAAAGATAAACATTTTTTGTAGTTAATTTGGATTTCTTTTTAGTACCAACTGCAGACAGAAGGCCAAGGGCTACAGCAAGAGCATAGGAACTTAGTATGGATCAATGATGCTGCATTGCCACAGTGAGGTATATCCTATTTTGAGGGGTAAGAGATTTAGAGAACAGCTCCTAAGCTACAGGCTCATTGCTTCTCAGGAAAAGGATCTTTTTCAAACATATCAATAAATGGTGCTGTTTTAGTCATCTAGGTTTATTAGGTTTTTCTTCTCCTTCATTGCATCTTTTTGTCATCAATGTTTGATTTTTTTCATTTTGGAAGAATTTACTTGTAGGACTCTTGCTACATTTTTGCTGCCGCACCCAAGCTGCAGGTCTTGTCCCTGGCTTACTGCCCATGTCTGCAAGCGCATGGCTGCCCTGCCCTGCCAGGTTAATCCCGGTCTCCTTCTATCATTTTTCTTTCAGTTTATTATGGAATAAATCCGTCAACCTGGGGTTGGTGGTGCATTATCCCCGAGGGGAGAACCTGGCCCTTGCTACAATTAGGGGAGGTTCTGGTTCGGCCAAGGCCAGGATCCAATGCAGCCTCCTGGGGGATTCCCCAAGGCCAGGGCTGCTCAGGCGCACGCCTGTCACACAGACCATACCCTGCTTACCTGTCAGCTGCTTGGCCTGGCCCGCGGTCTCCACCTGCTTCGTCCTCGAGGCCGCCTTTTCCTTCTCGGTCTTAATGGTGTTGTTCTCCAGCAAGGCCAGCTTCTCAGCTGCTGCTTTCTTGGCCTCCAGCTTCCTCTGTCTGCAGGTCTTGGCCGGCTCTGCCAGCATCCTGACCTTCCGCCGAAAGGAGGTCAGCACCTCGATGGCGCCACTGCGCATCTTCTCCTCCTGAGCCTCCGCACTCCCGAACTCGTCCACGTCGGAGATTTTGTACAGGGGCAGCACGTGCAGCTGCTCATCCTCGGGCACTACTCCGAATTCTCGATTGTCTTCCCTCGTGAGTGTGCACACCTGGTGGGCAAGGGAGACTTTATGGCTCAGGGGCAGGTCCCTGAGCAGTGTGGACGTGCACTTCCTATCTCAGCCCGCAGGCTTGTGCTGGGGCAGCGGCCGCCATGCTGCTGTGCAACCCAATAACTTACAAATGCAGATGGCGTCAAAATGGTGCTGGGAGAGATTCACAGTGCTGCCCTTTCTGTTGCTGTCTGAGTCTATGCAGCCTGAAGTCTGACTTCATAGACTTCCGCCCCCCAGAGGAAGCCACGCTCCTACTATAAAAATGAAGGAGGCCAGCTCTGCTTTTCCTGCTTCAGAAATGGGAGGGACAGATTGGGGCTTCTTCTACAAATGACCTTCCCAGGCCGTGGTGTCACCATTGCCTGGTCTAGTTTTGTGCACAGAGAAGTATCACCTCTTTCTTCACACCTGACTCCCAAAGCTCTGTTTAAGGAATTCATTGTGTTCAAGATGCCTCGAAAGCCACCAGCGTGAAGATGTGAAGAATGAAAAACTGGAGACTGGGTTGATACCGGTTATACGCACCTAATACTTTCTACTTCCCTCTGTTCTCCATTAAACCTAACTCAGCGTTTCTCTTTGGTCTCAGGGCTTTTCTGAAATTACCACCACATACAACAAAACCCCGAAGCTGCCTTTTTTGCTTTGATAAATTAATGACTTTTTTGGTAGTCACAGCATCCTGGTTTTGATGAAAGCTTGTTTAATGGCAGTGTTTAGTATTTAGGGTTTTTAAGGACAGGGTGGTGTAGAATCACTGGAAGCCACCAGGGAAAGGGAGGTGACCCTTTGCCGGTGACTGGTGACTGTGATAAGAACTGGGACCTGAGGCAGTGGGGACACTGTCACTTTTCCACATTCCTGTTTCTAGGCACCTGGTTACTTTTTCCTCACATACAGGTGAATCCTTATCCTACTCCTATCCACTGCTGCCTTCCGTCCCACACAATGAGGCTGTGGTTGGCCTCAGGCAATTTCCTCAGTTCTGAACTCTGTCCTCCTCTTCCTGCTAGTGCAGGTCCCCTTCCCGGAATCCAGGCCAGCTCCTAATATGAGCAGCTCTCGGGGTAGTCGGCGATGCTTCCCGAAGTCAGGGTGGGCTCTCCGGGGTCTTCAAACAGGCCTGTGGCCAATCTGCCTTGAGCCTCTGCTAGCAATCAGAGTGGTTTCTGCATTTTCAAGGGGCTAAATTAAATACCTAATCTTTCCGTTTACAGTTTTCCAAGTTCTGATGTAGGCCATCACACTAACACTGTCTCTGCTTCTCAGCAAAACTTTACTCCTCAAAGCGCCTGGCTGTCATTTACCACTCACCTGAGTTCACTGCCACCCTTTACTGCCTGGGATTGATTAGTCACCTTCAGTCCCCCCACACCTTCCTCAGCTCTGTCTACACCTGGGTTGGTGATGCCTTGGGGAGAGTCATGTATCGATGGATTTCTCAGCAGGACTTTCTTTTGTTCTTTTTGAGACAAGGTCTCACTGTGTGGCCTGGGCTGGTCTGGAACTCATAAGCCCCCCCCAATGACCTTCCTGTCTCAGCCTCCTGAGTAGCTGGGACTATCAACATGTGGCACCATGCCCAGCTCTGAGATTTTTCCTCCTGTCTGCACCATGGACAGCCTTGGGCAGTGGGGAGTAGGCACCTCTCTCTGACTTTATCGAGTTCTTCTCCTTGAAGCTGCAACCTAAGCCCCCTTCCTCCGCACCCCGTGTGACCTTGAGTGGAGTGGGTCTGCTGCACCATGGCCGGGCACCCCACACACAGTGACAGTGGCAGTGTGTCCATCTGCGTCTGTTCCCGCAGCAATGCACGCTGGCTTGGAATGCTTTTCAGTTTGACTGCAGGTAACTCATCGTGCAGACAGAGCACTGAAGGGGGAGCCATTCCCGGTGGCTTAGACCCTGGCTTAGATTCGCAACGAGATGCCCCAGCCCTCCTGTACTTGTTGGTATAGTTCCCAGCACTGTGAAGCCAGTTAGGAGGAGTGGGCCTTGCCCAGAAAGAGCTCCAGGTGACGGCAGCTCACCCCAGACTCACCAGTGTGCTGCCGTTGTGCATGTTGTGCAGGTCCCGGTGGGCATGGGCGCAGAAGTCCAAGCAGGCGGTGACCCCCGAGAATGGGCGTCCCTCCTTCAGCCCCAGCCGGCAGTCGGGGGCTCTGTGTTCCAGCTCCACCTGAGAGACGGGGGTGGGTGTGAGGTGGGGATGGGCCTCCCAGCTGACAGGAGCCCTCCGCAGTGCTTGGGCTGTGTCCAACTTTTAGGAAAATTCTGGGCCTGACATCCAGGAACACAATGACCCAAAACAGCAGATTCCTGAACCCAGGGAAGTCTGCATTTCGTTACTGGGGTGTAACTGACAGCCTTCAGGGGGTTCTGTATCCTGGGTCTACCCCGGGCTCACACAGCCGTCAAGTGCTCTGCCAACTGGCTGCATTCGCAGCCCCCCGATTATTGTTCTTAAGCAGCAGGTGTGCTCTAGGTGAGCACTTTTCTCATGCATCCACGTCCATGTCCACAGGCCCACTGCTGCACACAAATCTAATTTCCACTGGGCACCTGAGTTTCCCTCATGCACCTTTGGAACTCATGTCTCCCGCTCTGTCTCCACACAGCAGCAGATTTGCTTTCTGCTGCCACAGATTGCTTTGCACTTTAAACGGGTCCACTAGAACTGAATTTTTATATATCTGTGAAGTGCTAAGGTTGCTTCTTGGGTGGGTGGGTGGGTGGGTGTGCATGCCCTATGGCTATCCAACTGTTCACACACCACTGGATAAGAACATCCTTTTCTGCCTCAACTGCCGTTGTTAAAATCAGGTGATGGCTTTTGTTGGGTCTACTTATGAACTCTTTCTAATCCATGGGTGCATAATGGTGAGTGTGCACAATCTGTCTCAATTACTAGCAGGGTGTTGGTGATCTTGGAATTGAGTGCTATAGCCCTTCCAACTGTGCTCCCCAAAAAACCGAGTATTCCAGGTCCTGTGTGTGTACATATATATGAGCACAAATACACCGCAATACCTTGGTTCACAAATGCTTCTGTTTGCAAACAACTTGGTTCGCATTCAGCAAATTTTGCTCCCATTCTCGAACACTGCATTGGGTGGTGAACACAACCATGGCAACCTTCTCCAAAATTATGGAAAGAATTAAGTTTGTGAACCAAGGTACCACTGTATACTGTATTTTTTTTCCATTTTGTCAATTCCTTCAAAAAGCCTGCTCAGATTTTGGTATTAAACCTGTCAACTAGTTTGGGAAGAACTGACATTTAGGAATGTTTGCTCTTGTGATGGATGAACCTGGTATAACTCTCCACTTTATCAAAGAGATGTTCTTATGCCTAAGAATTCTGTATTCTTGATGCTGTTTTAGTTGGTTATTGTTATTTCCACTTTAATTACTGCTAGTATACAAAAATTATTTTTGTTCTATCACTTTGTTAAGCTCCTTTTGTTTTAGGGATTTAAGATCTCCAACACCCCTGAGCCATTCAATAAGACATTTTTCTAGCACTCGAGAGGCTGAGGAAGGAGGAATGTGGTGAGTTTAAGGTTCCCCCCCCAAAAATCTAGGTTTCTCCTTGTATGATTTTCATTTGCCCAAGCACTGCCTTTACATTTTAAGATGTGAGTTTGAGGGCCAGAAATTTAGCTCACTGGCAATCTGCCTGCCTTGCGAGTGCAAGGTCCTGAGTTCAATCCCTAGTATTGGAGGAAGAAAAATCTGACAAGATGTATGTTTGCTAGTGGTGAATTCCTTCTGCTTTTTTTTACCTCTGAGAAAAGGTATGTTTGTCTCTGAGAATTGTTTTCACTGGTCACAGATTTCTGTAGGGTTCCCCGTTTCTTTGAGTATTTGAAAGATGTTTATTTTCTTCCTTTTTGTGACAAAATCTTGTCTTTATGGTTACTTTCCACATGAAAAGTTGTTGACAAAATTCACTTCTCTGCCACTTAAATTGCAAACAAATTGATTATGATGCACCCTTCTAGGTAGTTTTCTTTGTGGCTTTTTAAAATGTAGGGTTTGCTGATATTTGTGTATTTAGGGTTATGTAGTATCATTCTGAACAAATATGAAAAGAATTAAAAAATCTCCAACTGTCCTGTGGGCCGTCAGTTACACATACTGATGTCTTGTAGGCCTCAGAGCAGGTCAGTGTTTTTCCTTGATTGTTTGTTGTCTTTACATCAAATCAGAAGCTACCCATTGCTATGTTTACAAGTTTACTAAGCTTCTGCAGTTAATATTCCACCTAGTGGATTTTCATATTTAGGGTTTATAAGTGTTTTGTTTCTAGCAGTTTTCCTGTGAGTTTCATTGTCACGGACCCCCTACCTATATTTTTTACTCAAATGAAAATATTGGAACACATTTTGGAAATTAAAATCTTGTTGTAAGTTAGAAAGCAAAATATAAAGCTCCTCAAAATATCTCTAAGTTCAGGAAATATATAAAATGGCTCAAGGTACGACAGAGCAAAATGTAATAGGAAAGAATATAAATGCTTTAAAAACTCAAGTGTGTGTGGCAGCCTGTAATAAGAGTCAAAGAGTAAAAACAATGCTTTCTTATTCTGTCCCTTTCCCCAGGAAAGCCCTTTGATTGCTAGCACCTACCAAAAAATTAAAAATCAGTCAACACAACAGAGCCAAACTTTAAAATCAGACAACATAGACTGAATTGATTTTCTTCTTTTTATAGCTTGATTTACTGCAGCATTTCATGCCCAAGTTAAACTTTTACACCAGTATGAAGGCACCCCCCCATGCTTCTCTGTGATACTGACCAAGACGTTGTAAAACTGCAGGATTGCCCCAGCATTATTACCAGCCTTTACAATAACTTTTATAGTCATGTTGCTAAAAACACGTTTGCCATAATAAAACCACTCACAAACAGGCTGTGATTAAATAAATGTGCCTGGGATGATGCCCCCAGCACAGGGAGAAAGCTCAGCCGTTTCAGTCCATGGGGGAAAGGAGAGAAGTGGGGAGATCTGCCCATTTGCTCGTCCCCACATCCCTGACCCCTCTCCACTCCCGCCCCCCCGTCCACTTCTACCTAGAGTGTGAATGGCTGCCTACAGGTGCCAGGCTGCGTCCCTCCGCCCAAAGGGACAGTCATGAAGCCATCACCGCTGTTGTCTGCTGTCACACTGCACTGGGGCTATGAGGGGTGATAAACACGGCGAGTGACCGAATTTTTAAAATCATGGTAAAAGACACATTGCCATGAATTACCCTAAAATATTCCCCTTTGTGTCCAACAAACACACTCATCCCCTTGTTTTTTTCCACTTTCTGAAGCAGCTCTGGAGTCCTCTTTCCTGCGTGTCTTTTAGAGATGTGATCAGAAATACAGTCCAAGGACAAGGCAGCTCGTAAAAACATCACACTGTGTCCTCGTGCAGCTTATTCACCAGATCTGCCACAGTGCGACAATGGCTCTTCCCCCAAAGTCAGAATGGCCAGGAAAGAGCCGTGCTTTGAACTGATTAAGGCCACTGAGGCAGCCAGGATGGCACAACTAAAGACATGCCGGAAAAGAGGACTCCAGAGCTGCTGCAGAAAGTGGCAGGGACGATGGGGAGAGTGTGTTCAAAGTCATCCTCGGGCATGGATGTGACGGGGATTAATGGCAACGTGTGCTTTAAAGTTTAACACACGCCTTGTTTTCAATGGCACTGTGGACATGCTGACGCCTAATGGAAGGGGCTTGAGCAGGGTCTCACCGCAGCTTTGGGGATCAGCCCTGAGCCCCGGACGCTTCAGCTGGTGGGAAAGGGCAGCCCCTCCTGTCCCTGACCCGAAGCCCTGCTGCAGGACCTGGGTTGGGCCCTGGGGGTCACCATGGGGCGTGTGGTCACCACCTGTCCCAGGGCTCAGCTGCAGAGGCGTCCGGAGGCAGCTGGAGACCCCTGAATGGCACGGGAGGCAGCTCACTACCAGCACTGGTGCCATCCTGCCTGGGCACAGGGGTGGCCCCCCATTAAACTAGAGGCAAAATTTAATAATGGCAAAAATGTGGAGAAAGGGGAAATCTGATATGCCACTGGTGGACAAGTAACAGAGCCATACAGAAAACACTATGTCAGCTCCTCAGTACACCAGAGACAAAAGCACCATGTGATCCAGCAACCCCACTGCTACATCCTCCTCCCAGGAAGCTAAAATCAGGGTGTCTAAGAGATGTCTGTGCAGGTTCCCTGCAGCACGCCTGGCTAGGGCCAAGGTATGGACTCAAGCCAAGTGTCCAATAGAATGAAATTCTGTAATTTGTAGTAACATGGTAACATCAAATAAGTCGGGCACTGAAAGACAAGCAGCACATATATGTGATGTGTTAAGCTAAAACGCTGACCTCAAAGTGGTGGGGAAGAGAGGAGTAGGTAGCTGGGGCCTAGGAGGGGTGGATGTCGGCAGAATAACCACTAACTGCTAACGTTCTGTTCTTCAACCCGGCAAGGTAACTGTGATGACAGTTCATCAAAACTTTGGAGCACCAAGAGAGTTTGAATGTTCCTACGGAGCACTGTGAAGCTGCAGACGTGCCAGTTACCACATTCATCACCACACATCCTGAATTGTCAATGCAGCCCAGAACTGCAGTTAGGGATGTGTCACTTAAAAATGAAAACACATTTAAAAATGCTGACAGCTCTAGAATCTCATTATCAGCCCATTCTCCTCTGAAAACTGCTTACTTCCTAGCTATTCCCAGACTGCAGCTTCTTTCTGCACTCTGCCAGCTCCTAAATCTTCCAACTTCCTCCCAGTTCTTCCTCTAACCTAGATGGATGCAAGTCAAACCATGCACATCCAAAAGGAAATTTAATACCTTACCCTATGTTTTTACCAAAATGTCACTGATTCCTGATAGTTAACAGAATCACTTGTCCAAAGCAGAAATTCGGTGGCTCCCCAAGTTCACTTTTGCTTGTCCTTACATCCAATTAGACATCACATTTTACAAATTCTACCTCAAATATTTCATGCCTAGTTTCCTTCTCACCATCCTCCCTGCCAATTCTTTATTTTTTTGTACCTGGGATTGAACTCGTGACACCTTGTTGCACTCCAAGGCCCGTGGCAGAGCGGAACCACCGAGCTAATCCCCGGGTGCCCCCTGCCAATTATTTACAGTGGAATCTAAAAATCTCCTGCCCAGCTATTACAGTAGCTTTCTTCTCTCCCATCTTACACTGATCCAAGGTACCTCTGCTTTATTTGGCTCCTTGAGTGACGTTTTTGAAATATGGATTAAATGAGTCTACCCTCCAATGTTAACCTCTAGGGCAGTAAAGAGATTTGGGATCCAGGGATATCTGAGATGTTATGTTTGTGCTTTCAGGATTAACCCTTTCTTTTACTCTCAGAAGTGTGCACAGGACTCTATCCTAGCTACTTTCACGTTTACGGTGCCAGTTAACCCCGATTCTCCTCTTGAATGCCTCAAGAGAGACCTGAGAGTGAGCCTATTGGAGGAAGTGTGTCATGGGGCATGACCTTGGAGACTGTCTCTTTCCTTTGTGGTGCTGTTTCCCCACTCTGCTTCCTGGCCACCATGAACTGAGCGAGCAGCTTTGCTTCACCATAATGTTCCTGCCTTGGAACCAGCTAACCATGGACTGAACCTTCTGAAACCATGAGCCAAATTATACCTCTGCTCTCTTAAGGTGCAGGTGTCAGGCATTTTGTCCCAGTGACAAAACCTGACTAATGACACACAGCTAACTTCTATTTTTCTGTCTCCTTTAATAAAGCAATTCTTAACCATGAGAAGCTGCATTGATGATCTTCAGAGAATAAATGGGTAACAGCTTTTGCTTGTGGCTATTACTGTTATCACTCAAACAATGGAGACTTCATAGTCTTGCCATTTTCATAAACAATTTCTGAGAAGTCACCTGTCTACCTGAAATACATATAACACATGTGACCAGAAAAACTTTATAGTGTATAGAGGCCAAACCCAACAAAATATGGCAAAATGTGACATACTGGGACACAAATGTATGCTTACAGTGCAGTATGTTTGCATTCTAGACAATCTATGAAAAACAGTAGGTCATTAAAGAAGCTACAGTTGGGGCTGCATAATTTTAATGCAATCACCAAAGTCTACTTAAGGAGGCAAAATTATCCTTGTGAGAAAAAGGGTAGGAGCTAGAACAGCTGTGAGCCTTTAAAGCTAAAAAGACCAAAATGTGCTCTTCTAGATGGTATGGCTTTCATATGGGAGAAACCAGAGAGGTTTCAGTGATTAGGAAGAGATATAAAAGTAAAGGGGAAAAAAAGTAAAGGGAAATTATGGCTTCAAAAATATTTTTGGACAGAAGTCGGTCATCAATAAAGAGTATAAATTAGTAAAACTATTGCCAGTATATATTGCAACTTACCTGATTGTTGTAGGCATCAGGTGCAAGTTTCTGGTACATTGGTGAAAGAAAAGTGGACAGGTTTTGCAAGTTAGACTCCAATTTCTCTTCCTGTATAAAATGAAGAATTCAATGCATTAGATTTTATGTCAGTTCTCTGTATATTAAAGTGGCTGTTATTCCCTCAATCGTAGGATGTAAAACATTCTTTCTTTAGATGAGTAAAAAAATGGTTTCTGTCCAAGGTTCCACAAGCCAAGCTGTGGAATAGTCTTCTACTCAGAACAAATCTAGAGGGGACCACTTGCAGTTCTATTTGTCTTTATCAGAAACAGTCGTGTTGTTAAGATGATGTACTTATCTGCTATCACCTAGTTCTGTGTTGAGTATCTATCTGTGTACCATCTTTGCATGCAGCTAGCTATAGATCTCTTCTGGGTTGAGGAGGTGAATGAAACCCGAGCTCTTCCAGGGGTCACATTTTCCACCTCACTGTCTGTCACCTGCCGAGGAAGAGGCACATTCAAAGGGTCAAATTGTTTAAGTGCTGGGAGGAACTAAACTTTGAAGGTGGGCAGTTTCTGGGTGCAGTGCTTCTACCTCTGCTAGCCTGGGTTAAGATGAACAGTGGTTTCCGTGGGAGGCAGAGCTTTCCGTGTGGAAATCATGTTAACTAAGTATGTTCTCATTTCTGAAAAGCCCAGGACACATAAATAATACATTTCCATTGAAAAAAGTTTATGTCCCAATTTCAAGAGCTTCTGTACTTTACTATGCCTTTGTTTACGATTATACTCACAAATAATAAACTCATGACATTTTCCTTTTAGAGAAACACATCAATATTACAATATCTGTAGCATAAATCTTAATTATACCTGAAATCCAAAAGTATAAGGTGTATGGAGACCAGAAATTTGGTCAGATCTGAAGGCTCAATATATTGATATCTGTTCCTTCCTCTTTTGGATACTGAGGGGTGAATTCAGGAATTTGCACATGCTGATAAGCAACTGTTCTGCCAGTGCGCTACATCCCCAGCTCTTTTACTCTGAGACAAGGTCTCACTACGTTGCTCAGGTTGGCCTCAAACCTGTGATCCTCCTGCCTTACCCTGAGTAGCTGGGATGACAAGCACGTACTACCATTTCCGACAAAATAATGAGATTTTCTGACCAGTTAACATATTCTAGACCATGTGCTACCTTAAATGTTGTTAAATTTGATAACAATTTTAAAACAGTATTTTAAGTAATATATACTCTGGAGGAAAGAAAAATGCCAATGGCTTCCCTGAGAAATCAATGTTCATTTCAACTGCACATTTACATTAAAATTTACATTTCAGTTACTTGAGTAAATTCATTATGGTGCAGCATGGAAATATCACCAGAAATGGATTTTGAACGTGGCAGTCACGAACATGACTTCTGTAACTCAGAGTCAACAGGTAAAAGGAATCACCAATCCTCATTTAGTTTAAACAGTGAAGACCTAGCCCTGTAAAACTCGGGACCAACATAACCAATAAATACAGGATGCCAAAATAAAAAGAACTGATGTTGCTCAAATTGTCAAGCTCTAACTATTACTTTGGTATAACATAGCTACATTCATACAATCACACTGTGTTCAGCTTAGTCAAAATCGTACTCATCTGGGATGAAATTCCCTGTTAATGAGACCCCAGGAGAACAGGTCCTGTTGTTCACTGCATCCACCTGACAGTTCTCTAGAAAAAACAGGCTGTGTGTCAGGAAATCAGCCAACCTCTTTTGGGTCATCTCCAACCAGCTTGAACTTCCTGGGGACCTTGCTTCGGGCGAACTTGCAGCCGTTGTAGTACATGCTCCATGAACAGCCGAAAGAGAAGGAGGCGCCACAGGTCTCTGGATCCAGCCCCTGACACGCACACGTTCTCCTGCAAAGGCAAAGCAGCTGGTTCAAGACTGGGGAAAGCAGTTTCTGGCACAGCGCACCAGGCTCCCATTCCGAAGGTGGCATGCAGAATAAATGCAGAAAGCAGGTTTCTACACTCTGAAAAGAATTCAGATGGAAACCACACCCTGGGCACAACTAGTTCAATTTTAAAACGATTTAAAAACACTTTGCAGAAACAACCAAATTCTCTTGGGCTGGGTTTGTAGCTCAGTCACAGGAATAGCACTTGCCCTGCATGTACAAAGCCCTGGATTCAACCCTTGGTACTACAAAACAAGTAACCTTTCACTACAGTACAATAAACAGAAAACTATACATAAGCTTATACTTTGAAAATGTTAAAAAAAAAAAAAAAACATGTTCCAGTTACTCAGAAGGCTGAGGCAGGAGAATCACAAGTTTGAGGTCAGCCTATACAATTTAGTGAGACCTTGCCTCAAAATGAAAAGGGCGCGAGTCGTAGCTCAGTGCTGGAGCACTTGCCAGCATGACTAGGCCCTGGGTTTATCCTCAGTGTCCTCCCCCAGAAAAGACACAATTCCCTAATGGAGTACAACGAGGCACAAAGCGCCACGCCAAGACGGAACACTTACTACACAGCACAATCTCTTCTCCTCTCCTCTGGGCCCTGTCTTGGCAGTAATTTCTCTCAGAAGAGATTTGTTTTGTTTATAGTTATACTTGATCTGTACACATGATGGTGACCATACAGTCCCAGTTAGATATTTGACTGGCCTAGCCTATCCCTCTTCTGGGTTATCTTCCTGAAAGGGTTAAAGACATTGTGTTACAGTGATCCCTCCATCCTCAGTTGCAGCAGCACAACTCATAACAGGTAAATCTTGGAAGCAGCCTGTATCTCCATTGACAGATGCGTGGATAAAGAAAAGGCGGCGTTTACACACAGTGGAGCACTACTCTGGCATAAAGATAAACTTGAGTCATGTGTAGGAAAATGGATGCACCTTGAGATTATAACGTTAAGTGAAATAAATCAGACACACAAGCATAAGCATTACATGGCTGATCTCTTACAGGAGAAATCCATGTTATAAATAAAGAGCAAAATAAAAGACAGATAACAGAAAGTAGGGAGATACAGTTCCTCAAATGGGAAGGGGATCAAGGGGGGAGGGGAGGGGAGAAAGGGCAACGAAAAGGAATTAAAAGGTGTTTTGTACATGTACCAACTCCACACAAGGAATGGCAACATTATGTACTGCAAGCATGTGCTAATAAAAATAAACACATGTGTGAATAATGAAATATCAAACCAAGAGAGAAAACTACATTTAAGTAGTCTTTGAGAATTATTTTGAAATTACATGCATTGTACATAAAGATTTCAAAAGAATTTCAGTGTAACATAACCTGCAATCTTTACCATGGAAAGAAAAATACACATGGTCTTCCATGCTTGTAATCCCAACACTCAAGAGGCTGAGGCAGAAGGATCACAAGTTTGAGGCCAGCCTGATATATATAGCTTTATATCCTGTCTCAGAAAACCAACCAACAAAGGAACACAGGGAACAAAAAAATTCAAATTTTCTTTCTTAAAAACAATTTACCTATGTCTGTCCTTGAGAAAGCCCCAAATAAATAACTTCTTAGGAAAACCATACCTGCTCAGGGTGAGATTTCCAAATATGATTTTCCATTGAAATGAACATAGGTCTAAATCTCCGAAATTTGATAACTAAAGACCCTAATCATCCATCTATTCTGCCATATGCCTCTAGATGATTCAATGATAGCCAGTTTATAAGGGACAATTTTTTTTAAAAAATTTCAGCTAGGGCCGAGTTATTTAGCTCAGAGCCCACTGCCTGCCTCGCAAGCACAAGGTCCCAAGTTCGATCCCCAGTACCAGAAAAGTACAAATTGCCAATAAGTATATGAAAAAATATTCAGCATTTTGGGGTGGGAATTTAGCTCAGTGGTTCTGACACCTGCCCTGCAAGCGCAAGTTCAATCCCCCAAGTTCAATCCCCGGTACAAAAACAAAAGTAGGAAAAAAAAATTTCAGCTAGTAAATGCACAAAGAATGTTACAGTTGTACAGAAATTACCATTAGGTGTCAGCAAGAATGGTAGATTAAAAATCTTTTAAATTTTCTCCTCCATAAAATCAATGAGATGAATCAACTTTTCAGAAATCTGGACAAAAGGCTTGCAGCAATATTCTGAGTTTGTACAAGAAAAAAATCAAAAGGGTTGGAGGGGCAGCTCAGTGGTACAGTGCTTGCCTATTGTGCATGAGGCCCCAGCTCTGATTCCGAGAACCATAAACAGACCTAGAGTTTCAGTAAGAAGTATCAGCTTGGTGGTGTTTTTAACTCATCCTATGTTCATCCTCCCTTCAGCTCCATGGTAGCCTTGAAAACAAACAGCACATTTGTGATGAAAATCAAGTAGCCTGGCAAACACTGGAGGGCACCAAATGGGTTGGCCAGTGTCCAGAGCTCTGTTCCCAGGGCACTGACATTATGGGACCTCTTTAGTGGTTCCCTGGAAGACCTCACTGGTCAGGTTACCTTCACTTGATCTGACTTTGGACCACACTTAATGTATCCAGCCTTTTCCCACATGGAGGCATTGTTAAAAATAGCTGCAGGCAATTGTTGAATATTGCCACTGCCTGAGATGGTGAATAACAATTGGAGCAAAAAATAAGATAACCAAAAAAAATCAAGGGCTAAGAATGTTCCTCCGTGATAGAATGCTTGACTAACATGCACAAAGCCCTGGGTTCAAGCCCCAGGACACCCCTTCCTAAAAGGAAAACCTGAAAAATAAGATGTCCATAGGTGGCTTTAAAAAGCTTCAATACATTCATGGAAATCTGCATACATGTGTCAGACTATGGGCACGCTCATAGTCCTAAGGAAGCCCTCAACTCACAGCAATCTAATCTTGAGACTCTTCAGAGGCAGGGAATGAAGGCTGACCTGGTGTTATAAACAACTTGGCTGGTGTTGAATGCCTGTCCCCAGACACGTAAGATTTCCATGGCAAAGGCTGACTTGAGTTTAGCCACTCAACAAAAACTCTAATCAATAGCTGACCACTAAGCTAACCAAAGATTTCACAGGTGTACATGACAAAGACTCCAAGCTTTAAAGAGTAGTTCCAAAGATCATAAGGCAAACTAATTAATAACCAGAGACTGGAAAAAATTCAGGGGTGAATAGGAATGTGATTTTCAGTGTTATCACATATATTGTTTAAAATGTCCAGTTTTCAATAACCTATTAAGACACCCACAAAAAAAGTATGGTCCATATAGACAAAGGAAAGTGATCAAGAGAAGCTATCTTTGAAGTTCATATGTAACTTCTAGACAAAGACTCTAAATCAGCTATTTCAACTACGGCCAAAGAACTAGGAAAAACTGTTTCCGTAACTAATAAAGGAAGAAAGCAGAATTATCAAGAGATTTTTAAAAAAACCACAGAAATGGATAATAATGAAACAAACAATCTGGAGCTGAGAAGTGCAATAACTACAAAAATTCATGAGAACTGTTAAACATAAATTTAGGTGCTCCAGGGAGACAACAGGGTAGGTCCTGGAAATAAGTCAGTGGAAATCAATTGTTTTTCTTTTGGTTTCCAGACTGAATAAACAGAACCTTGGAGAGCGGTGGGACACCATAACGAATTAACCTATGAATCACAGGGGGCCCAAAAATATAGGAACAAGAATGAGGAACAGAAAAAGATACCAACCCCAAACAGTCAATGTTTTAGGAACATTAATCTACAGGTCCAAGATTCTCAACTACCTCCATGAAGCATAAATTCAAAGACAACCATAGCTGGAAACATCTCACATTGCTTAAAGCCAAGGACAAAGAAAACTTGAAAGGCATGCTCAACAGGATTAACAGCTGATGTCTCATATGAAACAATGGCATGTAAGAGACAGTGGGATTCCATACTAAAGTGCTGGGATTTTACATAGGAGTAGGGTAATTACAGAAAACTATGTATCGTTCATTTCAAAAAGCTGGGGGAAGTGAATGACTGTTTTCACCACACATCCGTTTAAGCTGATTTATTGCACATTTATTGCATCACTTGTATCAAAACACTGTAATGGCATCAATTTATGTATCATTTAAAAATACATAATAGGGGCCAGGGATTTAGCACAGTGGTTCTGCTGCCTGCCTCACAAGCGCAAGGACCGGAGTTCAATCCCTGGTACCAAAAAAAAATACATAATAAAGTGCTGAAAGAGAAAGACTGTGAACCAAGAATTTTATATCTAGAACTATCTCTCAAGAAATAATAAATTGGGGCACACTTAATAAACAATCTGATTGTTGATTATTATCAGGCCTGACCTACAATAAAACTAAATGAGATGGGCAAGCTGGAAAAAAAAAATGCTGGAAAGTAACTTGAATCTACCTACAACCATAAAGGTAATCGCATAGTGCACATAAAAGTATGAATTTGTGGGGTTTTTTTCCTGATTTAAAAGACAACTGGATAAAGCAGGAATTGTAAATCCATTAGTGTGCATGCAATGTACAAAAAGTAACAAAGAAAAAAAGAAAACAGCTATATAGAAAAAAGCTGTTAAGATACTATAAACTGAGTACATTTGGTCACCCATAGAATGCTGCACTCATCAGCAAAATGCACACATCCTTCCGGAAGACAGAGAACACTCTCCAGGACAAATGTGTTCTCTGATGACAATTATATTCTAGGTAATTAACAGAAGCAAAGTTGTGTGATTAATAAATATATGGAAATAAAATGAGTGTTTGTGGATTAAAGAAAAATCATTAAGAGAAGAATTAGAAAACATTTTGTGGTTAATCAAAGCAAAAGCTCAAATTTTATGGGGAAAAGGTAAAAGCACTGCTGGAAAGAATTGTTTGAGAGAATAAAGTTCTCAATTCAATTTTCCACATTAAGAAAACCCATGTCCATCAGCAATGAATGAATAAAGAAAATGAAAATGTGGTGTTCACACACTGGAGCACTACTCTGCCATAAAGAAGGATAAATAATGCATTTGTAGGAAAATCCATGCATCTTGAGACCAGAATGATAAGTGAAATAAATGAGACGCAAACTTAAACATTCCATACTTTCTTTTATACAAGAAACCCAAAGTATAAATAAAGAGCAAAATAAGAGATAGATAATAGACAGTGAATGGGAAAGAGGATCAAGGAGAGAGGGGTGGACAGCGGGGGTGAGAAAAGGAATGAAGATGTATTACAAGGTACATGTACCAACTCCACACAAGGGGTGTGCACATGTACTAGTAAAAAATCGAGTGAAGAACAAACAGAAATTGCAATAGAATGAAGGAAACACTGAAGATTAGAGTGAAGATTAGTGAAACAGCGAAAGGTCAAAGGCAACAAGTGGTAGTTGAAAGGATAAGAAAACAAACCTTTTAGCTAGACTTACCAAAAAACACTCAAGTTACCAAATTCAGGCATGAAAGAGGATATTCCTATTGACCTTACATAACAGAAACAAAGTGGGCACTAGCTAAATTATATTTCAACACATTGGCTAACCTAGATAAAAAAGGGATGATTCCTAGACCGAAGCTACAACACACACTGCAGAACAGAAACTCTGAGTTGACTGGCAAGTAAAAAGAATGAACCCATAAGTAAGGTACAAGCTGACACCTCTTAGATGTTGGAAGTGAGGTCACAGTGCAAATCACTGTCCCAATAATTAGAGATGGGAGGCAGATGCAGAGAATGAAGCACAAAGGTGGAAGCGTCTGTGGGAGCCAGTGCTGGTGGAGGAATAGCCGACCAACTGCTGGGTGACCAGAAGCTCCGTGCTCACAGCGCTGAGAGCTGATGTCTCCTGAGGCATCCGGTCATGGTGGGGGTTTTACCTCCAACAGTCTGGTCTGCTTCCCACAGTGAATACGGGGTGGGGCGTCATAGAGGCGGGAGAAAAGAAATCATGGTGAAAGTGTCACACTACTATGTTTTTAACAAAGTCTTTCTAAGAGAAACTCTTTAACCAGTCTGCTGGGTTTCAGAGTCTGCTGGCCTTGGGGCAGACAAGTGTGCAACAATAGCTCACACTAGCCTTTCTGTGGAGGGAGGAAAATGTCAGAGGGAAGAGGGGACATCACTACAGAGCCTACTGATGGTAAAAGGAGAAAACACCATTATGAAATTGCATGCCCACAACTTTGATGGCCTAGGTTAAACAGGAATTTCTTATAAGACCTGACCTACCAGTGCACACAAAAAGAAAATCTGAGTAGCTTTACATGAATTAAAGAAATTGAGTCACTATTGACTTTCCAACACAGAAAGCCCAGACTCAGAAGAGTTCAATGTGATACCTATAGATATCGAAGGAACATGTTACACCAATCCTCTACAATCACTTTTAGAAGACAGGTACAGAGTACTTCATAATTCTTTCTATGGGGGCAGCATTAGTCTCTTACCAAACCCGACAAAGTACTTGCAAAAACCAACAAACAAAAAATATATATACTTAAAATCAAACAATATGAAAAGAAACAACATGATTTTAAAAATGGACCTAAGACCTCAATAGATACCTCATGGAAGAACATACACAAGATGAGAATTAAGCTCATGAATAAATGTTCCACATCTATGTCTTCACGTAAAGGCAAACTAAGGCAGCATTGAAATATCAGCTTTAAATTGGCCACAATCCACAGTGACAACACCAACGGTGGTGGGGATGTGGGGCAATGGGAACGCTGCCCATTCCTTGCTGTCGGGAAAAGGTGGCAGTCACTTGGAAGAAGGTTTTTCTTAAATTAAGCATGCTCCATGTAGCAGTCAGGGTTGGTATTCAAAGGATCTGACTGCCTTGCAAATACAAGGTCCCGAGTTCCCCCCCAAAAAACCCCCCAAAAAACAAAGGATCTCAAAACTTAGGTCCATGTGAAAACCTGAGTACTGATATTTGTAAGAACTTTACTCATAGCTGGGGATTTAGCTCAGTGGTTCTGCTGCCTGCCTCGCAAGCACAAGGTTCTGAGTTCGATCCCTGGTACCAAAAAAACCAAAAAGAACTTTACTCATAATTGCCTAAACTTGGAAGGAATTCAAATGTTCTTCAGATAAGATAAAGGGTAGAACATCCAGACAAGGGCTGTACATGCAGGTAATGGAATACTTTCATCTCTATTTAAAAAACGAGCAACCAAGAAATGGAGAAGCTTGTTTTTGTTTTTGTTTCTTTGTTTTTTGGTTGCAGGGATCAGACTCAGGACCTTTCACTTGCAAGGCAGGCATGGTGCCACTGAGCTATATCCCCTGCCCATGTCTTTTAAAGGTTTATTAGACATGTTTGCTTGTTTTTCCACAAGAAAAATCTCAGAATGGATGACTCTGATGAATGAGTTCTATCAAATATTTAGAGAAAAATTAACAACAAATTCTTCCGGAAAACTCAGAAGGGAAATCTCCCAATGTATCCCATGAGGCTAACACCATCCTCTCACTGAAACCACAGATACCACAAGGAACTATAGGGCATTGTGCCTTATCACAAACATCAAATTCCCCAAGAAAATGCTCACAAACTGAATCCAGCAACATATAAAAGGAGGTACACATTGTGGACAGTGAGCTCTATCCCAGAAATGTAATGATGGTCTAATGGACAAAATTAGTCTGTGCACTATACTAACAGAGTGGAGAAACCTGCCTCATTTCATTAGATGCAGACATAATATTTAAAACAAATCCAACACCTTTTATGATGACAATAATCAATAAACTAGCAATAGAAAGGAACTTCTGACCTTGATAGAAATCTAAAGGAAAACTAAATAGTATACTTAACAGCATGAAGCTGAAAATTTCTTCCTAAAATGATTGGAACAAGGTTTGCTCTTGGTAATTCTTTTCATATATTTTTGAGGTCCTAATTAGGGTAATTAGGCAAGAAAAGGAAACACAGGAACCCTAACTAGAAAGGAAGAAATCGCAACAATTTAGTCCTTTTAGATTATGTGATCTTTGGTAAAGAATCAACCAAAAACATTTGTTAACAAAATGACAGCAAGTTGGCAAGACATAAGACAAATAATATACATAAGAGTCAAATGCTCAACCATACGCTATACAATGAACATGAAGTGTCTACTGAAAGGAGTCATTGAATTATTAATATTAGCATGACAGTCACTTTAACAGGACTTGGAATTTCACTCATAGTTAAATTATGACTTAGTAGAGCAAATACAATAAAAACGATCATCTATGTAACAGACTTTTAAGACATTCTTAGCCTTTTGAATTCCATTTGAACTTCTCACTTGTAAAATATTTTGAGTGAAAATAAGACCGGCTACTCAAATGTATGCAGCGTAGAAAACGTAAGAGAATAAATTCACCCAACATCAAAAGGCCTATCAATGTGCAAACTAACGAAACAATGGAAACAGGTGGTAATCATCAGTGGTCGGTGGAGCTTGATGGGGAGCCCTGCATGCAGAAACATCAGTACCCCCGAAGCTAGAGGCACTGTGTGCCTTCGGATGGATGTGAGGAAATGAGATGTCAGCACCAGCACGAGCATTCTCGAAATCCATATGCACACATACTATTTAAGTTTCTAACTGCAAATGTACCCCTGAGGTTGGTGACAGATAAAAGAATAGGTTAAAATAAGAATGGAATCAGCTCAATCCAGAACATGGGATGTTTTACAGAGAAAATCGTAGGGCCACTAACAAATTCCTAAAAAGAGAGGGAATTATTACAAAGAAAAAGGAGCTGGTGAATTATGATTTATTTTCCAAACTGTGATACTCTCTGGAGAGGAGAGAGCTGCGTTTTACATGTAACATTTAGCATTTATGCCTCCATCGAGGCAAGGTGAGGGCACTTTTCACAGGTCTTTTCCTGTATGTTTAACGGGACTATTGGTCTCACCTAAGTGACACATTTTGAACATAGTGCAAATATTATATAGTCTGAACATTGTCAGATATTAAAGAATTATCAATATCCAAAGAACTTGTGCCTAGGTTGTGTTTTAAAAATTCACTGTCTATTAGAGACACAAGGGCTTACAGGTGAGATGCTGTGGTCTTTGTTTCTCTTTAAAACACTACTTAGGGTAGGGACTGGAAAAAGAGAAGTCAGGAATGGTAGCACATGCCTGTATTCCCAGCTACATGGGAGGCTGAGGCAGGAGAGACTGAGAAGCTTAGCAAGATGACCCCCCCCCCAAAAAAAAAGAGAAAAGAAAGAAGAAAAAGCTGTAGCTGCACCCTGGAAAAGCTTTCCTGGGTTCATTGAAATACTTCCAGCTATGTGACAAGTGAGTTTGTGGGGTTCATTCTATTTTATTTTTCCTCACAGATGTGTTTGGAAGATTTCGTGATATAAAATTTCTGCAGCTGCTGAACAGCAGCAACTGCAGCAGAAGCTTTCTGGCTTTGGCTCCCTCCTGATGAGATGAGCGCCTGCAACTCTTATTGTCCCCTAAATGATTAGGCTGAGTCATAAGTGGGAAAGGAGCAACAGTTGGTTTAGTCCAAAGGAGATGTAAAAATCAGTTGCTGGCATCCATGCAAGACACTCCGAGCTCTCCCTCCCGGGCTCGCGGTGGCAGATGCAGCCTGGTCGTTCAGCTCTGAGCACAAGGTGGGGTCAGCAGCCCCAGGCTGAGGCTGGCTCATCCCTGGGAAGAATGACGCTTCCGGGGAGAAACGTCAAAGACTCTAGCTCTAGTTGGAGTCCCTTCTGCTATTGGCCAAAGTTCTATTTTAATCACACATTGCTTCAGTTTTAACTATTTCTAATTTGGGGGGATTGCTTCGAGTGTACAGAAACCTCAGCTTCCACGTCACCTGAATGATTACACCTCTTTGCTGGGAAACTCCAGACAAAATAAAAGTGGACATTCTGATGTCTTACACTGCAGTGTGCCCTGGACAGTGCACCCCAGACAGGTTCTGTCCTGGCCACTTATTCAGGTCACTTAAGCTGATCACAACTTCCTGTGACACTGGGCCAATCCTTACTCATGGTTTGTAAATCCTAGTTAACAGTTTAGGGAAGTTCTTCACATAAAATTCTTTGTCTATGTAAGATTCTCCTTCAAGTAAAGGTAATTACAGGAAATTAAGGAAAAATCTTAAGGAGAAAAATATCACAGATACATAAAAACCTTGAATAACAGGGCCAGGGATTTAGCTCAGTAGTTCCGCCACCTGCCTCGCCAGTGCAAGGTCCCGAGTTCGATCCCCGGTACCAAAAAAAAAACCAGACAAGCCCTTGAACAACAAATGTGAAAGTTTATGGGAAATCTTCAAGAAATTTAAACAAAACCATAATGTCATTTCTGTAAGAAGTTCCTCAGTGAGTTACAACTTCAAGCCATCAGGAGTAAGAATTCTGCTTTTAAAACATGGGTGGTTCGCAATGAACAGATACACGGTAGGGGCTAGGGTCTGACTCAGTGACAGAGGTTTACCTAGCATGCATAAGGACTGCAGTTTTCAATTTCCCAGCACCAAAGCAACAAATTTAAATCAACCAGTCAATCATGCACTGTTACTAAATTCCAAGGAGAAGCTATTTCCAATACAGCCAGGTTGCTGGAGCTCTTATCTTCTGATTCAAGGCACCTACGCTTGCTTTTTCCAGGAGAGCAGGGTTGATTGAAAAGTCTTTCACATCTGAAGCCGTTCAGGTGTTACAAAGTGGCCACGTCCACCTTCCAATTAGTTGCTGCAATTACGTAACAGCATGGGGCACAGTATCACAGAAAGGCAGCTTCACTTTGTTACGAAGAGAGCTTTTCAGACTACTGATCACTGATTTGCTCCCCAAAACCTCGAGAGCACACACCCCCCTGCGTTGACACTTAGCAGGAAGCCAAAGCTGTTGCTTGGAAGGAGACTTCACTACTCTTCTCCTTCTACTAGGCTGTCCCTGCAGAACCCTGACATACAGCCGCATTCTGGGGCCACACTGAAGTGGTCACTAGTTATTTTGCTCAGAATTGGTTCAGAAACAACTTTCAGCTTTGCAGTTTTAGTCTAACTCTGCATCCACCAAACTGCAAAGCAGTTTGCCCAGCTTGTGGCAATGCCCATTGCAAGGGCCCTGAGCAAATAAATGTGTCCTCCTGCTGACTCTAACCCCGTGGTCTTGATAATATTGTGTCAATCGTCACACTGCCCGAATGTGTAGAGCATTGTTTAGTGCAACCACCTCCACGTATTCATGCTAGCAAATCATGAAGCTGCCTGACAGTGAAGTAAGCATTCTGCTCCCCACTTCATAAATGTAGAGAGCACCTCGAAGTGGTAGCACCCACCTGGAATCCCAGTAGCGGGAGGCTGAGGCAGGAGGATCGCTGAAGAGTTCAAGCCAGTCACAACTAACTACACAGTGGGACGTTATTTCAAGACAAAGCAGGAAGGAGAATGTTCGGGTCTGAGGCTCCTCCACCCCCTCCCTGTGCCCAGAGGGGGTCCCAGGGTCACTCACTCCTCGTTGAGGGCGCAGCGCCGGTTGGTGAGCGAGCCATTCCTGCACAGTGTGTTCGTGAGCTCGGTGTAGAGCCTGTTGGCCAGCGGCAGCGGGATCCCCTCCCAGAGCAGGATCAGCACCACGATCACGGCCACCTCGCACGTGTGGCCCCTCCGCTCCCGCACCAGGCACAGCAGCTTCTCCTCGCGTGAGCTCCTGCGGATCACCTGTGGGCCGCCACCCCGCACCCACCGCCCCGAGGACAGCGTCACTGGGGGCTGCACTCCTGCCTACACCAGGCCGCCCGGTGCAGGAGGTGGGGGCTCCACACCTCTCTCGGGGCTGAGCAGGCTGCACCTCAAAGCAATCCACCTGCATCGAAGCCAGAGCTGCAGCTAGAGTGGGGCTGCACACCTGTGACCCCAGCAGCCGGGAGGCTGAGACAGGAGGGCGGCCAGTTCACCCTGGGGTACATAATGAGCTCCTGAACTACATAGCAAGACCCTGTCTCAAAAAACAAAACCAAAAACCACCACCACCAAAAAATAACAAGCTAGAGCTAGATAAAGACTGCAGGGGCTGAGTTCATGGGTTTCATAATGACATCAAGAACATTGAGGGCATTTATAGAGGACAAAGGATTATTTCTTAATATTCCAAGAATTGCAGTGGACCCTCAAGTTATGACCAGCCTGACATACATATGAACAACTTGGGTTCATTAGGTTAATGGAAGATTCATCTGGCTCTTGTTATCTGTAGCGTCCAGATCTCAGCTATGCTGACTTACAACCACCCTGAGTTACAACCAGCCCTTGGGAGCTGATGCAGTTCATAAGTCAAGGGTCCACTGTGTTAAGCAGAGAATGAACCTTCTTCGTCTCATTACTAACATCTTCCAACTGAAGAGTCTACTCGCGATCTGAAGACGGATCTGCCTTCCTAACAGGCACATGGCCAACCTCCCCCACCTGCTAGCTGCTGTGAGCTTGGACACAAGGGTCAATCGGAATTCCCAGGTGAAAGCCCAAACGCGCTCAAGCCACACTTACCCATTTGGCAATTGGACATCCCTGAGAGCTTTTGCCTTCTTTACCAGTATAGACGACTTTCTCGATCCTAATAGCTTTACCTTTCTGTCCAAACCTTAAAGAAACCCACAGAACACACAGACAATTAGCAAACGACCTCAGGAGCCAACCAAACTATTTGAACATTTGAGCATAATTTTATTCTATGACCACATCCTGAGAAGTGAATGGTTTAATTTTTTTAAAAAAGAACAGTTCTAAGCCAAGCAAACTGGATAATAGTCTTTTAGTCTTGTTTTTCTTCAGTATCAAAATATACTGAAAATTGTAATGAACTGTTTATAACTTTATTGGGTGAAAATAATGGGAAGGTTTATCTTTATGCATAATTTCACAAAGTTCAAAATTTAAGTTAGTTTTCTACAGTCTGGTAAAATATGTGCTGTTTTATTTCTGTCCTTTACTAAGCAGTTTTAAAACTTAAGGAATCATCATAGATTTTCGCTAGAGCCATTCTTGAAAGACTTGTCATATTTTTGTAAAGGTGCTGGGTCAATATTAGTATCCAGCCTCTCTGAAAACATGACAGATCCAGAAATAGGCTATTTCCCCTTGTGACAAAAAGGCTGTGTATTGCTTGCTAATAATAAAAGTGCAATTACAGAAATTCACTACTTCTACCAGGGTACTAGCTGGGTGGTTCCTGAGTGACCTTCTACAAGATAATTCAGAAATACTTGGGAACTAGAGCAACAGTGAATCTGCGTGTGCTCCCGCTGCCCGCGTGGGTACAGTGGATGCACACCCTGCTCTCGGGGCGGGGCCGGCCACAGCTCTAGCAGAGGCGTTCTGCACTGGTCAGCTGGCTCCTGGGGTCTTGCTGAAGTAAACTGTCGTACACACAAAAGCTTGCACTCCTGGGATTGACAATAAAACAAGACACAGAAACGGCAGCCAGGGCTGGACTTCTCTTGGCCACTTTCCATTCACAGTGCTACGGGAGGGAACCCGGTTCCTCTCAGAATGCCCTGAGCACCCCGTGCCTGGTGGGCTGGTGGCTGATGCTTGCTCGTGCCCGGGTTTGCTGGCATCTGTCTCAAAGCGGGCAGCCCGTGCCAGGGAGCTGGAAACTAGCCCTGCCCAACATTCCGACTCAGGAATGCAGTGTGATGTGTTTGGCCGCCCGGAGGAGCGGGGCCTGCCACAATCCCTGGGTTTACAACTGTTTGTTGTGTTGTGCGGGGAGGCCGGGAGAGTCTGACACGTACAAAAGGATAGACGGTAATCTGCCCTGTGCCTTTGCATTAATTACCTTTCTTCCATGATTTCTCTAATAGCTGCCACATTAGGACCTGCTCCTAGATGGGTATAAAAGGGACCTTCATCTTTTTCAATAATTTGCTCTGTTGAGATAATAGAAGATTATTATTTTAGACCTCAATGATACTAAATATAAAGGCTACATCCACAACGATTATCCCCCAGTGCCACATTAAGGGCCGTTATGTGACTTTCTCTTTAAAATAAGTAGATTAATGGGCGGATCTATTAAAAAATGTGCCAGATAAACTAAGTGTATGTTCCTGATGGCCACTGGAAAAAAATTATTTATATTTCAGATATGGTATAAGAAATTATTTGCTTTAGAGCAATTAAGTGGGACTGAATGAAGAAACTAGTGAAGGAATTGGAATGTATTATATGTAATGTGATTTGATTTTTTAAACCAAAAATTAAAAAAAAATTAAAGCTAACTAGAAGTCTTCCTTCCACTTGGATGTAAAAAGATTTTTAAAAAATGGTTTTCTGTCCACTCACCCCCCCCCCCCCATTATTACTAGGTTTATTGTCAAGGATGCCCTTTTCTGGTCATTTAGAGAATACTCAGTCCAGACCCAGGTTTTTGTGCTGTAGAGCAGTTTGGTGGTGTCATAATAAAAGAGAGAAGCAGTGAGCTGAGCACTGGGGATGGAGGGGCTTGGTGGGGACCAGAGGTGGCTGGCCTGGCCGGAACCCCCACTAGTGTTCAGGACACATGTGGCACTTTTACCAGCAGGCGGAAGTGTTTCCTGCATCACCCCATGATGGGTAGAGGGAGGACATGTAGAGGGAGGACGGGGTGGGGCCAGCCTCCCGCCTGACAGGCGTCCTTCCAGTGTCCTGTACCACGTGGGTCCCTGTCAGCAAGGGTCCGCATCTATGGTCAGAAATGCTTCCTTGTCCTCACAGACCCATCACAGACTCAATCTGAACAAATAGCTATTGTTTAAAAAGTCCCACTTTTATTAAAAAATGGTGAAATTCTAGAGAAAATGAAATCAAAATTAGTATGCATCACCATGTTTTAACTGTGCAAGTGGGAAAAACACCCAGAGCCTCAGTATTAGAATTTCTCCAGCTCGCCAAGAAATAAGTTCCTCATTATCCAGAAATCTTGCAAAACTGCTAATATTTAAGCTTAAATTAAAAAAAATTTAAAGTTCCTCCACTAGTTTGTATGTGGCAGTTACTTTTAAATTTTTTTTGTTTTTGGTACCGGGGATCGAACTCGGGACCTTGCGCTTGCGTGGCAGGCGGCAGCACCACTGAGCTAAATCCCCGGCCCTAACTTTTAAATGTTTACTGAGTTTTCCTTTGTTCTCTCAGCTGTATGTCTGTCCTGGAGATAAAACAGAGGGATTACCTAAAACAGATGCATTTGTATTTTACAGGATCTTAAATGGGGGTGGGGGTGAACCCGCACAATTGTTTTAAGTTTTGGGGAAAACTGCACTAAAGTGAGGTCTTTCTCTCACACTACACACTAATCTGCAATTCAAAGACAAAAATGTAAGCTTCAGAGTTTTATGAGCCTTTACTAATTGCTCCCAGACTCAGCATTTTTTAAAAAAGGAAAAGAAAAAAGTCCCGTATCTGAAGACAAATCTGCTAATTCCGGGTAAGCACTGTGTGCTTTGGTCTGTTTCTGGTCTTACCTACGCAGTGGCAGGACGGGAAATCATACTGAGTTTTGATGGGTATGTCCAGTAGATTCTTCATCGGGGTATCTAGTAATATGGAAGGTGACTCTATAAAACTACTGAGAACAGGGCCAGCTGTTCTTTTGGTGGGTGTCTTTTCGGAGGGGGGTGCCATGGCAACAAGGCCAGCGAGCTCTGCAGCACTCAGTTGCCTGGACAGCATGGTGAGGGCCCCCGACACCTCTACTTTCACTTGTTTCTGTGGCTGCAGGGCGAGAGCTTTGTGGTCAAACAAGGATTTGACCTGAACCTGCTTCAGGTGCTGCTCCATGGTCTCGAGGATGCTCCTGGGCTGCACGAGGTCACAGCCAAGGGCAGGAGCCTCTTGCTTGGTTGGCTTCTTCCAGGTTTTGGAGTCTTGCTGCTCGGACCCAGGGCGCGCACAGGCATGGAGTGTGGACCCGGGTTCTAGCTTAATCGGCCTGTTCATGGGGCCGAGGCAAGGCTCTGCGAGGGGCTGCTTGGCCTGCTGCTGTCCCTGCCTGTGTAGGAGGTACCACCTCAGCGCCGCGTGCTTCTGGGTGTCCCTCTGGGGAGGGGCATGCGTGTGACCTTGTCCCTGCTTGAGCGCAGGGAAAGCCTGGGCTTGGCTGGGTGCCGAGTAGCTCTGCTGCACCAGCTGTGCAGGTGCAGCCTGCTGTGTGGACATGTCTTGGTTTCGGCTCGTGTAGCCCTGCAGAGCTGCCACCTGCAGCTGCTCTGGCTCTTGCTCATGGAAGCACCCGTGCAGGATGCCTGCCCTCTGAGGCGTGCTGTTTGGAGGACAGGCCAGGTTCTGGGTCTTATTTCTTGCAGAGAGTTCGGGACAAATTTCTTGTTCTTTATTCTCCAGAACTACATGTGTGTTGTTTGCATTTGATTTCAAGATCTGGCCATAGAGGGAATTCCGACTGCTCACATTCTGTCCATGCTCCAATCCTGCTTGGGTGCTCTGAGTTTGGAACTCGCTTGCTTTTGAATACTGATTCTCCCCACCAAAGCATTCTTCCACTTTAACATGGCCAAAGAATGGTCCTTGTCCTTCTCCTTGTGGATCACTGTTGCCTTGGGGACGAGGAAAAGTGTGAGGCATTTGTTCTTTATTCTTCACTTGCAATTTCTGCTGCTTCTGCTGCTGCTGGTTTGGTGGGAATTGTGAATTCTGGGGTGGTTGTGTTTGTGCGGCCTGCTTAGAGGGCTGGTGTTGCAAAACGTGTGAGTCTGGAAAAGGCTCCAGCTCTGAAGCCAGATTCAAGTGCTGTTTTAACAACGGGGATGAGAGTTGCTCCGCTGGGGGATCTGCAACTTGCTGGAAATGATATTGAGGGGCGCACAGCGCCTGTGTGTGGGCATCAGGCGAGGGATCGGTCTTGGAGACGTGGCCCTGGCGGGAGGGGAGTGGGTGCTGGAGCTGCTGGTCCACCGTACTTTGCGGCTGCCCCTGCCTCCCGGTGCTGTGGGGCCCCTGGGACTGCTGTGGCAGCGCTGCCTGCGGGATGAGAGCCTGGCCCGTCTGTGCCCCGGGCATGGGCTTTCCAGTGTATGGTCTGGAGGTCATGAGCAGAGCAGCTTTGGGCTGATACTGAAGTATGGAGCATGAGGGCTCCTTGCATGTTGGCTGGGATTCAGCTTGAAGGGGACCGGTCTTCAACTCGATCCATTCTGGTTTCACATAGTGCTGGGGAAGGGGCGCAAGACCTCGAATCTGTTGCTGGTCCTGGTCTTGCAGGAGCTCAGGCTCTTTGGGTCCCAGCAGTGGTGGGCAGGGGTCCTGCACCTGTCTCCCGAGACCAAGGACTGGTGGGCTGTGCTTGAGGGGGTCCACCTGGTCTGGTGTTGCTCTCCCAGTGCAGGCGGGCCTGGCCCCTGTCAGGCCTGTGCCATTCTGGGGGACGTCATCGCTCTGAGCCCCTTCCAGAAGCCTGGGGCCTGGACAGGTAGTGAGCAGCGCTGGGCTGGAACTCTGGGGAGGGGGAGCCTCGGGCCCCGCCTCTATTTTTACTTCCCTCAGGAGAGTGACATTGCTTTGGTTGGGGAACTGCTGGGGATCTTCTGAAGCTGCATTCTGCAGCAAGGCTTTTCCATCGGAAAAGAGTGGAACAGAAGGAAGGGGAGGGAGGGGAAGCAGCTGCTGCAGAGCTGGTGTGGTCATGGGATCCCTAGGGAACACTGAGCCCTGCCTGAAGTAAGCACCATTGGTTTCGTCGTGTTGTGAATACTGCTGGGAGCTGGACCCTGAACGCAGCCCCTCTGTGGACGCCAGCACCGAGTTTCCCTGGGCGTCACTGGGCTGCACGGGACAAGGGCAGGGCTCCAGCCCTGTCTCTCGCGGCTGCGCTGGCCTCTGGAAGGGTCGGGTCTCTGGCATTGCGGAGCTGCAGGCCTCGGTGGCCACCGCGGCTGGCTCTGGGGGCAGCTCGGAGCCCGGGCTGGGCGGGCACTCGATCTGCCCTGAGGTATGCGATGGCTGGGTGACCGCACAGGGCACCTGGGGAGAGGCCTGGCCGGGGCCGGCGCTGCTGCTGTGAGATGCGGTTTTCTGCAGTGCGCTGGAGACACAATCCGGATGGCACCGGGACGGGGCTTTGTCCAGGACTTCACCGCCTGTGTTTTCCAGGGAAGAGGCAGAATCTGTAGCACCATTGGGCACGAGGGCGGCCTTGTTCTTCAGAAGTAATGCAGGGTTCTCATCTTGGTACTGAGCATCCTTCGGCTCCTGCTCACGCGGAGCCTGAAGCTCTGGCTTTCCCAGCCCACTGCAGTTGTGTGTTGGAAAAGTGGCGGCATCTTCGACTGCATCTTCTGGGGCTCCGGAGCTCTCGGGTTCCCTGTTCTCACCCACATCGGTGGGGTCTGGCCGGCCACTGCTTCCTCTCGGGTTCCTCTCCCGGATTTCCCTGAGGCTCTTTCTCTCTCCATCGGCCTTCTGGTCTTGCCTCAGCTTCTTGTTCTGCTGGAAGCCCGAGACGGATGGCTCGCTGACGGTGCGCTTTATCCCCCCGTTTTCCAGACAACAGGAAAAGCTTCTGCCCTCGTGGAGGAAGTCGGGACTGGCGCAGCTGCTCGGGGGGACCCCGGGCCAGTTCTTGAGGGCCTGCCACTTGGTGTCTCCATTCACTTCAGGGACCGGGCTTCCGTTCTGCAATTTGGCCGCCAGAGGCTCAGGCTGGCAGGGAGGAGCAGGCGCTGGGACCAGGAACGGACCAAGTGTGCTGCCGGCCGCATGGCTGCTTCTGTCCTGTTCCATCAGGCTTGCGGTGGGGCCATCCACCAGCTGCCTGCGCGCGTGAATCCTAGGGGCGGGGAAACAAAGACAAGGCGTGAACACACAGCTACCCGTGATGCGCCTCAGAGCCTGCTGCGTGAGTGCACGGGAACCGCCACACGCAGCTCGGTGGGACTGTGCGGTCTTCGCTACCCGCAGTGGCGATTCTCAAATGCTCATGGCCAAGGAGAGCCACTGTGACCCCGGACACCCGCTGATGTGGGAACTCAGACTGGATTAGCACTGACTGCCAACTTCTTCCAATAATAATTCCTTCCGTGCACATGCAAAGAGCCGGAAATGCTGCCTTTCCGTTTCCTGTGGACCTCACTCATCTGGACCCTTGCCTGGTTCGATCTCTTCTGCCTTGATTCTCCCTGGACCCTCGGCCCTGCGGTGTCACAGCTCGGGTCCTCCCCATCTGTCCCAGTTGACAAGTCACTCTTTTCACGGGTCTCTCCCCTCTCCCCGCTGGGCCTTCCCGCAAGCCTTCCACTGTCACCCTCCTGTCCCCGTGCCCTTGTCTCCCATGTTCAAGCCCACTCACTGGCCACTGTTCCGTCCCTCCCTCCTGCTCCCTCTCAAGGCTCATAACCCACAGTAACAGCTGAGGAAAGCCCGAACCTGTAAAGCATCTCCAGGTCTTCCTGCTTCGACCATTCCTGAGGATCAAACCCAGGGCCTGGTGCATGCCAGGCAGGAGCTTGCTCTACCACAGCTACATGCTCGGCCCTTTTGCTTGACTAGGGGCCTGACTAGGTTGCCTCATCCGACCTGGAAATTATGATTCCCCTGCCTCAGCCTCCCAGAATGTTAGGGTTTAGGCATGGGCTTCCATGCCAAGCTCAGCTCTCTGGGTTTTCTTGGGATTCTGTCTTTGATTCTCCGAGAGAATTACTCGCTTCCATCCATGCTGCTTCCTGTAACCTGAAGGTGGCCTATTGCTAAACAACCCGCTCAGCTGTGCTTTATTCTCTCACCGGCCTGCGGACTTCCCTAAGAACAGACCTCGTTTCCCATTTGAAATACAGTCATTATTTTCCCACAGTCTTTCTGGTTACATTTATTTTAGGGATGTAAACAGGGAAAGACTACATTTTCCACTTTCGCCAAAAACAAAACTATTAAAAATAGCCACTGCTTATTAAACAAGACAAATGAAAAGCAGAGGAAGAACAAGACAGGAACATTAAAAAGCAACACTAAAATTATTGTTTGAAGGTAAGAAGAGTGTACTGGTACACCAAGAATCCAGAGAATCTCAGAGCAGTTGAGCACCCAGGAAAGTAGCAACAACGCAAGTACAGCCTTATTATATAAAAGCAACAAGGCCGGGGATTTAACCCAGCGGTTTCGCTGCCTGCTGAGCAAGCACAAGGACCCAAGTTCGATCCCCGGTACAAAAAAAAAAAAAAAAAGCAACAGATCCTATATTGGAATACTGTAGTTATAAGAGAAAAAATTAATATTTGTGAGGCAGAGTCTCACTATATAGTTTCATCTGGGCTTAAACTCACTGTATACCAAGAGGCCTTGTCTCACTCAGAACAAGACGGGCCAGGGATTTAGCTCAGTGGTTTCACCGCCTGCTGCACACGCAGCAATCCCCGGTACCGAAAACAAAACCAGACAATCACTGGAGGTGCTGTTTTTAAAAAATAACTTTTACATGTGCATCACGTAAAATTCAAATTGAAGAAGTCTGAATTCATTTGACAAAGAAAGCGACAGTGATGCCTGCTGTCCCTCTGAGGTTGAGAGGCTCCGCGGGCCTGTCCTGGTGACCCCTGGGCCTGGACATGGGGCTGGTTCCCGCCAGGAGGGGACAGCAGAGCAATGAGCACTGGATTTCAGAGAGGTGGTGTGAAAAGTGCAAAATTATCTGTTTCTAAATATACCTATCACAGGCTAAAATAATACTATTGGATATATTGGGCAAAATAAAATACACCATTAAATCAATTTCATTTCTTGCTGGTTTCAATATGAATGCTAGGAAATTCTGCATTCTATGCTTGGCTCAAATCTTGTGTTCCCTGGAGACTCCCGGGCAGACCAGTCCCCCCTAAACATCATCACACTGCCAAAGAGCTTCAAGAATCATGGAAACTCAGTGTGCCCGCCACTGCCCTTCAAAATTGGGGCACGACTACTTTACAAAAATTAAAAGTACACAAGCAAACCTAGAGTGGATCAAAATACAATTTAAAACAATAAAATCTTGGACTGGGGATTTAACTCAGTGGTGCCACCGCCTGCCTCACAAGTGCTGCCTCACAAGTGCAAGGTCCTGAGTTTGATCCCCGGTAACAACAACAAAAAATCTGTAAAACCAATTCATATATTGAGCAATTTCCATCCCCATGCATGTGTACAGTCAGATAATCCACCAAATAAGCTGTGCAGGCTGCGTGCATTTTATATGCTGCCCTGCCTAGTTTTCCAGGCATAAAACTTGTAATATTTAACACATTACTCTCTTTTGCAATCCATTCCACATAGTAATTTTGGACATTTTTTGAAGTGTCAAGGGCAAAATTACAACGGATGACGCTTTCAAATCCTGCCTGTGCTTAAGACTGCTCCTAAGAAGTGGTGGCTCCAAATGAGATTTCAGGACAGCGATTTAGACACAGTTGCCAATTTAGACACAGTTGCCATTTTAAATGGCTTCAATGTGTCAATAGAAGTATTTTTGTCTGTGACAGCAATTTCTTTCCTGGGGGTTGCGAAAGAGTTAATTTTTTCAGAAAGGGCCAGAAAATTATACACTGTTTCTCCATTTTGGGGTGGAGAATCTGTCTTTGGGGGCTATTTGTTACTGGTCTGTGAATCTGATTCAGAAAATTTAAACAAATAAAGAGCCTTTTGACAGGAAAAGGGGGCCAGCCTGTCCTTGGCTTCTCTGTGTCCTGAACCCCGATTGCAAGAATCCTGAAGGCCTGGGGTTCCTGTGACCCAGGTCCTCAGCGAAAAACAGAATGAAGCTTGTTCCTTTTGCTTGTTGTACAAATCGACAAATTTTTCGTGCTGTAGCTTTTACAGATTCACAGAGATTTTTTTCAAATTTAAGTGATTGCAACAACATCAAGGAAATTTTCTCAAACTGAAAACATTTCCCAGACAGATATACATTTTCATTTGAGACGTTTGGGGTGATGCTTTCTAGTTTGCTTCCTGTTGCTAGTAGCACAGCAGGGGGGTCTGGTAAGTTCTGGAGGCTTCTTTGGGCTGGTTCTGCCCAGGGTCCGGGCTGCCCCTGGGCCTGGCCTCACTGGGAAGTGGCGTGCTGGACAGCGGCCCGGAATGCATGGGCCTCCTAGATCTGCCTCCCAGGCCCCTCCTGGTGCTCTTCACTAAGCCGCCACCGTTCTGAGCACCGAAGCGACCTTGTTTCCACCCATCACTCTTCACACAAGGCACTAAACTCCTTTTTTACTTCTCGGAGTCTCGGGTCAGAAATAGTTGATCACATCACAGGAAACCCACCCCATCCAGCCCGTGCCAGCCAGGCACATCTGCGGATGCCGCAGAGGGGTCCCTGGTTGCAGGGACCCCCCCATCCAGCAGAGCCTGCAGGAACCCCCCCCCCCAACTCCTCTGGCCTCTTGGCTGTACTGCTACCTGATTCCACACTACAAAGACACAGGGGACACCGGACCACCAGACCACCACACTGGGTAAGCTGGACGGATTATCACCTCCCATCCGAACCGAGATTATCTTCAGTTCCCGGAAGGGCAGCTGGAACCTGCAGTACAACTCTGCAGAGTTCAACCCTAGAGGAGGGCAGGGAGCTCCACTTGGGACTTGCAGCCAGAAATCTGCCTGAATCCAAAGGGTCTGACTGGCTTGCTGAGACTCACTGACTTATATCTGCCCACTGCTACCCACGTTGTCTCTTGTGACAGCAGACATACCCTGAAGGAGGCCCTTCATTTTCATTTTTTTTTTCCAAAATTAGTATTATTGGTTTTTTTCTCCTCTTATCTTTAATATTTTTTCCGACTCTTTGCAAATTTGCTTTTCTCTCCATTTTTTTTCTTTTCTCTTTCCTTTCTCTCACACTCACTCTCTTGCTGTCCCACATTGTTCATCTCCCTTTTTGTTCCTGTTCTAGCCCTCATTCTTTATTTTTCTATTATTTCTATTATTCTATTACTCTCTTTTTCCTTCTCGCCTGAGTCCTCTGGCCTCACTGCTAACCTTCTTCATCCTTCTACCTATTTATCCCTCCCTCCCGAAATCCTTCTAACTCCCCATCCCAAAGGGTAAAGTTGCTATACTGAAGAGTTTATTCACTATAAACGTATGTTGGGTTGGTCCTCGATTTTGATTTAATTCACAGCTAAAGGTGATAGATTAATAACTACCACAAATTCTCATTTTCTAAGATGTACTTGATGCTGTGGCGTTGCTGACTGTATCACTTGTGCTATGGTGTTGTTACAGTGGTCCTTCCTGGTAGAATGAAAATGAGATAGCCTCAGAGTCATTAGAGACTCAAAACCTAAAGACCAGCTACACCTGGAAGACACCAGAGACGCAATCCTTCCATAGGGGTTCTAATTACAAGCAACAAAGATACTTACAATGAGCAATTTCGAAGTATCAACCCAGGAGTTAAACCAAGGACAGCACCAAAAACAAAAATGAGAAGACATTTAAGCAAGGCACAAACTCAGACTTCCACCCCACCAAGGGTAAACTCTGGGGGAAACCTGGACACCCTGAACTGATAGCACAGAGGTAACAAAACAGATGAATGAGGCTCTAGAAAAATTCAAAGCAGAAACCTCCCAGATATCTACAGAGATGGTGAGCAGAGTGAGGACATGATTAGAGGCTCTACAACAGAAACAGTATCCACAGCAGATTAAGGGAATCTGAAGATAGAATATCAGATATAGAAGACAGGGTGGCAGTTAACGACCATGAAAACAGACATTTCTTAAAAATAGTAAGGGATCATGAGAAATCAATCCAGCAGCTGCTAGACTGATGCAAAAGAACATAAGATTGGTAGGAGTCCATGAAAAAAACAGGAGAAAGTACAATTGACATAAAAAAAAACTGTTCACAGAATAGTGGAAAACTTCCCAGACAGAGGTAGAGAATTGGACATAGAGATAAGTGAGGCATATAGAACTCCAACTAGCCATGATCAAAAAAAATCTACACCTAGACATATAATAGTCAAGGTCCCAGAAACCCAACAGAAGAACAAAATCCTACAGGCAGTTAGAGAAAAGAAACAAATCACCTACAAAGGAAAGCCCACCAGAATCACAGCAGACTTCAACACAAACTCTCAGGTCAAGGAGAGCCTGGAGTGAAGTATTTCAAGCCCTAAGAGAAAATAACTTCCAACCTAGACTGTTGTATCCTACAAAATTATCTTTCAAAATCAATGGGGAAATTAGACAAAGAACACCTGAGAAATTTCATGAACGCCAAACCAGCACTACAAGCAATTATAAACAATATCCTAGAACAAAACAACAAAGATCACAACCCAAGGAAGCCCAGCAGAATGAATCCACTGGGCGTGACAAGAATTTAAAGGAAAGGGGGAGAATCCAACAAACAGAAAAAGTCATGACAATGATAAATCAATATGTATGAGTTATAACCATCAATGTTAATGGCCTCAATTCAACAATCAAAAGAAATAGACTGGCAGAATGGATTAAGACGCAAAATCCAACAATATGCTGTACACAAGGAACACACCTAACTCAAAAAGAAATTCATAGACTGAAAGTAAAAGGATGGAAAACAGTTCTCCACATGAAAGGAATCCAGAAAAAAGCAGGGGTAGCAATCTTATTTGCAGACAAAGTAGATTTCAAACCAACTAATTAAGAGAGACAAAGATGGTCACTACATCCTTGTGAAGGGAACAATCCAAGAGGAAGAGATGACAATCATAAACATATATGCACCAAATATGAATGCCCCTAAGTATACAAAACAATTCATGGACTTGAAAAACCAAATAAGCACTAATACAATTGTAGTGGGGCACCTCAATATCCCACTATCACAAATAGACAGATCATCTAGGCAAAAAGTCAATAACACAATTCTAGAACTGAACCAAACTACTGAACAAATGGACTTAATAGATGTTTACAGAGTGTTCCACCCCACAAAATCAGAATACACATTCTTTTCGGCTGCACGCGGGTCATTCTCCACAACAGACCACATGCTAGATCACAGGACCTGTCTAAGTAAATGTGAAAGAACAGAAGTTACCCCCTGTATATTATCAGACCATCGTACAATAAAATTGGAGATCAGTAACATAAGAAACCGCAAAACCCCAACAAACACATGGAAACTGAGTTACACCCTCCTGAATAACCAATGGGTCACAGAGAAAATTAATGCAGAAATTAAAATTTCTACAAGTAAATGATAATGCCAGTACAACATACAGGGATCTATAGGACACAATGAAAGCAATTCTACATGGGAAATTCATAGCAGTGAATACCCATATCAGGAAAACAGAGAACTCAGATAAATAACCTAATGCAGAACCTCAACCTTCTAGAAAAGGAAGAGCATAATTCCAAAGCTCATACAGGAGTGGAAATTATAAAGATCAGAGCAGAAATTAATGCAATGGAGACTAAGAGAAGGATACTAAACAAACAATGAATCAAAGAGTTGGTTTTTCAAAAGAATAAATATAATCAATAAACTTTACCCAACCTTATCAAAAAAAGGAAAAGGCACAAATCCATGCAATTAAGAATGAAAAAGGTAGGGCCGGGGATTTAGCTCAGTGGTTTTGCCGCCTGGTGCGCAAGGACAAGGACCTGAGTTTGATCCCCGGTACCAAAAATAAAAAATAAAAAAGTTGCAGTCACAACAGATCCAGCAGAAATCCAGAGGATCATCAACACCTACTTTGAGAAACTGTACTCTAATGAAATGGAAAAAACAGAAGAAATGGACAGATTCCTAGATATATATGACTTGTCAAAGTTAAATGAAGAAGATATAGAAATTCTAAACACCCCAATTACGATGAGTGATATAGAAAATGAAATTAAAAACTTACCAGCAAAGAAAAGCCCAGGTCTTGATGGCTTCACTGCTGAATTCTACAAGACATTTAAAGAACTATCGCCATTACTCTTTAAACCCATCAAGGAAATTGAAAGGGAAGCAATACTTCCAAATTCATTCCTGGAAGCAAGTGTTACTTTGATTTCAAAACCAGGGAAAGACGCAAACCAAAGAGAACCACAGGCCAATCTCCCTAATGAATATTGATGGAAAAATCCTCAACAAGATACTGGCAAACAGAATACACAACGTCATCAAGAAGATCATACACCCTAACCAAGTTGGATTTATCCCAGGGATGCAAGGGTGGTTCAACATTCATAAATTGTAAATCAATAATTGTAGCACTATAGTAACAGAGTCAAGGACAAAAACCATATGATCATCTCAATAGATGCAGACAAAATCCAACACCCATTCATGATAAATACCCTACAGAAAATTCGAAGAGAAGGTCTTTATCTCAACCTAAGGCTATCTATGAAAAACCAACAACCAATATCATACTAAATGGTCAAAAACAGAATTTTCTTCATGCTAAAATTAGGAACAAGACAAGGATGATCACCCTATCACCACTCCTGTTCAATACAGTTCTAGAAACATTAGCCACAGCAATTAGAAAAGAGAAATAAAAGGAATAAAGATAGAAAAGGAAATAAAAAAACTGTCATTATTTGCTCATGATAAGACCCAAAAAACTCCACCACAAGACTTCTAGACTTAATTGACAGATTCAGTAGAGTAGCTGGATATAAGGTCAACACTCAAAAACATAGCCTTCTTATATGCAAATAGCAGACTCACTGAGAGAGAAATTAGGGAAACAATTCCTTTTATAATAGCATCCCCAAAAAAGGAAAAATCTAGGAATCAATCTAACAAAGGGAGCAAAAAAGACCTCTACACTGAAAACTATTGCACTCTGAAAAAAGAGATCGAAGAGGAGACAAGAAAATGGAAAGATATTCCTTGCTCCTGGGTAGGAAGAACATCAATATAGTGAAAATGGCCATACTTCCAAAACTACTATATAGATTCAATGCAATGCCGAGTGAAATTCCAACAATATAACTTCACAGAACTAGAGAAAACAATCTTAAATTTTCATTTGGAACCAGAAGAGACCTAGAATAGCAAAAGCAATTCTAGGCAACAGAGACATGGCAGGGAGTATCACAATCCCCAACTTGAAACTATACTACAAAGCTACTGTGATAAAAACAGCATGGTACTGGCAAAGAAACGGACCTGAGAATCAGTGGAATAGATTAGAAGATGCAGAAACAACTCCAGACACACTCAGCCACCTCATCTTTGACAAAGGAGCCAATCGCCCTCATTGGAGAAAAGATAGCCTATTTAATAAATGGTGTTGGAAAAGCTGGATTTCAACCTGCCAGAGATTAAAACTAGACCCATATCTATCACCCCGCACTAAACTAAGATTGAAGTGGATTAAAGATCTAAATATTAAGACAGAAACACTAAACTTGCTGGAAGATAAGTTAGGTAGAACTCTTGAAGATATTGGCATAGGGAAACACTTTTATGAAAAAATCCTCAGTAGCATGGGAACTAGCACAAAGAAACAACTGGGATCTCATCTTATTAAAAAGCTTCTGCACTGCAAAGAAACCACCAACAGAGCTAACAGACAACCTACAATGTGGGAAGAAATATTTAGCAACTGTATCTCAGACAAAGGCTACTATCTAGAATATATAAAGAACTGAAAAAATCAGACCCCCCAAATTTAAAGACCCAATTCAAAAATGGGCATCTGAAATGAACAGACATTTCTCAGACAAAGAAGTAGAAATAGCAAATACATAAAAAAAAATGTTCAACATCACTGGTCATTGGAGAGATGCAGATGAAAACAACACTGAGATTCCACCTCACCCCAGAAAGAATGGCTGCTATCAAGAAATCAACCAAAAAACAAATGCTGGCAGGGCTGTGGGGAGAAAGGAACCCTTCTCCATTGTTGGTGGGAGTTCAGACTGGTGCAACCACTGTGTAAATCAGTATGGAGATACCTCAAAAAACTAGGACTACAGGTCCCATTTGACCCAGCTATTCCCCTGCTGGGGATCTTCCCAAAAGAATTAAAAGAATCATACCACAGCGATATATGTGCACCCATGTTCATAGCAGTACAGTTTGTAACAGCTAAAGCTTGGAAGCAGCCCAAGTGCCCATCAACTGGAAACTGGATAAAGATGTGGTTTTTGTATAAAATGGAGTACTACTCAGCCATAAAGAATGAGAAAGAAACTAGAGACATTAATAGCTAAATGGATGCATATTGAGGCCACTCTTTAAGTGGAATAAATAGGACACATGTGTAAATACCGAATAGTTTCTCTAGTGTGAGAAACTGAAAGTGTAAATAAGGGTTAAAATGATTAAAATGAATAATTGATCATTTGAAATAGGAAAGAAGGTCCAAAGAGGTAGGGGTGAAGGGAGAGAAAGGAAAGTAGGGAAAGGAAAAATTATGAGAAAAGGAAAAAATGGAAACAAAGTCTTTGTAAATAGGGAAGGGTGGAGGGGGTGAAGGGTGCACAGGTAATGGGGAAAAAATAAGAACCAAGATACATTATGTACAGGTATAAGCACCCAGTGATAGATATAAACATATTGTATACCTAAAATGTACCAATAAAAGAACTCAAGAATAAAAAAAGAAGAGAAATAGTTGGTTTGGTCAGATCTGCTCTAGCAAATATCTGATGTCACACATTTTGAATTCTCATGCTTTGGAGACAGATTAGTTACTACTGCATCGTGGTCAGTGTTGAAGGGCAATCAGGGTACTGCTCCCATGTGCATCTGAATATTCAACACCAGCCTTTGGAAGTTTGAACATGGTCATTCATTCGCTGTACCAAAAAAACCAGTTAAGGCCAGTGAATACTGCACTTATATAACCATCCGCTGGACAGGCAGAATTTTCATTTTGGAAGGCCAGTGGCTTTCCTAAGAGGACATTGGTCAGTTAGGGTGCTACTGTTTTTTGTAAAACTGTTATGAAGTCCCCCCCCCATAGCAGGTATCGAACTCAGGACCTTGTGCTTGGGAGGCAGGCAAGGTGCCACTAAGCTACATCCCTGGCCCTGTTATGAAGTTTTATAAAAGCACAGGGTCCTTGGGGAAGGAAATCCTGGAAGGGCTGGCCGAGCTTTCCAGGTGCTCTGCATGTCTTAACAGTTTGTGTTGTAAGATTTGGTTACAATTTCAAAATGATCAGAGGGCCAGGGATTTAGCTCAGTGTTGCCACAGCCTGCCTCGCAATTGCAAGGTCCCCAGAGTTCCATCCCAGGTACCCCCCAAAAAAGGTCCAGTTTATAACATTCCTTAAGAGATACTCTTGATGATGGTGGCTAATATCAAGCTATCAAACTATCATGAAATTCCTGAACATTTCACAAAGTGCTCCTTAGAACTGTTCATGAGCTGGTTCTAAACCCATCATTATCCCTAAAATATTAAACGAAAATGTCTAACAAATAGAATACTGGTCCCCCAGCCAGGTGTGGTGGCACATGTCTGTACCCCACCATGCAGGAGGCTGGGGCAGGAGGATGGTGAGTTCACACAGCAAATCTAAGGCAGCCTAGGCTCCACACTGGACTCTGTCAAGAGGGAATTCAAGTTCTTCAGGACCAAACACACACCATACTGTCTTCGCTTCCTCATCTCCAGAACTGTACTGGAAAAAGAGCTCTTGCTCATGGAATTACTGAATAGCATTTTAACCTTTGGAAAGGCTACGCGCTGTTAAAATGGCATTCAGCTATAAGTGACTATAATATGCACAATGATAGTCTTCACAATTAGGAAACATTTCAGGTAATCAGAAGGGATCCACTTCATTTTCTACTTTCTACATGGGAAGCTAAGATGTTCGCCTGAGGTGAGGAAGTGAAACTGTTCGCCCTGTGGAGCTGGGCCTCAGCCCCTGGCAGCTCCTCCTAGCTCTTCCCAACCTGTCACACAAAGACAAATGCACATTTCCAGGAGGTTTGGTTTCATTATTAAATTCGCTGTGCCAGCGCTGGAGGTTTTACAGATTTATGATTAGCACTTAAAAAATCAAAGCCTTTTGGTTCCAAGGCTGTAGGCCTGGGCTTATTGACTATGATCAAGGATATTTTGTGTGTTTCTGCTAAGATGTTGTTTCCTTGGGTGGCTAGGAATAGAAAGAAGGAAAACACTTAGGCCATGGAGTAGGAGAAGCCACAGGGTTGTTCTGGACTTCACTGTGCCTCCCTGGACCATATCCACAGTGTTCCCCTAACATAGGTCTGATTTCCACACCTCCTGTCTGCGTCAGAGAACACTGGGGCTCAGCACACACTTCATTTACTGACTGGGGGAATGCGGAGTCCCCTTTTGGTGTGGGCACTGTGGTGAGGGCCCCATGCAAAACCTGCCCTGGGCCCGCCCCGACCAGGGCTGGAGAAGGGAAGCTTGGCCTGTGGAATTCAACCTCCAGGCCGCAGGGGAAGCAACTGACATTGCTGGTGGGAGTGTAAACTAGTACAGCCACTATGGAAATCAGTGTGGAGGGTCCTCACAAAACTAGAACTAGAAATTCTATTTGACCCAGATATTCCCTTTCTAGGTATCTTCTCCAAAAGGCTGAAGTCATCAAATTACAGTGATCCATGCATACCCATGTCTCTAGCAGCACAACTCACAACAGCTAAATCTTGGAAGCACCCTATATGCCCATCAACAGATGAGTGGATAAAGGAAATGTGGTATTTATACACAGTGGAGTACTACTCTGCCATAAAGGGTAGCTTGAGTCATCTGTAGGGTGCTCCTTAAAACCATGTTAAGTAAAATAAATCAGACACACAAGTTGAAATACAGCATGGTTTCTCTTATATGAGCAATCTAAAGTACAAATAAAGAACATAATAAAAGGCCAGTAGTAGAAGTAGGGAGATAGACCTCTCCACCTCTCCAGTGGCTGGGCACTAAGCCATGGGGGAGGGGGAGGAGTGAGAACAGTTGAGATGTGTTGTGTCCAACACCAGCTCCACAAGGAAGGAAATCACTATGCACTGCAAATGGGAACCAAGAAAAACGTAAAGAAAATAAAGAGTGCATCCACCAAGTCCAAGTCAGTCGGTGTTAGACTGGGGGTAGGTGGTTCTCCGAGGTTCCGACTGACACTACTGAGAACCAGAGTCCTACACGGAACCGCGTACCAGCAATGGGCCTCAAAGTCAGAAGAGACAACGGAGTAGCATGTAATTTAAAATTATATATATAATATATATAAAATTTTTAAAAACTCAGTAGCATGTAACTTAAAAATACATACATACATATATATATATATACATATAATATTCACCCAGGCATGGTGGCACGTACCTGCAATCAGGAGGCTGAGGCAGGAGGATCGCTGTGATTTTTGAGGCCAGGCTGGGCTACACAGAGAGTTTCGGGTCAGCCTAAAAATTACATAGTGAAACCCTGTCTTGGGCTGGGGATGTGGCTGGGCAGGGCCATGCCTGCCTGGCAAGAGTAAGCTCCCGGGCAGATTCCCGGCACCAGGAAAAAAAATAAAAAGACCATGTCTCAAAGAAGAAAACAAAAAATTTAAAAAGGTAATATTCTACTAGCAGCTTATGGAAATTTCCTCATTCATCAACATACCCTAGGAAAAGATGTGGCACTGTTTATTTGCTTTACTATAAATCTTTGCTAATCAAAATGTAATATATAGCTCATGACACGAATTATACACACTTGGGATTTCTGATTCTGTGGGACTACATGGGGTTTCTTTCTAGGTTTACCCCAAAAGCAACAAAGTGAATTAAACTTAAGATTTGATGAAATATAATATAATGTTCAAATATGAATATTCAAATTATATAAAACTAGCTGTGGCATTCTTTTAGAGGCCAAAAGGGCAATTTTAGAAATTACCTAAATGGTGGAGGCTAAACTGCAATGAATGAAAAATGATATAATTTAGACCCACTAGTCATATTTTATCTTTTTATTCCAATAGTCTAATATCACTCATGAAACACGGCCTAAGGCATCGGGGTGGCATTCCCTACTGTGAGCACCAGCCTGGGTGGGGTGCAGGGGTCAAGTTATGGAGACACAGCTGTCCAACCTGACACGGTCCCGCAGTGTGGCGGTTATCTAAGGTCGGTTATCTAAGGTTGCTTCGTGATTTAAGCTAATGCCACAGAATGGCTTTTCACAGGCAGAGACGGGGCAGACACACAGAGACAGAGAGCTAGGGGCCAGCTACGCCCCTCCAGTGTCCTCCGTCACAGGACAGGCTCGGGACAAGTGCTTTTCTCTGCCCTTCTGACAGCCAGAGACATTCTGGTTCTGAGACCTAACTAAGCAGGCTTCGGGCCCAGCAGTTTCCCTCTGATACTGGGCCCTGTGCCTTCTCTGCCTCTGAGGATAATTCATTACGAATTCAAGTCACATCTCACATCGGCAGCATCTGTGAAACCATTCCCGCAGCTGGGCCTCCGCAGCCCTCATCCATCAGCAGCCTCATCCATCACGGAGCTGACAACCCTCCCTCAGCCTGCAAAGGGGGACCTGGACCAGCACCGCCTCCCGGCCACCGGGTCGCTCGGCCCAGCACGAGGGCTCCGGTCACCCCCAGCCCAGCCAGGTCTCTGAGGGTTTGTGAAGAGGGCTATTTTTGCTTTTTGGCTTTGGTTAGCTGATTTGTAGGACCATATCCTTTCCTTCTCTAAGAGGAAAAAGCTGCACATCACATAAAGCTTTTTCAAGACTCAGTTTACAGACTGTGCAGTGGCTATGAAGTGGTGAATTTTACTATTTAAAATCCCCTGTGCTCGGATCCCACTAGCATCTCACAGCAGCATCCTTAGAGAGGCCTGCTTACTTACATCCCTCCCCTCTACCCGCATGTTCTGGCTGCTAGGAACTGTTTTGTGACACGGTAAACATTGAGGAAATGCCACAGTGTGCTTGATGATGCAGGCCTCTAATCCCAGCACTCTAGGAGGCTGAGGCAGGAGGATTGCAAGTTCAAGTTGCAAATTTGAGACTCACAAAATAAAAAGAAAGGGCTAGGGATGCAGCCCAGTGTGAATGAAGCCTAGGGTTGGACCCCAGCACCACCAAAATAAAGAAGTCATGTTTGATTGGACTCCCCATAAACCACAGTATGCTACTAAGCTCTCTTGGATTCTTCTCCCTGAAGTGCAGCACATTTTATGCCAAGCAAACGCTTCTGGGTATGTGCATGAATGACTGTGAACCTCCTCACTGAGCAGCCGACTAAGCCTGTGCTGGAGGAAGCCTAACGGCACTGATGCAGGCTTGGGCGGGAGTTTAAAGGTGAGTAGCAGGTGGCGGTGCAGGCCTGTAATCCCAGCTACTCAAGAAGCTGAGACAGGAGGGTCTTCAGCTGCAGGGCAGATTCATAACACAGGGAGAACAAACCGTAAGAACATCAGGACTCTGCAGGGGCTGCAGCTTAGAGGACCTGGGTTTGACACTTTGCACCCCCCTCCCACCAACACACACACCTCAGTTTTGAACACCAAAATGAAAGTGTTCTAACAACCAAAAGATGTTGCAAACATTTTGGAACTGGAGCTGGGGATTTAGCTCAGTGGCTCCGTGCCTGCCTAGCAAGCGCAAGGTCCTGAGTTCAATCCCCAGTACCAAAAAAAAATTATGGAATTGGGTCAAAGACACAAGGATGCTGGACGTGGAAGTGCACACTTACAATCCCTGCACTCAGGAGGCTGGGGCAGGTGGATCACTGCAAGTTCACGGCCAGCCTGGGCTACACAGTGTGTTCAAGGCAGCCTGAACTACACAGCAAGACCCCGTTGCAAAACAAAAAATAAAACAAACCCACAGACACTTATTGATTCAGTAAGTCAGATCATGGTGCAGCCACCGACATCACGAATATCTGTCTCCTCTTGAACCTGGAATTCTAAGGAGGAAACAAGCAATGCACACAGTGGAGAAAGCAAATTGTGTGGAGTGGAAAGATGCTGGGTGCTGAGGGAAATATAGACTTAATAAGGCAGTTTGAGGAGAATCGGGAGGGTGGGGGGCTGCTTGTTGCTGTACTAAGTCCGATGTGGCTGTGGCGGTAAGTCCCTGAGGTAGATTTTCAACACCTTAGGCCAAATTATACAATGAATACCTAATTAGCTGTGACCTTGGTGAATCTGTATGTTAATCCTCACATCTTCAGCTTGAACTTCAAGAAACACATAAAGCAACGAAACCCCCAAATGCAGGCAGCAGCTACAGAGTCAACTACACCATCCCACCCCAGGCCCGCTGGGGGTGTCAGCGAGAAGGGGCTGATTCAATGCTCACTATCTTGTCGGAAAACTCCCTACCATGAAAACTTGCAAGACAGGCATTTTGACAATTATGCACCGCGTTGTATTCACGAAATCTGCTCTTTCTCAGGGCCTTGGTGGCCAGGCCATCTGCATTTGTCAGAAATTTCCTAGACTTGAGTGGCTCCATCTTAGCCCCCACTCTGCATTGGTAGTTACTATGGCAACACGCTTTTTTTTTTTTTTGGTCTCCCTATTTGGAACAATGATTTTCACGTTGTGGTTACCCTGTCAGGTGTTGCAGTTGTTCTTGAGGGGAAGGTGAGCATTCTTAAGTCTTGGTGTCTGGAGATGAACAAGGGAAACGTGCTCAACTCATGACCTGCACATTGCTCCAGGGGCTCCCTGTCTTCCCCTTCCTCGGTGAGGTTAATTCCTCAGTATTTCATTTTTCCCGATGCTACTGTGATTCGTTATCGTTTTCCTAATTTCTTTCTCCATAGGTTTATTATTGGTGCAGTGGAACACAGCGCGTAGGTTTTGTATCCTGCTACTTTGCTGAATTTATCAGTTCTTGGAGTCTAATGGTGGAATTTTTGGAGTTTTCTCCATAAAGGATTATGTTGACTGGAAATAAGAACAGTTCAAGTCGTCCTTTCCCACACATATCCCTTTTATTTCCTTCTCTTGCCTGATACCGCTGGCTGAAGTTTTGTGACTACCCTGAGCATGGGCGCTGCCTGTGGACAGCCTCATCTTGCTCCTGATTTTAGAGGGAAGCTCTCAGCCCAGTCCTAAAGGAAACTGCCACGACCTTTAATAACATAGTAGTAAAATTACTTTAGTTCACCAAGAAGGAAACAACGTAAAAAGTTCTCTGTGGAGGTAAGTGCTAGGAAAGGAGAAATGCCAGTGGCCGGGGTGCTTGGTCAGGGCCCACAGTGGCCCCAGGTTCACCGGAAACCGTCCGGGCCATGAAGGCTGCCGACATCTCATGTACACAGCCGGGGAATGCCTGAAGATCGCCCCAAGTTCTAACACCACTCAGATGCTGTCAACATACAAAGACTTTATGTTCTTTTCTTATACAACTTCAAGAAACAAGCTGAGAGGCAGATGCAGCATAAAATATGGTCTCTGCCTTTAAAGACTGTTTGATTATTTACTTGGGAAGAGCCACACACGTTAAGACACTGGTCAGGCAGGGCCGGGGACTTAGCTCAGTGGTTCCAGTGCCTTAGAAGCACAAGGTCCCGGGTTCAATCCACAGTGCCAAAAAACAAAAAAAAAAAAGAACAAAGACACTGGTCATGAGAAGGCTGAGTTCTAATTCTAGGTGTACAGAGGCTGTGGGGAAACCCCACCCTGCACACACCCTGATTTAAGAAATCATTATGAGAAATAAATTTGATTACAATCAGAGGGCAGAGATGAAATCAACCCCAGCCAACTCTGCCAATAATTATCCAAACTTTTCCTTCAAACTTGTCATTTAGCTCAGTATGGCCAGTTAGTGGAAATATTTAAAGTTACAGAAGGTGAAGCCTAAATAAGTTTTGACACAGTAGCAATAGAGTAACTAGTACACAGAATCTGTAGCAATCTAGTAACAAAGTACCTAGTAACTTCAATTCTTCGGGCTGACTTTGAGAAGTGGAGATCATGTTAGCACCAAAGGTTATTTCCTCATATATATTTCAATTTCAGACACAAAGGAAACTTCATTTTACGATCAAACCTTATAAACATAGCTTCCAATTCCAGATGACAAACATTAAGTTTTGGTAAAAGTATAAATAATAGAAAAACAATCAGACCCGAGACACTGCAGTAACAAAGTGTCAAGTAAGAGTTTCTTATATGAGAAACCCCGAATGTAAATAAAGAGCAAAATAAAAGGTGGATAATACGAAACAGGAAAATGCACTGTTTCAGACAGAAAGGGACAGAGAGATGGAGGAAGGAGGGGCAGGGGGTGAAAAAGGAGTCAAGGCCCCAGTCCAACCCTGCACCTCCAGGTGACCCTTCGGGGTTAAGGTGTGTCGTGTACGTGTGCCGTCTCCCACAAGCAGTGTAAGTAAGCACAGTGCGCTGCAAAATGGACTAAACATTAGGGACAGAAACTTTAATTTTCCATCATTATTTTTTAAATGTCATTTTTACATCAGAGCATGGGAAATCAGAAAAGCCAGTGAGTGTGCTCATGTTAAAGGGAAAACGCTCCTGAGGAGGCGGCCATGGGCTCCAAGGTGAACTTCTAAGAGCATTCCTGAAGTTCTGATTCTCTTCTAAACTTCACAAATGCGCCGTGTTCCAGAAGTCTTCTGTGCCAGGGTGAAATGGATATAAAGCAACCCTAACACACGGGGCCAATTTTAAAATAAAGTGCAGAAAGTCAAACGGGAACATTCGGATTCCCAGGGCAATCCTACCTTACATCTAACCTATGTAACTGTATTTTGCCAAACACAGAAAATCACTTTTCCCCTGTGAGCTGCCAGACCGTCTGAGTTACGTGTGTGTGTGTGTGTGTGTGTGGTGTGTCAAGATGAAGTGTTCTTCGGGTTGGGCAGCTCTGATACACCACTTCCTGCTGCACACAGGAGAGGACAAATACAAAGGAGAAGAACATAAAGACGAGTGTTGCAAATGCCCTACCTCTAAGCAGTCAGGAAAAATTAAGAATGGACTTCCATGTAGGTGTGTATTAAACATGACACAAGCTGGGTGTGGTGGCACACGGCTGTGAGCCTTGTGCTTGGGAGGCAGAGGCAGGAGGACCCCTGCCAGTTTGAGGCCAGCCTGGGCTACACAGTGATTTTAAGGCCAGCCTGGACTGCAGAGTGAGACCCTGTCCCCAAAAGATACCCACAAAACTGAAATCAAAAGAAGACACTTGCAGAGCAATCTCCATAACCTTTGCAGTCCCTAGCATCAATTCCCGAGATTATCGGCAATCCCTAAATTACTCCAAGATCGACTTGGCCAGCAGTGACTGGGCCAACAGTTTACCCAGCATGCGGAGCTACACATCTGTTAGTGTGATGATAACAAAATCCCTTAAAAGACCAATTAGCTTTTTTTGTTTGAAAACAGCTTGAAATTAATCAGTGAGTGATCCAAGTTTAGGGAATTTTTCATAGAATCAGAATAGAACTTTCTTGTGGATAAAAAACTACTGGAAATTATGTATAAACTGTGTCTTACTTTGAGGCAAAGCATTATACACTTGGGCTGTTTGAATGTGGTATGGACAATGCACATCTGAAAATATCACCACCCACCTAAAAATGGTAGCTTTCTTTCCCTCCCTCCTTTCCTTCCTGCCTCTTGCTAAATATAATAAGATATTGATTCTGCTGTCCTGAATACACACCATAAGAGAAGTCCAGTGGATAAAATACACAATTAGGCTGAACTGGAAAACTCAGATTAATCCAAAGCTTACAGAATTACTATAACCAGAACACTACCTTTCCCATGAAGACTGGAGGACAAAGGACCACCCGTAATCGAGGCTGAGGCAGGGGGATCCTTAGCTCACAACTTTTGAGACCAGCTTCAGCAACAGACGGAGACCCCATCTCAAAAGTAAAACCTCCAAAAAGCCCACAAACTAAAACAAAACCAACTCAACTTGCCTTGAACTCCTCTCTCTCTAACCTGCTGCAAAGAGCAAAATAAAGACAGGTGAAACATTCATTTGGTTTTAGTCTTAGTCTGTAAGAGCATTCATTTCTGCCAGGCCCAGTGGCAGGTGGCTGTAATGCCAGCACTCGGGAGGCTGGGACAAGAGTTCAAGGCCGGCCTGGGCTACCCAGAGAGACACTGTCTTTAAATAAGTACAACTGCAGGGGCAGACTGTAATTCAAGTGGGTATCTCAGGCTGGCAGTTGGGGATACAGGTCAGGGACTGGGTAAGGGGGTCAGAGTGGAAGACTTTTGCACTGTGTTCACCTGTCAATAACATTTAAAGTCTTGCAAGATCACCCCAACTGAGCACAGCTAGTTAGAGATGCTGACTCCAATTTGGGTCTAACACACCCTAGAATTTAGAGATTGTAAAAAAAAAAGTCAGCAAGGCGGCCCAAGAGAGATGTCAGTCAGAAGACAGTCCGAGAGGTATCTGATGGATAAAATCTGTTTCTCCACCCTGGGCACTGAATCCAGGCTTCCTGCTGAGCCCCAGCTCCACCCCCTCGTGAAGCTCGAGGTGGGTTCCTAACAAGTCATTAAACTGGCCAGGCTGGGTCCAAACTTGCATCCTCCTGCCTCAGCCTCACAGGGTGAAGTCCAGGCGCGCGCCATCACGCCCTGTGGGGTCCCCAGTTTTCCTGTGGCCTGGTCCCCCTGGTCCACTCCACACACCTTAGTCTCGGTGGGTGCTGACCCTGGGCGTGTCAGGTGTGCCCTCTGCCCCCCAACACACCCTGCCAGCTGCCTTTTCCTGGGCGGTGCTCAGCGTGATCCTCAAGGCTTGGGATGAATGCAGCATGGATCTGTTCCTTTCCCTGCCCATTAAGAAGCACAAAAGAATACTAGAGAAATCTGCCACATTTCTGCTCTGTTCCCATGGTGACAAACCAACCTGGTGAGCATCCTACTGAGCTAAAAGACAGCTGTGGGCTGCAGCCGAGTCCGGTCAGGGAATGTTAGACCTCAGAGCCCTGGAAGGCCCATGGCTGACTACGGGGTGTGCAGACTGGAAGCCAGTGGACTATCCATGCTTCCCCACTGCATCTGGTCAGTCAGTCCAAGGACAGAAATATCAAGTTCGGTGTGGTGCGCACACCTGTGATCCCAGCACTCCGGAGGCTGAGGCAGGAGGATCGCCAGGAGTTCAAGGTCTTAAAAAAGACATTTCAGATTTCCTCATTTTGATTCAGAACTGGTTATCACCTGACTCATCCTAGAACAAATTAAAATTTCAAATACTGTCAATCAGACTGAAATGTGATAGCCTAATGGACCTGGAACTGGCCAGAATAAACCCAGCTGGCGATTGGACAGAACACGGGCAGGCAGAACCCATCCAGGCGTCTCCAGCCCAGCTTCAGGCAGCCCCAGCCGGCCACGCACCGCAGCAGACCAGCACTTCTCTTGGCGCTGTGCGAGTCGGAACTTCCTGAGCACCAAACTCGAACCCAACGTGCTTCTGACATCAAAATGGAAGCACTGGGCCCCTGTACTCCTGCCACTCACAAACGCTTGTCACTATTTGCACTGGAGAAGGGGACGTCCCGACTGGCAGCCAGGGTTCTGGCCCACCCAGTTCTGTGGGGTCCCCAGGCCAAGGTGGGAGGGAAGACACCAAGGGCAGAATTCCCGCTGAATCGCTGGGGACTTGAGATTAACTGGAAGGTGCACCCGCCACGCCACTGGGCCTAAATGGCCCCTACTTCACTCTCCTCCAGTGCAAGGGGCCTGCTCAGAATTTGGCTATCACTGAGAAAGATTGAGAAATGTAAAAAGGTGAAAGCAGTTTCAATTAATTAGGTTTAATGAATTAGGTTTAAACTCACTGCACATTAAAACCTGTCAGGTCTGTCTGGTCCCTTCCCTATACTCCACCCAAAAGAAAAGCAATTACAAAACAAAAAATAAGCCTGGCGTAGTGGCACACACCTCCAATCCCAGTACTCAGGAGGCTGAGGCAGGAGAACTGCCACATTCAGAGCCCAGCCTAGGCTACCTAGTGAAGAAGGCTGAGGCAGGAGAACTGCCACATTTAGAGCCCAGCCTAGGCTACCTAGTGAGTTTGAGGCAACGCCTGATGATGTAGTGAGACTCACCTCAAAAAACCAAAATAAGGGCCAGGGATTTAGCTCAGTGGCACTGCACCGGCCTTGCAAGGTCCTGAGTTCCATCCCTGGTACCAGAAAAAAAAAGAACAAAACAAAAAGAAGTGAATGAATTAAAAACCTCAGAAATTCCCAATTTGGGAAAGATTTTGTAGAGGACCCGAAATGCAGTAGCAGCTCATAGACAGAGCTTCCACCATCTCCACTCCATGGCAAAACCACAAGAGCACTCGCACAAGTCAGGAGCAGAATTGCAGCACACACCTGGATGCGCTGCCTGCGTGCAGAGTCCTCCAACCCCACAGCAGGAAGGGCTGAGGTAGGAGCAGACACTTCTCAGAAGAACAAGTGGCCCATCGGCACATGAAAAATGTTCACCATCGTTGGGCACTGGAGACAAGCAAGCTAAAACAACACTGAGATTCCCTCTTACCCCAGAAAGAATGGCCAGCAAAGAAAAGAAATAACAAGTGCTGGGGAGGATGTGGGGAGAAAGGAGCCCTTCCTGCTGTTGGTGGGAATGGAAAGCAGTACAACCACTGTGGAGGTCAGTGCGGAGAGTCCTCAAAAAACAAAGCTAGAGGGGCGGGGATTTAGCTCAGTGGTTCTGCCATCAGCCTCGCAAGCACAAGGTCCCAAATTTGATCCCCGGTACCAAAAAAACCCCAAAGCTAGAAACTCCATTTGACCCAGCTACTCCCCAGATTCCCCTTCAGGAATCTTCCTGAAAAAGTTAAAGACATGTTATTACAGTGACCCATCCTCCTCCTCCATCCCCTCTGTACACCATGTTTACAGCAGCTCAAAATAGCTAAACCTTGGAAGCAGCCTATATCCCCATCAACAGATGCACGGATAAAGACAATGTGGCATTTACACTCAGTGGAGTACTACTCAGCCGTAAAGAAGGATAAATGATGTGAATCATTTGTAGGACAATGGATGTACCTCGAGACCATAAAATTCAGTGAAATAAGTCAGACACAAGCTTAAACCCCACATAGTTTCTCTTATATGAGAAACCTAATGTATAAGTAAAGAGCAAAATAAAAGAAATCACAGGAAACATAGGGAAGGGGACCAAGAGAGGGGGGAGGGGAGGAAAAGCTGAGGCTGTGGTGCAGCATGTGGACCAACTCCCTGAGAGGAATGCTCATCCTGCACTCTCAACAAGTGCTTAAAAGATAAAGATGTGAAAAGGAGGTCGAACTCCCTCCACCCCGGGAAGGGCAGGGTTCAGCCCTGGCATCTTCACATGGTCTTTGCGGGTCCCTCACTGCAGACATGGGACTGAATTTCTCCATCATTGGGTCCCCCCCCCCCCCCCGCCGCCGCACCCCGCCCCCAGTCTGCAGCTCAGAACCCTGCTGAAAACCTGCAGTGATTTCCAGGTGCGCTTCAAATCAGAGAATCCAGCTGTCTGCCCCTCCAGTTTCTTAACCCTTTTTTTCTTGAGACAGGGTCTTGCTATGTAGCCCAGACTGGCCTTGAACTCCCAGCAATCCTCCTGCCTCAGCCTCCAAGTGCTAGAGACCACAGGCGTGCATCACCACACCCAGCTCTCCAGTTTCAATTCTTCTGTATATTTGCACTAAAGCAATGCCTTGGAAACTAAGTTTATTATCCAAACTAGAACTGTGAGCCCTGGTCTCCAAGTCTGGAGATCTTGAGGGTCACCGGGAAGCCTCTGCCCCCATCCCAGCAAAACCTGTGAAAATCTCCAGCGAGTGTGTAAATTCCCGTCAATTACTGCTTGTGATTACTGCTGCTTACAGGGCTAAGCTCTGCACATTCACTGAAGAGTTGAACTCGCATTTGAAATGTGAAACATGAAATTCACTCAAAGCCCCTCCTAGGCTAAGACTGGCTTGTTTTTGTCTCTTTGAGGCTGGCTGAGGATTTATTTCCCACTCAAGGGCTGTGATCTACTCTGGGTCCCCTCCCAAGCTGCCTCCAAGATTCAAGCCACCGGAAGCTCATTTCCCACGTGCTCATGAACAAAGTGAAAACATGTGGAGAAGCAGGAACATTACGAGCAGGAAGCCCAGCCCCCTTCCCAGGAAACCTCGAAAATAACCAAACACAGAATCGGGAAACATCAGAATTCGCCCTAAAACACACGGAATGCTGTGGAAGCCCAGCCCGAGAGTTCTAAGACTCTGGAGGGGAAGCTCACTGCAGGACGTCGCCAATAGTCAAGCGCAGCCCGCTTCTAAAACCAGCTACGGAGCTGGCCTGGGGACGCATGCCTGTCACCCCAGCACAACTCAGGAGGCTAAGGCAGGAGCTCAAATCCAAGGCTTCCCAAGGGGACTCCCTCCCACGGCCCCAAGCAGGAGAGGGAGAGGCCTCCTCAGCCCTATGGCAGAGGACCAAACACTGCATAGGATCTGGTGAGGACCTGGACTGGGTTCTGTGAGCAGGGTCTCACTGTATGGCCCAAGCTGGCCTCCAACTTGCAGCAAGTGACCCTCCTGCCTCAGCCTCCCGAGTGCTGGGATCACAGGAATAAACCACACTCAGCCTTCATAAATAATACTTTGAAATACACGAAAAAGCTTGTCACTGATAATGTTCTGAATGCCTCAGAAATAGGCCATCTGCAGGTCCTAAGAAGACTCGCTGCGCTTTGGGGAGCAGGTGGAGCCCCTGCAGGGAGAGAGGAACAAACCCCCAGAGTGAGGCAGCTCCCTGCCCTCCACTCTCACTGCAGCCAACACAACGACCCTGAGCCCCTGAGAGGGGCTGCAGCTCGGAGCGGAGCCTCACCCGGGTCCTGGCCCAGCTTGGACTCTGCCCACACTCAGAGAAGCAGAGCCCAGCGGTCCAGAGAGCTCGGCCCCAGGGCCACCTCCCGGATCCTCTCCCCACTCCAGACGCCAGCTGAAAACAAACCTCAGGTTGCTATCATTTTGGTTGTTTTCTTTTGAGACAAGATCTCGCTACATGGTTCAGGCTGACGGGCCTTGGAATCACAGGATCTTCCTGCCTCAGCCTCCAGAATGCTAGGATAGGGCTGGGCCACCACGCTCAGCGAAGCGCAGGTTACAGTACCTTAAGTCAGGGTTCCCAGCCCCCTGCCGCGGGTTCGAAGGCTGCTGCAGCAGCTCAAGCAGGCCGGAGACGGAAGCGGGCGGCTGAGTCTTAGCTGGCCAGAGGACTCTGGGAAGCCAGAGGGGCTGGGAGGAGAGGAGGCAGGGACGGACCTTCCTCAGGCCGCTGCCTTCGAGTCCGCAGGGGAGGCTGGAGCCCGGCCGGAGGTTCCCGGCCTCTATACCCACCCAGCCGCACCCACTGGGCGGAGCCAGCAGGAAGCCCGCCTGCCTCAGCTTCCCTCCCCAGGCAACATTCCTGCCCCCGGGGCAGGCCTATATTACTCTGGGAGGGGAGTTTCTGTGGCCCCTTGGGGGCATCCAGGGTCTCAGGCCTTCCCCGGGGTGGGAAGCTTGGGACCCAGGACAGGGGAAAACGTTCTAGTGCGTCCCGGTTCCTGTGGAGAAAAGTCGCACAGCAAGGGAAAGCGCAGTGGCGCTGCAGGCCCGGGGGTGGCGCCCTCACCCCTGCGCTGGGCCGCGGTTTGTCCCCAGCACTGAGGAAGGAGTTTTAGGGTGAACCCTGGAAGCCAGGGCGGAATGGCTGGGGCTGGGGCAGCCTGAACAGCACCGGCACACCGGGCGGAGGGACGCCAGGAGGGAGGAGATTGAGTGAAACTATGCGGGCAAACAGCGGGGCATGATGGCGCACGCCTGCGATCCCAGGACTCGGGAGGGCGAGGCAGGAGGGTCGCCACCACATGTTTGAGGCTGCAGAGTGAGCAGCGGCAAGACCCTGTATGGGTATGTATAAGCGCAGCCTGCATCCTGTAAAACCTTGGGGCACATTTTCAACATTGCTTGAATCTGTTTTCCTAGATTGCAATACTAATCACAAACAAAAGCAATCTTTGGGACCACCGAGCTGACTTTACTAGGGAAGATCAACAGAGCTAAAGAGATAACTTTGTTTCCTAAATTCCTGAACATCTTTTATTGACAAAACAAAAAAGTTATTTAAGCATTCCAATGCAACAATTCGGGAAAATAAGCAAAGAAGGGGATTTGACCTGAACATAATAGAAATCTATGCAGCAGGCTTGATAAATTCAAGAACAGTTGTTTTGAAAAAGAATATTAATGAATGCAAAAACTAAGGCATTTAAAAAACCCAAGCTGGGCGTGGTGGCCCTCACCTGTAATCCCAGCACTTGGGAGGGTGAGGCAGGAGGATCCCCTGAGAGTTCTAGGCCAGCGTGGGCTGCACAGTGAGTTCAAGGTTGTCCTGAACTGAATAGTGAGACCTTGTCTCAAGAACAATAACAAATAAAAACCCATGTAAATTAAATTAGTGGGCATACAGGTGTGCTATCTACACACACAGAGAATATTTTATTTTATTCATTTTTTGGTTTTTAATAAAACAAACCAAATCAAAACAAGAGAAAAATCTCAACTCTCACAAATCAGCAACATCTCTACTTGCTAAACTGGTAAATATTACCAACTGATAAGTTCCTGTAACCAAAGCAATCGTAACTGAGCACAAAAATATAAACAAAAGTGAGCATGGTGGAAAAGCACCCTGACTCAGTCTTTGCCCTTGTTTTGTTTGTTCCATGTCTATTGTGTTATTAACTGTCCTCTCACCTTCCATAAACTCTTCAGGAAGTAGAACAATGATGATCTGAATGAACCACATCCACAGGACAGTTTTTCAATCATGAATTCATGAGAAAATAATGCCTTTTTTGAAGAAGAGATGATTTTTTTGTCTTATATGCCAAGTGACCCAACTTTTAAAAATCCATCAAATCTATTCCAAGTTTTCTTTCCTTCTTTTTGGTTTTTTGAGACAGGGTCTTGCTATATAGTTCAGGCTGCCCTTGAACTCACTGTGTAGCCCAGGCTGGCCTTGAACTCATGGCAATCCTCCTGCCTCAGCCTCCGGGTGCTAGGATTACAAGTGTGGGCCACCACACCCTGCGTCTTCCTAAGGTTTGTAACCCTAGGAAAACTGTGTTGGTGAGGAATCCCTCTCCCTCCTTCCCTCAGAGTCACTAAGACGCCCTCCAGCCCTTCACTCCTCCCTCCTTTGCCCATTTGGCCTTCTGACTGACCCTTCTCCCAAAGCAAAGCCAGAGATGGTGGGTCCGGAGTGAGTGCAGGAACTGAGGTGTGTTTAACTCTCCAGTTATCCTTTTAAACAAAATGGGAGTTAAACTTGACTTCTCCAGGGAGCTTATGTTTTGCTTTGTCTTATGCTCAGCCTAAAGTTTATATTCATGCGGTGACTATGTTTTGAAAGTTGATTTAAATGCCTGTCATTGAACCCTTCAAACCCTTGAGAACTAAGAATTCCCTTTAAATTCAATTATTTATTTGCATTAAACACTTCAAGTCTTGCAGGGTGATGCACACCTGTGATCCAAGCATTCTGGGAGGCTGAGGCAGGAGGATCCCACGTTCAAATCCATTCTGGGCAACAGAATGATTCTGCAAGACTGTCTCAGTATAATTACAAAGCAGCTGAGGGTGTAGCTCAGCACTCCCAGAACAAAAGCAAAAACAAAAGCCCCTTCAAAATCAAGAGTAATTTAGAAGCATTAGATTTGATATATTTTAAGCCAGGTGTGGTGGTGAAGGCCTGTGATCCCAGCACTTGGGAGGCTGCGGCAGGAAGATCGTGCAAGTTCAAGGCCAGCCTGGGCTACATAGTGAGACCCTGTCTCCAAAAATCAAAAAGTTGAAAACTGAGGCTTAGTAAAACAACAGTGACAGTCTCCCCCACGCCCCAGTTACTGATCTGTGGGATGGGGAAGAACCCAGGCCTCGTGAGCACAGGGTCAGCACCCTGCTGCGGGGCCCCAGCCAGGCTCCAGGAATCTTACATTTTACTTTCTTGGGTTTCTCTGTCTTCTAAGAGGGAAGTCCTGGTTCTCACTAGCAGTACCGGCCCCGGTGTACTTCGCCCTTCTGACCAGTGTGCTCTGTGTATTTGGACAGACAGACAGACAGATGGCTGCACAGCCCCCCACATCTCCTGGCCTGCGCATGTGCGTGTGCACAGCGACACAGCCCTGCACGCACCTCCATGACCCGCTGGCCCCCACCACTGAATTCCATGTGCTGACTCTCCGCCCGCCCCAGCCCCATAAACCACCCTGCTCTCTGCTCAGGAGGGGACACTTCAGCCCCACGAGTCCCCGAGAGCTGTCACTGGATGTCCGGGTGACTTCGCTAAGCCCACCAGCGCCATAGTGAACGGCAGGATTGATTTCCAGCTTTGTTAAAATCGGGTCACATTCGCATCTGCACACTGGGACTTGTTCGGCCATTCCGGCCCACGGACGGCTCTGCGGCCCAGCTGTCCTAAGCAGGGGCCCACTGATGGCTGTGTGCGTGCGTGTGTATGTGTGCATGTGTGCACACACATGTGTGGTCCTGAAATGAGATGGGGTCCTGAGCTTCTCTCTCTGACTTTTCTGGGAGCCTCAATTCTGATTTCCCTGAGGGCTGCATCAATTGGCATCACTATCAAGTGTATACAGGGTGTTTCCCTTCCTCCAGGTTCTCACTGATAACTATCTGAGTCTTTCTGATAACAGCTCTCTTCTGCTTCTTTAAAGCAGGGTCTCACTATGTAGTCCTGGTTGACCTTGAACTTACTATGTAGCCCATGCTGGCTTTGAACTCAGCATCAATCCTCCTACCTCAGCCTCCAGAGTGCTGGGATGGTAGTGTGTGCCACTGTGCCCAGATGGGCAGTACCAAATGTACCAAATCCATGAGTTTCCAGTCTATTAGAAGAATCCAGCCAGGTGCTAGACAAGTCCTTTTTACGAGGGCGATATAGAAAGTTCGCACATTACTGTGCATGGTGGTACATGCCTATAATCCAAGCAGGGGAGGCTGAGGCAGGAGGGTTTGGAGTTTGCAACCAGCCTGAGATACATAGTGAGGTCTTAGTTACAGTGCATACACGCACACGCGCGCACACACACACACACACACACGAATGAATGAAACAAGCTCTTGCATGGTTTCTTAAACTTTTACAATGTGTCATTTTTCTGGCAATTTTGCAAACAACTTCATTCACCATATTCATTTAGGAAATATTCTCTCACTCACATTTTCTGGCCACTGCTTTTCTCCCTTCTATGTCCCTTAACTGGGCTGAATAGGGTTCCAAAGGCGACAGTTTAAGACACAGCATCGCTTACAACCTAGGCTGCTGGAGAGAAATGTTTGCCATATAATTAAAAACTAAGCTAAATATTTTTTTTAATTACATCTTTTTCCTTTGTAAAGACAACAGCACCTTCACTCAATCAGTTATTAAACACCACAAGCCAGGCATTCAGATACAACTTCTGACCTTCTTACTCTAGAAAAATCCATAATAATTTAATTTTTTGAATGTCAAAAAAGGGAGCAAACAAAATTACTCTCTCTAAGGCCTGCTACTGAGTAAGGAGGAAGAAAACCCCTGGAGACTCCTGGTCGGTTTTATGCTTGAAATCTGGCAGAGGCTTTAGCGCCTGCTGTGAGCACTGTGTGAACTGCCCAGCCAAGTCCTGCTCTGGCGTCTACAGCAAGGGCTCCGAAACTGCGCTGCTACAGGAACCAGCCCGGGTCCTCCTCAGGGCCACCACCCCTCCCTGCACCAGCCCCGCTGTGAGGACCGAAGCCCCCACTGGCTTCCAACCGAGCTGCACTCAGGTTCCTCTCCCCTCTGAGAGAGGCAAGTCAGCAAAACAAACAAGGGAACACCAGAAAAGTAGCCTACACCGAGCATTCTGTAATTCTACAAATATTTCTTGCATTCATGTCTCACTCAACGAAGTTCTGAGCACTTTAATTCATTAAAAATGATCATCTCAGCTGGGCGGGGTGGCGCACGCCTGTGATCCCAGCACTTGGGAGACTGAGGCAGGAAGACTGAAGTTCTAGCTTGGCCTGGGCAATTTAGAGACTTAGCAAGACTCTGCCTCAGCGTGAAGAAGGGCTGGCGATGTAGCTCAGGGTGAAGGGCCTGGAGTCATCCCCAGAACTCCAAATCAAACGCAACAAAACCACCAAGTGCTGGGGTGCAGCATGCTAGAGGTCCCGGCTTCCTGTGCCAGCGTGGGCGTGGGGGCAGAATCACCCCGGAGATGTCAAATACCCATGAAGTCCTCGTGGTTCTCTTCTGATAGTGAGATGTAATGATTGATGCCGCCTAAACTGGAACACTGGATTCAGCACCGGAGTCTCCCAAAATAGCCAGAACCACGCAAGCCTCAACTGTAGCAAAGGTAATTTTCCTACTACACTGTAGGGAAAAGTAAAAGCAGGTGTTCCGCAGTGTTAGTTCCACTGAAGTACCTCCCAGGCTGAGGCTCTGAAACAATGTAACTTTGCAGAAGAGATCAGAGATGTAACATCTGCAATTCCCCCACCCCCGACCTCCTGGGGCTGTCTCTGTTTTAAGAAAGGGCAAAGAGTAGTGAGATGTAAGACAGAGCCCCAGTGGTGGCTCACACCTGTGATCCCTGCACTTGGGAAGCTGAGGCAGGAAGGTTGCCATGAGTTTGAGGCCAGCCTGGGCTGCACAGTGAGTCGGAGGCCAGCCTGAACTACAGTGAGGCCTTGTCTCAAAAAACAAAACAAACACAAGTTATAACAAAGACCACTCTGGGAGGCTGAGGCAGGGGGATCACAAGTTCCAGCCAAGCCTGGACAACTTACTGACCTAGCGAGACTGCCTCGAAGTACACAAAACAAAACAAGAGCAGGGGAGGTGGTGCACAGTGAGGCCTTGGGTCCTGTCCCCACTACGGCAAAACAAGCAAAGCCCAGGACGTAACAACATCGTCAGGCACTGTGTGCTGCTGGGACGCTGACAGGGGATGGCCCAGGGCTCTGCCTGCGGCGACTCCAGGAAGCAGGGGAGTGAGGCTCCAGGGCGCTGCCGGGGCAGCCTGAGGAGCCAGGCGGGGTCCCCAGGGTTGGCCCTCAGACCCAGGTGATGACCAGGACCTCTCGGGGCAGCACAGGGACGGGGATGATGAGGACAGATGGCAGCCAGGCCAGGGAATCCAGCAGAGGCTGCGGCCCCTGCAGGCTGGAGTCTGGGTCTCCTGCCCTGTGGGTCCCGGCTCCACAGGGAGTTCCTGGTGGGACACCCCGAAGACAGCAAGAACCCCACGTGCCCTGTCCCTCTGCCGGCCACACCCCCTCGGTTTGGGCAGCTTCTCTGCCTGAGCTTTGGTTTGTTTGGTTTTGTTTTGAACCCAGGGCCTTTGCACCGAGTTACATCCCCAGTCTTCCAGCACTCCAGAGGCTGAGGCAGGAGGATTGCTGTGAGTTCCATCATCCTGGTTTACATAGTGAGTGTATGACCAGCCTGATCCTGACTCAAGAAAAACACAAACAAACAAAAAAGGGATTCTGAGATGAAAACCAAGCTCAAACCTTCCACAGATTCACAAATTCCGCAGATTTCCACAGCCAAAACCACGCAAAGTCCCAGCCCTGACTGTGGCCCCCTCCCTCTCGGGCCCACTCTCTGTTTAGGGGAACTTTGAAGATTCTGCCTGATAAATCACCTCATGCCTCTTTAAAGGAAAAGATCTCCAGATGCAGGTGTGGCTGTCATTTTCCTGAAGTGCTCTCCTGGCCACCGCAGGTCCCAGGCCTCCTCGCGCCATGGATGGTGGTGACCAGGCTGGACACAGAGGGTGGCCTTACCAAGCCCAGCTGCTCCCTGCAGCCCCACTGTCCTCCAGCCTTGTCCCTTGGGGCGTGGTGTCCTCACCAGAGCTGCCCCTCTCTGCTCCAAGCCCATGCGACCCGTGAGGGCTCTGAGCCTTACCCCTTCGAGGAAGCTGCAGCAGCCAGGTGAGGGGCTCCGGGCGAGGAGAGCTGGGTCACTGACGCCTCAGCGTGGCTCTGATCCAGAACAGTGCTTGGGTTAGGGACACAAGGATCAGAGCAGAAAGCAGCCCCTGAGAAGGCCAGGGCTCCGCTCTTCGGTCTCCTACTCATTTTGGGGGTGGGGGGTCTCACTCTGCAGCCCAGGCTGGCCTCTGACTTGTGAAGATCCTCCCGGCTCAGCCTCCTGAGTGCTGGGGTGACAGGCGTGCGCCATCTCGCTCGGTTTCCCATTGGTCTGCAGAGATGCTGAGACCAGGCTGTGCCTGATGGCGTCACACCGTGGAGTGTGCAACGGGGAGAGAAGGACAATGCGGACCGAGGGGATCAGAGAGCTCCAGGTCACAGAAACCTCTTCCTGTTCAATATGCCTCTGCTCGCCCACCAAGCGACAGCATGTTATTCAAAGTAATAACAAATGGGCCAGGGATTTACCTCAGTGGTTCCCTTGCCCACCTCACAAGGGCAAGGTCCCGATTTTGATCACTGGTACCCAAAAAATAATAATCATAACAAATGGATAGGTAGCAGAATCGTTTGGAGAGCACTGTAGAGCATGACCTACCGCGTCTATTTTTGTTTTAAAATCTTATGACAGCCAATACTTGTAATCCAGCCACTCAGAAGGCTGAGGCAGGAGGATCAGTACAGCCCAGAAGTTGAAGGCCAGCCTGGGCAACATCTCAAGACCACTATTCCTGGAGGGGTGGGGGAGAGAAAGAGAGAGAGACTTCGAGGTCGGGAACTGTGGTGCTTCCGAACATCCTGCTCACCGGTACACCAGGAGCTGGAAAATCCACACTAGGCAAAGAACTTGCATCCAGATCAGGACTAAAGTACATTAATGTGGGTGATGTAGCTCAAGAAGGGGCGTTATACCATGGCTACGATGGATGAAGAGTATGAGTGTCCCATTTTAGATGAAGAAAAAGTGGTTGATGAGTTAGAGAACCACAGGGCAGAAGGTGGAGTTACTGTTGACTACCATGGTTGGGATTTCTTTCCTGAATGATGGCTTCATGCAGTTTTTGGGTTGAGAACAGATAACAGTATATTGCACAAAAAGACTTGAAACAAGGGGATATAATGAGAAGAAACTAGGAGACAAGATCGAGTGTGAGATTTTTCACGTTCTTTATGAAGAGGCCATGTTACCATACAAGGAAGACACTGTGCACCAGCTGCCCAGCAATATGCCTGAAGAGCGGGAGGACAACAGAAACCAGATCCTGAGATGGACTGAGCAGTGGGTCAAAGGTCACAACCCGGGCCTGGTCACCTGGTGGTGCCTCTTTGCCCACCGTGTAGACACGGGCTCCAAGTATCTGTAAAAACTAAAACTATGTGGAAGGCCCAGCAGGTATTTTATGCCTGCGTTTCTTTTTCTCCATGAGAAAGTTAAACGATCACAAATATAATGAATACAATTATTATTAAGCATTTAAAATACGCATCAGTTGCTAAACAATAAATCTGATCAAATGGGTAATAAAAAAAAGAGAGAGAGACTTAGAGGAGAATTGATCAGGCTTGTCTGATCAGTGACTATAGAAAGTCACAGTGGCCATTCCTCAAAATGGTCTCTAGGGAAGGAACGTTGAAATCTTAATTTTAAAGTTTAAACTGGGTTTGATGACGCACACCTGTCATCCCAGCACTCAGGAGGCTGAGGCAGGGAGATGGCCTTGCGCTGGAGGCCAGCCTGAACTACATAGCGAGGCCCTGTCTCAAAAATCAAAACAAAAAGAGGTCTGGGCATGGATTTAAATTGGAGCAGAACCATGAGCCAGATGAGCAGAAAGTGGGTCTAATGCTGAGGCCAGCAGTTTTACAGGACACTAAGAAAAGCCTTTGTTTCTGAAAGATGAACAGAAGAGGTACAATATTAGAAATAACTGTGCCTTCTCAATGACTGAAAGGTAGACAACTTAAATCAGGAAACTTCAACAATAAACTCAGGAGGGAGGAAAACGACCCACAAGTCAGGAAGTGAAGCTCCTGCAAAGCCCATTTGCTTCATGAGAGAGAAAAAGTATCCGCATGAGTCGGAGAAGTGGTCACCGGGTGATGCGACCTTCCCATCCCGCTTCCCAGCCAGCTGGCAAACACAGGTGTGACCCAGCCAGGTGAGTGCTGGATATTTCTTTTAGTGTACTGCAATAAAAGACACACTACCATGAACTCCCTCAAAATCCTCGCCATCACTTCGAACGCACTCATCCCACGGTCCTGGCCACTTCCTGCAGCAGCTCTGGAGTCCTCTTGCCTGAGAGTCTTTAGTTGCACTGTCCTGGCTGCCTCAATGACCTGAATCCATTCAAAATGTTCCCCTTCGTGGTTGTTTGGTGTTGGTGAGGAGCCAGCGTCACACGGTGCCAGATCCAGCGAATACAGCAGATGAGGACCAGCACCCTGCGTTACGAGCTGCCTTTCCATGGGACGGTGCTCAGGAGGGGCACCCACCGGATTTTTGATCAGGACAGAGGACTCGGGAGCTGCTGCAGAGTGGAAGGGCGAAGGGATGAGTGCCATGGCAGCCTCCTACTGCAGAGCACGTTTCGTGTAAGCCTTCGCCATGTACTGTGGTCACCTCGCAGGCAAATCCCCAACCCTTCTTTCTCAGAGATGGCTCAGAAATCAGGAAATTCTCAGTGTGCTGACCTGGGGTGGGACCAGGTCCCGCGACAGCGGATGACAGGGTCATCAGGAGGGCCTGTGGCAGCTTTAGTGCCCTATTTCCCTTCCATAAAGTAACTCAATGGAACTGGGTTGTGTCTGATAGCCTCAAAATGATAATGTTTTCATTCTTCTTTTTTTTTTTGGTACCGGGGATCGAACTTGGGTCCTTCTGCTTGTGAGGCAGGCGGTGGAACCACTGAGCTAAATCCCCGGCCCAATGTTTTCATTCTTGATTACCTGGGAATAAAAATATAGAACCTGGATGTATGTGTGTGTGTGTGTGTATGTGTGTGTGTGTGTGTGTAATTTTTTTTTTTAATGAGACAAAGTCTTGCCACATTTCCCAGGCTGGTCCCAAACTCCTTGATCCAAATGCTCCTCCTGCCCCATTCCCCCGAATTGCTGGGGCTATGGCACACACGGCAGCACCCCTCCTTCTCCTTTACATTAAGGTTAGTACCTCTCGGGGTTTGGCTTACTGGATGTCTTTGTCTGTCTCCCACCCAATTCTAAGTTTAACAGGACAGGGTTTTGTCTGCTTTCTCAGCAGCGTTTCCCCAGTTCCCAGAAGGCGGCCTCATATTTATTTGATGGGTATTGAGGAAAACTTTTCCAGTGAATTCACATCTTAACACCTGAAGGAGGGTGGGGCCACAGCCTGGCTGAGGCTTGGCCGGCATGTGCGGGGCCCTGGGATGAGCCCCACTGCCGTGAGAAAGGAAAGTAATCAATAATATAACACCTGAAAGAAGCTAAGAATAGCAATGAACAATAACGAAACAAATGCTAGACAAGAACTGAGACCCTGTGCTCTGCCAGGCCTTACACATATTATTTTTTAAGAATTCCTATTATTATCTATCATTATTTACTTTCCTCATTGCCAAATAAAGCAAGGCTTAAAGAGGTTAAATAATTTTCCCAGGAACACATCCCTGATAAATGTGCTAAAAATAAGCCCAAGCCTTGTTTACTTCTGAAAATAAGTCCTGGGCTGAGCAAATCCAACTGTAAAAACTGAAGGGAAGCTAAGATTTTTGAAAGGCATGAGGCGGGGGCTCCTTGGAGCTGCAGGAGAGTCTCTGGCCGAGCAGGGAGTGTTTACTTCCTCGTCTTCTTTTCTCTTTGGTGGTGTCTGAGACTTTTCCATAAAGTCTTACACTGGGATTCACTGGGGACATGAAGACGCCACCCTGCGTGCGTCCTCGGTTCTGGGCACAGCATGGGAAGGGAGTGGGGTGCCCAGTGCACCCCACACCATGAGCACCGGTGCACGGGCAGAGAGACTCTGCACGCGGAATTACCACAGTCTTTCCAGCCCCGAGGGGAAAGAGGAAGTCTACTTTCAGTGACAACGATGATGATGACGCTAAAAATATGAATGGGAGAGGAAAATGCTCATTCTGAGAGTCAGGTTCTCCTCCCTCACGGTGACTGCAGACCCCAGGCAGAGGCCACCCTGGGGCCCATGACAGCCAGGGTAAGTTTGGCTGAGAACAGGATGAGGGTCCCCACCGGGTCAGGCCATGGCAGAGCAGGCACCCACAGCTTGGCATGGGACTGAAGGCCCGATCCGAGCCCGGAAGGCCAGGCAAGGAGCTGTCAGGCTGAAGGCAGGAAGACGGGGAATGTGGGCTTCAGAAGAGCAAGCGTCTACTGCTTCCTCCTCCCTACCCAACCTCTGATCCCTTTCCTACAACACCTGACCAAGTGGTTTCTAGTATAGGCAAAGGTATATGTAGTAGAATTCATTCCTGTCCATATCTTAAATATTTTCGAAAAAAGCCCATATTAAGTCAAGTGTAGCGGTGCACATTGTAATCTCAGCACTCTGGGAGGCTGAGCCAGGAGGATCGCAAGTTCAAGCCCAGTCTGGCATGCACTGACTGAGACCCCACCTCAAAATTTAGAAAAAGTGAGGTGGGGGCTGGTTATGGAGCTCAGAGGGAAGGGCTGGGTTCGATCTCCGGCAGCTAGGAGCAGCAGCCATCAGTTTCCTACTGTACGTACAGAGGCACAGCAATGAGGTGCTCTGAAGAAGAACCCAGATTTGCACCAGGTGTGAAGAAAGGTCCCTGACCTTCAGGGCGGGGTTAAGACCCTGACGTTTCCCTCTCGCGATACCGATACCGGGAAGTCTGGCATCAGAAACTCTCGCAGGGCTGATGGATCGCGCAGGCGCGGCTGCAATCTGCCTCTCCGCACCTCGGTTCTCGGGGATGCCTGGACCTGAAAGTGAACCCGAGACCCAGCAGCCGGCCAGCGGTGTGGACAGCCCACTCCTTCCCCCGCCTGTATCAACCCAGATGACGCGCGCGGCACATGCTGACAGAATACAGAGAAGCACTCTTTCACCTCCGTGGAAAAATAGCAACTTCGTAACGCAATTATCAGAGAATAAGAGTAGTTCGTGAATTCACTGTTCATTCCGTTACCTTAAAAGAACAGCCAAAATGTCACTCAGAGTACAAGTCACAGGCGAATCGCCTGTTTTACAGAGAAGAAGCAAACACCTCACAGCACAGAACCTTCCTTTCTGTGAACTCAGTGACACTGTCGTATACATGAAAAATGTGCATAGATGTGAAATGCTGAAACAGCAGAATAGAGGATTTGGGGAATTATGTGAACCTCTCCCTACTTCCTATTTAACTTCTATTTTGCTTTTTATTTGTATATGTATATATTCTGAGTTGTTTTGTACTTGGGTTTCTTTTTCTTTTTGAGACAGAGACTTGCTATGTGGTTAGTTCAGGCTGGCCTTGAACTCCCTGTGATCCTCCTGCCTCAGCCTCCGGAGAGCTGGGATAACAGGAGTGCACCCCTACACCCAGTACTGATACTTGTATTCTGAATGATTTTTATTTCTTTATAAAAATGAGCTGGGTGTGGTGGCACAGGCCTGTAATCCCAGCACTCAGGAGGCTGAGGCAGGATTGCCACCAGCATGGGCCACATGGTAAGTCCAAGGTCAGCCTGAACCACACAACAAAACCCTGCCTCAAAAAAAAAAAAAAAATGTGCAGACATGACAGACTGGGTAGAAGCCTCACGTGCATGGAAGTCCACACGCAACTCCAGGTGTTCACAGACCTTAGCCCCTGACAGCGCGGACCACGTGGGTATTGAGGGGTGACACGCAGCTCACTGGCTGTTGCTCTTACCCAACGCTGCGTCCTCACCGCCTGCCTCAGCTCATGTCCTGCTGGCGGTGGCCGGGCCCATCCCGCTTCCTCAGCCACTCAGCGGGGTGGGCGGAGCACCTGGCGGCCACGGCCCAGAGTCCCAGCCTGGAAGAGACAGAGGGACAGCAGTTACTCGGGCGGAGGGCAAGGGACACGCAGGGGCTGCAAAGTCATCCAGGCGGCAGGGCCGGGAGCTGGGAGCTTCTGCTATGCTGGGGCTGCTCACACGGTGGTGAGAGGCCCTTTCCCGCGGGGCCGCCCCTCCCCACACCCACCAGGGACCTGTCTAAGAGCACCCCTCATGCAGGCGCCGCTCTGGGTCCTCCCAGCTTGGTTGCAAACATCAATGAGGCTTGGGCACCACTGCCTGGCGACCTGTCTGCTCAATCTTGTGGTTCCCAGCCTGAGTTTGTGTGTTTGTGCACATCTGAGGCAGCGTCTTGCTATGCAGTTCAGGCCAGCCTTGAACTCACTATGTAGCCCAGGCTGGCCTCGAACTTGCAGTGATCCTCCTGCCTCAGCCTCCTGAGTGCTGGGATGACAGACGTGCGCCACCACGCCCGGGCTCTTGGCCTGAGTTTACCAGAACCAGCTTGGTCTGAAGCCGAGCCCCTAAACTGGGAGAGTCTGCCTGGTTAGGCTACAGTGAAACCTCGCTCTGCAGGCCCCCGAAAGATGAAGCTGGGATGGATAAGCCACGGAAGGAGACGCCTCAGGTTTGTTCAGTTTGCGCCACAGCACGGCAACATGCCGAGCACTGTGGGAAGGGTCAGGGACTGTGACGGGGTCCCCCGTGCCCCAGGGCCTTAGCCCGGACACTGGACACATTTGTGTAAGACCCTTGGAGGGCCGGGGATCTAGCTCAGTGGTGCCGCCGCCTGGCCACACAAGGTCCCGAGTTCCATCCCCGGTACCCAAAAAAAAAATCACTGGGGAAAACCTGAGCATGACTGGAATCCCAGCACTCTGGGAAGCTGAGGGAGGAAAATCACAAGTTTGAGCTCAGCTTGGGCAACTTAGTGACTCAGTGAGACCCTGTCTCAAAATAAAACACAAGCAAAGGCTGGGGACACAGCTCAGTGTGAAGGCCCTGGGTTCAATCCCCAGCAGGGAGACAAAAGGCGATCATCGAGAACAGTGCAGCAGGGACTAAGATGCAGCCAAGGTGTTGTCAGACAGCGAATGCAGCGGCCAGTTGCCCACGCTGCGGATTAGGGGCTGTGATACCGGACTCAGAGTCCAGAGTGCGAGAAGCCACCCAAGCTCAGGTTCTCGGGCTTTCAGGGACTGATGGCTCTCAGCACACGCAGACCCGGGGCTGCTCCAGGCAGCACAGCCGCGTCCCCGGCCGTGACTTTCACCGCTCTCAACCTCTTCTCCAGATCCCACAGCAAGCCGGGCGGCACAGAGCGGCGCCTGCAACCACAGCACTTGGGAGCTAAAGCTTTGGCCGGCCTGGGGCTAAGGAGCCAGTTTGAGGCCAACCTGGACCACACGGCCAGACACCATCTCACAGCGCCAAGAAATGGAAGCAGCCACAGCCAGAAATGGGCGTTCAGGTTGAAACGTGCTGCTCCCTCGGAAGCCTGGCACCCCAGCCTCACGGGTTAGGGCCTTGGGTTTCTGAGACACCATCCCTGGCATCACTTGGCATCCCACACACACACAGGGTCTCACCCACTGCCCAGGGCCGCTCTCAGCATCCAGCCTGAGTCTGGCCTGGCGGGTCATTCGCGCAGCGTGGTGTCTTAGACCCAGGCACGGTACAGGACACCCCAGCACTGCCTTCACCTCACGGCCGAACAGCAGTCCGTGTGTGTGCGTGACATCTTTGTATCCTTTCCCACGAGTGACACTGCAGCGAGGCAATCACTTCCCTTTTTGTGTGATCATTGGCCTTAGTCTTCCTGGAGTGAAATCCTAAGACAGGACTTTCTAGGCCGTATGGTAAATTGAGGAGTTGCTAATGATCTTACAAAGTGAAGGCACCATTTTCCACTCCCATCAGCAACGCAGTAGGTGCCAGGCGTGGTGGCACACACCTGTGATCCCAGCACTCGGGAGGCTGAGGCAGGAGGCAACTTCGCAGCGAGTGCTGTGAAGGGTTGTAAAGACTACTGCATGCAAACATCCCTGCAGAGTGGCCAGGGCGCGGAGCTTCCTCCTGCCCCTCCCAATGCACACAGTGGCCACAGTGAGGAGGAACCTGGCAGCCTTCGCACACCAAGGTCCATAGATAAAAACTAACCTGCACACACGGTCGTTCCTGGTCCACAGTCTAAAGAACTAACATGCTAAACACAGCCGAAATACGAAGCTGGAGCTAGAAACCACTTAGCATAGCTCTGCCCAGCACAGAGATTATTACCAACCCAACACGGGACCCGAGAGCTGTACACGCACATCCAGTTGGTGTGATGTGCAAATGACAAGGAATCCACATCACTTCCAGAAGCAAAAGGGGTCACGGGCATCCATTCAACCAAGACGGTGCCAGGACTGCCCCTGGCAGAGTGCATGTGCCCAGCACAGTCAATACAAGGAAATAATAAAACCAAGACGGGAAACCCACAGCACAAGAACACACGGCGTGGAGGTCAAGCAGAAAGGGCAAATACGAATTCCTGCATGGGGACCAAACACCTCCATGAGGCCCGGCCACTGCCTGGCTTGAGTCCTCTCTGGTCAGTGCCTCGGTGGTACCGGGTGTGCCCAGATCTAACTCTGGGAAGCCAGTGAGGGATGGGTTGTTTAGATCCACTGAGATAGAAACTGGTTTTGCTACAACAGAACTGCCATTCCTGACATACAGGCGTCTTGAGATTCACCTAGAAAGTCCATGAGGGGAGGAGGGGGAGAGGAGGGGGAGGGTTTACCGCTGGCCACCAGGTTCCCTGTCATTTCCTCTCCTCACGCTGAGGCTCCGGTGTTGGACCGCGTTGACACGGCAACTGCAGCACCACAAGCTGAATCTCACAGGTGCTCTCCCCAATTCCCACACTCAGGAGCAAACTAAGGTGGTGGCTGACTCTAATCCTGCAAGCTGCGTGGCCTTAAACTGGTCACTGAGGGAAACTGAGGACCACAGAAGCCTACACAGTGCTGAACCCTATTACCCTTGCTTTAACCCAGCTTGAAGGCTTCATGAATCTATGACAAACACACCGTCTGACTCCATGCAGATGGGGAAAATACACAGGAGTTGCTGCAGGAACAGATCAACGTGAAAACACCAGGAAGGTTACAGCAACAGATTTCAACTGACGTACGTACGCTTATGCTCAAACTTCCCTGGGAACACCCAGCCAGGCCTGGTGGCACACACCTGTGATCCCAGTGCTTGGGATCCCTGCAAGTTCAAGGCCAACCTGGGCTACATGGTGAGACCCTGTCTCAAACTAAACCAAAAAGGCTCCCTGAAATGTAGCTGAGAGTCTCATTACTGAGGCCAAGCAAACTTTCACAGCACACATGCTATTCCTTTCCATCTGATAACTCCGGACTACGAAGAGAAAGGAATCCACCAGTTCTGGGGCTGATATACACAGAGCTGCTGCTGGTCCACGTGAACAGCTGCAAATTAAGGACCAGTCAGCAGGTCAAACACTGCTTCCGGCCCGCACTGTTAGCCTACATATTCAAAAATGGAGCTCATTTCTCCTCTTTTCCAAATAAGTATTAGGGTGACAGTGACTCTGCCTTCCAATTTCCAAACAGGTGGGAGGCAGCGGCACGAATCTCGACTGCCGGGTATGGAATGAGTCACAGCCAGAGAGCGGCTTCCCGTCAGGGCACCGCCAAGGTCTGAAGGGACTACATGGGTCTCATGGGGATGCACAGCGGAGGATCTCGGAGAAAGTCTCGACACGGGAGGGGGCCCCAGGCAGAAGTTTCTACCACACGTAGAACTTCGGAGGCCTGGCCTACTCCTGCTTCTAAAATACAGCACTGCTGCAAATAGCAGGATTTCTTAATTCTAAAAATGTAAATGAGGAAATTTCATCAAATTTTATTTCTAATAAAAAGGCAAAGAAAAAGAATTTATTGAACCAGGGATTTAGCTCAGTGGTGCTGCGCCTGCCTTGCAAGCCCAAGGTTCTGAGTTTCAAACCCCGCCCCGGTACCAAAAAAAAAAAAAAGAAAAGAAAAAGATTTCAGCCCGGTGTGGTGGTGCACACCTGCTGCAATCCCAGCCGGCACTCGGGAGGCTGAGGCAGGAGGAGGGAGTGTTTGAGGGCAGCTGGGTTATATAGTGAGATCTTATTTTTAAAGAAACAAAAAGAAAAAAATCAAAAACAAGAAGGGAAGGAAGAAAAGGGAAGGGAGATGAAAGAGAGAGAAAACAAAGGGAGAAAGAAAGGGTTCAAAATATAAGGATATTCTGGAGCTATATTTAGCTGTACTGTTTTTTGTGGGGGGTTTTTGGTACCAGGGATCGAACTCAGACCCTTGCGCTTGCACAGCAGGCAGCAAAACCACTGAGCTAAATCCCCGGCCCCTGTCTAGCTGTATTGTTAAAAACAAATTACTCACCAGGGATGTGGTTCAGTGGTACCTGCCTGGCAAGCGCAAGGCCCTGAGTTTGATCCCTGATACCAGAAAAAAAAATTATAAATTTTTCAAATGAAGTATCATTAACATGACATAAAATACTTTTTAAAGGGAAATTTATTTATTTAATTTATCTATTTTTGAGACAAGGCCTCCCTATGTAGCCCAGGCTGGCCTCAAACTCACAGCGATCCTCCTGCCTCAGCCTCCCCAGTGTTAGGATTACAGGCGTGAGCCACCAGGACCAGCTGACATAAAATATTTTTATCAAAAAAAGTTTTTTCTCTGGAGACAGGGTTTTGCTATGTAGTCCAGGCTGACCTTGAACTTGCAGCAATCCTCCTGCCTCAGCCTCCTGAGTGCTGGAATTAGAGGTGTGCATCACCACGCCCAGCTTTAAACTGGATTTTCTTGTTTCAAAATTTCCTGGAAAAGAGGTATAGTTATTGCTACTTAAAAACTGAGTTCTTGGGAATGTTCGAGAAATAGTGGCATAAGTAAAAATAAAAATCAGTGCCCAGTGTGGAGGGCGCCGCGTGGATCCCAGGGTGCTGCAGTCTCCTGTGGGCCTGGCGGTGCCTTCTGTGCTTGGGTGGAAACTGAAGTCTGAGCTGCAGCCACACTGCCCGCCGGATGGAAGGAGGACAGGGTAACCGTGTACTCTCTGGGCCAGGGATCCGACCCATTGTTTATCACATGCTAAGTGAAAATCAGCAGAAAACCCAGGAGTTGGAAATCCTCTCCCCCCCACAAGTGTGGGTGGTGACTCAGCTGAGAATCTGTATGCCCTATCTACACAGATGCACGGCTCCTCTTTCCCTCTCTCCCTCTCTCTCTCTCCCTCTCTTTCTATCTCTCAAAAATGCCTGGCTAAAGGCTATACAGATCATAGCTTATGAAGGGGAACTGAAAAGTGAAAACCTTACTATTTAAAAGTATTTGAGGTAGAAACACAGATGAGCATAATGATTTATACAATCAGAGACTTTTATTTTTAAACTTGCTTTATTCCTTATAAACAAGGAGTGAAGAGTAAGCTGGAACAGAAGGTGAAGGAAAGCAAGTTTAATATGGAGGAATAAATGTGAGGCACTGAGTTATATAGAAGGCTACAAGGAGGCTGAGGCAGGAAGACTGCAAGTTCAAGGCCAGCATAGGTAACTTAGACCCTGTCACATTTAAGGGGGGGCAGGAGAAAACAGGTGATGCCAATCAGAATGTGGCCCACTGCTTTCGAGGCAGGGTAGAGAAAATTGAACAGTGCAGGTTTTAGAGACAGTATGTTGTGAGACTGCAGAGCAGAAAGGGGGTCTTTAAAATAACTCAAGGGCCAGGATGTAGCTCAGCGGTGCAGCACCTGCCTGGCAAGGGCAAGGCCCTGAGTTCAAGTTCTGGAACCGCAAAACTAAACCAAACTAAAAATAAAAATAACTTAGTCCCCTAGGAAAGCAAGGAAACCTTGTGACATAAGCTCAGCTCACGGCCCAGGCGAGCCCAGATCACACCTGTGACATCCATGTGCACACGTGGCCCCCAAGAGCAGGTGTGGATGATCCGTGCTGGCCTCTAGCATTGGCGACGGAGACCCAGGGCCAGGGGTGGCATTTCTAGGCCAGCAGAGACTAAGTCACGGCTTAAAACCAGCCCTGAGCCAAGAGCCGCTTGCTCGCGGGGAGCAGCACTGACCCTCCCGGCCTTTCCTCACTGGGGTGCCCAGGCAACCACGCTCAGGTCAGAGCTCCAACCCAACTCCGCCCCGGACGTGAGACTACATCACTGCCAGGTCCCCAGGTCCCCGAGTCCCCATACCACCCTACATCCCCAGCCAGAAATTGCTGTTTCTTTTCTTTCTTTCTTGGTTTTTGAGACAGGGTCTCACTATGTACGCCAGGGTGGCTTTGAACTCACTATGTAGCCTAGGCTGACCTCAAACTTGCAGCAATCTTCCTGCCTCAGCCTCCCAAGTAAAACCACCACTTCCAAAAGAAATCTATTGCAATCTGTCCAGAAAGGCTTAACCTCTGCAGCCGCCAAGAATGGACCAGTAAAAAAGAGCAGCAAACAGATGAAGCCCCACTAGAATATCCATGCTATTCCAGCTCAGGAGCTGTTAAAAGCTAGCTCCTCTGCACACTAGAGAAATCTTTCTCCTTAAGAAAGCGGGGTGATATTAAAGCACTGAAGGCAGGATCATCTTTCTTGTGTCTGGCTAGGAACGCAGCTGCTTCAGGGGTGCCAGCCTCCCCCAGCAAGTGCCACTGCGGTGAGGTCACACTCTGTCTAGGTTTCCGCCAGGTCAGGGGACACAAGAGGCCACGGGTCTTGAATGAATTGGCGGTTATCAGAACGCAGGTCAGAGGTGACATTGGTCTCCCAGCCAGCCTCACAGCTGACCACACTGAGCCTTTCACTGAAGGCGCTCATTTGCCACCGGAGAGGATGTGCTCTGTCTGCTTCCTCAGGAGAGATGAAGAGGGAAGCCGCTCTGACAGCCCTGCAAAACCTGGAAAAAGCATGGAGTCTGTGGACACCTGAACCTGGCCTACAGCCTTCAAAGCATGGTGCGCATTAAAGGAAGGCGACAGAATGAACCCTAGACTGTCTCCTCTGCAGCCATATCACTGCTTCTCTTCGCCATTTGTCTATTTACTGGTTTGTTTTTGTGACACAGGGTCTCACGATGTAGTCTGGACTCTGGTCTTAGTGTTTGCTGTCTCCACGTTATACTTCTCTTTGGTTTTTTGTTATCTTGCCTTTTAGCACACCTTGTAGCTTTGCTGCCCAGCACACACGGTGTCCTGGGCAGAGGGACCAGGTATGGAGAAGCCTAGCAGGTGAGGTGCGTTTGTGTGAAGGGAAAAGTGTCCCAAGGTCCTAGGATGGGGCCTCAGCATCCTGGTGAGCCTGAGCCCAGGTGTGAGCATCAGCAGAGCCCTCAGCGGTCTGGCTCAGGTGGGCAGGAGGGCTCCCTTCCCGAGCTCGCCTGGTCTCAGCACAACACCAGAGGCTCCTGGTCTGGACCCCTGAGGTGACAGTCCCAGCAGTGTGAGTCCGGCCCTGGCTCCCCTGCAGGCTGTGACTGTCCACCCTGTGCCTCCAGCAAGCCATCCTACCTGGCCTGGGTCCCTCCTGGGGGCCTCAGCTGGGGAGCAGCACATCTCCCCTCTGCTGTCTGTCCCTGGCACTGAGGGCAGCAGCCTGGCCTCATGGGCCCCAGGAGAGCTGCTGGTTTCTCAGCCCAGTCGCGTTCTGGTTGCTAGGATGGAGCTGGCTTTGAAGCTCTTTCCAAAACAGGACACAAACAAGATGGCTCTGCACTTTTTTGTTTTTTCTTGGTACCAGGGATCGAACTTAGATCCTTGCGCTTGTGAGGCAGGTGGATAAACTACTGAGCTAAATCCCCCTACTCTGTACTTTGTGGTGTCCTTTTCTTTTTAATTTCTTAACCATATGTAATCCTCAGATGGATTTAACCACATGTAATTCTCAAATATACATGTTTCTTGAGACAGGGCCTCATTATGTGGTTGGGGCTGGCCTTACACTTACTATGAAGTCCAGGCCCTTGAACTTCGCAGTAATCCTCTTGCCTCAGCCTCCCAAGTGCTGGGATTACAGGCACAGTCCACAACACCCAGCTCAAATATCTTTTAATAAGAGACAGGCTAGGGGCCAGGGATTTAGCTCAGTGGTTCCGCCGCCTGTTTCGAAAGCGCAAGGACCTGAGTTTGATCCCCAGTACCAAAAAAAGAGAGAGAGAGAGAGAGACAGGCTAACCAAAGTCATTTATATGTATATCCCATTTTTAACTCTCTTTGATACCCCTAAAGTTTTATCCATTTATGTATTGTAGAGAAACCTAAACTATGAGTGAAAATGGGATTAGCATACTAAGCTCATGTTTGTAATCATTTTGTCGATGTGCACGTTAGCACACAGATCTATGGTCTGCTGAAGCCATTTCTATTATGAATTAAATACATATTCTTAGAGACATGGATGTTTTCTATTTCCCACATGACCATCAGTCCAATATTTTGTTAAACTGAAGTCCTGAAGAAGAAGTCTCAAGATTTTTCCCAGGCCATATGAATCTCCACTGGACTGCAATCTAATTTTTACATCACTGTGTTAATAAGTTTTCACTAAGACTTTACCCAAGTGACGGATAGATAACGGAATGAATTCCTTGCCTGAGTTTACTAAGTAGTAAGGAAAATAAATTGGCTGAGTACCAATAAAGTTAAGTAAAAAAAAGAAATCAGTAAATTCTTTTGAATTTCCTGGTCTCCTGCTTTTGCATTTTTGTACCTTACCTGACATTTTCAAAACTAGAAACCATTTCCTTCATTTACTGAAATGATTATCATCTAAGTTTTTAGTGAGACTGAATTTTTCCTCAAAGAGTCACTCAGGAGCTTACTACTTTGGGGAGTAGTAAACCCAGAAAATGGGGATTTGATGCATGTTCTTGTCTTTCTTTGTAGCACGGCTGTTTAGGTGTGAAATCCATCTTCAGATGGAGTTGTGTTCTTCAGAGGGACACAGAAGGGTTCTTTTTATATCTCACTTTCCCTGAAGTGATGCTTAGAGTTTGCCCTATACGAGGAGACTGAAGTAACCTCGCTCTCATTGTCAAGCATCTCTGCTTCCAGAGAAAACAACACAGCTACCTGCAAAAAGCTGCTGAAGGCCCAGATCAGCTTCATTACCGAGCGCATCCTTTGCTGAACCCCGCTGATGAATACTTTTCCTTGCTGTGAGATCTTCTTTCAAAGTGCACAGACTCGAATCCAAGGCTGATGTTTTTCATTTTGACAGACACTGCAGAAAGTGTGAGCTGTCAGAAGCCTGGGAAGCCACCGCCGCCCTCGTGCAGTGCTTCTTGTCAACACGGCTTGGTGGACGCCGGGCTCCCAGGATGGAAACAGCAAGGTCACCCGCGGGCTACAGTGTGACAGACACTCCGCCGCTGCCTGTGATGTGCCGTGAGCAGTCCCGCACGCACGCACGCACACGCGCACCGCTCATCGTGAAGTTCTGTGAAGTTCAGACAATGTCTTGTACACTTCCTTCATCTTATAGATGAGGAAACAGCGGGTGACCCTCTCCAGCATCACATGAAAAGTGAAAGAATTAGGTGCTGCAGACCAGGAAAGGAGATGATGAGCCTCGGAAGGCGATTAGGATTAGGAAATTTACCAAGATAGGTCAGGGCAATCACAGAAAAGTAGAATAGCTGGTGTGAGGGCGCGTGCCTGGCATTCCAGCACTGGAGAAGGCTGAGGCAGGAAGATCCCAAATTCAAACTGGGCCTGACTCAAAGTGAAAGAATAAAAGAGGGCTCAGTGTGCAGGCCTGCATTCAACCCTCAGTGCAGAAAGTCAATCAATCAACCAGTCTGGGAGAATCACCCTGCTCTGCGGATCTGAGCTTCACCTGGTTCCCACCCCAGCCTCAGACTGAGCTGTCCCTGCAAACAGGCAGAGGCAGCCTGGAGAGCGGCATCCTCCGGATGACTAGCAGGCCTGGGGGGGCGGGGGCAGAGCCTCCTGGCAGTGGGATACCCAGGTGAGAATCCTCTGGCCTTAACACAACCCTGTCTGACCCTGGCCTGCCGCTTCTGCCCTCCGCCTCCTCATCTGTAGAACGGGGACGGCTGCTGCTTCTCTCAAGGTTGCTGAGAAGATCGGATGAAGCAGCAGAAATCAAATACCTGGCATCTTACTGGGCAGAACTGCCCCGACGGGATAGGGATTTGTTCATCTCTCAAGCATGTGTTGAACATCTGTGTATCAGGAAAGATGTGGGGATCGTCTTTGCCCTTGTGGAGTACACAAACTCACAGGAAAGAATCAAAACTAGAAAATCATCATCGGTGGTACTAGGAATTGAACCCAGGACCCTCGCAGTGACTTAGATCCCCAGCCAATCTATTTACTTCGTTACTTACTTAAAGACTGTGTCTCACTGAGTTGCTAAGTTGCCCAGACTGGGCTGGAAATGGAGATCCTCCTGCCTTGGCCTCCTTTAAATTACTCCATAGAAATTACAGGACTCCTTGCCCCTCATGGCACTCAGGGTGCCTCTTCAGAGGGGGAATATTATAGACAGCTAGGTTAGGTAGAAATATGTGGGCTGTGAGACAGGGCTAAGCCCTGAAGGGAGTCAATGCAGAAGAGGGGAACACCAGGAAGCTGTGACTGGAGCAGCATCTGAAGAATTAAAATCACAATGGTCAGATCTGCATACTTCCCTAAGGGATGAGCAGAAATCTGGGGTTATTAGTACCACCCTTTTGAGATTTCCATGTAAATAAACGGTTACCTCATTGGGGGTGGGCCTTCCTCTCCCACCCAGGTCTAAAACTAAAAGGATTAAAATTAAGACTACAAAAAAAAAGATTAAGACTACAGATTACTGACCAAGGTTAATGATATCACCCTCAGGCCCTGGCTACTTGGATCAAAGTTACCTAAGTGACTCTACTTGTAACCTTACTGGTTGATCACAGTTTTGACCCATGTTGTGCTCTTCTCATGACTTTGCTCTATATAACTTTCTCTGAGAAGTGGGCTCCTTGGCAGCCCACTTTCTGGGTCCCCTCCTGTCTCTCAGGAGCTGTCTCTCCCTCAATAGATTTCCTACTCGAAAGCAAGAAGGAGAGGGACAGAAATTACCACTGCAAGGTCTCGCTTAGATGTTGGGCTTGGAGAAGCTGGGTTCACAGAAGCAGAACTTAGTCCATCTTTACTGTTATTAGAAATATAAATAGCCTGTTATGCAATTCCAGGCAACTGACTTTACCTCCCCATCCTTCCCTTTTCTCCTCTGCAGATGCAGGGCATGTCTGGGAGTTCTTTCTAGCTGGTGACAAAACAGGATTCTACGCACAGAAATGAACCGTGTGTTTGCAAATCTGATGGATGGCACAGAAAACTGGAGTGGAGTAGGTGGCAACGTCACCATATCCAGACATAAAACTCCAAAGCACATCCAGAGCTGGGGGTGTGCTCAGCAGCAAGGCCCTGGGTTCCATCCACAGCACCAAAAACACTAACCAAAAATCTTCAAACACACGTAGACATGCACAGAATTAAACGTACGGGGCGGGGGGGCATTCAAAGTTTAAAGATAGGTAGCCACTGCGCAAGCACAAGGACCGGAGTTTGATCCCCAGTACCAAAAAAAAAAAGAAAATAAAGATAAGTAGACAAAAATGTCTTTGATAGTTTGTTAAAAGGAGCAAGAACTTGAAATAGAGCTTTGAATGTTTATAATATGTGATAAAAATATTTATTCTTCATTGAAAACTCTCCTCATTTTTACACACTTTTTGGTCACCTTTCCACGTACTTCTCCACCTTAAACACAGTTGCTGACTCTGAATTGGAAAAATACTCCCACTCTGTTATTAAATAGTTTGCACACTGGAGAAATAAAAATATATTAAAATTGATTGACTTTAAAAAAATAGTTTCCTAAATTATTTCCCATATTTTCTTTCCCTGTATCATGAACCTACCCATTAAGAAGGGTTTTCCTCTCCTTAAGTGGCAGGCCTAGGTCATTAAAACACCATCCCACTTTTAAGCAAAATAGTTGCGTACAAATATATTCAGTGGTTGTGTGAGCATTTCCATATGTAATACAAGTGGCTTACTTTCAAACATAAAACAGAAATAATGGATGAGAAACACTTAGAAAAAGAGACAGTGAAGCCCTAACTGTTTCTATGCAGGTATATAGCACAGAAACATTAGAGATGGTCATGGGACCACTTTAGCTTAAAAAGGAGTTGGAGTCAGCCTGGTTATGAAACAAAGTAACACTTGGTTATGGAAGAAAGCTGCAGTCTTCATTACCCCAGTCCTTGAATACTAACACCCTTACTCAATCATCCTGACTAAAAGCTACTATTTCAGGTTCAAAGTATGAAGCTCCTGGAGGTGATAATCATGATTTAAAACCAACACCTGGCACTGGGCGGGGCTCGGGTAGGCATAACTGCATTTCCCCTCCAGCCAAGTTCACTCTGGCCAGGACTGTTCCTGTCCATGTGGCACCAGATCCAGGTCGTTCCGTTTGTGAGACACGGGCTGCACCCGCACTGTCCCAGGCTGTCCTGTGCCAATCTGCTGGGTGTGTGAACACGAGGCCCACAGGTGGCAATGTGGCATGGCACAGGGATAGCCCGCTGCCTGCCTCAAGGTTGCCTCGCCAGGGACTTGCTTTGTGTGATGTTGTATCTGATGCCTCAACTGTCTTCAAAGAAATTGCAAAACAGCTGTTTGTAGGAAAGACCCTGAGTATTTTGTGTGTCTTTATGATATCTGGAAAAAATCGGCATTTTTTTCATTTATGTCTACAACAAATACTTTTATACAGTTGAATCATTTTCTACCAAAGAGGACTGAACTTCATATATGAAAAGTTATACGGGGAGGGAGAGACAGAGAGAGAGAGAGATTGTTCCTTGGTAGATATGGTTCATATTTAACCTATCCTTCTTGGATTTTATAATATAGACAATGGCCACCCTGGCCCGTCTTGGACAGGGCCCATCCGTCGGACACGTCTGTCCACACACTTGCCTCCTCGGGTACAGGCAGTGGAAGTTAGGGCTGAATCCCTTTGAAGCAGCAATGCATTAACTCACAGCCTTAAACACTCCTAAAACCTTTCAGCTTATACATGATTTTCTGTCCAGAAAGCTCTCTAACGAGGGGAGCACTGATGCCCTAATCTACGATGGCAGAACTGCAGTGAATCCCTGGACGCAGCCCCGCCGTGTACAGGAAAATTCACCCAGGCGATGCACACTAGCATTCACTATTTGGGCACAAGGTGATTGTGATAAATAGCTCAGTTCTTGCTCAAAACAAGGAAAAGCAAGCAAATAAAACAAGAAGCTTTTGAAGTCTATCAGCTACTTTTTTCCTCATCAAATGTATTAGAAATGCTTGATAATAAATCATACCCAATAATCACTAAGTAAATTTTATCTTTTCAAAACCAGATGAGACTTTTGAGAAACACAAATGAAGAACATCCGTCCTTGGAGTTCACTGGGCTGGTTATGAGTCACTGTTTTGGCAATTTCTTTCAAATGACAGCAGATTCTGATGTTAAATGGCTGAAATTTAATTCAAGTCTCATGTGTAAACAATGGGTCTGGGCAGATAATCTCTAAATTACTCCAGATCTAATATTATTTTATACCAAACACCACTCAAATAAATTTTCATGTTCGGTTTATCTCTCGGGGAATGGCCCTTTATTAAAAACATTCCTTTCATTTATAGTACTGCATTTCAAAAATCCTACTTTTTCCTGTTTTTAGAAAGGTCATGAAATTATCTAGGAAAATTCTATGAAACAACAGCTCCAGCAAGCCAGCTTTTCAATTAACTACAAGCTCCTCTTTTGCCGATCTTATTTCAACTGCTTGCTACAAGAAGGCGTCTAGTCCTGGGTGACCCCCGAGGACATCTACCTAAAGCGAGCCTTAGATGACGCACAAAAGCACTCAGAATTGCCCCGTTTCCCACACTCAGACCAGTCTGCCTACAGCTCATGAACACCAGTGAACATGTACCAAGTACGTGAGATTCTTGCTGCCTTGTTTAAAATCAAGACTTTATTTTGTGGATGAACATAAAATGAAAAATATCCAAGGTCAAAGTGGAAAAAGAGGAAGGATTCCACAAGAATGGAGACTTGGCTTGGCTTTGTCTTTGTTGCTGTAACCTCAGGTCTCCACGCGAGGCGGGGGGCAGGTGACAAAAGGGACAAGTTCGCCCTCAGCCTCCTCTGCCTGGTAATGGGAGCATGAGTTCTCCTGATTCCCAAGCCGCCTGCACTTGCCATGCATGCTGGTGCACACCTGTGAGCCCAGCACACGGGAGGCTGAGGCAAGAGGATCGCTGCAAGCTCAAGGTCAGGCCTGGGCTGCACAGCGAGATCCTGTCCCAGAGGAAAAAAAAGACACTTGCACTTAGCGAGACAGACTTGACAGGACCGGCTCTGCTTGAGCAGCGGGCAGGGCAGAGAGCTCAGGCATGTGGGTGGCCACAGCCTTCCAGGCTCTGGCAGGAGAAGTCTGCAGGGGGCAGCCCAAGGGGCGCCTTCCTCCTGCTTCGGCCCTCCCGCCAGCTGTGGAGGCTCCCTGCCTGTGCACCGACCCTCACAGTGTCTCTCCCTCTGTCCGGGGGAGCCCCTGTCCCTGACCCCGTCTCTCTCTCCTTTTACACCCCAGTCTCCGAGTCCTGGGTACTGCGTGTCACCTGCTGAAGCCCCCCACGTGATCAATCGCAAGAGAAGGGACATTAAATTCCGAAGGTGCCTCCCCTGGCCCTGAAACTCGCTTGCACATCCATGTCTGGGAGTAGTCACTAGAGGGGGTCGATATTTACTTCCTTCTTTTCCCCTCTCTTTTAACGAATGAAAAGGAGAATGGGACAGCAATAGCCCCAGTGTTCCCTCTTTCCGAATTTCTTTCGCCCTCACCAGGGTCAGCAGGAGCCCCCCCGCCCCGCCCCCCGGGACTCGCTCACGGGGAGGCCAGGGCGGGCTCAGGAATCCATCTCGGCTTCCTCTCTTTCCCATCAGTGAGGGGCGGGACTGCCTCACACCCCAGATGCGCCCCAGTAGGCCAGTGGTGTGCAGAGGGACCATTTACAGCCACAGAGTAACCTGTCCGTGCCCTGGGGCGGGGAGGGGCACGTTCAGATGACACCTGATTCCTGCGCCCCCCTCAGCCACTCTGGTCTCGCCCTTCCCCACCTGGAGGACAAATTCTTACAGATACTGGACAAAATGACCAAGCCCAAAGCTACATTTTTACCCCTAAACATGAAGTTTCCCATAATCTTGAGGGATATTTAAGCACAGAAGATTAGAACAAAGTTAAAAAAAATAAATAAAGCAAACTATCAGTGGTAAATTAAACTTATTATATCTAAAATATGTTTTGACTTTAAGAGGATTCCAAGCCCAGTTCCCATAATCACTTTTTATTTATTTATCTATGTATTTATCTATTTATTTATTTATTTTTTGGTGCCTGAGATCGAACTCAGGACCTTGCTCTCGTGAGGCAGGCATCAGAAGCACTGAGCTAAATCCTGGGCCCTATTTAGTTATTTATTGAGACAGAGTCTTGCTGTGTAGTTCAGGCTGATCTGGAACTCACTATGTAGCCTGGGCTGGCCTGGAACTTTCGAGATCCTCCTGCCTCAGCCTCCTGAGTGCTGGGATGACAGGCGGGCATCACCACACCCGGCTCCTGTGCTCACTCTTTTTTTTTTTTGGTAAGGGCGATTGAACTTGGGACCTTGTGCTTTTGAGGCAGGCTGCAGCACCACTGAGCTAAATCCCAGGCCCAAAGGTACAGTCTGCAGTAACTCTGGAACACCATATTACGCACCTTACACGCCTACAGTACACCGCATAACATTATGTTCCAAATTAGTGGACACCTACATAATTCCTATTTGAAATAAAAACCACATTTTTAAGAGTCAACAGGTTTTAAAATATTGAAAATTTAGTTCTGAAAGTTAGCCAAATGTCCATTTTAATTTTGATTTTCAGTAGTCACATGTAATTAAGTCATAGCATTAATCAAGTGAGCTGGCAACAGAATGTCTATTAGGTTGTTTTCTGACATTTTTTTTTTGAGCCAGGATCTTGATAAATAGTTCTGTCTAGTATCGAACTTATGAGGTAGCCCAGGCTAGCCTTAGACTCACAGTGATTCCCCTGCCTCAGCCTCCTGAGTGCTGAGGTTACAGGTGTGCACCACCACGTACACTCTGCTGTTTTTGTACAAACTTGTATGGTAGAAACTTCTAAAATTAAATACAACCTTGTTTTAATTTCAAGAACTAGGTAGTATAACTTCAAGTGTCAAAAAATAACCATTTAGATGACCACATTGATGTAAAGACAGATAAAATGTGGAGTACAAATTTTAAAATATGTTCTTTCCTGCTAAGATGTAACTGCTTCTGTCTTTACCAAAACAAATAATTTTTGTGGTATTTTTAAGGTGAAGAATTCCTCATATTTGCAAAGCACTCATTTGTAGTATTTTTTTCTTTTATCAGTTATACTTGGTACATTAAAACAGCCCATGAGTGAATTACTATTTTAATAACTGAATTCATTTTTAAGATGCTAACTTTAATTTTACAAATGATGGGCACTTTGTCTTCAGCAAGTTTTCCTTTCTGTTTTAATGTATGCAGTAAAACACACAAAAAGCTAATAATCACCGGCACTAATTAGAGGAGGGGTCAAAGCCATCCTTTTAATACAAAATCATGAAAGCCCATAAAAGAGCTGAGAGAACTTTATAGCTCATGGCAAATATGAAAATCCTAGAACTTCAAGGTGAGAGACTTCAAACAAAAGTAGGAAAGTGCTGAAAGAACAAACAGATTAACAATAAATTAAGAGAACAAGACAATTGCTAAGGACGGCATCGAGGAGCAAAGTCATTACCTCCCAATTCCGGTGCTTTCCTCATGAGCGGCTCCACTCATAGTTACAGTACTTTTATCACGAGTGACTTTGTTTCCTGGTGCAGATGGGAAAGAAAAATGGGAGGGCTGGGAGTGGTGGGGTACAGCCTGTAGTCCCACAGTCAGGAGGCTGAGGCAGGAGGATCCCTGTGAGTTTGAGGCCAGCCTGAGCTACATAGCAGGTCTCTGTCTCAAAAAAAAAACAAGGGCCGGGGATGTAGCTCAGTGGTGCCACCGCCTGCCTCACAAGCGTAAGGTCCTGAGTTCGATCCCCGGTATCAAAAAAAAAAAAAAGAAAAATGGGAGGAAAATCTCAGACAGTCATCTGCTATCGCCTGTCTCGTGTTCCCATTTCCTAAGCATCCCCTTCATCAGTCCATGTTTGCAGTACATGATCTTTAGCCCCTTGTGTGGAGCTGGTCTGTGCACACAAAGCATCGTGATCTCCTTTTCCACCCTCTTCCCTCCCTTCCTCCCCCCATTTCTTTGTGTCCTTCCTATGTGGTAATTGTATATTTTGAGATGTGAATATGCCAGTTTCAGGAGAAAACACTATAATACAAGCCATGTGTGAGTTGGGTGGGTCATTTCCATTAAAGAATAATCTGGATGCAGAAACCATCTTCAGCACTCCGGTAAGAAAACAGTGATTTGATGGGGCAGTTTTTAGAGATGGCTAATGAAGCAGGACAATCCTAATTAAAGCTATCACTGCTCTGCGTGTCCAAAGAGCATCCTGTGACAAATCTCAGAAGAGTAAGAGTAGCAAATGAGAAGAACGCATCAATGCTATGCTCAGCCAACCTAAATGGCACATCGCCTGCCCAGGTCTAGGCCTGACTACGGGGAATTCCTCCAAAGACAGTAACTCAGAGGTAAAAATAACAACCTAGGGCCTGGGATATACCTCAGTGGTGTTGTATGTGCCTGGCAAATGCAAGGTTCTGAGTTCGATTCCTAGTACCAGAAAAAATAATAACGATCTAGTTTCAACATGAATACCCTGTATCTTCTGTTGGATATATATATTTTATTTTAAAGATAAACACGCACAATAGCACCCACCCATAATGCCAGTGCTCAGGGAGGCTGAGGCAGGAGGACCGTGAATTTTCAGCCAGCCTAGGCTGTATAGCAAGCTCAAGAACATCCCAGACTGCCCTGCAAAACAAATAACTACTAACAATAAATCAAAATAATCCTACTCTGTTTGAAAAAAATGTTCAATTCTTGAAATTATGTTAAAATTAAGATGGTACTACACTCAAACTTGGTCAGTGTCTGTGAAGTTACAAAGATCCTAGGACAAAAGCTCTCATCTGCTGAGGTTATTCGTGCAATACAAAGAGAAACAAGAAAAGGAGACACAAGAAAGCCCCTTGCTTCTCAGGCTGGAGCACCCGCTGTTTCCATAGCAGTCGCTGTACCAACTTCTCCACGAAGAGAGGCCCTAACCTGAGTCTCTACCTTGCTTTCAGAACAAATACAGCAAACCTCCAAGCAGGTGCTGCAGGCAGACTCCTGAAAAGTAGAATTCTGGGTCATTTCTCTAGCTCTTCCTTTATGAAAGTATCAGAGCGATTACATGATGTCAAAATACTGCCTGACTGTAATAATGAGTGAGCCTTAAATCTGTCTCTGAAGCCCACAGCTCACTGCGTCCCGGGCAGTGGATTCTCTCCACTCCAGGTTCAGGCCCAGGCCCAGGGCCTGGGATCCAGCGGCTTCTCATCAGAATGAAAAGGCAGAGGAGTGCTACCCAGGAACGCTGGTACCAGAACCATGGAGGCTGGGAGTCCAAACCCACCAACCCCAAGCACCTCACCCTGCACGCCTAAAAGTACAGTCCTGCCACGTGCGGTGACTCACACCCGTAATCCCAGCACCCAAGAGGCTGAGGCAGGAGGACTGCCATGGATTCAAGGCCAGCCTGGGATGGCGGGCTATGTAGGGAGACTCTGTCTCTAAGTAAATAAACAACTCTCCTAACACCACCTGACTGGCCCTAAGACTGGCCCTCAGCATGCTGCTAGGAGCCTGGGTGGATTCCAGTATTGTTTATGCACACTGGGGTCACAGCTAGCTGCTGTGCCCCTTGCTGTCTGGACATCACCTAGTCCACCCCAGGAGCCCAAGCGACAAACAGAGACACACCCACTCCCGCACAGAGCCCAGGCCATCACCTTGCACTGCCATTTCAAATGCAACCCACGAGAGCAGGTGGACAGAAGCAGGCAGCGGACTCTGAGCTGGAGCTCCGAGAGACGAGGTGTTCACCGAGCCATTTCTGTTCCTGGAAGAACCAACGTGGAGATTTCTTCTCGCTTCTGGTGGAAGCCACACATTTGGCAGCAGTTTTAGCAAGGATGGAGACTTTTGCAGAGCCCCGGGTCCCGGGCTGAGCTCTCCTGCACAGCTGGGCAGTGGCCAGGCCCCGAGTGCCCACCTGGGGACACCAGAGCACCATGCGCCCATCCTGCTCCCCACCGAGTGAGCTCCCGTCTGCTCAGCTGCCCCGGCTAAGTCCTGAGAGCTCTGGGAAATCAAGCACAAGGTGGACTTCCCCCAAGCAGTGATCCACTCCTTCTAATTCTGCGTGGATAAGCCACACTTTGTGTATTGATTCTAGAGTGGGACATTTGGGTTGTTTTTATTATTATTATTATTTTGGACACAGGGTTTCACTTTGTGGTTCATGCAGGCCTCAAACTCACTATTTAGCCCAGGTTGGCCTGGAATGGCAGCAGCCTCTCATTTTTCCATTTCTTTTTAAAACAATAATAACATTGTTGCTGTGGACATATTTGGATGCAAGTGTTTGTATGGGTAACTGTATGCATTTTGAGTCTCCATGACTTTGCTTACATACCCTATATTATTATAGTTCTACCCCCTCCTTTCTGGTACTAGAGGTAAGGAATGAACCCAGGCCCTCGTGCATGCTGTGCAAGCACTCTAATACAAAGCTACATTCCCAGCTGCTTTATTTTCTTTTATTGTTATGACAGGGTCTGCAGAGGTTGCTCACGGTGGCCTGGGTCTGCGATCTTCTGGCCTCAGTCTTCCAAGTAGCTGGGATCACAGGCGTGTGCCACTAAGGCCAACTAATAGCCACACTTGGAATCTCGGTAATGAGGCTGTAAAACATCGAAGTTCAAAGACTGGGTCCCAGAGACAAGCTGCCTCCTTTCAGCCCTGAATCATCCCGTCTTAGTTGTGCATGGTTAAGACAAGTTACGTAACCTCACCGGTGTCAGGATCTGCTCACTTAGAGCTAATACTGCTTCCGAATTATTCTTGATAAGAGACAGATGAGTCCAACCCACAGCGCTAGAAAAGACCTGAGTAACAGACTTAACACCAAAACCATATGATGCAAAAGAAAAATGAAACTTTTAAGCAAACAAAAATATGCAGATACGCATTTTGAGCAACAATAACACCATCAGGATTGATAGAGTAGAAATACGCTAAGCTTTGTTTCAGGAAAGAAATACACGGTCACATGATAAGTGGTCCAGAACTGAACAAACTAACAGAGAAGCGGGTCTCAAACAGGGGAGAGCTTCGTACCGCGGGGAGGCTGGGGCTGGGGCTGTAGCTGCCTGGTGGAGAGCAGCCCAGGCCATGGGTTAGATCCCCGCCCAGCAAAGACGTGCTGCACTGTATTGATGTCATTATCCTGGTTGTGATAAGAAGTTTTTCCAAATCTTGCCAGGGGGAGACTCAGGGCAGAGTGGACTTGGACTTTTTACATTACTTCATATAACTGGATGTGAATGCACAAATTATCTTAATACAAATGTCAACTACCAGTACATAATATTCCCAGGTGAGGTGGTGCATGCCTGTAATCCAAGCTACTCAGGAAGCTGAGTCAGGAGGATCGCAAGTTAAAGGTCAGCCTGGGCAACTTAGTGACTCAGCAAGACCCTATCTCGAAATAAGGAGAAAAAATTTTTAGAGATTTTTTAAAATGTTTTAAAAGTTAAAAAAAATAAAAAGGGTTAGGAATGTACTTTAACTCAAAGGCTTTGAGTTCAATATCCAACACTTACGTATAATATATATAACTATAATTATTATATATATGAAATTTGTGATCCCAGAATAAATTGCTAAAACCCTCTGGACTATATGCTTCCATGGGTGGCTTTCACATCCACGTCTTCATACTTAGAGCTGATACTGCTTCTGATTTACAGTTGTGATGGGAGATAAATGACCCCAACTCACAGTGCCAGAAAAGACCTGAGTAACAAAAGACACCATGTAGAAGTTGCTTTATATAAAACCACTGTGACCATCTTCTTCCATCTGCACCCGCAAGACCTCTTCCTACATCTCTGTTATGCTTTGAGAATAGATTATACATTTTCTAGGGAAATCACATTATTGTTTGTTAGGTCCCCCTGGGAAACACAAAGACAAAGGAATCAGTAACCTCTCCGATACCCAGAGAGAAATCGGATTTAAAAGAAACACCTGCAGTAATTTAGTGAGGCAGCTCATTGGTTCCCGCTACGAGTCCTTCAAAACACTTCACCGTTGTTTATCCATCTTGTATTTTCATTCCCAGATTTTTCAGAGTCTGTTCTGAACACTCTTCCGTAAGTATAAAACAGAGAGTTCCAACTTTTTCAAACTCCAGGCAGGTTGTTACTATTGCTGAACTTACTTTCCACGAAAGGGTAAACTCTCCCTGCTACTCTGCACTGTGAAGGGTGACACGTGTAACTAAAGGGAGAAAGTGTAAGTTGAAGCTGATACAATGTACTACTCTGGAGTAGGCGACCCCAAATCAATGTTATCGAGCAAAGATGAAATAGCTTAAGCCAGGGATCGTGCACTGTACAGTGCAGGGTCTGAATCCTGCTGGGAATAATCAAGCTTGGGCACCGCGGTCTCCGCTGTCCCCTTCTGCACCTTCTCTCCTGCCATGGCCAGCCCAGCCGTGCTGGCCAAACTCACCCTCTCACGTCACAGAGTTCACTACGCTGGCAGCAGGCCGAGGCAGCGCCTGGCGCTCTGGACCCGGGAAACACTGTACGCTTGGCACAATCACTTGTGGTTGTGTTCTGCAGCGGTGTTTCCAAGATAACCAGTGGCTGCACTTGGCAACCCGGCTCTCCCACACTTAGGGCTGCAGCTGTAAAGCTGGCTTGGCGATGCTTGCCTGCTGTGGGTGTAACAGGCAGGTTGGTGGCATCACTGAGAAAGGGTTATTCTCACGAACCAGTCCTGACAGCTGGTCCCAAGTTTTGGCCTGTCCCCATATTAGGAGACAATTACATGAAAATAGTTCATTGGGTTATTTACAAAACAAAGAAAACTGTATCTCAACACCTAAACCATGGTAGCACATGCCTGTAATTCCAGCATTCTGGGAGGCCGAGGCAGGAGGACTGCAAGTTCAAACCCAGCCTGAGCAATTTAGTGATGAAATGTAAAGAGACTCTGTCTCAAACAACAGCAAAACAACAAAACAAACCACTGAACTTGTATTAGAAGCATTCACAGCATTAAAAAGTAGATCTAATGTTTTGCAAATACCAGAGAGTCTATAATACTAACAAGTCTACATCATCAAACATCCATAGCTTTGGAAGTTTTTATTTCCAGCAATTTCATAATAATTCACTGACATGGATTACAGGCAGGATGAAAACTAGTTTCTGCTAGGTGTGTCTGTGAATCATAAGAAGGGTTTCGTGGCAAGCTCAGCAAACAAGGAAACACTTTTCAGCAGTGGCCCTTGGTTCGCACCGCTGGGTATGGGTGGAGCCCTGGAGGAATCGGCAGAGAAATTCGAGCTTCCACAAGTGAAACCAAAACACTAATTTCAATTTTTGTCAGCAATACAAACCCAGCGCCCCGTGAGGACTCTGGAAGTCTGTCACAGCCAGAATCGCGAGTCCGGGCAGGTGCACTGCACCGGCCCTGGGAGTGACACCGACCTGCCAAAGCTGGGACCACGCGTCACCCGCAGAACTTCACCTCCAGGCCTGACAGCACAGCCCAGGACCAGGAAGGCCTGAAGAGCTCCGCAAGTGCGTGCATTTAAACAAAGCGAGGCACTTCCCTCCTCCCAAGGTAGTTTCTCAACAAACGCTCCCCAAGCAGGCCAAGCCCTCCGTGCCCTGCGCTAACCAATGAGCGGCCTCCCTTCCTAGCGTGGGCGATGGTTTTCCCCTGGGGACCCTGTGCTAGCGCCTCCAGTATCAATGATTGAAACAAACCTAACCACCTTTCCAAAGACCAGAATAGCAAGAGTTACAAATTAAGCTACTGAGGACAAACACCGTCAATCTGATTCATGCAGCATTGTCCGTTATTGTTTTTCCTTCCGTTCACCTATTAAGCTGACAAATGCCTCCTAAACTTCAGTTTAACTCTCCAATCTTTCACCAACACTTCTCTGCTTAGTAACACACGTTCTTAAGAAACCAGTATCTATGGCGTTAAAATCTACACTGTATTCCAAACGCCTTAGGAAGCGCAGATACCTTCCCTTCGGTGTTTCAACTTTCATTAAAATGCAAATGGAATGGTTTCTTTCCCTAGGCAGCAACAATACCCGGAGCCCTAACCCAGCCAACAACAGCTGTGCTCTCCCAGGAGCAACTTCGCCGGCACAGGGTCCCTCCTGCGCGGGTCGCCTCCTGAGGAGTATTTTTTGGACTCGGGTTTGCATTACACTCCGACTGGGGCGGGGAAAGTACAGTGCGCGGTCTGAGCTCTGAAACCCACGCGTGGGTTCTACTCCCGGACGGGCGGTCACCACGAGCGCACTGCGCCGTAGCCGAGACCGACGCCCGGGCACCCGCGCCCGTCGGCGAGTCCGTAACCCGAGGGAGGCGCGTCCCGCGGGCCAGGCCGCACTTTACTTCGCAGCAACAGCAAAGTCCGTAGAAGCGGGGAGGCAGAGGCCCAGGGAGGACGGAGGAAGGGCGGAAGGCGGCGGGGCCCCGCGCCCGCGCCCGCGCCCCTTTGTGTCGCTGTCACTCGCGGCACAAAGCGCGAGCCCCGCGCTGCGCCCGGCCGGCGGCGAGGCCCGGGCGGGGGCGCGGGCGCGGGTCCCAGGTCCCCGCCGGCCCCGCTCGGCTCTGCCCGCCCCCCCCGCCCGTGACACCACGGCGCCCTTGGCCGCCGGCGCGCGGGGAGCGGCGGGGCGGCGGAGCAGGGCCGGCGGAGCGGGGTCTGTGGGCCCGGCCGCCACCCCCGCGGTCTGACCTGTCCCTGCTCCAGCGCCGCTACCGAGGCCTGCGCGCAGCCATCTTGCTGCTCTGCGGCGTGACGTCGCCACGCGGGTCGGGCGGACGGCGGCCAGGCTCAGCCCGGCCTCCCCGCGCCTCCCCGCCTCCCGGCCCGGGCCCCGCGCCCCGCACCCTGCAGCTCCCCCTGCAGCCTCCCCTCGCAGTCCTCCCCTCCCTCCCCCCTTCTTCCCGCCTCTCCCTCTTCCTCCTACACCTGCACCCTCCCTCTCCCACCCTGGCAACCCCCTCCCCGTAACCCTCCCCCTCCCCCTCCTTGAAACTGCCCCCCTCCCCTCCTCTCCCTTCCCCCTCTCTACCTCCTTCCCCCTCCTTCCCCCTTCCTCCTCCTCTCCTGCTCCCCAGGCCTCACTGCAGGGAGGGGGGGTCGGCACCCTGGTGGGGGCGGGGCGGGGCGAGCTGGGGGCCCTGAGTCTCCAGCTCGAGTCCCCTGGGCAGGGGTCCCTGGCGGGAGAGAGCGTGGGCAGCCCAGGGCTGAGGCGCCGGGCTGCAGGGTGTGGTGTGAGGCTTTCCAGGGGCGAGCCCTGCCACTCCTGGAGGCTTCTGTGCCCTACCGCACCCAGCTGCAGGGGCACGCTCCCCACCTGCTCACCTTTGAAGCCCTGCCTTGCGCCCCACCCTGTGGTGCCTGCCCCCCAGGGTGCGAACCCAGTGCCCTTTGGGTCCCCAGCCCCGCATCCTCCCTCTCCACGGAGACTGGGGCGCGGGGCGCTGTCCACCCAGCTGGTCCCTTTAGGACGCGGGACCCAGCCGGTCCGTGGCCACCTGCGCCCCCGGGCCCGCTTCTCCTCTGCTGGGGTGAGAACCCTCAGTGGGGCTCCGAGGGGGCCTGGGGAGGTCCCTGACCCGGGTACCCGAGGTCACCAGAGACCGCAGCGGCACCCTTGGACTGCACCCTCTCTGGCAGGGCAGCCCGTGCTCCTGCTGGCCCCAGCTTGCCTCTCCTTTCAGCTCTCTTTCTATCCTTAACTTTCTGTTTTCTCTGAAGATGCGCTAAGAGAGGGAGCCCCATGAATTGCCGGGTGGTTTGGGGAGACCCGCCCATCTTTCAAAGGCTCTTGGGACCTACATTTAAATCTCATGTAGGTGATTTGGGCACATCTTACCTGGGCCCAGTGGCGCCCAGAGTTGTGTCCAGTGAAGCCCTGTCGTTTCTTTTGGTCTTGAGCGCCATGCAGTACACAGAGTGGGCCTGTACTCCCAGCTACTCTGAAGACTGAGGCAGGAGGATCACTTGAACTCAAGGCTTCTAGTACAGCCTGGGCAACATAGAGACCCTAACCCTAAGAAGATAGGAGTCAGGTCTTTTCCTAATGCTGTGAAGTGCTGGTATTTCCTCTGGGTGAACCGATTAAAAGGACTCTTTTCGAGTGTCACAGTGTTGCTAAGAAGAGTCTTTAAAGTGACTAATGAAACATTGTTTATTTTTTTTGAAACATTGTTTATTTTGAAACCATCAAATCTCTCATTTTGCTTGCCTGGCAGAACTGCTCATTTCCCCCTACGCCTTTCATGTGAACTGAAATTTCCACCTTTTCTGGCTGCCTAGCAGTGTCGCAGTGTCTATTGGATTCGGTGCTGGAGAGGCCTGAGGGGTCCTGCTCCCTTCTCACCCTAATGCATAACCTTCTGTCAGCTTCTCCCCCTGGGGGCTCCTGTAAATGGCTGTGGGGATTAACCTGCAGCAGGTAAGCACTCAGCAGCAAGGTCTGTTTCCCCCCCACTCCCGACTGCAGCAGTAGCTGAGCAGCTAGGCTGTCTCTCCTTGCCACTGTGTGGGAAATAATGCACTTGTGGGTATTGGATATTAGGGTCTGTATACAGTGGAGCCTTGACTTACGAACTCAATCTGTTCCCGAGGGCTGGTGGTAATTAAAGTTGGTCAATGAAGGCTCAGGCTCCTCTCCAAAGCCTTCAAAGTCTCTCTCCTGCACTCAGGCAGATCTCAGTGTCCTTAGAGAGACACTGGCCCGGGGTTTCCAATGAACCCCACACAGGAAAGGATGCTGTCATGTTCCTTCCAGAACTCTTTACGGGTTAAATCTGTATCTGAGACCATCTGGAAGCACAAGCAGCCGGCATTCGGGTTGTAACTCAAGACTTTATTCGTAAATCAAAACGGAAATTGTGGCCGTAACCCAAGTCCTTCGTATGTCAGGCTGGTCGTAACGCAAGGGTCCACTGTATTTCCTTTGTTGATTTAGATTATAATTGGGAACCGGAGGGCATCTTCTTCTTTCAGTTTTAAAAGCCCCTGCACCTCTGCACAGTAGCAGGAGGCTCTTCTCAAGTCAGGAATCATGTCTGTTTGCAGTTGGTTTTGCAACAGGCCCTCAACTTTCTCCTGGCAGCTTTCTCTTCCACATCCAGCCCCACCTTGGTTCATCCGAGAGGAAATAGATGGCGGTGGTTGGCCACAGTGACTCCTCAAGAACAAAGGCAAGGTTCGGAAGGGCCTCAGGTGGGAGATGCCCATCAGATTCCATTCTGTTGGCTTTGCAGAGCTCTCTCCTCGTGCTGCTCCTGGGGAAGAGGACAGCGAGTACCAGCCGGGCTGCTGTTGGATAGCGCGCACATTCTGAGAGGAACACCCAGCTGGCTTTTATTAATTGTCTGCATTCCCGAGCTTTGTCCTCCTGGCGGTGTGGATAATTTCTGTTTAAAAGACAATTTGCTGTTTTCACAGCAGTCCTGGTTATCAAATTCCTTACCCTTCTTCTTAAACTACAAATAGCAGTGCCGCTTCATCTGCACACAAAGATCCTTGTTCCTGGCCGGGGACAAGTCCCCGACAGAGGTCCGGGTCACCGCCTGTGTGGCCGGCCGTGTGGGCTGTGTGCGTGGCACCTGTTGCCCAGCCCGAGCCTCCCGGCTGGGCTTCTGGACCACTGTCCCTTGAGGAGCCGGCCAGGAAATTCGTTTCACAGCACAATTTCTCTTGTGCCGTCATTATACCAACAACAATAACAACGAGGACAGCATAGTTCCATGCTTAATTCCCTCATCACCTGAAGGCTAGGAAACTGATCTTTCTCTCTGAAACACCGAGAATTGTGGACACAGTGCTCTGGGATAATCGTGTGGTTAAGGAGACCATTACAGCATGGCCTGTGTCCGAATCTCTACAGAGACCGTTCTCCAGTGGCTCCACCATAGGCTCCAGAGACAGCTCAGTGCCCGCTCCCTCCCTCCCGGGCGGGGGCTCTCTGGCTCTCCCTCTCTGGCTTGGTGACTTGGCTGCATTCCAGAGGAAGATGTTTCTGCAACACAGACAGAAGACTAAGTTAGATCCAATCCCAGCACGTGCATGTGAGGGTGAGGCAGGAGGAGTGCTGAGTTCAAGGCCAACCTCAGCTACATAGTGAGAGACCCTGTCTCAAAAATGACAGAGCAACAATACTAAAATACAATAGAGAAGGGAAGAAACCACCAACAAATGACAGTGCAGACATAATCCTTTCCGATAGAAATGAGTATTGGTAATACAAGCCAAACATCAGAATACTCTGAGGGCATTGACATGGTTACTTTTCTTCATATGATTTCTACTTCATTTTTTTCCTGACTTTATTTGATCTGGCTAATTTAACTTAGGAATTTGTTTGTTTGTTTGCTTGAGACAGGGTCTCAGTATGTAGCCCAGGCTGGCCTTGAACTTGCAGCCATCCTCCTGCCTCAGCCTCTTGAGTGCTGGGATTATAGGCATGTGCCACCACACCTGGCTAATTTGGATATTTTTAAGGGACAGATAGAAATGATATGATCCTACATTCTCCAGTGTAGTACACATTGATTTAAAGAGGACAAAGAAACATGAAAGCATAAACCTGTTAGTTTATAGAGAGGACCAGGGTCGTTAGTGGGAAAACATGGTGGCAATTCCTCAGGAATATTGCAGATATGTTGCAAAGCCAGTCTCCCACAATTTGGAGAACATCATTTCTCCACATAAATTCATATTTCACAATCCACTAGTCACTCTTTTTATTCTAATCCAAATTTGGCAACTCACTTAGTATCTTTGTTTGGAGGGAATCATTTTTCAGCTCTTCTGATGAACTTTAATAATGAATACATTTCACCTGTTAGGAATTCACCACTGTACATATAAATAGGACTTGACAGCTTTAAGTCATTTTATGCACTTCATATTTGATTTTTTTCTGTTCATCTTCCACCAATTTTTTGCTACTATCACCAGTACTGAATGATACAGGGATTTTCTGGTCAAAACTCACAATGATTTTCTGTTACCCTGGGCTACACCACCATCATCCCATCCCCATCATCACCGTGGTTGGCTGAGTTGCACGCTGGGGTTCCAGCAGTGGGGCAACTGTCCCATTTGAGGTTTGTCCCCTCTGAGCCCCCGTCCTTGCAGGCTGACTGTGCTGCCATCTCCCAGGGTGGCAGCGAGTGATACCCGGGTTTGCCTGGTGATGCAAGCAGTGTTTGTTGCAGCTGTGACATCAGTGTCCCCATCTCTAACATATATATTTATATGTCCAAACCTCAGCTTACCTCAACTTACTTTTTGTCCCTTGCTTTCCACCCTGTTTATTTAGTTTCTAATTATTTTTTCTTTTGTACCAGGGATCGAACTCAGGACCTTGTGCTTGTGAGGCAGGCAGCGGAACCACTGAGCTAAATCCCTGGCCCTTGTTTTTTGGGGTTTTTTTTACCCATTTGATCAGATTTATTGTTTAGCAACTGATGCGTATTTTAAATGCTTAATAATAATTGTATTCATTATATTTGTGATCGTTTAACTTTCTCATGGAGAAAAAGAAACGCAGGCATAAAATACCTGCTGGGCCTTCCACATAGTTTTAGTTTTTACAGATACTTGGAGCCCGTGTCTACACGGTGGGCAAAGAGGCACCACCAGGTGACCAGGCCCGGGTTGTGACCTTTGACCCACTGCTCAGTCCATCTCAGGATCTGGTTTCTGTTGTCCTCCCGCTCTTCAGGCATATTGCTGGGCAGCTGGTGCACAGTGTCTTCCTTGTATGGTAACATGGCCTCTTCATAAAGAACGTGAAAAATCTCACACTCGATCTTGTCTCCTAGTTTCTTCTCATTATATCCCCTTGTTTCAAGTCTTTTTGTGCAATATACTGTTATCTGTTCTCAACCCAAAAACTGCATGAAGCCATCATTCAGGAAAGAAATCCCAACCATGGTAGTCAACAGTAACTCCACCTTCTGCCCTGTGGTTCTCTAACTCATCAACCACTTTTTCTTCATCTAAAATGGGACACTCATACTCTTCATCCATCGTAGCCATGGTATAACGCCCCTTCTTGAGCTACATCACCCACATTAATGTACTTTAGTCCTGATCTGGATGCAAGTTCTTTGCCTAGTGTGGATTTTCCAACTCCTGGTGTACCGGTGAGCAGGATGTTCGGAAGCACCATAGTTCCCGAGGCCGCGGCCCGGGTGCGTCAGCTCGCTCTACTCCCTTGTTTTGTTTTCTTGAGGCAGGGTCTCGCTGTGTAGCCCAGGCTGGCCTCAAACTCACCACAATCCTCCTGCCTCAGCCTCCCAAGTGCTGGGATCACAGCTGCGTGCCACCTGACCTGGTTTCCAATTTTGTGCTAGGAAGTTGGGCTGCTTGGCCCCTCTGGAAGAGTGATTCCACCCAGGGAATAAAGACGAGCGCTGCAAGCCCTCCCTGCCAGCCGCTCCAGTGCGCCGTCTCGGCGAGGTGACCGGGCCTGCGAGGTCAGCTGGGAGAGGCACAGAGAGCCCGGCCCCGCCCCTCGCCGCATCCCACACCCTGCGCTCGGAGGGGACTCCGCGTCATCTCTGCCAGGCTCGCTGGCGAGCAGGGACAAGGCCTCCCTTCAGAGGTGCCTGGCCCGGGGAGAGCCCGAGGCCTGGGTCGCAGTCCCCGAGGAGCGCCTCACTTGGCTGCTGCTGCCCGGCGACGGTGACGAGAGCAGGCCGGGCCTCGGGTCGGCCCCAGGCGCCCTTCTCTGGCCTGGGAGAGGCCGGAAGTGAAGATGCCTGTCAGATCTGAGGAAGTGGAGCCCTTGAGAATCCCTGGGATGTGTTACTGCGTGCAGAGGAAAGAACAGCATTTAGTGTTTCCTGGGGTGGCCGAGGCAGGAGGATCTCCCAGTTCAAGGCGAGGCTGGGCTACACGGTGAGTTAAAGGCCAATGTGAACCACGTAGTGAGACCCGAAAAACAAAAACTGACAAACAAAACCCGCCTAGCGCTTGCTGCTGTTATGGCCCGCTGAGGTTATCGCCAGCTGAGGACACCGCTGCTTACCGCTTACCGCTTACCGCTCACAGCGCCTGCTAGGAGGGGCGAGGACCCTGAGCGTCTGCAGCCTGCTCAGCCTCCTCTCTGGGAGACCCCTCCGCGGGTGCTGCCCGCTTCATGTTTTTGGCTCAAGCCTTATGAATTCTCCTGGGATAGTAAAAGAGAATCCTGGAGAAAGTGAAAAGTAGCTGCTGAACAACGGCTGTGACCGTGAGTGCAGAAGAAAGATCCTGGGGAACCAGGGGTGCTCGGATAGGGGCAGCCCGAGCAGTGCAGAGGGATCTGAGTCACCTGAGCCCAACGTGTGACGAATCTTTTGATGTTCTTGTTCTCATGGGAAGATTATATTGGTTGAGTTGGTCAGAATGTTCTAAAATTTTGTCGGGCATCATGGCTCGTGCCTGTCATCCTAGCAGTCCGGAGGCTGAGGCAGAAGGATTGCTGTGAGTTCAAGACCAGACTTGAACTACATAGCAAGACCCTGTCTCAAAAAGCCAAACAAGAATTTTTTTTCCTGAAATTTGAAAATCAAACCATACAGAACAGTTGGAGAAGAAAGAAAAGTAAGTAAAGGGGTCAAGCAGAAGTGTTTGGCTTGGATTCTCTTCCTGTGCTCTGGTGCATTTTCATGCTTTCTCACGACGGTGTGGTGTGCAGACTCTTGCACGCTGGTGTGCAGCCACGCAGAGCCCAGGGATGTGGGAGCAGCGCCAGCCCCTGCTGAACTTGCCTTCGTCTTCGATGATGATGGGGTCCCCACTGGTGACAGCCCTGTATCCCCGCCAGGCAGTTGCCTTTGGCTCGCAGTGACTTTCGCCCCAAGAGAGTGAATGGTGTCCACACAGTGAGCACACGCTGGCTCCTGACAGAGGCTGAGTTAGGTGAACGAAGCGCATTCCAGGAGCACCTGAAATCCATCCCAGAGGGTCAGTTCGAAGGGCCCCAGCTTCCCCTTCGCTCAAGTCCTCAGGGCACGGAGCTCAAGGGGGCTGGGTGGGGAGGAGTAGATTATATCTCTCACCTGGGAAGGGGTAAAGTCACGATCTCATAGGCTGAGGGTGGCTGTCAAGGTAGAGACGGTGTGAATTCAAAAATGGACACTGAAAAGTTTAGGAAGAAGTCGGTGTGATAGCGTGCATCTGTAATCACAGCACTCCGGGAAGCTGAGGCTGGAGGATCCCAGGTCAACTTGGACTCCCTGCTGGGCAACTTAGTGACTTTGAGAGATCCTGTTTGAAAAAACTAAATGAGAGGAACTAGTAAAAGTATACTTACTGGAAGTGTATACCTCAGTCTGCTGTGAGTAGACAGGGCCCCAGACTGCAGTTCCAGACTGCTGCTGGTAACCTATGGAAAGCCTTGACCTGTTCATTTGTTTGTTTGTTTGGAGATAGAGCCTCACTACGTAGCCCCTGCTGGGCTTGGACTGGGGGTCTCAGGTGCTGCGGTCAGAGGCAAGGGCACCACGCCCTGCTACTATTTTCTTTAGAGGAGGAGGAGGAAGATGGGGAGGATGAAGGGGAGACCAAGCAGTTGGAATGTGAAGACAGAGCCTCACATTTTCAAAAAGAAAACAATTTTTTTAAGAACCATGAACTTACTGAAAGGTTTCCCGTTTTACTGATGGAGTTTGGAGGGGCGGGGTGTGATAGATTCACTGCAGTTTCAAATTCACAGGTTTTCTAGTGGACCCAAGCTCAGAGTGAAGCCAGTCTGGAGTCAGGGAAGTGCTGTGCCACGTCTCACGAGAAGGCAAGTCTCTGACAAGTCTGGCACAGCCCGCCCTGCAGCAGGCAGCTCAGCTACCGCATAGTCTGTTCCTCCCTCCCTTCCTTGTGTTCATTTCATTTTCTGTACTGAGGATTGAACTCAGGGCCTTAACACAGCTACATCTGCAGCCTTTTTTTGTTTTGACACAGGGTCTGGCTGAGTCACCACATTGCCTAGGCTGGGCTCTGAAATTTCAGTCCTGCCCTGGCCTCCCAGAGCGCTAGGGCTGCAGGCGTGTGCCACCACGCCCAGCCGTTCTTTCTCACTGAGCTGCAGCTCCACAGCATACATTGTCTGTGGTGGATTACAATACAGTCTCTCTTCTTTCCTAAGATCTGTCTTTTACTTCTTAGATTTAAGTTTTTCAAATAAGAGAAGCCATGCAAATGTAATGCTTTTCTAGAATTATTAGGGAAAACAATCCCATCTCAATTCACAAGAGAGAAAGGCTGCCCCTTGAGGGTGAGTCTGTGTGCTCTGGGCCTTCCTGGGGGTCTCACTCATCTCCCACTGACCCTGGGCAGACAGAAGGTGCAGCCGAGATCGGCGTACGAGAGGGGCCGTGTGTGCTTCGCCCTGCTGTCGCCCAGCCCCTCGCTCTGAGCCGTGATCTCTCTCTCTCTCTCTCTCTGTCTCTCTCTCTGTCTCTCTCTCTCTCTCTCTCTCTCTCTGTTTTAGGCAAACCACTGTGTTCACCTCCAGAAACAGACATGAGTGGGAAATAGGAATCCACATTTTTGGTTTGGTTTGGTTTTTGAGATAGGGTCTCAGTATGCAGTTCAGGCTGGCCTTGAACTCACTGTGTAGCCCAGACTGGTCTGGAACTCACAGCAATCCTCCTGCCTCAGCCTCCTGAGTGCTGGGGTCACAGGCGTGTGCCACCATGCCAGCCTTTGCAGTCCTTGAGAAAGTTGACCACTGGGCTGGGGATTTAGGTCAGTGGTTCCAGCGCCTGCCTCGCAAGTGCAAGGTCCCGAGTTCAATCCCTGGTTCCAAAAAAAAAAAACAAAAAGAAAAAAAATACTTTCAGGAAGAGAAAGTTGATCCCCAAGTGAATCTCCGGGACCTGTTCATTTCCTGCTTTCAGAGGCTGTCGTTGGAAACCAGGCTGTGGTGGCCAGCTGGAAGTGGCCAGGCGTGGGGCAACCTCTGGTGGCCCACGGTGACTGTCCATAAAGCACCACTGGCTTCGCGTGAATCCACGCGGGTATTGGCGAAGAACGCAGTGTGAGAAGGGACTTCCGGCTCCTTGCCACTTCCTGTGTGGTCACAGGACAGCAGCTGCACCCATGATGCCCCGGAGGGGCTCAGCTTGACCACCTTTGCGTCTGCAGAGGGATCCTGGAGGCCCGCTCATACGCAGTTTGGAATCCTGTGACTTTCACCGCACCAGTCCCTGCAGAAATGCAGCTCTTTTATTTGGGGGAGAAAGGGTCTCATCACAGCGGGTGAAGACGTGAATACGAACCCCGATTACTTGTCATCTCTGCACAGGTTTGGCCGCCTGTCGCGTGAGCAACTCCTCTCAGCCAAGAACATGAACAAAGGCCAAGGTTTTGAGGCAAGGTCTGGTTTTCTTGAGAGAGGAGGGAGTCACACAACAAAACACCATTCAAATTCTTTCAACTTTTAAAAACCTTCCAGCCTTATATGGTGGTGCATGCCTGTAATCCCAGCACGTGGGAGGCCGAGGCAGGAGGATCACCAAGAGTTCAAGACCAGGCTGGGCCAGTGACAGTGAGTTCAAGGCCAACCTGGACTACACAGTGAGACCTTGTCTCAAATAAATAAATAAATAAATAAATAAATAGATAGATAAATAGCTTTCAATGAGGTTAATTTTTTGTGGAACAATAGGCATCGAACAGAGAAGTTATATTTATACATTACTGTAAACCATTTTTTAGTTTACTAAATTCTAAACTAGGGGGGAATTATTAGCATCCTTTTTAGGTCTATTACCTTTGTACATAATCCAAATGTCAGTCACCAGAGGGTCCAGGGAAAGCTGCAGTGCATGCTGGGAAGAGGGTCAGAGGGGTCCCAGCATCCTCCTCGCTGGCCATGAAGGTGAGGGATTGGACCCAGACCCAAAGGAAAGGGGGGAGCAGAGGAGATCCCTGAGGAAGGAGGCTGAGTCAGAGCCACGGAAGGGGGTGTGGGGTCCTGAACATGCATCACAGTTTGAAGACTTAGTATGAAAATGCGAAGTGGTAACATGGGAGCTACAAACTGCACGATGACCACAATGACAATTACGAAACTAAAAGGCGACACTCTACACCACACATTCAATCATACAGTTAAACGCTAACAGTCGATGAATGCTAACATGGCTGAGACCTGGCTGTCAACACGTGCATCGTGTGACAGGTGAACAGCATCGGAGACGTGGTCAACATCAGTCTTACTTTTATTTTTTTTGGTACTGGGGATTGAACTCGGGACCTTGCACTTGTGAGGCAGGCGCTGGAGCCACGGAGCTAGATCCCCGGCCCTTACTTTCTTTTCATCAGTTTTACTTTTTAAAAATATATTTAAATTGACAGAACAGCTGGACAGACTTTGGTGCTATCATGTGATTTTTGAGGCAAATAGACACGGAAGAGCTGGGGATGCCTCGCTTTACAGTTACATCGTTTTCTTCTCTCTCTTTGTGGTGCTACCGACTGAATGGAAGACCTTGTTTTGGAGACAGGGTCTCTCTGTGTAGTTCACACTGGCCTTGAACTCACTATGTAGCCCAGGGTGGCCTTGAACTCACAGCGATCCTCCTGCCCCAACCTCCAAGACTTTTGCGCTGAACTCCATCCTCAGTCCTTAAAAAATGTTTTTTTTGAGACCAGGTTTTGTTAGGTCACTAAGTTGCCCAGTCTGGGCTGGAATTTTCAGTCTTCTTGCCTCAGCCTCCCAGAGGCCCGAGGCCTTAGTCATGAAGCGCTAGGAGGAGGTAAGGGAGCACCCTGCGCAAGCGCAGTGCTCTCGAGCGCCCCTGTTTGTGCCCGGCTGCAGCCGGGCCTCCCGCGGCCTTGCCCTGGCCTCTGTCACCCCTCGGTTGCACACAGGGCTGGGCATCCTCAGTGCCCTGTAGGCCACAGTCTGGTGACAACCACACGTCCATCAGCAAGGCTTTCCTCAATGCAAGTCCTGTGCACCACCTCCCTCTACCCTAGGGAGTCCATAAATGAAAATCCCGAGAGGACTGTGTTTGTGGCCAAGCTCCCGGGCTAACCAGGCTACAAATCGACAGGGAGTCAGCCACGCTGAAGTTCCTCGTCCCAGAGTTGAAACCAAGCTGTTTATCTGGACTGTGAGAAGTTAGGATTAGGCAGATCAGCCAGATGGCCAGCAGGATAATGAACTTTCCCCTGCATTAACCCTTGCACTGAAAAGGAACCAGATGTTAACTAAGCATCTATTTTCCTACTCTTCTGTCTCCTTGTCCCTCCCTTACAAGGAAAGCAACCTTTGGGACGGACGGCCTGTCTGCCTCCTTTCTTCAGTGTTCTTGCTTCAGCTTCTCTCTGGCTACAGCACCAGCCCCCTCTGCCCACCCACAGGAAACTTCCATTTTATGGAGGAAGCGTTGCCTACTTCGAGAGATGCACATAAAGCCAATAAGGATCTTTAACTAAACTGCTGTGGTGGTGGGCTGGGGATTTAGCTCAGTGGTTCCAGTGCCTGCCTCACAAGCGCAAGGTCCCGAGTTCAATCCCTGGTACCAAAAAGAAAAAAATTGTTGTGGTTGCCACCTTTGGCAGATATAAATAGTTGTTTTTTTAGCTCAGGCTGGCCTTGAACTTACTATATAGTCCACGCTGCCCTCAAAATCATGGCGAGCCTCCTGCCTCAGCCTCTCAAGTGCTGGGATTGTACCATGCTCAGCATAAATAAGGATTTAAACTTTCTTTAAAGCTCTGCTAGCAATTATTTTTCTATGCAATCCCCTTTACATGTATTGGAAACCCCTTGTTAAGTTAGTAGAGTAATAAGAAACTATACAACTGTAAAATACAAAACAGGTTTTTTCAAAATATTTAAGAATGACTCAGTGGTAGAGTTTTGCTTGGCAGGTGTGAGGTCCTGGGTTTGATCCCCAATACCACAATCAATCAAAACTTTTTCTGTTGTTTTTCTTTGGAGACAAGGTCTCGCTTTGTAGTTCAGGCTGGCTCTGAACTCACTATGTAGTCCAGGCTGGCCTTGAACTTGCAGTGATCCTCCTGCCTCAGCCTCCCGAGTGCTGGGACTATAGACATGCACCACCACACCTGGCAATCAAAAAATTTTTTTGATGGGCCAGGTATTTAGCTCAGTGGTGCCGCTGGCTGCCTTGTAAGGGCAAGGTCCCCTGAGTTCCATTCCGGTAGCAAAAAAAAAAAGAAAAAATTTTTTTGAGACAGCATCTCACTGTGTAATTCAGGCTGGTCTTGAACTCACTATATAGCCCAGGCTGGCCTCAATCTTGTGGTGATCCTCCTGCCTCAGCCTCCCTAGTGCCGGGATTACAGGCACACACTATAATGCCCAGCTATCAATCTACTTTGGACAGGAAAAGAACAACAACTGGCCTGCTTCTCCACTGATGGTGTTGAGTACATCAGAAACGGCCATCCTTTCAGGCCATGAGATGATGAAGATTATTTACTGTAGGCGGCCCGGTCAGCCTGGACTTCCGAGGGCTTCCCACAACCAACACTGCTTTCCCATTTTGGGGCCGGAATCGAACTGTGTCCAGGTGGTTGGAAGGAAGCTCACTCGGAGGACCAGGAGCCCACACGGTGGTGGCCGGGGCTGAGCCGGGGGAGAGACGCCCCGCTAATGTGTGGGCAGCGGGCCCGGGGCCCTTGGAGACAAGCGGGAGTCCCTTGCTTGGGAGGCCTCAGGCTCTGGCTTCTGGCTGCGTGGCTGACTCCGAGAGGCTGAGCTCAGCCAATGCCACAGACTCGCAGGGCACGGCCATCTGACCCCACACACCTGCGCTCTCTACCTTCGAGTCATACTCTGGGCTTTCTAACCCTCCGCTTCCACTGCCACTTCTGAGAGTCACTTCTCTCGCATTTCTCCTCAAAGCAAATCTTGGTATTAAATTTAAGATTCGTTGACCTGTTTGCCAGCAGGTTTTCTCAAGCTTTCATGTGCAGCGTTGGGCTCTGGGGCCCGGATCATTAGGGCTGCAGAAAGGAGAGATAGCAGGCCACAGTTTAGATGGAGCCCTTACTTATCTCCTTCTTGCCCCATCTCTCCGGCTTCGTCTTGCAAGGACATCACTTTGAAATGACCCATCCACTTTGTGCCTTTGGGTCTGCCCTCTTCAGCCTTTTTCTGTCTGTGAAACTAATTTCCTCCCTTCTGAATGCTTCTACTGTATGGAATGAAGCACCTGATTACAGAATCGCTAATAAAGCCAATCACGATATTGAAATGTTACTTCCTCGTCTGACTGTGCAGGTCTTCAGGTTCTGGGTTGTGGCACTGGTGTGTGTCTGGACCCCACTTCAGTTAGCGAGTAACCTGGCTATTGAGGCATCAACACTTGTCCTTGAAATACCTGTAGAAATCACCAGGAAATTGACATTAGGTATAAAAGTCAGATGAATTCTAGTTTCCTGGTGTCTTAGTTACTTTTCTCTCCTTGCTGAGACAAAATACCTGACACCCAAAGCTAAGGTTGGAAAGGTTTATTTAGCTCACAGTGTGTAGAGGTTTCAGTTGGCTGCTCCACAGCAGGGTGACACGGCAGAGGGGCGTCACAGAGGAGAAACAGTCCATGGCAGGCAGACGGCAGCAAAGTGAGCAGGAACACGACCAGCCTCTTTCTGTCCCTCATACCATATCCAGGCTGCTGGGATTAGGGTGGTGCCGAACCAATCCGTGGGCTGATTTAGTAATCACCCACCCTTAATCCTAGCACTGCACCATGAATCAGTCACACACCCTAGGCCCGGCCACCTCTGAAACAGCCCCACCTGTGACCACATGAAGTTCTGAGGGGGACACCTAGACACAAATGATAACATTCTGCCCTGGGCCCCCAAAGACTCCTGCACATCCCTTTATGCAAAAGTCCATCTCCAAGAGTTGCCAAAGTCCTAACAGTCTCAGCACGGCTGACAAGTCCAAGTCTCAAGTCTCCTCTGAGATTTAGGGCAACCTCTTAGCTGCAAGCCCCTGCACAAACGAAAAGAAAGTTAAACCCTTCCAACATTCAATGGCACAAGACAGACATTCCCAGTCCAAAAGTCACAAACAGGGAGATACAAGGGAATGGGCCCAAAGCAAGTCCAAAATCCAGCAAAGCAAACATTAAATCCCAGTTTCACTTACAGCATCTCTGGCAAGCTGTGGCAAGTTGTGAGCCCCAAAGGACTTGGGTGGCTCTGCACGATGGTTGTAGCTCCCACGGCTTTGCTCTGGGGCCAGCTCTGCTCCCTCCTTGCACTTTCCTCAGACGATCCACATCCTGGCTTCTCCACACTTCCGGGGCCTCCACTCACCTCCAGCCTCACACTCACAGCGCCGCGCTCTGCCCTCTCAGGGGCACACTGCCGGGCTCCCAGGCTTTCTTCTGAGTCTGGCAGAAGCCTTCCCCACCCCACAGCTCTCCCATTCTGCCTGCGCCCAAACCAGCGCCACGTGGATGATGCCCAGGGCTGCCGCCAGCTGGAGCGGTAGCTGGGCTTCCTTCTCTCTTGGCTGTAGGGGTCCAGTGCCTCTGAACCCAAACCCGAGGAACAACGTCCCCAGGCTGCTGCCATTCTGGAACACGGAGCTCTGGGGCCCTTCTCAAAGCAAAGTCTTTCACCTTTGCACCTCTGAGGCTGCAAAGGCTGGAGTGCTGCTGGTTCTTGTGATGTCCTCAGGCCATCTTTTCTGTTGTCTTCTTCTGAAACACTTGGCTTTTTCTTGCTAGTCTTTTCAGTGATCAATTTTTCCTGTGTTCCGTCTTTGCAGGCTGCAACTTTACTAGAGCTTCCTTTCTCACCAAACTCACAATGTTTTGAATCATTCTGCTGGGCTCTTTGCTCTTTTTTTTTTTTTTTTTCTTTTTGAGACAAGTTCTTGTATGTAGTCCAGGCTGGCCTCGAACTCCCTATGTAGCCTAGGCTTGCTTTGAACCCATAGCAATCCTCCCGCCTCGGCTTTCTGAGCACCAGGATTATAGTTGTGAACCACCAGACCTGGCTGGGCTCTTTGCTCTTGATTCCTAACACAGATCTGGGTAAAAGCCCCCAACAGTAGCCATGCCACTGCCTCAACATTAGAGTGCCTTGAAATTTCTTCTGCCAGATTAATTAGTCTGCTGCCCTTCATCTCAGTCTCAGGCAAAGTCTCTGGACACGAGCAAAATGCAGACAAACTTTCTGCCAACCCATGACGCACATCATCTGGAATCCAGCAGCCAATGCAGTCCTCCTTCCCAGCAGAAACCTCCTGAGCCTGGCCTTTACAGCCAGGCTTTCTGTCAGCATTCCGGTCTTCTGAGCTCTGACCAGGATGTCCTATCAAGGGGCCAGGGATAGAGCTCAGTGGTGCAGTGCCTGCCTAAGGCATTCCAACTCTTTTTCAGCTGAGATCTCCAAACCTTTCTTAACTCTTCCCCTTCCCACAAGCCAGTTCCAAAGGCTCTTGAGCCACGTGGCCAGGTAATGTCACAGCAACGAGTCCACTTCTCTGGTACAAAATTCTGTCTTGGTTACTTTTCTCTCATTGCTGAGACAAAATACCTGACACCCAAAGTTAAAGGGGGAAAGGTTTATTTAGCTCACAGTTTTCAGAGGTTTCAGTTCATAATCAGCTGGCTCCAAGGCAGGGTACATGGCAGAGGGGATGGCAGAGGAGCAGCAGTTCATGGTGGGCCTAAGGTGGTAAAGCAAGCAAGAGACGACTGCAGCTCTTCCCGTCCCTTACATCTTTTTTTTGTTTTGGTAGCAGGTGTCGAACTCAGGACCTTGTGCTTGCAGGCAGGCACAGTGCCACTGAGCTAAACCCCCGGCCCCTGTCCCATATATCTTATCCAGGCTATATAGGGTGGGTGGCACTCACACCCTTAAACCTAGCCTTGCGCCATGAATCAGTCACACACCCTGGATTCAGCCACCTCTGAGAAGCCCCACCTATGAGTGCACAAGGCTTTGGGGGCATCCAGACACAGCCGCCACACCTGGGCTAGCCAAAAATTCGTTCAAGAAGTATTTATCTGGCGATTACAACACGCCACCCATTGTTCTAGGAGGAGAAAAGATGATTTTTTTTTACTCTTATTCCTACCATTGTAAAGCAAAATCTCCAATCTTTTCTTCCTTAGAAATCACTTTTGCTGTGTTCCAAGTTCATTTCTAATGTAGTTTGGACATGGATTATATAGATACTGAAAGACCTTTTTCAGTTGTGAGCTTTTCCTCTTTCATTGAGTTGTTCAAGTTCCTGGAACTTGGAAATACTTCTGGAGATTCTGTTCAGTGCAATGCTGCTCCAGGATAAAACATTTCACCAACGCAACCCGTGGTAGTAGTTTCTTTTAGACGAAGCGGGGCCACTCCTCCGTCGCACCATTCTGGAATTTGTTAAATGTGGGCAGAATTGTTAATGTGACCCTTGTGCTAGCACCATGGACTTGCTTTCACAGCTGCCCTGTGGCCTCTGGTGATGCAGCCCAGGTGGAGCTGACCGGACACATCACCAGCACAGCTGCGTGCCAGCAGGAGGCGGCTGCCTCAGCATCTATTAATCCAGCGATGTTCCCCGGATAATTAACCATGAGTGACATCCAATGCTAATCGACCCCCGACAGCCAAGAGCTGAGTTCCACTTAACCTTGGATGAGGCTCAGCACAGCCCCAGAAGTGCGGCCCGGAGCTCCCGGGTGGCTCTGTGAGTGGCAAGGGGCGGCCACGCTGCTGTGACTCTGGCGAGGTTGCTTCTGTCAGTTCATGAAGCTGAGGACACGCTGGTGGGACGCGAGCTCAGTGCTGTCCCTTGTGTGCCACTCAGGCTGCGAGCTGCTCCAGGGCACAGCGGGGCCACCTCGTCCACACTGCGCCTGGACACGGCCGTGGGCACTGCCATGCTTGGGCCCTGGGAGAGACAACCGAAGGCGCTGTCTACACCGAAGATCTTGCCTCTCGCCAGCTTCTTTCTGCTTATTCCAAAGAGGGTTTCTGGGTCCATGCTCACCCTTCTGGTCAAGGCCGGGGTGGAGAATGAGAGACATCTGTCCAAGGAGTTCGGATTCGTCATCACGATTCCACAAGTGACTTCTCTATATGAGCAGGGAAGTGTGGGTGACCGGAAACGTCTGCAGATCTCTACGGGTCGTCCCAGCCCTCAGAACTGGGCGCGTGGGGAGAGGATTAGGGAAGTGAGTGGTTGCCAGTGCTGGTTTGGGGGCACCCACGTGGCCCCTGCAGTCTCCCTTCGCCCTGTGTGATGGATGGGACTCAAAGCGGCACACCCGGACATACAGATGCATAGCTGTCCTGAAAACACTCCTGCAGCTCTGTGATTGCATTGTTTATGCTAAGATTTTATATGGAGGTAGAACTCCAGGGCACACACCTGTGATCCCAGCACCCGGGAGGCTGAGGCAGAAGGATCACCAAGAGTTCAAGGTCATCCTGGGACATTGAGTTCGAGGGCAGCCTGAACTACATAGCAAGACCCTGTCTCAAAAAAAAAAAAAAAAAAAAAAAAGAAAAGAAAATTACCCACTGAGCATCCTGGCTGTAAAGGAAGTCTGTTTAAATAGATAACTAAACCCTATAACATTCAAAGATGTGCTTAATGTGACTACCCCTAGATCCAACTGCTTGTGTAAAAGGGGTAGATCAAAGAGAGCCAGGGGCTCATCATTAAGGTCATCTCACATGATTGCATGGCAGACACCGTACTAGGAACTTTATGTACTCTGGTGTGGTGGGGCATGTCTGCAATCTCAGACTCTGGGAGGCTGAGGCAAGTGAATCGTACGTCAGGCCAGCCTGGCAACTTAGAATTTAACAGGACCCTCTCTCTAAAAATTTACATAAATAAGTAAATAAATACACAAACAAATGAATAAGAGAGCTAAGTTGTGACTCAGTGTAAAGGTCCTGATTTCAATCCTCAGTACTGAAAACATTTTTTTAAAAGGGACACTGACTAGAGACACTGAAGAGCTTCAGACCGAAGAGACCCGAGCCTCCGCCTCTTGTCCTAACCCTCTGCGTGGCCCTTGTCAGCCCAGCTCCTCACAGGACGAACAGGAACAGAGTGGTCAGGTTCAGCTCCTGGGCGTGGGAGCCCAGCACTCCACTCCCCTCACAGGACGCCGATAGTTTCTCGGACTGCACAGCGCTGCCTTCTCTCGAGGAGACTTCACAAGGCACAGAGACTCGCTGGAACTGGCTGCGGCGAGTCTGGCACCGAGGTGGGCACTGCAGGTGGGCTCTGCTGCCCTCCATGCCAGTGCCCTGTCCCAGGCACAGAGCAATGAGCTCAAATCTGCTCTTGGACAGTGGCCAGGGGTCTCTCTCTCTCTCTTGCTTTCTACATATTTATTTATTTCTGAGACCGAGTCTCACTATGCATTCTAGGCTGGCCTTGAATTCATGGTAACCCTCCTGCCTCAGCCTCCGGGGTGCTGGGATGAGAGGCATGTACCTGCTAAGGGGTCTTTCAGAGGATAAAGTGCTCATCCACCCTGCTCACAATCCAGCGGTTAGCTCTCCTCGTGCTTGCGCTTTACACAGCTGACTCCTGGTGCACAGGCAGCTCTTCCCACTGTGGCCGTGTGACTCACATCAGTGTCCCCCTTGTCCTGCGTGGCTCTAAGTGAAGAGGAATCTTAGACGCACTCAGCCCTGGTGCGTGTTTCCAAGCCTGCCAGCCCTGCTGAGCGCTGTCTTCTCTGGCCCGTCGTTGTTTCCCTAAATGTTCACAGTGACTCTCTCTGCACGTAGTGTGTCCCCTGTCGTCCATGCCTTTCTCCTTGGTCCTGCACCAATGTGCAGCCAGGCCACACTTGCAGGGCGTCTGTCCTTCCATCCGGCCCGAATGTGCACTGTGGCTTCAGATGCAGGGTAATGGCAGAAAAGATTCTCCACCTTCGAGAAGGCTTCCTTTTTAAGTTCTTCATCTTTCAGATGGTTAACAGATGCACAATTACCTATATTCATCTTTTCATTTTAAAACTTTGGCTTATTTTCTAATTAGTCCACAGCCCAGTACCGGGGATGACGCTCCTCGTGGGGAGCTGTCCACGTGCTCAGGGCTCGGTCCCTGTCCGGCCGCCTCCGTCGCTCCCTTCTCTTCCCCATGTGCTGTCTGTGCAGCCCCCTCCTGTTCGTCCATTCAGGGCATCACTGTTGCCTCAGTCGAGGAAAAGAAATTCCCCTGGGCTGTTTTCGAATTTTAATTTTTAAAGATTTTACCACAAGCTTCATTTGCATTTAGAGGTTCCCATTTTCTTTCTCTCGATGTTACCCAATCGATACCACAGTGTAACGGCCCTGCTCGGAGGGCCGGAGACAGGCAGCCTGAGGCTCTCGGTGACAGGAGGGCAGGGTGCCACTGCAGAGAACAGTGGACGTCAGGAGCTGTGTGGTCTCCCATGGCCTCCCTGCCTCAGAAAGAGGAGGCCCAGAGGGTTGAGCTGGAGACTGTGTGCTCCATAGTTTGAGTTTGCTTTTTCATCCATATCATGACTTACATGTTGTAAAGATGCGCGAGGGATTTCTTTTGAGAAACAATTTTAAGAAACTTGAAACCTATGTCAGGTGACAAGAAAAACGCAATGAATACTTGTAGATGCTTCATGTACATCCAAGAATTATCAACGTTTGGCCACATTGACTTTGTCTTTTCTCTTCATATTGCAGCTGAAAGTGATGCAGGTGGGCCACCACATTACTCCCGGATTTCATCAAGAATTATATATTCTCTTAGTCTCCTTTTATCTAGGTTTAAAAAAATCTTTTTGTGACATACAGATTCTAGGCTTTCCATTACTCTTCTATTTTTTGGAATGTGAAAGATGTCTTTCTGATTGTCACATCTGTAGCTATCTATTCTCTCTCTCTCTTTTTCTCTTTCTCTTCCACCCTATCCATCCACCATCCATTCATCCACCCACCATCCATCCATCCACCCACCCACCCACCCGCCATCCATCCATCCATCATCCATCCATCCATCATCCATCCATTATCCATCCATCCATCCATCCATCCACCCACTCACCATCCATCATCCATCCATCCATCATCCAACCATCATCCATCCATCCATCTATCCTTTACCCAGGGCTGTGTGCACACTAGGTACATGCTCCATACCCAAGCTATACCCTTGGTCCTTCAATGTATTTTGACATCATTATCCCATGTGGGTCATTCTTTTGTATCTTTTTCTTTCCTAAGTTTCTATTCTGTTCCTTTATTTCTCCGGAAAACCCCTTTCTACTCTTTCGTCAGAGTTTGGGACTTTTATGGTTGATGTTTATTTTTTCTTTTCCCTTTCTTACTCAACTCTCCCCTTCCTTGTAAATGCTCATCCATTTCCTTGAGATGATATTATCTTTAAATATTGTAATTGGTTGGTGCTTTCTGTCTTCTCTCTGACTCTGGCATTTTCCTTCTGATGAAAAGTGCTCCTTGCAAAGACAACCATTTTTTTTTTTAAACAAGTACTTTCCCAAGTGTGATTGAGGAAGTGAAATGGATCAACATGCAATATGTATATGCACCAACTCCCCAGGACAAATATACTTATGATGTTTCATAAATATATAGTAATAAAAATAAAGAAAAGCCAAAAAGTTTCAAGTATAACTTAAACTTTCCTAGGGGAGCCCTACATGCTGCCCCTGTCCCCTCCAGGTCTCTCCTTTTGGTAAGTCTTACCTGAAATTCTCAGTCTGAAAGTTGCTCTAAACTGGAAGCTAATTTTACTAAAATGTTTCTTTATTTTTAAATTTAATTTTATTTTTCTTGGTACCAGGGATTAAACCCAGGACCTTGCCCTTGCGAGGCAGGCGGCAGCACCACTGAGCTAAATCCCTGGCCCTAAAATGTTTCTTTAGATAGAGTACATTTTGCTGTTCTTGAAACTATAATGGAAAATTCATTTTGTCACATTTCTGATCCAACATGCCTGGGATTCTTGCCTATAATCCCAACACTGGAAGGCTGTGGCAGGAATAAATACCACAAATTCAAGCTCAGCCTGGGCAATTTAGCAATTTAGTAAGAACCTGCCTCAAAATAAAAAATCAAAAAAGCTGGGAGTGGAACTCAGTACAAAGGGCCTGGGTTCAAACCCCAGTGCCACAAACCAAAAATGAAAAAGAAAAAGAGTTTAACATATTCAAGCAAATGAACATGTTGAAAATGGCTTTAATAAAATGACATCCTGGGGCCAGAGATTTAGCTCAGTGGTTCCACCGCCTGCCTTGCAAGTGCAAGGACCCAAGTTTGATCCCTGGTACCAAAAAAACAAAAACAAAGATACTCTGTAGTAAAATGACATCCTAATTGTTTCAGGCTAATAGTATCAAATACAGACTCTTTGGGGAGAAAGAGCTGGTAAAGTCTTACAGATTATTAGCCTTCCTGTCTTACTTTCTTGTCACTGTCACACAATATCCAACACCCACAACTTAAAGAAGGAAAGGTTTATTTGGCTCACAGTTGTAGAGGTTTCAGTCCATAGTCACCAGCTCTGAGGCAGGGGGGCCTGGCAGAGGAGAGCAGTTCACAGCATGGTGGACAGGAAGAGAGATCAAGGGAGGAGGAGGGAGCCAGACCCTTTCAGGCCACGCCCCTAGTGACCACCTCCTCCAACCAGGCTCCACCTCCTAACGGTCATATTTAGCTATAAACTCATCAGTGGACCAATCCTGTGTAAGTGTCTCACTCTCATGGTCCAATCACCTCCCAAAGCACCACGTATGAGCACATGAGCTTTGAGAGACATCCAGATATCAGCCACAATACTTCCCTTGATATTTAGGTGAGGAAGCTGAAAACCTGAATCACTTAAGATCAAATTAGTTATTGACAGAGAAAAGTTATGAGGCTCCGTATTCTGATTTTTAGTTCAAAAGATTTTCTTTTGCTTCCATTGTATTTTAATATCTTCCCAGAAATAATATTCAGAAATGCCAATCATTGTAAAACACTTGGAAATGTGTGACAATAAGAGTTAAGAGGTCTGATTAAAACTTCATTAGCTACATCTTTTGGTTGCTTTAAAAAGGGAGAGCCGGGCATGGTGGTGCATGCCCGAAATCCCAGCACTCAGGAGGCCAAGGCTGAGGATTGCCACAAGTTGAGATGAGCATGGGCTACATAGTGAGTTCAAGGCCAGCCTAGAGATGTAGCTATTTTATATAATTAAGCAAATTAATCTTCACATTATCACCAATACTGACATTATCATTCTCATTTTACAAATGCAAAAAAACCCAAAATGCAGCCTGGGGTTTGGGTAACTTTCCAGCGGTGATTTATTGATAGCAAGCAATCTGCAGACTCAGGTGGTAGGTTCTGGGTCAGCACCTGTGAACTGGGATGCTGGCTCTTAGCATCTTATAGTCTTCAAACACAAGTGCCTCCTTCCATCTTTCAGGGAAACGGGCTCAGTGGGCTTGAATGGTCTCTGCCTTGGCACCTGTCTACACCATGACAACAGCTACGCAAATCTACCTTTGCCTCAGGTTGGGAATTCTGCTACAGGACAGAGTACCATGTTCTCCATTCTAACAGGACGGCCCCTCCTGGGGGAGTGACCCCAAAACCCTACCACAGTTCCATGGGTCAGGCCATGTCCTTTCTCCTCTCCAGTGTGAACTAGCAAGAGAGTTATCCATAGTTCATGTTGTCTGTGATTATGGAATTGCGTTTATTGTGTTTAACCTGTGCAGAACTAAGTTGTGACCAGGTATTTGCAACTAACTCTACTCTGAAAATTAAAAGCAACATTAAATGAAACTCTGCATAGCCCTTTTGTGATGAGATTAGTCATCACTTTCATTAGGGCACTAACAGTGTCAGCTATGGCTATCACATAAGTTTTATTTTTTAAAATTTTTTTTCTTTTTTTAGTACTGGGGATCAAACTCGGGACCTTGCATTTGCAAGGCAGACAGCAGAACCACTGAGCTAAACCCCGGCCCTCACATAAGTTTTAAAATTTAATAACTTAAATATAGTCCATAACTAAAAGATACTAGAAATTTATATTTGTGGCCAGGAATATGACAGATGAAGTAAGTTGTCAGGCAGGGTTGATCTAGTAGTGGGGAGAAGTTTCGGGGAATGGATGGGTCCTGACTGCTGAGGCACCCCCAGGAGGGCAGCCGCAGTTGTGTTCTCAACGAACCATGTAGGACATTGTCGTCGTATTCTGCTATTACGTGTAGGAGAAGTAGGAAGTGGTACTTGACGAGTTGGAAGGATTGGGCTGAATTTCACAAGATTTGCTTCTGTCTCTGCCCCAGCTGTGTGTCAGCTATGGATGAAGAAACGAGACCTAGGGTCCCCTCGATTGGCTACTGCTATGGTCTTATCACTTACCGTGAGCTGACATTGGCACTAACACTTACATCTTCCCAACCACCTGGAGAGGGAGAAGTGTCGCCACATCTCAGTGGCCTCTGCATGAGACCCGTGTCACTGGATCACGTCCCACTGTCTTTCAGGGTGGCCATCACAGCAGGTTCTTCCAATGAGAGGTTCCACAACAGGTCTAGCTTGGAAAACCAAGGGTCAGAGACCAAATCAGGAACAGATAAAGATGGGAGATCAAAGGCCAGAGGAAGCCCAAACATGACCTTCCTGTTGGTCTTGCAGACACGGCCTAAGACCCCAAACTCAAGGCTGGAAGTGGGGCTGCGGGAGGACCACGTGCTGAGCATGAATGAGGCCCCGGGTTCAGGTCCCAGCACCGAAAAGTAGATAAATCCAAAATCTTACACCCACACAATTAAAACAGGATTACACAAGGAACCACCGTAAATACGGCTCTGAGCATGGGAGGTGACGCCACATTTCCCTGAGACAGATTCATTGTCTGTCTGTTTGTCTGTGGTTTCTTTCTTTTTGCCACCAGAAGAGCCCCAATGCTAGACGACCAGGAAGGCTGGGCTTCCTCCATCCCTGCCTCAGAGGGGACGCAGGCACGAGGCTCGGTGCAGCACATGGAAGGACTCGACCCTCAGCTGCGTCGAGTAATGACATTTCTGGGGTTCACTTGGTCGGGGGGGGGGCAGTGGTCCCGCTTCCATCTCCTGACTTATAGAGGTCTTCGGAACACGTCTGCCTTCAGCCCGACCCCTTCTAAAACTCCTGTGTGCGCTCCTGAAAGACAGGCAACGTGTTGCTCTTTATCAAGTCTGTAGGTTTTGGGGGTTTGTAGATGCTATGTGAACTTGGGCCTTGTGTGTATAAACAGAAAAAGAAGAAAACAAGAAAAACAAGGGCACAAACCTCGCTCCCCTTCCTGTTGGTTGACATCTGAGGAATTATGTCTCAATCCTGGCGTTTGACTTGATATCCTTTGGATTAAGAGAGAATTTTCTTATGTATGAATTTGCTAAAACCGTGTTTTCCACTCACCTGTAATTTAATGAAGTGTTTAGTGTTTTTACTTTTGAAAATTCTCAAAGCTGCCTTAGCTACTGGCTCTCTGAGGCTCCTTTCCGGGCTTGTTAACGCCTCCCGCCCCCACCAGGGCCGCTGCTGATTTCTTGCTGTGGCTGCAGAAACCTGGGCTCTCCTGGCACCCTGCGGAGGCATAGGATTTGTTCTCTGCATGTGACGGCTTCTGAAAATTTCTTGCGTGTCTCATTTTTCTCAAACGCACGTCCTTGTCCCTTCCTTCCTCCCCTCTGTGGCGGCAGACAGAGGGGAGTCAGCTCCTGCCAGCTCTCAGGAGGCCCCAGAGCGCCCACTCTCAGGGCCAAGCACGTCTGTGGCGGGCAGAGTGCGTGCCCGGGCGACATGCTGACCTGGACCCGGGCTGACGGAGCGCAGGTCTTCCCTCCTGCAGCCCGTGAGAAGCTTTTGCAGACCTTCCGACACTGGGAGCGAGAACCAACTCTGGCTCCGTGAGCTCCTCCACCAGGTAAGTGCCGGCTGGACAGGTGGGGTCTGTCCTGCCCTGGGGTCCCAGCAATGGCGTGGAGGAAGCCGGCTGTGACTCGGCTCTGGGGAGGCTCCGGCTGCAGGGCAGTGTCAGCTCGAAGACCTGGGCCCTGCCCTCCACACCCCAGAGATGCGTCCTCCCAGACCAGGGTCCAGATCCGAGCCATCCAGGGAAGATGGGCTGTCTTGGTGTCCCTGGAAACAGGGGGCTCGAGGCTGGCTGACCCTGCTGATGCCGGGCATCTGGGACGGAGGCTTCGTTACCCTCGGTCGTGAGGCCGAGCCAAGCGCAGAAGGAGTAAGCAGAGGACAGCAGGACGGCAGCAGGGCCGGGCTCGGTCCGGCAGTCTAAGCTTAGAGCGCGTGCGTCCGTCCAGCAAAGCTGGACCCGGTCAGCAGTGGTTCCCTCCCCGCCCTCTGGCGCCCGGCCCGGCAGCTCCTGCTCTGGCTCCGGGCCTGAGCATCACAGCGACCCGGCCTCTCCTCGCTGGCCTCTGCCCCTCAGCAGTGTTTCCAGGCTCGCCTGGGTTGCAGCCTGAGTTGCAGTTTCCTTGCTTGTTACTGCCAGATGCTCCAGAGGCAGAGATGTTCAGACGGGGCGGCCTGTTTGTCCACGCTGCCATGGGCACCCGCTGCCCTCCTCTGGCAGGCGTGGAGCACGCTGTGGAGGGTGCGCATGTGCGCGTGGACACCGTCGCTTGTGAGCAGGCAGCTGGGCCTGGTTGACGCCCTGGACCAGCTGGTTTCCCCGGGTGCGCACGCGCTGTTCCTAACCGTGACAAGGGACGTGGGCGATCTTGCACAATCTGGCCAGGTCGGTTTTCAGCTGACTTCCTGGATTTTGTCACCCTAGTGAATAGGAAGCCCTATTCTCCTCTGGCTTTGCTTTGCGTTTCCCTAATGACCTACAGTGATGTGCGCCTTTTCCGGTGCTTATGGGCCGTTCTGTACAGCTTGTGGAGAGAGGTCTATTTAATCCTTTGGCCATTTCAAAAATTAGTCTTTTCTTTTCTTTTGTACTGGGGATTGAACCCAGGGGCTTCCCAGTGAGCTACAGCCCCAGCCCTTTTCTACTTTTTATTTTGTGACAGGGTCTTGCTAAACACTAAGTTGCTCATGTTAGACTCAGACTTCCGAGTGCTCCTGCCCCAGACTCCCCAACTGTTGGGATTTCAGATGTGCCCCATGCCTGGTGGTTGTCTTTTTATTATTATGGAGTTGTAAGGGTTTTAAAATATATGCCAGCTAAAGTCTTTTATTAGATAAACAGTTTGCAAATATTGTCTTTCATTCTGTAGGATTTTTCTTGGCAACTTCCAAGTCTCAGATCTGTAAGGCAGGCTTGCAGGGTGAAAACTGTCAGGAATATTTTATTTTATTTTATTTGAGACAGGACCTCACTATGGAATCTAGGCCTGCCTTGAATTAGCTGTGCAGCCCAGGTTGCCCTGAACTTAAGATCCTCCTGCCTCAGCCTCTTGAGGGCTGGGATATAGGTGTGCACCACCATGCCTGATTTAAGGGTGCCCTCTTGAGTGGAAGGCAGTTTGGAGCTGCAGCCCTTTCATTTTCTTAAGGCCTCAATGACTGGGTAAGCTGCACTCACACACCCAAGGGTGGGTTATTCAAAGTTTACTCATTGAAGTACAAATTCATGTTGATTTTTTTTTTTTTTTTTGGTACCGGGGATCAAACTTAGCACCTTGAGCTTTTGAGGCAGGTGGTGGTGCCACTGAGCTAAATCCCTGGCCCTCAAGTTGATGTTTGATCACACAACAGAGCTCTTAGCAAGAGGACACATGAAATTCACCAATAGAGTTGCCTTTTCATTTTCTTAATGCTAACATTTGAGGAATGAGAGATATTACTTTGAAAAAGCCCAATTTACAATGTTTTTTCTGTTCTCATTGTGCTTTTTGGTGTGGTATCTAAAAAAGAAATCATTGTCTACCCCAAGGTCACGAAGATCTTCTCATAAATTTTCTCCCAGCCAGGTGTGTTGGTGCACATGCCTATAATCTCAGCACTCTGGGAGGCTGAAGCAGGAGGATGGAAAACTGGAGCCCAGCCTGGGCAACTCAGCAAGATCCAGTCCCAGAATTTAAAAAAGGGCTGAGGATGTAGCTGAGTGTGAAGGCACTGGGTTCAACCTCCAGTACAATCAATCTTCTTTTAAAAAATAGCTTTTATTAGTAAATGCTTGCAGTACGTGTTACACCCCTCACGGGGAGTCGGCCTGTGCACACGACACACCTCAGTCCCTTCTTTCATCCCCTTACCCCCTCCCCTCCCTCCCTCTCTTCAGCCCCCTCTCTTTTGCAAAACATTTATCTCCCTGTTTCCTATTATCTGTCTTTTATTTTGCTCTTTATATATACTTTGGCTTTCTCATATAAGAGAAACCATCCAACATTTAAGCCTGTGTGTCATTTCTGTCACTTAACATTATGGCCTCAAGGTGCATCCACTTTCCTACAAATGACTCAAGCTTATCCTTCTTTATGGCAGAGTAGTGCTCCACTGTGTAGAAACACCACATTGTCTTTATTCATTCATTCATTCTATTCATTTATAGTTTCATAGCATTAGCATTCATATCTAGGTCAGTGATTCATTCTGAGTTGATTCTGTGTTTCATGTGGGGCGTTCAGGTCTCCCGCACCCTCAGCATGAGCTGTACCCTGAGCTCATCCCTGGGCCCTTCTCTATGCTTCTTCCGCATTTGAGTGTCCGGTTGTTCCAACACTGTTTGTTGGAGAGACCATTCCCTCTGTCTTACATTTTTTTTGCCATCCCTGATTCTCCACGTTTTGTTTCCAGACTCTGTTCTATTCCTTGACCTGTAACTTGGATATTGAGAAGCGCTGGTCCTCTCAATTTTGTCTTCTTTTCCTAGACTATTTTGTCTCCTCTGGATCTCTTCAATTTCCATGTAAATTTAGGATCACTTTGTCAGTGTTTGCAAAGGAGCTGGCTGGGGTGTTAGCGGGTGTTTTGCTGAATTTGTAGATACAGGGCAGTGCTGATGTTTCAATGTGTTGAGTCTTCCGCCCCACAAACGTGTTATGTCTTAACATTTAATCTTTCTCTCAGCACTTTCTAGTTTTCCATGTATATGTCTTGCACTTAATTTATTTCTAAGCATTTAATTCTTTTGCGTGTACTTGTAAGTGGAATTATTGTCTTAGTTCATTTTCAGATTGCTCCTTGCTGGTACCAAATTATAATGACTTTATATATACATACATATGTATGCATAAATATTACACTTTTTCTATATTTTTCTTTTCTTTTGGGTACAGTGTTACCATATCACCCAGGGTGGTCTTGAGCTCTTGAGCTCAAGTGATCTCCCTGCCTCAGCTTCTCTAGTACTGGAACTACCGCACCCAGCTGATTTTGTATATTAATCTTACATCATGGAATCTTAAGCTTTATTATTTCTTCTGGATTCCTATTTTCTGCATGTCTGTTTATTTTGTTTTGTTGAGATCTGGGCTAGCCACATAGCCCAAGCTGGCCCAGAACTTTCCTGCCTCGGTCTCCCAGTGCTGGCGTTATAGGCATAAAGCTGTCTAACTCTTTCCAATTTTCTATATGCAAAGTTATATCACCTGATAATAGAGAGTTTCTTTCCACTCTGGGTTTGTTCATTCTTTCTTTCCTTTCTTTGCTCTTTTTCTTTCTTTCTTTCCTTTCTTTTCTCTTTCTTTTTCTCTTTCTCTTTTCTTTAGTGGGATTATACACGCTAAGCAAACATGACCACTAAACTACATCTCTAGCCTATTTCCCCTTTCAAACATTTTCTCCATTAGCTAGGTGTGGTGCCTCATGGCTGTAATCTCAGCATTATGGGAGGCTGAGGCAGAAAGATCCCAAGTTACAGCCTAGCTTCAGCAATTTAACAATTTAATGAGACCTTGTCTCAAGATTAAAAAAAAAAAAGGCTAAGGATGTAGCTCAGTCCAAAGGACTTGGGTTTAATGTCTATTACCGCAGCCCCCAAAATTGAGACAAAGTCTTGCTAAATTTCCCAGGCTTGCTTTAAATTTGCAATCCTCCTGCCTCTGGCTTCTGAGTAACTGGGATTTGGGATTATAAGTGTGGGCCATCACACCTGGATTTTATTTTGTTTTATTGAATTGCCCTGGTTAGAACCTCCAGTATGTGTTAAATAGAAGCAGCAGGGGTCAAGAACTCTGGCTTGTTCCCCGATCCTGCTTTGTTTTGTTTCAGGTGCTGGGGATGGAACTACCTCTGGCTCTGCTTTTTGCTGTTGTTCCTGTTCTCAAGGAGAAAAGCGTCGAGTCTCCCCCACCAACTAGGACACTAGCAGCAGTTTCTTCCAGGTGCTCATTATCAGGTTGAGGAAATTCCCTTTTGTTCCTGGTTAATACTTTTATCATGAAAGGTTGCTAGATTTTTGTTAAATGCATTTTCTGCCTCATGGGGAAATGACTGTGTGGTTTTGTTTCTTCTTCTGTAAAAACTGGATATTACGTTATAGATTTCTCAGATTTCACAACCACCTTATGTTCCTGGGTAAATCCATGCGCTCATAGAGAATCAGCTCTTCAGTCCTTTCTCTTACTTGGCTCGTATTTTATTGAGGAGTTTTGTTTCTAAGTTAATCGTTCTCTTCGATTCCCTTTGCTGGTATGGATATAAGGATAATGCTGGCCTCCTACAACAAGGTTGGAGATGCTCCCTCCTCTTCATTTTGGAAGATTCCTATTAATTCTCCATAAATATTTGGTGGAATTTACCACTGGAAACATCTGGACCTAGACTTTTCTTTGTGGGAAGTTTTAAAATCCCTAATCCCATTTATTTACTTGGGTGAGGCAGATTCTATTTTTGGGTGAGGCAGATTCAGTATTATGTTCATAAAAAGTTGTAGATTGAAATTATCTAATTTGTTGGTATCCATCTGTCACAGTACTTCCTTAAAACCCTGTTTTTTTCCCCCTAAGGTTTGTGGTTAGGGTCCTTCCTTCATTTCTTGTTTTAGTAATTTCTTCTTTGCTTCTTTTAAAGTTTTATCAGTTCCACTGATCTTTTCCAAGTATGGCATTGTCTATTTTCTATTTCATTTACTTCCATTTTAATTTTATTATTTCCTTCCTTCTTTTGTTTGCTTTGGATTTAGTTTGTTCTTTTTCTAGTTTCTTTCTTTCGTGCGACTTGGGTCCTGCTTTGTAGCCCAGCCTCGCCTTGAACTGGAGATGACCCTCCTGCCCCAGTCTACAGACATACCCCACCACGGCCAGCTTTTTTCTAGTTCCTTTACGCAGAAGTTTAGGTTATTGATTTGAGGATCTTTTTCTTTTTTAATACTGGTGTTTGCTGCTGCACACTGCTCTCTCAGCTCTCTGTGAGCTGCATCCGTGAAGATAAAATGTCCAAGCAGGTTACCACAGGGACAGCTGACGCTTAACCCTCCCAGAGAGGTTTGGGCGATCTGTGATACTCAGGGGTCAGAATTCAGGCTGGGAGGTTGCAGGGTGTCCAGCAGCACTGGGGCCACCAGCGTGGGTTACTCTTGATAGATGTGAACTTCCGGTCTCCCCCACACCTGGGCCGGAGGCCGAGTCCTCCAGAAGAACTGCAGAGCTGGGCCCTGGGATCTGGGCCTGTGGGCAGAGAAGGGAGGCACTGACCTGAGCAGGGCAAGGCCCAAGAGCCCCCCCCCCCCGCCAGGGCCATGACACTTTAGTGACAAGTTGTGAGGTGAGCACAGGAGGCCACATCCCACGTGGGCCAGGCCTTTGTTGCCCTAGAAGCTTTCAAAATGCATGGCGGGCTCTAGCTCTCTATGTTTGTTCTCTGCAATGCACTGACAAGGTGGTCCTGCCGTGGCCACGAGAGCACTCCCACTTCCTGCATCTCCCAGGGCCTCAGCCGAGCAGCCTGGCACAGGGCTTGCCGAAAGCCAGGACGCCCTCTTCCCTTTGTGCTGCCTTTCAGCAGAGGACAGAGAAATAGCTGGGCTTGGGACTGGGACTGGAGATGCAGAGCTGTGCTTCCCATGCCAACATGGGGGCCCCATCCCTGCAGGGTCGCAGGAGGACAGCTGCGTGCTGAAGGCTGCCTCGGGCCAGGGCGCTGATCACTTCCTGCAAACACAGCACCCCGACACACACCCTGGCCCTAACTGTGTTAACTGGGCCCGCGTCTTCATCTGATGTGGCGTGGCCAGCGTTTCCAAGTATGTGGGCTGTGGATGCAGCTCCCGGGTGGGCAGGGGCAGCGCCAGGGCCTCCTCTCTGGCCTTTGGGTCACAAGGGCTCCTGTTGCACAACTCCGGTACTGTGGGCTGCTCAGTCTGTGTCCACCCCACCTGCACACACAAGGATGGGCAACAGCCTCCACCGATAAAGCCCACCCTGACTGCAGGCATTTCATGTCCCACACACCAAGGAGTCTGCTAAGTGGCTGCAGGTCCTTCAGGTAATGACCACAGTCAACTGCCCACCTCTCACTCCTGAGAATCCCATCTGAAGTCATCAGGCGTGGTGGCACAGGCTTGTCATCCCAGCACATCTGGGAGGCTGAGGCAGGAGGACTGCAAGTTTGAGCCTAGCCTGGGCAACTGAACAAAAGTCTAAATAAATAAATAAATAAATGGGGTGCAGCTCAGTGCGAATCCCTGGGTTCAATCCCTAGTATAAAACAGCGACAACAGCAACAATGACAAAACCCCCCAACCCCCCACAAAACCATAGTGAAACAAATCTGATCATTACTGTGGCTTTGCTGCCTGTTACAGTAATTACTTCCACCTTGACTATCAAGGGTTACAACCTGGTCTCTAATTAAAAAAAAAAATTCAGGCTAGGTGTGCTGGTGCACACCTGTAATCCTAACACTCGGGAGGCTGAGGTAGGGGGACTGCCACGAGTTCGAGGCCAGCCTGGACTACATGGGGACCGACTCTCTTAAACCCCCCCCCCAAAAAAAACGGGCCTCCTGCAGGAGTGCAGTGAAGATGAATTCCCCTCCCTTGGCTCCAGCCTCTGCCCATGCAGCTTCAGGATCCGCACCATTAGGACCTCGGGCATGGTGACCGTAGCGTTTCATGAAGGACCCAGCTCCCGGTGAGCGGCGCAGGTGACTCTGGCAGACCTCAGACCCCGAGGCCCAGAAGAGAACCCAAGGCCAATGCTGCCCTCGTCGGGTTTGGGCACCACCTGCCCCAGAGCCCACCAGGCCCTGAGAACAGGGCAGTGGTGTTGTGTTGCGCCCTGAGCCAGAACCCCACTTGAGGGCCTGGAAACTCCAAGGGGAGCAGTGCTGAGGCTGCAGAAGGGACATCCTTGTGGGCCGGGTCTGCACGCCCCTTCCGGTACTGAGGCTCCTTCCTGGCAGGCAGGAGTTGCTGCAGATCTGGGAGACCTGACAAGATCCATTTTTTTTTGAGACAGGGTCTCGCTATGGAGTTCAGGCTGGCCTCAAACTCACAGTGATCCTCCTGCCTCAGCCTCCTGAGGGCTGGGATTTCAGGGTTGCGTCATCACACCTGGGTAGAGGTGTAATCATATTCAATGAGACCATTTAAGCAACCCCATATTGGGTCTCAGGATCCTACTACTGCCCTTTAATGGGGGGTCTTTACCCAGGGGACCACCCGAGGCTGCACAGCCAGTTTCTTCAAGGGTTCAGCATTTGGCCTGGCTCTTAGTACAGACCCTGCCCCGAGCAGGAGCGAGGGCCCTGCCACCCTTCCAGGAAGCCCCCTGGCTGCACCTGCCCTGGGGTTCTGTCCTGTCCTGCACTCTACCTTTTCAAAGTTTTAAAGGCAAACCGCAAAGCCCAGTAAACCCCCACCCTTGTGATCTCCACAGTGAACCCCGCCGTCATCACAGATACTATCCAAATGGAGACAATCTAGTTCTGAGACCCTATTTTAAGAATTTGGCTTCACTAAAGGCAGTGCCTGAAACAAGAACCTGAGGACCATTAAAAATGGGTTGCACAGATGGGGGATTTAGCTCGGTGGCACCTTGCCTGCCTGGCCAGTACAAGGTCCTGAGTTCGATTCCCAGTACCGAAAAAAGAAAAAAGAAAGAAAAGGAAGGTTGTGGGGCTAAAGGTGGAGCCCCATGGCAGTGTTTACCCAGTATTCGGTGCAAGGCCCTGGGTTGTTTGGTTCCCCACATGGCAAAGACAAACATCAAAGATCTTCATGTTCATTTGTCAGGAAATGGATGCACCTCAAGACCCTACTGTTAAGTGAAATAAATGAGACACACAGTTTAAATACCACATGGTTTCTCTCACATGAGAAGCCCAAAGTGTAAAGAGCAAAACAAAAGAGATCGTAGGAGACTGGTGACAGATCTTTTGCAAAAGGGAGGGGACCAAGAGGTAGGAAGGGAGGGAGAGGGTGTAAAGGAGCTAAGATAGACGTGTTACATGCACAGATCAACTTCACATGAAGAATATGACCGTTATGCACTGCAAATGTGGACTAATAACAATTTTTCAAAGCTAAAAAACCTCTCAACTGACACCTCACTGCAAGCATCCAATGGCAAGATGCCTCACTTCCTACAGCATTGGGGAAATGAAAATTAAAGCACAGAGGGCTGCAACTGTATTCTCACTGGAACGGCCACAACCCCAAACCCTGAGAGGCCAGTGAGGATGGGGAGCAACAGGACCCCCAAATCCCTGCTGCTGGGGCTGCACACGGCGCAGCCACCCCGGAAGGGAGCCAGCTGCTCTCTACAGGAGGGGACACCTTCTGCTCAGAGCCTGGCACCATGATGCTTAGTATTTGTCCAGAGGAGCTAATGCTTAGGTCCACACAGACATCTGTGCGCAGATGTCACGGTGAGTTTATTCCTGACTGCCTAACATGGGAGTGGCCAAGGTGTCCCTCAGCGGGGGACTGGATAATGGGGTACATCTCGGCAGTGTAATCCACTCAGAACGAAAGGAAATGAGCTCTCCAGCCATGAGCACACATGGAGATGGGTGCTATGTGTGCCCAAGTGGAAGATGCCAGAGTGAGGCTATTGCTGTGTGAGCCCCGACACACTGTGTTCTGGAAATGTCACAGCAGCGCAGACAGTGAAAGGATCAGGGGCCTTGGGCAGAGGTGGAGGTGCACAGAGGGCTTTGGGAGGTGAGAGGACTCTGTGACACCGTGCTGGACGGTGCATGTCATGATCAGCGTGTCCAAGCCCAGAATGCTCGGCTTCGTGGGGGACTCCGGTGTAGACGTGGGTGACCTCACCGGGTGCTAAGGATGTGTCCCCATTCACCGCTTTCAACAGCCCGCTGCTGCTGTGCTGTAGGCGTTGATGAGGGGCTGGCTGGGCAGGCGTGGGGGCAAGAGGTGGACAGGGCTTCTCAGCGCCTTCTGCTCAGATCTCCTGAGCCTAACACTGCTCTGAGACACAAAGTCTGTCAGGAAAGAGGAAGTCTGGCCTGGGTGGTTTGTCTGGGGAGTGGCCCCACCCTGTGAGGGGCTGAGCCGGGAAGGGGCCATGGGAGAAGTGGGAGGAGCCCAAGTGTCCTTTCCTGAGGCCAGTGCTCAGGGCAGAGGGACTTTGGGGAGGACAGACTCCCTGGGAGCTGCCCTGCAGGGGTGGGGACTCCCCTACCTCAGGCTCCTCTTGTCTGAGAGGCAGGCCGGCTCCTTGCACAGCATGGGGAAGACACAGTGGGCAATGGAGGTGGGAGTTCAGTGGCGGGAGGGAGCCAAGATTGCTCCAATGGCCAGCGCCCAAATCCAGGTGGGCAGGGAGGGTGCAGGGGTACAGGATGGAGGCCCAGGGTGGAGACGCCCATGCGGAAGTTACATAGCGGTGACACTGGAAACATGAGAAAGAATGAAACCACCCATGATGAGGTGGAAAATACAAGAGCTCCTGTGTTAGAGGATGGTGGAGGAGGATTCAGGCAAGAAGACTAAGGGCTGAAGCTCTGAGATGAGGAAAGAGCATCGGAAGAGAAAATGCTCAAGGGGGAGTGGTCTGCACCTCCAACACCAGGGAAACTCAGTCAAGCAAGTCCTGAGAAGCAGGCGCTGTACTGAGGGTAAGGGGGGCCTGCGGATCCATGCTTCCGAGGGCCAGGAAGGCAGCGAGGAGGGAAGCAGGTTACCTCGGGCTGCTTCCTCCAGGAGAGTGGTAGAAATGCCTCCACAGTGATTCTCAGAAAAGTGAAGCAGGGGAGGAGAGCTACAATATCCAAGGTCAACAGGAAAGGGTCCATTTGCAGGGTGGTGGTACTTGGGTTCCAAAGCTGAATTCGTCACCTCGAAGGTTTCCTTTTGGCTCCTCAGCCAGTTCAGTTGGCTAATTCCTTACAGAGGATTTAGCTCTTCAGCCAGTCAGTAGGATTCCCCAGGGCTTCTGGAGATGCCATCCTTTATTTATCCTACACTTCCTGCCACAAAGGACAGACCAGGGTTACAACTTGGTTGCATGCTGCTCCAACCCCCAGAATGGGAGTGGGCGCTGGGAACAGAGGGGAACATGATTAAAACACAGTGGACCCTTGACTTACAAACTCAATCTGTTCGTGAGGGCTGGTTGTACTCAAGTTGGTCAATGAAGGCTCAGGCTCCTTTACACAGCCTTCAAAGTCTCTCTCCTGTACACAGGCAGATCTCAGTGTCCTTAGAGAGACATTGGCCCAGGATTTCCAATGAACCCCACACAGGAAAGGATGCTGTCATGTTCCTTCTGGAAGTCTTTATGGGTCAGTCTGTATCTGACACCATCTGGAAGCACAAGCACGTTGGTCATAAGTTAAAACTAAAATTGTGGTCATAACCCCAATTGTTTGTATGTCAGGCCTGTTGTAACTTGAGGGTGCACTGCACACACAAAGCATGCATATCTATGCAAAGGAAACTGCCCAGGACACAGAGAGATGAAACAGACCAAATTCAAGAGAGGGATTCAAATGTTGAATTTTTCTTCATCCATGGGGGCCTATTCTCACTACAGTAAATACTCCTGGAAAAGAAAATTAGCCAAATCCATTACTTTTTTAAAACAATTTTTTGCTGGCAGCTGGCTCCTTTCACCTTCTTTATGGGCAGGCAGGATTTGAAATGCCCGCTGGAGCAGCAGGATCCCTGCAGATGAGCATCCTGGGCGATTTCCAGGGTGAGTCACAGGCTGGCTGAGCGGCACCAGCGTTGGACTGAGGATGAGGTGGGAGGGATCTCCCTTCCCGTGCTCTCAGAGTTGTCAGGAGGAAAGCATGCCACGCACGGCCCATTCTTCCTGGGAGCTCTTACTATGCCTGCACCCACGAAAACTGGGGCCCCTGCTAAGAGGGTGCGCACAGCCACCTGTCTCTGGTTCTGGACTTGTGCATTACTTATTGTGTGTGCCTCTGTTGCTTCCCAAGCTCAATGTCAGCCTGTGAGCAATTTTACCGCTCAGATCTGTGAGGATAACGAGTCTCCTTGGGGTTGGTGGAGCAGCTCTTACTGGGGAGCCAGAAGAAGTACGTGGATCTGGACTGCAGCCCAGGAGCACTTGCTGGGGCAGCTTGGGAGATGTCACCAGTAGTGACGGGAAGGTACAGTACACGTTTGGTTTGAAAAAAACTCACGGTGGCCAAAGACACATTTCGGAGTTGGGGGGAGTGTGTGCGATGCTGGGGCAGTGTTTTGTGTGGGGTTAACGGCAATGTGTCTTCCACTGTAACACACTGTTAAACCGACGCACTCACTGGAGTGATAATCCTGCAATAATCAGACACTTATGGTGAGCTCGCTATGTCCTCATCCACTTTATTTTCCGGTTCTGGCACTGCAGGACCCCTGGCTCTGTCCCAAAGTCAAAGTGACTGTGAAGGGAGACGTCGTGATGGATTCAGGATTGAGGCTGCCACACAGCACAACTAAAGACCCTCAGAAAAGAGGACTCCAGAGCTGCTGCAGGAAGTGGCCAGGACCATGGGATGAGTGCGCTGGAACTGAGGGGGAGGACTTTAAAGGGGATTCATGGCAAAGTGTCCTTTCCTGGAATAATTTTTAAATTTTAAAAGATGCAATCATTCATAGTAGTTTTTGATCAGATCTTGTGATTGCAGTAAGTCAGGCAGCCAGCTTTCCACTCTTCCCTTCCCTTCCTTCCTTTTTCATCCTTTCTGTTCCTTCTTCATGCTGCTATTTCTGCTCTTGTAACTGCTTCTTCTCACATAGTTATTATGAGACTCAGTAACTTTTAAGAGAATATTTTAAATTTCATTAATCTCTTTGGTATTTTTTTTATTACATTATTACACCTATGCTTTTTGTTTGTTTGCTTGCTTGTGTGTGTTGATAAATGAAATTTTTCCCCTTTGAGCCAGGGTCTCACTGTGTAGTCCAGGCTGGTCCTGAACTCACTATGTAGCCCAGGGTGACCTCAAACTCACAGCAATCTTCCTGTCTCAGCCTCCCCAGTGCTGGGATTACAGGCTTGTGCCTCCAGGCCTGCTGATTGTTTGTGTTGAGACAGGGTCTCATCGTGTAGTTTAGGCTAGCCTTGAACTTACTGTGTAGCCCAGGCTGGTGACCTTCCTGCCCCAGGCTCCTGGGTGCTGGAATAAAGGTGTGCTCTGCTGTGCTGAGCTCTACTTCTGTGCTGTTTTGGAATGAAGACCAAGATGACCCCCTGGAGGAAGCCAGCAACAGCTTACAGATTTGTACTCACGCGGCACTAAAGTAGAAACAGTAGCGGTGCTGACGTGCTTTTTGTTCACTGACCAGAGCCTGCTCCACCCCCCACCCCCCCACCGTGTCTCACACACACACACACCGCATGTGGAATAGCACAGGCTTTTAGGTCGTGAGTGACAAATTACATGTGTGCCTCGGATGATACTCGGATTTGAGGGGTCTGGCTGGGCGCCCCGGCTTGCTCTCCTCTCCCCAGCCGTCCCTAGTACCCCCCGGGCTCCTTTCCCTGATCCGAGCCGCCCGGAAACTGCTCAGCCTCTCGGTCCTAGTGCCCAGGGACCTGGAGCCCTGGGGACTTGCTGTGTGTTCTGAGCCCTCCTAAGCCACAGATGTCTGAACCCCCCAGGTGAGCACTGGTCCCCGGGATGTGGGACCTGAGGTTTCAGGGTGCTTGGCCCTGAGAGGCACCAGACAGGAGCCAGTCTGGTCAGCCCAGACCCGAGAGGCGCTGGCCTTGTGCGCCCCCCACCCCGGGTCACACCGGAGTCACAGTCACAGGTGCAGCTGGGACAGGAGGGGCGGACACTCACTCGCTGGTAAGCATCTGCCAACCTTGTGTTCTCGGCACACAGTCCACTCTGTGCCGAGGTGCTGGCCTCTGGCCTCCAGGGCATTTCCTTCAACTTCTGCTCTCATACAATCTGACTTGTCTAAATTTTCAAATGGAAAACAATAGAAAGTGAAGCAGACTCTTGCTTTGTTGAGCCCTCCTTGACTCCTCTAGTTGGTTCTTAAGTCTTCCAAGGTTGACAGGGTGGGGTTTGCTTTCCCGATTCGCTTTTCGCTCTCTCCTACTATGAGAGTATAATGACCAAGTATCACATTCTATTTTTTTTTTTTTGAGACAGTCTCACTAATGTATCCCAGTATGGCCTGGAACTCACAGCGATCCTCCTGCCTCAGCCTCCCAAGTGCTGTGCTTACAGGCGTGCACCACCACACCCAGGTTAAAATCATCACATTCTGAGCCCTTGAAGTTGGGTGAAAAGAAGGCAGGATGGACAGCCTTTGGGGACTGAGCCCCAAAAGGCCACCTTGGCTCTCCCATGAGAACATAAAGAAGTCTGTCCCGTCTCGAGGGCTTTGCAGATTTGCTTAATGACACGATCACCTGTCCCCTCCAGCCGAACCCTTCCGAGGCAGGAGCAGCCATCCCTTCAGGTGCTTCTCCCTGTCACAGCCATAGGAAAGAAGTCAGCGTGCTGATTCTGGCTGTCATGGGTTGGGCCCCTGACATGCCAGCTTCTGGGTTGGAGATGACATTGGTGCCTCAGTTTCCCCAGCAGAAGCTGTGTTTCCTTTGGAAGAGTTGCTTCCTGCTCTCTCTAGAGATGGAGGGAAAAGAGATCCTTCCCTCCCTCCCCAGTTAGGGCAGGACTCAGTGCTTCCCGGGATGGTGTAATCCCTCTCCATCTACAAATTAGCTCGAGGTTTTATTGTCTAATCACTTCACACTCAGCACTGCAGACATCACAATCCCATGCTGGAAAACACCACTGGAAGCTGCAAAGGCGACAGAACCCACCTGACTGGCAGCACTCCTGGCTACGAAGCAGAAGCTTCCAAGGGGTTTTGGTTTCAGTGCCGAAGTTATGTTGCACGAAGATTACTGAACTTTAAGTAATACTCTGCCCACCATTTACATTTGGCTTAGGACCAGTGGGTGTTCGAAATGGAGACAGAGCTGCAGTCTTTATTCCTAAGTGAGAGGCTGCAGATGCTGTTAGATTTATGCAGAAAGACAATGGTCCCTGGCCTCCGAAGTGGACCAGCTGGGAGCCTTGGTATTCTCGGCCCTTCCTATTCAAGCTGTCCTCTGCCTCTCCTGGCCCACAGCTTGCTGTTGGGATTGGTTTCCTTGTCATCCTTCAATTCTTGGATTTTTGCTTCTGCCAGCAAATCTGGAAAATTAACTCACTGGTCAGCTCTTCCCCCAGGGAAGGGAACCCTGGGATTCAGAACTAATGATTGCCTCTGAACCTAGGTGTAGAGCTGTTTCCTCCTTCCTTGTGGACAGGGTACAGGAAGCTGGTGGCCACCGTCCCTTCGTGCTTGCCCTGAGGACTGGGACTTGTAGGACAGACAGGAGCGTGGTAGAGGCACATGCAGGGTGTGATTGCAGAACGTCATGGAGGCCCCGTGCATGATGCATAGACACTCACTCTTCCACAGCTCACTTCTGGTGCCCTTCTTAGTTTTTCTGTCTCTCTCTCTGCCTCTCTCCCCTGCCTCAGTAGTGCTGCAGTGGACATGCCCCGGCTCCCATGCCACAGCCTGCTGGGTTAGGAAGTAGCTGCTGATGGATGACAAGGGTGCTGTGTGGTCCAAACAGTCCCTGCTTCTCAAGAAACTGAAGTGAGTCTGGCGTGGTGGTGCACGTCTGTGATCCCAGCACTCGGGAGGCCGAGGCAAGAGGACTGTGAGAGTTCGAGCCCAGCCTGGGCTGCATAGTGAGACCCGGTCTCAAAAACCAAAACCAAAACCACAACAGAAAAAGCAAACCAATCAACCAACCAAAATAAACAAAAACTGAAGTGAAATGATCGAACTGGTCACGACTCTGGTTCGCCCGGAGACTGAGTATGATTATGACACGCAGTTACCGTCCTGAGAGTGTTTCAGATGCTCTGCCCTTGAAAGCAGTGATGCCATCGTTGAGGAGTGGGCTCCGTACAATGGGGTGCGCTTGGCCCCCTTTCTCTCTGTCCGCCTTTCTTGTCCTTCCACTTAACGCACGGATGGACAACACGGAAGCCCCTGCTGGGTGCAGAGCTGTCAGTCTTAGACTTCCAGCCTCCAGACCATGAGCCAGGGCATCTCCATGACTGTGGCCTACCTATCTTAGGTGTGTGAGAGCAGCGGCCTCCGAGGGAACTCGCCGCCAGCTTCCCCGCGCTCCCAGCACAGAGCCAGGCTGCACCCTGCATCCCGGCCCTGTGAGCGCAGCCTGGCTGTGCTGCACTGCACCAGGGTCTCCCACTTCCTCCTCTGCTCAGCACGGTTCCGGGCGGACACACCCTCACAGGACAGCGCCTCCCACCTCCTTGGCGGTGTCTGGCGTGAGACCACTGAGGCCCCTGCGTAAAATATCCGGGTCCCGGGGAAGTGCTCTGATCACAGCAGCTTCCAAGCTACCGCCTACAGAGTCAGGAAGGGACGAGGCCCGGTTGGCTCTGCCGCTGGTCCCAGCTGGTCCCGGCACAGCGCGGGAGGGGCGCTGTCATGTGCTGTGAGCCCTCGTCACTGCCGTGGTGATCACAAGTGTGCTGTCTCTCTGCCTCCTCTGTATGTTGTTTGCATGCACGTGTGCGGCCAGTGATTTACTGGAAAACTCTGGAGAAAAAAGAGCTTTGATTGTAGCATTTGCCAGTTTCCATGAAAATACCCATCTACTGGGTGATTTCAAGCCACTGATGGTTTCACACTTGGTTTGCAAAATTCCTGAATATGACAACAGCCCACCGTGGAAGCTGGTAGGAAACTCCTCCAATGGCTGTGAGACTTGGCGTCCAGGAGTCAGGAATTCCTGTGTTGTCCCCAGGACTCCGTCACTCACCAGCACTGCAGAGGCGGCTTGTGGTTTCTAGAGTCTGTGTGAGGGAAGGTTTTCCTTCTGAGTAATAACCGATGAATGTTTTCTCCATCTTCTTCCCAATTTTTTTCTGTACTTGATTAGCATCATTTTTCAATTTCCAAAAATATTTCAGAATAAAATCTTGGATTACAAAACTCATCTGAAATTTCCTAGAAAGCCTTATGCATTTAGGCTTGTACTTAGATCTTATATTCGGGCTTATTAATTTAGAATTTGGCTCATTTTTTCTGGCTTCTTTTCTTTTGGTGCTAAGACAGACTTAGGACCTTGTGCTCGCTAAGCATAGGCTCCATGCGCTGTTCCTTCTGCTCTTTAGTTCCTAAGCCATCTAACTTTGGGAAAAATCCCAAGTCAAGGATGATACATTCCTCAAACCCAGGATAAGGAAGCTGTGAAGGATGTGTGAGGATGATAGCAGCTGTGCATGCTTAAGAGGAAGGAGTGTTCTTATCTCAAGAGTCAGTACTGTGCTAATTCCATAGCTGCCCGTGCCGGGAGCTATGGATAGATGGAAAGTTGGGATTTTTTAGTGTCGGGAAATTGGATGAAGGAAGAGATCCTAAGTGTAGGCCACTTTGGAGAGGAGCGAAGACTAGAGGAAATAGAGGTCTGGATAGACAGGCATGGAGGAGATTCGTAGGCAGAGAAAATGTGTAATAAAGTGACAGATGTGGGAATAGAATCAGGAATATTTCTTGTTTACAATATATCAGACCCTGTGCTTGATGCTAGAGCTGTAGGATATATAAGTTCCTATAATCAGAGGCTCTGGGGTCAAGTGAGGGAAGAAAGAAGATGTATATGACCGAAGTCTAATTTCAGAAGAATCAGCTTGGGAAAAATGCAAATTAAACTTTGTTGGGTAGGCTGAAGCACATACACAGAAGGCTAATGTGTTTGTAATGGTCAAGCACAGAAAGCATCACTGGGGAAATGTTAGCAGGGAGTGGCAGAAATTAAATGGTATTTTGTAATGATCAATTTAGTTGAGGTATGTGGAATAGATTAGGTTGGAGAATGGAAGAGAAAAAAATATTTTAAAAAATTAGAAATGGAGAGAGCCTAAATTGAAATGGGTAACACTTGGTCCCTGATTGTACAAGATGATGACAGAATCAGGGGTTTAGCACAAGGGTTGTGTTATGGCTGTGTCTACATGTTCCCCCAAAGCCTCATGCAGTCATAGGTGGGGTTTTTTCAGAGGTGGCTGGATCTAGAGTGTGTGACTGATTCATGGCACAGTGCTAGGATTAAGGGTGAGTGATTACTAAATCAGCCCACTCATTTGTTTGGCACTGCCCTAATCCTGGTAGCCTGGATACAATATAAGGGACAGACAGAGGCTGGTCTTGTCTCTTGCTTGCTTTGCTGCCTTCTGCCTGCCATGAACTGTTTGTCCTCTGTGACATCCCTCTGCCATGCCACCCTGCCTTGCAGCCAGCTGATTATGGACTAAAACTCTACAAACTGAGCCAAATAAACCTTTACCCCTGTAACTTTGGGTGTATTTTGTCTCAGCATTGAGGGAGATGTAACTGAGACAGATTGCAAAGAGACAGAGAGTAAATATGTCAAACTTCGCAGGCCAGGCCCCACTGGGTGCAGACACTTGGTCTTGCTCCCCTGTGAATGCAGCCACAGGCATTGCAGCTGTGAACAGTAGGGCTGAGCTCTGCAGAACCTGCCGAGTGTATCTATCTGCAGCTGTAGTTGTCCAGTGCCCATTGCTGAGTGCAAGGAAAATGAGATGCTCCTTTCTTAGGGGGGAAGAAATCCAACATTTTGGTTATTCCAGGTATGAATTGATGAAGGAGAAATTCCAGGGGAAATATCCTGAGGCCCTCTGGGAAGTTCACACTGGATTCTGGATGAGTAACCTCCAGACTAAGGAGTCACCACAGTTTAAACAGAACTCAGATGCAGCTTTAGGGTCAGCCCAGGGACACAGAGCCAGAAGGGATCTGAGGCAGGGGCTTGGTCAGACAGGCAGCGAAGAAGCTGAGGAGACAGAGTGGACACTGTGGAGATTAGGGACAGCTCGGGCTGTGCAGGAGCTCGGTGCTGCTTCTGGGGCTCCGGCCTGGGACAGGAACAGTCCCCAGGGAACTGTGGCTCTCTCCCTCCCCTTAGCAATGGAAGATTCCTCTTCTCATCCAGAGGCAAAGTGTGGAAGTTGATCCCCTCCCCCACTTTCCTGAGGAAGGAGGGCGGCCTGTGACTTGCCCTGGTCCAGAGAAGGTGTGGATGTGGCATTCTGGATGCTCTAAGAGGCCTGAAGCTCCTGTCTGGCCCTCGTGAAACCCTCAGGCCACTATGCTGGGAAGAAGCCCCACCTAGGCTGCTGGCACGCACCGAGCCAGTCGCCATGGCCAGGTGCCACTTGAATGAAGCCAACCGTCCATCTCCCATGGGGACATCAGAGACGGCCCCCATGCAGACAAAGGAAGGGATAGAAACAGCCTGGTTCCCTCCATCCTCAGCCCCAAACTTCTGTCAGTGCCTTCAGCCAGGGCCTCCTTGTAGACAGACACAACAAAGCCAGCAGGGAGGGGACCCCGGGAAGTGCAGCCTGAAGGAGGAGAAGACCCAGGAAACACCCCATCACATCATACGCACAGGAGCTCATAGGTGAGGGGAAGCAGGATGTGGAGGAAGGAGTGGCTGAGTCCTCAGCGGTGGCCATGGGATGATGCACCTGCAGAAGCAGAGAGAGAGCAACTGGAGGTTGGAGTAGCAACCATGCATTGTTGACTTGAAATAAAACAGAATTCCGGGAAGAAGGGGAATTCTAATCAAGGGTGTAAAATGATGCACAGGTCTTGAAGTCGGTGCCTGACAAATGAGCCCTTTCAACTGTGTGAGACACAGGAATTACTGACTCCCGAGTGGCCTGCAAAGATAGGTGAGTGTTTCCTCCCCAGACTGCGGACTTCTAAATATCCTCAGAGGTATGTGGAAATGTTGCAAGGGATTCTCCATTAAAAATGGCAAGGGGGTCTATTTTGATTTCTAGTGTGTTAAAAAAATTCTGTATTAGATGTCACATTTATGCAATTTTTTTTCCAAAGCAATCCATTCCTAGTAAAAAACCTAGAGATCCAAAAAATGTTTATGTTTTTAAAATGTTTACATTAAATGCTGATGTAATTAGGTTTTCCTTTTATAACAGCCACCTTGAGTCTTTTAGAGTATATGGCACGGCTATGCTCACCAATTATTTGATAAAGATGATGATATTCAGGATATGGTCTCTCTATCCCTGGTGTTGATTTTGACTGTGATAACAGAAGATATTCTTTTTATTCTTAATTATTTTTAAAGTTTAATTTACAACCATGGTGGACTTTTGATAAAGACAAAAAAATGAACACTAAAGTTAAATAAATGTTAAGAGTGTAAAAATGATAATTCTGCTAATTGGCATGGGGTTGTCCTCTACAGTATTTTTTTTTAAGTTTTGTTAATGGATCATGATTTTAATGCAGCACACAAAAATCTTGATTAAAGATAACCTCCACCTCTTATGTGACATCTTTAGAGAACTGCCTTCTGAAATGTTTTCTGTATCTTATTAAAAATGTAAATACTGCATAATTCCATTTATATAGAACCGTGAAAAGTCAAATCTAAGCCCAATGATGGGATGCAGGTCAGTGGTTGGGGGACCAGGGTGGGGATGGCTAAGAGCAGAGGAGTCCCAGGGTGATGAGACAGTGGTGTCCCCACCGTGGGTGGATGACCCTGGTGAATCAGTGAATTCTGTGCTTAAAATGCACACATTATGCCGAATGCAACTGAATGCAACTGATCACAACACAGATCACAAATACATCAAATTCGTTTGAATACTCAGTTTATTTTTTAAAATATTCAATTCAGTAACTCCAAAGATGTGGTCACAGATGCAAATTTTTGTCAAGAAGGCCCAGACCCAGAGGTCTCAGGTGGGGTCTCCTCTGTCCTGTAAAGGAGGAGCCCTGCCCGGGCCCTAAGAGCCAGCGCCCACCTGCCCACCCTTGTGACAGCATCATCAAATGGAACGTTTCCTAGGTCCCTAAACGGCTCTTGTGAAATGTGTTGTCATTAAATTTTATTTGTTGCCAAGCAAAACTTGTGTTTTCTTGTTTCTCCCACTGGTGTGATTTATTGGGCTTTTAGGTTGTGTGGGCTGCAACTTGTCACTGCTGGAGGAGTCTCAGCCCTGCTGTCCTGTCCAGGGAGCTCCTCCTCCTCTGAGCAGTGGCCAGGGGCAGGCCAGGACTTCCCGCTCCACTCCTGCTCTACTCTCTGCACCCTTTAACCTCCCATTCACTGTCTCCATCGTCTCCTGTGCCCCATTTCCCACAAACTCCAGAATTCTCTCTGTGGCTGTTTTAACCTGTGGATGGCTTCTCCTTCTAATCTCAGTTGTTTTTTTTTTTTTGTCTGTTTGTTTTGTTTTTTTGGTACCAGGAATCAATCTTCAGGCCTTGCCCTTGCAGGCAGGCACTGTGCTGCTGAGGTACACCCCCAGCCTAATCTCAGTGATTATTACTTTTTCTTCAGGCCCTATTTGTGTCTTTATCAAACTTGCCTAGGAATTATGACGTTGTCTTTATTTCTTAAAAAAAACACAAACAGACGTTCTTCACATTTTAAACATAGATAACAAATACCGACAGGGCAGAAATTCAGGACTCTGTCCCAGGACAGCCTTTGGCAGGGAGTAGGAGATTGGTAAATACTTGCTTTAAATTCAGCATTTACAATGGGTGATGGTCAGAGCCGCCTGTTTATTGCTCTGCAGGCTCTTGCTAATGGTGGCTCATTCCTTCGGGATATATTTTTTGTTTCTCATTGTCAGCCCATGGTTCTGGGAATTTTATTTGGAAAATATCATCCTGTATGTAAAGTGCTTTCCTTTGGGGCAGTTCTACATTTGCTCTTCCCAGACCCCCTGCAGGTACCAAAGACCACGGGCCCTTGTAAATTAAATTCTCAGATTGAGATTTTTTTTTTTTAGAGTTTACCCAGGTAGAGTGGATGTTAGCCCCAAATCTATATGAAGATTAATTTATGATTAAGAATTCTCACAGGAGACTTTTTTTTTTTTTTAAATCTAAGACTAAGGATTTTTTTTACCCCTTTTTCTGAAGGCAGAAACAGAGGTCTAAGTAGCTTAGGGTAGCAAACAGGGGGAGGAAGGTGTTGGAATGAGCACGGATATTGAGAGGGCTCTGTTTCTCCCCACACAAGTGCCTCCAAGTGACCTGTGTTGAGCTGACATGTGGACTCAAGGTAGGCAAGGGCCACAGTGCCTGTGGGCCAGAGCTTGCTGGAGCCAGTCACACCCAGCCTCCGGGGCGTGGTCTTGGACTGGGTTGGAAGTGTGTGGCAAGTGGCTGTATTTGTGGCTCACACCTTTGCGCTCATAGCCCAGGGCTGGCACCTGGCGTGGCTGTGTTCTGTGGGGCAGGCTGGCCAGAGGACACAGATCAGGATGAGCAGGACAAACTGGATCTGCTCAGTGCCTCTGTCCCAACCTGCTGGAAGCAACCACGGTGCCTTAACCTACGGCTGCTGGGTCACTTTCCTCCCTGTGTCCTGCCATGTCCCTTGTGGCCAATGCTCCTGCAGGGAAGGAGATTCTGGGAAATGTTGCTTGGCTTATCTAAGTGACCTGACACATGGCCAGCAAAGGAGGGAAGGCTGGACACCTTGCACACCTCAGTCGTGTGTCGCCATCCCTGCCATGAGTATGACGCTCAGGGTCCTTCAGAAGGGGCTGCCGGGCCTCCTCCTGCCCAGTGCGCCCTTGGGTAGGGGAAGTTGACCGAGGATTAACTTTCCTGGGATGCTGGTTTCCAACTAAGAATGTACACTAGCCTCCCATTCCTAACTCCTCCAGCTCTCTCAGGATCCCGTGTAAACTCCTGAGCTCCTGCAGCAATGGAAGCTATGTAATGTAAGGGAGCCTTGCTGTGGACCAGAGAGTTCGTGGAAGGCTACACAGCCTTGTGGGTGACTGAGCCCTTGGGAAGTTCACCAGACCCCCACTTGCTGGGCAGGGCCACTGGGGAGCCCTTGTGCCCTCGGAGGAGTAAGATCCTCACCAGCTCCCCTGTGGTCTTCACAAAGGCTCTCAGGGATCTGAGACTTTAGTCCAGGGCCAGTGGAGTTTGTTTCCAGAACAGGTGTGAATGTGGTAGGGGGCACGCTTCGAGGGACAGGCCTCACCCTGGGGGTACAGAGCAGGACAACAGCGTGGTGTGAACTGCAGTCTATGATTTTCAGCACTACAGGGCAAGGTTCACTATTTTCAGCAATAATAATTATGGTTGTTACACTCAACAGAAACGTTACATACTTGTTACATGTTAATGCAATCAATCTGTACGTGATACCATTGCTACACATTGTAGCTCTTATTACCACTATCATTCCTCTTAGTCTTTCTCTTTTTGTGGATTTGACTTGCTAATATTTTATTTAGGAGTTCTGCATCTATATTCATAAGTCAGATTTGCCGATGCAGAGATTTCAAGCTAGCGGCAGGCACAGATGTATTCTATTTAGCCTACATAATATTTAAAAGATTTTTTTGAATGAGTTGTCAGTATTCAAAAGCTGGGAAATATTATATTAAAGGTTTGAGATTTTGGGCTTTTCTTAAAACAAATTGAGAGAATGTTGGCCTAGTTTTGCCACCTTTTAATGGCGATTTTCTATGGTATTTTCTTTTAATTAGTCCACGTGTGCAGCACACGTTTACACTCCTGGTGTGGAGATGGTGCTTGTACAGGACACAGCTTCATTCCTTTTCTCAGCCCCTTCCCTCCATCTCGAATGCCTTCCCATGTTTACTACTCGCAAAGCACACAAACATTTTCCCCTTTCCTGTTCCCAGCAGCCCTACCAGGGAAAGCCCACCATTTCTCCTTTACAGAGGAGGCAAGGGGGACTGGGGGAATTAGCTGATTGCCTGAGCCCTGGCCCTGGACATCAGAGCTGTCCTTAACTCAGGCTATTGTTCTACCTCTTCATGTCTTTATCTTTCTATTTTAAAATAAGGCCAAATATTCCTACTTCTGACATCACTCACTTATAGGATGTGAACCTTTTTCCTAAAGGGAATTGTGGAAAAATCCCTAATTTACTCAATATGACCTGCATAAACAGCAACCATGTGATAATGACTTTCTGGATAAATGAATGAATTTCTAACCTTCTTTTATCCTTATTAAAAAAAAATCATATGTGATGTCTCAAGACCCATTTTCCAGGTAAATCATACATTCTCAAGCAACTGATTAGATATGGGAACATTTTGACTTCTGAAAATGGCCAGCCCACAGCGATGGGTAGAGGATATTTCCTTTTGCCCACGAGAACAGAATAAAAAGTGATTCGTCACGCACTGATAATTACAGCCCAAAAGAAATGTGTCTATTTTTAAAGCACCATTTTTCTCTCTAAGACCCAGAGCTTCCCAGCCTCTTATAAAAATCCATTCACCTGATATTAAAAGGTCCCTGTGCTGTGGACCTCAATCTCTGACCTGAAACATAATGGCAAGGTCCAAGAAAATCACGCAGCCTCTGCCACAGTCGAAGCCTTTGTTGTTTGCATTCAGCCTTGCACGCAGGCATCTCTGAATAGAGAGGCAGGTGCTGCCTGATAGAAAAAAAAAAATAGAAAAAAAAATTGGTCCCCACAGTAAATGGCAACAGCACCCAGAGCCCATTTGCATGCTTTGATTCTGTGAAGGAAATGTTAGGTAAGTTTGCAATCTTGGAATATCCTCCTGAGGCTCAGCGCCCACCCCCCTCCCACAATGACCAATTCAAATATTGAAAGCCCTGTTTAGTTATTAATTTGTACAAGTTGTGGAGAGGCAGGCATCCCAGGAGATACAAAACAGCGACAAGGGGAAAAATTGGGGGGTATCTCAACTGACGGACTGGATGTGGAATTAGAGACTGTGCTTGAATATTCCCATTCCTTATTATTTAGATTCTCTGGAGTTGCTCTTTGCAGATACAGCGAATTCATTGACAGGATTAAAAAATGTGGAGCTGGATTTGAGATGAAAGCGTTGCTGCCTGCATATCAATGCCAGCCACAAATCAGCGCTGGCAATTGTCCCATCATTAGCAGAGCCCGCGTCCAGGAGCGGCCCTAATATCCAGCCTTCTGGCGCTCTCTTCGGGTTTGACTTGATTGCATCGCGTTACATTTACAATCTGTTTTGTGTTATCGGCGCAGAGACTGACAGACTTTTAAATTCACATTTAGAAAATTTGAGAGCAGTTTTCAAAACACAAACACTCCCCGCAAGAGTAATATATCAGCCGCACTGATTTCTGCTGCCAATAAATAATATTTAGTGACTGCAAACAAACAATATGAACCATTTAATTTTAGGGTTCCTAGAAAACGAGGCCTGGGCTGTGCGGATGTTATCTATGACTGTGTGCACGGAGCAGGCTCTGAGCTGGGTGCCCTGAAGTAACTAGGCCATTTGGAGTGCGCCTGCCTGCACTCGCATCAGTAAGAGAGAGAAGGACCAGTATTTCCCAGGCTTTGGTCTTCTGAGATGAAAGGTGCTGTGTGAATGCAGAGACCCAGTAAAGCTGTAGTTTCTAAATGTTATCATTCAGCTCAGATACACGGAGTGGTGAGTGTGATGCACACTAAAAATGATGATAAGGAGGAATTCTTACTTAATTGTCCCGGCCCGCGGGTAAGTCAACGGAGACCCTAGAGGGGGAGCGAGGATGAGAGGGGACAGGGGACACGAGAGATGGAGACAAGACAGGTTTCTGATCAAGTCTCGTTTATTGCAGAAGCTGTTACAACATATATACCGTAGGGCTAGAGGGGAGGAGCAAGAGGAGGGTACTGGGGCTACTTCCTTGTTGCCGGGTAGATTTGTAGCAGGCCCGGATATGTCCGTAAAAGGCACTCAAGATTTCCAGCGGGGGGGGGGGCAGGGCCCCCTACAGGTCCTCCCTTTTAAAATTATTTTTTAGAAAAGCGTCAGGAGAATCAAGCCTGCGGGGGCTGAGCCTGTCTTGGGTCAGAGCAACATACGTGTCTGCACCGTGCACCTTACCCGTCATCGGTTAACCAGAGAATCAAGGCTCTGGCACCTGTCTTAGGCGGCACACGAGGGCTCTCTCATTGCATGGCACGCTTGCTCAGTTGCCCGTCATTGGCTTGCCAGCCCGCTCACCAGGTGGGGCGAGAATTTTACGCCGTGGCAGAGATGGAATCGGCCCATGTAGCGTATGTCCAGCCAACATCCTGACAGTAATTTACCGCTGATTTTGACGTACATCTTTGTCTCCACTATAGCTCCAGGGGAAATCACAACCTTACAAAATCAGAACTATCCGAGGACATTTTAGTTACTAAGATTAACATAGGTTAAAATACAAAGGGGAATACAAGGCTTTTAAATCATATCAGCCTGAACCTTTTATCTAAAAATCAAAGCGATTTCTACGTATAAGCATTGGTATCCATTGTATGCAGCAGCATGACAATAACAGACAAACACATACAATTGCAATGGCAAGAAACAATTGTTTTACCCATTTTAGGTTGGGTAGCCATGAGGTCAACCATTTAAATAGGTCTCCGCCATCCTCATTGTGCACCTTATTAGCCAGGTCTTTCAATTGTTTTATTGTATCATCGATTTTTTCTCCATTGTCAGTCAAATTAAAACAACACATATTTTTTATTTTTTCACAGCCCTGGTGATGAAAAAGCAACAAATAATCTATTGCTGCTCGATTATCCAAAATAGCTTGTCTTTGTTCCTGTAATTCTTGATTAATCAACGCCAGGGCGGTGGAGGTGGCATTCAATCCTTTTACCACTTTACAGGCTAATCTTCGCACTGCCGCTTCCGCGTGCACCCCGATGGACGGCAGAGCAACAAAAGACCCTATCATGACTAACACTTCTGCATCAGTCAATAGACCCACATCATCATTACATCCCGGGGCGGTATACGGCGACCACCGTCTAATTCGATTAGGTACAATCAAATCAGTTCTGTCTGGTAATATCACAGCCAACCGACTCAAGCAACAACGAGTGTCACTCAAGTTGGCCGGAATGTAATTAAAAGTTTCCCTTTCACAAGTGTAAAACCAACCCATTGGCAAAGAGACATGGCAATTACTATACATAATTTCTTGTTCAACACGGCAGGACATGTTTTCCAAACGTTTAACTTGCAGACATTTAGTTGTACAATTTCTGTATACAGCACATTCGGTCTTATTAGACATAATTACCTTAGGTGAATATAATTTGACAGCATTCTTGGGCCTGTGACAAGTAGCAGATCCCCAATTGTAACTATCTGCATATGTGAGATTTTTTCCTGGGATATCTTTAAACAGAGTATAAGGCCGCAATGATTCCAATGGGGTACATACAGGAACGAGGCAACTTCCCAACATATAATGAAAGTTTACATCAGCACTTAGACAAAACTCAGACAAGTTGAGCGAGCCTGCCAACTGAATCCATATATTTTTCATGTGGTCTAACCCTTCTGAAGGCGACACCACCCATACCCTGGTCAGCAACATCAGGGGAACTAGGTATTTCCAGCTCATCCTATTCTTGTTTTCGGATCGTTCATTCAGCCAGATGTCCTTCATGAGTTCCCTCTTCATTGTGCGCCGGAGGTCCAAACTTTAAGTGATGACGATGTTCCCTAAGATCACATGATATAAATTTCACTAAGGAGTCCCTTTGAGGAATTAAGACCAGAACAATATTTTCTGGGTGGCCACTTCTATATTCATCAAAGGGAGCTCCCATCTAAAAATCACTTTAATCTAATAAATTCCAGTGATACCTTGATCCAAGAGAAAAGCATATCTTTAACAAAATAACATCATCAATGTAACAATGGGTGAATATCCCTTAAAGAGAAAAGAACATTTTGAGCTCAATTACATGACCACGAACAACAAACACTAGACAAACATGTAAGACGGTGTAGAACATCAGGGTGCACCCAAACATTACTAGATAAGCTGAATTATATCCTTGCTCATTTTAAATTGAAATTGTGGGCGCCATTGTTAACTGATCAGGATTGGACAACGTCAGGTCATCGGCATCATCAGCACGCCCATCAACTTGTTTTACTAGGCGTTCTGGGAGCCATCTGGCTGACTTCATTTCCTTGGAGTAAATACACACCGATCCTCGGCCCCAGATAAGTACAGGATCGGGCCCGTGCCATGAGTGGTCCAGGGGGTCTTTCCACATCACCGAGGCAAATTGTCGTTGCGTCTCTGGTTGCCAGAAACGATTGGCTGCAGATGAACCTTTGGCATCCAAATTTAAGAAGTTAAGAATAAATAGTGCATGTGATATCAGGTTTCTAGGAGACCCCTTGGTAGGGTACCATTCCCCCTTTTTTATTTTGTCTAAAGTAATTTTGAGTGTGAGATTAGCCCTTTCTATAATGCCTTGTCCTTGAGGATTATATGGGATTCCCGTTATATGTGTTATTTCAAATTGTTTGCAAAAGTTGGAGAAGCCAGAGCTGGTATAGCCGGGACCATTGTCTGTTTTAATTTGTTGTGGACATCCAAGTACTGAGAAGGCAATGAGGAGATGAGCGATGACATGTTTAGTAGCTTCCCCGGACTGCAGGGTGGCAAATATGAATCCACTATAGGTATCAATGTTGACATGTATATATTTAAGATTTCCAAATTCAGGGTAATGCGTGATGTCCATTTGCCAGAGGGCATTTGGAATCAAGCCACGAGGATTAACTCCCAGATGAGGTGTAGGAAGGTGTAGAGTGCACGTAGGGCAGGCCTTAACAATTTGTCTAGCTTGTTCTCTGGTAAGCTTATACATAAGGCGAAGCGTGTGAGCATTAAGATGATGCAGTTGGTGTGCCTTTTGTGCCTGGTCAATTGGAATGGGGGCATCAGTATTTATTGAACAGGCCAAAACTTGAGGTCTTGTAGCTAGGTCTGCTAAGCGGTTGCCCTGTGTGAGTGGGCCAGGTAAGTTAGAGTGGGCACGAAGGTGTCCAATGAAAAAGGATTCGGATCTCTTTCTGATTAAATCTTGTAATTGGAGGAAGAGACCACCAGTCTGAGAAGCAAGTTTGATCAATCCACATGTTTCCAATAAGGGGACAGATTGAGCAATATAAGCACTGTCAGTAAAAAGATTAAAAGCTCGGGCAGGGAATGTAGAAAAGACCGCTATAACTGCCTGCAGCTCGGTTAATTGGGCCGAAGAGTGGGCGGTTTGGAACTGGGCAATGTTATCGTCCCACACATAGGCAGCCATCCCAGTGGAAGAACCATCTGTAAAAACGGATAGGGCTTCTGGCAGAGGAGAACAAGAAGTGACCTTTGGGAAAATGAAGTCATGTCTGTTAGCAAAGTCAATGAGTTTGTTGGGAGGATAGTGATTGTCCAATAATCCTGAATAAGAAGCGAGAGCAATTGGCCAGGAATCGGTAGTCTGCATAAGCCAATCGATTTGATCTTTAAGGTAGGGTTGGATAATGACATCAGGTTCCTTTCCAAAGTACATCTTTCCATGGTCTCTACCTAGAACAATCAGGTCTGCAACTGCAACATAATAAGGGTAAAAGGCCCGCTTAGGGGAAACTGGGAGATGAACCCATAAAAGGGGAGCGGTTTGCCAAAAGACAGCGGTGGGGGAGAGAGAGGTTCTGCAAACGATATATTGTAAAGGAGAGTTATAATCTACAAAGGTAATTGTCTGATTTTGAATGGCTTGTTCTACCGTGCTAATGGCTTTGCGCCCCTCAGCAGTGAGCTCCCGAGGCGAAGTGGGGTGGCTATCACCTTGCAGGGTATCATAGAGAGGCTTCAGGTCATGTTTAGTGAGCTTTAAATAGGGCATAAGCCAATTAATATCTCCGAGCAGTTTTTGGAAGTCATTCAGAGTTTTAAGACCGTCCAGCCGCAAGGTGAGCTTCTGGGAGGAAATATGACGTCCCTTCATCTGAAATCCGAGGTAACTGTAAGGGTCTTTTAGTTGAACCTTATCAGGGGCAATCTGGAGGCCACAAGATTCAAGGGCCCGCCGAAGGTCAGCATAACAAGCCAAAACCTCACTTCCCAATTGTCCCGCCACGAGAATATCATCCATGTAATGGATAATATACATTTGAGGCCAATTGTCTCGGGTGGATTGAAGTGCTGTGGCTACAAATGACTGGCACAGGGTGGGACTATTGGCCATGCCTTGGGGTAGCACTAGCCATTGAAAGCGCTGCATTGGGGCGCAGAAATTGGTCGCCGGGAGGCTAAAAGCGAAGCGTTTTTGATCTGCAGGATGTAAGGGAATGGTGAAAAAACAATCCTTTAAATCAATAATAACCTTATAATATCCAAGGGGGATGGCTACCGGTGAGGGAAGACCAGGTTGTAAAGCTCCCATGAGTACCATAGTTTTATTAACTGCTCTGAGATCTTGCAAGAGCCTCCATTTTCCCGACCGTTTTTTAATGACAAAAATGGGAGTATTCCAAGGGGAGTGGCTAGGAATGATATGGCCAGCATGAAGCTGCTCCTGCACCAGCTGTTGAGCTGCTAACAACTTCTCCTTGGAGAGGGGCCACTGATCGACCCACACTGGATCATCCGAGAGCCAGGTGATCTTTTCAGCATGGACCGCAGGAGTGTCAGCGACCCCTATGGAAAATGGCCCAACCCTGCTCGAGGGGGCCGAGGGACAGGCTCAATGGGGTGAGTAAGGCTAGTAGGGTGTTTTCCCAGCCCTGTTCCTGGAATGTACCCATTTTTAAACATCTGCATAGTGACAATTTCATTGGGGCTGGAAATAATTATCCCCATTTGTGATAATAAGTCTCTCCCCCATAAATTAATGGGTAACCCTGAGATGATATAAGGTTGAATGGTGCCCTGATTACCATCTTGGTCCCTCCAGGTCAGATCTTTGGCACTTTGTTTAGGATTTTGACTCTGCCCTATACCCTTGAGATGGGTGAGGGTGTCCTTCAATGGCCACGCCTGAGGCCAATCCTCTCCCTTTATGATAGTTACATCGGCACCAGTGTCGACCAACCCAGAAAACTGTCTCCCATCTAACCACAAGGTCATGAGAGGCTTTTGTGCTGAAAGTACCTCCGACCAGTAGACATCAGATGAGCCGAAACCCTGGCTGCCTCGGGCGTTTTTAAGAGCCTTATTAGAGGTGGAGAGAAGGGGAAGGAGTAACAATTGGGCAAACCTTTGGTCTGATTGAATGGTATTAATAACTTTGGGGGAAGAAACCATAACTTTAATTTCCCCAGAGTAGTCACTATCAATCACTCCTGGGTAAACCAGCAGTCCATTCATGGTACTGCTGCTTCGGCCTATTACGAGGCCAAAGGTCTCCTTAGGTAAGGGTCCAAAGACTCCCGTAGCAAGGGCCTGAACTCCCATTTCCGGGGTTAATACTGTGTGGGTGGTGGCACTGAGGTCCAATCCGGCACTTCCTTTTGTGGCTCTGACGAGGTCCGAAATGGATTGCTGTTTATTGGAGCAAAATTGAGCGCCCCGTAAATTTGTTTGGAATTGGGGGCCCGGGGCTGGCCCCCTTTCCCGTTTCCCGAATTCAAACCCTGGAGAGGGGGGAGGGGTCGGCCCTGGGCATCAGTCTTGGATCGGCACTCACTCGCCCAATGCCTCCCCCGATTGCATCGGGGGCAGGGCCCTGGGGGCGGAGCGTCGGGGCCCTGCATTTTAGCGGTCGGGCATTCTCTAGCAAAATGGCCGATGGCCCCACACCGGAAGCATTTATTGCCGATGTGGCGTTGTAAGAATTGTTTGACTGTGAAGCCTTGCATGGCGGCCGCCATGGCAAGGCCCTGTTGGTAGGCGGCCCCAATCTCAGAACAAAGGCGAATGTAGCCGGAAAGGTCAGTTTTCTTTTTATAGGGGCGGATAGCGGCCTGACAGGCGGCATTGGCGTTCTCAAAAGCAAGCTGTTTAACAAAATCTGTCCCTGTCTCCGCGCTCCCAAAAATCCGGCCTGCCGCCGTGAGAAGGCGGTGGACAAAGTCCGCAAACGGCTCGTCCGGCCCCTGCCGGATATTAGTGAGGGAGGCACTCACGTCTCCTTTGGAAGGGAGTTTCCTCCAGGCCCTAGTGGCTGCGGTCTGAATCTGGGCATACAACCCCACGTCAAATTGCATTTGCTGGTCGTTAGCGGCGTAGGCCCCCTCCCAAGAAGCATGTCAAGCACCCAACCATTCCCCGCCTGAGCATTGCGTCTAGCGGTCTCTCGACAATTCTCAACATACTCAGATTTCCATAATAAGTAGTCACCTCCTGCAAGGGTGGCACGGGCCAGAGTCTGCCAATCAATTGGGGTGAGCCAATTTTCTGCCACCGATTCTAGAATAGCCATGGTGTAAGGTGCAGTGGCCCCGTACTGAGCCGCAGCCGTTTTAAGCTCTTTAATAACCTTAAAATCAAAGCCGCCATGGTGTCTCCATGCCTGACCCTGTGCGTCAACAGTCTCAGTGACAGGGAAGGCTTCCACGGGCTCAAGTTCTAGGGGTACCCTTGACCCGGACGGCACCCTGGGGGTCGCCCCTCTAATGGGGGGTCGTGGCTTATGGGTGTCCTCTATAGGGACATTTCCATGAGCCTTGCCTGTTCTTAAGCCCTCAAGCTGGGTAATAAGTTCTTGATGTTCCTTTTCTAACCTTATCTGTTCTTTTAGAAAGTCTATTTTGTCCCGGAGTTCCTTTTGGGGATCAACAACAGGATAGGCCAAAGCGGGAGTGCTGGGGCCCGGACGGATATAAGGAGGGGGGCACCCAGAGCCGCCCCGCAATGCTTCCCCCGCAGACTCGTCAGTTCCGGAGTCCTTTTGGGGTGGATCTGGTGGCGGAGGCAAGCAGCGATAGGCTTGAAGGGAGGGATATAGGGGCGGAACCTCCCGCGAGGGTGGGGTTGCCTTAGAGGCAGTGATGGAGGAAGAGGAAGCGGGGGTCCGGCAAGGCTTTGCCTTATAGGGCTTGGCAGGGATCGCGGCCGTTTGGGATTGGTCCGAGGGAACGTTATGTCCGTCGGGGGCGGGATCATCATCACTGTCAAAGGACATCAAGTCCTCTTCCTCGTCTGGCGAGGAAGGCGTGGCCTTAACTGGCCTGGGTCCCGGCGCCATATTGGCGTCCCGGGGAACTGCGTCAGTGTCACCAGCGGGTGTCAGCTCCTCACCACTACGGAGGGCTACCTCCCCAACCTGTATAGCCTGAGCTACCAGTGGATCCCTTGCTTTTTGGGAAATAATATCATTAATCAAATTCCAATATGAGAACGCCGCAATCGGGACCTTCCCGGGTCCGCAAGTGGCATAATAATCCTGGAGAGCCTCCCCCACCTTTTTCCATCTCTCTTCGTCAATGGTTCCCTCAGCAGGGAACCAGGGACAGAGATGTTTAATAAAATCAAAAAATTTCAGCAATTGTTTGACTGTAACCTTTACCCCTCGTGCCTGTAATGTCTTCTTGAGACCTTGCACAAACAGTTCGTGCTGACTAATGCCCTGTCCCATAATCGCTGCTCAACTTACCGAGGTGCAAAAAGACGGCAGGTCCACGTCAATCGCAAGCCTCTTCTATGTCGAGTATGCTCTTTGTTCCTCAATCTTAATCTTAGGGCCCCTGAGCAGCGTCCTTCACTGGATCCCCCGTTCTCTGGCCCCACGTTGGGCGCCACTTGTCCCGGCCCGCGGGTAAGTCAACGGAGACCCTAGAGGGGGAGCGAGGATGAGAGGGGACAGGGGACACGAGAGATGGAGACAAGACAGGTTTCTGATCAAGTCTCGTTTATTGCAGAAGCTGTTACAACATATATACCGTAGGGCTAGAGGGGAGGAGCAAGAGGAGGGTACTGGGGCTACTTCCTTGTTGCCGGGTAGATTTGTAGCAGGCCCGGATATGTCCGTAAAAGGCACTCAAGATTTCCAGCGGGGGGGGGGGCAGGGCCCCCTACACTTAATGAGTACTTATCATGTGCGGCCCATGGGCTAACTGCTTTGCATTCACTCTTGCTTTGAATTCTCACAACAACACTATTACTATCTCTGTTTCACACACAAGGAAGTCATAGTTAGAGAGTTTAGGTAATGTGTCCAAGGTCGTACATCTCAGTGTCACCAACAGGATTCCGACTAAGGAGGCTGATCCCGCTCTGAAGCCTGTCCTCTCACCTCCTTGTAATTTGAAGGTCATGGTCAAGGTCATTTTTCCCAACTCACCCACCATGATGTTTTCCAAATTACCTGCGCTCTACACTGATGCTTCTTATTGGTCATTTCTCTGAATAGTGGGAAAATCCTAACGTGAGGATTCCTTGTTAGTTCCTTTAAACTACACATAGTTTTTGCTAAGAAAAAAAACTTAAAAGATTGGGTTCTCAACAGAGTTTTTAAGGCTTTTAAGAGACCTTTCCACTCTGATGTGAGTCTCATAAAACCAAGAAAATGATTGTTTTCCTGTCTAGGATTCTGATTTGTCTATTAGAGTAACTGGAGAATTAGCAGAAAAATTAACTGAGCTGTTTTTATTTTCTTATTTGGTTCAACGTCTGTAAGTACACACAACATTCAGCCTTACTCTCGTTAATGAGGGATGAGATGAATTAGACCTGATAGCGACCCTCAAGCCATCAACAATGGGAGAAATAGATCTCTTAACAACTATTTAGAGCAATGTGGTATTAACAAGGTCAGAACAAAACTATGACTTTAAGTTTATAATAGGAAAAAAGAATTATTTTTATGTTGTAAATAAAATTTCAACTCAAGAATTCTTTAATTCACAAACTAGTCTACAGATGAGGTTCTTAAAAAATGAAATATATGTGATTCCAGAATCACTGAGTGATCAATTCTGATAATGAATCGGGTTACTGCGGACATGCTGTTAAACCTTTAGAAGCCCCAAATTTCCCACTGTAAAATGTGGATGATAATCCCTACTCCCAAGACTTTTGAGAACAAAGTGAAAAAGCATTTGTAAAATGTCTACAGTAGTACTGGGCACATAGCAGCCCATGTTGACTTCACCCAACCTCCTTTTACAAGCTCTATTTTTCTTCCTTCAGAAGAAAGAGTAGGAGACATGCACCTTAGTAATGACAGTTATAAAACAGAACGCATTTTGGGGCTGTGTCTACAGGAGATAAGTGCATGCTGCTTTCTGTCTTATGCTACTTAAAATACAGGCTGGTTAACCCTGACTTTACAGAAATAGGGGCTGCTGTAAATGCAGCGGGGTAGCCCAGTGTCTACACAGGAAGCAAGGGCCCCACATTTCTGTGAACAGCACTGAGGGCCTCTGCTTTATTATTTCCCTATTCTTTGCCACGAACGCCTAACAATTGCTAAAGACTCACTCTTTACAGAGCCTGAATGAGGCTCTTTTACATACAACTTCCAGTTCTTCTAATAACTCATGAGCAGATGACATGGAAATGGGAGCACTGCAGTGCCAGTCTGAATGGGGATTGCACACTTCCTGCTCCTCGCGTCCAGGTGCCCGCTCTTGCTGTGGTCAGAAGCCCCCGCCGACCCGCTCCCCGCTGCGTGTCTCTCCCTGGAGTGTCCCCTCCCATCTTCCTCGGGCCATCCTGGCTCAGCTTCTGCTTCTGGGTGCGCCTGAGTGGCCACAGTGGACACCAAATGTGAGCTGACAAATCGGGTGCTAAGATGGGGCCTGGGGAAGGCAAAGAGAGCTGCACCCTGAGAGGAATGATGGTCCCCCAGGCAGGGTGGCAGTCAGAACTCACTTGCGTGTGGTGAGCAGGGGCAGCAGAGGACAGCTGAGGGACAGCTGAGGGGACTGCTGTGTTGACGCTCTGCAGGGGGTCGAGGATCTGAGGGAGGGAACAGGTGAACTCTCTGGCAGTTTAAAAGGAGGCTCTGGTCTCCTGTGGAACAGTGAACAGCTGAGAAACAGACTCAGAACTCAGTTAAGTAGCGTTCCAGAAGCTCCCGAGGTATTTAGATGTCCAGCCAAGGCAAATCTCTCTCGGGTGATGGTTGGGAAGACGCGAGATCTTGAAACACAAGATGGAGACAGATGGGAGAGACTGTCCTCAGAGGACTTTGGCTCTGTGAACATCTCTGAATGTTCAGAGTTTAGAAGCCATTCGTTCTTCTGCAGTAAGACTTACCACTCCCCGAGTGCGGGAGGTGAAGCTGATAGGTTTCAGGGATTTGCCACTTCGGTGAAGTTCTCAGGGCCCAGTGGTCAGGAACTTGGTGGAACGTCACCTCTTGCGTTCCTGTACCATGAAGGAGGCCTGATTCCTAGTAGGTCTAGGTGGGCTCTGGAGGTGACACCCACTATAGGTGGGAATGCTGCTCCAGCCCACGTTTCCCGGTTATATAGAAGACAGTCAGCATCGGGTGGGTACCAGAGTTGGAAAGGACCCTGTGACAGGTCTAGGATACAGTGGGGTCAAGGCTTGTGGGTACTGATCCACTGCACCCTTTGATGTTGGAGGTGTTAACTAGGTCAGTTTATGGTGACCTAAGGGAGGTGTATGGGACTCTGGAGCAAGACCATGCCACCTGCAGTGAGAGTTCCACGCTCCCTGAAAAGCAGCCCTGGGAGGGGACCGAGTCCTAGAGATGCAGCCCTTGACCATGGGGTGCCCACTGAGCTGCCGTGATCAGCTCACTTCTGTTGGAGTAGGTGGCCCAGACCCAGGACACCCACCTCTGTTGTGCTAGTGATGGTCCCAGAGGTTGCACCGTCTCTGCCGGTGCCCCGACTTGTCTGAAGAAGGAGAAGCTGAGGTGGTTTACAGGGGGGCCGGGCAGGGTGTGGAAACTGTACATCAAGTAGTTACACCTTACCGGTAACAATTTGACTGCTCAAGTAGGCACCTTTTAACACTTCAATATGTCATCATTTTCTTTTTGGAAGTTTTATCCTAAAAATAGAATTTTTGAAAATTCAGGAAACATAGATTATTTGGGTTAGAGTTATATTCACATACTTTCCCTACTGGACCACCTAGTTTAAGATAATCAAGTTTTTAAACTTTTATTTAAACATTTCATCTGCCCAGCAATTGGAGTCCATCTGGAATAATGTATTTTTATCAAATTGTATGGTAACTCGAACCAAGATCACTCATCTGAAGAGCAAATGGTTGTATTTCATAGGTTTCACACATGAGCAAATTGATCTGTAGCTGTGAAATGAATAATAGTGTAATTTGACTATAGAGTTAAATGAAAGTCGTGGAAATTATAGAGTTGACTATTTTGCATTATTACTGCTGTTTTCTCTGGATTTCTCTTTCGGAGTCTTTTTACTTGGGGTTTTCTTTTCACTTCTCACCTCTATTCAACAACTGAATGCTGTGTGGGCACAGGGTTGGTACAAGGGCCTGGGACGTGGAGGTGAGCGTCCCAGTCAGGCCCTGATTCTGGCTCCGAAGGGAAGGGACTTGCTCCCCAGGTGGGGTGCAGGGCCATGTACCATCCTCGACCTGGCTTTATTCCCTCTCCCTGTCTAAGAGCAGGTGCGAGACAAGCTCTGGACTCTTAAGTGACTTTGGTGTGGTCTCTTCCTAGTGTCAATGCTGTCACCACTGGAAGAAATTTAATCTGTTTGTGTCTCATTTTTCTTACATGAGAGTAGGTTGCCTTAATTTTTTCGTCCAGGTTTGATTTTAAATGCCTAGAAACAGATTTTTGAATATAATTAAGTCTGACTGAAATGAGTGTTAACTGCCTCAAAAGTACTTTGTCTTGCTGAGCATGGTGGTGCAGGCCTGTAATCTCAGGACTTGGGAGGCTGAGGCAAGAGAATTCCCACAAGTTCAAGGCCAGCCTGGGCTAAAAAGTGAGTTCAAGCCAGCCTGAACTACAGAAGGAGACCATGACTCAAAAAAAAAAAGTACTTCCTCCTAAACAGTTTCTTAAAATGGTGTTTGAAGGTTAAACAGGTGAATATACTGGTTGTTACAAGTTTACTAATAGTCATGCAAAGTCCTCTTTACTTCCTCATTTTCCTTCCAACAAGATGACATTAGAATGCCCCACTGTAACCTTTTTAATTTTTCTGGCAGAGTCAGAGTTTGGGTGCTAGTGATCTTATTTTAAAAACTCAATTATCTGAGATGATACATGCCATCCCTGTGAGCAGATCTCATATAGAAATTCCCCAAAGATGGACCAGCTAGATTTCCCATCCACAGCATACTACATTCTCTGCCCTTCCCATGCCAACTTTCAACAGAATTTGATCCAAATTAAAAACAAAAATTCATTTATATTTCTGAAAAATCTGAGGCACTAAGTTCCATAAATTCATCACCTACTCATGTGGTAGAATTTCCTGGTATTTGCCTAAAACCTGCGACCTGCCTCGTTCATTTCATCCTAACATCCGGCTGTGTTTTGCATAGCCACTGGGAAGAGGGCTTTCAGGTTCTTTCCCCCACAGGTAACCCTCTTTGAAATACACCATGAGAGGGATAAGGAGGACTGAGGCTTGGAAGCCCGAGTGGCGAGGACAGATGGTGTAGGTGCAGTGTGAAGACTTGTAAGAAGAGATTTTGCTTTGACTTTCATTAACTTCATGCGTAAAATAGTGCCTGTCCCAGAGCAGGAATATCTGCTGCGTAAATGAAGGGATGAAATTAGAACAGGAAGTGGGTTTTTTTTTAAGCCAATTCAGATGATGATTGTCAGACAGAAAAATATTATCTCAAATATTTCTTAGCTAGCAAGTGTTATCACATCCCTCTCTTCATTTTGAAGATTTTATCATGGCTAAAACAATACTGTGGATTCAGATCTGAAGACCATTTCCTTGGTTACAAGACACTGAAAATGTGATAATTAGTGGGATCCGGATGTGCACTCTTCCAATTGGGGCTCTATTGATACCGTCCACTCATTTTGTTTATTTGTTTCTTATAACAAACAACATTCCCATCTTGGTACAAAGGCAGACAGCATCATTTCTTAAGGTTGTTTCAGTTGACTCCATCCTTCCACTTCCTGTTTTCACAATTTGCCAGTCGATCAAATAGATCTGTGGTTTGCACGCGTGTGTCAACTGAAAAGATAGCAAGAATAAAATGCACATATACATCCCCCTAAGAGCTCAGTGAAAATTAGTAAGATTGCACAAGGCAGGAACCTCGAAGAGCACTTTAACAGAAGAAAATTGTCAGGAATTAGTGTATTCAGTGTAGTCTCCGAGCTTTAATAAACCATTTCTTATCTGCTCTGGCCAGTTGTCAGCTTCTAATTGGTAAGGGTCCAAGGTAAGGCAAACAAATGCAGGGAAACCTATCTGCCTGGCCTTCTACATCAGCAAGATAGCCTTGTTGTCCATCAACGGACAGCCTTCAAGTTGACAACAGGAAAAATGTGACTCAGCTCAAACAAAAGGGGAAGTCCCCGCATTGGGCTCAAACAATGGGCCTGTCATCCTGTGGCCTCATGGGTCTGTCTTTGCTTCTTTGAAGATATGTAGGGGATGAGGACTCGCTTCTTCCCTGGGTGCTGTGCAGGGGCAGTGTATTTAGTGTCTCAGGAGGGGCATTCTGCTAGGGGTGGGAGCAGAACAAAGGACACAAGAGAAAAATTGGGGTCAGACTGGAAAACGATGCCTTAAGTCCTAGGAATACTGCATTTGGGAAACAGGATAGGCCCAGCAAAAGAAAAGCAATATAAAATCCTCCTTAGAATGAGGAGCCTAGTGGGCAAATAAAATAAGTAGCCTGTAAGATATCTGCTTATTTTTTCACCTGTATTTGCATTTCTGCAATTCCCACTGCAGAAGAGGCAGCAATAACCTGCTTGCTGATGCAAAAACATGCTGGGGTCTGACACTACATGCTACCTACATGCGGTTTACATGCTATGTGTTCGAGTTTTGGGGGAAGTTGTACTTAAAGCAGCTAAAGGGCCAAAGCAAATGTGTATTTCTTTGGGAAGTTAGTTCCATCTTACATAAATCGCCACCGCCACCACCAAATGGGCAGACCCGGGTGGACAGCAGCAGCAGACAGCAGACTCCAGATGTATCACGCCTCGGGTCGCGGGCTCTCTGGTGACCTGACACCAGCATCTGCTCAGAAGTTGTTCTCAGTTGCTGCTTCAAGGATCAGATTCACTTCGCTGGTTCCAGTTCTCTTTTATCGCCATGTGGGAAGCCTGCTCTGCTCCCCCTTTGGTGGCCTGTGATCATCCGGTAAATGTGAATGATGAGGCTATTTAGTGAGACAGACTTATTGACAGGAATGGGGAATGGCGAAACACTGCTGGGGTTTCAGAGTTTTCTGGTAAAGACAATGACAATCGTGAAGTGATCACCATAAGAACAGTTCCATCCCCTCCACTGTTCAGACTCCACCGAGAACATGCACTTTTGACTGAATTACGTCAAACTTATTTTGCTGTTTTCTTGTAACTTGTGGTTGTCCTGTCCTGGGCTGTGCTGTGGCAACACCCTGGTAAGAGCACTGGGGTCCCTTCTCATTGCTGTGCAGTCCTGTCTTCCACTCCTCCGACCCTGGGTACACAGTGCCTGCAATCTACCAATCACTTAATAAACATCTTTAATGGAATAGATACCATTTCAACTGTGTTTTCATTAGTTACATCTTCCTTCAAAGAGCCCCAAGGAAGAGAGATCCGTAATGTAATCAGAGTTAGGACTAAAACACTAAAACTAGAAGTCTCCTCTCTCCTGGAGCAGAAAGTATAGATGAATTTTCCTCCTTTGGTCACCACAGAAATACAAGAACCAGCTAGAAAGAAAAGAACCAGCTAGAAGTCTCTAGAGGCTGCTGAGAGGACTCAGAGTTTATGTCAGGTCTCCACAACTGAAGCTCAGTCCAGAGGCAAGCATTTGGGAAGTAGGGTGGGTTCTGAGCTCATTCTCCCCACAAGATTTCCAGAACCTTTTCTGGTCTCGTTAGTGGGGAGGCCCTGCTCGGCGCCCTGCTCCATTCATGTGCACCACTGCTTCCCCTTTCTCTGTTCCTGTTCTTGCTCTCCACATCACACAGCAGTAACAAAATGACTAGCACCTTCCTCACTGCACTCGCTGGTATGGGCAAAACCAAGTTCGTTCACAGCCGGGGAATCTGCCAGGTCTGCTGCGTCCTCAGGCGGCAGTGGCTCAAAGTCCTCCGTGGAGCTGGGGAAGAGGTCAGTTCCTTCTCAGAAACCCACGGCCGAGCCCACAGCCACCTTCCGTCTGGTCAGATCTCAGTGCTCAGCAAGGCCCGGCCTTAGGTACTCACTGAGGCACTGAGAATCCTCCTCCCAAGCCCTACATCCTGGCACTTCTGGAATTCCTGCTGTTTCCCCTGTTCTGCGCCACTTACCTCCTAACATGGGCGCTTATCCCTGGCTTTGTTTTCTGTCCCTGCTTCCCCCTGGAATGCAAACCTCCAAGACAGATAGTTTACCAACATATCCCAAGTCCCGAGAACACTTTCTGACACTGAGTAGACGCTCAGTATAGATTTGTAGGATAAATTAAAAAATGTCCACCCATCACCCAGCCCTTAGCTAAGGTTTAGTGCAGCAAGTAGAATCTAAATGGAATTTCAGAGAGTTTTGTAGGAGAACTGTAACCTAAGTACTATTTTATGCTCACTCAGGACAAGTAAGACATCAGGAGCCAGTTCAATTAGGTTCAATTCATCAAGACTTTATTTTTTTATCACTTTGAGATAAGGTCTCACTATGTAGTCCAGGTTGGCCTTGAAATTGTGAGCCTCCTGCCTCAGGCTGTGAGAACTGGGATTACAGACAGGTGCCACAATGCCTGGCTAAATTCATCAAGATTTTAAAAATGTTCTTCTGGCCCAGGAACTACACTGGGTGCTGGCAAGAGAGGGGTGGAAAAACTATCACTGTTTTCAAGGAGTTTACCATCACCCAGAATGACAAATGTGTAAAAAGTGCCCCACAACAGGGTGACAGATGCTAAACTTGCAACATAAAGCACCAGCAGCAGCGTGAGAAGTCTAGTGAACTCGGAGCAATTCCCTGTCTTGGGAAGATGGCCAAAGTGATCCTAGGAGAACAATGAAGGTTATGGAGGGGACTAAGAAGACCCCCAAATGTACTCTCAGCTGCTCTTCTCCTTCTGGAAGGATACATTTTCCCCTTAGACTTTCCTTGCCTTGTGCTATTCCCGTGCAGCCAGCAAAAGGTGTGGGAAGTGCACATCGCTAAGCCGAAAGTCACTCTCTTGAGTCTCTGGTTCACAGTTCTCTGCTTGGCCAAGGCAGGCCCCCTCCCATCTCCCAGCTCCGTACCAAGGGTCTGAGGTTTTGTGGCAACCGGATCTGCCAGCCTGGCCTGGGAGGTGCTCAGCCAATCCAGTTTCCTTATGAGAGCTTCTCATCCTCCCTCCGCCCATTTGAGAACTGTCTGTTCTGTATTTTTTCGGTATTGCTTTAGTCCTGGTTACCTGTACGTTGAGTTTTCTTCTTGGGATGAGAAGCAGTCAGCAGATGACTCATCGGTAAAATCTTTATGACTTTCTTCTCTGCCTGTGATGATTCAGATTCCTGGCCCAGATGTTTCTTACTACTTCAGCTTCCAATGAGTCACATGTCTCCAGGGAATGGATTAGGAGCACGGCTCTCTGTCCTCCTGGTTCCAAGTGTCCTCGAAGGCCTGATGATCCCTAGCCCGAGTCACCCTTTCAAGTGGGAAGAAGGGGGGCATTCTGTTCTAAGACATTGTGTCTACTGATTGGCAAGAGATCACTGTACCCATCGCTACCCTAGATATTTAAAATCCCCCCCAGGCTTCAAGGGGGCAGACTTTAAGTATATCTCAGGCATCCACCCTATTTATTATGTTCTCTGTGGCTGAGAAAGTCAGAAACAAATGAGTTGCATCTCTTTGTAAAGCCGTTACTGATTTCCTAAGACAGAGACTGGAAAACATAAAGGGGAAACACCTAGCCTTCTGATCCTCTGGGTCACATTCATTTCTGTGTAACAGGGCATTTCTGCATCCCTAGATGCAGCTGGTCTCTGGCATGTGCTGTGAATTAGAGCATTAAAAAAAAGCACAGAATGACTTATTTCATGGTAGGAGCAGCTACCCAGAATCTGGAAGTTCAGTTTCTGTCTAGGAAGGGAAAGTTATGCCTGTAAATTGTCGAGTAATGAGGAACATGTAGGGTCAGTTAAGCAGTTGAGATCCTTAAGCTCAAGAGAGTATAAATATTATGCCCATCTGATTTTATAAGAAGGAAAACTCATCTCAGGAGTCCATTAAGAACCACCTCCAAAGTTGAACTTGGGGGCTCTTCTAGTGCACCCCTGACACTGTCCTCACTCTTACCTGGCAGCAAATTCACAACTCAGCTGGTTCTCCAAGCCAAGCAATGGATCTTTGTGCTTTTTCTCACATGTTCAGTGGGATGGAGAGTGCTGAGGATTTCCTCAAGCCTCCTTCTTTTGTTGCACTTTGAGTAACACGTGGTGTACTGGTCACTCTTCTGTGGCTGGGACGTAGTATCTGACAACTATAACTTAAAGGAAGAGAGATTTACTTTGGCTCTGGGTTTCAGGGGTTCAGCTCATGGTCGGGTGGCTCCATGGCAGGAACATCATGGCGGAGGGATGTGGTGGGGCAGTGCTGCTCAACCTGTGGCAGCCAGGAGGCATGGTGAGAGGGAGAGAGCCGGAGAGGAAGGGCAGGGACCAGGAACAGCCTTCAGAGCCACACCCACTTCATCCAGTGGGTCCCATGTTCTAGAAGCCCCATAGGTAGGTTCATCTATCAAGGTAGTTAGAGCCCTCGAGTCCTAGTCACTTCCCAAGGTCTATCAGCAACTGAGCCTCAACACAATGAGTCTTTTTGGTAGACCTGTTGGACCCCACCCCTAAGACATGGGCACACAGCTAGGGCAGAACTTCCTGTCATAATTTGTGGATCCTTAAATGACTGTGCTCCAGTATCAGACAACTTTATCTCTATGCCTTTAGTTTGCTTTTATTCTTCACTTTTATTGGGTATAAATGGCAAATAAAATCATACACACAAGATCGCATTTTGAGACACATACACATTGTGAAATGATTCTACAACCAAGCTAATTTGCACATCCATCATCTAACACACACTCAGTAATTCTTAATTTCCTTCACTTAGAAACATTTTCTAATAGCACAAGTAAAAAATACTCATAAACAAAAATGTTCTCAGCATCTCATTCCCGGAGACAGATTAAAAGTTCAGAATAATCTAGACCATTTCTTGGTATCAGCATACTGCATATGAATGCTGTTTGAAAGCAGGAACTTGGCAAAGTCATAATACTGGTTTGTAACCTGCCATTTTATTCAGTGGAGTGGAGTGCGGCTCTTTTCACCTCCGTACCTCACGTCAACTTGATGTCCCCTCTCTCTGTCTCTGTCTCCATCTGTCTCTATCTTTCTCTCTCTTGCTCTCTTCTCTCTTGGTACTTTGAGACAGTGTCTTGCTATGTAGTTGAGCCCGGTCTTGAACTGACCATATAGCCCAGCTGGGCCTTGAACTCATTGCCATCCACCTGCCTCAGCCTAGCGTGCTGAGATCACAGGTGTGCACCACGGTACCCAGCCTGGTGATCTTAGTGTCATAATTAACTCCTTCCAACCTCCTTTACTCTCTCTCGCTTATGCCCTTCCTCTTGACTAATCATTGTTTCTCTTCTCCTTTCATGTGACTATTTTAGGTTCCAGATCCGGCCCTCACTCTTCCTCCAGGGCATCGAAGTCAAACATAATTGCAGTCTGTACTCTCTCCCCCGTCATTCTGAGTGTAAACTCCTGGGGCTCACGGCTGTACTATGACACAGGGAAGCACAGTTCGGCATCTCCCAGGGTCTCTGTGAGTATTTGCAGGAATGAATGATGGGGTGTGGTGATGGAAAAAGACTTCTGTGGACCAAGTTGAGTTGAAAATGCTGGATTAAGCAGAAGTGAGCAGGTTCATGGCCTGGAGGACTTGTCCGGTATTCTAATGAACAACGTGGATCATGAATCTCAGGGTGGGGAGAAAACTATTCCGTGTTCCTCCAACTTCTCTGATCACAGAATTTATTTTTCCCTGGCAGTACTGTCCAAATGTGACAAGGTGACCACAGTCCATGGAGCCACCTGGGAGCCCCTGCGGGTGTAGGCACGTGATACCAGGTCCCCAGGAGGCAGGTCAGGAGATGGGGTGGATGAGAGGTGCGCAAAGCTGGCTCTTGCCTACCCGTTGTGTGCCCTGGGAGACAATGGAAAGGTGCGACAACCAGCCAGGGTCCAGCTGCACCAAAGGCATGGGGCTTCCCTAAGGAAACCTGCACAGGTAAAGCAAGATGCACAGTCTGCAGTGTGGAGTGTGACAGCCGCAGTCTAGCACACGCATGTGACCAGGATCAGAAACAGAACCAAGAAACAGAGTAATAACAGAAACCAGCATTACCAGAGGCCCCAAAGCTTACTTTTCTTAACTTTTCCTTTTGGTGTTACAGATTTTCTGTATTTTATATTTTTAAAGTCAACCATGTTATTTTTTCCATTTGCTTTCTTCCCCTGTATTTAAATTCGTTTTTTTCTTTTTCTTTTCTGTAGTACTGGGGATGAAACCAGGGCTTTGCACTGAGCTACATTCTCAGCCCTTTAAAAAATTTAAAAAATTTTGAGACAGTCTCACTAAGTTGCCAGGCTGCCAAGTCTGGGTTTGAAATTGTGATCCTCCTGGCATTTTAAAAAATTTTATTATTTTTGTAAAAATGACTTTATTATCAAACAGATACACATACAAAAAATTAAAACCATTCAAAGAAGAACAATGCAAGGGGAAAAAACCTACAATAATATTCAAATACAGTAGAACTCAACTAAAACAAAACTGAAAAGCACTTAAACATTTTTCTGTATAACTTAAAAAAGCATTTCAAGCACCAGCAAGACACCAGAGGATGTGATTTGTTTCAGAAAGATCCCCAAAACCAACATTGAACAAATAGTGGTCTGGAACAAAACTCCAGTTAGTTAGCAGACTCCACATAAGCCAAGCTTCTCCCTAATTTAAATTTCGATACAGTCATATGACACACGATGGAAACACAATCCAAGAAATATGTTATTAGGCCCTTTCATCCGTATGTATACTTAATTACACTTTCACTTTCTCACACTAGAGAAACTATTCAGTATTTACACATGTGTGTCCTATTTATTTCACTTAAGAGGATGGCCTCAATATGCATCCATTTAGCTATAAATGTCTCCAGTTTCTTGTTCTTTATGTTTGAGTAGTACTCCATTTTATTAAAAAAACCATGTCTTCCAACAATATATTTCACCGAACTAGAGAAAACAATCCAAAAATTCATTTGGTACCAGAAGAGACCCAGAACAGCAAAAGAAATTTTAGGCAACAGAGATACTGCTGGGGGTATTACAATCCCCAACTTGAAACTATACTACAAAGTTCCTGTGATAAAAACAGCATGGTATTGGAAAAGAAACAGACCTGAGGATCAGTGGAATAGATTAGAAGATGCAGAAACAATTACAGATATGCTCAGCCACCTCATCTTTGACAAAGGAGCCAAACAACCTCATTGGAGGAAAGATAGCCTATTTAATAAATGGTGTTGGAAAAACTGGATTTCAACCTGCCAAAGATTAAAACTAGACCCATACCTATTACCATGCACTAAATGAAGATTGAAGTGGATTAAAGATTTAAATATTAGGACAGAAACACTAAATTTGCTGGAAGATAAGTTAGGTAGAACTCTTGAAGATATTGGTATAGGAAAAGACTTTATGAACAAAACCTCAGTGGCACAGGAACTAGCACAAAGAATCAACAACTGGGATCTTATCTTATTAAAAAGCTTCTGAATTGCAAGAGAAACCACCAACAGAGCTAAGAGACAACCTACAATGTGGGAAAAAATTTTCAGCAGCTGTACCTTAGCCAAAAATGGAAAGAAAAGGCTCAAATCCATGCAATTAAGAACGAAAAAGGTCAAGTCACAACAGATCCAGGAGAAATCCAAAGCATCATCAATACGTACTTCAAGAACCTGTACTCTAATAAAATGGAAAACACAGAAGAAATGGACAGATTTCTAGATACATATGAATTACCAAAGTTAAATGAAGAAGATATAGAAATTCTAAACACCCCAATTACAATGAGTGAAATTGAAAATGTAATAAAAAAGTTACCAACAAAGAAAAGCCCAGGTCCTGATGGCTTCAATGCTGAATTCCACAAAACATTTAAAGAAGAACTATCGCCATTACTCTTTAAACTCATCAAGGAAATTGAAAGGGAAGCAAAGCTTCCAAATTCATTCCTGGAAGCAAATATTACTTTGATTCCAAAACCAGGGAAAGACACAACCCAAAAAGAGAACTACAGCCCAATCTCCCTAATGAATACTGATGCAAAAATCCTCAACAAGATGCTGGCAAATAGAATACAAAGGGTCATCAAGAAGATCATACACCCTGACCAAGTCAGATTTATCCCAGGGATGGAAGGATGGTTCAACATTCATAAATCAATAAATGTAATACACTTTATTAACAGAGTCAAGGACAAAAATCATATGATCATCTCAATAGATGCAGAAAAAACATTCAACAAAATCCAACAACCATTCATGATAAAATCCCTACAGAAAATTGGAATAGAAGGTCTTTATCTCAACCTGATTAAGGCTATCTATGAAAAACCAACAGCCAACATCATACTAAATAGTGAAAAACTGAAAACTTTCACACTAAAATCAGAAACAAGACAAGGATACCCACCATCACCACTCCTGTTTAATATTGTTCTTGAAGCATTAGCCACAGCAATTAGAAAAGAGAAAGAAATAAAAGGAATGAAAATAGGAATGAAAGAAGTTAAACTGTCATTATTTGCTGACGATATGATACTTTACAAAGAAGACCCAAAATACTCTGCCAAAAGACTTCTAGACTTAATTGACAGGTTCAGTAGAGTAGCTTTTTTATATACAAATAACAGACTCACTGAGAGAGAAATTAGGGAAACAATTCCTTTTACAATAGCATCCAAAAAAATGAAATATCTAGGAGTCAATCTAACAAAGGAAGCAAAAGACGTCTACACTGAAAACTATAGCACTTTGAAAAAGGAGATTAAGGAGGATATAAGAAAATGGAAAGACAACCCTTGTTCCTGGGTAGGAAGAACCAATATAGTGAAAATATTCATACTTCCACAAGCTTGAGTCCAGCTGTGCTACTGAGAGTTCAAGGGCATCCTGGACTAGAGATAGAGACCCTGTCTCAAAAAAAGAAAAGCAAGCAAACCAAAAGAAAAACAAAGTAGACATGTAGAACCATGGCTTTTCAGTCTTTCTGTTCCAAGATATATACTTAAGGCTATATACTTTTAAGGGTTTTTTGTTTGCTTGTTTATTTTCTGAGACAATCTTTCTATGTTGCCCAAGTTGGTCTTGAGCTCCTAGGCTCAAGTGATTTTCCTGCCTCAGCCTCTGTAGTAGGTAGCAGGAACCATCACGATGCACTATCCTGTCCAGAATCATTTTAAAGTAATTCTTTCTCTTAAACCCTTGTGCTTTATTTTAAAATTATTTACGTATTTATTTATTTTGTTATTTTGAGACAGGGTCTTGCTATGTAGTTCAGGCTGGCCTTGGTCTACGTAGCCCAGGTCGGCCTCCCTGCCTCAGCCTCCTGAGTTCTGAGATTATAGGCATGTGCTACCATGCCTGGCCATCCATATGCTCTGATATGTATTTTTAATTATTGTGCTTAAAATTTTGTAATTTTTTGAGCTATAGTATGGGCTGTAGTGTACTGCTTAGTTTCCAAATTTTGGGGGATTTTCTAATTATTTTTCTTTTTTAAAACATTTTAATTAAGTATGTTTGATAAATCAAATATATTTAAGGCTGACAGTGTTACTTTTGAGATCCATATATATTAAGAAATGACTACTACAACCAAGCTAGTTTACATATCCATGACCTCACACACTTAAAACAATTCTTAATTTCTTCTGCTTAGAATCCTTTTATTACAGCACAGGTAAAAAAATACTTTTTTTCCTTAAATTCTTTTATTGGTACATTTTAGGTATACAATACATTTACATCTATCATTGGGTGCTTATACCTTTACATGATGTATCTTGGTTCTTATTTTTTCCCCATTACCTGTGCACCCTTCACCCCCTCCACCCTTCCCTATTTACAAAGACTTTTTCTCCATTTTTTCCTTTTCTCATAATTTTTCCTTTCCCTCCTTTTCTTTCCCCCTCCCCTCCCACCACCCCTACCTCTTTGGACCTTTTCTTCCTATTTCAAATTATCAATTATTAGTTTTAATCATTTTAATCCTTATTTATACTTTCAGTTCCTCACACTAGAAAACTATTCGGTATTTACACGTGTGTCCTATTTATTCCACTTAAGAGGATGGCCTCAATATGCATCCATTTAGCTATTAATGTCTCTAGTTTCTCATTCTTTATGGCTGAGTAGTACTCCATTTCATAAAAAAACTACATCTTTATCCAGTTTCCAGTTGATGGGCATTTGGGCTGTTTCCAAGCTTTAGTTATTACGAACTGTGCTGCTATAAACATGGGTGCATATATATATCACTGTGGTATGATTCTTTTAATTCTTTTGGGAAGATGCTCAGCAGGGGAATATCTGGGTCAAATGGGATCTCTAGTCCTAGTTCTTTGAGGTATCTCCATACTGATTTCCACAGTAGTTGCACCAGTCTGAACTCCCACCAACAATGGAGAAGGGTTCCTTTCTCCCCACACCCCTGCCAGCATTTGTTATTGGTTGATTTCTTGATAGCAGCCATTCTTTCTGGGGTGAGGTGGAATCTCAGTGTTGTTTTCATCTGTATCTCTTGAATGACCAGAGATGTTGAACATTTTTTCTTATGTTTATTTGCTGCTTTTACTTCTTTTTCTGAGAAATATTTTTTCATTTCAGATGCCCATTTTTGAATTGGGTCTTTGAATTTTCGGGGGTCTGATTTTTTCAGTTCTTTATATATTCTAGATAGTAGTCCTTTGTCTGAGGTACAGCTGCTAAAAAATTTTTCCCACATTGTAGGCTGTCTCTTAGCTTTGTCGGTGGTTTCTCCTACAGTGCAGAAGCTTTTTAATAAGATGAGATCCCAGTTGTCGATTCTTTGTGCTAGTTCCCATGCTACTGAGGTTTTGCTCATAAAGTTTTTTCCTATGCCAATGCCTTCAAGAGTTCTACCTAACTTATCTTCCAGCAAGTTTAGTGTTTGTTTTAATATTCAGATCTTTAATCCACTTCGATCTTAGATTAGTGTATGGTGATAGGTATGAGTCTAGTTTTAATCTTTGGCAGGTTGAAATCCAGTTTTTCCAACACCATTTATTAAAGAGGCAATCTTTCCTCCAGTGAGGGTGGTTGGCTCCTTTGTCAAAGATGAGGTGGCTGAGTGTGTCTGCAGTTGTTTCTGCTAAAAAAGTACTCTTAAACACAAATAAAAATGTACTCAGCATGTCACTCCCAAAGACAGATTAAAACAGTTAAGAGAACAACACCATGCTGAGTTTTTCATCTCTGCACACTAACACATTTTTGAAAACAGAAAATTGGCTGTACCGTATATATTGTTTTATAACCTGACATTTCACTCAACATAGGGGAAACATTCCCCCCACCCCATGAATTCATGCTAACATCATGACCTCTAAGCATGAGGATTCATGACTCTTTCCCACCCATTACTCTGCCTTACATTCTTCCCCCTCCCCCTCATTTCCTTTCTCTTGCCTAATAGTCGCTTTCATTCTACTTTCTTGTTGTCCTTTTTAGATTCCACACATTAGGGGAACATGTCATCCTTCTCTTTCTGAGTCTGGCTTGTTTTGTTTAACATGAACATCTGCAATTCCACCCATTTGGCTGCAAATGCCATAACTTCATTCTCCTTCGTGGCTGAATAGTACACCATTGTGTACATTACCACACTTTCCTTATCCATTCATCTGTTGATGGGCACCTAGGACGCTTCCATATCCTGGCTACTGTGGATAATGCAGTACTAGACATGGGCATGCAGCTATCTCTATAGTATGCTGACTTGCATTCCTTCAGGTATATACCCAGGAGCGGTCCAGCTCCATCAAATCTATATATCAAATCTATATAGCTCTAGTTTTAGTTTTTTGAGCAACTCACTGCTGATTTCCATAGTGGTAGTATTAATTTACATTCTTACCAGCAGTGTGCAAGGCTTCCTTTATCCCACTCGTCAGCACTTGTTTGTTTTCTGTATTGTTGATGCCAGCCATTCTACCTGGGTAAGAAGGACTCTCAGTGTATTTTGATTTGCATTTCCTTCATAGCTAATGATGCTGAATATTTTTTTCATATACTTATTGGATATTTGAGTGGCATCTGTTCATGTGTCCACTTATTCATTGAGCTATTTGACTTGTTAAGTTTGTTTTAAAAATTCTCTATATATTAATCCTTTACACAAGAGTAGATAGCAAATGTTTTTTTCCCATTCTGTAGACTGTCTCTTTATTCTCCTGGTTGTTTCCCTGGCTACTGATGAGTGATATTAAAGTCAAGCTGGACTCCTCATTACCCTCAGGACAGAGGCTTGGGTTCTGCCTTTCAGCTCTCTGAACCACAAGGACAGAAAGAGGCTTAACTCCCTGCAGCCCTCGACTGTTACGACCAAGTGGCATCAGGCTGGAATTGAAGCATCTCAACTGCTCACTTAGTCCGCAAGTCAGATTCTTTGCAGTTGAGTTCCCTTTGGCTCTCTAGACACACACAGTAAATTGTTTTTTAAACTGGCATTTATTTTCACTTGACTCATTTTTAAAGTCTTCTTCATTTTTTCCCCATTCTCTTCATTTATAACTCTATTAGCTTGGAGACACCATTCATTTTGTAAGCAGTGCTTTACACACATTTCATCTATCAGGACTAATTTTGCTGAATGCACCACCAAATCAATACATTAAAAACAACTGTAACACTTCATTAATCGAAATGCTGGCTTCCACAGATGTGAAATGGCCCCACCTTAGGAATTCCCTTCCTTTGCTTGTGAGTGTTTGTCTATTTGACTGAAATATAGAAAGTGATGTAAAATGCTGTCATTCTATTAGAATACCCATGCAGGATTTGAAGGTGCAATCCATTATAATTAAAGCTAATTAATTATTATATGGTCAAATGAACAGCAAATGCACATGCAAAATCTAAAAAGTTAATTATCTGAAAATTGGTTAATCAATTGTGCATTCAGATGCACATTTGTTTTAGTATGCAGACACTTTGCACTTCTATATGGGATTAGTCTAGATTAAGAAAGCCATTAAAGGCAAACATTTTCAAAATATCTCTGTTCTATGGGAAAAGAAAATAAATGAGGATCAAATGGATCTAATTCTTAAAAATCAACCCTTAGCATATCATCCACATTAACATGTATACTCATTTAAAGTGGCAAAAGGAAAGGAGTCCTGATTTCCCACTTTGTGGGAGGTATTCAGCCTGAATGTAACCAAAAAGTAATCTCCACAGTTAGTGGCCTACCACCCCATGAAATCCCCCAAAGGCCAATGTCCAGATGGGATGACTGCTCTCCTTCAAAAATAAAGCTAGAATCATGTAAAGATGCACAAAGCCCCAGCCAGCCAAGTGGTTTCAAGCAAGCGCTTTCCATCTTGTAATTTTACAAACAGGATATCCCCAAAATAATAAAAGAAAGAAAAAAAAAGGCAGGGGTGGGGGATCATCACAGACAGACATGTTATCAGCAACAATAAAAACTCTAAGGAGGAATAAGGTAGAAAAAGGAACCAGCAAGAAAGCTGGAAAAGAAGATAGTTGGAAACAGAGGAGGATAACTAGAATAATCCAGAATCACACAAACCAATGGCAGACATGGTAACTTGTAGTAAATCCTTATGTTAGTAAGGGGAGAGGAAGAGCAGAGCTTCTGAAAGAGCTCGGTAAAGTTAGGTATAAAACAGGACCATGGAATTAGAGTTAGGGGTAAATGTAGTGTGCAGTTAAGCAGAAGGGGTCCTGGGGGGACACGAATGGACCATCAGTGAATGCCCTGGTCGGGAATCAGCACTGACCCGTGAAGCCTACAGTGTGTCCAAGGCCCAGGCCAGGCGGCATGAGTGATGACTGCTGCTCTCAGGGAGCTGAGAAGCAAGAACACCAGTAGGCGAAGGCGGTTATACTCAGGGAGGGAACACAGCTGTCAGCAGGCGGCAGACAGGAAAAGAGCAAGCCCCAGGGATGCAGGATGATGACTAGGCCTTACCGAAAAGTAGCTGTGGGCTTGGATCCCCAGACACGCAGATTTATGCAGACAGATGAAGGGCGAGAGAATAGCAAGGTGCTGAGAAAAGAGTGGTGCTACAGTGACACAGTGCAAGGCCTCCCTGATTTCGACTCTCTGACCCCCATTTCTGCCCACAGAAGCCACAGCGCTGGGTAGCAATGGAGCACCCCTGAGCGGGGTGGGGCAGCACCCTCTCCCACCTCAGGGTCTGGACTGTGATCAGTCCACGTCAGGAATGCGATTCTCTCCACCATGGTCATCGGTTCCGCTCCATGGCCATGTACGTCAGTTCTGCCGTGGGAAACAAGACAAAGTTTACTTGTTTTCTCAATGAAAAGGTGCAAACCTAGCTGACCTAGCCTTTTCTCCTTTTGGTTTTTTCTCTTTGTTTTTAAAATGGTCTCTTTCTTGAAGGAGCAGAAGCTAACTTGTAGCCATTTTTATTTTTCATGGCAGGAAGTCCTTTTGTTTTTAGTTTATTAGGGCTTGCGTGTAATACATTTCCCATTGTGATGGAACGTTGGTAGACAAACATGATGCTCTTAGTTCCTTTTTTATCCCTTATCCCTCCCTCTCTCCCCAGATCTCTTGATCCTCTTCCCCTCTGAGAATAATCAATCTATTTCCCTACTTCCTGTTATCTTTTATTTTGCTCTTTATTTTAACTCTGGGTTTCTCACAGAACTGAAAACCAAAACATGAAGTTTCTCTGAGCAGAAACGTAGAAAGAACCTGGGTCCTTGGTCCTTGTCGTACAAATGGCCCAGGCTGCCCAGATCTCGTCTTTTGACAAAACAGCAACTCTCTGTCACAATTTAATTTTCGTTGTTGTTGTTACTTGCAATTCAATAATTCAAAATACATATTGGTTTTGAGTAATTGTTACCACAGGACACTGAGAAGTTGAATGGGAAAAGGCCAAAGGAAGTTTTTGCAGGAAGGAAAGACAGGCTGTCTAGAACACCTGACCTTTTCAGAACAACGTGCTGATAAAAGATAGAAAAATATCTCTCCTTTTTATTTGTCCCCCAGTACTGGGGATTAAACTCAGGGTCTCTGTACTGAGCTGCATCTCCAGCCCTTTTTTATTTTTTATTTTGAGATAGGATCTCAATACATTTTCCAGAGTTTGCTCAAATTTGAGGTCCTCCTGACTCTCAGCCTTTCAGAGCTCTGGGATTAAAGGAGCTCGTTACCATCACTGGCTGAAGAATACTCTAACTGCATTCATTAGTTGGCAGGATGTGAGGAAGAGTCAGGCCAGAGCCCGAGTTGGCCCTGTGTACCAAGGTAAGTGAGCAGTGAACCGCAGGCTCCTTTTCATACCACGGGAACACAAGCACTGTATTTTGGTGAGATGCTAAAGTTCTAGGAAGTGGGAAAGAGCACGGAGGCAGCTAAGCGTGACCAGGACTGAAGGTGAGTATCTGCTGAGAAAACCCTCCCCAAAGCTGTGGTGAGGACGGGCTCTGCCCCACTCCAGGCAGCTCTGCTTCCCCTTCTTTTTGAGAAACGGTAGGAAAAATTACTTCGAAATCGAGGAGAAAAAAAATAATCCTTTGATATTTGTAACCACACTGCCGGTTCTGTGTCCCAAATTCATCCCACCTGCATGATCAAAAATCTAATCTGAGAATTCAAGGTACTCTCATGAATGGACATTGAGAAATGATACGTGGAATCACACACCTTCAAGCCAAACATCAGGACCTCTTCCGGGAAGTTCCAAGGTATAAGAACAATGTATATTTATACATATAAATAAATATATAAAGCCCAAAGGAGAAAACTATCCTAGGGAGAAAGGAGACCAATTTGGAATTACAGGACACAGCATATACAACTATGTTAATGTATTTCAATAATTAAAATTTGAGAAATTTATAAAAGCACAAAATAAAAACAGAACTCTTAAGAAATTAGAACTATAATTATTAAAATTTAAAACTTAATGAACTGATTAAATGGTAGATTTTACACAATTAAAAAAGGAAACATTTTCACTGTGCATGTAATTCTAGGTTGCAAGGTATTTTTGTTGTTTTTGAGTGTGTTCACATTTTTTCTTGGTTACGGGTCGCATTCCTGCTTTGTGTAATGTCTCATAATGTTTTATGTATGCCAGACATTTTGTATAAGGTATTAACAGACACTTAAGTAACATTTGCCCTAATGAAGGACAGAGGCATTTGTTACAGAAATTCATGTGCTCTCTTTGATCTCATTGGTGGTTGAGTTGGGTTAATCGTCTTTATCAAATTAAATAAATTCATATATGCTTTCTCACTTTTTAGAAAACCTTTTGACAGTCCAGGTTATTTTTAAAGGTGGCTTAAAGAAGTCTGTTTAATGAAATTTCATTTTTCTCTTACATGTCTCTGTAATGGGCAGTGATAAGGCTCATTCCATTATGCTCAAAGCTATACTGAAAATCATTAGGTGTACCTTGACGTGGCTCACTGCAATTCACGGTGACAACACGGCGCTATCTGGGGAAGGCTCACAGGCAATTTGTCGATTTATTCTGGCTGCTTAGCAAATGATTTCCCTTCTCCCTTGCTGGATTTTTCCACTGGAGTGGCTGGTGGGATGTGAGGTCCCCTCTCTTTATCCTGTCATCATCAGGACCTATAATTGAAGGGCAGCTTCAGAAAGTTAGGCCCAGCTACCTGACCCTCCCGCCAGAACTCTATTTTTTTTTTTTTTTTGGTACTGGGGATCAAACTCAGGACCTTGAGCTTTCGAGGCAGATATCGGAACCACTGAGCTAAATCCCTGGACCCTGCCAGAACTCTGAATGTTGAGGTCCTGAAACAAAGCGCTAAAATAAGTATCTTAAGTACAGTGATGGCTACAGCAATGCCCACTGGGCCAGAGGCTCAGGGTTGGTCGGGTGACCAGACCACCCCTGCCTGGCTGGCTCTGGTCTCATTCTGTTGCCCTGAATCCATTAGCTTCTGTCCATTTCCTGAGCTGCTTTCTTTATTCAGTCTTCTCCCTGAATGTGTCATCTACTCAATTTTTTGTTTTGGTACCGGGGATCGAACTCAGGTCCTTGCGCTTTCGAGGCAGGCAGCGGAACCACTGAGCTAAATTCCCGGCCCCTACTCAATATTTTTATTAATTATCCAGGCTACATTTGGCTTTCATGCCCTGAGAGCAAGAACTCTAAGTGATATGGGTGCCATCTAAATGCCAGGGCCCGGTCTAAGATGCTGAGGTCATACAGAGGAAGACACAGTTTCTGATTACAGAAAAGTACTCTGATGTGGAACCAGAATATCACACAAGCCCCTAACAACATGCACAGTGGTGTGTATGCGTGAACGATTCTACAGGAGGGAGCTGGGGGCTGTGTTCCAGGGCAAGAGGCATCAGGAGGTGGACAGACTGCATGCCTGGGAGCCAGGCGCTGCTCATAGCTGGCAGAGGAAAGTCACCGAGGGGAGTGCTGCGAATGCTGTCCTAGGCAGACAGGAGAAGGGCTCTAATGCCCTCCTCAGGGATTCCAGAGAAGTCATTCCCAAGAGCCAGAGTGGGAAACCGGCAGAAGACAAGACGGAATAGGTAGATGGATTCCACCCCAGGGCACTGAGCATTTAGAGGAGAGACTAGAAGATTCTTAGAAAGATATTTCTGGAAAGGAGCAAGTATATGAGACTGAGTCAAGAGGCAAAGAAACTAGTTAGGATTGTGGTGTTTCTTATAGAAAATTTTGTATGTTTTTCTAAAAATAGTAAGAACTTCCAAGTAGCTTTTCTTTGTTCATGGTCTTCAGGGTATCTGTCATCAAGTTTCCCTTCTATCTCATGCCTTTACTGGAGGTAATAAAAGATCTCACCTCAGCAGTGTGAATGGTTGAACCGACTCTTGAAGCATGGGGAAACAAGGGGAGTGTGAGGCCTCGGGTGAGCCTGGAGACTGGGAGAGAAGAAATCCTTCATCCATGGTCGAGAAGCTGTAAGAGTGAGGCTGATGGTGCCACAGGAAGCAGCAGGGCCCAATCATTCAAGGCAGGAGAGTGATCATACTGAAGAGGCCCTGGTGTGCAGAGGCCTCACATGCAGAGCGACCTCTTCAAGGAAGATTTCCCCCCCAGTGACTGTCCCCTTCCTGCCCTGTGCCAGGCTGTCACAAGCAGGATCATGAGGAACAATTATGGTAATGTGTTTCCTGTTTATCTTTTTGCTGAAGTCTATACATGAATTTTTTGAAGCCACCATAAAAGACTTTGATAAGGGGTGATCAAAGAATAGGGTGAATGTGTACATTTAAAAAATTTATTACAGGAAAAGACACATTGCCATGAATCCCCCTCCAAGTATTTGCCTCACTTTGAACACATTCATCCCATTGTTCCTGCTACTTTCGGAAGCATTTCCGGAAGTCCTCTTTCATGAGTGTCTTTATGAGATGTGATCAAAAATACATGTGAATGCTGCTGCCAAGTGCCATCCAAGGGAAAGGCAGGCTCATAAAAACACAACAGCATCTCCTCTTCCACCTTACTCACTGGATCTGGCTCCATGAAATTCCTGGCTCTACCGAAAGTCAAAATGATCATGAAAGGGAAACATTTTGAATTCAGGGTATCGAGGCAGCCACAACAGCACAACTAAAGGCACTCGGAAAAGAGGACTCCAGAGCTGCTTCAGAAACTGACAAGAATGATGGGACAAGTGTGTTCATGTGAGGGGAGGATCCTGAAGGGGCTTTGTGTCAGCATGTCTGTTACTGTAATATATATCCTGATTACACTGCTTAGCTGTGTGTAGGCTCCCAGAGCAATCCCAAAGTCCTGTCCTGAACACACTTTAGCTGAAACTTTCTGGAAAGTGGAAGGAGGTTTGGTGCTGATGGAGGAGAGGTGGCAGCAGAAGTGAGGAAGCTAAGGGAAGAGGCAAGAGGGGAGGGGGAGGAGGAGGCCAGGAACAAAGAGGAGGAGGAAGTGAGAAATACGGGAGTCTCACAAGCAGGGAGGTAGATCAGATCAAAGGAAAACAATAAACTGAGCTAATTCCGGCCACTATTGGTTTCAGCAGAGCTATGGGTCGGGTAGGAGTACGAACACTCTTTACAGCAATCATTCCAATCATTGTGAAGTGTTTGTTGAATTAAAATAGCTTAAACAAACTTAGATTTTCAAAGGAGACAGGAAGGGTGGGGCTGCAGAGAATAAAAAGAGAGCTGCTGTAAGAAAAGATGATGAAAATGGTCAAGTGTGGTTGGTCCAGAAGAAGGAACCAGTCACTTAGAAGAGAGGAGGTGGAAATCAGGAGAACCAGGCTAAGGCTCGGAGAGGCTGTGTGGTCAGGGACAGTTAGCTGATGGGTCCCAGAAAGCGCAGGAACGAAATCTGCTCTTCGGAAAGCATAGCTGTGCGTTGCTTCTCTTGTGACTTTGGTTCTTTTGGATACTGCAGACTCAGGACGTGGAATTGTTTGGGGTCTGATTTCCTTTGTTTCTTATCATAACATTTAAAATTTATATGAATTGTATCTTGGCCTAGTCAGAGAACAGCTGGCCATAACTTAAAAAATATCTATAGGTACATTTCTGCCGGGATACCCACCACATGGTGAACAGCGGCAACTTTCGAGAGTCAGACTGGCGGTGACTTAGAATTAATTGTTCCTTTTTAATATTAACTTTGTTTTAAATAGTTCTCTTCTTTCCCTTCAGTACTTGATTTTTTTCTGACATTACAAATGCATGCATGCTTGTGAGATTTATTGCCATTTATTTAACCAATGGCCACTGATCAGATTTGAGGTTGATTCTAAATTGGTGCCAGGACAGCTATTATTAAGATGATCATGCCTGTATGTTTCATATGCTTCTGTATTACTAGAGGATAGATTCAATATAGAATTGTTAAGTGATAATATTGTGTGCTTTTATTTTGAGAAATATTCTCAATCTTGGCTAATTTAGAAACAAAATTAATTTTCTCTTGTTCTAAATTAAATTATTAGTGGGCGGGGGATTTAGCTCAGTGGTGCCGCCACCTGTCTTGAAAGCAAAAGGTCCCGAGTTTGATCCCCAGTACAAAAAAAAAAAAAAAAAGAAAAGTGAAATAAATTAAATTATTAGTGAGATTGGGAATAATTTTGATTGTTAGTGAGATTAGGAATCATTTTGTATCCTTAATGATGGTTATTTTAAAAATCTAACTTATAAGAGTTCTATATACTGAGAAGTGATATTTACTTCTGCTATACATGTGGAAAACATTTTTCTCTCAGTGTACCTGATTTTCTGAATTTTTTATACTGTCTTTTTCTTGGTACCAGGGATCAAACTCATGACTTTGTGCTTGCGAGGCAGATGCAGTGCCACTGAGCTAAATCCCCGGCCCTGATAGGGTCTTTTAACATAGATTTACTTGGTTTTACAGTCAAATGTGACTATTTTTTTCTTTAAGGATTCTGGGTGTCATATCCTGATTAGGAGGAGTGGTAGATATATTCTCATCGACATCACTGCTATGCTACTGCTGAATAGTGGGAACTCAAAAAGTGGCCCTAAGATTATTTGTTTCTTCTTTGCAAAAGAGAATCTTTTGTCTATGTTTTGTACTGAGTAACTACTTTGAAGACAATACATATTGTAACTCTTAATTTGTTATGAAGTTTTGTTTCATTTTTTCATAAGACAAAAGAATTATTTTACAAAGTTATAGGTTGGGCTGGGGATGTAGCTCAGCAGCCCCATGCCTGCCTGGCAAGTGCAAGGTCCTGAGTTTGATTGCTGGTACCAGAAAAAAAAATCCACAAGGTTATAGTAGACAGGTTATAGTTATAGTTAACAGTTACAGAAAATGTTACTCACCTTAAAATTATTAAAACGGCCTCTGCTGTGTTTCCTTGGGGTACATCATTCCCTCTGGCTGTAGTTTCTAGCAGCTACTGCACACAGAAGGCAAAGTGAAGAATAAGGTTAAAAGATATACTTATCTCTTTCACACACACACACACACACGTCCTCACTGTGCAAGTCCACGCTCCTTGTAGAGAATCAAACATTCCCTCCCTTCCTTCTACTCTTTTCCCTCATCCCTTTCCCTTTCCCCCAACCCCCTCTGTCTCTGTCTCTCTCTCTCTCCAGATATCTTGTTGTGTATCTCAGGCTCTCCATTTGTCCCCTGTTGTCAGCAAAGCAGTCACAGCAGAAGTTTCTGCCCCAGCAGTGCCCTAACGACCCCCACGCGTGACTTCTCCACAAAGGATTAGGGGGCATTATGACTGGGATGAAGGCGCGCATGCTCAGAGGCGGGCTCTGCAAGGTGATTGGAGGCTGCTGCTGAGCTCACAGCCCAATGGCTGACAGAAGGCGGGGCTTGGAAGGACGAGGTGGATTCTGGTCACCACCGGAAGAGTGCGTCTTGTTCTTGTGCTCTGCTTCCTGCGGTCACCATGGAGAGAGCAGCTCTCCCTGTCTCTGCACACGCGTTCCGCCTCCTCACTGTCACAGCTCAGTGACAATGGAGCTGCGTGACCATGCACTGGAGCCTCCAAAACGGTGAACCAAAATATTTCTGTCTTCCTTCAGCCTTGGGAGGTCATTGAGGAGCTGAGAGATACTCTTCTAGCTTCGCCCAAGTGACTAAGAAGAGACGGTGAGAGGTGAATGAGAGGAGATATGTAGATTGCTGTAACTTTCCTTACCTCATACAATTATATCTGCTCCGCCCCCCCTTTAATGCTTAGCTCTAACAGAACTTTCCCTGCCATTTAATCACTGTCCAAGATAAGCATTTCTGTTTTGGAATTTTCATAGCCCTTTATAATGTAGCTGTCTTCCTCAGATATCCCTCTATCTTGCGTCTAGCTGTAACTAGTCATTATTTATTTTTCTTAGACTCTAAACTGGTGCTAGGATACTTGTTGAAGGCCACTCAGCGTTTCCCTATAGTGGTTGCTATGACGATTTTATTCGTCTAAATTGGTAAAAACGCAGTCCAGAACGGAAGGAAATAATAGAAATTGAGAATTATACCTCAGAATGACAGGCAGGTTTAAAATAAGAAAAGAGGGCCCATAAAATTGTTTACATGCTGATAGTGGCCGTAGCAATTCACTTGCAAGGGAGAACAAACAAACAAAAAAACGCTCAAACTAAGACACTTTCTTACTTTGGCTGTATGAATATTTGGAATAAACATACTCTGAGTATTATGATTTATAGCCATCAGATCTGCTCTTGAGGGATTGGTTTTTAATTTTTAAACATTTTATAAATGTTTAAGAAATTCAAGTTCAGTAAGTAAGGCTAACAAAATAGTTTGTTGAATGAAAAAGAGGAGAATAACAGCTGGTTTGTACTTTAAAGTTTGTGATTAGTTTTTCCATCTGCATGGTATTTGTCATTCTTCATAATGGTGTGATCCAGGCAAGTCTACACTTGTAAATACAACACATCTTCACTGATGTTCTTCATGCAAATTTTTAGTCTGGTACAGTAAATGTAGAAAAAAAGTTACATTTTGTATTAAAGCAGAATTTGATCTTATCAATAAGAGCTAAAATATTTTGCTCTTTTTTTTTTTTTTTTTGGTACTGGGGATCGAACTCGGGTCCTTGTGCTTGTGCAGCAGGCGGCGAAACCACTGAGCTAAATCCCCAGACCAAGCTAAAATATTTTGTACATTGTTACTGTTTTTGAACCAAAAGGACTGGCTTTGGGATTCTTTGATGCCTACATTGTAGACACAGATCTTCTGGATAGCCTATATGGCTGTGCTTGAATTAAAGCAACGTGCTTTGCTTAAATGGAAAAACAGCTCATTAAGTTGCTATCATTCCTCAGTCATCAGCAGAGAATAGCCAATAATTGATTTGGAAAGGGAGGGGAATCGTTTCCTAAGCTGGCACTGATTTTTTTTTTTATTGGATCTGTCTCCTGATGATTAACACAGAAATTCCTCTAGCAATTATAGACTATCTTATAAATGACTCTCATAATTTACAGCTTGCCACAAGCAGCTTCAACTCAAACATGTGTGTAATTCACTGTTCTGGCTCATTTCCTTCATCTCTCCCTCCCCACCCTGAGTCTGACCATCTCACACATGTGAAATGCTCCAGTCCAAGAGAATGTGTTCCTCTTAGCCAGCTAATGGGAGCCATCACACAGAGAATACTATGGTTGACGTTTATGGATGCATTTGAATGGAAAATTGGGGTATTCCTGATGAGGTAATTCCATAGATGAGCCCCACACTTCATATATGATCACTGATTTCAGCCTACTACCCATTCTATCAGTTTTCTTCCTCTTCACCTTTAAAAAAAAATTATCAGGATTAAGGGCAAACAATTTAGTTAACAAATTTGAAGGTTTCAAGAAGGCTGAATAGAGTTAAGAAACACTCACCTGCCCCTGCACAAAGAACTGAATTGACATGTGTGTAGCTTCATTTTTTAACCACTGGAGAGCACTGGGAATCAGGGAGACAGAAATGGGAACTTTGTAAGAGTCAGAGACCTGGAACCACAGCATAATAAGAGACACAAAATTTATTGGTACCTGCCACTCTGGTTCCACAGCTTGAGGGGTCCTTCCCTTTGCAGGAGTGAAGAGGGGGTCTCTGTGAACTATTAACATGTGGATGCAAGGCATGCCAGCTCCTGGAAAGTTTGACCATCGCCCCAGGCTGCCTGCCCTTTAGATAAGATCAGCAGTTAGGCTTCCTCACTTTGGAAAAGGATCCCCCATTATGGATGGGATGGCCAGGTGTTACCTTAAAGGGAGCTTTTCTGAGAACTTGTGGTGCTTTCGGGGTCAAAAGCACTGCACATTCCCATCTCTCATACCCGACTGAGCCCTCTCCTCCACTGCAGGGGTTTGTGGATGGCCGCTTCTTTAACCTGACCTGGGCCAGTGGACTGTGTCTGCTACCCAAACCAGCTGAGTGCTGTATATGCAGGGGATGCTGCCCTGGAGAACCAAGGGACAGGACAGGGACCCTGGGTGCTGAGGCCACAGGAGTGGCCGTTTGTGTGGAAGGCAGATACCCTGAGGCTCTCACTGCCCTTCCCCCTGGACTGCTTTTGGGGAGCTGTGGCTGCCGGGTGGGGCAGGAACCCACAAGCCAATGGGACCTGCAGCAACTGGGTAAAGGAGGTGGGTTCAAGCCAATCCCATTCCAGGCAGACAAGACAGCTAGAGGAGTTGGAGGAAGAAAACATGGCCATCACCCAGTCACACGTAGCTGGAGGATTGGTCCTAGTCCTGACAGTGCTCCAGCAGTCACAGTGATGAGGAAGGCCACCATGCTTGTGACTACCCTGCCTGTGTGGTTCCCACTCTGGACCACCTTGCACCTTTTCTGACTGTACTTGGGTCAGGGCTGGGTGTCAGCACCGCAGAAGGCATGCCAACCTTCCTGCTGCCATCTCAGCCCATGTGGCATCAGGGCCCACATTACTGCCTGGTCAGAGGGCAAGTGCTTCAGGCCCTTCCCATGACCATGCTTCTGATGCCAGAGGCCCCTCAGAGGAACAGAGCTAAAATCAACAGTGTCAGAGAAAACCCCATCAACAGATAGAGGCCACCCATTCTCGTTGTAAGCCACACAGTGAGCTCACCCAGACCTGCTGCTTACACTGGACGTGCCTGCACTGCTAGTGTACAAGAGTGAGTCTCTCTAACTCTGAAACACTGTTCAAACTCACTGAGTGACATGGAGATGACACTGGAGCCCAGCCCAAATCGAAGCCAACATTTCATAATAAGGCCCCAAGACATATCTCCAGGAAAATCTACTCACTAAAAAAGATAACCCCATAAAAGTGGTAGTGATATTTCATCCACCAAAAGTTTACATCTTAATGTAGGAGGACAAGAAATATGAAAGAACAAGCTAATACATGCCACAAAAAGATCATCATGCTTTAGCAACAGATTTCAAAGAAATCAAAATGGGTGAAATGACTGATAAATAATTCAAAAGAACAAGTTTTGAAAATCTCACTAAGTTTTGAAAGAATACAGATAAACAGTTCAATGAAATTAGGAATATGATGCAGGATATACATGAGAAATTCAGCAAGGAGATAGAGGTTCTGAAAGAGAACGAAGCAGAAATCTTGGCAATAAAGAGCTTAAATAGTAAAAAAAAATTAGTCAAAAGCCTCAACAATGAAGTAGATTAAGTAGAAGAATATCTGAACTTGCAGATGAGTTTTTTTTTTAAGTATCCCATGCAGACCAAAAAAAAAAAAAAAAAAAAAAAGAAAGGAAAAGAAACAAAGACAGCACTCAGGATCTTTGGGTAAGTTTAAGGATAGGTGTGCTCGCTTTGGCAGCATATATACTAAAAAAGGATAGGCACAGAAAACCTATTCAATGAAATGATAGTAGAAAACTTCCCTAATCTTGGGAAAGAAATGGATATGCATCTAAGCAGGGTTATAATACTCCAAATAGACGTGGCCTAAAGGACTTTCACCATGATACATTATGATTAAACTGTCAAAAGTACAAGATGAAGAAAATTTTTTTAAATCTGCAAGAGAAATGTGCCAAATCACATTTAAAGACATCCCTATTAACCTAAGAGTTGTCTTCTCATCAGAAGTTCTGCAGGACAGGAGTAAAAGGAATGACATATTCCAAGTGCTGGAAGAAAATAACTGCAAATGCTAATTACCATATCTAGAAAAAGTATCCTTTAGAATGGAAGGAGATAAAAAATAAAGTCATTCCAAGATAAGCAAAATGGGAGACCAGCCTTAGAAAGATGCTAAGGGAGCCCCACATCCATAGGGAAAGAAGGATAACCACCATCATGGAAGTGTGTGAAAGTATGAACCCCACTGGAAGGGTGGATATACAGAAGACAAAAAATGCCTATATATTATCAATACAGTAAAACTTCAAAGACATCAACCTTCAAAGACAAAGAAGAGAAGAACAAAGAATACTCAAAACAAACAGAAGAAAAATAACAAAATAGGAGGCATAACTTCATACCTTTTTTTTTTTTTTGGTACCGGGGATCGAACTTGGGTCCTTTCGCTTGTGCAGCAGGCGGTGAAACCGCTGAGCTAAATCGCGGGCCCATAACTTCATACCTTTTAATAATAATGATGAACTACAGGCTTGCTAAAGGATTTTAAAAAAAAGAATGCTGTCTAGAAGCAACTAACCTCACCAGTATACACACACACACACACACACACACACACACACACACACACACACACAGAGAGAAAAAGTGAAAGAATAGGAAATAATATTTCAAGCAAATAGAACCCTATACTTATATCTGACAAGATAGACTGTAAGATAAAAATTGCAGTACAGACCAACAAGATAGAGATTGTAAATTTATAGGAACCTAATGTTAGAGCACCCAGATTCATAAAGCAAATACTATTATAACTGAAGCAAGAGATAGATTCCAGTCAAGTAATTATGGAGGATGTCAATACCACCTCTAATCAGAGTTAAACTTTACTGTAGACAAGATGGACTTAGCAGACCCAGGATGTTCTCTCCGATAGCTGCAGAATACACATGTGGAATGTTCTTGAGAACTAGCCATGTATTAGGCCACAAAACAGTCTTAACACCTTGGTCAAAAAATTGAAATCATATCCTGTATATCTTTTCAACAAAATGAAATCAAACCAGAAGTCAATAACAAGGGAAACTTTAGAAATTATACAAATATGTGGAGATTGAACAGTATACTTTTGAATGAATAGTGGGTTCTTGAGAAAGTCAGAAGTGAAAATAAAACATTTTTTGAAACAAGAAAGAAGGGAAATATACTAAAACCTGTGAAATACAACAAAAACAGTGCCAGAGGGGAAGTATACAGCAGTGAGGGCCTACATAAAAGCAAAAGGAAGACTTCACATAAACACCCTAACAATGCATTTCAAGGGCTTAAAAAAGCAAGAAGTCTAACACAAAATCAATAGAATGGAAAAAAAAACACAAAAGATCACAGAAAAAATAAATGAAATAATCTAGAAAAGCAATACAAAAGATCAATTAAATGAAGAGTTGGTTTTTTTTGAAAAGATAAAGCCAATGGACAAATGTTTAGAGAGAGAGAGGAGAGGGAAGGGAAGAGACAGAGGATAGAGAACCTTAAAAAATGAATTAAGAGGTGAAAGAGAACATTAGAATTGAGAGCATAGAAATACAACAAATGCAAAGTGTCCTCAGGGATTATTTTGAAAAATTATATGTTAACAAATTGGAAAATCTAGAACATATGGACAAATGTATGAGCACATGTGATCTACCAAAACTGAACCAAGAGGATAAAAACCTGAATTGATAAGTAACAAGTAATGACATTCAATCCTTAATAAATATATTCGCTCCACCGGGGATTTAGCTCAGTGGTTCTGCTGCCTGCCTTGCAAGTGAAAGGTTCCAAGTTTGATCCCCATACCCCAAAAAACAAAAAACCTTCCCAACAAAGACAGGCCCAGGGCTGGATGCTGCTGAACTTTACCAGAATTTTATAGAAGAGCTAACACTACTGCTTCACACATTGGCCCACAGAATGAAAAGGGAGGGAACCCTTTAAACCTACTCTGTGAGGCCATCATTGCCTTATTACTGAAAATGACAAGGAGATGACAACCCTAAGAATAAAAAAACTATAGGCCAGTATCCCTGATGAACAGGAATGCAAACAACCCCAACAAAACATTGGCAAATTGAATTCAGCGGCATATCAAAGTTACAGTACACCACAACCAAGTTGGCCTCATCCTAGGGATGCAAGGATGGTACACGTGTGCAAATCAGTGAAGTGGTCCATCACATCGCATCAGCAGAATGAAGCAGAAGAATCATATGATCACGTCAACAAACGCAGAAGAATCAAGTGACATACCTAAAACATGAAGGCTGTATTTGATAAGCCCATAGCCAGCAGCACTGCAGCCCATGTTAGTCATCCATAAGGAGGAAAGAAATCCTGCCATTCACAGCACAGTGGATGGTACTCTGTATATTTTCTCTCATATGAAGCAAATTTAAAAAAGTTAACCTGAAAGTAGAAGAGTGATTGCTAGTGTTTGCAAAGGGTGTCTTGGAAGGAGCAGCGAGGATCACTTCACCGTGTGCACATGTAAAGGACTATCCCATGCATCTGCATCAATATATAATTAATACATGTTAATAAAAACAAATTTGAATTTGAATTCCTTTTCTCTTTTATTTTCATATATTTAAAAAAATTTTAATGTCTCTTTTGTATTAGTCCATATTTGCAGTAAATAATGATTACATTCATAACGAGGAGTTGGTACATGTACAGAACACGTCTTAATTTGTTTTACCTGCCTTTCCCCTCCCAGCCCTTCCTGTTTCTTCCACCTCTTGGTCTCCATCCTATCATAGTGATACGTGCATACTCATGATAAAAAAAAGATAATTTTTTTTTTTTTTTGAGACAGGGTCTCGCTATGTAGTTCAGGCTGGTCTTAAACTCACTATGTAGTCCAGGTTGGCCTTGAACTCATGGCAATCCTCATGCCTCAGCCTCTTGAGTGCTGGGATTACAGAACAATAAATGTTTACATAAAAATATTACCCTAAAAGATACATTGCCATTAATGCCCCTCCCCCTCACTTCCAACACTCTTACCCATTTTTCTTGGCAATGTGTCTTTTAAAGTACCTGTAGTTTTTTTTTTCTTAAATTTAAACATTGAACTTATGTTTCGATCACCCCTTGTACTAAGTTGCAAAAGCGTGTGGATGTTCTCTTCTGATTTTTAAATTTTTCTCAGAGACACTAGAAATTAGGCAAGCAACTTGGGAGTGAGAAAAGATAGGAGATGAAAGAGACTTGAGGAAAGAAAAGACAGGAGGTTTTTGAGTGAGGGGGATAAAGATTCTGTAGAAACGTGGTGTCAGGGCCGCGCCGGGAGAACATGGATTCGAAGGGAACCGTATAAGCGGCCAGCTGCGCGCCTGGCATAGGCACAGACGGGATTGGCCAGGGTTGTGCTTGTGCAGGTGAGGCCTCGGAGTGTGTGTGGGATGATCAAAGTGACTGCTTCTGGCTTTGACCCTCAAGGGAGGAAAAAAAGGTGGGGGAAGGGAGACCCTGGGTGGGTGGGGGGCTCAGGTAGGAGGAGGGCAAGATCCCAGCACCCGCACTGGGTCACGGTGATTGTGTCTGCTTTTCCCTCTAGATGAGAGTTTCTCCTCAGAGCCACCTGCAGTGTGACCTGGGTAATTCCTTACTCGGTTGGCAGAGGAGGCTGTTCTAGTTTATCTAGGATGTAGGATGTTTAGCAGCATTCGCGGCTTCTACCCACCTGTTGCCAGTGCTAGTGCTCCAGTGGTGACCATAAAAAATGTCTTCAGCCATGTGATGGTGCATACCTGTCTTCCCAGCACTGTGGTAGGCTGAGGCAGAAGGATCACAAATTTGAGCCCAGCCTGGGCAATTTAGCGAGACCCTGTCTCAAAATAAAATTTAAAAAGGAGCAGGGGATATAGCTCAATGCAAAGGCCCTGAGTTCAATCTTCAGTTGTGGGGGAAAAAAAGGCTCTTGAAGTTCCCAGATGTCTCCTGGGAGACAGCAGTGTGTACTCTGGTGTGTACTTGTTCACATACAAGCAGTGTGGGGACAGCTGCCGGCCCTCAGGTGACTTAGTATTCTCTCGGTGCTTCCTGAGCACTTGGGCACGCAGCGAACACTCACGGATTCCTGGTGAGAGGAAGATTTCTGTGATTCACCCCTTAAGCTTGGTGCCTCCCTTGCTGGACACTGGACTTAGCTTGTGCTCAGGGCTTTCTTGTTACATAAAAGGCAGCGGAGCTCAACCAGCCAAGGGAAAGGAGCAGCATGGAGTCGTGAGAAACCAGGCTGAGGCACCCAGCACCTGTCCTGAAGGTGCACACGGAAGCAACGCTCAGCTCTCAGCTCCTAGCAGCTTGTGCTTGCAGCTCTAACAGGGCAGCTGTTAGGAGCTCACCACCCAGTGGCCTTTCTCTGGGCTGATCGTGCACTGCTGGGCACAAGGCAGACTCGGAGGGTAAGTCAGATGCTGCACAGTTTAGGTGCAGTGAGAGATTTGTTGTGGTTTGGGGGAAGTGAGAGCCCTCCTGAAACCCTGATTCCCACACAGCAAGCAAGGAGGGCCTTGTCAACAGCCTTGCAAAGGGTAGAGGTCGGGCCTGCTATGGTAACTCTTCTCTCTGCAGGGCATTTATATTACACATCACACAGAAACAATACACTCTCTGTTTTCCAGATTCTTAATCCCCTGCTGTGGGCCTCATTTCTTATATCTTTGGGAAAGAAAGCAAGAGAGAAAGAAAAGAGAGGAAGAAAAGCAAGGCTGAAAGTCTCATCTAGCCTCACGCAGCTTTGCATACCTCGTTTCTTTAGAAAACAATTTAGGGACCAGTGATTGTTTGTAAGAAATACTGCCAAGGGATTCAAACCCAGGAAAACGTATTCTCCACGTGTTTCACACAGGAACAAAAGAGGGGCTTCTATTTCTGTAATATCCCAGCAAACTTTTAACTATAACAGCCACTTCAACTTCAGAGCGAACTAAAGTATACTTCATATAAAATGAACTTGTGCTCGAAGACAGAGGGTTCACTGCAGTGAAAAGATTAGCACTAGTTGCTTGGCCTATTGACCAGTAGAGTCGCCCATTATTTAAAGTTCTGTCTCAAGAATGAGACAATTCCTAGGGTACGCTCCCATCACTATAAAGAATTCATTGGGAAAGGTTACTTTCTGCAGGTCACAGTGGGAACGGACGGGCCGCAGGGGGAGAACTGCTAAGCTGCTCCCTGACTGCATCCCTGGCTCAGTGAAAATTTCCTGTGAAACTTGAAGTACAAGGGAGGAAGAATGCATATTTTAGGACAGTTTTGAAATATGCTCCAATGTTTTAAATTGTTAGCTCCATGGCTATTAAGAACATGGATTCAAAGGGACTTTCTAGATCCAGTTTTTTGAGGAATCTCCATACTGATATCCGTAGTGGTTGTACTAGTTTACATTCCCACCAACAATGCCCCACCCCCCAGGCTGGCTGGCATTTGTTATTATTTGGTTTCTTTCTTTCTTTTTGTTTTTTGTACCAGGGATCGAACTTGGGTCTGTGCGCTTGCAAGGCAAGCAGGGAGCAGAACCACTGAGCTAAATCCCCGGCCCACTATTTGATTTCTTGATGGTAGCCATTCTTTCTGGAGAGAGAGGAATCGCAGTGTTGCTTTAGTTTGCATTTCTCTAGTTGCAAAGAGTTGAAGACATCATATTACAGTGATAGACACATACCCATGTTTATAGAAGCATAATTCATAATATGTCCATCAGCAGGTGCAGGATAAAGAAAATGTGGTATTTACACACAATGGAGCACTCCTCTGCCATAAAGGATAAACTTGAGTCTCTTGTAGGAAAATGGCACACCTTGAGACCATAATATTAGGTGAAATAAGTAAGATCAGCTTAAATATTGCATGGTTTCTTTTTTATGAGTATAAGTAAAGTATAAGTAAGAGCAAAATAAAAGATGGCTAACAGGAAGTAGGGAGATAGATCTTTCTCAGATGGGAAAGGGATCAAGAAATGGAAGGAAGCGAGGGAGGAAGGGGAGAGAAAGGCCATGGTAAATGTACTAGGTGCCTGTACCAACTCCCTACGAGGAATGTAAACATTATGTGCTACAAACATGTGCTAATAAAGCAATTTGTAAATAGGAGCATGGATTCAGACAGATGCAAAGTCTTGGGTCCTTTACCTAATGGCCATGGCCCCTTGAACAATGACTTAGTTCCTTTAAACCTTTGTTTGCCCATCTGTCAAATGGGGCCATGATGGAACATGCTTCATAGGTTCCAAGGCGTGAGAGAGACAATGCCATCACACACCAAGTCATCTGTGTGGTCTCGCTGGCTCCCAGTGCAGTCTCTGGGAATTTCAGCAACTGTTTTAGCAACATATTATTTCTGTTGTTGTTTTAACCATCCATGCATTCAGTCAGAAAACTTATTTGACACCAGATCTTGCTCTAGTTAGAAGGCAGTCACGGTCTCTGTCTTTTGGTGCTGAGTGTAATAGCCAATGAAACATGGTTATGACAAGTGATAACGGCTATGATAAGCAAAGGTAAAGAAATAATTGAAGCATAACCCACAATTTACTAGGATACACCCATGTGTTAGATGCAAAAGTATGTTTAAATGAGGCTATGTGGACCTGTCCCATTGTATAAAAACAGTCATCAGTAAAAATAACCCTATCAGTAACTAATCATGTATATGATTGTGCAAAAGATGAGACATGAAAGATGAATAGCAGTTTATTTGCAGTGCTTTGGCAGGAGGAAGTGGTACTTTTATTACTACATCTTTCCCTAGGCCCACAAATGGGTTAACAAGACTTTTGGAGACAGTTTAAAAGTTTTAAGAAAAGTCAAATTTTGGTATGGGGGAATTATTTCAAAGCCTACTACAAAAGTCCTGGGAAGAAATTATGTGTCTCTGAATCCAAATGGAGGCAAAAAAGAAACAGAATAAAAAGAGAACTCTAAGTTAACATTATCAGGGCTTGTGTATAATGTGGAACATGCAGAAAGGGGACAAGTGCCAGACTCCTGGCTGTGGTCACTGGGTCCCTTATCTATCCAGAGACCAGAAGAGAGGGCGGAAGTGTTCACAACTGTGGAATTCTCGTTGGACCTCTGAGCATGTTGGGATCAGGCACCTGCAGGACATCAGAAAAGATGAGAGGAGAGTCCAGATACCGGGAGAGGCATCAAGACTGTATTTAAATATTGACTAGGAAGTCAGTTTGTGTCCCTGTTGACAGGCTCTGGTTGGGCCTGTAAATCTCCTCAGACCAGTATCTCTTCTGGTCTGTTTTTTGTCCTCCTGTCCTCCATTGAGTTTTGTTTTCTCTGAGAGAGTCTCACTCTGTGGTCCAGGGTGGCCTGGACTTGCTGCATAGCCAAAGCTGTCCTTCAGCTCACGATTCTCCTTCCTTGGCCTCCTGAGTGCTGGATCTGCACCACCACACCCCCTTGTCTCCATTTAGCCCCTGACTCTTAGGTTCCTGTCTTCTACCTTACTTCTGCTTACCCCAATCAGGCCCATTTCGAGCTTTCCAGCTCTGCCACCCCCTTCTGTCATTCTCCTTTCCCCTGGACTCCACACAGCCCTCTGCCTTGTAGAACCTACAACTCTGCAACTTTCCATTGTCTCTAATCTGGCTTAAATTCCAAGCCCTTCTCCGGCAATGACTTCTGCACACCTCACTGTGATGCCCTCCCTGGATACTGGAGGTTTTCCTGTGATTCCTTTCTGGCTCATAAACTGTTAGTGGAAATCTGGTAGATTTTGTGAGGGAGGATGGCTTTGGCAAGGTTTTATTGTGTCCCCTCATTCCACAGGTTAGTAAAATTCTGCTGTAGTGACTACTTAATGAGTGGCTGAATCAATGTAGCTGTAAACTTAGAGTTGCTGTCATAATATATAAAATGAATTTGCCTGTCCAGGTCAAAATAGCTATTAAACCAAGCGAATTTCTTTTCTTTTCTTTTCTATTTTTGGTACCAGGGATCGAACTCAGGACCTTGCGTTTGCAAGGCAGGCGGTGGAACCAGTGAGCTAAATCCCCAGCAGCCAAGCAAATTTCTGGGAAGCTAGGCCTCAGCCTAAGAGCTATAAAGTCTGGGCAGATCAGAATTCCAAGATCTCAATCTAGGTGTCATAGAATCCACACTGGTGCTCTCATCCAAGTTGTCTGAGGGACAAAAGGGCAACATGGGAGGGCTTGGAGAGCAGACGGTTTAACATAGAAATGTCAGGAAATGTGGAGGGTCCTTCAATCAGCAGACAATGGGAAATAGTTGAGTAGGGGTTGTTTAGAAATGTCTACAGCAGGCATGGCTCAGAGGGTGAGATAGCAGGGGATGGTTAGGGGACACTTGGCCAAGGCCATTAGTAGAGGGACAGCCTTCAAGACGTTCTGTACCCTATAATAGAAATTCAGCTGTTGAAACTAATCCAGAATAGGAGTTTAACTTCCAGAAAGGACTGGGAGCTGCAGGAGAGAAACTCAACTCTAAGTGACTTGGACTCGAACTCAGTACACCCGGGAGGACTCCCTGGCCAGGATTTAACTGCAGGAATTTCTCACTGCCAGTATGGGACCAGTCTTCCCCTGCGCTTCCTCCTCCAGTCTGTCTCCCCATCCTGACCACTCTGCACATGGCAGCCAGGACAAAAATGTCCACGGTGGAAATCTGATCCAAACGCTCCCCAGTTTATAACCTCCAGGGGCTCCACATTGCTCTCAAAGCTCAAGCTCCCAAACAGGGCCCAGCAGGTCCTGGAAAATCTCCCTGATCCTTTGGCCTCATTTGCTGTGTCACTCAACACCGCACTTACAGCTGGCCTCCTGGCGCTCTTTGCAGTCCCTCCAGTGGGACACCTGCCGCAGTCACTCTAACCTTTTTTTTTCCAGGATGGGTTTTCTGCCAGATTATTTCACCTCTTCTCTGTGCTGGGATAATTTTTTTTAGCATCTTCGAGGTCTTGGTTAGAAGGTCTTTCTTATGGGAAACTCAGATCTGCGCAGCTTGGATCCCTTGCGCTTGTGCCCCATGGACCCCACCTCCACCTGTAACTCCCCTTCCTCTTCTCCTACCCCCAAGTACGCGCCATCAAGACCAGGACCATATGTGTCCTCCGCAGTTACACCCCAGGGCTGAGGGTGTGGTCAGTAATTGTTGGATAAACAAATGCCTGCCGAGCTTGGTTGTAAAGAAGCAGCTTCAATCTGTGTGGGGGGTTACACCATAGGACCCCAAGCTGAGGTGACCAGCGGGTTAGGCTGGGGCACCTCTCCTCAGTACTGTGAGGGCTGGGGACAGGCGAGTCTGGAGGCCCAGCCCTGCCGGCTGCAGAGGTGGGAAGGGCTTGGGAGACTCAGACACTGTGTGTGTTCTGGCTCTCACTGCCTCAGAGTCCAAGGGCTGCTCACACTGGATTTCTCCTTTTTTCCAAGTTACTGGTGACTATTTGCGTTGTCCACATTTCAATAGTGAATATTAATTTCTCCTCTAATCTAGATCAGTTTATGAAATAAAATTAATAGGCATTTTAGACCTCGGCTGATCAGTAGAATTTATGTGAGTGGACAATATAAACCCCGCCTTTCCTGACTAGAGTTACCCAGGGCACTGTCCTGCTGCCCTTGGTCTCTCCTCCAGTGAATTTTATGCTTAAACTCTGCTGCTCATGTGTACAAAACCTTTTTTGTTTTTTGGTACTGGCAATTGAACTCAGGACCTTGCACTTGCAAGGCAGGCGGCGGCACCACTGAGCTAAATCCCCGGCTACAAAACCTTTTTTGAATTTCACTGTGACTGAAATCCTTGAGCCACATAGCTAAGATGACGTGTTTTACCCCATCACATATGGCATATTATCCTATCATTACGACTCGGGCATTCAGGACATTTGTCTTGTATTTCCAAGGATTCTGCCCAATTTCTTTTAACGAGTAAGAAAGTATTGAATTAGTCTTGCTTTTCTTTCGTTTCTAACTTGGTGGCTACAGTGGGGATCTCCCCATTCCAACTCTTATTCTACACTATCTGAAAAGATTTTTCATTTGTATTAGTCCGGATCTGCAGTACATAATGATTAACTCCTCATGGGGAGTGGTGCGAGCGCACGGCACATGTTCTTTTCATGTCCCTTTCCCTTCCCTCCCTCCACCTCTTGGTCCTCTTTCCCATTTGCAAAAGGTCTGCCTTTGGTACGATCATAGCGTCCTGTAATTCGGCTTCAAAGCACTTGTCAGGATGCACGCTGACTGCTTTATTATGCTGTACAGCGAGGCTATGAATAGGCACACGAGGGCAGCCGCTTGGTTTGCCATTGCCTTCTCTAGCATGTAGCACAGCGCCTGGCAAAAGCAGGCTAGAAAATAACATTTTGTTTTGAATTACTGAGCAAAGGCCCAGAACGCTTCCTCCTAGGGGGTTCAGGTCTTGTCAGAAAGCAGGTGGGTCTGGAGAAGGCAGAGCCTGGGAGGTTCTACCTAGAAGAGGTCTGGGCGATCGCTTTTCAGCTCCTCTGACACAGGCCTGCAGGAGTGCTCCTGAGCGCCTGAGCGCTGAGCGCTGACGTGGGCTCTTCCCACGAGGACAGCTGGAGCCACTGGAAGCCATTGCTGATGACCTCAGCGCCCCACTGCTAGCAGGTGATTCCTGGGAGCGGCTTCCACAGGCAGGGAGCGCTGCCAACAATGACCTCAGCTCCTGCAAACAGCTGCTGCTGAGAAAGATGGCTTTGATTCAAGTTCTGTGAATCCGACCCCAGTGGTGCCGGAAAGGGATTCTGGGAAATGTAGTTCCGCAGTGCGGTGGTGGGGGGAGGTGGTCCTGCAGGGCAGCACACATTGCCCACCGAGGCGCTTCCCTTTTGGAGTAAGAATAAACTAGTCTGTAGCTTCCGTAAGGTGTGGGATCTTTATTTTTTATTTAAAAATTGAAGTACAGAAGCTTTTTAATTTGACGTAATCTCATTTGTTGATTCTCGATGTTATTTCTTATGTACTTAGGGTCCTGTTCAGAAAGTCCTTGCCTATGCCTGTGTCTTAAGGAGTTTTACTATTTTACCCCCATACGTACTCAGGTTTTAGCAGCACAATTCACACCAGCCAAACCTTAGAAGTGGGCTGTATGTCTGTCCATCAACAGATGAATGGACTGAGAAAATGTGGTATTTACACATAGTGGAGCACTACTCTGCCATACAGAAGAAGACACTTGAGTCATTTGTGGGAAAATGGATGCACCTTGAGATCATCATGTTAAATGAAATAAAGCAGACGTGCAAGCTTAAATATCGCATAGTTTCTCTTATATGAGAAACACAAAATATAAGTAAAGTGCAATATAAAAGATAGACAATAAGCAAGAGGGAGACAGATCTTTTGCAAAAGGAAACAGGACCAAGAGATGAAGGAAAGGGGGAGGGAGGACAGGCGAAGAGAATGAAAAGTGAATTGAGATGTGCTATGTATGTGTACCAACTCCCCACAATGAGTGTGATGATTACATGCACACTTCGAACATGTACTAATACAATAATTTGAAAACGGATGAATCCCCAGTACTTTGGTGCTTAGGGTGGGATGGCCACTGTGCAGGACAGAACCCCAGCCCTCTTCCTGGGTAGCACTGCTCTCCTTTGGGAAGAGGCTGCCTGGCCGCTTTCCCAGCTTCCTTTGCGTTAGGGCCCGGGTGACCAGGTGCCCAGTGTGGGGCAAGTTTCTGTGCTAGGATGAGCTGGTTCTGGAGAGGTGCTCAGTCGGCTGGGTGCTTTTTCTGCCTGGAGTCTGGTGGGGACTCCCCCCTACCCCCCAGCATCTGCCCTGAGAGATCCAGGCACTAAGAGAAGTAGTATCTGGGATGTGGTCATCGTGCAGGCCAAAGCTACTCATCAGGAATGTCTGCTTGTATTTTGTATAAGAGAACTAAAACCAACAACATGTAGGCATTGCTGGCTAACTGGAAGTGCTTAAGAAGCACTTGCTAATGAGTGAATAAACAGAAAGGCCGTGTCTGGCTCTGCCTTTGCCAAGTCCAGTGGGTGAACTTCCCATTGTTAAGAGTGAAGACTGTGTACAGCACAACCTTCTCATCAAAACTGCAGGAAAATTGTACACGGAGTAAGCAGAAGTGTCTGCCCTGAGCTTTGCTTGTCTTCTTGGGGCCCTGGGCAGCCCCAGGACTGTGGGGCAGAAGGACAGAGGCAGAAACGTGTTGGAGTCATGGATGTGTGCCAGGGACAAGAGGACAAGGAGGCTCAATGACTCGCTTCTCCGGCCGCCATGTTGTGGGGGCACAGGAGTGGGGGGGGGAATGACCACTTTCATGAAGTAGATGAAAGCATGTGCGTTAGGACCTTCTGGAGAAGCCTACATATTGCATGGCTGCCACCCTGCCCCGTCCTGACTTAATTGGTGTGGGCTATGGGGAGGGTTCAACGCTCTTGCCAGAGTGCAGTTCCATGTGAGTAGGCTTTCAGACAGTGACCGCAACAGGAAAGTGTGGTGCACAGCACTTATAGAAACACGAGGGTAACAGCATGGAAGTGCGCTATGAGAGGTGGACCCCGCTTTACCTCCTGGGTTAGTTCACAGTCACCCTGACCTTGCTGTCCTCGGTGAGTGTGGGAGGAGATCTGTCATTAGAGCCAAAGCACTCTTTCCAGTTCTGGTAGCTTCCTTCCCTGCTTTGCTCGGAACCTGTACAGCAGGCCTTTGTACAGTGAGTGGGTGAGAATTCATCAATGAATGAACTCTCTGCACCTTGGGGAGTTTGGCCAGCTTGGCCTTATTCTTGGCTGCCTATTGTTCCTGCTCCTTTCTGTCAGACTGGGCAAAAGGCAGAAGTCCAGATGGGGCTTCTTTGCTCGCCTGTCGGATGGATGAGGCCCTGGGAGCCCCATGTCTGCCTCGCTCCTGGGAGTGCTCATTCATTTGGGTGTTGCTAAGGAAGTGGTGAGGAGTGGAGTGGGGAGTCAAGGTGAGGCTGAACCCCCAGGGCTGAGCTTGAATGTTTCTAACCGAGCATACCTGCCTGTCACCTGTGCCCAAGGATGAGCCTCACATACCCAGCTGTATCCAGATTTCCCTATCACCAAGAAAGAGAGGTGTGGGAGGAGGGAGGGACTGCTTTATCCTACTGGACTGAGCAGCTCCCACTGTGACCCAGACCTCTCCTCCCCACCCTGCTGGCCTCTTTGGTCTATGTTGGTATGTGCAGAGTTTGGGCTCAGTATCATTAGGTGATGCTTTTCTTTAAGAATTAGCACACAAAAGTTTTGCAGAACTTTGCAATGACTTTATGGTTCATAAAGTGAGTGGGCAGTATATTCTTGGTTGAATACTCCATCCCTCCTACCCTTGTCTGCTGTCAGAACACACGTCTGTGATACATCCTACCTCCGGAGGCCATAAGGGTTGGGGTGGGACACTGTGGTCTGTAAGGAAATCCGTGCACCCATCCTTTGGGCCAAGTCACCAGTCCTGTGCTTCAGGGCTCACTGCGGGAGCCTAGAGCACCTTTCAGAGCTGGTGTACGGTACGTGCTCCGTGACTCGCCACCTGACTTCACCTCTGCTCTTCTGTGTTATTATCTCTCTCTTTTTGCTTAAATTCTTTTATTGGTACATTTTAGGTATACAATACATCTATCATTGGGTGCTTGTACCTGTACATGATGTATCTTGGTTCTTATTTTTTCCCCATTACCTGTGCGCCCTTCACCCCTCCACCCTTCCCTATTTACAAAGACTCGGTTTCCATTTTTTTCTTTTCTCATAATTTTTCCTTTCCCTTCTTTCCTTCCCCTTTTCCTCCCACTTCCCCTAACCCTTTAAACCTTTTCTTCCTATTTCAAATTAACAATTATTCATTTTAATCCTTATTTACACTTTCAGTTTCTCACACTAGAGAAACTATTGGTATTTACATGTGTGTCCTATTTATTTCACTTAAGAGGATGGCCTCGATATGCATCCATTTAGCTATTAATGTCTCTAGTTTCTCATTCTTTATGGCTGAGTAGTACTCCATTTTATACAAAAACCACATCTTCTTTATCCAGTTTCCAGTTGATGGGCACTTGGGCTGTTTCCGAGCTTTTGCTATTACAAACGATGCTGCTATAAACATGGGTGCACATATATCGCTGCGCTATGATTCTTTTAATTCTTTTGGGAAGATACCCAGCAGGGGAATAGCTGGGTCAAATGGGACCACTAGTCCTAGTTCTTTGAGGTATCTCCCTACTGATTTCCACAGTGGTTGCACCAGCCTGGACCCCCACCAACAATGGAGAAGGATTCCTTCCTCCCCACACCCCTGCCAGCATTTGTTATTGGTTGATTTCTTGATAGCAGCCATTCTTTCTGGGGTGAGGTGGAATCTCAGTATTGTTTTCATCTGCATCTCTTGAATGACCAGAGATGTTGAACAATTTTTAATATGCTTATTTGCTCCTTTTTCATATGCTTATTTGTTTGAGAAATGTCTGTTCATTTCAGATGCCCATTTTTGATTTGGGTCTTTAAATTTGGGGGGCTTGATTTTTTTCAGTTCTTTATATATTCTAAATAGTAGTCCTTTGTCTGAGGTACAGCTGCTAAAAAATTTTTCTCACATTGTAGGTTGTCTCTTAGCTCTGTTGGTGGTTTCTCTTGAAGTGTAGAAGCTTTTTAATAAAATGAGACCCCAGTTGTTGATTCTTTGTGCTAGTTTCTGTCCTATTGAGGTTTTGTTCATAAAGTCTTTTCCTATGCCAATGTCTTCAAGAGTTCTACCTAACTTATCTTCCAGCAAGTTTAGTGTTTCTGTTTTAATATTTAGATCTTTAATCTACTTCAATCTTAGATTAGTGTATGGTGATAGGTATGGGTCTAGTTTTAATCTTTGGCAGATTGAAATCCAGTTTTTCCAACATCATTTATTAAAGAGGCTATCATCCCTCTAATGAGGGTGTTTGGTTCCTTTGTCAAAGATGAAGTGGCTGAGTATGTTTGGAGTTGTTTCTGCATCTTCTAATCCATTCCATTAATCCTTGGGTCTGTTTCTTTGCCAGTACTTTGCTGTTTTTATCACAGTAGCTTTGTAGTATAGTTTCAAGTTGGGGATTGTGATACCCCCTGCCATATCTGTGTTGCTTAGAATTGCTTTTGCCATTCTAGATCTCTTCTGGTTCCAAATGAATTTTAGGATTGTTTTCTCTAGTTCTGTGAAGTATATTGTTGGAATTTCAGTTGGCATTGGATTAAATCTATATAGCAGTTTTGGAAGTATGGCCATTTCACTATATTGGTTCTTCTTATCCAGGATCAAGGGATGTCTTTCGATTTTCTTATATCCTCTTCGATCTCTTTTTTCAGATTGCTGTTGTTTTCGGTGTAGAGGTCTTTTGCTTCCTTTGTTAGATTGATTCCTAGATATTTCATTTTTTTTGGATGCTATTGTAAAAGGAATTGTTTCCCTAATTTCTCTCTCAGTGAGTCTGTAATTTGTGTATAAGAATGCTATTGTTTTTTGAGTGTTGACCTTGTATCCAGCTACTCTACTAAATCTGTCAATTAAGTCTAGAAGTCTTTTGGCAGAGTTTTTTGGGTCTTCTATGTAAAGTATCATATCATCAGCAAATAATGACAGTTTAACTTCTTCCTTTCCTATTTTTATTCCTTTTATTTCTTTCTCTTTTCTAATTGCTATGGCTGTTTCCAGAACTATATTGAACAGGAGTGGTGATAGTGGGCATCCTTGTCTTGTTTCTGATGTTAGCGTGACAGTTTTCAGTTTTTGACCATTTAGTATGATGTTGGCTATTGGTTTTTCATAGATAGCCTTAGTCAGGTTGAGATAAAGACCTTCTATTCTAATTTTCTGTATGGTTTTTATCATGAATGGGTGTTGTATTTTGTTGAAAGTCTTTTCTGCATCTGTTGAGATGGTCATACGGTTTCTGTCCTTGACTCTGTTAATATAGTGTATTATGTTTATTGATTTATGAATGTTGAACCATCCTTCCATCCCTGGGATAAATCTGACTTGGTCAGGGTGTATGATCTTCTTGATGACCCTCTGTATTCTGTTTGCCAATATCTTTTTGAGGATTTTTGCATCTATGTTCATTAGGGAGATTGGCCTGTAATTCTCTTTTTGGGTTGGGTCTTTCCCAGGTTTTGGAATCAAAGTAATATTTGCTTCCAGGAATGAATTTGGAAGTATTGCTTCCCTTTCAATTTTCTTGATGCATTTAAAGAGTAGTGGTGATAATTCTTTAAATATCTTATAGAATTCAGCATTGAAGCCATCAGGACCTGGGCTTTTCTTTGTTGGTAACTTTTTATTACATTTTGAATTTCACTCAGTGTAATTGGAGTGTTTAGAATTTCTATATCTTCTTCATTTAACTTTGGTAATTCATATGTATCTAGGAATCTGTCCATTTCTTCTGTGTTTTCCATTTTATTAGAGTACAGTTTCTCAAAGTAAGTATTGATGATCCTCTGGATTTCTTCTGGGTCTTTTCTGCCTTCACCTTTTTCAGTCTTAATTGCATGGATTTGAGCCTTTTATCTCCTTTTTTTGATAAGGTTGGCTAAAGGTTTATCAATTTTATGTATTCTTTTGAAAAACCAACTCTTTGGGCAACCCACTTTCCAGTCCCCCTTCTGTCTCTCTTAGGCAGAAGCTTTCTTTCTCCCAATAAATTTTTCCTACTCTTAATACAAAAAAAAAAAAAAAAGAAAAACCAACTCTTTGATTTATTGACTTTTTTGTATCATTCTGTTGGTCTCCATTGCATTGATTTCTGCTCCACTCTTTATAATTTCCTCTCTTGTATGAGCTTTGGGTTTGTCATTCTCTTCTTTTTGTAGGAGCTTGAGGTTCTGCATTGGGTTATTTATTTGAATTCTCTCTGTTTTCCTAATATAGGCATTCACTGCTATGAATTTCCTGCATAGAACTGCTTTCATTGTGTCCCAGATTCCTGTATGTTGTACTGACATTATCATTTATTTGTAGAAACTGTCTAATTTCTTCTTTAATTTCTTCTGTGACCCATTGGTTGTTCAGGAGGATGTTATTCAATTTCCAGGTGTTTGTGGGTGTTTTGCGGTTTCTTATGTTATTGAACTCCAATTTCATTGCACTATGGTCTGATAATATACAGGGGGTAACTTCAGCTCTTTTACATTTACTTAGACATGTTCTATGAGCTAGCATGTGGTCTGTTTTGGAGAATGACCCATGTGCAGCTGAATAGAAAATGTATTTTGATTTTGTGGGGTGGAACACTCTGTAAACATCTGTTAAGTCCATTTGTACAATAGCTTGGTTCAGTTCTAGAATTTTGTTATTAATTTTTTGTCTAGATGATCTATTTGTGATAGTGGGGTATTGAGGTCCCCCACTACAATTGTATTAGTGCTTATTTGGTTTTTCATGTCCATTGATATTTGTTTTATATGGTTGGGGGCATTCATATTTGGTGCATATGTATTTATGATTGTCATGTCTTCCTCTTGGATTGTTCCCTTCACAAGGATGTAGTGACCATCTTTGTCTCTCTTAATTAGTTTTGGTTTGAAATCTACTTTGTCTGCAAATAAGAGTGCTACCCCTACTTTTTTCTGGGTTCCTGTGGCATGGAGAACTGTTTTCTATCCTTTTACTTTCAGTCTATGTATTTCTTTTTGAGTTAGGTGTGTTTCTTGTATACAGCATATTGCTTCTTAATCCATTCTGCTAGTCTATTTCTTTTGATTGGTGAATTGAGGCCATTAACATTGATGGTTATAACTCATACATATTGATTTATCATTGTCATGACTTTTTCTGTTTGTTGGATACACCCCCTTTGCTTTTAACTTCTTGTCATGCCCAGCAGATTCATTCTGCTGGGCTTCCTGGGGTTGGATCTTTGTTGTTTTTTTCTAGGATATTGTTTATAATTGCTTGCAGTGCTGGTTTGGCATTCATGAAATTTCTCAGGTGTTCTTTGTCGTGGAAGTATCTAATTTCCCCACTGATTTTGAAAGATAATTTTTCAGGATACAACAGTCTAGGTTGGAAGTTATTTTCTTTTAGGCCTTAAATACTTCACTCCAGCCTCTCCTTGACTTGAGAGTTTGTGTTGAGAAGTCTACTGTGATTCTGATGGGCTTTCCTTTGTAGGTGATTTGTTTCTTTTCTCTAACAGCTTGTAGGGTTTTGTTCTTCTGTTGGGTTTCTGGGACCTTGACTATTATATGTCTAGGTGTAGATTTTTTTTGATCATGGCCAGTTGGAGTTCTATATGCCTCACTTATCTCTATGTCCAATTCTCTACCTCTGTCTGGGAAGTTTTCCACCATTCTATGAACTTTTTTTTTAATGTCAATTGTACTTTCTCCTGTTTTTTTCATGGACTCCTATCAATCTTATATTCTTCTTTGCATCAATCTAGCAGCTGCTGGATTGATTTCTCATGATCCCTTACTATTTTTAAGAAATCTCTGTTTTCATGATCCTTAACCGCTATCCTGTCTTCAGTATCTATTATTCTATTTTCAGATTCCCTTAATCTGCTGTGGATACTTTCAATGGAGTTTTTAATCTCCTGAATAACTGTTTGAATCTGTTTCATGGTTTCCATTTCTTTCTTATGTTGGGTGATCATGGTTTCCATTTCTTTCTTATGCTGGATTTTTATGGCTTCCAGCATGTTTCTGAGCTCATCTATTTTTTTTTAATCTGTTTCTGTTGTAGAGCCTCTAATCATGTCTTCACTTTGCTCACCATCTCTGTAGATATCTGGGAGATTATTTCTGCTTTGAATTTTTCTAGAGCCTCATTCACCTATTTTGTTACTTCCTGTGCCATCAGTTCAGGGTGTCCAGGTGGTTGATTATCGGACTTTTCCACTTGGTTTCCCCCAGAGTTTACCCTTGGTGGGGCAGAAGTCTGAGTTTGTGCCTTGCTGAAATGTTTTCTCATTTTTGTTTTTGGTACTGTCCTTTGTTTAGCTCCTGGGTTGATACTTCAAAATTGCTTATTGTAAGTCTTTGTTGATTGTAATTAGATCCCCTATGGAATGATTGCTTCTCAGAGGTGTCTTCCAGGAATAGCTGGTCTTTAAGTTTTGAGTCTCTAATGGCTCCGAGGCTATCTCATTTTCACTATACCAGGAAGGACCACTGACTAGATCAATAACAACACCTTAGCCCAAGTAATACAATCAGCAACACCATAGCATCAAGTACATCTCAGAAAATGACAATTTGTGGTAGTTATTAATCTATCACCTTTAACTGTGAATTGAATCAAAATCGAGGACCAACCCAACATAAGGTTATAGTGAATAAACTCTTCAATATAGCAACTTTACCCTTTGGGATGGGGAGTTAGAAGGAGTTGGGGAGGGAGGGCAAGGTAAGTAGAAGGATAAGGGAAGGTTAGCAGTAAGGCCGGACACAGGTGAGAGAAAGGAAAATAAAGATGAAATACGAATTAGAGCCAGAACAGGAACACAAAGGGAGATGAAGAACAATGTGGGACAGCAAGAGGGTGAGTGAGAGAGAGAAAGAAAAGAGGAAAGAAAGAACAAAGAGAAAAATAAAAATTTGAAAAGAGTAGAAAAAAATTAAAATAAGACCAAAAAAGTACTAATAATAATTTTTAAAATAACAAAAGATAAAAATGAAGGGCCTCCTTTAGGGTATGTCTCTGCTGTCACAATAGACAACGTGGGCAGCTACATACAAGTATAAGTCAATGAGCCTCAGCAAGCCAGTCTCAGACCTGTGAGATTCAGGCAGATTTCTGGCTGCAATTCCCAAGTTGAGCTCCCTGTCCTCCTGCAGGGTTGAACTCTGAGAGGCTGTACTTCAGGTTCCAGTTCCCCTTCCCCTGAAGATAGTCCAAGTTCTGATGGGAGGTGATGATCCCTCCAATTTACCAAGTACAGTGGTCTGGTGTGCCTTGATTGCAGAGATTGTCTTCACTTTTCCAGTGGGCTTCAGTTTTCATCAAGTAGCCTGAGAGAGGGCCTCTATTTGTTGTTCACTTCTGCAGTGCAGGACAATGGCCTTCATGCTCCCCTGTGCCTCTGTAGTGAGGAACCGGGTAGTGGCACAGCCAGGAGGCCACAGGTGAGGGGTGGTGGTAAGGGGGAGGTGGGGGACGGTGATTGCAGGCCCCCTCTAGGCTAAGCTGCTTGCCGGTGGGCATGCTGAGGGGTCCTCACCGTCTCGCCAGTCACAGGTGGCCATGGCGAGCTGGCGGGAGTGGGGCTTCAGAGGTCCTGGGACCTCTCAGCCCATGCACCTGAGCTGCTTGCCGGTCTGTTACTATCTCTTGACTCGTTGATTTTCTTTAGTGTGCTTGATGGAGGTGCTAGAGGAGCCCTGATGTTGTCTGCTAGTATCTCCTCCATGTACCCCATGGTCTGGAGCACATCTGCCCTGCTCCTGTTTCCCCCAAGGAGTAGGTACTCCTGGGACTGCTGTGGGACTCTTTGTTTTAAAAGTGAAATTGTTTTGAGTCCAGTGCAGTGGCACATGCCTGTAATCCCAACACTTGGGAGATTGAAACAGGAGGATTGCTGTTAATTCCCGGCTGGTCTGATCAGCATAGTGAGTTCAAGGTCAGCCTGGACTACATAGTGAGAGAGACCTTTTCTCAAGAACAAAGAACTTAAACTTGCTGGAAGGAATCCATTTAAATTGCCATTCATTTATTGACCTAAGGGGAATACGGAGGAAGGTAAATATATCCAGCAGAGAACTTGCTCTCTTCAGTTTGTTTGGCTGTTTGCAATTACGTAGGGCTGTATTTTTTGTATGCCGTGTCTATAGTTACCAGTTCCAGCCTTGATGTACAATACCCTCATCTTTCAGGGCAGTGCAGTAGTGTATTCCGTGTTAGAAAAGTTGTCTGCCTGAGTGAGAAGTCAGAATGTTGACTTTTATTTTCAGGTCTTTTCTGAGTTCCTTTACTACCTTTGGGGATGGCAAGAAGAATCATGGCCATGCTCCCAAGGAGCTCTTCAAGCAAAATCACCTTCTTTTCATCTGAGCCACAATCCCTTCTGACTTTGCTGAGCCTTATGAAGTCAGTGGGTCCTTTGCTCACTAAGGAGGTTCTGTTTTCACTTTTTCCTTACTGTCTTTGTGCAGGGAAAAGCTTCAGAACTAGAACCTCTTGTGGCAGCAGTTCCCAGGGGGATTCAGATTCACCATTCGAATGCACTCATGTGAGGTTTGGAAGAAAGAAGTGAGACACGGCCTCCCTGAGAGCCGTTTTGTAGCGGCCTCCTGATCATGGGTGGCAGGTCCAGCTGTGGCAGGTGGTTTCCTGATCATAGAGCAGGCATTGACTTCCATGTTGCGTTTTTCGGGTATTTCTAAAAACTGCATTTTGAGTTTGTTAATTCAGTTTTCCTTTATTTCCAGTATCAGGAATTGAGCTCAGGACCTTGTGCTTGCCAGGCAAGTGCAGCGCCACTGAGCTACATCCCCAGCTCTGTTAATTCAGTTTTCTGATGACTCTGGTCACTGTCTAATCCTGCAAGAAATCTTTCTGTTGCACTAGAGCAGATGTATTACCTGTCACTGATTTTGACCAATGTGAACTTCAATGCAGAAACCTTGTTTATTCCTCTGTGATGTGGCTTAGTTTCTGAGAGGATTTGGGAAATCTGGTACCACACCACCATGTTTTCTGAAAGTTTGTTTATGATATCATTTTAGGCAACAAAATTTCAGATACTTGTGTAGTGAGAGCTGTCTGTTCTCCATTATCATCTTTGGGAGTTTGCTTAGGAAGTGAGATCATAGCTTTTTTTGAGATTTCATGTACACCTTATCTTCAAAGTCTTGGTGGTATAAATGCAAGTCATTCTGTTACAGATCAGATAATATCTTCTTTTTGCACCAGTTTCTTTTTTTTTTTTTTTTTTTTTTTTGGTACTGGGGATTGAACTCGGGTCCTTGAGCTTGCAGGGCAGGAGGGAGAGCCACTGAGCTAAATCCCTGGTCCTTTCTCGCACCAGCTTCTATTGTTGTATTTTTTAAAACAAGATTTATTGTTATGTCTTCTGAGTGCTTGGTACCATGGTGTGTGTGTGCATGTATCTTTTTTCTTCGCCCAGTTTCACTTTGGACTTTGTTCATTTTGTTGCTGCTCCCCCTCTACCCTCAGGCTCCCGGATAAGCTGACATGTGCTGTCTCTGTTTCCTGCATTTGCATCAGTTAGGCCTTCACCAAGGCTCTAGAGAGATGAGAAGGCTGGCTTCTTGCAGGAAGAATATGTAAGCTGATGTTGGAGAGTTTAGCCTAGTATAAATGAGGGTAGATAGAGCAGTATTTGACAGGTGTAAAGATCTGGACTGAGAGGAAACCGTGATGGAATCTGTAAACTGAGGAAACTCGTGGAGCCAGTGCAAGATGGCAGCTGAGGAAATTGTGGTGGTCAAGGAGAGAAAAAGTTAGTGCACTTTACTTGTGTTATCCTGGGAGAACCTAGGATCCTACACAGCCCACTTCATCACGGAGAAGCCTTTACAATATCCCATTCTAGCAACAGCAACAAGAACAACAAGAACAAGAACAAGAACAAGAAGTCATTAAGCAGTTCTGATTTTTACTTGCATTTCTCAAATAATATTAAAACTCTCACTTCCTCCAATTCCTGTTTCCTCTTCCTGTTTTCTTGCCCTGTTTTCTAACACCTCACCATTGCCTTGATATTTTTTAATATCCACGATTTTCCTGACAGAAATCTCCCATTTCTTCCTTGCCCCTTTTCCTTTCTAATCTCTTTATTAACTCAATATTTCCTTCTCTGGCCCTTTCTTTGTCTTAACTGATCTCTTTGATTGTGCATCTGAAATAGGCCTGCCAGAGACAGAAATTTCTCTAGAGGGCAGGAAGAGAGAAAGGCAAATACCATAGCCAATTAAACTTAGGAGTTTGGACTTTATTTTGTAGCTGGTAGTAGGAATTTTAGCCAGGGAGTGACACAGGCAGGTTTACTTTTGAGAATTGCAGAGCATAAACAAATACTTTAGTTATGTAACTGTAGAAAGTGCTTAGTATTTACTCATATTTACTCATGCAATTTGTCCCACTATCCTAATATAAGATAGTAGAGAACTTGTAATTACAGATAACTTTAAACAACTTAGCTAAATAGAAATAGAAAATTGGGGCATGGAGAAAATGTCTCTGTAAAAATGAAGGCCCTGGTTCTCTCAATTCAGCTTCAGACATACCACAGAGTTGCTTCAGGGACACTGGGGAAACTAGTCATCAACTTCTGCACTTCACAGCAATCACAATAGCTGGCTTGAAAAGTGACTTGTTAGTGTTTTGGGGGAAGTTGAGGACCAAAGAGTAAAATTGTAATGTAATGTTAGAAAGTCTCAGGACTGATAATACTGCTTCCTAGAGCATAAGAGTCAGGGACATGAGGTAGACTCCTTGGGTATAAATGGTCAACATAGCCATTAACTGTCCTCTATGTTATTTCTCAGAATTTTCATAAGATACCTCACAGGAAGCATCTAAACATTATTTTGATATGGAAGGATATTTATTTATTTATTTATTTATTTATTTATTTTTGTTTTTTTGGTACCGGGGGATTGAACTTAGGACCTTGCACTTAGGAGGCAGGCGGCGGCCCCACTGAGCTAAATCCCTGGCACATTTATTTTATTTTTAATTATTTTTTGTTTTTTTGAGACAGGGTCTTGCTTTGTAATTCAGGCTGGCTATGAATATGCTATGTAGCCCAGGCTAGCCTTGAATTCATGGTGATCCTCCTGCCTCTGCCTCCTGAGTGCTGGGATTACAGGTGTGCACCACCATGCTTGGATTGGAAGGATTTTTAGAGCAGTTGTTACTCTAAAAATGAGTTGTTACTCATTTTTGATATAGGAATAACAAATTTCTCTAGGCAGCTTGGAAAGTATAAGTATCTTGCTCTCTAGACTGGCTTATGCCATAAGATACATTTCTACATTACTGGCATATGTGATATGACCTTATAGTGCCAGCTGAGTTTTGAGCTTTCTTTTGCCAAGGACAGTGACTTAGGGAATGCTGAGCCTTTCTTTCCTGCAGGAGATGAAAGCATTGTGATCCTTTTGTTTGGAGCAGGGTGCTTGATAAAGCACAACACAAGATCCTCCAAGGGGTGGCAATGTGCCAGACAGTCCTATGTGTGGATTCAGACATGTTGGAATTTCCTGTACAGTCAGTGCACAGTAAATATGAATTACTTTTTCCTTCTCAATAACAGGTTGGTTACCAGACACCAGTAATGTTGGTGTTGTCACCAAGTGTGCTTGTCACGATAAACATAAAGCAAGGAATACAATTCTTTTTCCACTCTTACCTCTTATTGGTTGTGTCTATGTGATTTACTAAGATGGAGTGGACACTTCCAGAAAGATGGTAGAATGGTTAACAGCAGAGAAACAGCCTATCTGAGACTTGGTGTTCAGACACTGGAATATAGCAATGAGATGAAGAGAAAAGGGAGGGAAGTGGTCCCTGGAAACCAGCAAGGATCTGAGACAAGAATTGAAGCCCACATGGAGAGTACAGAGAGACCTCAACACAGAAGAAGGAGGTGACAAGCAGCACTTTCTCCCTGATCCCTGACTCACTGTGTGGGAGGGGTGGCAAGAATGTGCAGATGCACAGTGACTATTGGTGACCCCAGAGGCCTACATAGAGAAATGTACCAGTGGAATGGAGCAGTGGACACAGCAGACTGCTGTGGCTGGTGAATTATTCGGGTTCAGACTTTCTCCAGGAGAGGGCAATTGGCAGGTAGCCACCTTGGAAAGAAGCCAACTGAGCTCAGAACTCACAGCAGCTGTGGAGTGGCTCCATCTAATGGCTCCAAGTGTCAGGGTGAGGCAGAACTAAATTCAAGTTGGCAGGAGGTCAAGGAGACAAGTTCAAGCCAGTAGAGAGTCAAGTTCAAGTTGACAGGAGGCACACAGAATGTTGCAGGCTGAACAAATCATGTTCCAGCTCACAGCCAGAGACTAGCCTGAACTTCAGTGGAACTAAAGGTGCAGGCTTGCTGGGATTATCCACTACCCTACTGTAAATCTATGAGTGGCTTGCTGCAATTAATAACATGGATCTGGACTCTGTCTGCTCACTCTGTCTGCCAGTGACAACAGAGACATGCCCTGAAATGGACATTTTTTTCTCTTCTTGTTTATTTTTGTTTTTGTTTCTGGTTTTTTTCTTGATTGTTTGGTCTTGTTTTCATATGAGTGTGAACATTGTTTCTAGTTTTCTTCTTGTTATTATTCTCTTCTTGTTTTTATTTCTTCCTCTCTCTTTCCCTCCTGTCTTCTTCACTAGTTTCCCAAAGTTTGCATAATCTTCCTTTGTCCTCCAGCCTTCTAATCTCTTCCTCTTCTTCTGTTTATCTATTTTCCCCCCTAGTCCCTTTTAAATTTTCTCCCCTGAGGGTAAAATTGCCATATTGAGGGCATATTTACTGTATATAATTTTATAATTTGTTTTAGATTTTGTTATATAACCACAAATATAGTACATACAATTAAAGGTAGAAAATTAATAGTTAACCATAGTTTGTCATTTTCTAGGCTGTGTTTGATGCTATTGTTTTTGCTGATTGTGCTACTTTAGCCAAGATGATATAATTGTTCTAATCAGTTTTTCTTCCTGATGTGCCAAGACTGAGATTGCCTAAGGGTCATAGACAATACTATAGGCCAGTGCTAAAGAAGCAAGGACTAGGCCAAATAGGCAGCAACTTCTCATCTTGGATAAATTGAAGAGGTAGGATCTTGCAACAGACTCAAAACCCAAAAGCCAACTACACCTAGAAGACATCTCTGAGAAATAGTCATTTCCTATGAGTTCTAAATACTACCAATAAGGCTACTTGCCACAAATAATTTACAAGTATCAACCCAGGAATTAAACTAAAAAAAGAAAAAAAATGAGAAGACACTTAAGCAGACTTCCAGCTCACAAAAGGGAAACCCATGGAGCAATGAGGTGGAACAATTCAAAAGCTACCCCCATGCACTCTCTGAAGTGGTAAGAGTGGAAGTAAGAAAGCAGATGAATAAGGCTCTAGAAAAATTTGAATCAGAAATAGTTTCTCAGATAACTACAGAGATAGTGACCATAATAAAAGACATGGTTAGTGACTCTAGAGCAGGTACAGATTAAAAAAAAAATAGAGGAGCTTAGGAAAATGATGGAAGCCATGAAAACCCAACATAGGAAAGAAATGGAATCCATGAAACAGATTCAAACAGATATTCAGGAGATTAAAAGTTCCATTGAAAGTATACATGGCAGAATGAGCCAATGTGAGGATAGAATATCAGATCTAGAAGACGAGAATGTAGTTAGTGATCGTGAAAAGAAAGATTTCTTAAAAATTGCAAGAGATCACAAAAAATCAGTCCAACAGCTGCTAGATGATCCAAAGAAGAATAACATAAGTTTGATTGAAGTCAGTGAAAAAGCAGGAGATAGCACAAATGACATACACCAGTTCACAGAAGTAATGGCAGAAAACTATCCAAACATATAGAAAGAATTTGACATACAGATAAGTGAGGCATATAGAACTCTAATTAGCCTTGATCAAACAAAAAAATCTACACCAAGATATATAATATTCAAGATCACAGAAATTCAACACAACAGAATATTAAAAGATGTTAGAGAACAAAAATCACCTATAAAGGAAAGCCTGTCTCTCAGCACAAATCCTCAAGTCAAGGAGAGCTTGGAGTGAAGTATTTCAAACCCTAGAAGAAAACAACCTCCAACCCAAATTGATGTACCTGAAAAAACTATCTTTGAAAATGGATGGAAGTCCATGACAAAGAACATCTAAAGAAATTTATAACCAACAAACCAGCACTCCAAATGTTCTGAAGGACATTCTAGAAAAAGGTAATGCATGAATCCCAACTGCATGAATCCCAGCAGAATGCATCCACCAGGCAAGGCAAGTAATTAAACAGGGGGAAAAAAAGGGAACCAACAACAGGAAAACAATGTGACAAGGATAAGTCAATACATAACAGTTATAGCTATCAATGTAAATGGTCTCAATTCACCATTCGGAAGAATGGGTCAAGAACCAAGGTCCAACAATATGCCCCATAAAGAAACATATTTAATTAAAAAAGAAATTCATAGACTGAAAATCAAAGGATGGAAAAAAATACTACAGTGACAGGAACCCAGAAAAAAGCAGGGGTAGCTGTTATGTTTGCAAACAAAGTGGATTTCAAGCTAAGACTGATTAAGAGAGACAAAGAAGGTCACTACATCCTTGTAAAGGGAACAATCCAGGAGGAAGAGATAACAGTCATAAATATATATGCATCAAATACCAGTCACACAAGTATATAAAACAATATCAATGGACATGAAAAACCAAATAAGAACTAGTACAATTGTAATGCAGGGCCTCAGTACCCCAGTGTCACAAATAGATCAATTAGACTAAAAATCAAAAATATCTGAACTGAACCAAACTTTTGAACAAATGGTCTTAGTAGATGTCTACGGAATGTTTCACCCCACAACATAAGAATACACAATCTTCTCAGGTGCACATGAAATGTTCTCCAAAATAGACCACATACTAGCTCATAGAACATACTTAAGTAAAGCAAAAAGGAATTGAAATCATCCCACACATATTACCAGACCATAGTGCAATGAAATTGGAAATCAATGGCAAAAGAAACCACAAAAACTTCATAAATGTATAGAAATTAAATATTACCCTCCTGAACAACCCATGGTTACAGAGGGAATTAAGACATTGGATGATTTCTACAATTAAAAGATAATGCCAGTACAGCATACCAGAACTTATGGGACACAATGAAAGCAGTTGTATGAGGGAAATTTATAGCAATGAATTCTTAGAAAAACAGAGTGAGCTCAAATAGCCTAATGTTGAACCTCAAGCTTCTAGAAAAAGAAGAACAAGTCAAGCCCAGAGGTCATGTGGAGGAAATTATAAAGATAGGAGCAGAAATTAATGCAATGGAGGCTAAGAAAATCATACAAAGAATCAATGAATCAAAGAGTTGGTTCTTTGAAAGGTTAAATAAAATTGGCAGACTCAGCCAATCTTATCAAAAAAAAAGAAAGACTCAAATCCGTGCAATTAGGAATTAAAAGGGTGAAATCACAACATTCTGCAGAAATCCAGATCATCAATACCTACTTTGAGAACTTGTATTCTAATAAGATGGACAGAAGAAATGGACAGTTTCCTAGATACCAAAGCTGAATCAGGAAGATATAAAATTCTAAATCAATATCAGTCAATGAAATTGAAGATGTAATTAAAAAGAAAAGCCCTGGCCCTGATGGATTCACTGCTGAATTCTACAAGAAATTTAGAGAAGACCAAGTACCACTACTTCTCAAACTGTTTAATGAAATTGAAAGGGAAGTAATATTAAAAAATTCATTCCTAGAAGCAAACATTCCCCTAATATCAAAATCAGAGAAGGACCCAACTAAAAAAGAGAGCTACAGGTCAATTTCCCTAATGAACACAGACTCAAAAATCCCCAATAAGATTTTGGCAATTAGAAGGCAGCACATCATTAAGATTATACACCGTGACCAAGTGTGGTTCATCCCAGGGATTCAGGGATGATTCAATGTACACAAATCAATAAATGTAATACACTATATTAACAGAACTAAGGACAAAAACCACATGATCATCTTAATAGATGTAGCAAAAGCATCTGACAAAGTCCAACATGCATGCATGATTAAAAACTTACAGAAAATTGGACTAAATGGTCTTTATTTATCTGATAAAAGCTATCTATGACAAACCAACAACCAACATACTAAATGGACAAAAACTGAAAGCTTTCACTCTAAAATCAGGAACAAGACAAGGATGTTCACTATCATTTTTATCCAATATAGTTTTGGAAAGATTAGCCAGAGCAATTAGAAAAGAGGAAGAAATAAAAAGAATAAGCATAGGAAAGGAAGAAGTTAAATTACCACTATTTGCAGATGACAGGATACTCTATGTAGAAGCCCCAAAACCTCACAAAAATAGTTCTAGACTTTAATAACCAAATTCAGTAGTGTAGCTGGATACAGAGTCAACACTAAAAGATCAATAGCATTTCTGTACACAAATAATAAAATCATAGTGAGAAATTAGGGAAACAACACTTTTCACAATTGCATCCAAAAAAGAAAAAAGAAGAAATATCTAGGAATCAATCTATTGAAGGAAGTAAAAGACGTTTACATTAAAAACTACAGCATGCTGAAAAAAGGAGATTGAAGAGGATATCAGAAAATGGAAAGGTATCCCTAGTTCTTGGTTAGGAAGAACCAATATAGTGAAAATGGCCATACTTCCAAAATTGTTATACAGATTTAATGCAATCCTGATCAAAATACCAATACCATATCTCACAGAATTAGAACAATCCTAAAATTCATTCAGAACCAGAAGAGACCTAGAATAGCAAAAGCAATTCTGGACAACAAAAGGAAAGTAGGGGACATCACAGTCCCTGACTTTAAATTATACTACAAAGCTACTGTGATAAAAACAGTATGGTGCTGAGAAACAAAAAACAAAACAACAAAAACTGACCCGAGGATCAGTGGAATAGAATTGAAGATGCAGAAACAACTCCAAACACACTCAGCTACCTTATGTTTGACAAAGGGGCCAAACACCTTCACTGGAAGAAAGATAGCCTCTTTAATAAATGGTACTGGAAAACTGGCTTTTGATGTGCTAAAGATTAAACCTAAATACATATTTCTCACCATGCACTAAACTAAAATCAAAATGGATCAAAAGTCTAAGTACTAAAATAGGGGCCGGGGATTTATTTCAGTGGCACCTTGCCTGCCTGGCAAGTGCAAGATCCTAAGGTCAATTCCTGGTAGAAAAAAAAATTATTAAGTACTAAATCAGAAACACTAAATCTGCTGGAAGATAGAATAGGTAGAACTCTTGAAGACATAGGTGTAGGCAAACACTTTATGAACAAAACTCCAATCGCACAGGAAATATCACAAAGAACAGCTGGGATCTCATCTTATTAGAAAGCTTTTGCACAGCAAAAAAAAAAAAAAAAAAAAAAGAGTGAAGAAACAACCCACAGATTGGCAAAAATTGCCAGTTGTTTCTAAGACAAAGAACTGCTATCTAAAATATATAAAGGACTCAAAAAAAGTGACCATACAAATTTAAAGACTCAATTCAAAAATGAGCATCTGAGATGAAAAAACACTTATCATATGAAGAAATGCAAATGGTAAATAAATATATGAAAAAATGTTCAACGTCACTGGTCATTTGAGAGTTGCCAATTAAAACAATGCTCAGAGTCCATCCCACTGCAGGAAGAATGGCTGCTATCAAGAAATCAACCAATAACAAATGCTGACGGGGCTGTGGGGGAAAAGAACCCTTCTCCACTGTTTTACAAATTCTTTATGATGAAGGTTATCATTATATATGTCTAAAAGTGTATCAATAAAAATAAATTAATATTTCCTCCTTAAAAGAAAAAATGAAAAGGAAAAGGTGGTTGGATGATCACATGGAGTATGTGATACATGAAGGAAGTATAGTCAGGCTTAGAGAAGAAAGGAAATAATCAGGTCAAGTGCTGAAACATGAACACAAACAGAGAGGTGTCACGACAGGCCTTCTGAGAGCAGAGGGGAAACTCTCTCTTCACTCTCAAAAGATCCTCAACTATGCTTCATTAATCAAAACTCCACTGTCTGCAAAGGACCTAGGGGATACACAGCCATCAGTCTACAAAGTGCACGGTGAAGGATTGACATCCTAGCTTGTGAATGTCAAAACCTAGAGCCATTCAACAAACAGTTACCTATTTCACATTCTTTCATCAGTAGTAAATTTTTTTTTAGGAGTAAATAGTTTCGCTGTTTCATACTCCAGTTTTACATCAATTCTTCTTTTTGTCATACTACAATGTTGAAATGTATTTACTTTCAGAGTATTTAGTATCAACTAATAAAAAGTTCTTTTGGTTTTACCCAGGGAGGAAATATTTCGTAAATATAAAGAAGTTTTAGAAATTTTGATGCAGGAAAATAAAATGCCTGATTATTTTTGCCCCCTTTTTTTGAGAATATTATAAAAACAATTTTATCTGTATCTTAGAATTGCAAATGGGAAACCTAGATATATATACATTTAAGCTCATTTGGAAGACATGCTTGATATGAATTCTAGATCATCAGACCTCCTGGTAAAGGTATTCTTTTCCTGAAAAATTAAATATTTTAACAGGAATATTTGCATGAAAAGTATCTTAGCTTTTCTCTGAATGCCATGTTTTTTTCAGAAACTAGTAATTTCCTTTCGATATTTTAATCAGTGTCTTTCTTTTTTTTCCCACAGTGTGTTGATAGTGATCAGATACTTGAATTTGAGATGCTGTTTAGCCTTGTAGATCTTGAAATTATGTCTTTCTCAATAGGGAGATCATTTGAAGTGGGAATGAAAGTATTGATTCAGTATAGAAGTAACAAAGCTGCTTTTCATAATCTGATGACATAGAAAATTCGGAGTGAAAATTATAGGGCAATTGCAAGGAAAGAATTGTGCCTTGGTGTTCAAACCCTCTGGAATTATTCAGTAAAGTTGGAGGTATTTTCTACACTGCTAGTCATGGCTCTGTTGAGTTAAGCTAAAAAAGAAAGCATCACTGTTTGTTTTTAAATTTTACTGGAAAAATTTAATAAATTAATTGTAAAAGAAATTCAATGGGAAAATATAAAGTCTTTTAAAGTTCTTCAGATCATTTTCTTGTCTGTCCAAGGTTGAGAAATCTTATGTTCTTTGAATAGATGACCATGTCCTACATTCAGTTGGACTGGCTTTCTAAAAGTAAAGCATTTCTTCGTTCTTTTTTTTTTTTTTCAGTACTGGGGATTGAACTTGGGACCTTGCAAGGCAGGCACTGGAACCAATGAGCTAAATCCCTGGCCCTTTTGTCTTTTTATATTGTAGTGTTTTAAAATTAAACTTATTTTTAACTGATACATGAAAACCTAAAATGTGTACATATTAAAGGGTAATGTGATGTTCCAAATGTGTATATATTGTATACTGTTTATATCAGATTAAACATATCTATCTCATTTGTTACTTCTTTATGGTAAAAACTTTCAAAATCCTTTCTTGTAGCTTTTTGTAATGTACACTACATTACTTTTTTTTTAAAGCAAAAAAAATAGAAATATTTAATGAATTTACTCAAATGAAGTTTAAATGATACAGAAATGAAAAATATTAGAGATCTATACACAATAAAAAGTGAATGTAAATTAGTCAGCTCCATGAACATTTCCAGTTAAACATTCATACAAATACATGTTCACCTTTTTCTTTATATAGCAGTAATACATACATACATGACATGAAAATTCTGGCCAAAAAAATCAGAGATATTAACAGTATTCTCACATTTCAAAAATGGTGTGAAATATGTTTTAACAAAAACATTCTACATGAATGTAAACCCCTGATTTAATTCTATGATTTTATCATGCCAGAAGCATGTTGGTTTTAATTTTTTTGGAAACAAGATTATTGGTATCATAACATATTGGCTTGATAATAATTAAGGCATTTTGTATACACAATATCTTAGTGTGTACAAAAAGTTTTAAGATTATTTACTGTGATGTTTTAAACTTTGAGTCTCTTCAACATAGGAAAATAGCTGCACACATTTAGGTGTTTGTTTTTTTTAAAAAAACACACACAAAAAAATCTATGATTGGTCTCTGTGGTTCCTAGTAGTAAGTCTTGTCTTATTTTTTCACACAGTACAAATTATAGTCTAATGCAGGATTGCATTAAAACCCAGTATTTCTTAAACAATGTTACTAAATAACCGTAAGTCCCAAATGCAGCAAAGGCGAACAGTCTTCATAGTACACTTTCACCTCACTGAAGTCGAAGCGGTTTGTTTTGGGTATTTTCCCACTTCAATGTGAAGTACATTGTTAGGGTTTCATTATGTGGATTTTTAAAAAGAAAAGGATGGTTTTTATTTCTTCCACAGTTCAGAGTTGAAAATCATAAGAGTCCTGGGATGCTTTAAATAACCAACTGCTCTTTAGTAGAGTAAATCTCTCAATGCAATGGCAATAAATAAGCATCTACATCCTCAGCTATATTACCAGTATATCCTGGAACCAAAGTAATATGGTTTTCCTGTTCCCATAATCTACTTAATTGTTGTTTTAAAATCTGAATATTTCTATCATTTATAATTTCTGTTTTGGATGATAGTTCTGACCATCATCTTTTTATTACTGCTTGAAGCCAATTTAAACCAACTATTTCATATTCTTCAAATTTGCTTTTAAGTAATGACTTTACTAAAGGCAATAAATCTACACAGCAGCCAAGTGAGATATATTGTTTTTCTTCCTGTAAACTAGGAAGGCAATCTACTCACTCTATGGTCTTCTTCCTCACTAAATAAGCTACAAGTTCACTTAAACTTCTCTTTCTCCAGAAAATTAAAGCCATGTTCGATCTCAAATTCCTGCCGAGCAAAACTTGGGCCATTGTTTCATGGTCCTGAGAAACCTGAGAGAAAAACCCACTGTATTTTGATGACTGGCTTTCTGTCTGTGAAGAACCAGAGTCACTGGAGTTAATCACGTATGTCTGACTATTGTGGTGTAACTTCTCAGGCAGGTGGCCTGCACAAGCCAGCTCATTTTCTTTATTTGCCATGTCACAGCCCCCACTTCTAGGGGACTGTTTTTTTTGGTAACAAGAATTTGGAAAGGGATGATGAACTTTCTTTCTGTGATAGAACACCTTATGTAGGATATCTGGGCTTTTCACAGCTTGTCTGACTGTTCTATTTATGTAAGCAGCCAACTGCTTTGGAGAGCTCTTAACCTTCATGTTCTTCTGAGTGAAATTAGAGAGCTTTTTTCTTGAAGATCAGTGGAATGATCCTCAGTTTTCAGATGCCATAATCTCTTTAACTACCGGCGCCTCATTGTACCACACCGCCTGAGCCCAGCCCAGGCGCTGATGAACAGCCATTCAAATGTCGCCACAGCCCCACACTACATTGCTTTTTAAATTTAGAATCTATTTTACTTTTAAAACACTTTAAATTTTTATTGGGTCATGTTTTAGTATGTAAAGATCACATTCCTCATGGGAAGCTGGCACATGTATGTAACACATCTTCATTCTATTTTCCTCCCCTTCCTCCTCTTTGGCCCTCCACCACTTGGTCTCCTGTCCCTCTTGCAAAAGACAAAAATCGATCTCCTTGTTTTCTATTATCTGTCTTGTATTTTGCTCTTTAATTTATTTATACTTTGGATTTCTCATGTAAGAGAAACCATACAACATTTGAGCTTGTCTAATTTGTATCACATAATATGGTCTCAAGGTGCATCAATTTTACTACACATGACTCAAGTTTATCCCTTTTTATGGCAGAGGAGTAATCCACTGTGTATAAATACCACATTTGCTTTATCCATTCAATCTCAAAAAACTAAAGCTAGAAATTCCATTTGACCCAGCTATTCCCCTCCTAGGTATTTTCCTGAAAGAGTTAACGGCATCATGTTACAGTGATCCATGCATACCCATGTTGATAGCAGCACGATTCACAACAGCTAAATCTTGCAAGTGGCTCATGTGTGCATTACATTGTTTTTCAGTTACCCTGCTGTGCAGTTGTACATCAGAACTTCTTTCTCTCATCTAATGGAACACATTTCTGAAGTGCATATTAAGCTAATATTAAGCATGGGAAATATCTGTGGATTAAAATTCTCCCAAGAGACAGGTTTTTTAGGTGCCTGCCCTTGGCTGGTCTCTTCTGCTCCAGCAGTTCAGTGATTTTCCCATCTCTTTTGTAAATCAACTACAGTTCTTCTGGCTCCCATTCTCTAACTCTCAATGCCGTAACTTTGTCATTTTGGCACCTAGTTTTTCTCCCTTCAGGTGGTCCCTTGCCTTCCTTCTCACTGCATCTTTTCTTTCCTGTGGCTTCTGTGTTGGTGCTGGTTGTCCTGGCCCTCTGGGTTCAGCAGCTCCATCCTGCACACCTCCAGGCGGCTCTGCCCACTCAGTGCCACACAAGGGCCCGCGCTCCTGCTTGGACAAACTCCATCCTTCCCTGAGTCCTGCCAAGTCCCCATCTCAATGTAAGATGCAGTGTGAATTTTGCCTCTTGATGAAAAGTGGAAACAGCTCTGATGGACCTTGAATTCTTGGCATGATAAAAACAACAGTTCCTCTGTCCTCACCAAGTGAAAGCCAACCTTCAAAATCAGGGATGCATTTCTAGAGAAAATGGCTGCACTGTACAAATTTTGCAAGAATGCCCCACAATGGCTTTAGAAATCCTTTGTGATGGTGAAAGAATTATTTTGGAGATTTCCTACATAATCATATACACCATGCAGGACAAACACTATATTGACATTTGAGAAAGAAAAATTGACAGTACACACATAGATAAGTATCATTGTTATTGTATTAAAATCAATTGTCAAAATTAGATGCCAAGTGACCCTTTAACTGAAGAGCTAAAATTCTGTAATAAAATGGGGAAAAAAATCTAAAAACAGCAACTCATAAAAAATTAAAACATTGGAACTCCTACTCATATAAAATAACTACTAATATCTTCATATGTTTCCTCACATTTTTTTATTTCCTAGTGGAAAATGCTCTAGAAGATTGAGTTGCTGTTCTTTACCTTTTCCATCCCTGCAATGTGTGTGGGATTAAGATGTTTGGCTATATGTTTAGAATTTTCCAGACTTCTCAGAATCCTAATATGGTAATAAATAAATAAATAAATAAATAAATAAATAAATAAATAAATGCTATGTTCCCAGTGATCTGTATTTAATTGATGTGGGATGGGGTCCAGATCTTGGTAATTTTTCAGACTCACCAGTTGTCATGGCTGACATCTAGATGCTCTCCCACAAGGCCTCATACACTCATAGGTGAGGATTTGGGGAGTGACTGGATCATGGCTATGTGATGCTGAATTAGCCCACTGATTGGTTTAGCACAGTTCTAAGTGTGGGTGATGGACTTACTGAAGAGGGAAGACCCACCCTGGTGTGGGTGGCACCAACCAATAGGGTTGTAGCTTAGATGAATAAAAGGGAAAGATGAAGGAAAGCTGCTGCTTCCTGGCTGCCATGCCATGGACTGTTTCTCCTCTGTGATGCCCTTTGTCATGCTGCTGTGCCTCAGAGCCAGCCAACTCTGGACTGATGCCTCTACAGATGATGAGCCAAAATACTCCTCTCCCCCTTTAAGTTGTTGTTGTTGGATATTTTGTCCCAGCAGTGAGAAAGTAGTAGCTAAGACATCAGTCTTTCTAATGTGCTGCTGAGGTTGAACGTTTGCTCAGGAGCTGACTTTTCACAGTGGTGATCAGTGAGCGACCTTCTCCTCTCTTGTCATTTTGGAACGTGTATCCATTCTGTGAGTTTATCTGTCCAATCTCTGCTGATGATGCCTAGATCAATGCAGACAGTTCTGTCCTCCCATAAAGGCTGTGGAATGATATCATTAAGTGCTTACTGGACACCTTTGTTTAAATTTATCTCAAAATCTCTATGTCATCAGCCAGTACCCTTAGCAGTCACCCATGCTGGAAGAGGTGTAGTTGTTTTTCACACTGTTTCCTTCAGCTTCTGTTCCCGCTGCGGTTCATGTCAGGGAGCTCACTCTATACTCCCTGCTGTGAATTCATCAGCACAGCCAGGCCCTCACTAACCAGCGTGGTTATTATATGTGCAGCTCTCTGGCCTCAAATCTAGGTTCTTTAACAACTAATGTATCTTGTTTATACCTGTCAGGCCAATTTCTCCTGTGCTTCAATTTCCACATCTTTTATTGCTTTCTCCCTGCCTTAGCCTAAGCCTTTCCACCTTACAGTATTTAGTACCACTTTGCTCTTTTCTCCCTCTGACAAGTCTGTTGTGCATGCTGTATAGCATGCTTTGATTTCATTAATTCAGATTTTCCCAAAGTTAATACTTCCTATTGATGACAGTTGAGATTCTGTTCTTGGGCCGGGGATTTAGCTCAGTGGTGCTGCCACCTGCCGCACAAGTGGAAGGTCCTGAGTTCGATCCCCGGTACCAAAAAAAAAAAAAGAAAGATGCTGTTCTTTTGGTGATACATAAGTGAACTTCAAAAATGTGTAGCAGTATATATTTAAATTTAATGTAAAGTAGGAAAAAAACTCATATGAAACACATAATTGGATAGATTTGTGTTGCTTAGACTGAAGTTAAAGTAAATATTAAAGTTTTTATGTATTGATTTTACATAAAGTATTAAACAATATGGAAAAACTATAGAGCTGATACAGGAATAGCTAACACCCTTTAAGAGAGTGAACCATTGTTTTCACTTCCTGGAATATTCAGGGGGAAAGTCCGCCCTTCCGTTTAGGACTAATTTAAATCCATAATTCTCCATAAAGGGCCAAATATGCTGGGAAAGTTTAGCGTAGTGAAGAATGAGAAGTAAAGCCAGTGCTTGGCCAACACTGGCGATGCGTGCACTCGGGTCCTGCTGACGGTGAGTTGGGAGCTGGGGTGCAGTTCAGGTGTGTGGGCTGCCGCTTCCCGGGGTGAAAAGGAAAACCAAAGCCACGATCAGTCTTGAAGGGGCGAGCAGGAGAGCTCTTGAGCTACTACTGTCAGGTTTGGGGCAAGCTGGCTGCCCTCTCCTAATCCGACAGCTAAAAGGAGAAGGAAACTGCCTCGTGATGAGAGGCACCAGGGTTGCATTGCTGCTGTGCTTTGTATTCGGGTGTTACCCCTGCTTGGTCCTCTCCAGTCCCCTTGTTACCTGCACTGTGTGTGGACCAGGGACCAGGAGCCAGGCTGCTACGAGCAAGGAGTGAGGCACAGCCAAGCGACAGGGGAGCAGAGCGCAGGCTGTGGCGCTGCAGCTCATCCGGGCTCTTGCTTGCCGCCTGGCTGGCTGGCTCTGGAGTACCTTCGAGGAAGGAGCCCAGAGCAGCAATTAGTGTTACCCACCGTCTTCCCACTCCGGTCACACAGACCTCTCCTTGCTAAACTGGGGCATTTGTTTACCTTCTCCCTGAACTTTCTCCCTGAGGACCGCCCCAGAGTGTGCGGGGCTGTGTGACAGTCCAGGAGTCCTGATCCCTGTAAGGCTACTTTCCCTCTCCCCTGGGATTAAAGCAGTCAGTTGTGAAACCAGCTTTGACAACGACGTTCTGCAGTTGTGCGAGGAGGCCACCGGTGCCTTTATTCTTTATCACACGAGCGAGATCAAGGTTCAGCAGTGCGCAGAAGCTGGTGGGTGTGGCGAGCCCAGTGATTGGTGCAGGGACGCAGGCCTCGTTCCTTCCGCCGCCGCCGCGCCGCCGGAGTGGCTTTATTAGAGCATCTCCCAGTTTTCCCTTAGCCTCCTGCCGAGCCTCGGCTGGATGGACTGGCACCAAGTGCTCCAGCTGATTCACGAGTTTCACTGAAGAGAAATGGTTAGGGTTAACCCGACTGCTTACGGCATTCTGGGTGCTGAAAGGGAGAAAGGAACCAGTTTTATTAGTTCCTGGTTTGAGTAAGAACGGGCCCTTGTCTGGGGAGTGGAGACCAGGAGGCCAGAATGAAGTAAAGAATGAACTCACTGGGCTGCTTGTGTACACAGCAGGGCCATCAAGCTTCAGTTGCTGAATCATCGTCATCCGTACGTGGGCTTTGAGAAAAATCTAAACAAAACGCATTGGGTACTTCAAGCTGAGATCTGAAGAAATTTGGCAGTTTATTCTTCTGCCACAGAAAGATTTTAGGTTTATATTTCACCATTTGAAACTCCACTTTCTGCTGAACATTGCTGGTATGAGACAGCTCACAACATAGGTCCTACTGTTCCATTTCATATGCTTTACAAGTGTACGGTGCTTTCCAGGGGATGAAAGAACACTCTTGTTGTACACTGTGTTCATACATATGTGGTGGGAAACCTTTTAACTTTATATTCACCTCCTCATAGGAAGCTTAGCATGCGCCCAAGAAACACTCAGTGTGTTAGATATGCTGTGAGACTATTATGTCACGATTATTTCCTCTCTTTTCAATCTACATGTGTCTTTTACTTTTTTTCAAAATGTGGAAGTTGTAAGAGCTCTAAAAATGACCACTTGTAGCAGACCTCTTTACCACGAGGCTATCTCTGTGTTGTTCCTCACATCACATGTCATTTTCCCAGGAACATCACTCAGAAGGGTTCATTTGGAGAAAAAGCAAAACTCTCCGAAATTCTGGCTGAAAAGAAGCATTTTCCCTTTTCTTATTATGTCCTCAGTTTTTCTAAATATTTTTAAGGAAAAACACTTGAGAACAAAAAGAACAAAGCTGGAGGCATGACACTACCTCATTTCTAAACATGCTACAAAGCTGTAATGAGGGAAACAGCAAGGTATTAGCATAAAAACACACATAGACCAATGGTTCAAGAGAAATAGACAACAAATTCGTTTGGTTGCAGGCAATCAATTTTTGACAAAGATGTCAAGAATACACAGTGGCAAAGGACAGCCTCTTCAATGTATGATTTTGGGAAAACTGGATAGCCACATGAAGAGTCATACTATAAAAAAAACCCCTCAAAATAGGTGAAAGACTTAAACATAACACCACAAACTATAAAACTACTAGAAGAAAACAGGGGAAAAGCTCCATGACGTTGTTACGGGCAATGATTTTTTTGGATATGACCCCAAATAGGCAAGAAAAGGCAAAATAGACAAATGGGAATACATTAAACTAAGAAGCTTCTGCACCACAAAGGAAATAGTCAAGAGTGAAGAGACAAATTTCAGAAGGGGACAAATATGATAAAGGATTAATATGCAAAATATATAAGGAACTCAATAGTATAAAAAATTTTAAAAATAGGCAAAGGACCTGCATAGATATTTCTCAAAGGACATTCAGACAGCCAACAAAGTGATGATGTTCACATCACTAATTATCAGAGAAATGCAAATTAAAACTACAGTGAGATCACATCACACCTGCAGAGTGGCTATTATCAATAAAGGTAATAGATAACAAGTATTGATGAGGATGCTGACAAAAGGGAGGATTTGAACAATGTTGAAGGTGATGTAAATTAGCATAGCTATTTAAAAAACAGCAAAAAGTTTTTTTAAAATTTAAAAATGGAAGTACCATATATCCCAGCAGTCCCACTACAAGGCCTACATCCAAATGAAATAAAATCAGTACATCAGAGAAATATCCAGAGTCCCCTGTTTACTGCAGTACTATTCACAATAATCAAGATATGGAATCAACTTAATTATTTATCAGTAGATGAACAGATAAAGAAAATGTGGTGTGCACAATAGAATACTATTCAGCTTTATGAAGAAAATCCTGCCATTTTAAAAACATAGATTAACTTGCAGGACATTATGTTAAATGAAATACACTAGATGCAGAAAGACAGATATGACATGTTTTCATTTATATGTGGAATCTAAAAAGGTTGAACTCAGTAGTAGAGGGAAACAGTGGTTATCAGGCTTGAGTGAGATGTGGGGGATGATGGAAATATGTTGCTTAAAGGATACAAAATTTCAGGAGGAGGAGTACGTTTAGAAGATCTATTGTACATCACAGTGACTCTAGTTAGTAACAATGCATTTTATTCCTGAAAATTGCCAAGAGAGTGTATTTTAAGTGTTCTCTCCATGAATGCTTTTGGGGTTATATCCAAAATGTTATAAGTATATGAAGCGATGCATATGTTGGTTGACTCAATTTGGCCATTCCACACTGTATACATATTTCAAAACATGCTGTACATGATAGATATGTACAATTATTTGTCAATTCAAAAAAAACTTTAGGAAAGAATCTTGTCACCAGCCCAGGATTATAATTCTTCTCTTTTCAATATGTTCAGTGCTTCCTCAATATAAAAATAGTAAAAACACAGGAATTTCATTTTATTCTCTCTTTATAAGAACAGCAACAATGACAGTGAATACCATTTATTGAGTAGCCACTGGAACTAGGAGCTTGATGTATTAACTCATGCAATCCTCCCAGCAATGCAGCCAATGATGAAACAGACTCCAAGAGATTAACATTCTCCTACCCAAGGTCATTTACCAAGTAAATACTGGCCTCGCTTTTGACAAAGCTTATGCACATTTTCTTACACTGCGTGGAAGTAAAAGTTCTCTAACTTCTTTCCACTTATGAATGATTTCACAACCATTTAAAGAAGCAAAGAAATTCTGCTTTCAAATTCTCATTAATGATGCAATTAAAACATGCCACAGTTGGCTTCTGGTTTCAGTCAGGCAGCTATTGTGGCAGAAGGGTGTGGCAGAGTAAAGCCGCTCTATTCACGGTAGCCAAGTAGTGGAGTAGAGCAGAGGACCAGTGAAAGAGAGGAAGTACCCAGATCAACAGCACTGCCTCAGGCCAGCCCGGAAGTGTGTCCTGCCAACCCTTGGAGTGGATCCATGGCCAATCAAGTTGACACTCCACCCTGACCACCACACCCATCTCATGATGGTCAAACCCTATTCTATAAGCAGGACTTTCCACTTTTGAACAGTTTGAATGATGACTAATAACACTTTACAACTCTGCAGTTGACACGTTGCTTGGGCCTTTAACATATCTTATTTCTCTTATGAAATCTTGTTCTTATTTTGCGTTTCTGTCCTTCCATTTATTTCAACTCAGGAGCAATAGAGACTTTCTACCTAAAATGTAGGTGAGATGGGAGTGTAGATATTTCTAATATTTGTGATGGACACTCTTTTTGCTCAGTATAGTTCCTATAGATATGACAATAAAATTGAGTTTTGATTTGTTCTTGTATGAGTCTCATTCTTTAATATCAAATACTTTGCTGAGATAGCTTTGTATACATGACCGCTACTCCTCACTGCACGCCCCCCCCAATACTGTGAGAGACAAGAATGAATGTTCTTTACCCACAACAATAACTTGCACCCTTAATAACAGTAGATCTCTCTGTGAGTGCACAGTTACACAGTAAATCTTTGGGAAAGAAGAATGTTGCTTTAGATTTAATTATTGAAAATTTGACTTTTGATATACTTGTTAATGCCAGTGTAGGTGAAATGCATACAAAATGTTTTATATTAGATCCCCTCAAGAGTGAGTTTTTTTGTTTTTTTTTTTTTTTGGTACCAGGGATTGAACTCAGACCCTTGAGCTTTCAAGGCAGGCAGCAGAACCACTGAGCTAAATCCCCAGCCCCTCAAGGATGGTTTTTGTACTCTTTAAAAATGTGTCCTGAAGCCTTGATGATTGGAAGAAAAAAATGAAAGCCCTATTTTTTCCTTCTAGTTTGAAAACGTACCATACATTTTAATCTTGAGACCTCTATGTATAGATAAGGTCTGCTTTTTTTTTTCTACTTTCCTCCTTGTCTGTGAGGTTCAAATGTGTGGAAAAAAGTGTGTAATCAGATATGGCTCAGAAAATGTGTATATGAGACTAGGATGGAGAAAATCACATAATTGCAGTTGTAATTCCTTCACGACTGGGATCTGTGGCTCAGCCCCAGGGAAAATAAGTTGGGAGTGGTGAGTAAACCCCCTCCCTGAGCTCTGAGCCCCATAACAAAGGATCAAGGGCAAGGAAAGTGGCAGGAAGGCCCGCTTTGTAGCTGGCTGGTCAGAAGCACAGAAGGCCTGGGATTGTCTGCAGAAGCTGGGGGCTGCCTGGTAGGAGATCTCAACCAGTGGGGTCTGATGCCAGCTCTGGGAGTTAGTGCCAGCACTGAATTGTCTCATTGGCTGTGCAATTGGTGTTTGGGAAGTTGGAGAATTGGTTGTTGGTGTGGAAAATACCCACACATTCGGTGTTAGGAGTGCTGGTAGAAACAGACCGTAGTATAAGCTATTCTCACTTGGTCTAAGAGTCGTCTCCTCAAAGGGTTTGCACATAGGTAGGACATTTTCCCAATCTTTTATTTAGAAATATTAGTGCTCATAGAGATTCACTCTTTGAGATGTATTAGTATTGAGTCACCTTCCTCAATTTCTAGTCCTTCCTTCAGTCATTTTAAAAATGTTACTCGAATTTGAAACACTTTACCTGCATATATTATGTACTGAACTTGTGTAATAGCTACTTTAAAGATTTTTGTTACTGGTCACTGGGTCTTAATCCTCAAGGCTGAGTTAAGTGGCTTTATCTCCATTTTGTAAGTGAGAAGACTGGTCATGGAGGTGGCTAGAAAGCGGCCTGTGTCGCTAGCACGGAACTTTGCTGGTCTGACGGGGCAGAGGTACCCATTTCCAGAAAAGTCAGGCGAGGAGGAAGGGGCCACTGTCCGAATGTGTCCCTCTGATTCCCACGCTGAGGCTGAGCTTCCCCGCAGAGCGCTCCTGGGTGGGGGAGCACCAGGCAGACAAGGTGCGGGGAGCTGCTTTGCTCCTCATCGAGACAGAGCAAACAGGCCCTCCCCGGAAACTGAACTGACCTCGTCAGCACCTTCACCATGGACTTCCCAGCCCCCAAAGCTGCGAGCGATAACTGTGTGTTATGCACAGGCTCGGCAGTCTCCAGTGCGTTGTTGCAGCAGGAAAAGTGGACCGAGTGGCTGAGAAGGAGTGAAGGCAAGGGTGGTGAGAAGGGGTCATGTTCAGCAGGAGCCTCGTGGCCCAGCACGTCTTCTCTTCAGCTGACTGAATACTGGGGCTTGAGCGCTTCTCGAACGAATGCTCCAAAGGGAAGAAAAAGTGAGGTCTGTTTTCTCGCAGACACAGTGATGCAGAGCAAATGCTCTAGCGGGAAGCAGAATTTCACTGCCCCCGTAAGATGCTCACCCATGAGATTTCTGAAGAAAGACTTACCAGTCGGACGTGCCCTGAGATGGATGGGCGGGTCCACCTCCCGTACTTCATTCCTGAGATGTTGGAGGAGACAGGGGGCCCACTGTCAATGGAATGATGGAGAAGATTGGAATTAGGGTTTGGACCGGTAAACCTTAGGTTCCGTGAGAGTGGGATGTGGGCTGTGTCTGAAAGAGCGATAGTTAAGGAAAAGTGGTCAGGGTGTTCGTGCTCCATAAAATCTGCTCTGCTGTTGGTTCCTAACGAGGTGCTCTCCCCAGTGTATATCCAGTCTCTGCAGCTCAGGGGCCACAGCTGTCCAGGTGAGATAATGAGGGGGCCTTTATGAGGGAGATATGGTTAGATGGTGGTGTACAGTCAGTCAGGGAAAACCTTTTTCTTATTCCCTGTCCCTGTTTCCTAAACCCTCTGAGCATTCAGGATAAAGAAGAGCTCTAAGTGTCGCGTACTCAGGAAACTATGTTTACATAGAGTATACTTTCGGCAAGAAGTTGGAAACAAAGCATAAACCTCATTCTGTTACAGGCTTTTAGTGCATATTCATCCTGACATAATATGAGATTTGAAGTTCTTTCAAATGTTTTTTACATCCCAAGGCATTTTGTGAGAATGAGCTATTTTTGTGATCTCTTACAATCAGACAAGGGCCAGTGATGAAGTGCAAACACAGGCTATTTAGATTCTTTCTCTAAACCCACTAGACTTTATTTCCTTGCTTCCTCTAGGATGGCAGCAGCTCTTAGCACTGAAAGTGAATAAAGAACAGGACTGGTAGCAGAGGGGCTCAGGAGCTCTGATGGTGCAGTCACACACACACCTGCCCGGCGAAGAGCAAGGGAGCGGACCCTGAAGACCGTGACCATCCTATCTGAATCACTTTTGTTATTTCTAGGAGTGTTAGCCAAATATTTCTTATTCCAAAGCAGTTCCTTAGTTCAGTTTTTACATGTTCAATTTCTGATCAGATTTGAAAGAATTGTGTATAAGGAAAGCATTTCTCAGGATAGTCAGAAGCTATCTTGATTGCACTTGAAGGAAAGAAGTGACCAAATTTGACTTCAAACGGGGAACACAAGGTTTAAACTGGCCTCTAGCTGTGCTGCAGGACTGAATGCTCAGGGGGCTGCTAGACAGAGAAGAAAAACAGATAGAAACTATGGGTGGCAGGGCCTCCGCTGGTCCATTGTGAGTCACAGCTTGGGTCTGCTGGCTGAGGAGGCCTGGAGGTGTTCAGGTGATATCAGGTGGGGACACTAATAATAACACAATCTACTGCTATCCCCTTGCTGCATTTCCCAAATCTGTGCTGGTCTGTGATGTTTTGGTGCTGGTCGCTAAGCAGTGAGGTAGTTCTGAGTGCTTATAGACATTTTCCTGCTATGGTAACCAGTGGATGGATGTAGGCATCAAGCTCATGGACACGTACTCAGTAAGGGATAGAGTCCAGCAGCCTGGTCCAAAAAATGCAACATACAACAAGCCAGATAGCTTCATGTTAAAGAGAATAGATACTCTAAGAGGAGATGAAATCTAGGTGTGCACCACAATTTCTTAGTGTCTGTATATAATTTTTTTACCACTAAAATCATATCTGTGTAATTTTACTAAATTGATAATGAAACAAAAGGCTTCAGTGGGATTTTATCTTGTACTTCAACATTCAAATGTATAAAACAATTTTATAAATGTAGGCACTAAGTATAAATTTGTAGGATTTTTAGGAAGTAGAGAATAAATAAAATGCCCATCTGCTTAATTTTCACATTTGACTTTTGCCATGAGTGATAACAATTTTTTTTAATTGTTAGAAAAGTATTTAAAGTTTTCATTGCACTAAGGGGGTAATATATTTCAATTAAATGTGCCTGTAACACTACAATCTTTAATTTTGAAGATAATCTTTTTTGCAAACTAAGTCCCAGGTAGAAATAGATAGAATTTTGAATAGCAACCTTAAAAACTCAAGTCTTACAAAGCCATACTAAATATTATGCCAACTATTTCCCCAGCATTACAATAAAAACCCCATTTAGGCTGCTGTGTAAATCTTACATGTAGATATTCATGTTAATCCACAGGATTTTTATCAACATTATGAGAATTCATATTGTGTCTGCCATCTTGTAGCAGAGGACAAGGACAGGCAGAATTGTGGTCTCTGGAGACTCGAGGTCTTTTGTATTTATCACAGCCCATGGATGGTACCTGACAGCCGCTCCTGGGCTCCATTTGTATCCCCCAAGGGTACTGCTAGGCTAGAATGTGCCGTCATTATTGGAGGTCCTGTGTATTGTGTTTTTCTAAGAAAGCAGATCCTTCATTTATGCATGGGATTTTTCCTATTTGGGAGAGCAAGAGATCAATAATCCTTATTGCTGCTACTGCTCTTTGAGTGTTCTTCTTAAACATTTAGATTGATAGCTACCAAGTTGCAGTGCTACAAATAGAAGAAAATATCCTACATATGACCTTTGCAGGGTAGAAATCTTGGAAATTTTGATATGGAATTTTTTAATGTTTATTTTCATCTGAGTATATAGTTCTTTGGATATTGTTGACTTTTATCTATTTACTCCTCAAAAAACCCTACAAAAATACACATAAAAACAGTGCAAATCCTCATACCAACATACATAAGAAAGCTAAATCCAAGCTTTCTTTTATTAAACAGGTTATAATCAACTAGACAATCTCCCCCTTAGGCATATTGGATGACAAAATAGAAATGGTGAAGTAAACTATTAATCACTGATGAATATTGGATGGATCCTAATATGTGCACATATATCAGCAGAATTGATTGATCTCAGGGGAGTTTTTATTTTCTTTATTGAAAGATATTTTAATATAAATTATTCTCTGTTGAAAAGCTGTGTGCCAGGGACCAAACATGGTGCACAGGCATTAACTCATTTAATTACCAAAACTTTGAGAAAATAGTGATACAGCTTCCTTATAGATAGCGCAGGTGATAAAATTGGCATTTTGAAAGGGCATCATTCAGGTTAAATCCGAGAAAGAATACTGCTGAGTTGCAGAATCCATGACTCACTCTAGGGCTAGATCTTAATGAAGGAGCCAGTTGAATGGTCCATGCAAGGCTGAGCGTCTATGGTGGCTGCAGAGTCTCTGTCAGCAGAGGAGGCCAGCAGGTGGGAAAGGTGGACATAAAGTAGGTGTGAGCAAGAACAAGCTTGGCCCACTGGGGTCACATCGGAGGCCATGAGACCAGAGAAGAATCTGTATCCATCTACCCCAGCCTCAGGGAGGAGCAGGTACTGCACACACCAACCTCACAGGCAAGGTGTTGAGTGAATTGCAGACTGGGCTGCTTCCCTGCTCCAATGGGAGCCTGCAGGTCAGGGACAGCATGAATGAGCTGCCCTAGCATCTGTCCTGGTCCAGAGCTCAGGAAGTAGAAATCACCAGGGCTGCAGCTTTGCCCTCCAGACTTGCTCCCAGCTCTTTGACCAGTCCCTGTGTAGGTCAGACAAGGAGAAGAATTCTTAGAAATGTGTTTCCAGCTTAGCTAAAGCTGCACACTACAATCTTACTCCAGAAAAGTTAAGCAACCTAGCCAGGGCCACATGTTTATTAAGTGATAGGGCCAAGAGGCGTAACCCGTTCTGATACGACAGCTGGGATGCAATTAACTGTAGTCCCAGGGCCTTATTGCCTTTTGCTTCCTAGTTCAAGAGAACAAATTCAATAAGCAGTTTATTCAGCATGTATTTGAGAACCTTCTAAATACTGGGCACTATGGATAATACCAAGGGCAAACGGGCAGGGTTCCTCTCCTTTCAGATTTATTTTAGGAACAAATTTTGCAGACTTAGAAGGTGGAAGAGGTGGGCAAGCCGAGAGTCAGAGGGGGCTCTTAGAAAATGATGAGGACAGAGAGAAAGAGAGTGGGTGTAGCTGGGAGGGGCCAGCTTTGTCCTGGCTGTGCTGACTACAGGGGCGGACAGCATCAGTCTTGCTCCCGGTCTAGCCAGTGACTCAAACCTCAGAAGGGAGGCAGGAGCCTTGCTGATGGTCCCATCTGGGGTTCACCCCTTGGGCTTGGGCCTGGGTCCCTCTGTGGTGGTCTCACTGCACATTTTGAATTCTTTTAGTCTTCTAAAGATGGAGCCTGTCTTAGTCCATTGGGGTTGCTGCAGCAAAATGTTATAAACCATGTACAGAAATTTCTTTCTTGCAGTTCTGGAGGCTGGAGAATCCATGACTGAAGCGCTGGTGAGTTCACTGTGGGGTTCTGGCATTTCCAGGTCCAATGGCATCTTCTCACAGTCCTCACAGGTGAAGGTGCTCACTAACCCTCGGAGGTCCCTTTTATTTAATTTTTGCATTGCTGGGTCTCAAATCCAGGGCCTTACATGTGCTGGGCAAGCGTGCTGCCATCCACCTGTGCCCCCAGTTGCCCAGGGCCTTCTGTGAGGCTACTCTTTCCATCTGCATCAGATTGGGCCTCAGGACCAGGTCACCCCTCACAGACCTCTCCTAATGCCACCACCCTGTGGCTTAGGGTTTTGGGATATGGACTTCAGGGGACAGAAGCGTCCCAATTATATTCGCACCCCTGGATGCCTGCCCCGTGACAGTTCTGAGTTGGTCAGCGATTCATTCATCCTGGCATCTTCCATGGAGACACAGAATAAAGCAGTCTCTGGAGTGAATTCTTCCTGAAGCGTTCCAGCTGTGGGAGTCTCAGCAGTCTCATTATTATTCAGCAGAGCCAGCAAGGGGACGTGTATATGTGTGGCCCTCACTCAGCTCACATATTTACCTTTGAAGTGAGATCATTTTTTTTAAAAAAAGTATGACCAAAATGCTGTTTGGCTTCTTCTTAATTATTTTCTACCTTTTTACTTCTACAGAAACAAATATTTCTGATTTTAATTCCCAGTGCTCTAGGATGTGTGATAAATGTCCAATGTGCAGAGATGCAGTAAATTTCTCCTTATTAATTTTAATTATTGTTGGGCCATGCTTCGTTAAATAGTCCTTGTCTTCTTAGGGAAACAGCTTAATATGGCTTTGCATGACTAACGGTTTTCTTCAGCATTCATCACCAAATTGTTTTCTACCCAAAAAGGGGGTTGGTATTCTATTTTCTATGCTAGGTTGGGAAATCTTATTACCAAGAAAGTAGATAGTATGTTTTAGGGTGAAATTTATTTAAATGAATCAGTAAAATAGTCTCTGCAGAGAGTTATGTGGCAATTATAGTAATGTACTCTTTATTCTTCTACTCAGCAAGTTAGCTATCCACTATTTTCTCTGCTGTCGGTCAGAAAGAAAGGACACGGCAGCTCTGGCTGGCAGGCATTAGAGTGGGCATCTGCAAGCAGGGAAGTGCAAAGAACTAAGATCCAAGAGCTGCATGGTCTAGCAGATCTGTGCTGTCCAGGGCTGGGAGTCATCTCATCAGTAGACAAAGGAGAGCTGGTATTTCTGTTCTCTAATGTTCTTCCAGCTCTGGTGTTTTGTGGTTAGCACCCCGCATCTCTTTGAGGCCTAAAACAAGGAATGAAGGCACATACAGAATCATCTCACAGGGAAGGGAACTGGCCTTGAATGGGAAGTCTCTGGGACCAGTTTTCCTTCTGTTAACAGGGAGTTTTGTCACTTAGGGCAAGGTGCTTAGTCACTAGTCCATAAAGTTATTCTCGGTTCTGAGATTCTGTGGGCTCAACCAAGTAAGATTCAGATGGAACAAAGGTCTAGCATTTGACCTGATTTTATCAGGAAGTAAGAAAATCTGGGTTTGGTAAGGTTTTTAGTAGTACAGGGTAGGTGCTCAAAGAAATATTTTATGGCATTTTGGATCACCTTGGAGAGGACTTTGTTGAAGTCTGAAGAGGCAGATCATTATTCTCAGCCCATGAATCCTGAGTTTGGAATGAGTTGAAAGATCAGCAGTCAAATAAATGGGGTGAAGTGGGCAGCTGTTAAGGCCAGGTTTGACCATGCAGTGTAGGTGTTTCTTTAGTTGTGGAAAGTTTGACTGTTTTCCCCTCAGTGTATGCTTTGGCACAATCTAACAAAATTATGTAAAGAAGCCAGGCTCAGAATGACCATCTCACTTGTGCTAAACCCCAGAGCTGAAAGAGAGGGAGGGGGACTCTGAGAGGGCACTGGGGCTGGGACACCTGTGTTTTCACCCCGTGGTGCTGAGGGTCTGGAGGAGAAGGCAGAGGCGTGGTGGTGCGAGAAGGCGGTGGGCAGCACGAAGCTCCAGAGCGAGAGGCGTAGAAGGGCTGTGGTCTGAGCGCGGTGCTCCCTAGTGTTCTGTCAGCACCCTTGGGGCACTGGCATGGTTTTCACCAGGCTGGGACTGCTTGCTCTCTGTGGCCCCCTGAAAGCACCCTTTCTCCTCTGCAGATCTGAAAGCCAGAGCAGGGGAGGGTGCACATCACCAGCATAGCCACTTGCTTTAATCTGCCCAATCACCTGCCTCTTCTGCTTTGGAAAACACAGAATATCCTGTAGAAGTGAGAGGAAGTGTTATTCTAGAAGCTCTTGCTCCAGAACATGAGACTAGGATTTGCTAGTGTTTCCCTAACTGACCTTTAGTTTTTGTTTTTTGAGACAGGGTCTCACTATGTAGCCTAGGCTGGCCTCAAACTTGCAGCGATCCGCCTGTCTCAGACTCCAGAGTGCTGGGATTATTGGCATGGGCCAGCATGCCTGGCCCTAACTGACTTTCTTGTCTATTTGTAGTGGCAAATAGTTACTAGAAGTACAATTTTCTTACTAAACTAACACTGAACATTAATTAGTCAATACATTAGTCAGAAATCTTTGTTCTACATGGTTGATTTTGATCTAGAGAAAATGTTCTTATTCTTATCCCAGAATTCCATGGACGTCTTCTGGTCTTCTTTGAAGGACCCTTGGGAGAAAGAGTTCAAAGGAGGTCTATTGGTGGAGGCCAGAGGGTTGCATAGCAGCCTTAATACCATGCTGAGATCTGCTTTTCTGGGGGAATTAACCTAATATGTTGCCAATCACCTATGCCTGTTGCTTTTTTTTTTTACCAAAGATTGGGATTACACCGTCTGGTTGTTTGTCAGATCCTGCTAGGTCAGCCTACTTGGGTATAGCAAAAATCCCGGGAGCTTCAAGTGGTGGTGGAAATACTGATGTTTTGAAGTAGAGGCAAATGCAATGGAGAAGACGACCAGCCCTCAACTTCTCTGTTGCCCCTTTGCCTGTCTTTGAGAATATACCTTGCAGGCCCTCCCTGGCCTCCTCTTCTTTCCCCATACATCTTAGGAATCATGGTGAGACTGGGCTTGTATCAGAGCTGAACAGGAACACTGAGGTGCATGTGGGCAGAAGACCAGAAGCCAGAGGACCAGAAAGGTATCCAGACATCTAAAGGAGGGAAATGAGAAGCGTGGGTAAAATTTAAAATGAAAGTGGTGGTTTTCGATAGTAAAGCAGACAGGACTGTCAACAAGTACAAAATCTATGACTTGCTTTCTGAGAATACTGGGAAGATACACTTGTAGTGCATCAATTAGATGCAAGGAAAAATCATAAAGCCTACGCTAGTCCAGGTGCACAAAGGACAGCCGCTGGGCAGGAAGGGGACAAAGTCCTGCTTGTGCTGCTGCCTGGGGCTGGTCGCCTGGAGTAGGGTCGTGGCTCATTATGCTCTTTCAAGCATACTGTTGAGACTCACTGCAGTGCCTCAGTTTCATCAGCTCTGAAGTGAGGTGAAAAATACCATGCACAATTGTAGGAATGCACTCAGGATGTGGTCACATCATGGCAGCCACTGCTGGGAACAAGAACCCCAGCTGGTCTGGATACACACATCCCCAGTGTAGTTTCCAGGGAGCCTGAGGTGTACAGTAGCGCACACAGAATCCTTGAGGAACACAGCCACATCTGCTGTGTAGACAGGGCCCAGAACAAGTATGGCCCTGACAGACACACAGGAGAGTTTGGAAAGTCATTGGAGAGTTGCCAAAAGTAGCCCACGGTGACCGGCATGTGGGATTGTACAGAATAAGGAAGGTGAAACAGTTCATGTATCTACATGCTGTTCAGGCAGCTGGTGAATTTTATGAAATGTGTTGGTAAGTGTGTGCAGCATCAGATGTTACCACATTTTAACTGGTTTGGTTAGCACCTGGTTGACATCCACGAGGAAAAAGGGGACATAAAAGGACACATGCTAATGAGAGAGGTGTTATTTCCATGTAGTAGAGCTCATGTGGTCCTCTCGAGACTGGGATCCTGTCTACACTAAGGGGGTTGTGAGCCTCAGGGAGGTGTGGGTGTGAATCTGAGGGGCAAGTTTGCCACCCCTGCCCCCATGTCTGGGAGCCATTAAGTAGGAATGCTGGATCTGCAAGTCTTGAGTTCAGATCCGTCTCCACTGCTTGCTAGCCATGTGACTTCAAGGCGATCCCACAGGTGAAATGGGAGCAACATCGATTGGACAGTCTGGCTGTGGAGTTCAGGAAGATCATGTGTGAGAGAATTGAGTAACGTCTCATTTCCATTATCATAATAGCTAACCCACAGACATCCCCTAAATTCTTCAGTGTTCCACTCCCACCAGGAGCAGACACAGTTCTTAGTTTCTTTCACTGGCTATGCAGTCCTGAAAGAGCTCAGGCTTTGCATTCTGATTTTCATCCTCTAAGCCTTAGTTTTCTCTTCATTAAAATGAGAATAAGAGTAGCATCAAACTCAAAATAATTACATGAAATTATACAAGTAGGGTTTTAGCTAAGTACCCAATGCGTAACAATCACTCAATTAATAGGCACTGTTAGTAGTTTCATTTTATGAAGGACTTTGATCTACACTGTTAGGACTCACATACAAACTAATCTGTCTCATTAGCAGAATTAGTGAGAAGAAAGTAGGAGTGGCTAAGGTCATCCAGTTACTATGGTCAAGAAAGTCTAGGAAAGGACAAACAAATCTTTTATATTTTCAGTAGAGCTCCTCTGTAGCTCAACATGCTCTTTAAGAAAATATAACACTCGTAAAAACCTTGTGACTTCATCATTCTCCAAAAAGCAAACGACACACCAAATTTCTTTCATTTCTTGATTAATAAACTTTTTTTGTGAAATTGGCAGCTTCAGGGAAGGATAAGGAAATTGTTGTTTCACTTAGCTACACATTAAGAAAAATATACTGACTGATCAGCCAAACAAGTAACACGCAATTTTACTTATTGGGCATTGAAGTAGCTTAGGAGCTAACAACTGTTAAAAAGAACTAATGCCATGCAAAAATGCATTCAAAACAATGAGATCAGCTTGGTATATAGTCAGATCTCAAAGAGGTTATATCTTTTCTTTCTTGCAAGGGACTTTTAAGTGAAACTGAGATAGGACATAGGAAAATAGAATTTAGTACATAAAGGGTTAAAAAAGATCCTGTCATTTGAACAGTGCCTGCAGGGAATGTTGTAGAAATTCCTTTGGTTCACCCTTAAAGAACACTTCCAGGGAAAGGTGGGATTTTCATGTTTCTGCACACCACAGGAGCGGTAAGATAATGCCTGCTAATTAGCATCTGCTTGAGGCCAAAGAGCTGGAAAACCGTGTTCCAGGACATTGCAGATCAAATCTATAAATCTATAAAAAGAATCTGTTGGATGTTTGGCTGACAGAACATCAACCATAAAAGGATACTTTAATGGATTTCAACCATTATCTAAACACAAAATCACAGAGCCAAGTTTATGTGCATTGTTAATCAGATGCTGCAGATCTGGTAAAAGAAGATGTAAATGAATCATAAGATGAGATGTTTTTTCTTATTTGATTTTTGAAAAATCACTGAGAAGAGTGGTTGCATGGAGCCCCTCAGCTGAGGGAAGAACATGCTTTTGCTGGAGAAACAAAAGTGATGGCGCTGAGGAAGAACTCTACTGAGTCCTTGCTTTTGCTGATGTTTAAATTCGAAAAGGAAACATGTCACAGCCCAGAGGATTCTCATGTACATATTTATGTTGCTATGTGTATGTATATGTATTGTAAATCATCAGTCACTTTTAAATTTTAAATTGTACTAATGACCTAATTGTTAGGTATTTTAAATCAATCTTTAAAAACATTGAAAAAACTGATATAGACATGAATATTTTTAAAAAATAAAGATTTTTTAGCCAGGCATGGTGGCACATTCTAGCACTTCTGAGGGTGAGGAAGGAGGTTCATCATGAGTTTGAGGCCAGGCTGGGCTGCATAATGAGTTCAAGGCCAGCCTGAACTACCTAGCTGCATTCTGTCAAAAAACCAAACAAACAAAAAAAGATTTTTTGTTAAGGTAGGTAGTTTATAAAGATGGTAAATGATTATAAACTAAATGAAATTGGTAGCTTTCTGACATACCACATTCTCATCCAGAAAAAATAAAGAGAAAATATTCTCTTTACATTTGCAATGTAATGACACCTAATATCAAGTTAGACAGATTTGTAACAGGAAGTAGATAAATACAATTATGAAGAAATGGAGGAATGTACTATAGGCAATGTAAGCCTGACAGTTTGAAAGAAGTCAATTCTGTTAAAGTTTACTCTGTATGCATAGTAATATTCATCAAAATCCTTATATCTTGAGGTAAAGGTGGTGGGGAATTTGATGAAACATTCTAACCTTCACTTTGAAGAATAAACATGTAAAAAAACCTAGAAAAGTTCTGAAAAACCAAAAATATTAAAAAGGAGCATTGGGCCAGGGATTTAGCTTAGTGGCACTGTATCTGCCTCGCAAGAGCAAGGTCCTGAGTTTGATCCTGATACCAAAAAATATATATATACATATATATGTGTGTGTGTGCATGTGTGTGTGCTTGTAAAAAGGAGTATTGTTTTAGCAGATGCAAAATTGTATTGCAGAGTTGATGATATTTAAACCGTATGGTGCTAATTCAAAATATCAACCCTCAAACTCAAAACTCAGCTTTGTGCAAGGATTTGGCACATGAGAATGTTGGCCTCTTGATTCAGTGGCGGCCAGTGCATAAGGAAAAACCTGTCTGTACAATATGTAATCACTTGGGGAAAATGTCATCGCTACAGTGCTTTTACCTTATTTGTACTTGTTAAAAATTAAAAACTATAAAAATGACAGAAGAAAATATGAGCAACTTTTAAGAATAACATTGAAGTAGGAAAAGCCTCAGCATGACAGGAAAGTCTGAAACAATAAAAAACAAGATTAGTTAGTGTAACTATGAAAAATTAAATGCTTCTGAATAGAATAAACATCTCACCTGAGCTGAAAGTCAAAATGCCCAGTAAGATAAAGTGTTTTTCATGTATGACCTAGAGAGAACTGATTTCCTCTATATACAAAAATTCTTACAAATCAATCTGCTTGTATTCCCCAACAGAAAAATATGCAAGAACAAAAACAGAGCATCCATCTGGAGCGCCGGGTTTTCAAGATTGGGGGGACACCAGGATCAGACAAGAGGACAGGTATTACACTTAGGCATAAAAGTACAAAGCAGATTCTTACTGGAGGGAGGATAAAATGTTTTTGTAATGGTGAAAAGTATTTCAAGCTTTACCATGCTGTTGTTAGAAACACTTAACTGTTGTGCACTGAATGTGATTCTAATCTTTGTCAAGACTTTATGAAGTTTTTTGTTTTTTCAAGCTTAGGCCAACAGGATACTTTTGGTTCATATATTTGAGAAATCTAGTGGGGAGATACCATCCTTGGGTGTGGTTATGTCAAAGACCATGAACGCTATCCTCAAGACTCAAGTCTGGCCAACTTTGGTGTTGCTTTCCCTACCCTGGCTCCCTTCTCTGAACTCGCACTTGGCTTGATGGCTTCCGTTAGGTGGAGCTTTTCAACCCACAAAACTTAGAAACATCAGCAGAGAGTACCGCCTCCTTCCCCAGCTGTACATCTAACCCCCAGGGGTGCCCACTTGAACCACGTGACTGTCTCTGAGCCAATCACCGGTCAGAGATGGCCTGCGCTCATGGGTCAGCAGAACTACGATCTATCCAGAAGCCCATGGCTACCTCAGGCCTTCTGAGCGCGTGGGCCGGAAGTAGGGGGAAGTGGTTCCTAGAAACACCAGGGGGTCGCACCAGGAGAAAGAATGGATGCTGGGCACAAAGGGAACTTCTGGTTTGGGAAAAACTGTAGATTCCTATGCAGGTGTCAGAGACAATATCTAGAAATCCTTTTACCTGGTTTCCACGAGTAGTAAAATCTTACAAAACTGTAGTAACGTCACAGGCGGAATACTGACACCAACGCAGTCAAGATCCAAGGATTCATTCACTGCCAAGAAGTCATTTTTTCTTCTTTTAGATGCTCTTCCATTTCCCCTCTGTGTTTCCTCCATCCTGCACCCCCTGAGCCGCTCATCTGTTCTCCATTTCCATAATTTTGTAATTTCAATAATACCATATTATATACATGGAAGCCAGGTGTGGGGGTATGTGCCTGTGATCCCAGCAATTTGGGCGGCTGAGGCTGGAGGATTACTTGAGTCTGGGATTCAAGGCCAGCCTGAGAAACACCGCAGAGTTTAAAAAGAATATTATATAAATGGAAGTGTAGAGCTTGTAGACTTTTGGGAGTGTTTTTATCACTCAACGTGACTTTCTGGAGATTTATCTAGATTGCCAAATGTTGAGTAGTACTCTGTGGTATGAATGTGCTGTACTCTAACCCTTGACCTGTCAGAGGACATCTGATTGTTTGCAGTTTTTGGCTGTTACTCACAAAGCTGCTATAAATATTAATATAAACATACAGTTTTATTTTTCTGAGATAAATGTCCAGGGATAAAATGAAAGTTGCTTTGAATGAGGATTATTTCATCCCAGAGAATTGCTCTCTGACTTCAACTGTTATGAATGGGCTGTTGTGAACGGAGTTAGTAGCCCAAGAGAAAGCATTTGGTATTTCAGATGAACATATAGTTCAAAGGAACATTATTGTGCTTTAATGACTTTCGTAACAATTAAGTTTCTCTTATGTTGTTACAACTTCTACTCTGTTTTGTTTTGTTCTTTTTGGTACTGGGGATCGAACTCGGGTCCTTGCGCTTGTGCAGCAGGCAGTGAAACCACTGAGCTAAATCCCCGGCTCTACTCTATTTTTGAAGGGTGTGAGATCCTGTAGCACAATTGTTTCATGGAAGTGGAAATATATGACACAGTTGTCAGTCAGCTTATCCATCTCTTATTAGGAATGTATTCTGCTCAAAGATGTATTTTAAAATTCTATGTTGGTATGATGTAATTGCAAGATAATAGTTCTATAGTTTATTATAACAAATTACTTCTCAAAAAGATTGTCAGTCAGCAACAATTTTCAATTCTAGAAAAAGGAACACATCTTTGCTATAGGAGGGCAAAAACGGAGGCAAAAAGATTCTCAAAATATAAAGCTAAGCTTTTGTCACTGCCAAAAGGGAGATTTTGTTTTGTTTTTTAGCCAATTGCATTTAGAACAGGCATATAATGATTAAACAATAAATAAATTTCAAATTTGCACACATAGTTAATATTTTAAAGGATACAGTCAAAATTCCCGTAATGGTGAACTGGCTTTTGTTCCAAAGTAGTCTTTATGCTTCATGGGGTTTTGCTTGAAATTGCCTTAGCTTATCAGCCTAAGGAAGCCATGACATAGGGAGATCCAAGTGTCCCCTACCATCTGTTAGAGCCAAGTCCCACAGCCATGCCCTTCAGGGGATTTGTGGTCAATATAAGGGGTGAACAAAATATACAGTTTGTATTTAAATTTAAAAATTTGTTGCAGTAAAAGACACATTGTCTTGAATCCCCCTCAAAATACTACCCCTTTCTTCAAACACATCTATCCCATGGTCCTTGCCTCTTTTGGAAGCAGTTCTGGAGTCCTCTTTCCTGAGTGTCTTTACAAGATGGGATGCAAGGTACAGTGAATGCTGTCCAGTGCCATCCAACAGAAAGGCAGCTCGTAAAATCATGACAGGCACCCTCACCCACTGTATTTCCCCGATCCGGCACCAGGAGACCTGGGTTGTTGCCATTAAGAAATCTTTGTCCCAATCTGACAGATACTAAAATACAATGACACAATATTTTGGAAAAGTAACTCCTTTTAAAGAAATGCATTACAAAGAAAACCTCTTGGAGAATTTGACCTAGTATCGTCCTACTTGATGAATATACAGGTGTATGAAGCTTAATCAAAGATTTGGTGGTGAAGTTGCTTTTATTTATTTATTTTTGGTATCAGTGTAGATTTCCTTTTTGTTATTGTTTTTTGTTTTTGAAGCAAAACATTTATTGGTACATTTTAGATACACATAATGATCATCGTTGGCAGCACTTTACGAAAGACGTAGTTTATAGTGGTTTCCTTATTCATGAGGGAAAGGGTGTGTATACCTAGAAAGATCAGAAGCATGTTCAGAAAAGAGAGGGAGATTGTTTTGCCTTCACTTGTTTCTGTTATATCCTGTCCCTTTCCGGCAGGGAAGGATAAAAATGTGGTGATTCATTAAGACATGTTAGCCAGGAAGTAGTGTCACTATATCCATTTCATGTTTAGAAGCAACCTTGTAGAACTGCTGCTGAGACAGATTTAATCAACAGGAAACAAGGCTTGAGGCGCTGACAGATGAAAGGAGGTAAAGTACTGGCAACATCATAATTAAAAACTTCTGGTGATTATTAACTGACCTTATTGACCATCTAAGTGCTTTGTCAAGATTTTTACATTATTGTCACATGGAGGGTGCTGTCTCACTGTCCTCCCCCAAGGATGAAGACCTCTGTAGGCGGGGCTTGATAAGGCGGCATAGGCCCAGCCTGGACACCCTTGTGCTGACCATACCAGGATGCAGCTGTAAGGATTCTGTCTCTGGACAAAGGCTGTAGGTCACTTCAGAATCTCAGCATATCTTAAGTTTCATGGATAATGCCTGTATTTCTTCTTTTAAAAATTAATTTTATTGGTACATTTTAGGTATACAATAAAATGACATTCATCATTGGAAATTTGCACCTTTACATAATCTCTCTTGGTTCTTATTTTTTCCCCATTTCCCTGCCCTCCCTATTTACAAAGACTTTATTTCAATTTTTTCATTTTCTCATATTAATTCCATTCCCTTCTTTCCTTTCCCCTACTCCTCCCACTTCCCCTTTCCCTTTGCCCCTTTTCTTCCTATTTCACATTATCTATTATACCTTTTAGTCCTTATTTACACTTTCAGTTTCTCACACTAGAGAAGCTATTTGGTATTTACACATGTATGTCCTATTTATTTCACTTAAGAGTATCGCCTCAGTGTGCATCCATTTAACTATAAATGTCTCTAATTTCTCATTTTTATGCCTGAGTAGTACTCCATTTTACTACAAAAAAACACATTTTCTTCATCCAGTCTCCAGTTGAAGGGCAATTGGGCTGCTTCCAAGTTTTAACTATCACAAATTGTGTTTTTACGATAAATGTGTGTTGGATTTTGTCAAATACTTTTTCTGCATCTATTGAGATGATCATATGGTTTTTGTTCTTGGCTCTATTGATATAGTGTATTACATTTATTGATTTGCATATGTTGAACCATCCCTGCATCCCTGGGATGAATCCCACTTGGTCAGGGTGTATGATCTTCTTGGTAATCTTCTGCATTCTATTTACCAGTATCTTATTAAGGATTTTTGCATCTGTGACCATTAGTGAGATTGGCCTATAGTTCTCTTTTTCGGTCGGACCTTTCTCTGCTTTGAGGATCAAAGTGATGCTTGCTTTCAGAAATGAATTCAGGAGTATTGCTTCCCTTTCAATTTCATTGAACAGTTTGCGCAGTAGTGGCAGTAGTTCCTCGCTAAATGTCTTGTAGAATTCTGCAGTGAAGCCATCAGGGCCCCAACTTTTTTAGTTGGTAAGTTTTTAATTAAATTTTCAATTTCATTGATTGATATTGGGTAGTTTAGAATTTTTAGGTCTTCTTCGTTCAACTTTGGTAATTCATACGTATCTAGGAATCTGTCTATTTCTTCTGTATTTTGCATCTTCTTGGCATATAGGTTCTCAAAGTAGGTATCGATGATCCTCTGGATGTCTGCTAGGTCCCTTGTAATTTCACCCTTTTCATCCCTAATTCCATGGATTTGACCTTTTCTTTTCTTTTTCTGATAAAGTTGGCTAAGGGTTTGTCAATTTTGTTTATTCTTTTGAAAAACCAACTCTTGGCTTCACTGATTTTTTGTATCATTCTCTTATTCTCCATTGCATTGATTTTTGCTCTGTTCTTTATAATTTCCTCCCTTGTATGAGCTTCGGGGTTGTCCTGCTCTTCTTTTTCTAGAAGCTTGCAGTTTAGCATCAGGTTGTTTAACTGAGCTTGCTCTGTTTTCTTAATATGAGTATTCACTGCTATGAATTTCCCTTGTAAGATTGCTTTCATTGTGTCCCATAGATTCTAATATGTTGTATTGTCATTGTCATTTAATTGTAGGACCTGTCTGATTTCTTCTTTAATTTCCTCTGTGACCCATTGGTTATTCAGAAGTGTGTTGTTAAATTTCCAGGTGTTTATGAAATTCTTGCAGTTTCTTTTGCTATTGGTCTCCAATTTCATCGCACTATGGTCTGATAATATACAGGGGATGACTTCAATTCCTTTGTACTTAGTTAAACATGTTCTATGAGTGAGTATGTGGTCTATTTTGGAGAACAACCCATGTGCAGCTGAAAAGAATGTGTATTCTGATTTTGAGGGGTGGAAGACTCTGTAATCATCTTTTAAGTTCATTTCTTCAAGAGTTTGATTGAGTTCTAGTATTTTGTTGCTTATTTTTTTGTCTAGTTGATCTATCTGTTTGTGACAGTGGGGTATTGAGGTTGCCCACTGCTATTGTATTAGTGCTAATTTGATTTTTCATGTCCTTTAGTATTTGTTTTATATAGTTGGGTGCACTAGTGTTTGGTGCTTATATATTTATGATTGTCATATCTTCCTCTTGGATTGTTCCCTTTACAAGGTTGTAGTGTTCTTCTTTGTCTCTCTTAATCAGTGTTGGTTTGAAATCCACTTAATCTGCAAAGAGGATAACTACTCCTGCTATTTTGGGGGGGTTCCTGTCATGTGGAGTATTGTTTTCCACCCTTTAACTTGCAGTCTATGAGTTTCTTTTTAAGTCAAGTATGTTTTTTGTATGCAGCATATTGTTGGATCTTGTACTTGACCCATTCTGCTAGTCTATTTCTTTTGATTGGTGACTTGAGACCATTAACATTGATGATTACAACTGATACATATTGACTTATCATTGTCTCGACTTTTTCTTTTTGTTGGATTCTCCCCCTTTGCATTTAATTTCTTGTTGTGCCCAATGAATTCATTCCACTGGGCTTCCTGGGGTTGTGATCCTCATTGTCTTTTCCTAGGATATTGTCTAAAATTTTTTGGAGTGTTGGTTTGGTATTCATAAAGTTCCTAAAGTGTTCTTTGTTATGAAAGTATCTTATTTCTTCATCAATTTTGAAAGATAGTTTTGCAGGGCAAATCAATCTGGGTTGGAGGCTGTTTTCCTTTAGGGCTTGAAACACATCACTCCAAGCTCTTCTTGCCTTGTGGGTTTCTGTTGAGAAGTCTGCTGTGATTCTGATGGACTTTGCTGTGTATATGATTTGTTTCTTTTCTCCAACTGCTTGTTGAATTCTGTTCTTCTGTTGGGTTTCTGGAATCTTAACTATTATAAGCCTATGTGTAGATGTTTTTTGATCAAGGCTAGTTGGAGTCCTATATGCCTCAGTTATCTGTATGTCAAGCTCATTTCCCCTCCTTGGGAAGTTTTCTGCCATCACTTCTCTGAACAGTTTTTTATGTTGTCTGTATGCTCTCCTCTTTCTTCATTAACTCTGATCAGTATTATGTTATTCTTTGCATTGTCTAGCAGCTGCTGGATTATGTCTCATGGTCCCTTACTATTTTTTAAAAAAATTTCTTTTTCCTGGTCACTAATTGCAATCTTATCTTCTATACCTGAAATTCTATTCTCACATTGGCTCATTCTGGTGTGTAAACTTTCAATGAAGTTTTTAATGTCCTGGAAATCTGTTTGTATCTGTTTTATGGATTCCATTAGTTTCCTATGTTGGGATTCCATCATGTTCCTCAGTTCCTCTATATTTTTATCTGTGTCCTCTCTAGATTTATTAATCATGTCTTGCACTATGGGCACAATGTCTGCTGTTATCTGAGAAATTATTTCTGATTTCATTTTTTCCAGATCCTCTTTTGTTGCCAGTTCAGGGTGTCTAGGTGCTTGAGTATCAGATTGTTTCATCTCACTTCCTTTTGGGGTTGCTTTAGGTGACTTGGAAGTCTGGTTTTGTCTTCTCATTTCAATGGGGGTGTGGGGGGTGTGCTGCTAGCACAGGTGTGGGTCACCTCCTTGGTGGTGGGGGTGATGGTATGGTGGCCCAGAAAGCTCATCTCCTCCTAGGCACTGGGGGTGGCTCTGCTCCTCGGTACTGTGTGTGTGCTGGGGTGGTACTGTGGCCCAGAAAACTCCTCCTCAGTGCTGCAGGCAGCTCTGGTCCTTGGCGAATTGGTAGAGATTTCAGTCCATACTTGGCTGTTCCCAAGGCAGGGATGACAAACAGGTCGATTGCTTCCTGGAGGGTTGCTGAGAAAAGCTGGGGTCTTCCTGGTCTTTTGTTGTTTTCTACATGCCTATATTTCTTAAACTGAGATTTTTCTTTACCTTTATACCAAGGTATACTTTTTACCTTTTGTTTCTACAGTGTGCAGATAAGTAACTTCAGTCTTCAGTGGACTGTTGTAAATTTGACACACAGATGTGTTTGTGCTAAAGGCCACTGAGGGGCTGTTGGAGATCACAGGGAGAACAGGAGGACCGGATGTACCTTGAGGTGTGGTCTGTCCTCTTTGCTCTGTCCTTCTTTCCTGCAGAGCTTGCTGGTCCTCTCTGGCTAGGCATTTTTAGGAACTGTTGGAGTTCTCTGAATCATACAGTCTTTGACAAAAGTAAAGATCAAACAGAGAATCTCAGAGTAAGAGCTTCCCACACTGACTTGGTTCTACCTTAGTGCTCTTTCCAATTCGATGCTTTTAGGTATAAAATCTCAAAGTAAAACAATATGACCTAGAGACATACACAGATTTAGAAAGCACTCAATTGAATTCCGGAATGTAGTCCAGGCAGCTAAGCACATTTTGTCAGTGTAAGAACAGCATGTACAGGTGCTTCACACTAAAATGCTGCCATTGTATTTGTGGCCACACCAAGTAGGCTCCTTCTTGCTCTAGAGATCACCTGCCTTCTTTATGAAGGATATGGACTTATTAGAAGTATAAATAAAGATAGCAGAAAACGTTAAACTACCTTTGTATTCAGGCAGGTAAATAGGGAATCCCTGGCAAAAGATCAATAGTTACTCTGTGGGAAAGAAGGTGGGAAGAGCCTTCTTGAGCATGATGTATTGGGACTTTGCTTTTTGGAGTTTGTGCATTCTTTACAACAAAGAAGAAACACCGTGCTTAGAGATGGGAGAGTTGTGAATTAGGATTCCATAATATGCTGAAGTTTCCACTTGGAACGATGCATGGGACCTCCACATTCGGTATGAGAATAACATCAGTGTGGGATCCTCTAAGTTGCTTGACATGACATGTTCTAACATACTTCAAACTTATCTGCCTTCAATGATCTTTTAAATAGCAAAGCTATTTATAAACGAGTGTGTTTACTTTGGAAGGCTGATGAGAGGAGTAAGGTATGCCATTTCTATCATCCAACATGTCTACTTCAGCTGCATGGAGACAGTATTCAGTTTTTGCAGTGGGATTAGCATTTGGAGACAGCCACTTGTCCAAGTGAAGGCATTCTTGGCTTCTAGAGCCCTTAGAATGAGAGTGGGTGGATTTCAGATTTGATTTTCAGTTAAACAAACAGTGCATCTGGTTCTCTCTAGATGATTATTTGCCAGCTTCTGGTTTGAGTTGAAAAGGTTGAGGGAATGTGTGGGTATTTGGATGGATAGTTTTGGGTGTCACAAGTGGCTGCTTGTTTTGTTGGGCTGGTTAAATCTTCTCATAGAAGACAGCTGTGTCCTGATCATGGGGTTCCTTTAAAATTCTTCTCCCTGCTCTCCAGAGTGCACTAGCTATTAACTTCCTGTGTGTCAACATGCCTGCTCTCTTGAGCATGACAAACTGGGCAGCTTCCCTTTGAATGCAATCCAGCCCTCAAAGGGCAAATATTTTGGTCATCACTTATGTGGATAATTGTAGATATTCCTGCTGTAATTTGTTAAATTACAGGAAGTTGAATTTTTCTTAGTTGTGGGTTTTGACTACAACAGAAAGTTGTTTGACTAGTTCCAGTGCCTGGCTCCCAGGTCTCTTGTAGTATATGAGTATCTGACTTTAAATTGAATCTCTGTTTGTTTCTCCATAATCTGAATAGATTGTGGGTGGAGAGGAGGAGTTTAAATTTGAAAAAGGAAGGAGGATTCTGCAGGCAGTTTTTTGTCTTAGTGCCACTAAAGGGTTTTGTTGTTTGTAAATTCCCTCCCCCAACTCGGATTCCATAACTGACTACCAGTTTACAACATGTCTTAAAGATAATTATTATGAGAATAAACGTGAAGCTATTTCTCTTTCTTTTCCCCAGGGTACTAGTTCATAAACAAAAGGTTCTAAGAAAGCACAATTAACATGCAAGGAAAGAAGGAAGTGATGCATCTTAGTTGTGCTTCGCTCCAAAAATTGGATTATTTTTTTAATGGTAATAACATGTTTTCTCCTCTTAATTAATTCACACTGCATAAAAGAGGTTAAAGTAAATCACTAAAGTGTAGTGAAGTTAAATGTGGTATTTGAAACACAGTCCGAGTGTCGACTGTGCATGTGTGTGTGTTGAAACTTTCCACATAAGGCATCATCAGTGTTTGGCAATACATTTTTTTTGTTTGTTTTTGATTGGAGTAAAACATAGCTTCTCCATATGGAGCAAAAGTAAAGAAATTTAAAACTCATATGGGATTTACCTGGAGTCTGGCATAGCCAACTTAGATAAGATGATATAGGATAAAGTCAACAAGATGCTTATTTCCCATACTTGGAAAAAAGAACCTATCTTTGACACAGAGATAAGTGGGAGGTATCTCTACATTGACTCAAGCAAAGAGAGTTGGTAGTGGTTACTATTATTTATATTTTTGGGAAGAAATCTTCAGAAACATTTTAAACAGGACTAGTTATTTAATAAACAGAAAGAAAATATTTGTAGTCTTTGCCTAAATTCTTCCTGCAGTGTGGGTGATGTGTAACATTATTGGGCCAGTAGATCCATAAGCAGTCTTTGTTTTGGGGGTTCCTGCATATCTTTGTCTATGGACACTTATGGCTTCTCATTTCTGCTAGCATATTAAAGTAAAGTTTTCTATGTGACATCTTTTTTTGGTCTGAAAGTAATGATACGTTCAAACAAATAGTTTTTATTAATTTATATTTTTGTTAATGTCTATGCAATTAATAATATTTATTATTTTCATGATAAGATAAATTTAAAAACAGTAATACATACCCATTGCAGATCACTTACAAAGTACAAGAGGGCATAAAGAAGCTATGGCAGTGAATAGTTACTTAGTCACTTTCCCATTGTTGAGATAAAATACCTGGCACCCAAACACTAAATGAGGAAAATTTTATTTTGACTCATGGCTTCAGAGTTCAGTCCATGGTTACCTGTCTTGGTCCCAAGGCAGAAACAACATGGTGGAAGGGCCTGGTGAAGGAAAGCCACTGAACTCTTAGCAGCTGGGAAGCAAAGAAAGGAATAGCTGGGGACAAGTATGCTCCCTTAGAGGTCACTTCCCAGTGACCTACCTCCAACCAGGCCCCACCTTGTAACATGACATTCAGCCATGGACTCATCAATGGATGAATACCCTAATGAGCATAGTGCCCCCATGATTCATCACCTTCTAAAAGCTTCACTTGTGAATGCATGAGACTTTTGGGGGACATTTTAGATCCAACCCATAACAGTTACATACCTCTTATTTCTATAAATTAAAATTTAAAAAGGATAAAATTCCTATACACTGGTGAATATCTTGAGATTCTTCCATTTCCAGGAGTCTATTAGATGTCCAAACCAAAGCAGGAAGAGCTTCAGCATATAACCAATCTGTGATTGTTGTTATTGCAGTTATTTCTGGCCAGGCTCTGAAAACTGATCATATCTTTCTGACCACTGCTACTTCGACACTTCAGGTCTGCCTTGCTTTTGCTGCCCTTTTTCCTGCTATGGGCCGATGAGGTACTTTACTATTAATTTCAATCCAGGTTGTCCCTCCTTGGAATTCAAAGCTTAATTCTTAGGATCCAACTCTTTACTTCCTCTGTACCAATTTTCTTTGAAAATACCATGATTCAAAAGTCTAGGGTAAGACTGCTGTGCAGGCTATATAGTACGGTCTACAGCAGTGTCTACTTCTGTAACTGAGTTAGTCACCTTCCTCATCATTGAGACACAATACCTGGCAGAGGTTTATTTTGGCTTACATTTCAGTCCACAGTGGGCTGACTCCAAGGTAGGAAGGCATGGCAGAAGTACATGGTGGAGGAGAGTTGCTCATGGCACAGCAGATAGGAAACAGAGAGATCAAGGGTGGAGGAAAGGAACTAAACCCCTCCAGGGCTCACCCCCAGTGAGGGACCTCTTCTAACCAAATCCCACCTCTTACTGGCAAGTCAGCCATAAGCTCCCACAATCCGGTCACCTTCCGAAAGCCCCACCTTTGGGCTCTTCAGGCTTTGGAAGGTCATTCAGATATAAACTATAGCATTCCACTCCAGGCTCCAAAAAACTCATGCATCTCTTTATGCAAAATACATTTAGTCCATCTCTAAGAGTTACCAAAGTTCTCACTGTTCCGGCAATGCTGAAAAGTTGAATTCTAAAGTCTCCTCTGAAACTTAAGGAAAACTCTTAGGTGCAGGCCCCTGTGAAAAATAAAAGGAAGTTAAACACTGCTGACATGCAATGGCACAGAGCAAGCATTCCCATTCCAAAAGGGAGAAATAGGGGAATAGAAAGCGAGACCAAAGCAAGACTGGAACCCAAAAGGGCAAACATTAAATCGTGTATCTCCATGTCCAGCACCTAGGGCATGTTGTGATGAGAAGCAGAGAATTCAAGGGTGGAGCTGGGAGGAAAATAAACCCTTCCAGGACATAACACAAAGGCCCACCTCTTCTGACCGGATCCCACCTCCTAACTGCAAGTCAGCTGTAAGCCCTTGTCATCCAGTCACCTTCCAAAAGCCCCACCTTTGAGCTCTTCAGGAATTTTTTTTTGGGGGCGGGCATGCAGATATAAACCATAACAGTAACTTTGGGAAAGCTATTTATTGTTAGAAGTGTAGATCTTTCCTTTCCAGCCCTCAACATTCATATGACTTCCTTAGATGACTCCTCCTCCATGGATAACTCTGGTATGTGCTTCACAAGGGGAGAGAAAAGCAAAATATAGATGGAATCTATGTTGCTCACCATTCCATTGCTGGAACAAAACATTGCACACCCGCAACTTAAGGGAGGACACATATATTTTAGCTCATCGTTTCAGAGGGTTCAGTTCACGGTTGGCTGGGTCAAAGGCATAAACATCAAGTCAGATGGGTGTGTCAGCGTGGAGCTTCTCATATCATGGCAACCAGGAAGCAGAGTGAAGGAGGAAGAGCTGGAGAGGGAGAGAGGAAGGGGCTCGGGACAGGAGGTATCTTTCCAGGATTTGCTCCCAGTGACCTACTTTCTCAGCTAGGTCCCATCTACTAACAACACATTCAGCTGTGGAACCATTGAGAATTAACCCACTGATTAGTATAGCAACCCAACAATCCAGTCACCTTCCAAAAGCCCCACCTCTGAATATGTGATTCTTTTGGGGGGCATTCTTTTTTATTTCTGTACTGGGATCAAAGTCAAGACCTTGCGCTTGTGAAGTAGGTGGCAGCACCACTGAGCTAAATCCCTGGCCCTGGGGGCATTCTTGATCCAGACCACAACAGAATCATTAGTGTGATATTCTTCTGTTTAAGCAAATAGGAATCACCCTGTATCATCCCTCCCCGAGGACTAACTACCGTTAGACTTATAGGGTTAGGCGGCAGCATGGGGGCTGGTCACAGTGAGTCCAGGCGACTGGCTTCTCCTAGAGTTGTGCCATGTACAGGCCCTGGTGGCTCTCTACTGTGGCTCTGACCACCTCTTAAATGCAAATCTTCTTTTTACTTTATTTTTATATGTACATTTTTTCCTGTGTCTGTCTGTCTATCTGTCCATCCATCCATCCATCCTAAGACTGAATGTTGGTCTTGATCCAAAATTAGTGTGTTGACATTCTGATCCCCCAATATGATGGTATCTGGAGATTGAAGTCTTTGGGAAGAATTAAGTCATGAGGGTAGAGCACTCTAGAATGGTGTTAGTGCCCTTATAAGAGGAGAGAGGAGAAATCTCCTCCTTCTCTCTCCTCCCCTCTCCTTCCTTCTCTTCCTTTCTTTTCTGTCTCTTTTTTCTACCACACGAGGTTACAAGAAGATTGAAATCTAGGAAGAAAGCCTTTATCCAAACCTAACCTCTGGGTGTGCTGGCAACCTGATCTTGGACTTTCAGCTTCCAGAACTGTGAGAAAACACTTTCTGAGGCATAAGCCACCCAGGCCGCGGGACTATATTATCGAGACTCAGACTGACCAGGACACTGTACCTTTGTAAGTGGGTATTTTTATGAAAGTGCCCAGGGTCCAGGCATCCAAGACAGAAACAACCCAGTCATCCCACCTGGGACTTCATCTTTAGGACCCAGAGCTTAGATGCTGTCTTGGCTAGTTGGGAGCCTATTTAGGTGGACATTATATAGATGCAGAGGGACTTCCTAGAAAGAAACTTGGACTTTAAGACACGTTTCCCTTTTAGTTTCAATTGTTAAAATCTACAGGATGGACTTGGGGTAATGCTAACCATGTCAGATGTCAACAAAGCACAAAGAAACGCTGATGTGTGATGAAGAATACACTAAGAGGCTGTGACTCAGGGAAAGTGCTGGGCAGGGAAAGGTACCAGGGAAGGTTGGCTCTGCCTCTACAAGGAGCTCTGCTTGGAGTCTGTCTAAACTCTGTTGTCATCATGTTAACCATTTTCCTGATACAAGTGGCCATGGTAGTGAATCCTAAGGGGAGTGGAAGCCCATTTGATCTGGGCGATCCTCCTTATACTGAAGAGCTCTTTTCTTGGGCATGGGCTGAGCTGGAAGTTCTGGCAAGGGTCAGAGTAGGTGTTGCCTTTCACATTTACCTCTATGGGTTCGCTTGGCTCTAGTGGTAGCCGCAATGCTGAGCCAGGACAGGAAGAGCACTAAGAGAATGACCCGCTCAGAAGGCACCTTCAAGTGGCATCAGGCATGGACACCAAGTGTCATGAGAGCAGTCACCGGGGAGATCACTAGCCTATGAGGGATGCACAGTGTTGAGTCTCTACATGATGAGAACTACCAATCAATGTTGAGCCTTTGTGTAGAATAAGCCTTATAGGAATGATTGGATAAGACTGGGTGACAAATTAAAAATAGACTAGGAGATTTGGAATTGCACTTTAAAGTTTTAATGTCAAGTGACATTGTGTCTGAAGCTGGGGATGAAGACATGAGTCCCATATTCATACTCATTGGCCACATGCAAAACTTTATCTGTGCCCATTTCCCCAAATCATTCAAGGTTTTTCAGAATCTTGAGTTTGAATAACTTTTTTTGTTTTTGGTACCAGGGATCGAACTTGGTACTTTGTGCTTGCGAGGCAGGTGTCAGAACCACTGAGCTAAATCCCTGGCTGAATAACTTCTTAATAGTGCTTCCTATGGATACATTTTCTAAGGTGCTCAGGGGGAACTGATGAGAATAGCAGACACATCACAGAGTCCAGTTGTGAAGATGACCTCAGAGTACACTTGAAGGAGAACACAGTGTGGCCCTGTAGTCAGAGACCAGCGCTCGAGGCCTAGTTCTGCTCTTTCTGGCTCTGTGATTTTGCTCAAATTATGTAAACTTCCAAATCATTCAAATTATTTAAGCTTTCTGAGCCTCACTTTCTTCATGTGTAAGATAGTGATGACCACATCTGTTTTGTAGGACCCCTGTGAGGATTAAATAAGATCACGAGTATCAGACAATCCAAGTCACGGGCAGCCATTTCCAGGTAGTTATTGTAACGATGTGTATGTCAGCAGATTAATTCTTCAACTTCTTAATTCACCAGGGTTTAAATTTATACTGTGACGGTGATTTTTAAAGATTCTTCTTATTAAAAAAAAAATCCAAAGGAAAGAGAAGAGCAGAAAGCAACCTGTGACACCAGCTTTCTCCATGTACCTCGCACAGTTACAGTGGGCAGCCGCACCTCGGTTTAAAGTGGTCACATGACAGCAATGAGCGGTAGTAAAGTAAACACTCTGAACACATTGCTTTTATGACTCCAAAAGTCCATGTAACATCAGAAGGGAAACTTTTATAAGATAAGTAACATTTAATAATTTTGTTTCTAAAAATTAAGTTTACACATACAATACAGTAAATTTAAAGTAGAAGAGATAACCAAAACAAACCCGGAAGGAGAGGCACACTGAGGGCGTGGCCACTGTGAGGTGGTTCCCATCTGGACAGCGCTGGGGTTTGGGGCACTTTTTTTGTTGGATTGTTCATTCGTTTAAAAAGATGGTGACCTTGGTATTTGAAATAGTATCCTGCTATGGAGTTATACTGACTGGTATGTGTTTCAGAATTTCACTTAATACAGTTAAAAATTACTGTAAGAGTATTCTGTCATCCTGGTAGAAACTTTGGACAGTGGAAGTAGAAAATGAAATCACCTGTAATCTCACCAGAGATAACTACTCTGACTTAAGAAACACACTATACATATATTTAAAGCAGAAACACAATCATGCTTTTATAATTTGGATTTCTTCAACCAAGCAAAGTATTTTGAACATTAACCTGTGTCATATAACTTTCTATTTTATTTTAAGTGGCACAAACTTTCATTATATGAATAAACCATAGTTTAAACAGCCAACTATTATGGACCTTTCAGCTTTGTGCTAATTTTCATCCATTATAAACATTGCTGCAGACATTTTTGTGATTGTAATTTTGTCTCAGATGAACTTGTGGGTCAAATGTAATATGCTCAACTCCAAGGACTGTTGGGTGCATTCTGCAAATTGCCCCCCAAGGAAAGTTACAGTATGACGCTCTGTCCTCTAGTGCTTTGTACTTCTCTGCTTCTCAACACTGCTGGTTATTATTTCTTTTAAAAAATATTAAATCGATAAAGTGCTTAGTTTTACACTTGTACTCATTAGTTGTATGATTGATTATACCTTCCTTTTTTTTTTGTCTATTCCTAGCTGGCCAAGGTGTTCTTGGAGTGTTAGGTTTAGTGAGGTGAATATAGAAAATGACTGTGCTGTTTGCCTTTGTGGTTTTTGTCAACTTACGGGTTTACTTTGCATAGCCCCTCTCTGTACAGCATCCCATACAATTCTTTAAGTGAAGTATTCATATTTTAAATTGCAAAGGAACTGAAAATTGATTTCCCTTGGAGGTTCAAATGTTAGATCGAATCCATGATTTACGCTGTTTCGGAAAGGGCTTGCCAAAGTTCAGAATCCCATACACATATAACACCTCACATTATTCTTTCTCCTTTCATCTGGGGATCAGGTGGGAATAAACAGAATAAATGTAAATATTGTTATTCATCATCCAGAATCCTTGGATGAGGAATGGAAATGGCCTTTCACGTTCCAGTTCCACACCCTCATCAGTTCAGAGAACTTCAGATTTCCCGAAGCGACCTGGTGGAGCAAGAAGCTTTTAGACTTTAGTCTTAGATATGTGGGTTCGAATCCTGATTCTGCCACTTACACATGTAAATAGAAGGAAAATGTGCCCAACCACAGGGAGCATCAGTGTCGCCAGCTCTCAGACAAGCTGGCTCCTTGTGCTGTTGGAGGCCCTTTCTTCCCTGTCTTCTTGATGGCTTCCCAGGGTCACTTGTAACCTTAGTTGGACAGAGCTGCCTGGAGCTTTATCTACTGGTTGTTTGTCATATCCTCTGCTCACTGCATCCTGCTCCCTCTTCAAGTTGGCATATTAAGCATGGCATATTAGGCTACATCATTTGAGCTAAAGAAGGACTGGGGTGAAACAAGATTGTGTCCGCTCACTGTGCTGTCAGTGGTGTCTAAGCAGAGGCCACCAGAAGCACAGCTGTGATTGGACAAGTGTCCCAGGGGAAGGAGACCCCACGGCGTGGGGAAATTGGGGTCCTCAGGGAGTGGCCTGGAAAGCCTGTTTCTGGACTGGACTGGGGGTGGGTCAGGAAGTGGCTTTGTCAGGATTGGGTGCTTTCAGAAACCGGCATAGCTCTGTGATGACATCTTTAAAAAAAACTTCCAAGGGGCAAAAATAAAGTGAGGCCTAAACCCAAAGTGGGGAGGAAGCAGCAAATATGCACCTCAGCAGGATGTGTTTGTGGTTGGCACCATTGCCTGTCTTTTGCTCAGAGAAAAAGGTGAGTTCTGCTCATCATTTCTCTTACCACGCTGTGGTCACTGATGCTGGTGACATGGAAGCCTTTGATGTCCAACAGGAAGTCCACTCCCAAGGCCGATGCTCTCTTGGTGTCAGGCAGCTTCCTGTTTTTGTGACAAACACCTGAGGAAATCACCTGGGGAGGGAAGGGCCTGTTTTGGTCTCAGAGGTTTGCACCCATGCTTGGTGGGCCCTGTCACTTTGAGCTGTGGTGACACAGAGCACAGGGTGGAAGCCCTCAGTGGAGGAGCTGCTCACCTCAAGGTGCCAGGAAGCAGAGATGGAGGTCCAGGGCCTCTTCATCCCCTTCAAGGCCAAGCCCCAGGGATTGACTTGCCCCTGTCCTGTTGCCTGAAGGTTCCTACAGCCCCTATGGCAGCGCAGGCCCCCAGTGACCTGGCCTTTAGCACAGGACCTTTGGCGATTTCTCCATTCAGACCCCTTCCCTCCTGTCTTCTGCATCCTCTGTTTTCCTGTTGGAAAGGGAGTCGAGCTGTAGCAGCTGCCCCAGCCTTTCTGTGACTGTGAGGACCAGGTCGGGACATCTGACTGGGCATCGTAGATCTGCAGAAGCAGTCTGGCCTTGCTAACTCTGGATTTCTCATCATGGGAAAAAGTTACACCCTAATTAAAAAAATATACCCTGAGTTTTACCTGTAGCTGGGAACATCCCTAAGAATTAGGATTCTTCTTCATTATTTACTAAACTAGTCACTCTGGCAGCCAAATAGTTGTGGTGGTTCAGAGCATATTCCACGTGGAGGTAGAATTTGGCAATTACCTCTCCTCCTTTTTAAAAATCAGGCTTGTGCTAAGTGAATGAACTACTGTTCTTTCTGCTTCATAAGTTTCAGACAGAGTTACCTTCTGAGCTTCAGAAATTGCTTTAAAAATTGAAAGAAAGTGTTAGAAACCCTCCAGATTATTTCAGCAGAAAGAAGTCTGGATGCATTGGTGGACTTGATTATACAGCTGTGAGCGTAATCGCTGGGTAATTGTGGCTTTGCCATTGCAGTGGCCCTTGTCCCCACTGGGATGTGTTAAGCTTAACGATGCACTGGTTGGTTTTAATGATTATTGACTTAGAGGTAAAAGAGCTCCTGTCCTCCTGGGAGGGTAATTCTCTGGTTTCTCAGTGCCCCCGTGGTTAGGTTAGACCCCACAGGACAAAATCAATGCCCACTGAAAACGGATACCATGTTGGGAGGTAGGACAAGGACAGTGGATAATTACTACTGATACTCCATGTGCAGGAAATGAAACCACTGGGCCAATTGGATCCAATGCGTGCCAGATGCTAGATAAAGTTCTTAATGAATACATGACAGAGTTCTGGGAAACTTCCTGTGTTGATAGCTGGTATTTGTATATCTGAAATTATGTGGCCCTGGGTGTGGTGGTGCACATCTGTAATCCTAGCACTCTGGAAGGCTGAGGCAGGAGGATTGCAAAGCAAGTTAGAGCCAGTCTGGGCAATTTAGAGACTTAGTGAGACCCTGTCTCAAAATTTTAACAATCTCAGTGAGAAGGTCCTGGGTTTAATCTCTAGTATCACAAGTGTACACACTCACAAAAGCTCCTGTGGTCTGAATAAATTTTACTCTATCCAGTAATTGTTAATTATCCTACAAGTGCTTCTTTTTAAAATTTTCAGCAAGTTACACAAATAGGTAAAAAATAATTGTTCAAGAAGTGATTGAAAATGTGTGAGAATTGGGCCCAGCGAATGGTTTTGCCCCTGAGACAGATGGTAACAGTACATAAAGGCAAAGTAGTTCACAGTATGAGTTTACTCCCTGCACCTGAAATGATTCTTAGAGGCTGATTCCCCCCAGTTCCTGTAGGCAGATGACAAGCGCACATCCGAAAACTCAGCCACCGTGGGTTCTTTCTTAGGAGCCTGTGCTGTACCTCTGGGATCTACATGCTTTCTGCTTTAGACTTTGGTGCTGTGTCCTATGTGCTTCCACATGGTGTGAGTTGCAGAGGTTCGGTAAGGAGGAGCATGAAGAGTCCTCCGCAGGTAGCCTCATTCAGCCTGATCATCTCTGGGCAGACTCCTCAGACTCCCTTGGACTTGGTGTTTCTGTAGGAGCCCTGCACTGGAAAAGATAACACCCGTAAAACAGAAAAGTATGCCTATTTTTCTTGTTTTGGGATCTTTATGGTACTATTGATCTTCCTGCAAAATTAAGTTTTGGCCAAGTATGATTTTGATGAACTTTTTATTTTTTCTGAAAGAATAAATGAATGACATAGAACTGTCCATCTTTATTGAAAAAGACTTTTACTGGGAAGTTCTCTCTGCATCTGAGGGTCAGGAAAGGGGCTGTTGCAATTCAAAAATGTAACTATTAAGTTGGATGCATTGAAGTTGCTTTGAAAAGTAGGGGAGGGAATCTAGAAGGAGTGCACTTCCTTCTCTGGATTGATGTTTGAGATAACTGCTGTAGGAAAGGAGTCTGAGGTTGCCTGGAGTTAGACCCCAAGGCACGGAATGGCCCTCTGCAGGGCTGAGGCTGTGTTGTGGAGTTGCCATCCCTCAGGCTGCATGGTGGCCGGGAGCCTGTCCTCCTTGCTCCCCATGCTGCCCCGGTGACTCCTTGTTTCATGTGAATGAGTGAGGGGACACTGAAGAATTTTTAGAAAAGTAGTCCTTAAGGTTGCAATTTCAGGAATCTCACTGAGCAGAGAAAAAAGACTGCTTTACTTTTCTAGTGTTAAAAAGCAATGCACATTTCTTTTCTTGTCAGTCTTCTAGATCAGACTTGCATTACACATCTCACTGGACTAAGTCAAGGTTCTGTCAGGGCTTCCATCCTTTCTGGAAGTTGTGATTGCATTGTAATAAACTGAATCACTCCTGCAGAAGCCCCTCCGCTGTGCGCATCACAGGCTCTGAGAAAAGGATGCGCTTTCCCTGGGGCTGAGGGTACTGCATCTTCCGGAGACCAGCAGGGAAGGAGGGAGGGACAGGAACAGAGCTAGTTCAGAACTCATTTTGCTTTCTTTGACAGAGATAGGCGACATGCCGCCCCTTTGTTGTGCTCAGTTGTGACCCAGGAGTTATGCCCCCTCTGCACACCCTGCCCATAAAAGCCTCACAGTCTCTAGGGCCTTCCTTTGCTCTCTTCTGCCCTGGGACAGGGAGAGGTCTAGCTAAGAGCCCCGGGAAATGGAGTTTCTTGCCAGAAGCAGCTGGATCCCCATGCAGGCCAGAGACCTCCACAAAGCATGCTGAACCATGATTTGCATGAGAAATGTGCGCGTGCAAGCGTGTGTGTGTGTGTGTGCACGCGCGCGCCTGTGTGTGTTGAGCTGCTGAAATTTGGAAAGTATTTGCTACAGCAGATGTTGTGTCCTGACTAATACAGAAATCTGTACCCAGCAGTGGGGTGCTGATGTGACACAGATAGAAAGCAAAGCATGTGGTGGCCCTGAAGCAGCATGTGGCAGTAGGCAGGGAGGACCTTCACGTTGGGGCTGGAGCACAGGCAGTGATGAGGGGAAAGCCTTGAGGGCCTGCTGTCTGGAAGAGCTGGGAGGGCAGGGGTTCTTAGGCCTGCCTCTAGAGTAGAATCACTTGGGTAATATTTTAAAACTATCCATGTTCAAATCCCACTGCCAGAGGTTTTCATTTAATTCCTCTTGGTGTAAGACCCATGACTGAAATATACCACGAATTTTTAAAAATTACAGTGAAAGACACATTGCCATGAATCCCCTTCAAAATCATTACCCTTGTTCTGTCTCTACTTATCCCATCATTCTTGCCACTCCCTGAAGCAGTTCTGGAAGTCCTCTTTCGTGAGTGTCTTTACCAGATGTGATGAAAAAAATGGTGAACGGGCCGGGGATTTAGCTCAGTGGTTCCACCACCTGCCTTGCAAGTGCAAGTGCAAGGTGAATGATGCTGCCCAGTGCCACCCCACAGCAAGGCAGCTTGTAAAAACATGACATTGTGTCCTCATCACCTTGTTCACTAGGTCTGGCACTGTGTGGCTTTTTTTCCTTCCCAAAGTCAAAATGATCATGACAGGGAAATGCTTTGAATCAACTCAGGACATCGAGGCAGCTGTGACAATGCAACTAAAGGCACTCAGGAAAGAGGACTCCAGAGCTGCTGCAGAAAGTGGCAGGAACAATTCAGTAAGGGTGTCTGAAGTGAGGAGATTATTTTGAAGGGGATTCATGGCACTGTGGATTTCACTGTAATAGTATTTTAAAAACTTAAACATTTGATCACACCTTCTTTTGCTCTGGAAGGCATTCAAGTTGTTAGTATGATTTTAAGTTTTCTTGGGGGAGTCCATTGTGCAGCTGGGATTGAGGAGCAAAGCTCTAGGTCAGGCATCTACAGTCTCTTTGTTGGCTTTGGTGTTGGGAGTGATGTCAGCTCTTCGGCCAGTGCTTAACTCTGGTGCCATATGGTGGGGTGGCCCAGATGCCCCTGAGGCAGTGGCTGTGGTTGGGGTGCAGGAAGACTGTTTGGGAAACAGGTAGTGGGCTAGTAAGGACCTTGAGAAGGAAGTGTGCTGACCTCTATCTAGAACAGTGATTCTTCTTTGTTTTCAGAACTCCTTTACTGTTTAAAACTACAGAGGATCATGGAGGTTCATGTTGTATCCAAGAGTTACCACATGAAAATTAAAATAGAAAATTTAAAAAATTAATGAACTGAAAATAATGACACATCCATTATACTATATCATAATATATTTTATGATAATTTGCCAAATATCAATGAAAAGAATGGCATTGTTTTATACTTGTGATTTTGTAAAACTCTAAATTGTCAGTCTTCATAGAAGACACCTAGAACCTGATTTGCCTCTTCATACGCTACATTGCGATGGGTTAGTTGAAGCTGTGAAGAAAATCCAGCCTTCCACAAGGTTATATTGGATGATAACACTCCTTCTTTTGAAGGAGTATTTTAATAGTCTTTTTAGATAATTGTAAATATTCTGTGATACTACATCATAGCACAACACATAACACAACATATAACACAACATACAACACATAACACACAACACATGTTTTTCCTTCCCCACTTCTTTTTCTTCCTCTTCCTCTTTCCCTTTCTTTCTCTTTTTCTTCTCCTTTCACTCTGTCTCTCTCTCCTTTCTTGCCTTTTTCCCTCCCTCCCCACCTCTCTTTCTTTCCTTTCTCTCTCCCTTTCCTGCTCTCTCTCTCTCTCTTTCTTCCTTTCTTCCATTTTTCTTTCCTTCTGCCAGGGAGTGAACCCAGGACCTTGTGCATGCTAAGCATATGCTCTGCCACTGAGTAGAGCTCCAAAGTGATAATTTATTAAAAGTTTATTGCAGCATGGAATCCGAAACCATATTTATGAACTTTTCACATTTTATTCCATTATAATCCATTGCCTTATTTGCATTTTAAATGCATCTTTTACCTATGCATGGTTTCATAATATCTTGTATTTGATACATGAAAAATCATGCTTCACTGACTTATGCAGTTACACATTTCACTATATAATATTTTTTTAAAATCTCATCTGTTAATATCAGCACAGGTCTTTAAGTATTCAGAAGCTGTCAAGCTCAGGATGCTGGATACAACTTCTCCAAAATTTTAATTTTTACTTGAAAGCTCAAATTTTGTCATTGGCAATAAAGACTGTCAGGTTGTTTGCCTTCAAGTGACAGGCTCTCTTCATTTATTTTCAAGAAAATGACTGCCAAATTCCCAAGTTTGAATAACCATATTTTGTTTATTGCTTGTTGTTTCAAGAAAAAATGGAGTTCCATGAAAAAGAGACGAGTTCACTTTGTAGCTCTAACAATGGTGCATTGCTCTTCCTCAGAGGAGTATTGTGCTCTGTGTGCATCCCTGTGCTTATGCATTCTTTCCTTCTGGTCCTGCCAAGTATTGGAAGATCTAGATGTCGGATTTAATAAAGTAGATGGTTTTGACTATTATATCAAGGGCTTCTTCAGGTGCAACTTGTTTTTTAAGCTGTGAGAACATGCTAATGAAAAGGGTACAGTGTACAATGATATAACAGTGCTACGACACAAAGACATTGGTGAAATTGACTTGATTTGTGCTGAAGCCACCAGCAGTTTCACCCATGCAAATACGAACACAGTAAAAAATGTCCAGTGACCTCCTGGTGTCATTATTACAATAATTTTAATCTCTTGAATCCACTGAAAGCATCTTTGAGATTCACTGGATTTTGCAGACCACACTTAGAACCATTTCTGTAGGAGATGTCTTTTAAAAGAATTAGCGTCCTTTGTGACAGCTGCTGTTGGCTTCCTTTGGTAAGGTGCTCCAAGGAAGTGATGAGCTTGGAAAGAATTGGCCAGCTTTCAGGCTGGATTGAAAACAGTGAAATTCAACTGCTTCCCAATGTGAAATGGAGCTGCAAAGACCACGTAAAACTTTAGTTGAACAACATGTGTTAGTTCCAAGGCAAAGGTGAGATTAAGGGAGAAAGAGGTGAAGAGAAGAAGACCTGAGAATTATGTAGGGATGCAAACAGCAGATGCCTACCAAGGTTTGGAAGAACTTGTATTGGCAAGAAGTCCAGAGTATCAGATTTGAACACGTCTGACTGCTGGAGCTTTAAGATTATCTCCTGGCTCTCATATATTGGATTGTATGTATTTTAAAGTGGCCAAAGGGAACAACAATAAGAACTAAAGGGAAAAGCAGGGGGCCAAGGAGGAAAGGGTCAAAGGAATTGTCCACACTGAGAAAAATGAAAGTTTAATCAAAAACTCACTTTCTCCCCAGCATAGGGGACTTTGTAAGAATTTTGGAATTACAGGGAACTAACGATGAACCTCGGGTGTTCTAGCATTCTCTAAGTGGGGACTTTACTTGGAGCTGTATTGTCCCTTAGCCATAGTCGTAAGTGGAGCAAGCCCATAACCACCCTGCACCCTTTTTTCCCTCACTGCCTGCCACACATGGTCCAGTGGGGAGCCCGATCCCTCAGGAGGTGGGGTGACAGCTAGACAGAAGAAACCTTCAGCAGATTCTGTCCTGCAACCTGTACCTGGCTGTGATAGAAGCGAAGCATAAATCTTTGTGCTCAGCAACAGAGATTTCTGTTACAGTGTTCTCATTATAAGACAGACTGCTCTGAATATAATGGAGGCTCTTCCACTGAACTTCATATGAAAATCATTTCAATCTCATGGGGACCTGAACTAAGGTAGGGGCAAAAGTAACAATCTTTGAAGTAAAATCAATATGCTCTCCTAGACTGGAGATATGTGATAGCAGAACACGGAACAGCAGGGGGTTGGAGATGTGTTCTAGCTTTCTGTCTTGGGTCAAAGTGAGCAGAAGTTACGGAAGGGCCTCAGTGAGATTATCCACCCACTGGGGCGGTGTGCAGGCTCAGAGCTTGGGGCGGAGTCTTCAGAGGGGCCAAGTAGGACTGTTGTCGGCCTGGAGGAATGGGAGGAGAAGGTGGAGGTGAAATTCCTTACAAAGATGATTTGGAGGGAGGAGAGCACAGAAGTCACTGAATGCAGAAAGAGTAGAGTCTGCAAAAGAGTGATAACGGACACCCAGAAAGGAAGAAAACTGACAGAAAAATGGACCACAGAAACCAAATGAGCATAAACTGATGAAATGGTAGCATCACATATTACAAAGAATATGATAGAATTGTCAGCTTACTAGATTTGAACATTGAAAGTACTGCTGCCCTTCATAAAGGCAGTTTCAGTGGTGCATTCATTCTGAATTCGGGTCATTGTGTGGTAAGGGTCTTTCAGTTTTATGGATGGAAAACCCGAGAAGCATTAAATCCTGACCAAGGTCTCCAGCAAGTGCTGGAGTGTGGCTTTGAGCACATGCCTGTCCAGTAGTGTGACTCATGTTCTCCCACTCTTTCAAGCTGAATCTGAAAAGCTCACTTAACTGTGATGCTGATTCGGACGCGTTTTGAGTCTGGTATTGATAACATAGGTAAAGGAGGCCCACTGAAACATAGGGCCAGGATTTACCTGGAGGGGACGGCCTAGGAGATGACTCGTGCTCTAGCACACTTTTGGAGGGCGGGTCCTCGGTCACTCTGCTGTCCTCCTTGCCGCACCTCCCTGCGTGTCTGTCTGTGTCAGCTTCCTCCCACTGCAGCACTACCTGAGGGGGTCGGCGTATTATAAAGAGTAAAGGTTGATTTTGCTCACGGTTTGGGGGTTTCCACCCATGACTGGTCGGCCCCATTGTTTGGGGGCTGTGGTGAGCAGCGCGGCAAGGCGCAAGGGGGAGCAAAACTGCTCACCTCATGGCCAGAAGCTGAAGAGGAGCGAGGAGGAGGCCGAGGTCGCACAGCCCCCTCCAGAACACGCCCCAGTGTGCACTGACCTCCCTTAGGCCCCAGCTTTAACGTGCCCAGCATCTCCTGGTCGCACCACTCGGGACAAAGCCCCAGAGACACTGTAGACCCCAACGACAGCACCCTTCCTTCCCGACATTCTCCTTAAGTTGACGGTATTGCCAAATAGCAGTTAAATTTTATGAGCGGGAATATCAATGTCATATTTTTTAAATGAAAGTATTTTGAAAGAAAGTACTAATCTAAAATCCATTCTTCCTCACACTGTAATCTTGACAGAACCTTTTCTCTCTTGTAAAGCTTAACGGGCGAGATCAAAGGCAACAAGTTTAAGAGTCACCTTTGCATCTACCAGATGCCTTGTTGGCAATTCAGTATTGTGCCTGCCCAGCCCAAGCAGAGCCAAAAGGCTCAAACAGACTTACCCTCTAATGTTTTTCTTTAACAAACACCGAAGTCTGATGTTTCCTTGAATGCTGCCATAGGGCACAGTTTCAAAATAAGCTCTTAGCAAATTACATGGAAGGCAGGTAGGAACCTGAAGAAGCTCCTCTTGGGAGTCAAAGTGCCTGCAGTTCTTATGTAGGAAACTCAGCTTTTGTTGATTCAGACAGTGAAATGTTGTGTGAAGCGAAGGAAAGATATTGGCATCCTTTGATGTCATTCTTCTTCATTAATTTTTTTTTTTTTTGGTACTGGGGATTGAACTCAGGACCTTGCGTTTGCAAGGCAGGCACCAGAACC